>NC_056414.1:2560000-3810000 GCF_905147365.1 Aricia agestis | reverse complement strand
TTTAACTCACTGTTTAATAATTTGGGGTCAAATGGTGATTTTCATGAGTGGAGCTGTGGCAAAATGATTTTAACAACAATGATAGAAAACTAAACATATTAATTTATTGGTAAATATATTTTTTTATTTTTAAGCTATTGCATTGCTTTTACCGCGGACTTTGAGCGCGGATACCGAATCGAGAAATTCCGTAACGAAAAAATTTAACAACCCCGCATTACTGCGGTGCGGCGTTGCCGTACATCGTCTATTTCTCTAACTGCCGCACTCAGAGTGGGACATTGATTACTTAAATGTAATTAATTCAAAACTTTGACATTATCTGTCAAACTCTCCATTAAATTGAAGCTTAATCGTAATTAAATGTCTCTGAGTATGGCGATAAGAGGTCTAAATCTGACGTAAAAATGACGTTTGAAAGTCGCCATGTTGGCTCTGATAGCAGTAGTGAGAGTACTTGAAACTAATACTAGTGATGACAACCAATAACGATTAAGTGGCCATTTGCAATTTACGTCAGATTTAGTTCTCTTCCCCCGCATTGGGGGCGCTGATTCCGCTTCAAATAGGCGCAAAGAGCAGGTGGGTATCATAAGTCCAGCGTACTTGTATAATGGAGGTCAGTGCTTAGACTAGACGTATGCGAATTACAATTGCATAAGTTGATAAATTGTTGTTATGTAATAGGTTTATCGCGGCAGTCCTCGAGTGTCACACGCATGTTTTAATAGTAAACTCGACTAGTTCTTCTACCATAATAATTGTTACTCTTATACAGGGTGCGTTTACCATGCACGGGTTCCCGCAGCGCGGAGATCCTGGTGACGATGCAGCTGAACATCTCCGCGCCGGACAGAGACCACAAGGACGTCAGACTCACCTTCAAGAGGAACAAGATCTGTTTGAAAGGTACCTAGAGACATTTTTGAATTTTTATTTATTTGTTTCATAGCATGTAAAATTACAATTCTGAAAAATATTGTCTTTAACCCGTAGCCGAGTTGTGTAGATAATAGATAATATACAAGAGGTTCTCTTATTTTAATCGTAAGTGTCTAAACACACTAGGCCGAAAATGCGCGGCCGAAGTTCGACATAAACACTTGCATTGTATTTTAAATTACTGCCGAAATTACGTCGCGTAAGGGTCAATTTATACTAGCGCAGAGTCGAAACGCATCGAAGCGAATTATTAAAACTGAACATAACAAATTCAACCTTAACTCCAAAGCGTTAACGCACTTTATTACTTCTAAGAATTTAAAAAGGCGAATTCGTGTGAATGCGCCCGACCAACGCTGATTGGCCACGAAGATATTATTATAATGTATGCGTTACGCTCTGGAGTTAAGGTAAAATTTTATGTGTTCAGTAATTTGAAATTCGCTTCGCTTCGACTCTGCGCTATTATAAATTGACCCTTATAGCGTATACGTAGCGCAATCCTTCGATCGTGGATTCTTGGAAATCTATTGTTATTCTATTGTGTCTTACTCACCGGTGAGGGGCTTGATGGGTTAATAAACACTAAGAGCCTGTCCGCACTGCAAATTTTAACCGCGTGGATTTTTCTTCGCACTTCTGTAACACATTGAATCTTATGAGAGTATCTACACTTGCGATAAAAAATTCGCAAAAATTTATATCAAAAAATTCGCTCGAATAAAATATTCTGTGCGATAAAAATTCGGGCAGTCCGGCTGAAACGTAGTATGAGATTTCTATGAATTTCTTTCTTACGGCATAGTGTTTAGTGAATTGGAAATTTGATGTTTAGAATGTAATATTTTACTAGCAGAATCTGAACTCTCGAAAATGTAAAATTGAACCCTTAGTAATACATATATGCATACTTGGGTCTGTCTGTCTACCGATGTAGATGAAATTTAGTGTAGAGATACTTTGAGATACGGAAAAACACGAGAACAGAAAAAATACACGGATTACTATAATAAACGAATTTAATGCTAAGTACTCACATGCGGTTTTGCTCGATAGTTTTACTCCGAATCGAGTAATAATTACTGTGTGGACCGCAAAACTGACAGCTCGAAGGCTCGCATCGAACTGGCTTGATGGAATTAAATATATCGATTTAGAATAAAACTATCGAGCAATGCTGAATGTGTGGACGAAATCCCGAACCGCGGGTTTTGCTCGACGTTATTGCTCGATCGAGCAAAACCGTATGTGAGTACTCAGCATAAGTATAGCTTACTTGCCCAGTAGTAATTATCTGGTAATCCTCATGGGTCGCAGTGACAGTCAGGGCTACAGCGACCTGCCTTCTTTAAAAACTTATCTGGTAGTTAGTAAATAATATTATGTTATGCCACTTAACAATGGCTCAACTTTGCTCGGTTTTACTAAGGACGTGTAGACACTAGACATCCCAACATCGAGTATTATCAATTTCTAAATCTGTCCCAGAAATCAATTTGTCATGTTTATTTCAATAGTATTTGCTGAATGGACGACAAGTGTCACGTGAATTTCCGTGACATAAATCACGTAGGACGTAGCCCCGACCCGCCGTCACGCGTCCAAATTTTATTTTGTACGTTTTGTCCCGTAAATCGTAAAATTCGCGAAAATATGACGGAGTGATGCTAAGTTGCAACACTGTCACAAGGTATAGTAAAGTACTCCGCCATCTGCCTATGAATCAACTTCTACAAATGTATGTACAGTATAGTCGATCATTAGTAATAGTTGCTTGTATTTGTCAATCAAAGACCATCATGGAGAACCTCTAAACTCTAAGCAAAGCTCAGTATGAGCGGCTACAAAGCTAGAAATACAATGGCACATTCAATTAGTCAAATAAACTTCTTCTTTACGAGTAGATTTAGTATGAATTCAAAAAAGTATATATTATTATTCATTCTGTAATTTGAGCAAATAAATAACTTTACTTACTTACTTTACATTATTCATTCTCTTTTCAATTCATGTTTATTTTATTTGAACCTTCTGAAATCCCAAAATTGACCTTTTAAAATTAACTGAAAGTAGGTAAAGCATACAAATGAGGTGTTTTCGTTACAAATGCCGCTTTATGGACATTTAATTACAGAATAAACGGGAAACAACTTATGTAATTAATTTTAAGCTTAATTACATTTATTATTTACGACAGCTATAAAAACGCGAACTTGTTAATTTTATTTTAAGATATAAAATGCTAAGCGCCAACCATTTAAAAAAGCCTAACCTATTTCGTAAAAGTTGTACGCAAAATTATTATTACTTACTTACCTAAATGTAAAAAACACAAACTCACATTTTAAGTTTCCCCCTACCAATCGCATTTACAGGCATATAAAGCAATATACCGAAGTTTTGCCACAAACACTTTGTCTGACAATAATAATAACAATAAATTTTGCCGCCTTCGCTGAATGGGGATATTCAAAATGGCGGACGCATTACGTCATATCTAAGCGACATTATCCGAACTCCCGATGTATTCCCAATTTTTCGCTTACGGGACTCATAGAATTGAATTTATTGCTTTTTATTGCATCCTGTACATTATTAGTGAAATTTATATCTCACAGTTGCTGTAAAGTACCTTTTCGGATAGTAAATCTTGAAATATTAGGTAAAGCAAAATATTATATTGACAACGGTTTAACTTTATATTACGAGTATTATGATTGAAGTAGACAAATATCTTAACTACAATTATTTTAATATTATAATATTAATTAAGCTCCACTAAGAGCGCATATTTTATGTGAATTAACTACATTTAAAAAAATCTGCAACAAAATCAATAATAAAAATATTGAATAAGTACTTAATTCCTACGTTATGCAAAATATATCTGCTTTGCCTTAGCTTTGTAAAACATCTTTAAGTACCTTTCTTCCATATTTAATTTTAAAATTTTACAAGATTAGCCAAAACGTACTAACCGCCATCTTTTCATTATTCGTTAAACGGTTTCCCTGTAACCAAGGAGTTTACAGATGAGCGAAACTTTACTCACTCAACAAATCACTCCCTCTCTTTATTAGCATGTAGACGATTCCGTAGACGCAACAGGATATTGGGGGAGTCCCCTTTTTAATGTGTTTACAACGATGTATCGATTGTTCTATTGTACTTTTATTTGACTTGAGAATTTCTTGGCGTATTGTGTTCCGAATTTGTCGCTTGTAAAATTAATTTGAAATTAATTTCTTTCTTTGGATAACTTGTTTGTAATTATTTTTCGTTTAAAAATAGATTTATTGCTTCTTTGTTAAGTAAATTAAGAAATAAATTAAAATAAAAGTTATAAATTCAAAACATGGTCCGATCGGTTTTATGAATATTACACAGTAGTTCATTCTCTACCTCGCGTAGTATTAAGCAGTTCAAGTATGCCATAGGCTAAAAATGATGGTCTGTGGAGTAAAATATTATGGTCTGCGCAAAAACTCTTAGTAGAATCACGCTGGGTGTCGCTTAGTGAAAAACGTTTTCGCCTAAGCGCCAATGGTGGTAAAACATTTCCATAAAAGTAAACGAGCGATATCACCATAACGCTTTTGATAAAAACAAAAGCATAATATCGGCGGTTTATGATAAAGACCTTATATTAACGCTGACATTTTGGATCCCGCATCTATTTATTACTAAAAAATAAAGACGTAGTAAACATGGAAATGCAAAATCGTGCTCAAATAAAATATAGACCAATTGCAGGCATTAATTCGATATTAACATAATGTGATAAGCTTTTTTAATATTATAAAGATTTAGATTCACGTTTTATTAACGCTTCTTTTATTTGTACGTTTATTATAACAATGTTCTAAGAAAATTGTGTCCGCTTAGCATAACCGCCGCAGAAAGGTTTTCTAAAAGTACAAGAGACAAAATGACGTTGACGAAGTCAGTCAGTTGATCTAAAATCTCTCAGTTTTCCTATTCTTTCGATATTTCTTTTCTACGCTGGCCAGGCTAACCCTTCAAAATGTAACCTTCTATTTTTTTTTTCATGTTGAATTTATTTAGTCAGATCGTACAGTTAGATTAATTTATTTATTCAAATGTGTGTCAGGTGTACGTGACTTATCACTGCATCAGCTGTTATCAAGTTATTCGATCCGATTATCCGATTCCAAAACCCGGTTTGACGGATTTGTGGAATAATAAATAGGTGTTTTCATATTTATTTTCAAATCCTCTATGGAAACAGTGGTGGTATGGCATCGTAGAATTTGAAGGAATAGACAGATTTTGAAGCAGTTTTTTTTTGATAAACCGATAGTTTATATTATTATAATACTTTTTGTGAGTTTCTTTAGGTCTGCTCTTCTCGTTGGACTAGTTCTCGGTTTTGAAAACATTTGACAAAATCTAGTAGTCAATCATTTTTATTTTGATAAGTGGTAATTGAGTCTTCTTTTCCTAGCATACATGGGTATGTACCCATGCATTTTTATTATATGCCTGAAATAAAGACCTTTTATTTTTTTATTTTTTTAACAAAATAGGATTTTGCTTTTATCTTAGTTAAGACTTTCGTAAAAACACTGTAATTTACTGGACTACAATTATTACAATTATAGTTTGTACGTTTTAAGATGTTATGGGTGACAGTTTTCATATTCCTTGCTACGGGTTTTTTTTACAAGAAAACAAAAAAAATCAAGATGTAATAAATTATATTCCATCTACAAAAACAAATGTTTCCTAATTGTAAATGAATAAAAACGAAAAGTCGCTAAATGCGACTTTTCTCAGTTAATATTTATTACTTATATAATATATATAGAATAATTTTTCACAGTTAATATTTATAATTTTATTAATATAAAATTATAAATATTAACTGTGAAAAATTATTGTTACGAAAACATTTGAAAAATTTCAGATGCATGAAACGGTACTTATGTCAATAGAGATTGACTCTGTTGAATCGAAATCAAATCGATAAAAAAGGGCGGCCATCTTAAATCGCCGGCACCACTGAAATGTCAGTACGAAATCGATAATTTCGATTGCAATTCCTTTACGAGGTGATTCGATATTTTTAAAGTATCGGTTAATTTTTGTTAGGTAACTTCCCTACTATTGTCAATTAAATTAATAAAAACGCACAAACTATAATAATATTATTTTAATTATCCTTGGTGCGAAAAACAATACAAAGATAGCAAAAAAAGGATATGGGCGCAGAGCCCATAGACGGCCCCAAATTAAATAATAATAATTAAAAAAACACTGTAATTTTACTACACGTAGTTTTCAAATTATTTTTATACCAACTATTCTCATTCGTTTCATCAATTCTTCTTATGTACGTAAAATACAAACGCTCTTTCCCATTTATAATAATTGGTATTGATGCTCCTCTTCCCCTAACTTTAACTAGCTCTATTTTGAGGCTGACTCCAATAGTTGTTAAGTTTGTGGGAACACAAACTCAGAGTAAGGTCTAACCACACTATTATGGAAGGTATTTTGACGGTGGTTTCGACGAGACAGCCCGCCCGTCTGGATAGAGGATGCTGTGATCAGAAATATCAGTTCTGTTTACGATTTGTTTAATTATAATATTATATTTTGATGTAATCATGAAATAAAAGAATAATTTTATCTTAAAATGAAATAATAAGAAATATTAAAAAAAAAAATAATAATAAGAATAAAAATTTTATTCAAACATAAATTCAATACACTGCACACACTAAAGCAAAAAAAAAAAAAGCAAACAATAACCCAAAAGAAAAAATAAAACAAACAACAAACTACAAAAAAAAATATGGCATCATTAGGCAGTGCATTGTATAATGCCGAAAAGGATACCCACTCAGGTGTATTACCACGGCGCAGAACACTGCACCGCGGTACCCGATCTTCCGTGGTTCCTATACATATTACGCCTGACGCACGCCAGATTCGACATAAATAATAACTATGTTCAAGTTTATGCATAGTAAATCTGACTGCGAAGCCAAAAGACTTCATTTATTTACAGGTATTACGTAATATTATGTAATTTGTATCTTTGTACTCGTATGTGGTGCTTTTATATAATGTATTGTCTATAAATTTATAAGCCATCCAATATGGTCCTTTGCGTTGCGGGTAAAGTTTTGCCCCTTTGTTACTAATAAAAAAAATATTACACAGTTTACAAGGTCTATAAGGTCTGCTTGCTTTTGAACAACTTAAGAAACAACACATGATAGATAAAAGGCACCTCGAATAGTTATAATACAAACATCTCTACTAGAAGATAAGAAGTTTAATGTCTGTTTTGGCCCCCAGGTCTATCAACGGTGGTCCACAACGAAACAGCCCGGCTGGCGGGGGACGCGGGGCGAGGCGGGGGCGGGGTGTTCTTCGCGGCGGGGGGCTGCGCGGCTGCAGCACTGGCACTGCTGGCGGGCGCTGCTGCCGGCACGCTGTATAAGAAAGGCAGCAAGGCGCGCCATCATGACTCTATACAGTAAGTATCTGTACTGTAAGTAGCGCACACTTTGTAGCGTGCTGGCCGGCGCTGCAGTAGGCCCTGTACAAGAGAGGCAGCAAAGCGCGTCATCACGACTCTATATAGTAAACGCCTCCGTGGTCCAGTGGTTAAGAGCACGCCTTTTGACTCGGAGGTCGTGGGTTCGATTCCCGCGTTGGAAACATGTTATTTCCAAGTTTGGTTCATACAATGCAGGCTGATCACCTGATTGTCTGACGAGTAAGATGATCCATGCGTCGGATGGGCATGTAAAAAGTCGGCCCTGCGCCTGATCTCTCGCCAGTCGTGTCGGTCTTCCGTCCCACTGGGTTATGAGAGTATAGAATAGAGAGTACTCTTGTGTACTGCGCACACACTTGGGCACTATAAAATTACTCCTGCGTAACTGACCTGGTTTCATTTAAACCGGCCACCATCACCGAAACCGGTGTGGGGAGTTATTATATCACAATAAGTATCCATGCTGTAAATAGCGAACTCTTCGCGGCGACAGCACTGGCACTGCTGAAGGGCGCAGAAGGGAGCGCCATCATGACTCTACACAGTAAGTGTCTCTACTCGGTGGTAGGCATCATGTAGGACATTCTGAAAACATTTATTTTAAATTTATTCAGAAATAAAACAATTTTGATTTTGATTTTTTTTCTAATCAGCGCACAATCCCGAATTGCTCTATCGAAATTTGTCTGAAAGTAGAAGCTTCCCACAACGTATATCCCCAAAATTCAGAAAATTCACAAAGTTATCGACTATTAGAGTCCTCTTGTCGACAACATAAGCTCTGATCCTGAGTAAATACAGATTTGCTTAATCACTTATCCCCCTTATCGCTTCATAATACGGTCTAAAAGTGACAAACTGCACCTGTTATAATATATACCCCACCTTAACCCAACGTCCCAAACTAACAATTTACCTCCATACAACGTCCTCAAACCGGCGTCATCCAAACTTTGAACAAGCGGCAGACTAAGCACTCAAAGTATAGTGCATTCAACCTTCAAAACCTTTTGTTGGTATACAATAGTACACAATCAATGTTTATCTATTTGGTCTGGACCATTTTGGGCATCTTGTAGGCCAGACAATTTACCGACTCTGACTAGAATATAAACAGAATTAATATCTTTTAACATTTTCATTGTTCTGTTATATAGATAGTATTATAGAATGAGTTGTCTTAATTTTTGTATCACCAATCAAAAGAGACTCAATTTTGCTAATGCTATAAACATTACTAGAAATTAAAAACCGCTGAAGTTATGTGCAAGTACATTTAATGTAATCATAATTTTTCTTAGAAAATGCCTTAAATGAAAAGCCGAATAAACATATTTAAAAAGACGCAGCTGTCCAATAATAAAATTTTGTTAAAAAAACTTCTTCCTGTAACACTCTCTCTACAACTATTTTGGCTTTGCAGACTCTTCTAAATAATTCCCTTCACAATTTGGCAGATATTCATTCACTGATAACACAACAATCTGCATAGTGAGCATATTCAGCACCTGATAAGACCCCTCCGAAGACTATGCATATTGCACAGATCAGAGAAGCGTGGCAGGATTTAGTATGCATTTAGATAGCTTGGAATAAGTTAGTTTTGATACCATGAAACCCTTATGTAAAACCTTCTTATCAGAAACTTAATTCATCTTTAGGATTGTACAGATGCCTACAAATCTGATGTATCAATTTGGACCTTGTTATTTGTTTCAACTAACGTTTTGGCCGCCACATTGCGAGATCACAAGCAAGTATATTATGTACATTTATTTGAATAGCGGCTCGGTCATTTACATATAAAATTTGCTTGTCATCTCGCGATGTAGACGCCAAACCGCACGTTCCGGCGATCGCGTATAAATCCAGTTTAATACAAAGTTGCAGATCCACCAGTCCCAGTAGTAAACGCATACGTAAATTACAAACAATGTTGCATTCTGAGAACTCACTTCCGATGCAACAATTTAATATTATATTAATTTGCGAGTTCAACTGGCTCTATTAAGCTGAAGATAATATGCAATATGGCGTCACACCCACTGCAAAACAGTGACAAGACTGTAATAGAGTTTCAGAAGCATATGTGATCGTATTCCCAGTATACTACGTTACTGTGTTGGGAAAATTGAATATAGTTATGTGCTCGAAGGAATTAAATGACAAAGAACAGATTATGAGAGATGATCTATTTGTTTATTTTTTGAAAAAGGGACTAAAATTGTAGAAAAAATTAACAAAATCTGCATCTGCATTAATCGGCAATAGAAGAAAAATATACATGGAATTTAAACTATAACAAAAACCGTCTAGCTTTTGTTAAAAAATAATATAATGTAATTTCTATATCGAAAAAGAAACTCTTTTTTTTCGCTTATTTTACAAAATCTATTTCTTATAATTATGGTTGTGTACACTTTAAACATAGCGAGATGATGAAGGATAAAAGTTAAGACTAAAAAATCTACCAACCGAAAGATAACACGCTATTCCTACCAAAAACAAAAAGAGCGTATCAAAAGATAGGGTATGCAGTAGTAAATTTTAACGACCGTTCTGTGATAAATGATGCTATGCTCTATGCTCCTCTATAGTCTATGCTCCGACTCTATGGTTCTCTATCGATAGATAATAAATTACTCGCTGACGTTTAATTGCGCTCCTAGTGTTCGCGGTGAAAAATTGTCTATGGCATTTGTTAGCATACCAACAATAGAGCTCCTATCTTTTACGAGTATCGACTAGCTATTTATTGGTTGTAACTTAGATAAGACTGTGGCTGGGAATCCTATTATTATTTGTTTGGTGTAAAACTTTATGATTGGTTTTGTGTTAAAAATATCCCAGAACGTCGAGTTTCATTTTTTTTTCTTCTCTTTTCAAAAGCAGTATGTCTAAGGTGCCAGTTATTTAAGTTTTTGTGGCACTTAGCTGAAAGTATAACGCGGGCGTAGCGTTGTTTTGGTGCGTAGCAGCTGTCCCTCAAAATTACGTCATCAGCGTTAGTTTTTAGTTCTTCCTCATGCAAATATATTATGACGTGTTATTTACAAGTGTAAAACTACTGTTACTCCAATGACACTTTACTGTGTAACATTAGTTGCTGTTGTGGCTTCATGAAAAAATAGCCTGATAGAGCTGTAAAGTATTAAGGTGATTGAAAGTCCACTGATCACTAAAATGTTAAAGTACTAAATGTAATGTAAATTATTGTACTATCAGAGAAGTTGATTCCTAGGCAGGTGGGGGACCTACGTAGTTTGGTCGCGCTATGTTTAACCCAGCAAATCACGACTAATCTTGACCCGACGTAACTCGACCAAATGACGTCGGTCCGTCATCTGCCTATGAATTAATTTCATCGATGGTACAATAATTGTACAATATCGCCTCCGTGGTCCAGTGGTTCAGAGCATGGCTCTTGACTCGGAGGTCATGGGTTCGATTCCCGCGTTGGGAACATGTTATTTCCAAGTTTGGTTAGGACAATGCAGGCTGATCACCTGATTGTCTGACAAGTAAGATGATCCATGCGTCGGATGGGCATGTAAAAAGTCGGTCCTGCGCCTGACCTCTCGCCAGTCGTGTCGGTCTTCCTTCCCACTGGGTATATGAGAGTAAAAGGAATAGAGAGTGCTCTTGTGTATTGCGCTCACACGTCGACAATAAAAAACTTACTCCTGCGTAACTGGCCTGGTTTCAATGAAACCGGCCACCGTCACCGAAACCGGTGTGGGAGTTATTATTATTAATTGTACAATAATAGATTCATCCTTTCGTATTGTTACAGTACATCCTACACTACGGCGGCTTACGGCAGCCATCAGAACGTTCTGCTACGACTGGACACCCTCGCTCGCCCACCCAGCTCCACTGGCTCATATGCAACAATAGCCAGCTTACACAAGTTTCCATTTGGTAAGTTATAGGTTGTAAGTTTCTGACGCTGCCGTTACTAGCCTTGAAAATAATGACGCGATAAGGTACATAAGAGCCAGGGCCCGTACCACGAAACCGTTTTGAGACTCAAACAATCGAACGAGAATACCGCATCCTACTCTAACAAATGTGAAACGACGTTGTTAGAGCAGGACGCAACATTCTCGTACGATTGTTTGAGTCTCAAAACCGTTTCGTGGTACGGGCCCAGGATGGCCCACGGTGGCGTAAAATCGAGAGGAGTGTTAAAGTTGGGAGAGGCTTTTGCCCAGCAGTGAAGCAGCTCTTAAAAATGTTATAGGCTGTTACTAATGTCGCAAAAAGCTCAAACCTTAGAAGATACGACAGCATGATGGACCAATAAAAGCCATAACATATAGGGAGAATATTCGTCTATGACTGCCTGTGCGCCAATTGTGCATTCAATACGTGGTAGAGCCATGCTTCGGCATGAATGGGCCGGCTCGACCGGAGAAATACCACGGGCTCACAGAAAAAGAGTGAGTGAGTTTACCGGAGGCCTAATCCCCTACCCTATTCCCTTCGCTACCCTTCCCTATTCCCTTCCCTACCCTCCCCTATTCCTTCTTAAAAGGCCGGCAACGCACCTGCAGCTCTTCTGATGTTGCAAGTGTCCAAGGGCGACGGAAGTTGCTTTCCATCAGGTGACACGTTTGCTCGTTTGCCCTCTTATTTCATAAAAAAATCACAATGGTACTATCTATAGCATGCTAAATAGCTTTCCGATCATGTTGGCAATCACGGCCCAATGAGTTTTCTCATGTTGCATCTCGCTATATATTCAAAAAAATCAACTAAATTGGTTCAAAGGCTTACCTTACACAGACTTGGCCATTCCTACCGTGCCCCCAGGTTGCAGCCGAACGCGGACTAAGAGGATTATGATCTGAAATCAAATTAAGCCGATTATGCTAGGTCAAGCTAATCTAAATTGAATATTAGTTATAGGTCCTATGCATCGTTGAGCGATAATAATAGTAATTAAAATTGTTCTATATTAATCAATAAAAAATATAACGATTTCTGATAATATAATGTTTTTAGAATACTTATTATAGTGAACCTACATTAAATACTAAACAGTTCTTTGAATTACAAATATAGGGTAATATGACAATGCTACAAGAATCCTTTAGAGCTTAAAGTAGATTCCATCGATAAGAAACCATGGACGCGAAACGACTTTAACTCAAAATGATACAAACGTACCGATTAGGGCCTCATATGAAAATATATTAGATTATATGACACTACGTGAATGTCTACCGACAATATAACGTTTTATCTGGGCTAAAAGATCTTTATATAGATCTTTGTATCATAAAATAAAATTAATCTATTTTTTTATTGACAGGTAGTAGAAGATCCCCGTCGCCGTACGCGACGACGCACATCAGCGAGCACGTTTATGCCAAGCCCGAGTCGCGAGTTTCGTATTACGCCGCATCCAACCTCACTCACGTTTCTCAGGTGAGTGAGTGCTCGAATATCGCAGGTCCATCGGTGAGTGAATATCGTATGTATTATCATTCAAGCTGAGTCTTTAAAACATTACTATTCTACTCAGCCTACAGTTACAATAAATTTCTTAGATAAGTCGGACTAATAACTCTGGTCCATGTATTACTTTGAAACCTTAGAAAACGTAATGAAAAATAAATTATATTTTAGCCTCATAAGATTTAATATAAAAAACGTGTAAATTTAAGTGAAGAAAAACCACCTGACAAAAATCTACCTTAAGGTGAAAGCAAATACTTTACCTAAGATAAATCAAATCATTTAGTTTTGGTATGTCAAAGGGCCCTGCACTAGTAGACAAGTGGCAAGCGATTATCGTAAACGCTAACAAAATGTATGCTATTTGACATAAGTCATCGCTTCGCTAGCGAATACTAATGTCAAATCCCGTACATTTTGTGGCGTCGGCGTTGGCGTTTACGACAATCGCTTGCCGCTTGTCTAGGTCCTCTGTCGTTTCATGATAATTTTTACTAATAACACCATTATTTCCTGCCACCTCCATCCTTTAAAAATAAAACATAGCACTAACTGACAAAGGCTGGTTCTTCGTCAAAGCCTTAAGTCAGTATTAAGAGGTATAAGGTGGTCTTTACATGTAAGAAAGACGGAGAGAAAACCTACGCTTATCTATTACATTATCAAAATGGTTATGCAAATGTCTAAAGTTGGGTTGCACCAGAGGCGTGGTTAAAGTTATGGTCAAAGTTATGGTTATAGTTAAGGCTAATTTAACTTTAACCTTAACTTTGACATAAGACGTTGCTGGTCCGACAAGGCTTTATAAGAACGTGGGTAGGGGCGCTGCTGGTAAAGGAGAACTGTCAAAAATGGCGTTTTTGTATGATGACAGCGTTAGTTCCTTTTTTCGCCACGTGCATTTAATATTTATAGCCTTGTCGAGCTCTATGGTTATGGTTAAAATTGCGTCTTGATGGCGTCCATTTTTAACTTTAACCAAGGATTTGACATTTTGCATTGTATTTAAAGTTATAGTTGAGTTTACAGTTATAGTTAAAGTAAGTTGGTACAACCCACCCTAAATTATTATCAGGTTCTTCTGCAGAAGCCCTATTCTTCTGAAGAAGAACAGCACTTCACCTAAAGTCTATCACTTTTACAGCAACACCTAAAATCTATCTCACGTCCAACCATATGAAAATTCCTAAGAGAACACTCTGAAGAAAAATAATTGTATTCCCTGTGGAAAATGTTTATCCTTAAACTCCACAGTCAATATGTCTGCGGTATAATCTAGGTGACTTCCTTTGTATTGGGTGGTATTGGCTTAGTGTCACATCGATGCATTGGTATTTACTGTATAGGATTTCAGCCGTGCTATATTGTAGAGAAAATATATTATGTTGGGTAAAAAGTATACTGATGTAAAATTTTATTAAACCTTACATAATATATTATCTTTTCACTACACTTTGAAGCGCTTAGATTATTTTAAAAAATTGTTGAAATGATCAATTTTCCAATTTTGGATAATAAGTAGCCCCGTGCACTTCTTAAGTCGGCTCCTATCGCTAGGCTACCTCTGCAACCGGATATAAGTCAAGGACTTAAAAAGAAACTGTTGTTTCAGATTTATATTTTTTTTATTTTTCTTTAGTGGGCCGTTTATACTTTAAACATCTGCATTCTCATACAGCTAAAAGTCGAACAATTATTGTCTTCTCTTTGTCACCTGTGCCCGGACGACAGGGACAGTAAATTTAGAAACTAAAAAACTAAAAGAGAGAAATTAAAAAAAAAGATTTAATCATTACAAATTTATTACAATTAAAGTAGCCTAGTCAGCGGAAAGCGGGAACGCGGGTACGAAACCTAGCCTCAGTCACTTTCTTAGCCTCTGGAATATACGGTTCTTAGGGGAAATATTTATTCTTATGTTTTCTTGGATATAGTAATTAAATATAAAAGCTAATCTCACCAATCTTAAGCCCATAAGCCTTGAAATAAATAATGGAAATAAATGACATTGCAAATGATCCACAAAATTGTATGAAGCGCCTTTTACAAATCCTTTGAGCTGAGCGGTGGGATTGCGTCGGCCTTTACCTCATTAAAGATCCAATTTACACGCGCCTCCCATCAGGTGATATAACTAACGCAATTAGACCTATTGGAACGCGGAGATTCCAGGTAGGAAGTGCCAAAATGGCTGGTTAATTTTATTATAGGAAGGAAGTTTGGAATACGTGTGAAGTAAAAGTTTTTAGTAAGTGAAGAAAACTTTTATAAAATTGAATGAAACTAAGTATCGGATCATAGAGACATTTACTTTTATACCCTTTTTTTGGTGGTAGGCAGAAATTATGTAATATTTTAATCGTCAGTATCCCTTTTTACTCGCATATTTTTTATTTGAATAACCAGAAGTTTTTATTTATTTGGCCCTACTTTACTTAAAATCTCATACTTTAAAGTGAAAATATTGATATTTTTACTTTGCAAATATTTGAACCATTTTAACTATACTGAACATTTTATATTTACAATCATTAGCTAACATTCTCCACAAGACCCTTTCAGCAGGTCGCCATATCATTTCATTATTAGGCTCGGCGTAAAGCAGCGTTTTTAATTTATCATCCCTTTGTCCCTAAATTTGTAGGGTCGTTGAGTTTAAACTTCGGGAAATATGAATTTCGCTCTTTGATAATTACCGGAGCAGTCGAATTTGAACCATAACTAATTTGACATAAAACCCATTGTTGAGCCGCTCCTGTCTGAACAAAACTTTTGTTAGATAAACGTAGTGATTGAAGTTTTTGAACTTGTTTTAATGTTCCATAGTCTCTGAATATTAAGATATCTTTATACTAATTGTTAAGGAGGAGTTTATCTTTTGAAATATACAAGAATAATATTTTAATAATGTAGATTTTGTATTGTATAACAACATCCTGAAAAATCTTTGGGCCTCTCCACGTTGGGCATGAGTCATGTTCTGGTGTTATATTTTGGTATGAGGTATTAACACCTGTATTACATTAAAAATGTAGACAGTGAGGCATTAAATTAGTAAAATAATAGCTATAGCTAGTCAGAAATTAGCTGAAAGCAACAAGCTCTCTACACTAAAGCTTGCCAAAGAAATATAAAAACACAACCTGCAGGCTAATTCACGATTACCGTTCGATTCGGATTCGGAAAGACGTGTGATCATTGATTTTATGCGCGGTGAAGTTTCCGAATCCGAGTCAAATTCCTCATCACCTTGATGAGGGGCAGTCTTCCAACGTGCGTTTTTCGCGTAGCTTTCTGCCGCACACTGTAAATTCTGGAACGAACTAACACCAGCAGTATTTCCGGACCAATACGACCTGCAAACCCTCTAAAGGTCTGCAACGTACCTGCAGCACTTCTAATGTTGCGAGTGTCCATAGGCCACGATTGTTTCTTTCCATCGGGTGTCCCGTTTACTCGTTTGCCCCCTTATTTTATTAAAAAAAATTGTATCGTGAACGGGACCCTGGCCCTCTCATCATCTTCTAACCCCAAATATTTCCACCAGCAAACCTCCCCCAAGGACCGCGTGACGGATCCTGCAGAGCAGCTGCGCCACCTGACCACCCCCCGGGCCAACATCCGTCTGGAGATCCTCATCCATGAGGGTACCTTCGGCCGAGTTTACAAGGGGGTGTTCAAGAAGGGCGACACGTATGAGGAGGTGGTGGTGAAGACTGTGTCGGGTAAGTTCTGGATTGACTAATTTGTGTAGAAAGAAGATGGAAAGAAAGTGTGAGAGAGTATTTTGATAGCTAAAGGCAACAGTTTAATTAATAATCTCAATTTTAAAATAAATTATTACTTTGATGTATATAACATTGTGTAATGTGTACATTGTATAGTTGTACTTTTAATACGAATCTAACGATACTCAAGCAAGCGACAAGCCTTCTAGAGTGTGCCAAAGAAAATAAATATTAATATTATAATCGGTTCCCATAATGATTTCTTAATTTTACGCGAGTATTACTCATGATATTATAAGGTTTAAACACTTACGGATTTTGTCGCGGAGCACTTTAATATAATTAATCCCGGCGTTTCTGCCGCTTTACAGCGGCCGTGGTCACGGGTGGACTGACCGTGGTCAGTAAGTGTTTAAACCTTATAATATCATAATCGGTTCCTTTATATTTGGGCTACCAGCTTACGCTAAAAAGCTTTCTAGAAAATAAATGATCATGACTAAAACGCCAAGCTACAACACTTAATTGTAGCTTCGTAGAACACACTTCACACAGCAATGAAGTTTTTCATGCTGCGACGTCGCAATGCAATGTTTATTTATTTATTTATGACTATGCCTAAACGTATCAAAAATCGAATGGAAAAACCAATGGGAAAAACAAATGATTGATTGATTAAAAAGATGAATATCTTGTACAGACGCAGCATCAGCAATGCAGGCTGCTCTACTCGTGGCTGAAGGTCTGCGGTTGTTCGGCTTAGCACATACCAATGTGTTAGCACCGATGGCGGCCTGCGCGGAGGAGGCGAGGAAACCCCTGCTGGTTTACTGCTGTGTGTCGCATTCTTCTAATCTAAAGAGGTTTGACATGTACCAAAAACATTTTTTCTTTAGCTGAAATGGCGATGGGCAGGACACATGACAAGAGAGGGGAAAAAATGGACAAAGGTACTATCAGATTGGCAACTGAAAAAGAAGAAGTCCGATTAGATGGTGAAAATAAAAAATATAGCGGGGGTGACATGGACGAGAGTAGCTAGGAACAGTAGGCCTACTAGGAAATCGTTTTGAGACTCAAACAATCGGACGAGAATGCCGCGTCCTGCTCTAACAACGTCGTTTCACGTACTTTGTCAGAGTAGGACGCAACATTCTCGTACGATTGTTTGAGTCTCAAAACCGTTTCATAGTACGGGCCCAGAAGGCAGAAGCCAATGGAAAGCGCTAACTTTGTTATGATACAAAATATATGATATTCTTGGTGCAAAAAGACTAATAAAAATAAAAAATAGCTTTATTCATAAACTTTCATGTTATAAATGATAAATGTTTATTAGGATGAATGGTTGGATGTTTCTTACTTTTATTTTGACTCGTTATTGCTGGTGCATAATTTTGTGGTAAGTAATAGTTGTTTTAATATTACGTAGACTTCTTACCAAATAAAAGGTAGCCAAACTTAGAAAGGCAAGGCCTTATTTCCTGTAAACAGAAAATAAAGTCAGTCAATTGCACCTGGTTACAAATTTCTTACATCTTTACTTTAATATAAGATCGTATTTCGTGCTTTTTAATACCAAACAGAATTATGTATAGATCTCCGAAACACCCTCAAACTGCAACTAATAATAATTATCTTCTTAAAATACTTTCTTAGATTAAGGGCCTATTTCACCACTTCCTGATAAAGTGCCGGATAGGCTAACCACAACTTATTTGACAGATTCTCCATACTCTCAAGTTAAGTGGTGGATAGCCTATCCGGAACTTATCAGGGAGTGGTGAAACAGGAACTTGATATAATAATTCAACAACTGCTGTATTGAGCATTTAACTTACTACTAGAGATCGCCCAATGGTCGAAATTCGACCTTACTTGCAATGACATTAGGACTACTACCTACATTTTGTAAAAAATATTGACTTCATCATAGTTTTTTTTTCAATTCTTGTCTTTGGGACTCAGCTGATCTCAGACTGGCGTTTAAGCATTGTCTAATCATAGACTTATTTATATACTGTCTAATAGTATCTAAAATTAAATAAAAAAAAACAATAATCCATTTTCAATTTGTCAACTTGTTGTCAACAGACTTCAACCATAAATAAAAGAGTATAATTCGTATGTATAGGCTTGTCACTCAAACATCTGTCATTTTTCCTAGTAGTAGTGTCGTAGTGTGTGTAACGTTTTATTTGTTAAAAATATATATGATAAAAGCATAATTTTAAAATAATATTAGCTCCATGCACTCCTTCACCATATAAACTATAACTGTGCGAAATTTCATGCACCTACGTTTCCCCATTTTTCGTAAAAAGGCTTACAAACTTTTTCTCTCACATATTAATATATAGATACAATAAATATAGGGTCACATTCCATGAACTAGTTTTTCACGTATCCTAATGGGCATCGGTAGAATGTAAAATCAATATAATAACAGCTTTTGTCGCCCTTAATAGTGGTGTAGCATACGATGTTACAACATTGTTCCATGCACTCAATGATATTGGCTATTTTGGTTGAAATTGTAATTCTAGAGGGTAAAAAATATCATAATAATAACGACTGTCCTACAAAGTGTACATAACTTTCTTTAAGAGCAAACAACTTATTAATTTCATCTACAATAATGAAGGTCAACTGTGTAAGGTATCTTAAGGCGACTCCTTGATAATTTGGCTGTAGCGATGTCGATTTTTCTCAGCAATGACTAAAGCTAAGAAATTAAAGTTCATTGTCAGTATTCATCATGTCAAAAAAATAGTAATAAGTAGATATTTCATGCAAGAAATTAAATGTAATTATAACAAAAACTCATCTTTGTTACATTTTTATGTTGCGTTTATGCAAAAGAAAAAAGTTAATACCGAGTCTTTGTGTTCACTAATACAGAATAATTCTCAATAATTAAAGATAACTTCTCTGTGGAAGTTCGTTAGGGAAATTTGCATTCGGTTTACAAGCGTCCTCCTTACCTATTGTCTTTTATTTCCGCGCAAAAATTCCCTTATCTTGTTTTCAGGGCTCATTTAGGACGAAAAATGTTCAGACGCAAGCACAAAATGGTGTCATAAAAATTACAATTTCAAATTGAACAATATTTAAGTTTAAAATTTATGATTATTGCCCCTACATCTGTTTGGTAAGCCAAAATGTTTGTAAAATAACTAACAGAGACACACTTTCGCATTTAAAATATTAATAATAACCCCACACCGGTTTCGGTGACGGTGGCCGGTTTCATTGAAACCAGGCCAGTTACGCAGGAGTAATTTTATAGTTCCCAAGTGTGTGCGCAGTACACAAGAGCACTCTCTATTCCCTTTTCTCTCATAACCCTGTGGGACGGAAGACCGACACGACTGGCGAGAGATCAGGCGCAGGACCGACTTTTTACATGCCCATCTTGCATGGATCATCCTACTTGTCAGACAATCAGGTGATCAGCCTGCATTGTCCTAACCAAACTTGGAAATAACATGTTTCCAACGTGGGAATCGAACCCACGACCTCCGAGTCAAGAGCCACGCTCTTAACCACTGGACCACGGAGGCGTCTATTTATAATATTAGTATGGTTGTAACCATCAATATCATCATGTCGTACAGCATCCACTATGTAAATCACATTACCCATATTATTATGTCACCCAGGTTCCTAACATCTTGCCGCCTGGGCCAACAAGCGGCTCCAGCTACGAGGGAGCTGGTAGACCTGGGAGCTCAGATCGCCTGTGGAATAGCCTACCTCCACGTCCAGAGATTGGTGCACGCTGACATCGCCGCGCGGAACTGCATGTGAGTAGCCGCCATCTTGTTGATGGTGAAACAAAATGGCCGACTTATATTTTATTTCAAACTATTTTTTAAAGTTTTGTACAGTTATTATAGAAATTATTATTGACAGTTCTTTTGAAAGCGATGAGCGACTATGCGTAAAATCGTAACTCGATTTTTGCTCTAAATTGGTTTTAGACCAATTGAAATCTTTAATTCAAACTCCAAAATATATTAAACGAGATAAACGTCCTAATATATTATGCGTTTCATCATTGATATACAGTTTTTTGAATATCATTGCGTTTCATGAATGATTAAAATTCTGATTTTGGCGTGCGTAGTTGCTTCCGAATTAATTTGCAGTCAAAACTGATGACAAGATTAGCAGTCTCATCTCTCTCCTCTCTTCACGAAGAATCATAAATCTCTTTCTTAGTGTGGATGAGAAGCTGCGAGTGAAAGTGACCGACAACGGCCTGTCGCGCGACTTGTTCCCTGAAGACTACCACTGTCTTGGCGACAACGAGAACCGACCTGTCAAGTGGATGGCGCCGGAGTCGCTGCTCCAAGACCACTATACAACGGCGTCCGATGTGGTAAGGATTTATTACAACGGTATAAGGTTTAGTATGAGATAGTCTGAGGTGGAATAATTTTAAATGGATTGGCATTATCTTATATATAAAATTCTCATGTCACAATGTTAGGCCGCGTTCTCCCGCGAAACGGCTTTACTGATTTTAACCAAATTTTATATGCATATTCAGTGGGTCTGAGAATCGGCTACTGGGTACCTACTTATTATATTGATAAGTGCATATTACAACCCGAGACTAACGGCGACCGTTATTTGTGCGACGGGATAGCGATGGACGTTGCCATGGTGACATATTTATTTAGTTACTTCAATAAAATAATACGGGTGAAATACTTTATATGGCAAAGAAACGTTTGCCGGAACAGCTAGTATTGTATAATATTTATATGTAGCTGTAGCTAATTAGTAGTATAAGTATTACATTAATTTATTAACATAAAGTTTTGAATAATTTTTTTAGCGGCCCCTAGACGATCAATGTTATTACTACAAGTACAAATGAATTGACCGTCTATGGTTAATATTGAACCCGTCCGCCTTTCAATGTTATTGTCAAATAAGTTATTTAATAAAATTTTGTTCAATAATAATTATTGTAGGTCTAGGGGCCCGTTTAGGTACGATAAGACCTTTACTAAATATCCTTTTCAGAACGTCTAAGATAAAATTATAATTTTGAATGGTTTAACGACTGATAGACGAAGATGATAAGTTCATTGGCATAAATTAAATTGATTCATAGACAGAAAACGAACCTACACTTTATTTGCCCGAGTTATGTCAAGCCAATGTTAACTAATATTTCGGCTAAGTTTATCGTGCGACTTTTATCTGCCTATGGATCAATTTTTGTGAATTATCACAGAAATTGATCTTGACACACAAATGAGACTTGTCATACTGAGATCCTCCTTTTGAGTTCCGCTAAAAAGTTTTACGATAATTTACATCGACTGCTTTTAACCCAACCGAATTCCGTAGGTCTGCTATAGTCGTATACAAGATGTTAGTGTAAACACCGTTATCCTTGAAACCATCAAATGAGCCCGTCAAAATGAACAACTTTTTCTATGAGAACAATGCTGGGAACTTCAAAAAATCCGTCTTCATACCCATACAAATTGCCGATCCGGACATGTATGAAGACGGCATTTTTTTAATTCTCAGGATTGTTCTCGTAGAAAAAGTTGTTCATTTTGACTAGGGATTGCAATCCGGAAAACCGGATCCGGTAATCTGGCGGATCCGGCGTCATTTTACGGGTACCGGATCTGGTCCCGATATACCGGATCCGGTGTTAGCAATTTGTGGCAATAGTTAATAGAATCAGGCGTTACTTTGCGGAAATCCATAGCTTGAAATTTAGTATATTATTATTTTAGCAATATTTCGCGAAATATACCTCAACTTATAAGTAAATGAGTAAGTGTATGCATAGGCGTGCATTACAGCACCTGCCCCCTTTCCCACACTGTCTTAGATGCGAACAAGAACGTCCGTCAAGTGATATTGACAAAGACTTGACGGACGTTGTTCTTAGAGTCCACATCCTGAGGATGCTCCGGTGTTGGGGCGAAACGCGCGTCGAGGTTTTCAACTTGCATGGTATTGAGCGGCCTTGCATGAATTTGCTATTATTATGCATGTATGGTGGTGGTGTTTGTACGTTCTTGCATGCGAGTGTATATACGCATAGGGAGCGTCGGAAAGGGGGGAGGTGCTGTAGCCTGTAACGCATGCCTATGCGTATACACTCACTCATTTACTTACAGATTGAGGTTTATTTCGTGGAATATTGCTAAAAAAATAATAATATACAACATTTTAATTTGTGGCAAACTGATATGTATGCATAAATAACTTACTTTAAATACGTTACCCTTGCTTTTTCTCGCTTTTTAGGGTTCTGAGACTTCGATGTTTGTCCGTCTGTCCGTCTGTCTGTCTCCAGGCTGTATCTCAAGAACCGCTATAGCTAGACTTCTGAAATTTCTACAGATTATGTATTTCTGTTGCCGCTATAACAATAAATACTAAAAACAAAATAAAATTATTATTTAATGGGGGCTCGCATACAACAAACGTGAATTTTTCGGCGTTTTTTGCTCGTAAACAATAACGTTAACAGGAAATACTCACAAAATCCTTAATGATATTTATACTTTAATGATTAATAATATATTAAAATAAAATTATTATTTAAGGGGGGCTCCCATACAAAAAAAACTCAATTTTTGCAAACTTTCGCTTTTCGTACGGAACCCTTCGTGCGCGAGTCTGACTCGCACTTGGCCGATTTTTTATGATTATATTTTGCTGACAATAAGGTCGATTAGGTATTTCAATATAAGCTGATAGGGCCTTTTGGCAATAAGCAGCTCTATTAGAAGTCATTTACTAGGTGACGCTTAGGTGATGACCCATGAGTTACGTCTTTCAAATGATGAGCAACAAATTGATCTATATCGTTCAATATTAATTCGCCATTATTTACAGCTAAGTATGGTGGTGGGGACGGTGCAATTGACCTGCTCATTGTTCTAGACTAGGCCGATTATATTGCCGTATTTGCTTGAGCAACTATACGAACATTTAAAATCTTATTCCAGGCACTACAGTATTCAAATCTCGCTTTGATAATACTGTATAAATCAGCTACAAGTGATGCATAGGCCTTGTTTTTTAATTAACAAGCAAAAATAGGATGATTTTCGGTTTTTAGTTCAATTTCATCAATCCGGCCGGATCCGACCGGATTGATGGGAAACCGGTCAAATCCGGCCCGGATTGAAAATGACGCCGGATTGCAATCCCTAATTTTGACGGGCTCATTCGATGGTTTCAAGGATAACGGTGTTTACACTAACACACTGTATAATACTTTGTCAGATCCTCCTTTCCACTAAAAAGCACTTACAATAATTTACATTTAGATGTCCAATTTCAGCGCAATAATCTCCAAACTCCACAAAGGATTTCCCACAAACAGGACCGCGCTAATACCAGAGTAGTTTTAATATCTGGTTAGCGGCCGCAAGCTGCGCTCTCGACTGAAGTGCACCGCATTGCGTCGACTCTTTGATATAGTTTGCTGTTTATTAAGCTTGATATTTGCATTTGAATTGTTAATTTTCATAAAATGTCAAATAGGAAAGAGTAGGCTCATGGGCGCCGGCAGAAATAATTTCCAAGGGGTGCAGATTTTATTTTTCTTTCTTTTCTTTTTACTTTTTACGAACAACAGTGACTGTCTATTCACCTCAACAGAATACATTTAGTGCTGAAACAATACGAAGTATCTTTGTACAGCATGGTAATAGGGTTACAGACGGCTTTATTTCAATAATTCCTGTTGATCCCGAGATTCCCAAGGGGTAGAAGTGCACCACCTGGCACCCCCTGCCGGCGCCCATGAGTAGGCTGGTTAGTTGTGCGAGATTTCGTTTTAGTAGGATGAGGAGTTTTCAGCTCATGTAAAATAATAAAGAATATAGAACCCTAGAAAGATAATCTGCGCCTCAGAGGCGCACGCAAAATGCATATACAGTTGTCTCTTTCTAAATAGCGCGCTCCCGATCCTGTCGTGACTCGTGGCAGGTAATTTCAGTGGTCGCCAAGTGCTACAGCGGGGCGTACGTGTGTCACCGGTAAGTGCTTTAGATTAGCTGTTTTCGGTAGGTGTTGCGCTCGAGAAGCGCATGATTATCTTTTGAGTAACTTTCGCCGGCATTCATGAAGTTTAATTCGTAATTATTTCTATGATGTTTTACAGTTATTTATGTGTTATAGGATTTGGAAATCATGGCACAGAAAATATACTTGGCTGAGTAGGAAATAACTAATGCGTTGTATGAGGAATGTGGCGATGATATCCAGTTTGCTGGTGAGGATAGTGATCAGGAAGAAGAGGATCATTTGAGTGAGGATGACGTTCAGAGTGACGAAGAAGAAGTTTGTAACGAGTCAATTATTAGCGAATCTGTAAATGTAAGTACAACATTAGTAAATGAAATTACTGATGCCTCACCTCCTGGGTTCCCTGAGGTTCCTGCGGTTGCCACTTTACCCAGACAAGACACGCGAATTATTATACCGAGCAAAAGGGTACTCAAAGGAAAAAAACAAACATTGTTGGACTACGTCAAAAGGAGAGCGGCGGTCAAGGACATCGGCGATAAATATTGTTCGTTCTGCCCGGGGGATGGATGTGTACTACAAGGATGTGTAGGAATATCGTGGATCCAAAACTATGCTTTGATCTTTTCATCACTGCGGAAATTATCGATGAGATCGTTAAGTGGACAAATCACAATATTGTGACTTATGCACATCTAAAAAAAGGCGGATGTCAAAAATGACTTGCACGAAATGCAAGAAATGCATCTGTGGCGAGCACAAAAAAGATGTGTGTGTCGATTGCATTTAGTGTGCCAATATAAGTCTCAAAAATATATTTTTTTTATACTTTTATGTTATTTTTAAGTCGCAATAAGCAATACTTGTTACGATCTCACAAAGAGAAATTATATACTGTTAAAAGAAGACTGATATTTTTTGTTAATTTTTATTAAAGGTTTAAAAGTTTGTGTTATATTTTTCGTAAAATAAATAATTATAAAAATGTTTAGATTTTATTTACTTCTAATAAGTATGAACTGTATACTAAAGCAGACTGGTCTTGAATAAAAAGCTTTTCAGGTGTCAGAAAAACCCTAAAAAAGTCGTGCGCTCGAGAAGCGCAAGAATATCTTTAACGTTACCCCCAACATGATTATCTTTCTAGGGTTAATAAAATGTGTTACAAAATTGTTTAATCAGTGGTTACCATATCAAATGCTGCTATATGATCTAACTGATTATTAGTATCGAAAGTTTAAAAATGTCACCATTATTGCAATCACGATAAGAACTACCTACTACTATCCTATAGTATAGGTATTAGGTACCCATTGGTCCTTCAGCGGACTCAAAATATCTCAATACCGAATTTCGTATAAAGTTCGCTGAAAATGTTTCGGCGGCTTAGCGGCCTAACCCAAACTTTATAATTTTACTAGCTGCTGTCCCGGGCAAGCGTTGTCTTGCCATAAAAATGAGTATTTCGCCCATAATTTTATTGAAGTGACTAAATTAGTATGGCACCATGGCAACGTCCATCAATATATATCAATATATATCAATTCACGAAAAAATGTGATACCCATGGGAGAAATACTCGTAATAAACATAAGCTTGAAATTCCGGTGACTAGACTTACTAAAGTCAAAAATTCTTTTAAAGGTCAATGTATACGCCTTTATAATAAGATCCCAGAAAGCGTTCAAAATCTCTCAATTAATAGATTTAAAAAGTTGTTAAAGAACGTTTGTGTACCAAAGCGTACTATAAAGTTACTGATTTCATGAATGATAGTACACCATGGGAATAAGGTCGCCCCCTGCAGAGCTGTTTCATTATAATATGTATAATAATTGTACATTCGTTGTATTTTATTTAGTCATAATGACACTGTTATTTTATAATAATATATTTTTTGTAATTTTCCATCTTTTTAGAAAAAGATGGCCCCGTGCGAGTTTCTTACGCCGGTTCTTCTCGCCGGGTTAGTTCCCGAACCGGTGGTAGGCATCTGTGTAGCCCCGACGTTCAGAGAATATTTGAAAAAATTTATTCTGAATAAAAATTTTTGAGTTTGAGTTTGAGTTTGAGTTTGAGTTTGAGTTTTGAATATCCCGTCAAACAAAGTACAATGGTCGCCGTCAGTCTCGACTTGTAATAGTTTGCTATTATTTATTCAACAAATGCCCTTATCAATATAAAAAGTAGCCAGAAACCGATTCTCAGACCTACTGAATATGCATATAAAATTTGGTAAAAATTAGTAAAGCCGTTTCGGAGGAGTACGGTAACTAACATTGTGACACGAGAATTTTATAGTAAAAATCACTTTGGTGAGAGTTAATATTACGCTGCATATATAATAAACTAGCTGTCCGGCAAACGTTGTTTGGCCATAAAATGATTTTCCCTGTTTTCCTGCTTTTCTCTTGAAGTTTTTACTGATTTTTTTTCTATAGACCTCACAGAGCCCGAGACCTTTCCAACGAATGCAAAACCGTGGAATCGGTTCGTGCGTTCTGGAGTTATAGCGTCAGGACGGAAAACCCGACTTATTTTATATATTAGATTATACTTGGCGAGAATAAGTTTGAAGGAACTTCGCTGTTATCAGGATAGGCCTTCATCGTAAAGTGCTGGTTCAAGATAGTGGCGTGGGTGACGGGCGAGGAGAGAATAGTACGCAATGATACCACCCTATAATCTCGCCGTCAAGTGTCATATAGGTACAGATACGCCTTATACAGATAATGTTGATGCAGATATTAATCATCTTGATCTACACAGTGGTCTCTCGGCGTGACGCTATGGGAGCTGGCGACGCTGGGGTCGGCCCCGCTGGCGGAGCTCGACGCGGCCGATGCTGGCGCCTTCCTCGCCGCCGGGTATAGACCTGCTCAACCTCATAATTGTCCGGATGAGTTGTAAGTTTTTGCCATATTATAGAAATATCGACAGTTCTAATGATTCCGCGCCAGAGTCAGCTCATAGAATAGAATATAATGATTTATTGCATAAATGTGGTACAATTTTACTTATATGGATCCAACATTCTGCCTAACAAGTCAACGATGTCAATACTGGATATGGCATACGCCATCAAAACTGTAGCAATATTTTTGCATGCAAAATGTGTATCGAGAAAATATTGTCGTCCTTTTTGTCTTACAGTTATAGCATATACTACTTTCTCTTTCACTCATTTTACGCTTTCAATGCATATTTTACGTAATCAATGCATTAAACACGTCCGACTGTCAGCGCGTCCTATGGCACACTGCTCTCAGATGAGTGAGCTCACTCATTTCGAAGATGACACATTTTCGCGCTGACGATTGTATGGAATGCCTTTTCTAAAGGTTATAATTCTATGTAACAAGTGGCATAATAATATTGTAATTTGTAACATCACGAGGTGTTGCAATTGCATTATTATTTATTATAAACGAGCCATTCAAGTTTGGATGAATTCAAATGGTATTTTCTTATATACTCATTTTGGATGGCTCATTTAATAATAATGACTGTTGCATGGCAGCTCTACATCACTTTCCAATGTGAACTGAAGTTAGGCTGAGGATGTGTATTGGCATTGTAAAAGGAGGGGAAGTAAGTTATCTTCATACAAAGGCACGCGCGCGCCTTGTATGTGTGCGCCATAGTATCAATGCGTCGCCACGTACGGCACACAACAAAATCTCGGCGGTACCAGCCTCTAAAACTCGCCGAGATTTTGTTGTGTGCCGTAGGTGGCGACGCATTGATACTATGGCACACACACATACAAGCCGCGCGCGGTGCCTTTATATAAAAAATAGCTTACTTCCCCTCCTTTTACTATGGTATTGGACTTGCGGGAATGTGTGTGGAGGCCGCAAACAAAGATCTTCCGACCGAGTGAGGTGGAAGGAGCGATATGGTGGAAGCTCACAAGATTGATTTCAGCTGTCGTATAAAATATACCGACGCACTTACTTACTTACGGGTGTGGGCCCTTTGAAACTTTTATTCATGCTGGGCTAGACTTACCATACGGTTGGGTCAGGTGGCATCGTGGGTGCATCCCACGGTCATATTTATGCATATCACGTAAGGATCATCAAGTATGAAAAATCCTTGTGTCACTGAATCACTCTGTTTCATACAGGTACGGTTTCATGTCGTGGTGCTGGTCTACGGTGCCCACCGAGCGGCCCAGTGCACCGCAGCTGCTTGCGGCCCTACATGATTTTAGGCAAGCGCTCAGCACCTATATCTAAGTCTTACTACACAATTTTCTGTGGATCTAAAACTAGGTCTTAATGTGCATAATATACTGTCTGGATCTGAATAGTCCGCCAAGAAATGTGAATTGAATATGACTTAGTTTGTAAAATTCACAATGTTTTTCGTAAGCCTGCAAAATTATAACTAACAGTGCAGCCTAAAAACTTAACACATTTATTCTGATCTCGTACCCGATTTTAAAAAGTCTGAAAAAACCTGTCTGAATTTATTATATTTTATTGCTTAAAACCTTCTGTAAACTTGTTTTCTGTTTCATTTCCTTGTACACCAATGTGCCTGCAGTATTTGTTTATGTCATATATTATATTGCCAAATGAATTGTTAAATATAGGTTAGTTAATTTCATAATTATAATTATTTAGCATAAATACTTATAATTGTGACTCGAACAATTTATTGTATTTAGAATAATAATATAATTTGGGTAGGTTACTACTTAATTTATACTATAAATGTGGGCTAGTGGGCATAGCGAATGAGTGACTTAAAATTCATGTCATTTGGTAAATATACCTAACAAGAAACAATCGAAAGAATTTAGAAATAAATTTGACACTTACTATTATTGCTCAAATAGAAAATTTTAAATTATAATAGCCGTCTACGAAACTAGTTTTCGTGACCATTAGATTTTCTTAGATAGAGAAAAAATCAACACTTTAAAAATACCTTTCTTCACAATTTCCTAAAACAAAAATAATAAAGAAAATACCACAATTTTCACTAAGCCACTAGGAACTTTTAGGACACTGTAAAAAATACTTAGTAGATTTTTTAAAACACTAAAAATATTACACTCAAGATCGAATATTGTTATTTTGAATATTATTCATAGTAATTATCGCTCTACAGATAATCTATTTTTTTTCCAAAATACATTAATAATTATACTTTCATTTTATTAATATATTGATTAATTTACGTGATAATTTGATTTTATTTAAACTTGGTGTAATAATAATATTATTATGAATTTTGAAGTGTTATCAAGTATATTTTTTTTGAGCTGGTACTTAAATATTATTTTTTGTATAATACCAGTATGTAAAGTTTGTATTTGCAATAAATTAAAACTTTGATTTTTCTTATATTAAAAGGAAATTTATGTGTCATTTATAATACTGTATAGTGTATACATTATAATTTATAATATTATATTATCAAAAATAATTAAGTACCAATTATTTTGTAAATATAAAATAAGGGTTGTAAATATTAAGACGATGCATAACGGAATTAATTTTTTAAGAGTGACAACATATTGGATATTGTATGGAATATTGAATAAGGTATGGATATATCGATGTATGTTAGTCGTAAGCTAGGCTAGTTCCTGAGGACATCAGTCCGTCCAGGCCGGAATAAGGATCAACACCAAAACAGTAGTTAGTCACGGGGTCTAAGGAAATATGCTTTGGGTGAATATTTTTGGCATATTAATATGCACTATATCTTATATCTTTAAACGAGCAATTCTTGTATATATATAATTGGAATCTCGGAATCGGCTCCAACGATTTTCATGAAATTTAGTAGGGGGTTTCGGGGGCGATAAATAGATCTAGCTAGGAAACATTTTTAGAAAATGTCATTTTATTCGTGTTTTATCGAATACCGAGCACAGCTCGGTCTAATAGCTAGTGTACTTTTAAACGGAATGATTTTGTATATAATTTGTTTTTCTGAATTTAGTACTTACAGTATTTTGGGTCGAAAATATGATTTGACTAGGTCTTATGAAAAACCGCTATTTTAATGACGTATTACGTAATAATTCGACCATTACCCGACGTAGGTAGTTACTTTTCTCACTCAGACATTAGCAGCGTAATAACTATAATATTTTGGTGTATGAAAGAGACAAATAGCAATAGGTCATAGGTCAATGGCGTCATTTTCTCAACTGTTCTATCAAAAATTCTAATATCAATGGACTTTTTTTTGCTTTATTGTAATTTAACATTAAAGCGATTCTATAAAAAAAAGGAAAATGAATTGAACTGGACCTACTGACAAGGCAAAACAAAGTAATTAGCTTTGTATGTCAATCAAAATCAATAACAAAACATCAAAGGATCTTGTATGAGTTCTTACATAATTTAAAAAGAACAAAGTTTAACCAATATGGGATACCGTACAAGCTGAAAATAATCACCTGAAGCCATATTCCGACTCCGGGAACAAAATATTATTGTATTATTGTCTATACCAAAGATTATGCATGAAAAATATTATACCTTATGTAAATTGATTTGTAAATATGCACTTGTTTATATGTAACAAAATAAATGTTTTATATTAATCCTGAAACTAATAAAACTATCCATATTGTGTATACAGACGTAGTTATACAATGGTCTTTAGCTGCCAAGCAATTCAAACGTTTCGGGCAAAGACTTTTGTCCTTCTTTCGTTTATAACAAACAGTATTGAATATGGATATTTTTATTAGTACCGGGCTTAATGTTTAGGATAATATGACTGTATTTAAGCTTGTGTTGACTATGTTATTATTTAAAGCTGAAACAAATAAAAACTCACACATACCTCCAAGAATCTTGTGCTTAGTATTGTATTGGGGGCAACAAGGCTTGCATTACCTCACTGTTTTTAATTTACACCTGCATAATATTTATTACAGTTACTTAAGATAATTTATGCCTACATTATTTTCACTTTGTTTTTTTATTACTTTACAATAATAAGCCATAACTTATAACGAATCACTGTGTGCAATACTTATTACTTATTTACATTAGCGTGCCATTTTTACTGTGTGTGAATTTTATAATTTATTCCCAATGTTACCTAGCAATTACTGTTACTTTCGTCCATTGTTAAAGAAGATTATTGTATCTAAGAGTACGTGTAGGTGTTAAATCCTCTACAATATAATATATGTGGGGCAAGAGTGTGTGCCATAATCAAACATTTGCCGATTCTCACCTACAACTGAAATAACAACAACTGAAAATAAGAACCATCTTTTGCGAATTTTTTTCCATAATATCACAATATAAATATAAAATACAGAGGACTATCATCCATGCATGTTCAACTTTAAGTAACTAACAGTGCTGTCTCTACGTTGAACGATTTTGAGTTCAAAGATACAGCTAATAGCTACTCAACTGTATGATATTTATATTGTGACAATATACTGGATACAATTTAATTCCAGTAATCTAAATCAGTTGAATGCACAAGTAAGACTGTTACTCATTGTCGTTTATGTAAACGCGTTATGGATTATACAGGGTGTATCTCCTTAGGCATTATATGCGACGTAGAATTTTGTGTTATTCTTTGCTCTTTAACTTCTAAGCTCGATGTCTGTATTCGGTGTAACTGTAACTCTGTTGTATGTTTTTTAGTTGAGGTAAGATGTTACGTATGTTCTCTTACCCCAACTAACGTTACTCTAGTTGAATGCGATAGGTCGCTAGAAGCTGTAATTATTATCTACTATACACTAAATAATATCTAAGTGCTGTATGTATAAAAACTTCTTTAAGTTCGTAGTTTGCAAATTATTTCATCCAGTTTTTCTCTACATGGTTAGGTTAAAGTTAAAGCAAATATATTTTTAGTTATCATTACAATATTATAGTATCTTATGATAAAATAAACCCGAAATTATTTTCATTCTTACTCTTCACTTAGTAATTTAGCATAACTATATCCATTATTAACAGATGAGAAAATTCGTTGTTAAAAGATGAAAATTATGCATGGATCTGAACATTTATTTTTATAGCACACTCAATGTTCAATGTATTTTGCCTTTGCATTACTGACCTAAATACTCAAGCTACCATAAAACCTTTTTTTCCTAGTTTTCTATTTTAAAAGCTTTTTTTATTCCGCGCAGCTGAACTCTCTAACTCCACTCAGGGAGTTTGAGAAAAACCTTAAATCATAAATGGATATTTTGTGTATTAACCTACAAAAAAATTTTTGTGGGGAATTACGAAGGCAGTCTTGTTCTACACTTTCTAAAGAGCATGACTGGGATAATAACTCTATACGTAATTTTTGTGTCCAAATATAAGTTACTTTTACTAAAAATGGGGCTGAAACATTATGTGCTAGCACCGACTAAGTATAGACCGTATACGAATTATACAACATTGAAACGTACCCTTATTTTATTATACTAGAGATCGTCCAATGGTCGAAATTCGACCTTAGTTTCAACGACATTAGGACTACTACCTATATTTTGTAAAAATATATTGACTATCTGAATATTTTTTTCAACTCTTGTCTCTGGGACTCAGCTGATCTCAGACTGGCCGTGTAAGCATTGTCTAATAGTATCTAAGAGTCAATAAAAAAAACTATAATTCATTTTCAATTTGTCACCTTGTTGTCAACAGACTTCAACCATAAATAAAAGAGTATAATTCGTATGTATAGGCTTGTCACTCAAAAATCTGTCATTTTTCCTAGTGTGTGTGTTGTAGTGTGTGTAATGTTTTATTTAGGTTTATGGTTTTATTTGTTAAAAATATGTATGATAAAAGCATAATTTCAAAATAATATTAGCTCGATGCACTCCTTCACCATATAAACTATAACTGTGCAAAATTTCATTCACCTACGTTTCCCCATTTTTCGTCAAAAGGGATACAAAGATTTTGGCTCACGTATTAATATATAGATTTTATAGGCTGGTTTCATATGCATCCGCTCGGAGAACACGCGGATTGGCGGCTACATCACGAGATTACAAGCAATTGTATGTAAATGACATCGTGACCGCCGCGTGCCGCTACTGAAATAAACCATGAGCCCATACCAGTGGTCCCCAACCTTTTTTTCACACGGGCCACACACTTGGTGTCGCGAGCCTCAACAAAACATTTTTAGGAAAATTACGTTCTTCAAAATTAACGATTTAAAAGTGGACAAAAATTCACAACTTTAACGACGACTTTACATTAGTTTGCCGGTGAGCGTGAATTCAAAATAATTTAACATCACGCGGGCCACTGTTAAGGTGACGCCGCGTTAAAGTAAAAAACCTGGAACAGCAAAAAATGGAAAGGGCATAAGCGACAAAATGGTTTTTGTCGCGTAATTTAAAAACCATAAATACATTTCATATAGCAATGGGCAAATTAAAGTGTATGCTTAAATCAATCTATGGACAAATTTTGGAAGCCTAAGGCTCAATTTCACCAACGACTTAAAGTTAACGCTCGGATTAGTATCGCGTTACTTCTTTCGTTTTTCATATGAATGAAAGAGAAGACATGACATTTTAACAAGCTGTTAACACTAACAGACGTTGGTGTAATTGGGCCTAAATCACTCTCCTCTGTTGGCAAAATAGGAATCCCTTTTTTTACAGACGTCTTTTTGATTGATTACTCTGTGTGTTATAAAAGTTGACCAATCGTGTTATGACATGATGAATACTGACAATGAACTTTGATTTCTTAGCTTTAGTCATTGCTGAGAAAAATCGATATCGCTACAGCCAAATCATCAAGGCGTCGCCTTAAGATACCTTATACAGTTGACCTTAATTGTAGACGAAATTAATAAGTTGTTTGCTCTTAAAGAAAGTTATGTACACTTTGTAGGACAGTCGTTATTATATATATATATTTTTTAATCCGCCAAACCGCGCGTTCGGGCGGACGCATATAAATCCACCCGTATTGTTCATGATGTATTATACCGATTCTGTATTAATTGTATTGTTTATTAATATAATATCTAGAACTGGGTCGAATTTGATAGTTGAACGATTTTCGCTCGAATAAACAACCAGACACTGTTAACAAGTTTAATTAATAAATTGGCGCCATGTTTGTTTAATAAATGAATATTTCCGAGCTTTGTCGAATAGTTTCCCAATGTTTTGAACCCGGTCGAAATTATTTGTGGACCTGATTTGATGACGGCATCAATTGATATTACAGATAATAATATTATGTCTATATACTACAATGTACCATCGAGGAAATTGATTCCTAGGCAGTTGACCTACGTCATTTGGTCGGTTTATGTCAATTCAAAACGAGCTGTGATCGGTCGGATAGATTGGACGTAACTCGACCAAATTACTTAGGTCCGCCATCAACTTCTCTGATAGTACTATCAAAGAACATGACTCATATAGACAGATGACGAATCTACATTATTTTGGTCGCGTTTTGTCAAAGCCAGCCAGATAGAAAAACAGATTACGACTTAAATTAAGTTGACATAATCCGACCTAATGACGTAGGTCCGTCAACTACCTATAAATCTATTTCTCAGATGGTACTCTTGTAATATCAAGTGATGTTACAAAAGAACTCTGTAATATTATTTATTGACCGATAGGGCAAGATGGTCTATTAAACAAGGTGTACCTAACCAAGGTGTAAACAAAGTGGTATTAAGAGTATGTCCTTTACAATATTAATAGTTCACGACGAGAAAACATGTTGGCTAGTTTCTTAGTTTTCTTCTTGATGATAAGTTATTTTAAGCCTTTTCCTATCTTCACGAATTTATTAATTTCCTATTGTGTGGAATTAATTGTATTTTAAACTGAGTTAAGATTGTGTGCTCAAACTTTAAATTTTATTTTTAAACGTGTTTTCTAATAAATCTTTTATATTTATTACTATGTATAGATATTAAATTAATATAATAAAATATATTAATTAAATGTATTTCAATTACTCTAATATTCGTCCTAAACATTGACGTATCATCTCCTGGATATCGAATTAAAAAAATCTGGCAGGTTTCTCGTTATAAAAGATGGTGTTTATCATTTTATCAGATAACGCTTTAAGTGTAGACAGACTTCATAAAGTTCTGTTTTTCATTGAATAAGTATAAGGCATTGTATAATACATTTTTAAGGACGTCCTAGGTGTCCTAGATGTCCAAAGGATATGGTACGTCGATGGTCGTATATAATAAAAGTATAATATTCGAATGGGTTTAGTGAATTATACACTGAGTGCCAGATGAATGTGATTGAATGTAAGTGTCTACTTAAGTGAGTCAATGTAATGTATCCAATACGCGCTTCAGTATAAGGAACAAAATAAAATGTTATTTTACAATATATTTATGGTGTTTTATTTATTAAAAAGACTATAATATTATGTTCCACTTTATAGAGCAGCAATAAGCTTACCTTACTTAACACGGGGCCCATTTAAAAAAAATCAGAAGTAAAAACTATCTTAACAATCCTTAGGGTGCTTGTGCACTACACGGAATTTTACCGTCCGGCGTTCATGACTTTTTTTTTTAAATAAGGGGGCAACCGAGCAAACGGGTCACCTGATGGTAAGCAACTACCGTCACCCATGGACACTCGCAACATCAGAAGAGCTGCAGGTGCGTTGCCGGCCTTTTAAGAGGGAAGACGCTCTTTTCTTGAAGGTTTGCAGGTCGTATAAGTCCGGAAATACTGCTGGTGACAGTTCGTTCCAGAGTTTTACAGTGCGCGGCAGAAAGTTACGCGAAAAACGCACTGTGGAAGACTGCCACTCATCAAGGTGATGAGGATGGTATGTTTTTCGCGTGGGACGATAGCGAAAAGTTGCAGGTGGTATGATTCCGAACAATTCCTCAGAGCACTCCCCGTGATACAACCGATAGAGGATGCAGAGTGAAGCAACATCTCGGCGTAATTCCAGGGGGTCCAAGCTGTTTGAAACACTATGGCAGTCAACAATTCGAGCGGCCCTTCGTTGGATACGATCCAGAGGGAGCAGTTGGTATTTTGGCGCCCCAGCCCAGAGATGGGAACAATATTCCATATGAGGCCGAACCTGCGCCTTGTAGAGTTGTAGGCGTTGTTCCGGATTGAAGTACTGTCTCGCTCTGTTAAGAACACCAAACTTCTTCGAGGCTAATTTGGCCTTACCCTCTAGATGATATCGGAACTGGACTTCGCTCGATATGTTGACGCCAAGTATTTCAATGCTAGGGGAGATGGTTAAAGATGTGCCCTCGAAACGAGGATATACGACCATTGGTGACTTTCTAGTGGTGAACGCGCAGACTTGTGTCTTGGCGGGGTTGAATTGGACCAAGTTACGTCTACCCCATTCAGAGACCTTCTCCAATGAATTTTCCACTTTAGACACAAGTTCGTTTCGACTCTCAGTGACATTTTGCCGAGAAATATTAGGGGAGCCGGTATATACAGCATCACCTGTACTATCATCCGCATAGCAATGAATGCCGTTGGTTTGTAACATGTCATTGATATGCCGTAAGAATAGAGTAGGCGATAGCACACAGCCCTGAGGGACAGTTTCCGAGCAGTTGCCGTCAACTACGACCTTTATGCTTCTATCTGCTAAGAACTAGTGACTAACTAGTGACCCACTTATTACTTAACTTTCACGTTTGCCATATAAATAAGGTAGGAAATCGAGATGCCGCGCCGTGCCGGATGGTAAAATTCCGTATAGTGCACAAACGCCCTTACACGACCTTTTCCGAGCCTCGAAGTTTTCTAAATCAGTTTAAAGACTTACGCATGAAAATTTCAAGACAATTACAGGCAAGCACATAAACCTATAATGCTACAGTATATATTAAGTCTATGGGCAAGCAGAATACTTAATAATAATGAAGATCTCTGTCAGTGTTTTGTCGAAAACCAACTTATCAAAATGTATGGAATTGACACAAGCGTTTGTTAATATTATGACGTTGACGTTCTCGTCTAATGTCAATTCCATACATTTTGATCGGTGATTCTATAAAGAAGCGATAAAGAAATGATCTTGGCTCACACCCCTGCTGTGCGTTAAGGGCCCCGAAGACGATCAAACGGTTTGACTCAAACACGTAAATTTTGGTTTGACTCAAACCGATTTGATCGTTTACAAAGCTAGTTTGAACGGTTTGACAAACATTTACGTGTTTGAAGCTTGTTTGATGAAATTTCATATTTTCGTTGTGTTTGACGCGCCGTTTGATCGTGTTCCGACGCGTTTGATCAAACGAAAAAAAAGAAGCTGTAGTTTCTAGCACTTTTTGAAGAAGAAAAAAAAAAAGAAGCTGTAGTTTCTAGCACTTCCTGTAGATGTTCATGGGTAAAACGATATTATCTTAGTCGATAGGCCATATCATTAATTTGGACCAAAGTCGTTTTCTTTTTTTTTTCTCTTCTGGCGCAGAACATTAACGTTATAAACATAAGATAAGAAAATCGCGATCCTCGTTCTAGAATCTAGAGTCTAGACTCTAGAGCATCTTCTGCATCACAAGACGTGTACCCGACAGCGCGTATTGAATGAAACTGCGCAGTGTCGTTTGACAAACCGTTCAAACCGACATCAAACGGTTGCATCAAACACGTAAGGTTTGAATCAAACCGTTTGATCGTCTCGGGGGCTCTTTACGGTCAGTAATTCGCCTCCATGGTCTAGTGGTATAGAGCGCGGCTCTTGACTCGGAAGTCGCGGGTTCGATTCCCGCGTTGGAAAAATGTTATTTCTAAGTTTGGTTAGGACAACAGGCTGATCACCTGATTGTCTGACAAGTTAGATGATCCATGCGTCGGATGGGCATGTAAAAAGTCGATCCTGCGCCTGATCTCTCGCCGGTCGTGTCGGTCTTCCGTCCCACTGGGTTATGAGAGTAAAGGAATAGAAAGTGCTCTTGTGTACTGCGCCCACACTTGGGCGCTATAAAATTACTCCTGCGTAGCTGGCCTGGTTTCAATAAAACCGGCCACCACGTCGTCACCGAAACCGGTGTAGGTTCACTTAGTTTTGTTACACCTTTTTTTAACAGTTTACTATAAAAGTAGCACCACTGAAAGAGCAAACCTTTTTTTTTGTATGGGCAAACGTCCCAGTGTAATGAATTTGCTCATACGGTTAAAAAACATACTCATTCGGCGCTGCTACTTTTACAGTAAACTCTATATGAGGGAATCATACACACCCGTATTGTCACTTAGTTTTTTTACACACTTTATTATTATTATTACTTTTATATAATTAGGATTGCAGGCGGTTGTCGGCTGATCATGATGAACGGGTGAGTTACTGCAATGGAAAACATGAGAATCTAATTATTATCCTGAATTTATCTCTCAACTATATTGTATTACTTTCTGGGCGGATGCCAACTTCCATTTAGTTGGGTGTGAACACGGCCATTTTATACCCCCGATTGTAGTTTTTGACTGTTAATTGAATAAGTAGTAGGGTATTATTAATTCGATGTATTCCGTTCCTTTTTTTTTTATGAAATAAGGGGGCAAACGAGCAAACGGGTCACCTGATGGAAAGCAACTTCCGTCGCCCATGGACACTCGCAGCATCAGAAGAGCTGCATGTGCGTTGCCGGCCTTTTAAGAGGGAATAGGGTAATAGGGGAGGGTAGGGAAGGGAAGGGAAGAGGGGAGGGTAGGAAAGGGAATAGGGTAGGGGATTGGGCCTCCGGTAAACTCACTCACTCGGCGAAACACAGCGCAAGCGCTGTTTCACGCCGGTTTTCTGTGAGAACGTGGTATTTATCCGGTCGAGCCGGCCCATTCGTGCCAAAGCATGGCTCTCCCACGTATATCCTATAATAGAAATGTTAATGAGTGACTTTAAAAACTATATCATGAGTAAGGACTTAAAAATATTCTAATTATTTTTTTAAAGACGTGATATTTGGCTATTATATTAAATGGAAAAAAAAATTATATATTATAAAAAAATAGATCACTGCGTAAATGTAGCTTAAAGTCAAATAATTATTTACCCAACGCATGGACACTGCGCGCGGGAGTGCGCCCCGCGCCGGCCGCATAGTAATTTACTAAGTGTCAATGATTCGTTTATTTAAAGGGAAATTTGGTAAAAAAGTAAGTACATAATTTTATTACATAATTATAATGAGAATCGAGTACCGAGTACTCGCCATAAGAATTGATCATGTCTCACCAGTCATGGTGTATAATATAGGCCTATATGTTTGGTGTGTTAAAATTGGACTAGTACTTTCTTTTGCTGCTTCGTAGGCATAAACATCACAATAGACTACCAATTCATTACCCTTGTTTCTGTCTTTACCGTAGTAGAGTAAAAAACCGCTAAAAATATATTAATAATCTTTAGATTATATTGGCTTGATTTTATTTGTTTTTCTATAATTATTATCATTAGATATCGCTTGTTTTACCAGTGCGTTGCCCTTGCGAGGTTTAAAAAATATACACTCTCTCCTGGAATTTGTAAGTGTAAACTTCATCGTATTTCAACGCGAAATTTTTCAATTTCCGATTGAAATTTCAATAAAAATCTAGCTTTTCAAAACTTTGTCTATCGCTAGAAAAATTGCAATTCTCCGTACAGCCCGCGGGGGGCGGCGCGACAAAGTGGCAATATTCCGTCTCTACGGGACTCCTCAAACAAGGGGACACGAGAGGGACACACTTATGAAGATTACCATGAGTGAGACAGAGACAGCATCCAGTTATTAATTGGACAGAATTGACGGAAGTTCACGCGAAGCCGTGTTTTTGACAAATTTCGCTTTGATACGCCGATTACTTTCACCTCAACGCGAGGGTAGACAGAAAACATCTTAGATGATTTGTTTGTGAAAAATCCGTTTTGGCAAACACTGAGGGCTCTTAATGAAGATGGTCTCAAACAGGACTCAAATGTAATCCGATGTAATGATGGAAATTTTACAGGTTTTTTTTCATGTCTCGTGTTTTTCTTTAGTCTTTTATATCGTTTTAGAGGGCGCTTAAAATTATTATGGTTCTTTTGTGAGTACATAATTGGAATGAAATTGACGGTCAAAGTGATTTTTAGGTGTTTTTAAGGAGATGTTGCTAGGGATTTATACTCTTAAAAAACTGTATTATTTTTTATATAAAATGTTGCCTACACTTTGATCTAAAGAATTAAATTTAAGTCACTTCAGGATTTTTTAAGTACTTATCTAAAGTTACACAACAGTAGCATGTAATATAATTAAGTAAGTCTGTTATTATAAACAGCCTACTCTACCTGTATTATTATACATGGAGAAGAACGAAATTAACAGCTCAAAGGAGACCCCACGAACTTAACATGGACATAAAATTAAACTGTCACATGCATCGACTCCATACAAGGTAAGTTTACACTCATGCTACTCGGCTATCTTATTAAGGGGGCTTCTACATATTGGGCCATAGCCTACAATAATAATGAATAACATTGGTTGCAAAATTATACATACATAGTAATGAAATATAAGCAGGTTAGCAAGGTAAAACACCAGTGATTGAAGTGAGAGAAATTTGATTATTATTGACATCATACCTTGTTCTTCCAATGCTGGAATCGTACTCACCACCAAAGTCTCGAGAGCCAAGCATTAAACCACTGGACCATTCCCAACAAATACTTAACAAACGATATAAAATGAAACGAATCGAAATAATTCACGTTCAAAGAAGAATCAATTGAAATTCAATAAACAACCTTAATCCGTGTCAGGTCATGTATGAAACCATGTTTGAATACTCGCTTAGGGCTGTCAAAATTTACTATTTCCGGATTTTTAATAAAACGGTTTATTTTATAATAGACTAACTGCCGAAACCTATATTAATTATTACTTAACTGAAATTTTATGAATATTTTGACATAAGCCCCATACATTAACTGGACGCTGTTAAGCATTCGTGTACCAACCCAAAAAAAATTACGTATATTGTGAATGCAATTATGTTCTTGATGATTTAGAACAAAACTGCATTCAAAATTCAACAAAAAAATGTTTGTGGGCTAGGATACCAATGCTTCACTGCGACCAACTATCAATTAGCTTTATTCAATTAAAGTTTAATCATCATTAAAATGTGGCCGTGGGAGTCAGCACAAATTGTAACGTGATTAGGCGATGTTATGTATTTTAAATGAGCCATCCAAAACTGAACTTAACTTACGAGTACTTCATATAAGAACAAAACATTTAACTTACTGACCAACCGCGGCACATGTTAAAAAGTTCAATATTTAAACTAACCATATCCCTATTTTAAATTTTGATACGTAAGGACGAAAATTGATGGGTAAACAGTGTTTATATTTTAGAATTTTGATACTATTGGTATTGAATTTTTTCATGTGAAAAATTAATAACTTATCATAGTTTTCTGGAATGCGACAGCCCTGCTCAACGACCATCCAAATTCATCCAGAACTCCAATTTGGTTTTAATTTAATTAAGCCGATAGACAAAGCAATTTTTGCCGTGACGTGCGCGTGTTTTATTGTTTTTAAGTGTTTTTATTTCATAACTCCGTTTTCATACGCCATTAAATTATGTTTTTGCTCGTTATCGCATTTCTGTTCCTGGCTTTAGACAATGTACAATTTTTGAATGATTTGCGCTATTTTTAAAGGTTTTTGATTTGTAAATGAAACGAGTGCTGAAATCTTTAATACAAGTCAGCAAGTGTGTTGCAATTTTGATACTACATAATGACATTAGGATAACATGATTATCAAGAAATTGTAGACATCTTTGGATGAGCAGATAACATGCGTACAGTATAATTCAATATTCAAACATAATCAATAATTGGTAAATATAGTCGAATATGGACCGCGCCAGGTCTTGCTTTTGAATTAATTGAATATTATCAAAATGGAATTCTATCTTGTATGGAATTTTATTACACTTTGACGCAACTATTGCATTTAAAACCGTGCTTAAGAATTATTCAATATTCATTTATTGAAACTGCTTAAATATTATTATCATGTGTGAATCTCAGGAACAGGAATACAGAAACCGCTTAAAAAGTCAAATATTACATAATACATCTCGCTTACTTCCATACTTCAATATCTACAAGGTGTAACAAAAATAAGTGATAATACTTTAGGGTGTATATGTGTTCCTTATAGAGAGTTCATTGTGAAAGTAGCAGCGCTAAAAGACCAAAATTTTTTTTCACTTTTGTATGGAGAAACTCGTGACGCTCGCGCGCTTGCCCATACAAAAGTGAAAAAAGAAATTGGTCTTTCAGCGCTGCTACTTTCACAGTGAATTCTCTATAAGGAACACATACACACCCTTATGTATTATCACTTATTTTTGTTACACCCTGTATAGGAACCATTTCCGATTAATCAAAATATATCTTGGACTTACCACAAATGAACCTATGAGTTTTAAGAAACACGACCTTAGCATTTAACCAGTATACCATAAGGGGTAAAGTAAGTTATCCAAACACAACATGACGTCTATAGACGTTCCTATCTCATAAAGTTTATGTGTCCACTTTACGACCGCGGAGGTCACTTACGAACATTATATAAGCTCAGACGTTTAATATTGACACTGGTGTGTAACTATAGTATAGCTGGTTCCCTAGAACATTTTTTTTTATTACTAACAAGCTAATATTTCCAGAGTAGTTTCATTTTGATAAGACGAACAACAATTTCCTCTGCGCAAATTCTCGAAAGTGGTAGCTAACAGAGATAGAAAGGATTTAATATTTCGATTTGATGGTCCTAAAATATGGATTGTACGTAAGCAAGAATATTATTATTATTATTTTCAGATGCAAAAAAGTACAACAGGATTAAAATATATGTAGTATTTTTTTGTCATTAAAAACGAAATAAAATCTGAGGGAGAAATTGAAGAATACTATAAGGCATCCATTACACGGTAGGTTTTGCTGTCAGTTTTACCACAGTCATGGCTGTAACTGATGGATAACCTACCGTGTAAGAGTGTGACTGACGGATGCATGAACTATCGCAGTCACGAATTTTGAGTGAGTGTTGTCACATCTGACAAAATAGGAAAAAAAAAATTCGAAACGTATACCTTTGAAAATCATGGCTTTGACTGACTTAAACTGAAGAGAATTGAGTGACCGTCTAATACCATTCGTCAGTCCATCAGTCAAACATAATAATTCATGATTGACGGAATTGACTGTCGCTTGCATGAGCGTGTAATGGATGCCTAACATTCAAATACCATATCCCCATTTCAGTCACTGTAACTTTGATTTTATTAGCTGTATTAACTTTACTATTAATACAAATGTCCGGCCATCTGTGCACAATATACTGGCGTTCATTACTGACCACCAATCACTGGTCCTCATGTCAGATATCTCCAGACATCCACTTCCTTACCTTCGCAACATGTGCTTCTAATGGGCTTCCAGAAAAGATCCACCGCAAGCACCTATATCTGCAAAGAAATATAAACCTTAAGTTACGTACGTTAAAGTTGGAAATGTAGCAAAAGTAGTAGGTAAATATATCGTTTTGTAACGGGATTTTTTTAGCTATGCCATCAATTTCGAAGGTGCTAGGGTGTTTTTACCGACTGACCTATTATTACAAACAATATTTGCGCAATCGGCGAAACTTTCGGAAATGATTTTTATTATTTTTTACGTGATTGGCGATGAAAATATGAGGTTTTGGGGGAAATTCCGTTATTGTGTGGGGGAAATGATCATATTTTACTGGTTATTGGGCGTTTCGTTCTAAGGGGGAACTAGTAGAACGCTTAGCTAACAAGTAACAACTAAAATATGTAGACTGCCTGCTACTGCAGTTGTTGATGTTTTGTCTAGACTTGGAAAGTACTGCGGGGCTAAAATTGTCACATAGCAATTCCTCTCAATCAATTCAGCAAAATGTGAATTGTCAAAACTATCAAACTGACAAATGTCAAATTAGTACGAATTAATGAATTGCAACTTGCAAGCAGACTTGCATTTTGCGATTTTAAAAAAGTGAATCATATTATTATCATTCATGATTCTCCAAAGCAACCATTTTAGCCCCGCTAATCCGACTACAATGAAGTTTTAAATAATAATACCTAAAGTCGCAAAAACTTGTCAATTATTTACCCTAATAGTTCATTATTCCTCTATGTACATTTTCAAGGTTAAAGCCGCAGGCAAAAGCTGTATATTTACTAGTAGCATTAATTGTCTATGCTCGTAGTAACAGTTATTAATTATTACATTATGTAATTGACATACTCATTAAACGTGCTCATTGAACGAGTTCACTAAGGTCACTTTTTTATGAAATAAGGGGGCAAACGAGCAAACGGGTCATCTGATGGAAAGCAACTTCCGTCGCCCATGGACACTCGCAGCATCAGAAGTGCTGCAGATGCGTTGCCGGCCTTTTAAGAGGGAATAGGGTAGTAGGGGAGGGTAGGGACAGGAAGGGAAAGGAATAGGGGAGGGTAGGGAAGGGAATGGGGTAGGGGATTGGACCTCCGGTAAACTCACTCACTCGGCGAAACACAACGCAAGCGCTGTTTAACGCCGTTAAGTAAAATAAATTTGAGTTCCTACTAGTACCATTCTATTGTTACTAGCAGGAACCTAAGTTTACACCTATAATGATAGAAGTTGTAAGTTGTAAATAAATAAATAAAACAGATAGAAGCTTGTTTGGCACACAAAAATTGTTCCTTTTACGAAGATATTATAATATCAACTAAAAATATTTTTTTCAAAATTGTACGTAAAAGGATGAAACAAGGCCTATTTACCTCTTTAAAAATTATAATAAATACAATATCAATTTAAACAATCAAAACGTTACACATTGGAATACCATTTAACTACGTACAATTTCTACGTACGTATTGTTTCGAGACGCGAACTGGGTTGTTTTAATTAAACTGGCAGTGGAACTTAACGTAATGAAGACTTTACACAACATAACCTCAGGTAACAATACGGTTCTGTGATTCGAGAGTTACAAAACATCATCATCAACTCCTTATAAATCTAAATAATAATTAATTATTGTTTAAAACACGTGACAAGGCAGAGCAAAACTGACTAATCAATGTCTTCTTCAAAATCTTCTTGTGAAGTAAAAAACTCTTTAGAAACTACTTCAGAATTATTAAGATCTATAAGGCTTATATTTTATAGATAAATTCGCATTACATCGATGAGTCGCTTTGAACCGATTCTTAGGCCCTTATGCGAAGATTTGATTTTGTACCCCAAATTTTCTACCTGTAGTTCTCACGTTTGGTTTTGAAAGTTACATAATAATGTTTGACCCAGGTTTACTTTAACCACTCTGCGATTGATCGTTTCAATCGATCACAAGTGTAACCTTATTTTTATTTTTAATTTTTTTCCATCCCCCTAACGATATCAGGGCTTGTTTTTTACTTTGTTTCTTAATTTTTTGCTCTTTTTTTAAACTTTTTCTTTTTTATAAAGGTGTTATAACTATTTTACATCGTTCGATTGATCGTTTCAATCGATCGCAAGTTGTAACCTTATTGCAAGTCCGCCGATAAAACATAAAAGCTTACATTTACGTCAAAGGCTATGTATGGCAAAATGATATTCTTTTGAAGCAGGGCACAAGCGAAACTGAAATTTTAAGAGAGCGTTCAAAAATTTAAAAGCAAAAAGGAAAGGCTTTGAGGGGCGGAAGTTGAGCTAAAACTGTTCCCCCTTCATATCCGGCGCACCATGTCATGTTTTTGATTAAAATTTTATCATTTCACATAGTTACTGCATAGTGCATAATATTTCCTGTGAGAAATTATGTATTTGATTATTTAAGTAGCAAAATACAGCTATATAAATTACGACAGATCGCTATCAAACTAGAATAATAATAATGTTTGTTCGTTCGATCGATTTGAGTTTTCAAGAAACCAGTAAATTCCAGTTTCATCATAACTAAATAGTAATATCAGAATAGATAGAGTAACATTAAAGCTAAGTTCAGAGATTTATCGATCATCCATGGATCTATTTATAATAATATTAATTAATGTTTATACGGCTATAATAATTATTATTGTATAAGTATATTTTTATCCGGTATTACACCACTCTCTGAACCCTTTTGTTTTATCATAATAGGCTTGATGACTATTTTTTTTCTTATTGGTAATTGAAAGATCCTTAAAAAATAGAAACATCGCTGAAAGAATGACTCTGATAGCTTAAAAATTCACCAAGATATGACAATTCAAACATCTCATAAAATAGATCTGCCCGAAACGCTCCATACAAAGTGCTACGAAAGACTGACGTCACTCTTTCGTAGTTTGTACGCATCGGAAGAGAACTTTGTTCGATAGATATATTAAATATTGTGTTTATGAAAGTGGTTTTGTAACAAAAGTTGCTTTTCATTGCATAAGTTATCGAATGGTATACAAATATTAAGATATTTAAGTGAAAAAATAATCGACTTGATTATCCAACTTTGAAGGCAATAAAAAATGAAAATGCTATCGAGCTGAAATTTTGGGAACACTTATTTTTCACCGTGATTTCTTTATTTTATTAACAAAATTCGCTAATCTTTGACCTTGTCATCATCCCTATTGCTAAATAGTTGAGGGTCCACTTCAAGTAGCAGTCCTATCTCGACTATCCATTCCTTGTTTTCCGAAATTTCCCGTAAAAAACGCAACGAACGCTGAAACCCGTACATCGACCTCTTGACCCCGAAGCGACAATTTATGATGGCATCCGATGGCCATCAATCGCGGTTAACGTAATACCCCGCGTTTGTCAGGCCGACATCGACTGACACCGACCTGACATCAACCTGACATTTGTCAGTGTTTGTTTTAACCTGAGAAGGTTGAATGACCCCTGTAACTTGATTCGGTTTTGGTTCGTAACAATGCGGGGTGAGTGAACTTGAGAAAGTTTTATTAAGGAGCTGTTTCACCATTTCCTGATAAGTGCTGGATAGGCTATCCACAACTTATCTGACTGATAGAGTATGGAGTATATGTCAGATATTATGATGTTGTGTTTAGTCTATCCGGCACTTATCAGGGAGTGGTGAAACAAGCCCTAATTTTTATAAATAAATATTTGTTAAGAATTTCCTTACTAAGTTACCTACGTAAATATATTTTGTTAGACGAATCACGAAGCTGCCAAATAGCTGCTTGTATCGGGTCATGTCGTACCGAAACGCGACGTGAACCTGAATTTTCAGGTCAGCTTTTAAATTTGTTTTAATGCATTTTAAGGGTGTAAGTTTCGAGCTACTTCATGCTTATATTTTAGTTAATAAATTCGGTAATCTCTAACCCTTAACATATTGTAAAATAGTTTTGTACAAGCTATTTATAATTATTGTAGAATAGTTGTTGCCCGCAACTTCGTCCGAATGAATGTATGTTATTAAAATCGAGATTTAGAAAATTTAACACCCATCTACGACTCTTTTATTTGGATCTATATTACACACGAAATGTTTAATTTAATTCACCTCAGATACTTATCGTCTTGAAAAATCCTTTCTTCGAAGGTAAACAAATTAGAATTTGTTGTGTTAGACTGTTGCCAATAATAATAGGCTTGATGACTATTTTTTTTCTAATTGGTAATTGAAAGACCCTTAAAAAATAGAAACATCGCTGAAAGAATGACTCTGATAGCTTAAAAACTCACCAAGATATGACAATTCAAACATCTCATAAAATAGACCTGCCTGAAACGCTCCATACAAAGTGCTACATAGACTGACGTCACTCTTTCGTAGTTTGTACGCATCGGAAGAGAACTTTGTTCGATAGGTATATTAAATATTGCGTTTATGAAAGTGGTTTCATAACAAAAGTTGCTTTTGATTGCATAAGTTATCGAATGGTATACAAATATTAAGAAATTTAATTGAAAAAAAATCGACCTGATTATCCAACTTTGAAGGCGCATAACAAAAAAAAATAAAAATGCTATCGAGCTGAAATTTTGGGAACACTGATTTTTCACCGTGATTTCTTTATTTTATTAACTAAATTCGCTAATATTTGACCTTGTCATCATCCCTATTGTGACAAAAACGCTTGAAGGCACGGATTAAGTTCCTAAAGCGCTGTCCACGATATTACCGTAGTATGCGACATCAGATTTATACTGTAGGTTTTCTAGCATTGTAGTTCTTTCGTCTTGGCAGAAAAAACTCTCCCAGAAAACATGATGAGATGTTATTCAAACATACTGCCTTCGGTCGTACATATTCTACCATTTCTACCTATGTGCTAGACCGATGCGAGTAACTTAGATCCGTAAAGTTTGACTTTAAAATTTCCATGGCCGGTAACGAATTGAGATACACAGTGGTCAATATCCATCCATGATTTGGATAATCGTTTATGAATATTAGGAAAAGTTTTAAAGATCGACCTTTGTTAGAATTGGTAATTACTTTGGCTGTCGTTGTAAATTTAGAGGAGTTCCTTCAATTCCATTACTTATCAAGTCACCGGTTTTAGAGTTCCGTATCCAAAGGGTAAAAATGGGACCCTATTACTAAGACTTCGTTGTCTGTCCGTCTGTCTTCTCCAGGCTGTATCTCAAGAACCTTTATAGCTAGAGTTCTGAAATTTTTACAGATTGTGTATATCTGTTGCCGCTATAACAACAAATACTGAAAACGAAATAAAATCAATATTTAAGGAGGGCTCCCATAAAACAAACATGATATTTTTGGCCTTTTTTGTTCGATATCAGTAATGACAACAGGCAAGCAGTTGAAATTTTCACAGAATCTTTAATTATATGTGTACTTTAACAATTATGAATACAATTAGAATATAATTAAAGTTTAAGGGGGGCTCCCATACAAAAACACAACTTTTGGCCTATTTTTTCTCTATAGCGGTACGGAACCCTTCGTGCGCGAGTCCGACTCGCACTTGGCTGTTTTTATTGCAGAAATGGTATCAAATTCTTGCAATCTATACAACAAAAAAAAATATTTTGAAAATCTGACCACAAACAGCAAAGTAAACATTAACTCCTCCTTTTTTGAAAGTCTGTTAAAAAAGTATCTAAGATGTTGACCAGGGATGTAAGGTATCATCATGCCAAATTTCATTAAAATCGGTCCAGTGGATTCAGAGACTAGCCTGTACAAACAGACAAACGGACAGAGAAACAAACATTTCAAAAACAGTTAAAATGTGTTTGTTCTATTACTCTTCTAACATGCCGCTGACTCGTTTTTTCAAGTTTATTTTCAATGTACAAAAATTTTACTTCTACGATTTTATTATAAGTATAGATAAGTAGCATTAAAATACGCGTTTAAGTTTGTTACACAATGTGTTATCTACATAAGAAAATTGTTTTTTTTTTTCAATATAAAATGAAACTGCACACAATTTATGGGCAAACAGAGCATGCGTTTTACGGCGTGGATGGCGGAATTTATGTCCAGCAGTGGGCATCGTGTGGGCAGCGCCACCCGTAAATAATACCACGCCAATAAACTGCGCTGCCAATGATTCGTACAGCCACTATGTTTGCCGGCGAATCTTATTTGTGGCTGTCGTGCTGCTGTATCTTTAGTGGCTTACAGTTGGCTATAATAGCCTATCTCTATCTGTATATTATAATATATCAATATGATATAATTAATTACCTTTAGTGGCTAATAGGTTTAAATCTATCTGTATTATAATATTTTATTTTAATGTAATTAATTGCGCTGACAATGATTCGTATAGCTACTATGTTTGTCGGTGAATCTTATTTGTAGCGAATGGCTGTCGTGTTGCTGTATCTTTAGTGGCTAACTGGCTATAATGTCTATCTCTATACAAGTAAAGTTCTATAAAATCACTGAGCAGTAACCATTGTAAAGCCTCTACGAAATACAGTGTAATACGTAGCGTAGTATTTAAAACTTGTAAATGTGTGGATGTTTGTTACGATAAAGTTTAGTAAAGGAGTAGTTTGGATTCCAAACTCATTATGATTTTCATCAAAAAAAAAAAAACTTACGTACTTGTACAAGTCTACAAAAATAGTTATCTGAAGTTGATCTGATAATCTGCGGGACTAAAATGTTCACATTTAGTAATTCCTCTCAATCAATTCATCGAATGAATTGTCAAAACTGTCAAACTGACAAATGCCAAATCAGTACAAAAATACAGAAATGAATTGCAAGCAGAGTTGCATTTTGTGATTTTAGAAAAATGAATCATATTATGATTCATATCATGATTCTTCAAAGCGACCATTTTAGCCCCGCTGATGATTCGAAAATCTTCATTATAATTATGTTGAACTTGTCAACACACAAAACACAGTGTTTATCATATAGACATTAGACGTATGTCACAAAAATACAGTTTTTATATAGACGTATCATGTTATACAAAAATGTATAATAATATCATTGATACGGTGACGGTATGAAGTGAAACAAGGGACGTCTCAGATTTTATTGGTAAGCCATAAAATAGGCGGGTAAGAGATAATAAAATATATTTTTATTGTAATAAAATTCAAATATAATTTATTTTAGTACGCCATTTTATTATATTTCTCATACAGTAAATTTTACGATTACGAAGAACATTAACGCGCTTTACTACCGTGTAGTAAATTTGGCGTTAGGAGGTAATTAGGTCAAGATTTTTGTTTTTGCAGCCCTTAGTAAAAATTACAAGGTCTGGTTGGCTTTGTTTGGCATGTTGGAAACTTCCTATGACAGGCAAAGACCATAGACCATAGACCATCCTTGAATAGTTATGAGGGCATAACAATATTTTCAGTAATTCAGTTTTAAATTATACCTCATAACCACAATAACAAAGTTTTAAGTCTATTCATACATTTTATTATTTTATTAAAATCACTTCCCCAATCAATGGACTTATTTATGAAAAAGGACATTACATTTAAGACATTATAGCTTAATGTTTGTATGTTCTACTCAACAACTTCTGAGATATAACTTTTGGCATCACCAATTTAAAAAATTAATCTCCTTTTTAATGGCCCCACGTGGTTGTTTGAGCTCGACGATCAAACGTTGCTAGGCCACACGGAGAGCGCTCAAATCGCAGCCAATATTAAATTATTGGTACATTTCTTTCAACTCCTATTGTGTTTCGTATTAAATTATACGGGAGAATGTATGTTATGAAATATTTACACTTTCATGAAAGAGAGAGAATTTTCGCCGCGTTTGTAGAATAAATATAATATTTCTTGATAATTTTGTACATTTGTTGTAAATGAGATACTTTAGTATAGTCTTCCGTTTGTAAGAGAGAAAATTTTCTCTGAAGCGCAACGGAGTTTCATGTCCGTTGCGCCAAAACTCATTAATCACGCGGGAACCGTACATATATATTAGTACATAAGTACATTTGGGACAATAAGTATCCTCATTCTTTCCCGGGACTCAAAGCATCTCCATGCTAAATTTCAGCAAAATGGGTTCAGCGGTTTTGGCGTGAAGAGGTAACAGATAGACACACTTTCGCATTAAATATATTAGTATGCATATGGATCGTATGGATTTAATATTTTTGACGTAGACGTCCTGTGGAACTTCGTAGTATTTCGTAGAGGCTCTACGAAATCGCGTAGAACGTCTACGAACATTCATCTATCTATACATATCTATACATATCTATACATATCTATACATATAAATAAAATTGGAGTGTCTGTTTGTAATATTAAAATAACCGTTTAATTAATATTTTATTAATATTTAGACGGTACTTACACCAAAATAACAATTTTTAGAATTTTTGTCTGTCTGTATGTCTGTCTGTTTGTTCCGGTTGATCTCCGAAATAGCTGGACCGATTTTGACGGGACTTTTATAGGCAGATAGCTGATGTAATAAGGAGTAACTTAGGCTACTTTTTAACCGACTTCCAAAAAGGAGGAGGATATTTTTTTACTTTTTTATTTTTACCTATGTATTTTACATTTTGTTGACGCGGACGAAGTCGCGGGTAACAGCTAGTCTATACATACATACATATAAATAAAATTGGAGTGTCTGTTTGTAATATTGAAAGAACCCTTTTTTACTAAATGCATATTAATGTATATAGGGTACAGACACCAAAACAACATTTTTTATAATTTTTGTCTGTATGTCTGTGTGTCTGTCTGTTTGTTCCGGCTAATCTATGAAATGGCTGGAGCGATTTTGACGGGACTTTTTTAGGCACATAGCTGATGTAGTAAGGAATAATTTAGGCTACTTTTTAACCGACTTCCTAAAAGGGTGAGGATATATTTAACTTTTTTAACCTTAAAAAAGGTTTTTTCTCTTTTTTATTATCTTTGTTATCACATTTTGCTGAAGCGGACGAAGTCACGGGCAACAGTTGGTATAATATAATATCCATAATAATAATATTAGTAATTTCATAATATTCAGTGCCCGTTAAAAATTGTGAATAATTAAATGAGGCAGGTTCATAAAACATTTTTTCCTTGTTTTTAAGGGAATATCTTTTGTTTTTCTATCTCAACTAACAAGGGTCGAATTTTAATCAAAGTTGCGAAAAATATAAACTTAATTTCGTTTTTATAGGTGAAATAATAAAAGACAATTTAGCGTTTGGTAAATAGAGTCAGCAGAAAAATATTTATTAATTTTTATACAGGTTTAACGTTCATATTTCTAAATATTCTATAGTTAAATTATATACCAAATTTACAATTTCAAAATTATAAATTATAAAATTTTTAATTTAAAAAAGTCGATGTTATAAAATACTAGAAAAAGTGCAGTCCCTAATTAAAATGCCATTGAAAATAATATAAGAGATTATTATCATCACAGATAATTTTCGTATTAAACGTAATAACAGATACGACTTACGATCCGTAAAGAATTAAGGAGTTTAATTTTCAGACCCTACAAAATAAAAATATTCTTACACAGTATAACTTAGATTATGATTAAACCACAACAGTATTAACTATTCAAACTAGACTCTATCTCAACACCTCAGGACTCAATTCAGCTTGTCAGCTCCTAATAGTTTTGTTTACGAGTTGCTTAAAGTTTAATTGAATTGGCGTAAGCGTTAGGGTAAGCCGTAGTAAATGGAGATTTAACGATTATTCCACATAGCCCAAGAGCCAGCGACAGCCAGACTTTCATCATTTTATAGTTTTCCTAGAAATTTTTCCTGTATATGACTCCTATGAAGATAAAAACAACCAGGAACTATAAAGTTTCGGTATAGGAGGTATCCAGTTTTGAAGATATACCTTACCTTTGTTAAAGTATTAAGCTTAATTTTTTATTTTATTTTCTTTGGGATAACTGTAGGAATCCCGTGTACTGCCAGACATTTTTGACTGTTGCTTTCCACTGCCAGTCCGCCTCAAAGTCTAATAGAATCTAACCTTTAGTACTGGATACATTGTTAAGTAACAGCGATTCCATAGTTGCTGGTCGTTCTCACGTCCATATGGATCATAAACAGAAAAACTTTTGAGCTTTTATAAAACGACGTAAGTCTGGCTGTCGCTGGCTCTTGAACCATTATTCCACAGATATATTGTTTCATTCGATTGTCACTCTCTTATTTGACCCTTGAGGGTAGTTGGAAATGTCCAACTAATGTAGGTAAAATTAATTCATTTTGATCATTAGTCAAGGTGAGTTAAATCAAAAAGTTTGAAACTGTAATTATGTTATTTTGACTAGGACTAGGGGTCAATTCAGATTTCAGATCGCTACGCGACGCGTTCTAAATTTGTACTGAATCGACAGATTTGGTGAGCGTAAAGACGTCTCGCAAGTCTGTCAAATTCATACAGAAATGTATCTACGCGTCGCGTTGCGGTTTGAATTGACCCTAACTTTTGCAACGGGAATACTTTTAAGATTTGTGACAAAACGCCTATTTTCCAGAGCCAAAATTATTATCACACCTAATTAAAATTTTTCAAGCGTTTTTTATATCCTAATATTTGCGTGAAGAAATATCAAATATACTACATACTAATATAGTAATTACTAGCTGTTCCGGCAAACGTTGTTTTGCCATATAAATTATTTCGCCCATATTATTTTATTGAAGTGACTGAATAAGTATGTCACCATGTCAACGTCCATCGCTATCCCGGCACACAAACAATGGTCGCCGTCAGTTTCGAGTTGTAATAATTTACTATTATTTATTCAACTAATGCACTAATTAATATAAAAAGTACCCAGTAGCCAATTCTCAGACCCACTGAATATGCATATAAAATTTGGTTAAAATCAGTAGCCGTTTCGGAGGAGTACGCGGCCTAACATTGTGACACGAGAATTTTATATAAAAGAAGAAGTGTTATATTAGCTAAATTATCTTTTTATTTGACTGGTAAATTGTTGAATCTGTGTATGTATGTGACGTACATAATACAATATAAGCAAACTTAAAAAAAATTGTTTCTACGCAAAGGATACTTGGCAAGCTTACTTAATTTTAAACATTTATAATTTAACTCGGTCCGGACATAAACAAGATGGCCACTTCAATTTAAACTCCGGAATAGGAATTAAAGGCTGTTTTAAAATTTAAAACCGCAAAGCCAGCGGGATTAAGAAATAACTTTGAGTGTAAAATTAGAAGTCAGAGTGACTATTTCCTACGACTTCCTACATTTTTATGGCTAGAACTTTCTACGTCTTAGTTTTATGAGGTTTGAGTTTCTACATTTAGATGTGAATTATAACTTTTATGTAGAAGCCTATTCTATACTTATAGTAATAGTTCGTGCCCTTAATATTATGAAGTTTTAGTTTCGAAATAAAACCCAGCATTCTATCCAGTGCTCCAACCATCATGTAATTGAACATTTATGACGGGACTGGTGTTAAAGGAGAGAAGATATTCCAAGGAAGTCATATTGTATGACAATGCACTAGCGTAAAATATTTCAGAGCAATTCGACAGTATGGCGTTGATTCTGAACGTCATGATCAGTACCAGTCAGATCATGACGTTCAGAATCAACGCCATACTGTCGAATTGCTCTGTTGTCTAAATTATGACCCAGTGGTCATAATTTAGAACATACCCGAAATACCAATGTTTCTTATCATTTAAATAATTTTCAAGCACAAAAATCACAGAATCTTTTACAAAAACGTAAAATACAATAAAAGTTATTCAAAGACTGTAAAATATTGTAGGCTTACTTCGCCCGGAGCTACAGGCGATGCTTAATCCGAGCTTAACAGAACTTACTGCGGCCGTGCTGTCGTTACATAAACTATTGTAAAGTAAATTGAAGCAGCGAAGTACGGTATTAAAGTGGTTACTTCTTTCTCCCTACCTAACCATGTAGTATAAGTTATGTAATAAAATAATAATTGATAGATCAACAGGTCCTTAGCCAAACCAACCAGTTGCAGTCCCATTTTATAGGCATAATGCTCATTTATTTACTGATTAACTATTTAGAGCACTATCCTTTACAAAATCTTGATTAATTATTTTTTTTATGAAATAAGGGGGCAAACGAGCAAACGGGTCACCTGATGGAAAGCAACTTCTGTCGCCCATGGACACTCGCAGCATCAGAAGAGCTACAGGTGCGTTGCCGGCCTTTTAAGAGGAAATAGGGTCATAGGGGAGGGAAGGGAAGGGAATAGGGGAGGGTAGGGAAGGGAGTAGGGTAGGTTTTATATCGAATATCGATCGTTTTGCCTTAATCAAAATTATATCTCATATTTTGCTTAAGCCTAACAATACGCGTATAACTTAGGTACACCCTAAAGCCTTCAAATTAAGACGCAATTAACATACTGGCATAATGTATGTAAATTCAGTATTACAACTATTAACATCCTCACGCGTCCCGATCGAGAGTCAAGTCTCCGCTATAAAACCGGTTTAAGGCCGTTTGATCCGGCTTAAACCGCTTAAAACCGGATTACGCCACGAGGCTGAGGCGTTCATTTATTATGTAAATACTCGACAAATTAAATCCGATGGGAGATTCGTTTGACAAACGCTCGGCCGGTATAATAACTAGAGTTTGTCCCGCCTGTGTAAATAATATAGAAATAGTTGTGGACTCTAGTTCAATTAATGTTATTTGACAAGGATAGTTGTTATCGAACAAACACCTTGTAATAATAACATATGTTTGTTTAGACGAACCGGTCTGAGTTAGTCAATCAAGTAAAAATTATTTTATCTCTCTTATTTTTCGCAAATTAAAGAACAACTAATCATTTTACTCGTAAACTGAGCAAATGCGCATCAGGGTTAGTAAGTACATTTAGTTTGAAATTCAATTATTGTGTATCGTTGTTATGAATCGTCACATCACATCCCCGTAGGTCTCATATTCACTGACTCTTATGCTGGCTTCGCACGGTGCATAATATCACGAACCGCGCTGAGCCAGCTATAACCATGCGCCGTGTGAAGGGGGTAGCTCGAGTTGGCGCGGACTGACTAGAGCAGGTGCGTCCGATCTGATTCAAAGGCGCGGCTCGGTGCGGCTTGAGCGCCTCATGATATTACGCGCCGTAAGAACAGTAGCGCGGACTCGCGTTGGCTCGTGCTCGCTCCTACAAGTCGGCTTAGCACGGCTCGGCTCGTGATATTACGCGCCGTAAGAACAGTAGCGCGGACTCGCGTTGGCTCATGCTCGCTCCTACAAGTCGGCTTAGCACGGCTCGGCTCGTGATATTACGCGCCGTGAGAAGCCAGCATAAGGCATTAATTATAATTTATAACAATGTCTTCAATTTTTCGCGTGTCACTTTGAAACGTAAAACAAAATATTTAACTCTGTAATAGTGTATACTTATATACGTAATACGCACAGACAGTACAAAAGGTGTACCAAATAGTCCATACAAAAGACATCTACAAATCACGCAACACACGATTTCCCATTCAAACTTACCTTTGATAAACAAGGCTTTGATTAATGCCAACAATATTCAAAGTTCGATAGCGCTGCAGTTGACCGACGGGTCGATACGAACTATTCCCAACTAATATTAGATATTAATTTCCCAGCGAATAACTAGAACGTTTCAGATATATTTACTTTTATACTAATACTAGGTGATTCCTGGAAGTTCAGTCCCATATTATATCGTTTAGCGAAGAGGAAACCGTACACTTTTCCAGAATTGAAAATTTTACTGTCCTACGTCTATGTCTAATGTTACTATCATAATTTATAAGCCTTTACTAACAAATGAGTCTATGTAACTTGATTCAATAATAATCTATAACTTTGTCATTTTTCGGGGCTCCACTCAGAGTATTTCTGTACCAAATATCATCAAAATCAGTTTATCGTAACATAGATGCGTAACAGAGAGACAAACAACAACAATAGTGTAATAGATATACACTCTAGAATCTAGATTCTATGTAGCTAGTTAGACAGACAAAAAATATGTACAGTTTATAATATCAACGATTATTAAAATTATGGTAATTTCATGTTATTTTGTCATAGCTCTAGTACCTACCCCGTAACCCCAAAATACAAAAAGCGCAATACGAGCGTATGTACGTATACTTAATCCCTCATCCAAATCTATGGAGGTTCAACGAAATCGGAGGTTGTACCTGACTTTTGCCTTCATTTACTGTACTTATGGTGTTTAAAAATCAAAATTTTCATAGAATTTATGCTATAAAAACTGTGCAGCGCCACGTGCAACAGCTAGTAGTGGATTTGCTGAACGTTTAATAAAGGTTTAGTATATGAAGCACGTAGCGGGTAATATCGTTGTATCAATTACGTGTACAGGTTGGCCTCTATACTCTATTACGAGGTGAGGGCGTGGTGTGAGTGTTAGCTTGGTTTATCCCCGATAACTTTGTAGTGATTCACCGTTTCTCTTATGTATAGTATTTCGATTCTGTATAATATATCAATAATAACCAGTGATACCTACTAATGCTTATGCCGTCTTCATTTACATTTAATCTTCTTTACATAGATTTTTTCTCACCACTTTTTTTGGAATCCTAACCTTTAACAGCGTGAGTTTTCTACATACTATTGACCTGCTTTGATTTAGCTTACTAAAATAAAAGACATATTATAACAACATTACAATCTAATAAAAATACCTCTGGAGTCTGGGGACATAAAAATTCTATAGATTTTTTACATAAATCTGTCCTGCCAGTAAATGCTTTTTTATCTGCTGTCACTTATGTTTCTGCTATCGCTTATCGTCCGGTAATCGCTGTCACCACGACCATGCCCTTAATGGGATGTGATCAGGGATAATGCTGGTATTAGTGGGGGCGGCTTTTTGAAAGGTGTCTCTGATTGGTTTTTAATTATTTATTGCGGATCTGGGGACGTGCGCTGTTTGTCCAACATGATGACCGAGCTTGAGTGTAATTGAGCTTTAAACATTTTATTTAGAAACCTCTGATTTTATTTTAAATGCTGCCATGCAATGTTGATCATAAAAACCTGTGTATTCCTGGGGAATGTTTTGAATATAATATTTTGTTCAAATCTGTTTCTGTTATATCCGATACAGAGTTGTGTTAGATCACATTTTGAAAATAAATAGTCCAGCATAGCTAGCACAAGCATGTAGACAAACGAAAGAAACTAAATTTTGACAATTTTACCGGAAAAACATTGGAGTAAAAGTTTCTTTCGTATCTCGATATCTTTCGCTTTTGAAAATCTATATGTCAAGCATGACGATCCGCTTTTGACATTTAGTTTCTTGATTCTGTTTTTATTTTTATTATGGCACTTGGCTATAAAACCATGGCCAGTATCGAATAAATGGCGGCAAATTCAAAAAATCGATGTATAGCAACCCTGTCTATAGCCGGAATTATAGTTTTGATCTACAAACTACGAATAATAAAGTTCCTTAGTTTTTATTATTCGTATTTCGTAGATCAAAACTAAAATTCCGGCTATAGACAAGGTTGCTACACGTCGATTTTTTGAATTTGCCGCCATTTACTCGACACTGGCCATGGTTTTATAGCCGAGGTGCCATAATTTAAAAAAAAGAACCAAGAAACTAAATGTAAAAAAAAATTGCCGTTGCTTTAATGGTTGCTATGGAAAGAGTTTCTTGTCTTTGTCCACTGAAACTCAAGTCGATGGGTGGTGCCATGCTCGGGAATAAGATATGTAGACATGGGAAAGAAACTGCCATTACTTTCTTCCGAAGAATCGACTGGGAAACCCCGTGTTAGCTACGCAGGCCCTCTATACAAAGTCCCTTTCGTTAAAAACGATGACGAAATTCGTTTGCAAAAAGTATGCGGTTTGACATCGCTGAATGACATTTCGCTTGCGAAGACTAATGTCAAATCCCACACATATTGATAACGAATTTCGTCATCGTTTTTAACGAAAGGGACTTTGTCTAAGGGGCCTGGTTACAGTTTTCAGTCCCTAGACTGGCCCTAGACTTTCGGTTCAGCCGATCTTTCTCAGGAATCTTCAGATCACCAACTATTTAGACTTTATAGAGCATACCAAAAAATCCACAATACAATATATTATTGTATTATTTACGCGCTTCAATATAATATATTTTATAAAAACACAACCCTCCTTCAGACTATTATGTAGGTAAGACGTCTCATTATTCTTACTCTCTCGTAAAACAGGCTACGCAAATATTTTTCTCGATCGAGGCTTTCACGGAATATCTCACTCTCCCCCACAAACAAAGACCTCTCATTATTTTCCCAACAGATGGCAGCACAATCTATTACCAGGAGCAATTCGCGGCCCGATCGTCCGGAAAATCTACTGAAATGAATAAAACTATTTCACTCACTCGAATGAATCGAGAGAACTCGATTGAGTAAAATAAACAATTGCGAATCGATAATGTGGAATTGTTTTTGTTGCAGTACTGAAGTCGGATAATAGTTACTAGAACATAAATCGTACTGTAGTCATAAATGGTAATGATTTATTATTATACTAGATGACGCCCGCAACTCCGTTGCGCCAAAATTAGTTTACCGCGTGGGAACCGTACATTTTTTCAAGGTAAAAAGTATCCTATGTCCTTTCCTGGGACTCAAAGTATCTCTGTACCAAATTTCAGCCCAATCGGTTCAGCCGTTTAGGCGTGAAGAGGTAACAGACAGACAGACAGACAGACACACTTTCGCATTTATAATATTAGTATGGATTAATTCTAGATATCAAGATAAACTTTTTTCAACACCTATTATAAACCTTCCCTGAACTTCCACGAACTTCCACGAATATACTTTCAAGACTAAAATCAGCAATAAAATATACGTGGGAGAGCCATGCTTCGGCACGAATGGGCCGGCTCGACCGGAGAAATACCACGTTCTCACAGAAAACTTTTGCGCTGTGTTTCGCCGAGTGAGTGACTTTACCGGAGGTCCAATCCCCTACCCTATTCCTTTCCCTACCCTCCCCTATTCCCTTCCCTTCCCTACCCTCCCCTATTACCCTATTCCCTCTTAAAAGGCCGGCAACGCACCTGCAGCTCTTCTGATGCTGCGAGTGTCCATGGGCAACGGAAGTTGTTTTCCATCAGGTGACCCGTTTGCTCGTTTGCCCTCTTATTTCATAAAAAAAAAGATTCGGACCATTAAGGTGCCGATTGGCAGCGGACGAAGCAACCGCAGACGACGTGTCTTCGCGACACTACTAGAATACCCTGTGGGCTGCGCAGCTAGCGACACGAAGCTAGCGACACATTCAAAGAAATACGTAGAAGTGACGTGTCGCGACGACTCATCGTCTGCTGCAACTTGCACCTTAAGCCCGGCCGCACATTATCCGAAGTTTCTGATCAGAAAAATTCGGGCGCCCGCCGGAACGCACTCTGTTCATACATTTTGTTGTAGACCCCGTATACTATCAAAATTTTGACGTGTAAAAATGTATGAGCGGGGCGGGGCGTAAGAATTTTTCTGATCCAGAAATTCGGATAATGTGCGGCCGGGCTTAATGAAAGGTACTATTTTTGAACCCATATTAAGTCAACTTTATTTTACTTAAATATACTGCATACCTTAATTATAGGTATGCAATATATTTAACTAAAATAAGGTTGACTTATGAGTTTATTTGATAGCATCATACTCGTTATATCAAAATCATACAGTATACAAACAAGAATTGATTAAAGGGGTGTCACGAAGAAAATGAGATGCGTGTTTCGTATTCTGAAAGATATTTCCAAAAGCTGATAATGAAGCTAAACCAAGGGATTATTAATAAGATGGCGCTATAGAGCTGAGAAAATTATAGACATAGAGAAAATATTCAATTTTAAAATCTTTGACTAAGAATAAAATAAACGTATTAAAATGTTGTAATATTTTGTTTTTATGTAATTAATTTTACATCACGAACCGATTTGTAGTGGAATTCGTCGAAATATATAAGCTCAGAAGTTATTTTGTAGTGTCCTTATGTGTGCGCAATACACAACAATATCATACCGCTGGACCACAGAGCCACATAAGAATGTTATCAATTATATTTTGACGATGATTATTTATTATGTAATTAATATTATCTAGTATTGCACATATTCTGTGTTACCTTTTTACGTCACACAGTGTTACGGGGTCGTCAATTGAACCCCTAAATTATAAGGTTTACCTAATGGTTTAACGGATGAATCGCATAATAGGTTGTTTTATTCAAAATATACGTCTTCTAAGAGTTACGGGTATTTATAAAGAATAAAAAACTTATAATTTTTAATGCAAACAAATGGTAAAAATTCATTTACTTAATTTTTGATTTTTATAGATAAAAGTACTAGATAATATACTTAGTAGGGACGTCAACATGATCCAGGGGGGGCGGCTGCCCCCCCCCCCCCCCTCGGTACGCCCATGGCTTTTATCAAGAAATTTGACGAAAATAAACCTAACACTCGTATAACGTCGTTTCAGTTCGGCAGATTTCGGCACGGTGTTTTTCAGCGTGCGACTGAACGTATGTGTGTACTGTTAACTACAATAGCTTTATCGCGGAGCTTAGTACACTTTTTTTATCTTGTAACTGTGAGTACGGTTCGCAAATTTTCGAAGCAATGAAATCGTAGCAACGTGGTAGAGCCATGCTTTGGCACGAATGGGCCGGCTCGACCGGAGAAATACCACAGGCTCACAGCCCTTGCGCTGTGTTTCGCCGAGTGAGTGAGTTTATCGGAGACCCAATTCCCTACCCTTCCCTCCCATACCCTGTAATCCTATTTCCTCTTAAAAGACCGGCAACGCACCTGCAGCTCTTCTGACGTTGCGTGTATCCATGGGCGACGGAAGTTGCTTTCCATCAGGTGACCCGTTGCTCGTTTGCCCCCTTATTTCATTAAAAAAAATCGCCGTACCCCTATCTATACATTTCCCTATCTACAACGCGTTGAACCAATCAGTCAGGAGAATGAGGTAGAAATTGTATCGGGAGTTAATGTGTTGTCACCGAAACTTGATCTTAAACAATTTCATTACAACCCCGTCCTTTGGGAGAGGAATTTGCAGGAACTAATGGCGAAGTCGATTGTCGTGATTTTCATTGATTTACAGTCAGATTAATTCATAGAATGGCGGGTTTACGTTATTCGATTGGGTTTTTTCAATGTTGGTCGTGATCTGTCGGCTGGACTTGTCACCTGACAAAGCCCATCCAAATAATATTATTAGTTGAGGCGGATTTTTTTCTTGCATATTGTGTGCCAACCAAAAAGTTAATATACGACAATCTCGAGCTGTCAAACGAAACCAAAATTGGTTTACATCACCAAAAGTGTGTAAAAATATGTGTACGTATACACTTACAGAAGCATAATAATTGAACATGATTTCTATGAGATTCACTGCCGCACTTAGAGTGGAACATTAATTACTTAATTATAATTATAATTTATTCAAAATTTTGACATAAGCCCCATCTATATATTTTGTATCCCTTTTGACAAAAAATGCGGAAATCTATATATTATGTATGCAAGCGAAAAACTTTGTATCCCTTTTGACAAAAAATGCGGAAACGTAGGTGAATGAAATTTTGCACAGTTATAGCTTATATGGTGAAGGAGTGCATCGAGCTAATATAATTTTGTAATTATGCTTTTATCTTACATTTTTTTAACAAATAAAACATTACACACACTACAACACGCACACTAGGAAAAATGACAGATTTTTGAGTGACAAGCCTATACATATGAATTATACTCTTTTATTTATGGTTGAAGTCTGTTGACAACAAGGTTACAAATTGAAAATGGATTATAGTTTTTTTTATTGAACCTTACATACTATTAGACAATGCTTACACGGCCAGTCTGAGGTCAGCTAAGTCCCAGAGACAAGAGTTGAAAAAAATAATATGATAAAGTCAATATTATTTACAAAATATAGGTAGTAGTCCTAATGTCGTTGAAACTAAGGTCGAATTTCGACCATTGGGAGATCTCTAGTTCTATGAGATTCACTGCCGCACTCAGAGTGGAACATTAAGTACTTAATTGTAATTTATTCAAAATTTTGACATAAGCCCCATTATCTTTATCTGCAGAGATCTGCACCCCACATTATCTGTCAAACTCTTCATTAAATTGAAGGTTAATCGTAATTAAATGGCTCTGAGAACGGCGGTAAATTGTCAACGTGCCGATAAGTGCCGACTGGACGTCAAAAAAAGAGTTCTGCTGTCATGTAAGTATCACACGTGTCTTTTTACCACGCAGTGTTACTGATAGTGACATGTCGCTTGCTCAGGCTATTGTTTATCTATACCGCTAGCTATATTAATTAACTTTATGGTGCCAACTGTAAATTTTTCAACAAAAAATTATTATTCTGTAATCGTCTCTCTAGTTACACGCTTTCGCATTTAGAAGTATATAGTTACGGATATAACTGCTTTACGAATATCTTTTACATTTTTTAACTGTTTATTTCATATTTAAACTCTTTTTGCTACATTTGGAATAAAGAAGTTTGAAATCAGAAGACATAAAATGTAATTTTATTTCGCAAACAACTTTATTTGTACATGTTTATTCCTGGAAGGTCGTAGACAATTTAGGGCAATTACGAGGATAGGCGCCGGCGAAGCCTTTGCCCTTTGATCACAGATGACATAATTAAACTGATCAAAACAAATTGTCAAAATGGCGACGGCGACATGAAATATCTTGATTACTTTGTAAACATGACGATATCACTAGATGGCATTCAAATTGACAGCGGAGCTAAAATGGTCGCTTTGGAGAATCATTTATGAATCATTATTTGATTCATTTTCTTAAAACGAAAAATCTTCACTTCGGATTGCAATTCATGTCTAGTAATTCGTACTAATTTGACATTCATCAGTTTGACAGTTTTGACAATTCATTTGCTGAATTGATTGAGAGGAATTGCTAAGTGTGACCATTTTAGCCCTGCAGACATCGGCAAGTCGAAAATGACCACTTTGATTCTTTCAAATTATTAAATATCCTTGTTTTTTTCAGTAATTTCCTTTCACACAGTACAGCTGTACATGTCAATACGTAATGTAAGCGGCTACAAAATAGTATGAAACATAATGATTGTCATGAGAAGTACTGTAGAATAATTTATGTCAATAGGATATCTTATCTTTTCACGCTTGACGGCACCACTAGCAAAGACAGTAAACAAAAAGTTTTGTTCAACGTTTGACAATGTTTCTGTCAATATTCTGAATTCTAATATAACGTGAAAATTATGTCAAAGAACAATGGCCAAATCGTAACAGATGATAAAATGTGGGCGGTTGCATCCCAATATGCCATTGATAGCAAAAATTCCCTAATATTTTAAGGCATCGAAAAACATTAGAAATGTGTCTATAAATAGCCACAAAAAAAGATCAATATATTTTAGTTTCGTTATTGTCTTTCATATTATGTTCTGGCAGCCGGCGATCATTCGCATTCGTTCTATTTTTTGGGTAATACTAGAGTATTATTATTAGGAAAAATTGAATTAATTAGAAACGAGATCGCTGAATATACACTTGTAGGCTACACCGCAGTCGGGAAAAAGGTAGTTCTTAAGTCTAACCTCAAAATAATTGTTAACCTTATTAATTATTGTAAAAAACCGTAGCTATTAAGACATAATTCTCAAACGGAAAAATTATGTTTAGAGCATAAGAACAATCAAATCTAACTATAGTTTATTTTGGAACATCAAAAATAAAAGTCGAGTCCAGCTCCTATACAAATTTGGCCATGATTCTTTTGGTCGTATCTAGACACGTCGCGGTAGGGTGTCAAGCCAAGTTCAAGTCGTATAACAGAACTGGCGAGCAGCACCGTGTGTAATATTATTATGTCTAGCCCGACCATTGCATATCATTCATTATAAGTTGAATTGCTATTAGTTACAGCTGTGGAGATACTTTTCGCAAAAATTATTATATGTACGATTTATTTAAATAAATTTAGACTGGAAAAGGCTCCAAGCATTAAACAAACATTATGTTTTATTACAATTAAAATGCTATTAGAAACAAAATATAATTAGAAAAACTTTCTAAAGTTCGTGAAAAATTCATAATAAACTGTTTTCCAGCGATAAAAATCTTGCTTTCCTACCACAAACAGTGTTTTTCGGGTATCAAAGACATTAATAACGTCGAACACAATACAAATAACAACCTAATGATTCTCATTAGTAAAAAAGCTAGTCATGGGCGGGCCGCAGGCCGGGGCCCGGGGGTCGCAGGCCGGGTCGTCGAACTGTTGCGCACCCCTGAAATTCACAACACCCCAGTAATTAGTGATGATCTGAAATTTGCAACCTTTTTTATAATAATTATAATGAGGAAAGTTATTTCGAGTGTCTTTTGTGAAAAAACTTGAAACGTAAAAGTTAAATTAATGTGTTAATGATATTGTTATTTTCTGAAAAAAGCCTTCGTTTAGCGCGAGGCTCTAAAATGGTCGTGGGTTTGAATCTCAAGTTGAAATTTTTTTATTTTTAAGTTTGGTCAGGACGATTTAATTTTTTGATTTTCTGTCCTTTCTAGAGGGTCAAGAAATTAAAGGAAAGGAGAGTTTTCCAGTGTGTTGCGCGAACACTTATTGGGCACTATAAAATAATTTTTGCGTAGCAGGCAGCTTAACTTTAACTATATTTTTTTCCTTTCTGATGAGTGGGAAAAGACGCTTTAATAGAATAGGACAATACATTGACTATTATTTATTGTGTAACTTAAATATAATATTATAAGTATTTATTTAATAAGGTAGTTAAAAAAAAGTCTACTGCTTAGGAATAAATTTCCTCGATGGTACCTTGCTAACTACACGATATTCTTCCACGATATACCGGAACGTTAAAGTAATATTTCCATTAACGCAGTTAAATATAACGTGTATTAGATGCGGCGAATGTTTAAAAAGTATTTGCATGGAAGAGCGTTGAACGTTTCCCACGCAATTTCAAAGAAAACTCCAGAGCGTTTGTGAAAAACACTTTATACACCGAATTGTGTTTGTTTTTCATTTCCGAAACGGGAAAAGCAGTGCTAATGCTTAGGTCTTAATTTGTTTTGGGTACAGTTAGCAAAAATCTAGTAATAATAATTATTATTGTGAGACATTTAAAGAAATATTTATTTAACTACTCAATATGTTTTAGTAAAACATTTTGACTTTTGTTATAGTTGAATACAGTTACTATAAATATAATATAATATTACTACATGACGTCAGTAAATTCGTTGCAATTCGTTGATCGCTCGAGAGCCCTTTTACGATCAAACAACTACTCTGAATCGGAACAGAAGTATCTGCAAAGGAGATTTCATAAAAATTGGTTCAGCCGCCCGAGAGGATATACCAGGAGCGAGAGAAATTGAAAATAGGTATTTGGAAATGTATTGAGATTGGTGAGACACCAATCTCAAGTCTCCCACCGCAGAGCGCGATAGAGACAACACGACAAAAGTTCTAATAAAAGAACAAAAAATCTTCGATTCTTTGTCCGCTGATACCTTCCCCAAAACTTAACCGATTTATGTACTTTTTTCATTAAGAATTAAATCAAGGCTTGAGCTGTGTTCCTATGTTTTATTTTTTTGTATATTTTAGCCACTTTTGTTTTCTGGGTGTTTGAACACAGAGGAAAGAAGTTTGAAGACAGATAGACAGACAGACAAATAGACAGACAGGCTGATAGACAGACAGACAGATAGACAGACAGGCTGATAGACAGACAGACAGATAGACAGATAGACAGACTGACAGACTATACTTTCGCATTTATAATATTAGAATGGATCCGCCTCCGTGGTACAATACTTCAGAGCTCGGCTCTTGACTCGTAGGTTGTGGGTGCGATTCCCGCTTTGGAAACATATTGTTATTTCCAAGTTTGGTTAGGACAATGCAGGCTGATCACCTGATTGTCTGACATGTAACATGATCCATGCGTCGGATGGGCATGTAAAAAGTCGGTCCTGCGTCTAATCTCTCGCCAGTCGTGTCGGTCTTCCGTCCCATTGGATTATGAGAGTAAAAGGAATAGAGAGTGCTCTTGTGTACTGCGCACACACTTGGGCACTATAAAATTACTCCTGCGTAACTGGCCTTAGTTTCAATGAAATCGGCCACCGTCACCGAAACCGGTATGGAGAGTTATTATTAATAGAATGGATGACTTTAATTCAAGAATTATAAGTAGCAGGCCTGTTAGGCGCCATATTAGACGACCTCTGTGGCTTAATTGGTTGAGTGTGTGGCAGCTCCAGCTGGGGGTCGCGGGTTCGAATCCCGCCAACGGAACAAAAAGTTTTCAATGTTCCCGGGTCTGGATGTGTATTAAATATGTGTATGATATAATAAAAATCTTAAATATATGACAGTATAGTATAAAAGTATTAAATATATTTCCGTTGCCTGGTACCCGTAACACAAATCCTTCAGGTGCTTAGCACGGGGCCAGACTGACGTGGTGTGAAGCGTCCATAGATATTATATTAGTTTACAATTAGATCAAAATTAATCGAAACGTAGTACAAAGCCATCGGATATACAATACCGTAAATAAAGGTTAAGCAAAGCCCGACTAAGTAAAGAATTATTTAATTATCCTGCCTTCTAATTGAAATCTATAGAGCTCAGATACATTAGTTCTGCTTAGTTGGACTAGCTTGCCACTATAAGAGTATATTGAAGTCGTTTAAACGGTTTATAGAACGCTTTTTAACCTACTTTTAAAAAGAGAATGTTTAATTCAACGTGTTTTTCCTGTTTACTCAAGTAAGAAATGTATGTAAGTATAATATTAGTTTCAGTTTAGCGCCTAAACTATCAAACGATTTTAATGAGGATAATATGATTATATAATTTAAAAAAATATATAATAACTTGCGTATTTTATTATTATTAATTTAATTAAAATTGGCTTCAAAATGATGATGAGTCTGTACTCATCGAATTCGGCTAAACCTCAACTATATCTGTAAATAGTTGAGGTTTAGCCGAATTCGGAAAAAGGCACTATTAGATACTTTTTAGTTTATATTATATGGATGTTATTACTGTTTTTACCCTAGAAGTCGGTTTTAATTTTTTGTTAAAAATAATAATTTCATTTTATTTATGTTCACCCACAGTACACACATTGATACACAAATGAAAAAGTTTAGACAAAATAGCAGACCTTTATTGTGTCTAAACTTTTTCATTTGTTAACCAATTATTATGGGCCTTATTCATTCAGGTTGTAGGTTTAATTTAATATCTTTAACCCAAAATTACTATACTTATAATTGTACAGAAACCATACACTTCCCGGGATCCTAAGTATCTCCATACAAAAAAAAATATCAAAATCGGTTCTAGGATTTAATCGTGAAAAGATAACAAACACGCTTTGCATTTGAAAGTATAGTTTATCCAGTGCAAAACAGTTCTACAGCCATACAACATACAGTAACAAGTTTAAAAATCCAATTTAAATTTTCAAACACGGTTAAAATCCAACACATAGAAACTAAAAGTTTTCATTAATTGCTTCGATTCAAAACTGTATTTTTTGGCTGCAGACTTCTAATGAAACTGAGTGTGGTGGACGCATTTTATTGAAATGCGTTGTGCTGCAGGGTTCCGTAGACATGAACGTTTGTCATTTTTAAATCTACGTATTTAGGTGCCTACCTTAAAACTAAATTTATAATACTAAGGGCATGTTTCACCGCTTCCTGATAAGGCTATCCACCACTTAATTTGACAGATGGAGTATGGAAAATCTGTCAAATAACCCTATCGGGCACCTTATCAGGAAGCGGTGAAACAGGCCATAAATATAATATTATATTGTACTTGTTCTTTTTCGGATAACCGAAAGAGTTACCGCGAAAGCTGCAGCGACACCATTCACACGTAACCACTGCTCGCCGACATTTTGTCGTTGCGCTGTCATGTCGTGTGGTTGTGGTACGTGTGGGTTGGCCCTTAAATGTAAACTTGACAAAAAACAGAACAATATTTTTAAATACTCAAATAGTATCTTAAAAGAATTGTTCATTGCAATAATAATTTAATCCCTTAAAAATGACTTTGAAAGTTCGTAACAATATTGATTTGTGATTTTGACTGATTTTAATGAAATTTTATGTGGTTGTAACGTGTAACGTAGGCTCTGCATTAAAAATAGGCTTAAATTTATCATGAAAAACATACTGTAGACATGCATTGCAAGTGCGAGCAACATAACATTTTCCCTAATACTTGCTTTTTTTCCTTCATTCTCAATGCCTTAAATAAATTGTTGCTTTAATCATCTATTACGGAACCCTATCCTACGCGTCGCCTTACTCTTGCTTGTGTTTTTATAGCACGATAAAGTTTAGATTGAGCACGGTGTCCCTTTCAGCCGCCCTAACGAACGCGCTTGTTCGCCCTTTGACATCGTGTTGTGAAACAACGCGTCATGTCTCATGCAAATTTACTTATTTTTATGACGTAGACTAGAAAATAAACGGATTATTCAAATAATCCGTTTGTATACCTTATACCATCAATGGTAAGCGATTACCGCCGACCATGGACTCTCGAAACTCAATACATTACAATCCCATTAAAATTTCTACAACTACACCAGTCAATTTATGATCTACAGAATGTTTAATTACTGTTTTAGGATTTATAGATCCCATCTTGTGCCGCAACTCTATACAGGATGCAATTAAACCTTCCGGCAAAATTTCGATATATATTGATCGTTGTTAAAAATAAAAATACACGTATTTTTTCTTTTATAATCACTCAGTGCTAAAATATTGAGAAACAGCTTCTGAAAGTTATCTTAAATTGTTTTTGGTTAAATGGACTCTCCTAATGATACCTAAGCTTTAAAAAAAAATAGCCGGTAGGTTTAATTGCGCCCTGTATATAATAATTAATTCGTCTAGCTAGTTTTCTGTAAAAAAAAGGTTTGCTTCGCCAACGATAAAAGTTATATTGTTATTAGGTATGAAGCAAATAATAATTATAAGCAAACATACATTATTTATGATCAGCTGATAATCAGGATATTTATTATTATAAGTAATGTGCAAGAACAAAAATTTGTCTCGCTTGACTTTGTCTGTCTCATTGTAAAAGTCATGTGACAGTCAAAGACTGCAGACCTTACAATATAGTAGTTATGAGCGTAAACACCTTTATTAGTAATAGCACTTTATGTCATACTAGCTGTTGCCCGCGACTTCGTCCGCGTGGACTTCAGTTTATAGCGCGCGATGTCAACAAAATTGGTGTCAAAAGCTTTTATAAATAACCCTCCTGGCAGTCGGGTAAAAAACCCTGGTACCCCTTAAATCAAAACAGCTGTGCAGTGTGCACATAATATTTCAATTTTTTTAATTAAACTTTATATTTTATGCAAAATTTTTAAACTTATTTAGCCCCCAATTACACAACTTTACCCATAAACTATTTATCATTGATAGGTTTAAGGGTATAAGGTTACGTCACTGTATAGATAAAGTACTAATTTATTAAATAACGTAAAAAAGAAATAACTATCGAAAAATCGAATGTAAGATAATACCACCTCTTATAGAAAGACTTTTGGGCAAGCGTTAGCGCGATGTAAGAGACGCACGGCGCCATCTATTATGCATTTATGGAACTAACTTAATTTAAACAAATTTACGCATTTTCACCCCCTTACAACGCTTTTTTCAGTAAAAAAGTAGCCTATGTCCTTTCTCAGGCTTTAGACTATCTGTATACAAAATTTCATTACAATCGGTTCAGTAGTTTTGGCGTGAAAGCGAGACAGACAGACAGACAGAGATACTTTCGCATTTATAATATTATATTATATAGTATAGATTGCTATACTGTGGTAATAGATAGTAATATAACTAGAATAGTGCACTCTAAAATTTTCTGTTCAGTTGCAAAGTTTTAAAGCTTTATGACAATATCGATATAAATCACCGCTTTGAGGGTTATCAAACATTAAATAGGATGTTCTGCTAAGTGGCTATCTAAAACCGCGTCCGGAGTGCTGTTATGGACTCTCAGTAATGATATTTACTCATAAAACTGGGTAGAAACCATTGAGAGTATCTCCCACGAAGCTTCCAAACAAAATTAAACTTTATGTTAAAGTGTTACAGTTTAAATTAGATCACAGGCATCTCAGGTCAGTGCCTCTCAGTCCGCAACTTAAGACTTCTTGTAGGAACTCTACAATTTAGTTGTTTGAAATTCATTTCCAAGTCCAAAGTTTGTCCGAATTGAGATTTACGTTGCAGATTGCCGCAGAATTGGGTGAGACGTCAATGCGGAATTAAAATGGCGTCTTAAAAATTATGTTTTTAGGGTTCCGTATCCAAAGGGTAAAAACGGGACCCTATTACTAAGACTTCGATGTCTGTCCGTCTGTCTCCACTCTCCAGGTTGTAACTCAAGAATCGCTATAGCTAGACTTCTGCACAGATTGTGTATATCTGCTGCCGCTATAACAACAAATACTAAAAACAAAATAAATTAAATATTTAAGGGGGGCTCCAATACAACAAACGTGGTTTTTTTTGCTATTTTTTGCTCGATATCAATAGCGGCAACTATGTGTTGCCGCTATTGATATCGAGCACTTTTAATATTCACGAAATACTCAGTTGTATTTGTACTTTGATAATTAATAATAAAATTTCAATAAATTAAATAATTAAGGGGGGCTCCCATACAAAAAACACAATTTTCAGCCTATTTTTGCTCTATTGTTGTACGGAACCCTTCGTGCGGGAGTCCAACTCGCACTTGGCCGATTTTTATAATTTGCTAGTAATGTAAGTCTCTGGGGAGGCCTTTGCCCAAAAAAGTAGTTATCTGAAACCACCCGATCAAAAACAGTACTTATCCCGCGGTAATGGTAATTTTTCGCGATAACAAGTATCCTAATAAATATTCTTCTTCGTGGTCTATTCTGTGTGAATACAAAATTTCAATAAAATGGGCCCAGTGCTTTCAGAGCCGTTTCGATGCAAGCAAACTTTTCCTTTTTTTCAGTATAGATTATATATAGCATTTTGCCAAACAAATAAATGCATATTCATAACCCAATATCAAACACATAATTCCATGTTGAGGCTATTATGCCGTCAGGAAACAGCCTAACCACTTCCTGTCACACAAATTACACCTTCTATTTTTACAAGCGTTTACCGATTGTTGTGACATTAGATACCTCAACCCTTATGTAAACGTAGTTTAGCTTACCTTATTCTACTATCGTCATCAAATATGCATAATACTATTATTGGAACGTAGTTCCTTATCGCGCGTTCGGCGTAAAGGGGGCTAGGCAGAACGATATTTGACCTTGACACTATTTTATTAGTACCTGCATGGTAGGCACAGAGGGCGTTGATAGTATTCCTGTACGTCAACTAGATGGTGTTTTTTGAGAATAAACAGCGACGCGTTGTTAGTATTCCTGGGCGTCAAAAGATAACATTTTTTTAATAATTTTTTAGAGTGTATAATTATTATGTATACAGGTTTTTTCAAAATAAGAATTAACTTCGTTCCATTCGGATGTCCTCACACCTTTCAAGTTTTATAAATGCGGAAAGGTAAACGCAAACCACTGAACCGATATTGCTGGGTATGGAAATACTTTGAGTCTCGGAAAAGACATAATATCTTACTTTTTATTGCGGGGGGGGGGGTTCTGCAGTCGAATTTTGGCGCAATAGAGTTGCGAGCCTATTCGTCTAGTAAAGGTACAAGTTGGAAGCCGTCTACATGAAGCAGCGGCAGACGACGTGTCGTCGTGACACTACTGGTTTGTATGTATTTCTATTAAATACTCTCCGTAGCCAGGGACGAAGCTAGCGACATTTTTCATATAAATACATAGAAACCAGTGTCGCCGCCGGCCGCCGCTTTATGTCGGCCACTGCCAACCGGCACCTTAATATTATAAACTATTGCCGAACGTAAAGAAAACATTACATCGAGTGAATAATCACTCTATTTGAAGTCCTTCACAATCGCTTTCTACAAAATCGGTCTGCGTTCCAAAAAAGGGTTTAATGCTAAGTACTCACATACGGTTTTGCTCGATTGAGCAATAACGTCGAGCAAAACCCGCGGTTAGGGCTTTCGTCCACACATATCAGCTTTGCTCGATAGTTTTATTCTAAATCGGTATAATATATAATTCCGTCGAGCCGGCTTGATGCGAGCCTTCGAGCGGCTCGATGCGAGCCTTCGAGCTGTCAGTTTTGCGGTCCACACAGCAATTATTACTCGATTTGGAGTAAAACTATCGAGCAAAACCGCATGTGAGTACTTAGCCCTACAGTCTAAACACAGCTTAATGCAACTTTGTTAATTTATTGAAAATGTTTGAAGATGACGGATCGGCATATTTTCAACAAGTTTCATAAAATACAGCGGCTAAGTATCTTTTACTCACCTAATGGCCGAGCAGCATTTAAATAAATTTAAATTTGTTTAAAAGTTTCAGAATACGTTTAAATATAATTAATTAATTATATGATTTCAGGGAAATGGGTTTCATTTTCGCTATTAATTATTCAATACTTAAGTACTCTACTAAGATAACTTTTAATGTTGAGGAAATATTATTTATGCCATTATATATTAGTAAACCAGGGGTGTAAGCAAAATTTGCCGTTTATGATTTCAAAATTAAAACTTGCTAATAAATAAGTAGCTAGGTGTTATATCTACACAGATAATAGTTAATAATTGTAATCAATAATATTCAAATGATACTAGATAAATATTTGTTTCATTTCGAGACTTTCTTGACTTCAACCATAAACAATACGAGTATAATTCGTATGTATAGGCTTGTCATTCAAAAAGATAGTAGTGTGCACATTGTAGTGTGTGTAAAATTTTATTAGTTGAAAAAAAAATGATAATAACATTTAAATTTCAAAATAATAATATTATTAGCTCGATGCACTCCTTGACCATAATATAAACTATAACTGTACAAAATTTCTATCACCTACGTTTCCGCATTTTTCGTCAAAAGGGAAGTTTTTCGCGTATTAATAATATAATACTAACTTATTGCTTTTACTCCAGAATGAAGTATATTTTTCAAGGTCTCAAAATCAAATAAATTATATCCACCCAGTTAAAACTACTTTAAAGTTTTCAGTATCCAAACTTCTGTTACAATAGTATCCATACTAATATTATAAATGCAAAAGTTTTTCTGTCTGTCTGTCTGTCATCTCTTCACGATGAAACCACCGAACCAATTTTAATGAAATTTGATACGGATATACTTTTAGTTCCGGGAAAGGACATAGGTTAGACCTTTATACCCGGAAAAATGTACGGTTACCGCGCGATAAATGAATTTTGTTACTGTTCAAACGTTTGATACAAACCCACTGGACCTTACAAATTCGTCCGCAATCGAGGTCCAATTTAATTGAATTCACTCGAATAAATATTATTCGAGTGAATAATTTAATTTTAATGTGACTGCCGAATATAGAAAATTTCATTAGGAAAAAATTAAATGGACTTATTACACACTCGAGTTGATTCCAAAGAGCTCTCTACACTCAATATTGCTAAAGTCACATTTAGCTATGAAATATCATCAATATTTCAAAATTCAAAATTTCAATTACGCACACCGTGATAAGAGAATTTTATATAATATTAGATTAATTTATTTTTCTACTATATTATGTCAATACTAATATAATTATAAATGGGAAAATATGTCTGTCTTTCTCTATATTTCTGTCTGTCTGGCTACCTCTTTACGCTTCAACCGCTGAAACGATTTTGATGAAATTTGGTGTTGGATATACTTTGAGTCCCGGAAAAGGACACAGAATAGTTTTTATCCCGGAAAAATGTACGGTCCCCGCGCGATTAACGAGTTTTGGCGCAACGGAGTTGTGGGCGTCATGAGTCATCTAGTCAGCCTATAAGGGTTGATTCGGACCGCAACGCGACGCGTAGATGCATTTCTAAATTTATATGAATTTGACAGGTTCGCCAGACGTCTCACGCAATTGAAATCTGTCAAATCTGCGCCGCGCCTCGCCTCGCCTCGTCGCGTTGCGGTCTGAATTAACCCAAAAGCAACTTCTGATAAATAATATACCAGTCACGACTCTACCGAATACTATACAGTATACAGCACTTCTAATATTGTGTACCATAACTCTTAACCACAACGTTTTTGTAGGGTACATTTTAATAAAACCCTAAAAGTAAAAAAAAAACTAGTTTTTAAACTCTTCCTCGGCTCACTGACAGTTTGAATTATTAAAATCTCATATGCGTAGACTAAAATTACTATTCATGGAGCAAACGGTTAGTGCAATCCTTTTAACGGACCTTTGAGAATTTTAATAACGGAACCCGACAGTGTTACCAACTCCTGAAATATTTAACCGGTTTGGCAAAGTCACCATTGTAATTGAAAAAAAAAAAAACAATAAGTAACTAAAACAAACACACATAATATTATGAGGACAGTAGCAGATGACGCCCACGACTCGTTACACACGTACATTTTTCCGGGATAAAAAAGTATCCTATGTCCTTTCCCGGAACTCAAGGTATAGTAGTTCAGTGGTTTGGGCGTGAAGAGGTAACAGACAGACACACTTTCGCATTTATAATATTATGTAAAATATGCAAGTGTGGATAACAAATAAAACTCCTAAATATCCCATCAGATGTTTTTACCCACTTTTCGGGAGAATACCCCAAAGTTGGGAACACTGGAAGGCTGGAACCCATGCCGTTGTCCAAACAAATCTTTGCTTACATTAGGGAAACAACTGAGTTATTCGCTCTGCCTCTGTGTAATGGCCTTGATGTATTGCTGCTTCTTGGGCCTTTTCGTCATAATATTATGTAACGATCCCCTTAATATTTCTCACATTGTGTGTATAACAATGTTGGGTTGATAGATTTGTATCGATTGAGTTCTATAATTAAACACCTTTTGTTATCATTATTAGGCTGCGTTTCCACTAGGCTGAGTTAAGCTGCGTTACGAGGACTTGCAATTCTTGCAAAACGATTTTCATGAAATTTTGTATAAAGGGGGTGATAAATCGATCTAGCTAGGAATCATTTTTAGAAAATGTCATTTTATTCGTATTTTATCGAATACCGCGCAAAGCTCGGTCAATTAGCAAATGTTGCTAGAACCAATAGAATAGCTTTATTTGCCTGAAAACATTCAGCGCAACGATTCTATTGGTTCTTGTAAAACACATTCCTCGCAACGCAGCTTAGCTCAGCTCCGGTGGAAACGCAGCCTTACGCTGAAGTAATTATTTACTACTTTATTGTTATGGCAATTTTAGGGTTGCGTTAACTTATAATATTAAAGGTAGGTAAACTTATAATATTATTATAGTAAACTAATATCAAATATAGTCTGTTCTGTCCTTCCTAAAATAAAATATTATTGAAGTAAAATCTTCATAAGCGGCGCATTATTGAGAATGGGTAAAAAATGTAAAACTCATATCAGGACATTATGCCTAAGTACAGAAAATAATATAATAATAGGAAGCTTCACACCACGTCAGTCTAGAACCGTGGTAAGTACCTGACGGACTTGTGTTACGGGTACCAGACAACGGAAATATATTTAATACTTTTATATTATACATATATTTAAGATTTTTATTATATGATACACATATTTAATACACATCCATGACCCAGGAACTTTTTGAAAACTTTTTGTTCCCTCGGCGGGATTCGAACAAGCGACCCCCGGCTTGAGCTACCAACAGCCCACCAACTGAGCCACAGAGGTCGTCTATATCGTCTATATCTATAAATATAATATGCCTTCTGGACATAAGCATATATTATAGAAGGATTTCTATTGCAATGGTTTCACTTCAGGCAGCGTCCCGAAGTGGAAACCGTTATTCAGTCACTCTGTTACTTATTCCGCAAGATTAGGGTAGGTTGCACCAGAGGCATTGTTATAGTTATGGTCAAAGTTAAGGTTATAGTTAAGATTGACTTTCAAATTGACAGGAAAAATTTCTTATGTCAACTTTAACTTTAACATTAACCGAACGAAATTGCGTGGTTAGGTTATCGTCGGCGCCCATAATTGATTTATTTAACTAGAAATTTCACAGTTCATTGGACATTTTGTTATAGTTAAAGTAAGTTGGTGCAACCCACTCTAAGGGTGGGTTGCACCAGAGGCGTAGTTATAGTTAAGGTTATCGTCAAATATGGCGTCCATTACTTTACTAAGAATTTGACAGTTCATTTGACATTTTGTTATGGTTAAAGTTAAAGATATGACGTACCTAATACATAATTAAATTAGTGCTATTTATGGCTTAAATTATGCCACCAGAGAACGTCTAGGCATCACAGGAAGACGTGACGACGCAATTTCCGGTTTTTAGTTTCAAAGAGACGCGACATCGCTCCTGCATCCGGTGCTTCCAAATAATATACTACGGATACTCGAAAGAGATTCCTTTGAGTTCGCGTACGAAAACGAAAGATTATAATTATTGGAAGAGAACTAAAATAAAATACAGTAATACCATTAAATGTTATTCATAATCGTTACGTTAAAAATTATTCATTTTGAAAGTAACATAAAACAAAGGGTTGCACTCCCAGAGTGCCGGCCAAAATAAAAACAAAACCACCAAGGCGGGTATATTTTTTTTTACCATTCAGAACAAAAAGAGGAAAATATCCTACGCTAGACAGCTCACATTCTAATTTCAAGCGTCTTACGAACTTTCTATAACAGGAAAAATGCCAGGTTCCAGATTAACAGATTTTTTTCATCCTGAAAAAGTAGTCTTCTTATGGTATACCGTACACTGCAATAATAAATAATATTAACTCTTAATCACGATGAGTTTCTAGAAATCGATTCTTTTTTTTTCGAATTTTGAAATCGAGATCTTTGAATCTCTTTCGAGAACCTTTAGTAGCGTCTAAGGAAGTACTTTGACAAACACGGTTGAGCCTGAAATTGGTTCCGCTGTTTAGTCTCTGGATTGCCTTCCTCCTTCCTTGTTTAAGAGATTATAATTGAACTCGGTACGCCATCATTTTGAATTTCTTGTCTGAAAGTACATTTTTACGCTAGTTGCATTATTTTCACAAGCAGCTGAGTCTTTTTAATACGGGAAATATATTTTGTAATGCGATGTTATCAAAATTGCAGAGCTGAGAAGAAACATCTATACTTATTTCTTGGGTAGAAATGTTTTTTGTTTCAATCGAAATTAAGTAAGTTTTAAGACTTTATTAACACTCGTGAAGTATTAGACCGATTTTGATGATTTTTTTCCACAAACTTGTAGCAGACCATGGACATTTTTATCGAAAACTAGTTGTCCCGGTGAACTTCGTGTCACTTAAAATAAATAAAAGCCTTCCCTGGACTTCAAGGATTATTTTAATTTTAAGACTATAATTAACAGAATCGGTTCAGCCGTGATCGAGTAGATGAACGGTTACTCCAAGGTTTTACTATACGAAGTCGCTGGGCACAACTAGTAACAAAAGTTTCAAACTGAACAATAACATGCTTAATAATAATTATTTAAACATAACCTTTAGTTATAACATCAAAGCGAGTTAATATGAGTTTAAAAATTAGCATATCCCATTCTGGCAAAGTAAATATTGGGTTAGCCGTTTCAGTTCAGCATTTATTATGAACGGGACTGTCGGTTCTGAAAGAGTTTTAATATTATTTCCTTTGTAGTCACTTCATCGTCGTCGTCTATTTCCACTTCTATTGTAATAGCCATCCATCCATACTTCCATACTTACTTATACTGTAATATTATTACTAACCCATCAAGCCCCATAAGCTCACCGGTGAGCGAGACACAATGCAATATCAATAGATTTCCAAGAATCCACGATCGAAGGATTAATGCGAAAGTGTGTCTGTTTGTCTGTTACCTCCTCACGCCTAAACCGGTGAATCGATTTTGATGAAATTTGGTATGGAGATACTTTAAGTCCCGGGAAAGGACAAATGATACTTTTTATCCCGGAAAAATGTATAGTTCCTGCGCGATAACCGAAATTTGGCGCAACGGAGTTGCGGGCATCAACTAGTCTATGATAATTTAAAATTTTAGTTTACTGTATTTCGAGTCAAAGCGTACCGATTACACTCATTTGTAATGCTACCAAATTGCATGGCACCTTAGAAGGTGAGATGCTGCTATACAATTTAGTAACTCTACGCATTTTCACGACTCATCTTGCAAGTCGCAAGGTAATGTGACTTTTATACTTTGATATTTCGGTCGAAAAATATACCAGCTTCATATCTGCGACGTCAAACGCTTTATTTTTCTAAGCCGAGAATTAAATAAACTGCAACTTAGCAAACAATGCAACAGCAAACCAATATCTACAGACTGCCAGCGGCTATTATAGGGCAGATCTTTATTATTATTATTTTTGATAAATCGCTTTAACCCCTCAATGCGTTTTATGAGATTTCTTTGTCAGAGTTTTTGTTTGAGATGAGAATGTGCAGTAATATTCGCTTTTTATGAACATTTCGATTGAAGGTCAGTTATAGCAATCTGACTGAACTGCCATCTGTACCGTTCGGGTCGACGGGCTGCAATAAAGCAAACTTTTAAACTTTTCAAACGACAACTTTTGCAAACATTAAAAGCACTGACCTTTGATTATATACGACCTCCATTATACAAGTACGCTGGACCTATGTGTAGTCATGATACCCTTTGAAATGACAGCTATTTTTTGTGCCTATTTGAAGCGGAATCAGCGCCCTCAAAATCGGGGGAAGAGAACTAAATCTGACGTAAACATGACGTTTAAGAGGATTCCACACCGCCATTTTTTCCATACAAACGTTGTCCCCTGTTTCCTCCCTGGATAATGCTAGTAGAGTTATAATTTTTTTCCTGAATATCTACGGCCACTAATACAATGTCCCTCTGTTTTATTTTTTTTCATAATTTAATTATTAAATAAGATATGAACGTTCAAAAACCCAAAAAAATGGCCAGATTTTCAACTGTGTTCAAACGTCCAGAAAACAGATTTGGATAGATTATACAAAAAAAGCAAAACATAGGAACACAGCTCAAGCATTTTTTTAATCTCTTAATTCTCAAAATCTTTTAATTTAAATAAAAAAATTACTTAAATCGGTTAAGTTTTGGAGAAGGAATCAGGGGACAACGAATCGTTGATTTTCTGGATTTTCTGCAGTTGTCTCTATCGCGTTCTGCGGTATAGGCTTGAGGTAAGGGAGACAGCTATAGATATTACACGTACTTTTTTTTTATTTCTCTAGCCGCTGTGGTATCCTCTTAAGTCATGATATTAGCGCTGATAGCAGTAGTGGGAGTACTTGGAACTAATACTAGTTTCTATCATCGTAGTGATTATGTTCTCTTTGGTTTCTACAACCAATAGCGATTAAGCGGCCATTTGCAAGTTACGTCAGATTTAGTTCTCTTCCCCCGATTTTGGGGGCGCTGATTCCGCTTCAAATAGGCACAAAAAACAGCTGGGTATCATCTGTCCAGCGTACTTACTATAATGGAGGTCAGTGATTAAAAGTCATTAATCAGCAATATTCCTTAGGATCAGTTCACCACTTATTCTTTAGCGCCGTGACCAGGCATTGCGAATTGCGATACATTTTTATATCAGCCATTAACTCTAACAGTGGTTATGATAATACAGTAGGTATAGACTATAGAGTCTACACTTCAGTGCAGACTCTACACTGCAACTGTAGATGGTAGAATTTTATTTTTATGCATTTTTATAGTAAAAATAAAACGGCAGAATAAATAAAAATGTAAATGACTTAACACAGCAATTTTATGTTGCCAGCAAAAGGTTCATTTGTAGTGAAGAAAATAAAACGCTTCAGTGAATTTTGGTGAAAAGAATTTTATTGCGTGCTGTAATAACATTTTACTTTTCAATTGAAATTGCGTATATTTTTCATGTATATTTCCATTTTCCATTAGGTATTTTTAAATTGAATATATTGTATTATTTTTATGATAAAACCTTTTTCGATTAAATAAATAATAATCATATTAAGCGTACTTACTTTCTGGGACTTGTTTATTATTTTAACTGTACAATATAATCACATAAATTATCACCAATTTTCTCAATTTTATTATATGCCAATTCTGCATTTTCTTCACTCTTGAATACTAAAGTTGTGGAATGTAAATTATGGAAGCAGGCCTGGAGTCACGTCTAACTTTTATTAGCTCTTCACCGAGTTTTTACTCAAGGTGTGATAATTTCATTTTATAAGAAAAAACTGTCGTATTACGTAAAATACTTAGAATTTAAATGAAAACTCCTATTAAAAGCGTTATGTGTGTTTTTATGAGTAAAAAATACTATACGCGTTGGAACATGACTTGACAGAGAATAAGTAAGACGGAGGAATTAGATCACAATAATACCCCCCCCCCCCCATCTTTAAACAGTCAAATGTATTCCTGTTACTATCAGACTAATTATTTTTTAATGACGCCCGCAACTCCTTTATCGCGCTGAAACCGTACATTTTTTCGGGAAAAAAGTACCCTAAGTCCTTTTCTAGGACTCAAAGTATATCCATAGCAAATTTCAGCAAAATTTAGCTCGCCAATATCTATATATATAAAAATCAATTGCTGTTCGTTAGTCTCGCTAAAACTCGAGAACGGCTGAACGGATTTATCTTATCTTGGTCTTGAATTATTCGTGGAGGTCTAGGGAAGGTTTAAAAGGTGAGAAAAATTCGAATAATTGCCGGGAAAATCCTCAAAACAGCATTTTTCTATTTCCCATACAAACGTTTTCTAAATAAAATGGAGAGTCAATTTGTAATTTATTACTGCTGCATAAAGTTCAAATTCACGTGCGCGTTGGAGGACCTAATATCGCGTTCTGAAACTCAACAAAAGTGAAAGTGAATCGCGAACGCGACAAAATTGCATAGTCTCAAAATACATAGTACATAAATAAACACAATTTTAGCTAACTTCAGTTGTTACTCTGTCCGATTATTTTTTTATTTTAGCTAACTTAAGTTGTTACTCTGTCCGATTATTTTTTTAATAAGACTATATAGAAATCGATAGTAATAAATAAAATTTTAATAATATATAAAATTTTAAGTTTCGATGCAATCTTATTATTAAATCTCAAATTGAAATAACAATAATCAAAACATTTTGACACATATAAAGCGAACTTTTTCATTATTCCAGCAGTAATCTAGCGCTGGATTGATTATTGATCTACTGGATTAGAATAACCACTAATGTAAACTGGCACGTACAAGATTTAATTCATAACATTCTAGAAAACTGTCACCAAATCTGACGGCCGCAGACCAAAACCACACTTTAAATATAGAACGAGCTTTTGCCCGCGGCTTCGCTCACGTTAAGAAGTATTATTATATACAAACTTTCATCCCCTATTTTAACACCTTAGGGTTGGAATTTATTAAAATCCTTTCTTGGCGGATGCCTACGTTATAACATCTACCTGCATGCCAAATTTCAGCCCGATCCATCCAGTGGTTTGGACTGATAGATCATCATGTCAGTTGCAGTCACCTTTGAGTTTTTACCTATACTAATATTATAAATGCGAAAGTGTCTCTGTGTCTGTCTGTCTCGCTTTCACGCCAAAACTACCAAACCGATTATAATGAAATTTTGTATACAGACAGTCTAAAGCCTGAGAAAGGACATAGGCTACTTTTTTTACTGAAAAAAAAGCGTTGTAAGTCAGTTCCAAAAATCTATAATAGATGGCGCCGTGCGTCTTCTACATCGCGCTAACGCTTGCCCAAAAGTCTTTCTATAAGAGGTGGTATTATCTTATATTCGATTTTAGATTTTTTTCGATTGTTATTTCTCTTTAACGTTATTTAATAAATCAGTACTTTATCTATGCAGTGACGTAACCTTAAACCTATAATTGATAAATAGGCATATTATTTTGGCATAAAATATAAAGTTTAATTTAAAAAATTTAAATATTATGTGCACACTTGGTTTTTTGGGGTTGGTTTGGGTTTTTTTTATAAAAGCTTTTGACACCAATTTTGTTGACATCGCGCGCTATAAACTGAAGTCCATACGCGGACGAAGTCGCGGGCAACAGCTAGTATATATATATATATATATATATATATATATATATATATATATATATATATATATATATATATATATAGGATTTTTAATTGTGTTAGTAACGCTAAAACTCGAAAACGGCTTAACGGATTGTGCTGATTTTAGTCTTAAAATATTCGTAGAAGTCCAGGAAAGGTTTTAAAGTGACACGAAGTTCGCCGGGACAGCTAGTCTTCTTCTTATATATAAAAATGGATCTTCAAATGTGTTAGTCGCGCTAAAACTCAAAAAGGGCTGAACGGATTGGGCTGATTTTAGTCTTAAAATATTCATAGAAGTCCAGGGAAGGTTTTAAAGTGACACGAAGTTCACCGGGACAGCTAGTTTATAATATAAGTGGAGATTTTTTGACATGTTCAAAGGAACTATTCAAATAACCCTGTATTTCCTACATCAGTCATTTAACTAAGTGTCCGTGTAATAGGCAAGGCAATTAATATAATGACTGGAGTTGTCACCTACACCGTAATTTGAATGGGTAATGTATGGAAATGTTCCACAGTACAGCTTAATTTGTACGCTAAGTCAAGTATTTACTTATTCATACATACTGTAGAGTAGTAGTTACCAGGTCTTCGAGGATTTTTTGTGTCTAAACACACTAGGCCGAAAATACGCGGCCGAAGTTCGGCATGATTGCGCCAGCAATGCGCTACGCATATAATATAACCCGACGTAATTTCGGCAAAGTGTATCATCGGTAATTTAAAATACATTGCAAGCCTAATCATGTCGAACTTCTGCCGCGTTTTTTAGCCTAGTTTTTTTTTTTTAATGAAATAAGGGGGCAAACGAGCAAACGGGTCACCTGATGGAAAGCAACTTCCGTCGCCCATGGACACTCGCAGCATCAGAAGAGCTGCATGTGCGTTGCCGGCCTTTTAAGAGGGAATAGGGTAATAGGGGAGGGTAGGGAAGGGAAGGGAATAGGAGAGGGTAGGAAAGGGAATAGGGTAGGGGATTGGGCCTCCGGTAAACTCACTCACTCGGCGAAACACAGCGCAAGCGCTGTTTCACGCCGGTTTTCTCTGAGAACGTGGTATTTATCCGGTCGAGCCGGCCCATTCGTGCCAAAGCATGGCTCTCCCACGTATAAAGAGTGTATTTAGACTCTTTCTAACTTTATATCCTTGTAGTGCGGTAACTTCTACTATAGAGCTGATTGTGAGTGTCACTAGTGAGACTCTGACTTGATTTATTTGCGTAATTGTGCACTTTAATCGAATTATAGGTCTTTGTTAGGCGTAAAATGTAACAGTCATGGAAGCATACAGAGAAACATCCTTTCGCATCTATATCATTAACTACCTCTCTGATATAAGTATAAAATTGCAGGCGCAAAGTGTGTGACTGGCGTACCAGCCGAGCCTTTGTGCCTGCAATTTTATAGCTTTTTTGATCGCCGTTATTTTATACATCAATTAAATCGAGTCAAAAAAACAAAACGCCCTAGATATATTCTTTTTCTTTAATTCAGTACAAAAATTATATTAAAATTCCAAATAATTTGGACATACTCGTAGTAGGGCTATTTCGTTAAAAGAAGAGGTAAGTTTGGGATTTTTTTCTATCGAGTGAAGTTCATGATATTGTGTAATGGAATATATTTTTTTCAGAATTTAAATTAATATATTTTTATGCCTCCTGTCACTTTTAAATCTTGAAAATCGTCCGTTTCTGGGAATACAGGACCTTAATATTGGATTATCAAAACTCGACCAAATGACGTAGGTCCGTCAGCCTATGAATCAATTTTTTCGATGGTACATGGACAAGAGTGTTTGAAATTCCTTGTATTATAGTGGGCTAATATAATTCGTCTCAGAAAATACATCTAAACGGTTTTAAATGTATCAAATTGGCTACAACCCAAGATTTGGGAGCTGGCGCGTACTTTGAAACGTTGCATTTTGAAACAAAAGAAGCGCTACGTCTTAGGAAATGGAAGTCTATGCTGCGAGAATAAAATAATTGTTTCATAGTGACAACTTTTTTAAAGGGACAGTTTTTTAAAAGACATGTGACCTGATTCAAAATTCGTAAGACCAAGACGGAAGACATAATATTATAGTAGGTTTTCGGCGCGGCTGAGAATAAGTTATATCCCCTTTCTTTCTATTGTTTGCTAAAATCTGTTAGATACATCCTCCTGTGTCAAAAATTTTCACTACAAAAAATGTTACTTTGGATTTTCTGGGACTCCAAAAATATTAAATAATAATATGTAAGAAGTACAGAAAATCGACAGACACACTTTTGATTTTTTCACGTTATTCATTCATAATAATGACCACTGTTAAAAATTAAAAACTGTGAAACAAGTTTTTTTTTTATTTTAAACACTACAAACATTTCATTTATAATAAATGTTGCCATACACCTCAAAATAACTGTAATAATCTCACCAGTAACTAGAAGGTGTCGAATATTAAAGTCTTCCTAACGAGGGAGGACGAGAATTTCCTCTATGATTTTGTCGATGATAAACCAAGTTTTAACATAATTAACGCTAGTATTAATGGGCTATCCCGTTTCGCTGGGAAGGTTCTATAAATAATACACCCTTGTCAAAGGGCTTACAATAAAGGCCCAGCTGAATAGTGAGATAATAGGCTCACAGAATATGCTTAAGCGTTCGAGTGAATAACACTAGTGTGTGAAATATTGAACGTTTATATTATGGTACTATTATTTTGGATGTAAGATTTGGCTTTGTGCACTTTTTTGGTGGAGAAAAAATGTTGAACTCGCGTCAGAACCTGACCTGACCTGCCCCCGTAGACAAGTGGCAAAACGCTAACGCTAACGCTAACGCTAGCGCTACAAAATGTATGGATTTGACATTAGTATTCGCTAGCGAAGCGATGACTTATGTCAAATCGCATACATTTTGTAGCGCTAGCGTTAGCGTTAGCGCTTTGCTACTTCTCTACAGGCCCTGAGTACTTAGGGTGAAGCCAAACGAGCGTAATTTGTGAGTTGTGAGTCGCAGAATTTCGGCTGGCAGAAATTCTGCTGCATTCAGGGCTTGTACCACGAAACCGTTTTGAGACTCAAACAATCGAACGAGAATGCCGTTCAGATGCTCGTTTGCAGAAAACACGCACTGTTTTCTGCGCATTTTGTGCTCACGCGGATTCATCATTTAGCGTGAGTCGCGTATTTTTCCAAACGCTATAGCGATTTCACACGTGCTGAATCCGCGCGAGCAAATAACGCGCATAAAACGCGCACGTCTGAACGCGCGCTTAGTCTAATGGATTCGCTGTATTCGATAATGAAGTTTTCGATAATGAAATTCGCTAGTTTCAAAAGTAAATTAATGAGATGTCAAAAATGTAATAATATTTATTACATTTTTGACATCTCATTAATTTACTTTTGAAACTAGCGAATGGATATTGACTAAGGGACAGTAATATTAAAATATTTAGTGGTGGGTTACATTTTAGCGTTATATATTATAGGAAAATACTGTTGCCTACTTTAGTACAAGCTAATCATCAGGGGGGTGATCTTTTCTTTATCGCTTCTTTATCGAATCGCCGATCAAAATGTATGGAAGTGACATAAGACGAGAACGTCATATTAACGAACGCTTATGTCAATTCCATACATTTTGGTTGGCGATTCTATAACGAAGCGATTACGAAAAAGGGCCAGGGTCAATTAGCCAGCTGGTTATTATTATCTGACTGTCTAGGTAGATTAAATACAAAAACTATAACGATATTGAACATCGCGCGCCTTCAATCTATAATTTGTCAAATAAACTGTTCAATAAAATTGAAGCGTGATATTGCTTAATAAGTACAATTTGATCGTCTAGGGGCCGGCTTAAAGTAATCTGTCTACTGGGCTTGACATAACGACCAAATTACGTGGGTCCGCTATCAGTCTATGAATAAATTTCTCCGGTAGTAAAATCTTACTGCGTAATAAATAATTGGAAAAATAAATACTTCTTTATTGAAAAATAAGCCTATAAATCTTTTTTACAAATCATTACAAAGAATATACAGAGCGTCAATTATTTTTTAAGCCCCAGACTAATTGGTGTTTGGTAGCTTGTTATGACCAGACTTATTGCTTATTACTGGAATTCTTAATTAAAACTTCAATGTGGAAATGTATAATGTGAAATTGTTTGTCTGAATACAGTTATACGAAAATATTTATTTGCACAAATGTAATTTGCCAAACATAATATTATTATTAAAATACACAACTTGTCTTTACCAATACAATTTAAAATACTCGTAGTAAGGTAATATGTTGTGTCTTTCGATAGAGGAATGGGCTCCAAAACGACTAGACGGATTTTGATAAAACTTAACGCATATTATATTAACGTGGGAGAGCCATGCTTCGGCACGAATGGGCCGGCTCGACCGGAGAAATACCACGTTCTCAAAGAAAACCGGCGTGAAACAGCGCTTGCGCTGTGTTTCGCTGAGTGAGTGAGTTTACCGGAGGCCCAATCCCCTACCCTATTCCCTTCCCTACCCTCCCCTATTCTCTTGCCTTCCCATCCCTACCCTCCCTATTACCCTATTCCCTCTTAAAAGGCCGGCAACGCACCTGCAGCTCTTCTGATGCTGCGAGTGTCCATGGGCGACGGAAGTTGCTTTCCATCAGGTGACCCGTTTGCTCGTTTGCCCCCTTATGGCATAAAAAAAATATAGTAGATTGTATCTAGGTGTCTAAACACACTTGGCAGAAGTTACGCGGCGGAAATTCCGCATGATTACGCCCGCAATGTATTTTAAATAACCGATGACACACTATTCCGTCGCGTTCCGCCCGTATATTGTATGCGTTTGACATTGCGGGCGTAATCTTGCGGAATTTCCGCCGCGTAACTTCGGCCTAGTGTGTTTAAACACTAAGGGCACAGTATAGCAATATGACATATAGGGACTAATGTTGCTATACTGTGGTGAAGCCAAACGAGCGTAATTTGTCAGGTGTGAGTCGCAGAATTTCGGCTGGCAGAAATTCTGCTTAATTCAGTTTCATACAAAAGTCCTGTTTGATTCACACGTGCGTAATTTTGTGAGTCATGGTCTTTTCATACAGAAAAGATATTTACGCGGCAGAAATTCTGCGACTCACGACTCACAAAATTACGCTCGTTTGGCTTCACCCGTAATAGGCTACTACAGATAAATATCTGGGAAAATGTACGGTTTCGACGCCGACGTCGAAATATCTGGGAAAATGTATTATATCCTGAGAACAATTATTCCCCGTACTTTATCAGAAACATACAAACAAAGACACGATTCAGAGCTAGGTGAGAAACATAATAATAATACATGATTACACAACTTACATGCCACGCAATTATAGCTCTATTCCCAAGGCAACAAGTGATAATTTCCCTTGACAGTGTATTTCATTAAGGTTCAATCGAGGGCTTTTAAAGTTGAATTGAGTTGTGGATAACTAACGACTATTGGAAAACGGCGAGTTAAGAAAATTCGTGTTTACACGAGAAATGTTGTTTACCGATACAAGAGCAACACTTAGTACAATTATTTTACTACAGCATTGTAGAGTTCGAACGGCGAATTGAGGTACAAAACTTTATTTATGGTGTAGCAACACAAAGTAATAATACTTTAGGGCGTGCCCGTGTCCCTCATAAAGAGTTTGCTGGGAAAGTAGCAATACCGAAAGAGTAGTTTTTTACTTTTGTACTTAATATGTAAAATTCTTGAGGTTGGGGCGCTTGCCCACAAAAATCATAAAAAAATGCTGTTTCAGCGCTGCTTCTTTCGCGGGACACATGCACACGCTAATGTATTGTCACTTTGTTTTGTATCCTGTTATCTGCACAGACGTTTTTTCTGAAGACTTGATAGTAATACCGTTTGGAAAAAACAACGGGACTTTTTTGAGGTTAAAAATTATTATTAAAAAAAACTTCATAACGCGAAAAGACTATAGAATATTTTCCAGAAAGCCGCATGTATGTTTGTTCATCTCGCGAGTTTCCGAAGGAACTCGGTAATGATACAATAGACAGAACTAACCAGTAGGCCAACTTCAAACAAGCTGATAAATCGGCTCTTTCTACCACGTGGTACATTTGCAAGCAAACTGTGAACGGCTCAGCAGCACATAAATAGGACGAGCGCCGGCCGATATGACATATTACGTCAAACGTACAGTAGGTACTGCCAAATTAATAATGCGCATGCAAATCTTCGCTAATTGTCGTAATCACGAAGACACCCGAATCTATGAAACGTAAGAGCCCCAAACAATGCTCTTGCATTTTGCACCTTGTTTAAGGGAAATAGAAGTAAATATTATCATATAGCCGGTGGTCGTCCGCTGTCGCCGGTCCGTCAATAAGTGATATAACTCACCGGGAAGCCATCGCGGCGTTACCATGGTAATGTCTAAGCAACGTCAGGCACCTCTACGTCGCTGCAAAGCGCTGTTTTTCTTAAAGTTAAGTTTAAAACAGTGCTTGCAGTGACGTCTTCCGATGCTCGGGAAATACGATCGTTGCCAAAAAATTACGAAAATTTCTTTGCACATTATCACTTTGGGAGCAGTGTATAAATTTTGAGAACACTTCTAATTCGGTATACTGGTTTGTTCTCTCTATTGTGGTAATGGTTACCGCAATAATTGCGATCCAGCTAAGAGTTAATTTGGAGTGCTTCCAAAACTCACTGTTTTGTTGTAAAACGCTTTATATTTTAATTTTTTAAGTAAAATCTTCTTAAGCGCTGTGTATCTTAATTACCCGAAAAAGTCCCGAAGGACTGTATGTTAATATGGTAGGTATCTATAAACTTTTGTTACCTAATCGAAAATTCGTAAGAAAACCGTAAAATCGCATGGTATAGGATAAGAAGTATTTGCTCTTGCCTTCACCACGTGGTATTTTTTTTAAATCTCTCTTGCTGTTTTCTTTTCTTCTTTTGCCAGCACTCCTAGAGCACAAGCGATTAAACAACCGTAGAATGACTTACGCAGGTTACGTTACAACTTTTTATTAAATTCTATGCAAATTCTACAATTTATTTCCATCACTAATGATCGATTATGCAGGAGCCCATCACCGAATGATCCTGCTGTACAGCCGATGGCTATCGGCGACAAATACTGTAATAAATCAATCAAACACAAGTGTACGGTGCAAGCGGAAACTGTGTGGTGTATGTTACAGGCGATAGCGCTAAAAAATTAATAAAAGATACGGCGTAACTTTCAGCGGTGTGGTATATTTTATGCATGACTAAAGGGTTTAGAGTTTCCTATGATGTTTTTTACATAATAGTTTTCATTTTCAATATTGACTTTAGTAGTTTTACTTAATTTTGGTGTATCTTTTGAAATAAAGTAGAGCCTTGTTAATTTTTTAAGCCCTTCTCGTTGGGTTTTTCAAACCCTTAACTTTCAATTTAAAGTAAGTACCTACAGAACTCGACGCCATGAGGCATGGCTCTCTAAATCAACTCAGTACGGTCTGTCAAACACGAATAAAATGACATTTTCTTAAAATGATTTATCGCCCCAAAACCCCCTAAATTTTATGAAAAACGTTGGAGGCCGATTCCGAGATTCCAATTATATATATATATATATATATATATATATATATATATATATATATATATATATATATATATATATATATATACAATAATTGCTCATTTAAAGTTATAAGATTAATCTCATAAGCTTATAACTTGTGGCACACGCCGATATTGTCGTGGTTAATAATCCCGGCGTGGCGTGACAACCGGCGGCGGGATTAGGCCCGTATTGTGCGGGAATTAGACACCAAATACACGGTTATATTCTAATTATTAAATAATTATGTACATAATAATAAGAAACGTAAATCCTTACTAATATTTGAAATAAATGAGAAAGTACGCGCCTCTTCACGCTTAAACGGCTGAACCGATTTTAGTGAAATTTTGAATGAAAATACTTTGATTCTCGGGAAAGTACGTAGGTTACTGTTTTTTTTTAAATGCACGGTTCCCGCACGATAAGTGAATTTGGCGCAACGAAGTTGTGGGCGTCATTTAGCAGATAATATCAAAGGAGTTTCGTGGATGGTTACCGCCTGTCTTAGTAGGAGTTACAGTAGCGGCAAATTATGATTGGCCAATGCTCGTTGTTGATTTTTTGAATTCATTCATTCATTCATAATTCATTTATTGCCAAAATGAAGTACAGGTTGGTCTTAATTCTATATTCAGACATTTTATTATTAAAATATCCTTCTCCTAAAGCTATGCATGAAACTTAGAGACCGAGATATGTAAAACTTACATAAATAAACATAAATTAGAGTAGTAATAATAACGTTGCTTACAGCTGCTTCTAGAGCTGAAATGTAGCAACTAGCAAGCGCGTAGCGGCTACAAGACGCGTAGAGCTACGCCACAGCAGCCGCTACGCATTGTAGCCGCCGCTACGCGTTGTAGCCGCCGCTACGCGTTGTAGCCGCCGCTACGCGTTGTAGCCGCCGCTACGCGTTGTAGCCGCCGCTACGAGTTGTAGCCGCCGCTACGCGTTGTAGCCGCCGCTACGCGTTGTAGCCGCGGCTACGAGTTGTAGCCACCGCTACGCGTTGTAGCCGCCGCTACGCGTTGTAGCCGCCGCTACACGTTGTAGCCGCCACTACGCGTTGTAGCCGCCGCTACGAGTTGTAGCCGCCGCTACGCCAAATTAATGTTGCAATTTGGAAATTATTTTTGCCTTGTTTTTATAATCGTCATACTTTGCCGTTATTAGTTATGACTAGTCAACACATGCTTTGAAAGTAAATAACTTAATATGTTATAAAATAATAAATAATAATTATTCAATGGTCAAAATAAGTGTAAAATGATTATGTTTATTTTTGCTAAGAAATAAATAATATAATTAATCATTGCACACGTCGGCATCATTAGCCCATCGATCGTGGACTTACCACTCAGACATCGTGGAAAAACGAGACACAATAGAATTTCTATTGTGTCTTGGTCACCGGTGACCGTATGAGGCTTGATGAATTAAAAATCTTAAATTACTTATTTTTATGTCATCATTCTATAACCATAAAATAAGTAGCTTGAAAACTTATTATAATTTTCTTTCCTCAAAATATATTACGGGACATCTTGTCCAATTTTCATAAAGCCGGTCTTAGACGATATTTTCAGTCCGAGAATACTCCTAAAGTGCCCAACAAATCCCTCAGTCCATTCTGCTATTGGATTATATGAAGTCAGATTGAATGAGAGTGACCAGGCGAGACGGGTGTATACGTTAGAGCGAGACAAACAACCTAGGTCCCATTATACCCCGCAGCGCAAAATTCCGTGCTATCCTAAACACTTTTTTAAAACAAAGATGTTACACGATTATGATGAATTGATCTCTAAATCGTGGGAAATAGAGTTTATTTTACCACGACGCAATATGTCATAGTCTTTGTATGAGCTTAATAATTTCGAAGGCGTGCCTAGTTGGCCGCTCGAGGGATTTTGAGATTTGTCGTGTTATTTTTATTTTTTTATTGGTATTGCCGGAATATTACCGCAGGGTGGAGGTTGACATATAGTTTTTTTTTAAACGTTCGTGGAAAAATTATAATTGTTCTCGGTATATCGAGCGTAAATTAATTTGAAAAGGATTTTATTGCCCGATGGTTTTTGTATGTATTTGAGTTATCAACATGCGTTTGTAAAGCCGATGGTAGATTTTTATAGGAGTTTATTATCTAAAATTAAAAAAAAAATTGCAAAGTAAGTGGTGATGTGCAATAATATAATTATTTGAGTAAAATAAGGTCTCAACTACGAGAAAAGTACCAGTTTCTAACGCGTCTCTCTACTCCCCTTCCATAATATTTCCGTTCAGCCTACGAATAGTTTTTATTATTCGTAGCGTTCAGCAGTAATTAAAAAAATGGTCCAAGTATAATTTACACATTTTTACATTCAATTAAATTTTCCAAAAAAAAACCGACGTAAATAAATACCATGATGTCTGTAGTTTGGAAATAGAATAAGAATAAGAATGGATTTATTTTTAGAATCACACAATACATCATAATATAAGTATACAGTTCGACTATAATATTATAAAATTAACTACTACAATGCTGTATGACACCAAAAATTGGCCCCAGCTCAGCAAACGCAGCAAGCAAGCCCGCTGCACTGATTTTCTGCAGAGGCCAATGAGTGGCTTCACAACGCTACTAATCTAAACACAAAATTATTTACAGAAAAAAAAATAGCGACAAGAAGTCAAGAACTAGCATAGACTTAATATATACTAGCATTATAGGTTTATGAGAACTAGCATAGACTTAATATATAGCATTATAGGTTTATGAGAACTAGCATATTAATTTACAGAGTAGGTGTTGTCTTAACTTTGAAAAGAGAGAAAAAAAAAATACAAATTTGACAGATGGTAAAAATTAAAAAATAAAATAAAACTAAAATGGTGGTCTGACGTCCGCGGACTGCGAATACTAAAACGTGGTTTATGACGTGGCATTAATAAAAATTATAAATAGGAATACATGAAATATCTAAACAAATTACGTGTAAATTTATAATTCCAAGTGAAGTGGCAATATATAACAGGACACCGAGAAAAAGCAACCGGCCATTATGGGATATTATTATGTGCAGCTTAATGCAATGCGATAATAAATTTATATTGAGTTATAATGTGAGAGTCTTTGGCGTCATTTTCACATATAACGTCTATGGCACACAACTCAATAGCTTACGTTCTCATAGACAGTTAAATGCATCTAAATACCAGTTATCCAAACACGACGCAGCACTTAGCATACCGTACTAGTAATAAATGACTATTGCTGTACACTACCAACGTTTCAGAGATGTTTAATGAAAATTTATATAGTGTATCCTATGTCTTAGGTAAAGTAATGAACATATAGGTTTCACAGGATAAGGTAGTGATAAACTGATGGTAGACCAACGTTATAGTATGGTAGATTTATGCACGGGCGTAGCTTTGATAAGGGGGGGTCCCTAACGTAAAAAAGCGGCCAAGTGCGAGCTGGAATCGCCCATGAAGGGTTCCGCAGCAGCAAATAAGCAACGTATTTAGGAAATCAAAAATATTTTTTATACATGTACCGCACCGATTTTAATCGGCGAGGTACATATACTATTTTATTGTCGAAATTGAACAAGTAAGATGGATAGTAATGGGGGAGTTCCGGACCCCCAGGACACCCCCCTTATATACGCCCATGGATTTATGTCAAGTTAATATGAATCTTTTGGTTGGCTAGACGTAGAATGACTGAATTGCGTAGGTCCAAAATTCATTTCTCTGATAGTAGGTAAGTCACTCAAAATATATTGTAGAGCCATCAACCAGATCAATAGTACGGCCTTTTATAAAACCAGTGCAAAACAACGTTGTTGTGTAGCGCCAATGATTAAAGTAAACGGAGGCCTAAGTTATGGTCCCATTTTTTGAAATCGCTTTAAAATGTTGAGGACTTTTCTTCCATCAAAATATATACTTACATAGTTCTATCAGAGAAGTAAAGGTTTCAGTAAACCTTAATTTTTGATAAAATTTTAACACTAAAGTACAACTCCAGCTAATAATAACCAAGGTGTTTCCGAAAGCCATGTTAAAATGTTAACACTGTCTGGGTATCATTCCACTAATAGACAGAGAGTGCCAAATCGCCAATGCCATAGTCGGTGCTGCCAACTGGCGTGCCAAATATGCAGACCTTAATTTGTTTCGGTGTTTTAACCTTTATCGATTATGGCATATTGACTGCCACTGAAATGGCACACGTCGTTTACCGATAAGAATTACGTCATTATTATATTGGTTGATGATTAAAGTTATGAAGGTTTAATCAAAAAAAAACAACGGGTGTATGCTATGAAAAGTAAAAACAGAAAATGCAAGAATAATTTATGCTGCACGGTAGAAATAAAGGATGTTACTTTTACGTAGTTTACTCCTGCACCAATGTAATGTTTACCAATTTTTGAACAGGTGACAAGGCCTGGCCATTTAGCCGAACCTTTTTCGTTTTCGCTTCGTTATAGAATCGCCGATCAAAATGTATGGAATTGACATTAGACGAGTCAAACGTCAACGTCATATTAACGAACGCCAATTGTCAATTCCATACATTTTCATCGGCGATTCTATAACGAAGCGAAAACGAAAAGATTTTGGCTCATCCCCCTGGTGTAATTCAACATTTTTACCAAACTAAAATACTTATCATCTTATATATAAAAATTGATTTCCAAATGTGTTAGTCGCGCTAAAACTCGAAAACGGCTGAACGGATTGGGCTGATTTTAGTCTTAAAATATTCGTAGAAGTCCAGGGAAGGTTTTAAAAAGACACGAAGTTCACCGGGACAGCTAGTAATGTTATAAAATACAGAGATAAAAAATCTTTTAAACTGCAATTTTAACGGTAATATTAAAAAAAGTAATAAAATTACGAAAAGCCTTTTAATAAATGCAACAAATTTTCGTTAGTATGACCCCATTTTGTAGCTTCTCTAACATAGATTAAAGTATTATTAGGGCATTTTATATTTAGACATACCGTAAGCAAATTAAGGCTCAGATATTCACCCCTCTGAATTGGTGCTAATAACTGCTTCGAATCAGCCCCTTCATGGTTGTACACAAACGATTTTGGTCGTCGAAAACATGTCGCAGAAAATTAGTACTTTATTAGCGGTAAATAAGTGTGGTATTCGTTTGGAAACTTTTTCGTTTACTCCGTTCGTGTCATATTCGTTTTTGTATTGAAAAAGGTTGTGTTATGTCTCCTTTCAGCGGCAGATACATTGTGATGGGTGATAAATGAGGTGGTTTCGAGCATAAAATAACGGCCAGCCTGCGTTTTCATATATTTTCATTGAAAATTTGACGCGCGAAGCGAAGACAAGGCAAAGCTTCTACGTCATAAATCTACATAATATAGGGTAAGACGACTCATTGTCACTCCTATTTTTCTTTCTTTCTTATTATAAGTGAGCCTCCTCCTTTCCTTCTCATAAGTGAAGGAAAAAAGAAACAAATAATAAACATGGAGACGTTTCGATAGGAGCTTATCTAAGCTCAATCCACACTAATACTATAAATGATAAAGTGTGTCTGTGTGTTACCTATACACACGGGCCTGTTTCACCACTTCCTGATAAAGTGCCGGATAGGCTATCCAGAACATTTTTGACAGATTCTCCATACTTTTTCTGTCCAGTTAAGAGGTGGATAGCCTATCAGGCACTTATCAGGAAGTGGTGAAAGGCCTTTAAAAAAACTAAATTGGTATTTATGAAATTTGTTATGGAGATTGGAGATAATTTCAGTCCTGAGAAAGGACATAGGATTTTTTTAGCGCAACGAAGTGGGGGCGTTATATTCTAGTTCAAAATAAATTCCCAAAAACATAGAAATACAGACAATTTCGCAAACAACAAATGAACATACAAACTTTCTTCCCCAAAAATTACGTACACAAGTTTAATCAAACGCGTCATAATTTTGTAGAATTTTCTTTGTGAATCACCATGGCGACGCCTACGTCTCGTCAGTTCATTACCTTTTTCGTATGACGTGGTCCAAGCTATGGACTTATAGCTGTTACTTTGGTAGAACAAGAAAGAAAGAAATTTTGTTTGGTAAAACAATACAAAAAATCTATAGAAATAAAACATTTCATAACCAAATTTACCAAATAGGTGCTTACTCAGCATTTGTTGCGACCATAGTCGCAACGCTGATTTTTAGTAAGCGCCTTAAGATAAAAATTAATAACTAAATTAAAACTAAGCATTATATAATATATTGTCTTAAAACATAAACAATATAATAAAGCTTTTGCCTATGCCTTTTATCGCGGCAACCGAATCGAGAAATTCCGTAACGAAAAAACCTTACACCCCACTCTGACCGGCATAGCGGTGCGGCGTTGACATAATTCGGCATTGTGCTTGAGTGTGTGGAACTAGACGTATGCGAATTATAATTGCATAAGTTGATACAAGTTGATAAAATTAATGCTATGCAATACCTTCACCGCGACAGTCTCAAAGTTCCAAAAGTATTTTTTTTATTATATTTAAACGTTATGTTACGCGAACTTCATCCGGTTGAAATTACCCAACAATTATTTTGAAAGAATCGCTTGTGTCTTAAACCACTCACATTATTTTGTGAAAAATCTCCGCAATAAATCTTTATTGCCGTGTTCGTCGTGCTATTTGCTTTGACATTATACTGCCCTCGGCCCTACAACATAAACTTTACGACCTGTGTTAATTACTGACAATGAAATAACGTGTTTTAATTATATGTCAATAAAATTGTTTTATGAACTTTATCAACGCCCTAGCATTTTTTACTAATCGCTATTAAAAAATAGTATAAAACAAATTCGCTTCCGCCTGTCCCTATATTATGATGTGCTTAGATTTTAACCCATGAGTAGACGCGCTATGAGCATTTTGCTCACGGAAAATTAGAAAATGAAAATTTATTTAGTCCCTCTGGTTATCAGTTCATCAATCAATCAAATCAGCCTATATTCGTCTACTACTGGACATAGGCTTTTCTCAATGAACGCCAAGATGGCTGATCTCCTGCTACTCGCATCTAACATGGGCCTGTAACTGAACGGACATCGTCGTCCCACCTAGTGGGAGGTCGACCCACACCCGGTTCATAGTAGCTTCATATTTTTTCTTTTAGTTGCCCCTGCCACAAATATCGTGTTGATCAGATAATTTGCGAATGTTTAGGAAAGCATTTTTGATGACATGTAAAATTTTACGCCTATCCGCGTAATATTTTATTTCGATGCATTCTAGCATAATATTTGTGAAGATTAGGAGTTAGTGCCATTCATACGAAGTCTTAGCAATCGTGTAAGCGCACCATAAGTTAGCATTATAGCTATCTTATGCAATTCCTTTATAGTCGTTTGCTTTATAGCTATCTAGGTATATATGGAGAGTGTGTGTTTGTGGAAGTTAAATTAATTCTAGTTCTGTTTCTCGGGAGCAATCCAAGGATCCCGGATGTGGAAATATTGATCTTTACACTGCGGCTAAGTGGCTTAATGTGAGTTTGAGCTCAGAATACAGTTATTTGGAAATATATTATTTTATCAGGGGCGTTTTAAAAATGGGGTATTGGGTGTTGAATGTTAAATAAAATCGTGTCACATAATATTATAACGTGATGGAAAATTCGTAAGCCGGAGGGTAAATAAACTGCCGGCGCTGCGTAGGAGATGATGAAACATCCCCAACTCCTTCTACCACACAGCGAAAATGTATGCTTCAGTTCCTGTTATTTCGTTGCAAATGCAAAATTTATTTTTTCACAAATGCAAAAAAATGATAAAATTGTTATGGGTTCTATAATCTATTAGACAGGTTAAATAATTTTGAATGGACTATATTTAAATGTTCATAACCAGCTTTAAAACATGAAAATTATGGATTATTACATCAATTACGGTAAAAGCCCTAACACACTGCATGCATGTAGGTACTCTAAACGAGTAACACATTTAAGTAAGGTCTGATCGGAGAAAAATTCTTCCACTGACATTTGTCTACTTATTTATCTCTCACACACAAAAGAGTTAGTGTATCGTTTCTACTTACATTAAGACGCTCCCCCTAAGGAGATGCCGTAATTTACCGTTTTTAGAGTCTCATTACTGATAATTTGAAAGCTTCAAAATTATAATAAAATACAGCAATAATCTTCAGCATATGAACATTCGTTTCTCCGTTATTCATTTTCTATTTTGGAAACTGATTTGTTTATTATACTTATGATAAGTATAATAAACAAATCAGTTTCCAAAATAATACAAATTTATTTAAATTCAAGCATACTTACTTTCGCATACTTTCAGCATCTCCCTAGTATTTACAAACTACGTTTACTTGAAATACACGACAATAGATAGACAATTTCATTATCTACATATTCCCCATTTGAATTTTTTTTGGATCAAATTTATATTAGAACTAAGATTTTTTTTTAGAACTAAGTAAAAGGATTTTTGTGGGATCTCGGCAACGCGTCAAATGTATGGTCAAGGTCGTTTGCTCAGGGGATGGCCTTGATATAACTTTCATAAAACTTCTTCTTAACTTTCGAGAAATATCAGCTAAAATTATTTATAGCTTAACCAATAACAATAACACACAGTGAATTGACAGACAGTAAGGCAGTGGACCTTGAAAAGATGGTATTAGTAAGTACTTTAGGCTCGATTTCTATGCGTCAGCGCAAACAAGCGGTTTAGCTATGTGGCTCGATTTCTATGCGTCAGCGCAAACAAGCGGTTTAGCTATGTCCACACTATGCGCTTTCGTCTTCAATTTTCGTCATCTTCTTTCGTCTTTTCTTTTTGGCGCATTCAATATTTGAATGCGTCAACGAACGCAACGCCAACATCATTTTTGTTTTTTGGATACGGTCAGAGGGCATGCGTCGCGGCCCGCGGGCATGCCTCACGTTCGCTGTTGACTGCGCCATAATGCTTTCGGGCTTTGGCCGCCACACCGCGAGATCACAAGCAAATTGTTGATCTCTAGTTTAAATAACGATTTATTTAAACTAGAGATCACCCAATGGTCGAAATTCAACCTTAAATTTAATTATCTTCTTCTTTTGGCTCCCCATTTAAAGTATTGCCAATTCAGATTTAATAAAAAAAACAATCCATTTTTTCAATTTGACAAAAGACTTCAACCATAAACAAAAGAGTATAATTCGTATGTATAGGCTTGTCATTCAAAAATGTGGTAGTTTGCACATTATAGTGTGTAATGTTTTATTTGTTAAAAAAATGTATAATAAAAGCATAATTTCAAAACAATATTAGCTCAATACACTCCTTTTCCATATAAACTATAACCGTGCAAAAATTCATTCACCTACGTTTCCGCATTTTTAGTCAAAAGGGATCCAAAGTTTTTCGCTCGTGTATTAATAAAATAATAGCGGCGGGGTCACTCCGCTATTTGTGGCGGCCAAGCCGCTCTGTCGGGCGGGAGCATATAGAGCAAGAGCAGTTAATACTTTCAGTCTAAAGTGTGCGAAGGCCTTCACAAACCGATGCTATTTGGCGCGGTTTGTTTGAATAGCTAATAACGCTTAACTCATTTTGTATTTAATTATGTAATTACATATACCGAGCACATCCATAATGTACAGTTTTTAGGGTCATTACATACTCAATTATCGTGTATGGTTTTGAAAAGGCTACGTGATTTGATTTAGAATGCGAAAACACTAAAATTATTTACATTATTAGACCATATTTTGATACAAAATAAAATAATATTAATGTCAGTTATTGAAATTAACGGCCTTTTCAAATTTGGGTTTAGTAGTAGCTATTCTCAAGATGTTGACGAGATTTATTTTATAACGTAATTGTAATAATCGGCTAAGTGCGAGTCGGACTCGCTCACGAAGGGTTCCGTACCGTTATAGAGCAAAACTACGCCAAAAATTGTGTTTTTGTATGGGAGCCCTCCATATTTTTTTATTTTATTTTAATATTATTACTTAATATTAAATTATAATAAAGTATTTTGTGAAAATTTCAAGTGCCTAGCTGTTATCATTATTGATTACGAGCGAAAAAGGCCAAAAAAATCACGTTTCTTGTATGGGAGCCCCCCTTAATTAATATTAACTTTATTTTGTTTTTAGTATTTGTAGTTATAGCAGCAACAGAAATACACAATCTGTGAAAATGTCAGAAGTCTACCTATAGCGTTTCTTGAGATACAGCCTGGAGACAGACAGACGGACGGACAGACGGACAGACAACGAAGTCTTAGTAATAGGTTCCCGTTTTTTCCCTTTGGGTACGGAACCCTAATAAAAACAGTACATTTTCTCATCTAAAAACTATAGTTTGTCTCTTTTAGATATTATAATATTATCAAAGTAATACTTTAGAGTAAATATTATTATGTGTCTCATAAATAGCGTTCACTGTGACTGTATCAACGTATTTTTTTTTATTGTATAGGCAAGTTCATGACGTCGGGGCCTTTCTCGTACAAACATAGAAGTCAAAATGAAAGCGTTATTACAGCGCGCTTCTATTTTTACAATGAACTGTAGATATGTACGGCACAAATACACGCCATAAAATATTATCAATTAGTTTTGTTACACCTGTGTAATGTACCGTATATAGTTCATAAAGTTAATATACCTAGCATAATTCCGCTAGGTATATTATCTTTATGATATAGTTAAGATTTATCCCCAAGCGACAGCCGGCTGCCGCATAACGATTGAAAAGCTATTGTGTCTGCGATACCCACGACGTAGGTGTTAATGTAACAACAAACATAATATTGTGTAGTCTTTGAAAAGGTCCAAGTATAAGATTCACTCGCACAATTAAAAAGCTGCGAAATTCAAATAACATTTTCTCGATAAAGGCGAGATCCAATAAGCGACCACCTGCTAGCCGGCGCGCGAAGAATGTTCATTACTTCCATTTACTTCTCTCTCTTGTTACCATTCCCTTGGATTTTAGGTCTTGTAATATGAAATTTCTTCGTGTCAGCTAAACTTGTGATCGTGTTACTTTTTATAGTTAATTGGATGAGAGCGAAATTCAATTTGGATCTTTGCCGATTACTACGGAAGTGGAAACTTCTAGTGAATTGAAATTGTTTGGAAGGAGAGGTGACTTACTTAATACATGCACTTATAAACAAAAAATACAACAGCTCATCGTATGCTATAGAAAATAGGAAGTATGCTTAATATTAAATATTAGGTTTAGTGTTTTGTTTGTATAACTTACACGTGAAAAGTACCCAACTGATAACCATGTAACTTTTTGTACCATAGAAGAAAGTGATTCCTAGGCAGTTGACAAACCAACGTCATTTGGTCGGATCATGTCAATTCAATGTTAATTGTGTCCTGTCGGCTGGATTTGACATAACGCGACCAAACTACGTAGGTCCCCCATCTGCCTAGGAATCAACTTCTCTGGACTCTGATAGTACCTACATATTTTTGGGGCCATTTTAATTTTCACTAGATAACGTTACAAAACACTTTGTCGTTACGTCTTGATAAAATATAATTTTATTTGAAATAAAATACGACACTAACATTATTTAAAGTATGAAATGTTTAAGTAAATAGTTTGAAAGAAATGTGATGCATTGGTTCATGTGTCTTATCTAACTATAACAACATTTCTTCGTTCTACTTGGTCAGTTTTGTCAATAAATCTATGTATCATTATAAAACAGATGAATCACAATTCACAACCCTTGGTCCATCAGTCGTAATTGGAAAAGTTTGTGTCAGGCGAGTTCAGAAAAATATTTCCCAGCAGATAATTTTAATTGGATACAATGTTTTAAATAAAACTACTCCTTTGCTGTTTGCTTGTTTTTATTGAGAGAGTAAATATTATGGCTAAAATTGTATGAGGCAAATAATAATATTGAATTAGTGGATAGCAACTTTAGTTTTTGAAGATGGACTTTATTATTGACAATTTATTATTTTTTTATATTATAGCATAATATTATGTTGCCTATTTATTAACTGGCATTGCCATTATATTTATCCTATATCCTTTTTTTAACCCAAGACATTACTACATAAGGTGAGGTGGGGTAAGACTATCACCGGGGCAAGAATAACACTTGCAATTATCTCGATATGTATAGCATATTTCCCAATGCCAGGATGTCGGTAAAACAGTTAAGTCGAAAAAGGTCTCAACTCAACTCTAACATGTCGCCGATACTCAACCATATTGCCAATATAACAAAATGAAATTACTCAGACGTTTTCAACTTTTCGGTAAGTTGTTGGGTCTCTACATGTGTGTACATTTTGCCAATAAAAAGTGAATAAATTGAAGTGTTCTGATGTTAAGTACCATAATATTAATATTCGCTTTTATAAGATTAGATTGATTTTCAGTAAAACAAACGAATAACTTGAATTTTCAACGAAACAAAAACATAACTTAAATACATTCAAGTGGGGTAAGACTATCAGTTTCCTTGGGGTAAGACAAACGTACGTTAGTCTTTCCCGAAATCAGATGTAATTAACCATTCAGTTAAGGTTTTGTTTTCATTTTGGGTACATAGATTATAAAGATCACAAAAGTGGCGATGTGAATGTGAAAGTCTGTCTCACAGTAATAAATATACAATTTTCATGCACTTTTTCCACTTGATTTATATATTTCTTTACAATTTTAATGAAAGTATGTCTGTCTGTCTGTCTGTTACTCATTCACGCCAAAACCATTGAACCAATTTTGATGAAAAAAAACTTCGAGTGTATATTTTGCTCCGATCAATTTTTTTTTAATTGGCTGAAATAAAATTAAGGATAGATAAAGTCCATATAAACACAACGGTTCAGCCGTTGTGTTTATATTTGGACCAAGGGAAATATATATTTTTTTTATATACTTACAACGAGTTAACGGAATAACTGAAATTGAGAAAAGCATTTGTTCAGTTAGTAAAACTGAACAACTTTCCCAAATCCTCTTAAAAAAATTAACTTCTCCATACAAATTGTCTAATCGAACTTTTAATTTTATATGGAGAAGTATTTTTTTTTTGTTTTAAAAAAAGAAAGCAAAGTTGATCAGTTTCATTAAATATAAAACGGTTTTTTTCAGTTTCGGTTATTTCATTAACACGTTGTATAAAGATTTGTTTTAAATAAAACAAAGCAAAACGAATTAACACCCAAAGGTTTAAAACCTCTGTTTGCGATAGTATGTTAGTCTTACCCCAAATTGTTATAATAAAGAAATACTCCAAAACTGAACCTTATTCCAAGGTAATAGAATTAAAATTTTATTGAAAATATTTGAAGAAGTATTATTTTGTTTTGGAAAGTGCAGAAAGTCTTTATCTTATACAAAATTTTGCTACTGTTAGTCTTACCCCATTTCCTGGGGCAAGACTAGCAGTTTTAACTACTTACATTTTTTTAAATTATACAAGCCTAAAACACGTCAACTGGAATTTATTAATTATTTTATAAAAACATAAGTATTTGTCGTAAGTACGTCATTGTCAACTCAAAGATAGGCCAAACAGTTTAGTCAGAAAATTCGATTTATGCCGTCCAACAGCAAACTATGTTTGACTTACCCCACCTCACCTTATAACAAATTCAATTTTGCGTTTATTACTGTAGAATGTTCAACAGAAATGTCGATACTAAGTATATTAATATAGAATCTGCTAAATAATTACGCTCTTATTATTTCTTTAACTAAATTCACTATCCAGTTTTAGTATAAAATATAGCTTCATGGAACATTAAAAACGTAGCGAAAAGCCTATTTGTCGGTGTAGTTGTATGTAAAAATGTAAATTTTGTATTGTGTTCCGCCATGAGGGGACTCCCAACAATCGTCCAAAGTTTTATTGTTTTGTGTCTAGTCATACACTTTTTGAAAAACTTTGATATTGTAAATTGTCTAAGTTTTGTCATTGTTTTTCTTGTGATACCTTTTTGAAGTTGGAATTGAATATTTATTACGGCAAAAGTACTTTCGTTCTTTTTGTTGTCGTTCATTTAGTGTTTAAACAGGTCTAAACACACTAGGCCGAAGTTACGCGGCGTAAATTCCGCATGATAACGTCAACGCATACAAAATACGGACGTAACGCGACGGAATATAGTGTGTCGTCGGTAATTTAAAATAATACATTTGCGGGCGTAATCATGCGGAATTTACGACGCGTAACTTCGGCCTAGTATATTTAGATACTTAGGAAATTCATGCTTGATCACCTGACTGCCTGCCAAGTGCCAACAAGGACGATGAATATATCGAATGGGTATAAAAATGTTGATCTTGCAGTCCTTCCCGTCAGTTGCGTCAGAATATGCGTTAAGAGAATAAAAGGAAGCAACTTTCTTTTCCTTTAAAATAGTAAAAATTTTAACACACTAGGATACTAGTCCTTGTGTAGACTTCTGCTTTTCAATGAATTATGCCACCAACATTATACTATAGCAGGCCCCTAGCAGATCAATTTTATTTTGCAATATCACCTCGTATTGTGCAATATTATTGACCGTCTAGGGTAAATATTGAACGCGCCCTCTTTTCAATGTTATTGTCAAAGAAGTTGTTCAATAAAATATTGTTCAACTAGATAACGCCCGCAACTCCGTTGCACCAAAATTCGTTTATCACGCGGGCACCGAACATTTTTCCGTGATACAAAATTTTCCTATGTCCTTTCCCGGGACTCAAAGTATCTCCATACCAATTTTCAGCAAAATCGGTTCAGCGGTTTGGCCGTGAACAGGTAACAGACAGACAGACTTTCGCATTTATAATATTAGTATGGAAGGATGGATATTATTGTAGGTTTATATGGTAGCTAATTTAATCCTGGCCACTGCTTTAATTAGAGATATCAGTTCTACCAACATCGACCACAGGTTCCAAACTACCCGTAAATTCCTCTATCACCGAACTTTCAGTAAAGGCACAACATAAGCAAACAAAATTTCCGATGCACCCACGATGGGCGTATTCTGTAACCCCGATCGCATCGAGGTTCAATATTACAGACATCAAACTACCTTGCAGAATTGACAACAAAAAATCTGCGCTTAGATACGTTTTAGGTAAATCTTGAATTAATTTGAATTGTGGTATTTAACCTTATTATTATAAAAATAATTATAACTACATTATACTATTTCTTCCTAATCGTTTTGGGAAATACGTGCGCTCATATTTATTTATTTATTTATTTAAACATTTATTGCACACAAGACACTATTTGCATAGAAACTGACACAGAAAAACGACACAAAGGTCTGCTTATTTCCAAAGAAATTTCTTACAGCAGCCCTACTTATACATATTTAATATGAATGACGTCGACTGTGGAGTATTTTTATTTATTTCTTCCACAATCCTGTTCATAATAATACTTAATTTTAAATCGCCTTCTGTACAACATTTCTCTATTTCTAAAAATATACTCGTACTTATATTATTTTCACGGGTCATATTTGTCATTCGCCCTATTGGGCTGTGAGACAAAAGAAAGAGATAATATTGCCCTTTGAGTTTTGACATAGCCTTAAACCCTACAAAATCATGTCTAGCTGGCTTAGTAAAAAAAAAAACTAAGCCAGCCAAATTTTACGAATGTAACATCCAGGTTTCTGGTATGTCAATATACGAACGACTTAACGCCAATCACGCCACGGTACAGACTGCCGGACGGATTAATTGAATAAATTTGCATTCCATCCCGCTAACATTTCCATTTGTTGCAAATTATGTGTGGGGTGAGCACCATCATCGTCAGTTTGATTCTTTTAATCATTAGCTCCTAGAAGTCGAAATATAATATAGCCATTTTATTTCGATGCCGGTATTATTTTTAAGATTGGTGTGGCAAAAAATATTATATTTCGTAACTTCCTATTTTCAAGAAATTATTTATCTAATTTAAATTATTTAGAGTTAAGAGGAGTCCAAACCACCCTTTTTTCCATATAAACGCTGTCCCCTGTTTCCTCCCTGGATAATGCTAGTAGAGTTATAATGTTTTTCCTGAATATCTACGGCCACTAATACGATGTCCCTATGTTTTCTTTTTTTTCATAATTTAATTATTAAATAAGATATGAACGTTCAAAAACCCAAAAAAAAGGCCAGATTTTCCGCTGTGTTCAAACGTCCAGAAAACAGATTTGGCTAGATTATACAAAAAAAGCAAAACATAGGAACACAGATCAAACCTTTTTTTAATCTTTAGTGAAAAAAGTACTTAAATCGGTTAAGTTTTGGAGAAGGAATCAGGGGACAACGAATCGTTGATTTTCTGGATTTTTTGCAGTTGTCTCTATCGCGTTCTGCGGTATAGGCTTGAGGTAAGGGAGACAGCTATAGATATTACACGTGCTTTTTTTTTTCATTTCTCTAGCCCCCTGGTGTATCCTCTTAAGGCTGTCCCCCGAGCAAACGACCATGGCCGTACATTTGCCGCGTTGCCGAGATCGCACCAAAACCCTATTTTTTCACTTAACTTATTTCAAAATTGTCCTAAAAAAAATTTAAAACGGGGAATATGTAGTATATGATATTGTCGATCTATTGGCGTGTGTTTCAAATAAAAGTAATTTGTAAATCCTAAGGAGATGCTGAATGTATGCTTGAATTTTGATAAATTGGTTTTACTTTGGAAGCTGATATCATGCGTTAAACAAAATTAGAAAATTTAAAACGGGGAAAGGAATGTTGATATACTGAAGATTATTGCTGTATTTTTATTATAATTTTGTAGCTTTCAAATTCTGAGTTTATAAGGCTCTAAATACGGTAAATTACGGAATCTCCGTAGGGAAGGCCCTTAAAATAAAGTTGTAATATTAGAAGTCAACATGTGAAATAGTTCGTGACTATATTTCTATGAGAAATAACCCAATATCATGAATTTGTCCCGACTATATAATAATAATAATAATAATAATAATATAATAATAATAATAATAATATCTATGGACGCCTCACACCACGTCAGTCTGGCCCCGTGCTAAGTACCTGAAGGACTTGTGTTTCGGGTACCAGACAACGGAAATATATTTAAGACTTTTATACTATACATATATTTAAGATTTTTATTATATGATACACATATTTAATACACATCCATGACCCAGGAACTTTGAAAACTTTTTGTTCCGTCGGCGGGATTCGAACCCGCGACCCCCGGCTTGAGCTACCAACAGCCCACCAACTGAGCCACAGAGGTCGTCATATAATATTATAATAAAAAATAGCACTACTGTATAGTAATACTTTCACAATACTCTCATATTTTTTTCGTACTTACATAATTGAATAACGTGAAACAAAATTCTGATTTCCGTACGAGGTCTAAAAGTTTAATCTACTATAAAGTGACAACTACCACACGAATGGCAAAGTTTAAAACTGTAACACAAATGTTTGAGAGTCGTGTGGAAGAAGTGTTGGCGGCGATTAGCGCTATTTGAGTTTCAGAATAAGGACGTGATTATGAATAACTTGATAGTTAAATATGTGTCGCTAACTTTTGTCAGCGATTGAAGTACGAAAATATTAATAATTAAACTAATAAAAAAAAAAAATTTATGAACTGTCTGTCTGTCTGTCTGTTCATACTTATAACGATATTGAGGAGTTTTAGTATGATGATACTTTAGGTCCCTGAAAAATGCATATTTTTCAACAAAATATTTTACGGTTAGCGGGTGATAAATAAACGCAAAAGTTGTAAATGACAATAATTATTATTATTGTCTACATTTGTCACTAGATATGTAACAAGTACCTTTTATTAATTTATCATAACATAGTTTGAGAAGTTCCACTTATTTTTTCAGGAAATACGCTCTTTGAAGTACTGCTACTTGAAGAAGAATGAGCTCATATGAAAACTTTTATAGCGAGGGGATGACTAGAAAAGTTATATTTTCCTTTGTTTCACTTTTACCCTTTCCTTATTCACATATTTACATGTTTACTGCACTTTTCCGTGAAAATAAGCTATATTTATATAATAAAAACCGGCCTAGTGCGTGTCGGGCCACGCGCAATACAGGGTTCCGTAGTAAGTACCGCAAGTTTTTTTTTAATTTTAGTATGGTCAATGAATGTACATTTATAACGTGTTTTACACTACTAACAACATCATCTCAGTTACTTTTAAAGGAATTTGAACGAAAAGTTCCTTTATACTTCGCCGAATACATTTTTTTTAGTTGATCGACTATTACTCAATAACTTATGAAGTCTTCTTAGCCGTGATAGTTTGCCTTTTAAATTCAGCATATTTCCTACTCCCATGAAGTTTTTCACATTTCCAGAAGCAACCGTTTAGCTGGTTTAGCTGGTAGAAGGGAGGGACATTGGACTTAAACGATTTTTTCCACATTAACTTAAACTTAAAACTTAATATTTCACAAACGGATCCCTAAATCGGAGAATGATCTATGAATACTATAATATTAAAAAAAAAAACCTATCTAACGTCACCCCACAAGACGGGGTGGACGCGGAAAAAAAATTTCATCCCCGCTTGATGTGTAGGGAAAGTACCATAAAAAAATGTTTTTTTAAGATTTCATGTACTATTCTGTTGGCAACATTAATATGTGCATTCATGACAAATTACAGCTTTGTAGGTCCTATAAGATATTACTATAGATTATTATTTTAAATTCTAGATATAGATTTAATCCTATAGATTTAAAATGTGTTCGAATGTTTCGCGTTTCCTGTTCGCTGTCCACTTATACACCACTCAGTTGATATTGGTCTCCGCTGGGAAAGCATTTTACAAAATCAAAACACATAAACAGGGTGGTAAGTAGATTTGAAGTGAACAGGCAGTCTAGATGGCTGGTGCTTTACATTGTTAAAATGTCCATACTTACTAAATGTGACAGTGCGTCTGTCTGTTAATAATAATAATAAATGTGAGGGTAATAATAATAATAATAAAAAATCTCTTTATTGCACACCAAAATATAGTACATGATACGAAAGATTTGATGTGCAAAAGGTGAACTTATTGCTACTAAGCAGTCTCTACCAGTCAACCTTTGTAGATTCGATTGAAAATCGGAATAAAATAAAAATCGTGTCGGTGCGCAAACTAAACTAAACTAGTGCTTAAGATATTACTATTACTAAAACTAAGAAAAATTCTAGGGAAGGAAATAGGGGAGGGTGGGGAAGGGGAAAGGGTAGAGGATTGGGCCTCCGATAAACTCACTCACTCGGCGGAACACAGCACAAGCGCTGTTTCACGCCGGTTTTCTGTGAGCCCGTGGTATTTCTTCGGTCGAGCCAGCACATTCGTGCCGAAGCATGGCTCTCCCACGTTAAAAACTACTTTAATTTTGCAGCTTTCATGCCGACGTCTTTAACACCTGTTTTGGAGCGTAGCGTGCTATTTTTATTCGGTCACTAACATGCTGCGCTCCATTATGTTGCTCTTTGACAAACCCCGAGCTGGGACCTTTGCGACTATCAGTCAATGACCAGGTCTGAGCACCGTAGGTTAGGATGGGCAGAATACACAATACACATGTCGACGAGCCTGCGTTTCAGGGAGATTGGCAAATCTCCCTTCATTAGCGTCTTCATGTTAGCGTTTTCAATTCGACGATTGACTTGCTTTCCTAGTCTATTGTCTTCATTTATTTATGAAACTTTAATTGTATAGCTATACAATTAAAGTTATTAAAGTTCTAATCTACATATTGTACTCATAAGAAAGAGTCCAAAAAATTGCATCATCCGAATAACCTGTTTTTAATTCTTTCAGATTTTGAGCTCAAAATCTGAAAGAATTAAAAAAAGGTTATGCGGATGATGCAATTTTTTGGACTCTTTCTTATGGGTACAGTATGTAGATTAGAACTCAGGAAGAGATATAATAATATATTATAAGCTATAGTACGTCTTGATCACAATAATTCACAACAGATGCGTGTTTACCGCAACACAATCCAAATCTATATATATTAATACGTGAGAGAAAAACTTTGTAACCCTTTTTACGAAAAATGGGGAAACGTAGGTGCATGAAATTTCGCACAGTTATAGTTTATATGGTGAAGGAGTGCATCGAGCTAATATTATTTTAAAATTATGCTTTTATCATATTATATATTTTTAACAAATAAAACGTTACACACACTACGACACTACTACTAGGAAAAATTACAGATTTTTGAGTGACAAGCCTATACATACGACTTATACTCTTTTATTTATGGTTGAAGTCTGCTGACAACAAGTTGAAAAATTGAAAATGGATTATTGTTTTTTTTATTAAATTTAGATACTATTAGACAATGCTTAAACGGCCAGTCTGAGATCAGCTGAGTCCCAGAGACAAGAATTGAAAAAAACTATGATGAATTTAATATTTTTTACAAAATATAGGTAGTAAACCTAATGTCGTTGCAAGTAAGGTCGAATTTCGACCATTGGGCGATCTCTAGTATTACTTATAATGCTACAGATTATCAGAGGTCCCAAAAGCCAGCTCATATAAATAAAACAAAAACATTATTTTTTACTTAATAAGTTACACCATTACCTAATAAGCCACCCTCTTTTCAATTAGTCCCAAATCCAACACCTTACCCTCAAGCGATGGAAATCCACCTCGCGACCGATCGACCCCAGGGATATCTAAGGATCAATAAATGATATTTTAATAAATTGAAAGAAAAACTTCGAGGAAAACGTTTAATGGTTTTTCTGAATTGGATTTAAAGTGGAAACTCTTTTATTAATTTTCTTAGATTCAGGGTTCTGTAAAATGTCGAAAAAATTGTGTGCTTACTAGTCTAAACTCTAAGTGATTTCTATCTTAGAATTGCTCCCTACTACCATTGCTTCTTAATTTTAACTCTATGTATAAAAAATATAAAAATAACAAAAACTTGAGAGGTGGACACCCGAATGAAACGAAGTTATTTCTTATGTTCAAAAAAACCTGTATATTATTCTATTACATAATATACACTCAAAAACATTAATAAAAAAGACGTCATCTATTGACGCCCAGGAATACTAACAACGTGTCGCTGTTTACGCGGCCTTTACGCCAAACGCGCGATAAGGAACTTCGTTCCAAAAACATGCCGTTATGTATATAGTAGCATCAAGAGATCGACTCTTTATTTTTCATTACACGTTGGCACGATGGGCCAGAATTCGTTCATCACAAGGAACGAATTCTGGCCCATGAATATCTATACTTCCATACTTAATATTATAAATGCTGTGTGTGTGTGCAGTCTGTCTGTCTGTCTTCCTGTTACCTCTTCACGCCAACACCGCTAAACCGATTTTGCCGGGCCCATGCCAAGCAAAATCGGTTTTGCCGGGCATGGGCCTACCCTAAAAACCTAGAAAGACCGCAGCGGTCAATTGACCGCTTGAATAAAATTTCTAAAGAAAGTGGGGTTTTCTTTTAATTTTTTTATTATTATCATGTTTTGTTTGTGTATTATATTTGAAATTTGATTTCAAATTTATAAAAAAACTCGACTGAAATAGACTTGTCAATGACTCATAGGACAAAAGTGGGATAAATACTTTTATTTACATAAGTGGTTAAAAATTTCACATGTTTATATGTAAAAATAATGGTAATATATTTACAAATATGGTATGTGCACAAACAAAACCTTTTGCGTTGCCTGTTTTGATATTATATCGCATTTCAAGATTTTTGCCTAATGACACCCTGTTTTTTGAAAATTATCAACGTTACTACAAAAATCTGTGTCAATTTTCATAGTATTGTTGCCTGAGTTGACCAGCCAGCCATAACACAGCCAGGGCTTATTAGTAGTTCAACTTTCAATGAAATATTTAAGCTAAGTTAATTTTATTTTTTATTTCACCTACACAAACGAAGCAAATAACAAACTAAAGGTTGCGAATTGTATGAAAATATGATAAAAATTGTTATATTTATGCTAATTTTAAGTATATTTATTTTCTTTTTTAAAGCATATTTTTGTACTTTTTAGCTTTAGTGATAAAAGATTTTTATATTGTGACCAAAAAAACGACACGAAAAAATTAGTTTTGTCCTCCAATAGGGTATTTTCATCAAGATGTTTATGGCTTCTAGACGTGAATTACTGTACATAAAAGTAACTTTACCATTCTATTGCTAAAATGAGAAAATATAAAATCTAAAAAAAAAAAACCGGTGTTTTATGCTCAAATACAGGAACAAAGCCAATAAATCTTGTGGAGTCATTATAATGTCAATATATCAGTAGCAGGTCTATAAAATGCTTTTTTAAATAATTTTCTTGAATATTTATTCTATAATTTAATTCAGTTACATTTATGAATAATTACATGATCAATAAAATGCAAAAGCAAAATTGTAAGACAAACAAAAAAATGCAAAAACATACGATGGGTCATTTGACCGCTCTTGGTCTTTCTAGGAAGTTCAGAATTCCGGTCTTTCTAGTGTTAACTTTTATTCACTGACTGTCTATTAAGATAAGCGATTGAAGCTAAAAGAGGTAGTTAATCCTTAGACACAAGAAACTAAACTCCAAAAGGACTGTAAGTCAGTGACAAAATTATTGAGTCACCAGCTCTACAGGCTTACCTGAAACACAATTTCCATACGACACAGCAGAATTAAGTCCGGAATTCCGGAATGTTCGAGAAATGTCTGTGGCTCCGGAAATCAGGACATATTGCGTGGCCAGGCTCAAACCTACTGTTTTCATTTCACATGAACTAGCTTTGAGCTAGGTGTGTTATTGCTGTTAGTGTACTAGTTTCCTAGAAATTGAAATCGAGGTCCGGATTCAAATCAAAATAGCATCCGCAACCTCATCCGCATCTGCAACCGCATTCGCATCCGCGACCATAACCCCCGCAATTCGTACATTTTTTTTTAACAATCGTTAATTTGATTTTCATTAAAATTCATAATATTAATTATAATTATTGATATCACAATAAATTATTATAGTAGTTAATTATTTTTATAACCCTAGAATATTTTTTTACCTTACATTTGCTCGCACGGTGTTCAAAAACGTCAGCCATTTATACAAATGATTCTCCGTTCCCCCAAATTCTAATAGACTTGGAGCGAACTAATATGTATGTCACAGCCATTTGGTTGGATTAGCCACGTAATTGGTTGCTCAGGCCTTTAATTAACTGTCATTTAATTAATTGCCTAGCGACGATCGATTTCATCAAGTCCGCATTGATGATTAAGGTTACAATTTGGAAACTAAAACTAGTAGGCATATTTTAAGGATTTGTTTAAGTTAGCGTTATTTTGTTTTTTTAATCTTTTAATTACACTCAGAGACCTTTAATAAGTAAGTAATTATTTATCTCTTTCATTGCGGCCGTAGGTATTAAAAAATATGTACCAGATAATTTTGATACTTACGGAGAGAGTGTTGTATATTTTAATTAACAAGTTTTAAACACTTGGCTCATCAACATTTTGGATGTTTTAAATTTTGGTGTTGTTTATTGTCCACTAAATTTTTACTCAACGGATTCGGATGCGGTTTTTTATCGTTAAAGTGGTTCTATGCACACTATTTAAAAGAACCACTATTTAAAACAACGTTTGCCGAGACACCTATTGTATACTTTATTATATACATAGTTATACCATTATGTAGAATTATTCGCGAACCTCTGAACCTGATAAACGATACGCCCATACACTGTCTATAAATTAATTATTCATCCCGTCAACACAGCGGTTGGATCAGAATCAATTCGCCAGTTTATTAATTACACCCGGCATTATACATAAGTAGCCTGTTGTGTTTTTGACGCAATGAAGCGTTTTGAGATTTTGTAGTGAAAACTTCTTCCTCATCAACAAATTTGGATTTAGGATACATTATAGACCGGTGCCATTATTAGAGCAGTCAAATGAAGCATTTAACTGCTCTAATAATATGGTCCAGTTAAATAACTAATAGAACGAAAATTGTATGACCGAACCGAGTTTATCAACTAACTGAAAGTTCAGAAGTTACACTGTGGTTACACTAAATGGTGCTGTATTTTGCGGCACCATTTTTTGACCATACTAATAATAATAATTATTAATTAGTATACATATAACTAAGGCTTTTATGAAAATTTCAAGTGCCAAGCTGTTGCCATTATTGATTACGAGCAAAAAAGGCCAAAAAAATAACGTTTGTTGTATGGGAGCCCCCCTTAAATGTAAATTTTATTTTGTTTTTAGTATTTGTTGTTATAGCGGCAACAGAAATACACGATATGGGAAAATTTTAGCAGTCTATAGCTATAGCGGTTATTGATTTACAGCCTTTTTTTATCGTTGGGGGAATGCATTTACGCATCCCCGGGGCCTGGGGAGGACCACCGAGGTATGTGGGACTCCCCGGGGCGGACGTAATATCCGCACCCGGGACTACCCACTAAAACGCCAACGGTGTTCCTGCTCCTGAACGGACGGACAGACATCGAAGTCTCAGTAATATCCCGTTTTTACCCTTTGGGTACGGAATCCTAAAAACAATTATTATGGTCTATATTATTGCCTGGACATCATTTGACACGTCATTTGTTAAAATCGGACTAGAAAATTAGCCGCTACAAAGGCGCAAACATACAATGTCTATCAAAATCATTACCTGCAATAGGATTCACCGTTGTAAGGTAAAAAGTATCATAATACTCACATGTAAAGCTTTAAACCTGAACTTTTCGTCTGACTGTCCCGCCGGCAGTTTACAAAAACAATATCAATTTACATAATTAATCCGTCTCGTGTCGCAAAGCGGATTAAACTCATAATTGAATCCCGACGTGAGCGTAGTTTTTAACGTTATAATAGCTATCTAAGCGATTAAAGCGAAAACCGTAATATGCGAGGTTCGTGGTAGACATTTTGTGTAGAATTCGTATTCATCGGGTCAATTCACCGCAACGCGACGAAACGAGGCGAGGCGCGGCGCGGCATATATTTGTATAGCTTTGACAGACTTCGATTGCGTGAGGCGTCTTGCGAATCTGTCAAATCCATATAAATTTAGAAATGCATCTACGCGTCACGTTGCGGTCTGAATCAACCCTTATTACATATCAAACTATCAAAGAAGTTTATTCATAGGTAGATGGCGGACCTACGTAATTTGTCGTTGTTGTACACACCTGATGATGATTTTGTCGAAACCGGTCGTGTGAAACATAATTGTAATAAAATAAATTAATAAAAGTGGAAAAAGTGCATGAAAAGGTGTATGTTATTACAGTGCTACGTAATTTGGTTGCGTTATATCAAACCCAGCCGACAGATCACGACCATTGAATTGACGTAACCCGACCAAACGACGTGTGTCCGCCATCTGCCTAAGGGCCAGGCCAAAACATTGCGTTGCGGCGTCGCATCGTAAAAATCTACGACGCCGCAGAACGCATCGTGTAAATATCCGAAGCGACAGTGACTATTTCCAATGAAATTTAGCGCTCCGACATCGCCTCACATTTCTGTGCGATATTGTTTTTGCGATACGACGCTGCAACGCAATGTTGTGGCCTGGCCCTAAGTTTTACTTAAGGTCACATCACATATTATGATTCCATTTGGGATGCGTTGCAGTAGGGAGTTTCATACAAAATATACGGAACGGCTAGCGACAATCACGATAAGGTTACGATATCTTTCAGAATTGATATATTGTGTGCTTGTGACCTACGCCACGATATCGTTTGGTCGTAAGATAATCATAAAAGCGGTCTATAGTCTATGATTATTTATTAGTTTACTCTAGTATACTAAAATGCAGGCGATTCAACAATAAATCACAAGGTACTTTTTTGAAACAGGTGTTTAATTCAATAGCTTTGTCACCTTTAATAAAATTCTTGCTGTAGAAACATAATCTTATGATAACACTGTATTTATTCCGCACCTAATTCTATTATACTTCACGCTTTATTCAAAACTAGCTGTTGAACGCGACTTCGTCCGCGTTAACATAGTATAATAACAAAGATAGTCCGCTGACAAATATGAAAAAAGTAAAATATAACCTCCTCCTTTTTGGAAGTCGGTTAAAAAGTAGCCTAAGTTACACCTTACTACATCAGCTATCTACCAAAAAAGTCCCGGCAAAATAGCTCTAGCCGTTTCAGAGATTAGCCGGAACAAACAGACAGGCAAACAGATATACAGACAAAAATTTTAAAAAATGTTATTTTGGTGTATGTATCGTATATCTATATAATATATAAAACTCAAAGGTGACTGACTGATTGACATAGTGATTTATCAACGCACCCAAACCACTGGACGGATCGGGCTGAAATTTGGCATGCAGGTAGATGTTATGACGTAGGCATCCGCTAAGAAAGGATTTTGATAAATTCCAACCCCAAGGGGTTCAAATAGGGGATGAAAGTTTGTATATAATAATACTTCTTAACACGAGCGAAGCCGCGGGCAAAAGCTTGTAGATCCATGTAGTAAAAAACGGTTCTATGAATATTACAAACAGACACTCCAATTTTATTTATATGTATGTATTGAAAATAATAACCGAATAATTATTGGGTAAGAATTGGCTGGGCCTAAGCGGCTTACGGCCCTTCCAATTTTGTACGAAATCTGTTCGCACCTTTTCGTCTTTGTACGACGAATTGACAGCGGCTTAAAATGGTTCCACGAGATGAAAATACTTGTAGGTCTTGATACGATGTGTTGGTAATAACAATTTGCTTATTCCTGATGATAGCAGAAAACATCGCCTTTGTATCTAGAGTCCTAGACCTATTATATTATAATTTATGTGTGACTTCGTTTGTGAAGAATTCCTTTATCATTCGGGAGCTTACATTTTCCATACCTCGTGTAAATGTATTACGGAAATCATCCATATTATATTTTAAACGTTTAATTTTATCAATACGTGGGAGAGCTTCGGCACGAATGGGCCGGCTCGACCGGAGAAATACCACGTTGTCACAGAAAACCACAGCGCTTACGATGTGTTTCGCCGAGTGAGTGAGTTTACCGGAGGCCCAATCCCCTACCCTATTCCCTTCCCTACCCTCCCCTATTCCCTTTCCTTCCCATCCCTACCCATCCCTACCCTCCCCTATTACAATGAATGTGATATCGACTTCAGATTTAAAGAAGTAGGTCCTGAAGACATTTTAAAAACTTTCAATTTACTAAATATTAAGAACACTACTGATTTGTGGGGCCTATCAATGAAAGTTATTAAATCTATAATCGATGTTATCGCGCCCTACTTAGCGACTATATTTAATGATTGTATAAAAAGTGGCGTATTTCCTGATCTAATGAAACACAGTAAAGTTTTACCTCTTTTTAAATCTGGTAGTAAGTTGGACCCGTCTAATTTCCGACCTATATCTATTTTACCGACATTGAGTAAAATTTATGAAAAGATAATACTGAATCAATTACTAACGCACTTTAATATAAATAATATTTTACATAATAAACAATTTGGATTTACAAAGGGACGGTCTACTACAGACGCAGGCGTTGAATTGATCAGTAGTATTTTTAATGCCTGGGAGACGTCGCAGGATGCTCTAGGAGTTTTTTGCGATCTCTCAAAGGCCTTTGATTGCGTGCAAACAAAACATTGGTCAGGAAACTCTGTCACTATGGCATAAAAGGCACAGCACTCGCCCTCCTAAAATCTTACTTGTCAAATAGAACTCAGAGGGTTGAGATAAATGGTAAAAAATCTGCTGGTGCAAAAATTGAAATGGGGGTCCCACAGGGGTCTATATTAGGACCCTTCCTGTTTCTTATTTATATAAATGACCTGCCATTCTTAATTAAAGATAAACATGGGATAGTATTATTTGCTGATGATACATCTCTTACATTCAATATCAAACGGCTTAATGCGTGTTATGACGAAGTAAATAATGCTCTCTCAAAGATTGTACATTGGTTTAGTGTTAATAACCTTTTACTTAATAGTAAAAAAACAAAATGTATTAAATTCAAATTGCCCAATGTAAGGCAAACGGAAACCAATGTGCTTTTAAATGGTGATGTTATGGAGCTAGTGGATACAGCTGTATTTTTAGGTATTACACTAGACTCCAAGCTTCAGTGGGGCCCTCATATTGCTGGGTTGGCCGACAGACTCAGTTCAGCAGCATATGCAGTAAGTAAGATTAGACAATTTTCAGATGAAACAACAGCACGTCTAGTGTATTTTAGTTACTTTCATAGTATTATGTCCTACGGCATTTTGCAATGCTGCAGATATAAATACAATTTTTGTGCTGCAGAAGCGAGCTGTGCGGGCAATCTACAAGTTGGCCCATAATACTTCACTTAGAGAAAAATTTAAGGAAACTGGAATCTTAACTGTTGCTTCTCAATATGTCCTATCAAATGTATTATATGTTAAAAAGAATATATATCAATTCACGAAAAAATGTGATGCCCATGGGAGAAATACTCGTAATAAACATAAGCTTGAAATTCCGGTGACTAGACTTACTAAAGTCAAAAATTCTTTTAAAGGTCAATGTATACGCCTTTATTATAAGATCCCAGAAATCGTTCAAAATCTCTCAATTAATAGATTTAAAAAAGTTGTTAAAGAACGTTTGTGTACCAAAGCGTACTATAAAGTTACTGATTTCATGAATGATAGTACACCATGGGAATAAGGTCGCCCCCTGCAGAGCTGTTTCATTATAATATGTATAATAATTGTACACTCGTTGTATTTTATTTAGTCATAATGACACTGTTATTTTATAATATATTTTTTGTAATTTTCCATCTTTTTAGAAAAAGATGGCCCCGTGCGAGTTTCTTACGCCGGTTCTTCTCGCCGGGTTAGTTCCCGAACCGGTGGTAGGCATCTGTGTAGCCCCGACGTTCAGAGAATATTTGAAAAAATTTATTCTGAATAAAAAAATTTGAGTTTGAGTTTGAGTTTACATTTTATTAAAAGGCCGGCAACGCACCTGCAGCTCTTCTGATGCTGCGAGTGTCCATGGGTGACGGAAGTTGCTTTCCATCAGGTGACGCATTTGCTCGTTTGCCCCCTTATAACATAACAAAAAAAAAAAATCAAATCAGCACCACCATCGAATAATAAATAAAGCGCGACAAGGCTTTAAATGAACGTGGGCGGGGGCGCTGCTGGTAAAGGAGAACTGTCAAAAATGACGTTTTTGGAACGAAGACACTTTTTGCCACAGACATAGATCAAGTTAGATACCGCATGTGTATGTACTTCGCGGGACATGCGGTATCTATCCCGATCTATGTCTGTGCTTTTTGTTATAGTTGTAAGCCGTGCGGCGTGCGCGTGTTTCTCTGTATGTCTCTCTCTCCCTCTCCCTCTCTCTCTCTGATAGAAAGCAAGTCAGTTATGATTTTTTTTATAACTTCGTTCCATCTGAGTAAGTATCCCTTTTGTATGAGCAGGCAGCGTTAGTTCCTTTTTTCGCCACGTTCATTTAAAGCCTTGTCGAGCTTTACATACATATTGTGGCTAACATGCTCTTAAGTCTTAACGTTATTAAAATAAAATTACATTTCCATTGCTGCTATTTCCGTCGTATAACTTTTCCACTTAACTGAATTTTGTATTACTAATTAAGTTACAGTTAAAACAGAGTTCAGTAGAACCGGACAACGCAGTCTAACTGCTGCAATTACTGTGAAGACAATTTGAGGCACGCGACAGGCAAACTTGGAAATTATCTTCATTTCCATATGTAATCAGCGATTAAAGTTAGGAAAAGTATGCCAAGGCAGTGTTTTAAGGACTATAATAGTTTGCAGGTATTTGTTGGTGAACTCTTGGTTGTCTATAATATTTCAAAATGTACAAGGTGTAACAAAACAAAGTGATAAATTGATAATACGTCTTTAGGGCAGCCTTTCCCAAATTGGGCGATAACACCCGCTTGTGGGCGCTCAAGGCCTGAAGGCGGTGTGGGACCCAGAAAAAAATGGGGGCGTTGTGTAGAGGCTTTAATTTAAAAGTAGGTAAAACAAAGAAGGCGCCAAAAAATTGGTGATGTTTAATTATGTGTATGTGTCCCTTGTATAGAGTTCACTGTTAAGGCGCTGTGGTTGTTGCAACTACGTAAAATGGGTTTTTTAAAACACACACAAAACACTTTAGTAAAGGAAATGTCATTTAAGTATAAAATAAGTACCGTTTTAAAATTGAGAAAATTTATTATGCGCAAAAGTATGTCAGTACACAATTTGAAAAATTCTGCTCGATAGAAAAAAATCTCAAAGATAACTGTTATAACGCTGTTTTTCATAATTAAATCATTTTATGGCTAAATTACACACTTTCTAGAAAAAACAAAAAATGTAGAAGTATTTGTGTCGTAACCTAACGTAAACGATTTGATATATTTGATTTGTGTAATACTAAAAACAAAAGGTTTTTACTCCTATTTTCTATTATCAAGGCACGCGGCGAGCGCGTAACAACCACTGTACAAGACGCGCTGATATGAATGTTTTTTTAATGTCCTTAACGTCGATATTCGTACTGATAGACATCGAGCTGCTTATTTTAGGGACTACTGGGCCTAAAGGTAGCAGCGATTAAAGATCTTCCTTCAAAATTCTCCCATACAACATTAAAAAAGGTACCTACTCAGCGCTGCTACTTTCACTGTGAAGTCTATAATATAATTATCACTTAGTTTTGTGTATAAAGTACCTACTGTATATTAAGTTATACTGTATACTGTATAGTAAGTTCGTTAGTAATTTAGTATAGTTGTTAGGGTGACAATAATCTTTAAGTGGTAAAGCCATGCTTTGGCACGAATGGGCCGGCTCGACCGGAGAAATACCACGGGCTCACAGAAAACGGGCGTGAAACAGCGCTTGCGCTGTGTTTCGCCGAGTGAGTGATTTTACCGGAGGCCCAATCCCCGACCCTATTCCCTTCCCTACTCTTTCTTCCCTTCCTTACCCTTCCCTATTCCCTCTGAAAAGGCCGGCAACGCACCTGCAGCTCTTCTGATGTTGTGAGTGTCCATGGGCGACGGAAGTTGCTTTCCATCAGGTGACCCGTTTGCTCGTTTGCCCCCTTATTTCATAAAAAAAATAAGTTCAAGGAGAAAACAATCTGTATACTATCTATTATATTCATAGATGAATCAAAATTAAAAATACACATAGATTCAACACTACAAATAAATATAAGTACAATATAAAATATATTTTTGGCACGAATTTTGTCTTACCAAGATGGATATACTTCGTAGCTTTAAAGCTTTAAAGTAGCGTTAAAAACAATTTGCCGTGAGCTGAAAACAGATAAATCTTGAAGCACTTAAGAAAAAGTTCATTACATTACTTTAAATTGATCCTTAATTACCAAAGCTTGGAATTGGCTTTTCAATTAACCTAAAATCTTAGTACGGTTACTATGGAGACAGAGTAGTTAGAGTTAGTTGTAACTTGTTACACATTTAGGGTTATCCAGATACAAATTTCAAAAGTCCGTACAAAATTCCTGATTTTGGCCAAAATTCCTGACATAAGCTATTTATTTGTTGATTTTTTAATTTGTCAATGTTGATTGATTTATGTTTACATCGTATAAATATAATTACGATAAGTACTTATAAGGTACAATTTATAAAACTGCAAAGTACTTGCGCCTAATAGTTTAAGTTTTAACTTAACAGTTTAGTGTATAAAATTTTATTGTTTCAATTATTTGCCGAAAATTCCTGACATTACTTTTTTCCGGCCGCATTCCTGACATATGCCTAAACTTCCTGACATGTCAGGAAAATTCCTGACATTTGGTCACCCTATACACATTAAAGACACGCTTAGAAGCGAAGTTAAACATAAAATAATTACTCAATAGATTCAGAAGGTAAATTTTTTTTTTTGAATGGCATTTTGCCATTTTGAAAAAAATGGACTCATAAGTAATTAAGCTGGTTTAATGCTTATTTAATCTTTCTTTTTTTCGCACAAATTCGCACACAGATGGCTCCCTACACAACAAAGGTTTTTTTTCCTTTTTTTTATAAAATAAGGAATACTGCTATTTTTACTTTCTTTTTTGTTCTTTCTTTCTATTATAAATCCTTATATTCTTCCCTGAATCTATAATAATAATTAATAATTGTTCTTATAATATTAGGTACTAGCTGTTGCCCGCGACTTCGTCCGCGTGGACTTCAGTTTATAGCGCGCGATGTCAACAAAATTGGTGTCAAAAGCTTTTATAAAAAAACCCTGGTACCCCTTAAATCAATACAGCTGTGCAGTGTGCACACAATAAGTATTTCATTTTTTTATATTAAACTTTATATTTTATGCCAAATTTTAAAGCTTATTTAGCCCTCCAATTACACAACTTTACCCATAAACTATTTATCATTGATAGATTTAAGGTTACGTCACTGCACAGATAAAGTACTGAGTTATTTAATACCTTAGAATAGATATAACAATCGAAAAAAAATGAAACTTAAATGTAAGATGATACCACGTCTTATAGAAAGACTTTTGAGCAAGCGTCAGCGCGATGTAGAAGACGCACGGCGCCATCTATTATGAATTGTTGGAACTAACTTAATTTGAACAAATTTACGCATTTTCACCCCCTTACGAGTACAACCCTTTTTTCCAGTAAAAAAGTAGCCTATGTCCTTTCTCAGGCTTTAGACTATCTGTATACAAAATTTCATTACAATCGGTTCGGAAGTTTTGGCGTTTGGCGTGAAAGCGAGACAGACAGACAGACAGACAGAGATACTTTTGGCGTTTGGCGTGAAAGCGAGACTGACAGACAGACAGACAGACAGAGATACTTTCGCATTTATAATATTAGTATAGATTATGTGCACACTGCACAGCTGTTTTTGGGTATTTTGATTAATTAAGGGCCGCGCTACACCGGAATGGCGCTGCCATGCGAGGCAAGCACTTTCAGCGCTGCCATTCCGGTGTAGCGCGGCCCTAAGAGGGGTACCACTTACCAGGGTTTTAAAAAGTTTTTAAATTTGAAACAAATTTTGTTGACACCGCGCGCTATAAACTAAAGTCCACGCAGACGATGTCGCAGGCAACAGCTAGTTATGAATAAAAACAATAATATATAATAAAGTAAGTATGATTAGTTCTGTTACAATAATGCAGTAAAAAATAAAACGCCATCTGTTTTATGTATTATGAACAAAAGAAATGCAGCAAAAGTTAGATTTAGAAAAAATCCGTCTGACTTAAACCGCGAAAAATATAAGGAGCTCCGTAACAAATGCAGTAGAATGTGTAGGGACGCACAGCGTCGCCACATTCATTCGTCTGTTAGTAATGGCGATCCGGCTAAGGTGTGGTCATTTCTTAACAGACTAGGTATTGGCAAAACGAAGACCGCCGTTTCTCCTAATTTTGACCTTGACGCCCTCAACCAACACCTCACCACAACATACAACATCCCAGCCTCTATCAAAAAACAGACTTTACAAGATCTTTTGCAGTCTACTTCTTCCGATTCCTCAATATCTCCTTTTACCTTCAGATCCATCTCTGTGCAGGAAGTAGAGAAAACAATTGCGGCTATTAAGTCCAATGCCGAGGGTGTTGATGGCATTAATCGTAGAATGATTACTCTAAGCTCACCAGTGGTTCTTCCTGTCATTTGTCATATCTTCAATTTTTCCCTTAATTCCGGTACCTTTCCCAGCTGTTGGCGTAAAGCTGCGGTTATCCCTTTACCCAAAGTCAAATGTCCTACACTGCCCTCTCACTTCCGACCTATCTCCATTCTCCCATTCCTATCTAAAGTCCTTGAACGCATTGTATACCATCAAATTAGTTCATTCATTAACACCAACAATTTTCTTAGTCATTACCAATCAGGTTTTCGCCCCGGCCATAGTACTGTCACAGCCTTAACCAAAGTTGCTGATGATGTGCGCCTGGCTATGTCCTGTCAACAACTTACAGTGCTAGCCTTATTAGATTTTAGCAATGCATTCAACACCGTAGATTATGATATCCTGATTGCTATGCTGGGAACGCTACACATCTCAGATCCTGTGCTTAAATGGTTTCGGGACTATCTTTTTGGGAGGCAACAATGCATTAGGGCCAATGATCGCACATCTAAGTTCTGTAATATATCTGCCGGTGTGCCACAGGGTGGTGTTTTGTCCCCTCTCCTCTTTTCCATTTTCATTAACTTCCTTACCCCGCTCCTATCCTGTTTGTTCCATCTTTATGCGGATGATCTTCAGATCTACACTCATGCCTCTGCTAATGACATTGATGACGCAATTCTGGCAATTAATAAAGATTTTGCGACTATCCTTCAATGGAGTCAATGCCATGGCATGAAGGTCAATCCTGAAAAGTCGCAAATCATAGTTATTGGTGGGACTAAACAAATTAACCGGCTGAACTACGATCTTATGCTGAGTGTAAAATTTGACAATATCACTTTGCCTTTCAGTAATGTGGTTAAAAATCTTGGAGTCCATTTTGATTCTACATTTAAGTGGTCTCACCACATTATTGAAACCAGTCGTAAGATTTTTGCTGCATTGGGATCGCTCAGGCGCTGGAAGAACCTACTTCCTGTAAAAACTAAAGTCGAGCTTGCGCAGTCTTTACTCCTACCTATTTTAGACTATGCTGATATCTGCATGACCGATCTTAATGAGGAATATCTCAATAAGTTGGAGAGACTACAAAATGCTTGTATTAGGTACGTGTATGGACTGCGCAAGTTCGATCACGTCTCAGAATATCGTAAACGACTTGGTTGGCTGCCCATCAGACTCCGTCGGGATGAGCATGTCCTCGGATTGCTGTACAATGTTATGTGCGATCCTCGCTGTCCTCCCTATTTGAAAGAGTGCTTCCAATTTCGGGACGATGATCAAAGTCGTTCACTGCGTTCTGGCTATAGTAAGAAACTCCATGTGCCCTTCACTAAAAGTGACTATTTCAGGGGTTCTTTCATTGTGAGAGCTGCACACTTGTGGAACGATTTACCATGTGACATTCGAGAGTCAAGTTCACTAGCTATTTTCAAAACAAAGCTGCATAACCATCTTTTGAATAGAGTCGCTCACTAAATAATCTGTAGCATGTAAATATATTAGATATTAAGTTTAACTGTTGTCGACTTTTTGTATTACCCTGCTTATAATTATGTAATATCTCCATAGCCGCAGGGTTGCCTGGAAGAGATCGCTTAAAGCGATAAGGCCGCCCTTGCCCACATTTTACTGTAAACATGTTAAGTTAGTCGAACTAGTTATAGTACCAATTTGTGAGCAATAAAGAGTTATCTATCTATCTATCTATCTATCTATCTGTTTTCATATATTAGAATTAAAATGTAGATTGCATTGATATATTTTCTGGATGGAATATAGGCCAACACGGTACACTCGAACTCCTTTATTTTAGAGCGCCTTCTGTTGTCAACTTGTCACATATATTAGAAATGCAGTAGGAGTTCTATAAGATAAGATAGATTGATTATTATTATACCAAGTGATTATATTATTAAGCATAATATTCTAACGTATTAAAAACTATAAACAAAAACATACTAACTAATAAGTATGATTAGTTCTATGTTACAATAAAGTAAAAAATAAAACGCCATCTGTTGAATAGTATTAAAACTAAAATGTTCATTGCATCGATATATTTCTAGATTTTTTATAATATTATACATAAAATATGTTTAAGATTTTTGAAATTTTATTTTAATACACATCCAAGACCCAGGAACATTGAAAACTTTTTGTTCCGCCTGCGGGACTCGAACCCAGGACCCCGGGATGAGCGCTGGCCACGCGCAATGCGAATTCATTTTCATCGATATTTTTATGGAAATAAGATATTTTCCCACATCAAAATGTAGCCTATGTCCTTTCTCAGACTCTAGAATAACTGTGTACAAAATTTCATTGCAATCGGTTCAGTAGTTTTGGCGTGAAAGCAAGACAGACAGACAGACAGACAGACAGACAGACAGAGATACTTTCGCATTTATAATATTAGTATGGATAACAAGTGACAGAAATCACCAATCAATTGTGAATATTTCAGTCGCGGTACAATTACAGCCTAAAGACAAACAGACAGCGGGGCCCTCAGTAATCCTGTGTTAACTTTTTATGTACGGATCTCTAAAACACAGGTCCATTTAATTAGTAAACGCTGGGCGGGCGAGATAAGCGGGATACAGGATAATGGAGACTGGTCACTTACACGATTAGATACTTAATAGGGTTCCGTAGAATACAGGATACTTAGTCAAATTGTATTGAGTTGACAATGAGTTTTTTTTTATATAAATGGTAGTTCAATAGTGTACTGTATACTAAGCGACGCATAGCGTCATAATTAATGCATAATCACAAATGCACCCATTTGTTACCTTGTGTCAAATCCCGTACATTTATTAAGGGGGCGACTAACCCAAAATTGTCGATTTTATAATTCATTTAATTTTTTTCATTTTCTGAACATAGATTACCTACTGCATGCTATTTCCAAGAATTTGAGCTGAGCAAAAACACGATATCTTAAAATTTTCTCGATAGAAAAAAATCACAAACATGCATCTAATTTTCACGAATTTTTCAAATATTGCCTTAACCGTGTATTAAACTAAAATATTATTTAACACATTGTATAAAACTCTATCATTGAGACACTACCTGGCAGTTTTTTTAAATGTTGTATATTTATCGAGTTGTTAAGAAAAAACTAACTTGGCGATAATTCCGCGTGGTCTTTTTTCACCTGGCATATATGAAAGACGGGCGTGAGTGTGAAGAGAGAAGGACGATGTTTAATTTTTTGGGTTAGTCCCCTCTTAATGACATGCCTTTTAATTACAATACCTACTTATTCTGATCCTTATACTAACGGGAAGACCAGGGTAATAGCAGTAGTTAATAATAATATTATAGAATCATGAGGAGTAGGAGATAACTCATAGACAGTATTGACCTCTGTGGCTCAGTTGGTGGGCTGTTGGTAGCTCATGTCGGGGGTCTTGGGTTCGAATCCCGCCGAGGGAACAAAAAGTATTCAAGGTTCCTGGGTCATGGATGTGCGTTAAATATGTGTATCATATAATAAAAATCTTAATTATATGTATAGAATAAAATTATTAAATATATTTCCGTTGTCTGGTACCCGAAACACAAGTCCTTCAGGTACTTAGCACGGGGCCAGACTGACGTGGTGTGAAGCGTCCATAGATATTATTATTATCATAATTATAGTACCTATTAAACCTGCAAGAGAAAATTATACTATAATATTTAACACTAATAATATCCAATCAGAGTCGAATATAATAATTTCATTAAATGTCGAAAATTTACAATATATTTTATACGTGATTCATAAAATTATCCGCCGTAATGATATTAATTTTCCGTCTCATTTCACCCGATAGTTGCTAATTTAATAGCTCAATTTATTTTGTTATTTTATTTATTTTTACTTCTTTATTTCGTGTAGATCATATAAGAATTCAGTTTATAGTCTAACTTATACAGAGTGTAACAAAATAAAGTGATATGCTTTGGGGTGTGTTTGTATTTTTTATTTATTAATTTTTTCAAAGCATTACAAAATTTTACAAGAAAAAACAATATGACAGTAGTTTCCCATGCAAAAACTTATAAAATTTATCTGTTTGGGAAAGACATTCTGTTTACATTCTATTCTTAGAACTACTTTAGTATATTATTTTATAACGACTCTAACATAACATTTTAAGTTAACAATTTATTACTTAGTTTTAAGTTTACTTTTTTTCAGAATCAATGTTACACAACATAATGTTATTAATTATTGTATTCCCACTTATACACATGCACATGCACATTGCACATACGCATATGGATGTATGTACAATGTACATAAATGCACATGTAGTGCTGATTGCTCTATGTAAAGTTCACTCTGAACGCAGCAGTGCTGAAACGCATAATAAAATCTAAGGAATGTGTCAAAAATTTTGTCCGCGAGTCGACAAAATGTGACCCGAATACATGCATACTTTATGCATGTATTCAGTACACAATTTTGTGTTTTTATACAAGTGACAATTATCGTCAACGGCTTTATTTCCTAAAGAATGTTAGTGTTTCGTGGCTATTGTCATATTTTAGTGTGCGAAAAAGAAAAAAAATTCAAAATGGTTGAAGTATGGGAGTATGGTTTTCTTAGTTTTTGTTATTCGTAGGCTGAAAGAGATGTTTTTATTTCAATCATTGTACTGTTGTGTATCACAGAATCAGTGATGCTGGTGGATATAATAATAATAATTGATAATAAGGAGCATTAATAACAGCATCACCAGAAGATTGTCATAGAAGTCAGAAAAACCCTTGCAGCTGCCAATAGGGCTCATACTGCAAAATTATCGCCGGTTTTTAGCAAGGATATTAAGCGGATCAAAAGTATGTTTCCGCCCGGGATCGAACCGGGGGCCTTCTGCGTGTTAGGCAGATGTGATAACCGCTACACCACGGAAACTGACTGCGTGGACAACCGAACTTATGTATTAGTAAATTACAGTCACAGTGAAAGTATACCGGTTATGGAATGATCATGTTGTATATAAAGGCCGCAGCACATTATGCTGACCTATTTTGTGCATTTCTGTATGCACTTAGGCCTTGATTTCACCTACCTAGTAGAGAGGCGAGGCAGTGCAAAATTTGATTTGCCGAGAGCACTATAAACTACGCAACTTATGTTGGATTGCACCAGAGGCGTGGTAAAAGTTAAAGTTATGGTTATAGTTAAGGCTAAATTTAACTTTAACTTTAACCCTAACTTTGACCGGAGAAATTGACAGATGACAGCTGGTCCAACAAGGTTATAAATAAACGTGGGCGGGGGCGCTGCTGGTAAAGGAGAACTGTCAAAAATGGCGTTTTTGTATGATGACAGCGTTAGTTCCTTTTTTCGCCACTTGCATTTAAAACCTTGTCGAGCTATATGGTTATGGTTAAATATGGCGTCTTGATGGCGTCCATTTTTAATTTGAACCAAAGAATTGACATTTTGCATTGTAGTTAAAGTTAGAGTTATAGTAAAAGTTAGTTGGTGCAACCCAACCTTAAACTATAATATCTCCATAGCCAACGTATATATCAAACTGAAAAAAACGTCAACCACACATCTGCAGCCTTTTTCATTGTAAGGTTACAATACAATAAGTAATATCGCATTTAAATAAGAGAATTCGGTTACTTACTATTATATAAATAACCAAGTCTCAGGTCGAAAATATAATCCCCTTTTTGAAATATCGGTTAAAATACGCGCAAATGGTGTGATCAACCGGCATCGACTACCATTTCAAATATAATTAAACGTAACAATATTAAACGGAATATACATTTGAGTGATTTATTAAATCACCTTACTGCTTTGATCTCTAAATTGTAACAAGTTAAGCCGCCAGAAAATTTGGCAATTCCAACCGTTAGTGTAAAGTAGACTTTAATAGCACAAGATACAGTTTAAATTTGAATGAACGCAGGTAATATATTAGAAATGTGCTATTTGTATAATTAATAAAGCTATTGAACAGGAAATGTTTCATTAGCCGCTCCAGGACCGGATTTTGCAGTTTAAAATATATATTTTTAATATTACCTACATTTTACATATTCTATGTATTCGCTTATAAAAAAAATCTAACACTTATAACAAGTGAATTGTGACTTACTTATCACATAGTGATTCTGAAAGTTCATATAAAAAAAAATCTTTTTAATCACAACAAAAATTTGAGACTTCATTTCGGCTACTTTAAAGTTTATTATAAGAGCTGTAAAGGGTAGAGATCTAGGCGAAACAATTATCAATAACAAAAATTAAACACTTTATATTATGATGCCTACTTAATTAGTTGTAAGTACTTTATATGTGACATAATATAACCTTTTAATTTTTCTAAAATATGATCATAAAAAATCACAATAGTTATTTTTGTAATTTGTTACAGTTAAAATTAAAGTAGTTCAAGTTCTCCGAATCCATCCCTGTGTGTGCTCAAATAATTATTCACAATTAAAATATTTGTCGTTTTGATTTGTTTCAGCTATTATAATGTTGTATTATACATATAAATACCACTTAAATATTGTTATCGTCTGCAATAATTTTATGGTCTGTGATAACATTTATTGCTGCAATTATATCTATCTCCCTTTTGATAATATTTGGTCTAATAAAGATAATTATTTTTAGCAATATCCATCCAAATTTAAAATAATGAAAGATTTTTTATAGTTTTGAATACAGCTCCTACATAATAATATTATAAGTACCTACTTACTTACTTAACATATTATTAATGTTTTTTCCGCCGATTTCGGTTTTCATTTTTTTATTATTGTATAAAAAAGAACATTAAAACTAGACCATTATGAATAATTGGGTATTTTTTATAATATATTTTACATATCTTATATCTTTAAACGAGCAATTCTTGTATATATAATATTATAATTGGAATCTCGGAATCGGCTCCAACGATTTTCATGAAATTTAGTATATAGGGGGTTTCGGGGGCGATAAATCGATCTAGCTAGGAATCATTTTTAGAAAATGTCATTTTATTCTAGTTTTATCGAATACCGAGCAAAGCTCGGCCAAATAGCTAGTAGATATTATATTTTGTATGCGGCTATATTATGGTATAGACGTGAAGATGAATATAATATTATCTTTCATTTGAAACCAAAATATCTTCGCAGTGTGACTCCTAATTATTCTTTAAAGTGGTACCTGAAAATCACTGATATTTGTGAAAAAATGTGATAGCGTCCGATTCCTGACATAATAATTATAAAACATTTCACTACTTTTAAATCCTTCGTTTATCGGGAGTTTTTTTTTTTAATTTTCTTAATTATTTATTTTTAAAATGTGTATTGTAAGCATAAATCCATATCTATAACTGTTCCTTTTCGATACATAAACCTATGTAAGAGATTCAATGTGCAGGCGGCAAAGCTAACATTACCATTTTTATAGCGGTTTGTCTGAGAATTATGCAAATGTTTATCTGTGTAGGGGACGCGATACAAGGTAAGATTTTTTAATACATTTCGTACGTGATTCTACATGTCTGAGGATTCGAAATGATATCCGATGTTTAAACTTTAAGATCAGCTGAAGAGCAGATTCTTGTAACTGTTATTAATCTAATGATCCGATTCCAATCCGATTCTAATGTCCAAAGAGTCCCGAGATATAGACGACAGTAATTTAATTCATCATAGGCACAACGATGGAAAAGCAAATACTTTAGGCATTTGCTTTTTCATCTAGCTCACGTTGAATCCTAAAATCACTAGAAAGATTCTTCGCTACATTATAATTGGAGACGCCAGTGGAAGAATCAGGTAAGTAAGGGTTAAAAACTGCCGTTTTTGTATAAATGGAGACTTTAGGGTCAAAAAATTTATTTGAAATAAAAAACTGTGTATTTTATGCATAGCCAGATATTATATTAACTAGATGGTGAAGTAGGTAACGTACAAGATTTGTTAAAATTATAAGGGAAACGATTAGTAATTGTCCATATTGTAATAAAATATATATATTTATATATATATATATATATATATATATATATATATATATATATATATATATATATATATATATATACAGGGTGTCAAAAGACCGCTTCCGATAACTTCGTGGGGTTATTATAGGGCATGAGATATATCTATTGGTGCAAGTAATTTTCTTGTAATTGCCAGTTTTTAAAATAGTCAAAATTTTCAACACGCAATGTATAATGCGTGCAGTCAATGCGCGATAATATCGCGCGCCAGTGAAGCCCAGCCCGCCCCGCCCCGGGCCGAGCCGGCCGCCCCGCGCGCGTCCCGCTAGTCATGAGTTAAGACAAAACAGCTGATCGTGGTCCCTAGCCCGTAGGTAGTGAAAAAACCACCAATATTGTAATGATTATTAAATTAAAATTATTTTCACGATTTAAAAAACTATTAGATTTAAGTAAGTAACATTTCGTAGGTTTTTACTCAACAATATTCAGTTTTTATTTTCGGGTAAAAAAAGAAAAAGCAAATCAAAATTCACATCGAGTTCAGGTTCTACAAATTATTCATACACAGTAATTACACCGATCTATGGAAAAAAGACTTGATAAACTGTACTGTCAGTTCACTGACCTGTCAGCTGTCTGTTTTTTGAAATGCAGTTCGAACTGAGCTTTGGAACTGAGCTCCATCTAACTCGATGCAGAGTTATTCATGCCCACAGTAAACAAAAATAATTACGGCAGACATTCCTATTCTTCTAACACTTTTTCCACTGCACTGTTTCACCCTTTTCTTAATTTCGTAAACGTATGAAAAGTTCATACACATTTCGTGGCACATTCATCGGCACTCGGCAGGCAGGTGAGCTCCAGGCCCCTCGCCTGCGCCATTTATAAATGAATTGATTCAACTGTACGCAATTCATTATACATACGTACGTACTTATAACTCAATGGCTGTACGCACCTTCTGTGTGACTATTACAAAGTTACATTTTATGAACTTCTACTAACATTTGTTGAATTCATACAGTTAACAACGTTTAATGTTTTATCCCGACTAAAAAAATTACAATATCACTTTGTTCAAATGTACCTAGACATGACAGTTAAGCTAAACAGCAAAATGATAATTTTGTAGAATAGAAAGTTTGTCACTGACCTTATCAGTTTCTTTGCACTCGCGGTCTTACGAGATGCGGTTCAAACTGCGCCCCTTGCATCTCAAGACACAGTTCTGCACGCCTCTTCGTGTCTTCGTGCAAACGAAAACTGAATGTTCTGTCGGCACTACAAAGTTCCCTAAGGTCACTAAACACTTCCCTAATTCGCCGCTTCATTTCCTCGGCACTGTCGCACGCCCGGTTGTAAACTCGCTCCTTTACGTAACCCCAGAGAAAAAAGTCCAATGGAGTTAAGTCCGGGGATCTCGGTGGCCAGGCTTGGGGACCCAAACGTCCAATCCAACGATCTCCAAAATTTTCCCTCAGCCATTGACGGACAGGCCGTGTTACGTGTGGAGGTGCGCCATCGTGTTGGAACCACATTCGCCGAAGGTCAGTGACGGCAATGTGCTCATCCAGTTCGTCAGTGAACTGGCAGTTTAAAAAATCTAAATATGACGCACCAGTCATCCGTGCAGGCAAAAATACTGGCCCCAATATCAAATTTTTAAAGATGCCACCCCATACGTTAACTGACCAACGTGTTTGGTGGCCAGTTTCTTGGCATGCCCGAGGGTTTTCGACAGACCAAATGTGAGCATTCCTCCTGTTCCACATTCCGTTCCTCGTGAACGTGGACTCATCCGTCCAAAGGACATTTTGGATGAACCCGGGGAACGCTTCCTCCCGTTGGAGCAGCCATCTGCAATAATCCGTGCGTCGGACACGGTCCACCGGAAGTAGCGCTTGCACTCGGTGGACTTTGTAGGGACGCATTCTGTTTCGCCTTAGAATTTTATGTATGGTTGCATGCGATGCAACTGGCCGACCGTAACGACGTCTCAATCTTTTGGCTGCACTACGAGTTCCCAATCGTGGGTCACGGTGTAAAACATCCAAAACCTGCTCCTCGACACGCACGTCCAGCTGCCGCCCACCGCCAGAAGTAGAAGGCGCAATAGGCCTATTTTCCAACACACGTTGGTATGCCTGTGTGATAATACGAGAGTCGGAAGGATGTCGGGCATGAGGATATCGCCTTCGGTAAATCCTCAAAGCCTCTGCGGCATTTCCTGATGCTTCTCCCAAACACATAAGCATCATACCGTATTCGCGCGCGGTATACACATACGGAGAAGGCATTTTATTAAAATTAAAAAAGACACAAAACACAAAGAAAAATAGTCAATAATAAACGAAACAATTACTTAGCACTAATTACAAAAAAAAAACGAAAATCACTTATTAAACTAACGAAAAAGTCAAAATAAACTAAGATTAAGAAAAACTGAGAAGAAATTAAAATTATGAAATTTTCCAAATTGGCGAAACGTCACTCGAAAACGCAGGTTTACAGGCAACTGAACAAAATTGAAAAAAATATTAAAAATTCATGTAAAACAATAAGGACGTCTTCCTGTGCATTTGAAGTATCGATATTTTTTTATCGACAAATCGCTATTTGTTTTGCATATTGTATTTAATTGTATGTACTTAAAAATAACTCGATATAATTATTATTACCACAAATATTCATTGTTATTTGAATTAAAAATTTCCTTAAAAAAACTAAAAACATTATTGTACTTATTAAAAAAAACATCCTAACATTCAAATCTCTTCTTGTTAAATTTTACATAATATTAAGATCCTCGCCCAATGAGTAGACGAAAGAAAATAATTTTGACTGCTATAGGTGTCGTAATAAGTGAAATCATAAAAGTACCTTTTCTAGTAATTTTCTACTTTACTGCGCATTTTTGAAATGGAACTTAAAGTTAAGTTATAAATGTAGAACTTTCCTTACGTATTTCTCTTATTTGGGTTTCAATAAGAAAAAAGTTACATAGTCTACAAACTACAATCGTAATTTTATTGTACTATTGGGTAGTAGTACATTATTATTATTTAATGTACATTAAAAATTATTAATGTAGGTTATTGTAATATTGACTACCTAGAACAAAACTAATTTTATAGGTCACAACACTAATTATTATTATTATTGTCTTTGCGACCATGCCGCCGCCCGCACACGGCAAAACATCTCTTTGATGTTTTGCCGCGCAAATCTGTCGCGATGTCGACACATTGCCGTCACTTTTGGCCGACACTGCATATCGGTACATTTTTTAGACATAATAATAGTTAGTTGGTAGTGGCGCCGCGGCCGCGCCGTCATAGTGCGCCGTGTAGTCTGCAGGCCGCGCCAGAGCACGATGGTCTAAAAACTCTAAACTCTAAAGCCCCGTCCACACTATTGGTGCATGCCACAAACACCAAACAGTGCACAACACCAAGCGTATGGAAAAATTGATCAACAGTCATTGAGTTGTGAAGGTCAATTGAAACCAACGCCGAACAGTGGCGAACACAAACAAGAAGACAAACACATACGAACACCCAATTACATGTGGGTGTTTGCTGTTTGCCAAGCATATGGACGGGGCTTAAAGCCCTGTTATTATGTATTTGCCTGTTCGTGTTTGCCACTGTTCGTTGTTGGTGTCATTTTTTTATTACTTAAGTATAGGCTGTTTCGAAAACAGTCGAGAAGTCTCCATTCGCTTGGAGTATGCTTTGTGTTCGCTACACATATCAAACAACACTGACAAAGACCCAACATTGCTATCAAACAGGCTTGGCGAATGATAAGGTGGCTTTCCGATCCTTGCTGCAAGCGACCCGCGGCCGCCAAAATTCAAATAAAATACCACTTTATGTGGCTATTAAATTTTTTGCTCTACGCCAGTGTAAAGCAGCTGCAGCATTGGTCACCAGACCAATGTCGGTAGAAAATACATAAAAGTGTATAGCTTTGTTCATAAAGTGCCGTTTCATTTTAATTTTCGTCAGCTGGGGTCGCTTGGCGCGTCGATAGAAACAATACCTTTACAGTACTTTGCGAAACGTGGTGTGCGATGGTGAATATTAATTATTAAAAATCGATTGACAAATCGAATGTGATAATGCGCCAAAACTGCTGCCAACAACTTGACGTCCATCACTCGTAAGCTCACGCGCAACACTTTATGTTTACCAATTGTATGGAAACCCCGGGAACTGTTTGCCAAACGGCCTTTGCTTTGTGAAAGATATCCGACACCAACGCCAAACAGTGCCGAACACAAACAGGAACAAGCAAACACATACGACCACCCATCCATATGAAGCATAAACATGCTACAATGAATAGCAAACGCTATTCATTGTAGTTTGCTGTTTGCCATTGGTTGCCAAGCATCATTATGGTCCGTCCATATGCTTGGCAAACAAAAGCTTGAATAAAAACGACATCGAAACCGAACAGTGGCAAATGTTGGTGTTTGCTATTGTTTGCTAAGCGTGTTACATAAATGCTTAAATCTTTCGCATACCGACATATGGCCGACAATGTCTATTCGCTTTGTTTAGTGCGGGTTGGCTGTTTACTAATTACTCGCACAAATCAGTTGCTTTCCACGCGTGTTTTGTGCAAATCACTTAATTCTAATACTAAACACTCGCACCTGCACTAATCAAAGTGGAAACAAGCCTTAATGTCGGCAAATTTTGTCGGTATAATTGTCGATGGCGGCGCGAGCGGTGAGCTCAAAGAGATGCGCCCGGCGCGGCGCGTGCGGCGGTGCCTTTGATGTTCCCGCCAAGCGGTCTGGCCGTCGCGTCGCGACCTTTGAACTTACCGAAAGTCGATACCGTACAATGTACATTGTTTTTAAAGACGATTTTCGCATATTTAGACATTAGTTCCAATTTGCATCTTGAGGTTGAAGGTTGTCGGTTGAGTTAAGTTTAATTAATAAGCGTTTCTTATTACGATCTTTTTAAAGCATTGAATTTTTGTGTTAACTAAATGAGTAAAATGTAAATTAATTGACTATTATTTCTTATTAGTTTGCGGTAAAAAACTAAGACGTGTTGTGTAAGATATCGTGTAAAAAGAGTTATTGGTGGTGTTATTGATTGGTGATAATATTGACTATTTTCAAAATGCATAGAGAGCACATTCAGAAATCAGAATTCAACATTTTTCACGTAAGTTAATTGCTAGTTTTTTCATACATCGTCTGTAGTAGATAAAAAGCGAAAGTTGCAGATCTAGGTTCTGTCCATCTACAATCATCGTTCCGCATAACACGGAAAATGTGTAATTAATTATTATTTTCTAAGTTGCGTTCAAAAAACTTTGTACTGTGTTAGATTTCGTGTAAGAGACGTGTTTTTGTTGGTGGAATTATTGCTTAGTGCTAAGGAATACTTACAAAATGCATAGAGTCTAGAGAAATAAGAACACTTTAAGATCTTAACATTTTACACGTAAGTTATAGTTTTACGTACCTACGGAAGTTTTCATGCATCGTCTGTAATTTCGATAGAAAGCCTGAGATTGCGGAAGACGGTTCATCCGCATATCACACAATATTGTTTTTTTTTTAAATGAAATAAGGGGGCAAACGAGCAAACGGGTCACCTGATGGAAAGTAAATTCTGTCGCCCATGGACACCCGCAGCATCAGAAGAGCTGCAGGTGCGTGGCCGGCCTTTTAAGAGGGAATAGGGTAATAGGGGAACGTAGGGAAGGGCATAGGGGAGGGTAGGGAAGGGAAAAGGGTAGGGGATTGGGGCATCGGTAAACTCACTCACTCGACGAAACACAGCGCAAGCGCTGTTTCAGGCCGGTTTTTTGTGAGCCCGTAGTATTTATCCGGTCGAGCCGGCCCATTCCTGCCGAAGCATGGCTCTCCCACGGAAAAACACGGTTTTGTTCCTTACGAAGAACTTTTTAACTAATCGATAGGTAATTAAGTTGTTCCTCATGCTCAGAAACTTTACTTACAGTTTTGTACATGATTTAGGAATTAAAGTTTTAACACTGCAAGTAGCCTCTAGGTAAGAGATCAGAGGTCAAAGTTCTGAGTTACTTGAGAGAGTTGAATGTCATAGTTCTTGATAGGTTGGAAAGACCATAGTCCATAAGGTTCAAAACTGCCGCAGCCGTACAGTATGGTCGTTTACGACCTTATGTTATTAAGCGCGCTACAGTTGATAATTGATATCAATGACTCGCGCCTTTACATTGCGCATCGGAATAAAAAAATAAAAGTAAAAAAAAAAAATTAAATATTTTTTGTAAATGGTTTATCCTTATGTGTAAAGGTTATTAATCATAAAAAATATATTAAAAAAAATTTTTTTTTGAAAAAAAAAATTAAAAAAAAAATACATTTTTGTAATCAGAAAATGTAGTATAATAATACCCCAAAGTTATCGGAAGTGGTCTTTTTACACCCTGTATATATCTATGGACGAATCACACCACGTCAGTCTGGCCCCGTGCTAAGTACCTGAAGGACTTGTGTTACAGGTACCAGACAACGGAAATATATTTAATACTTTTATACTATACATATATTTAAGGTTTTTTATTATATAATATACACATAATTAATACACATCCATGACCCAGGAACTTTGAAATCTTTTTGTTCCGTCGGCGGGAATCGAACCCGCGACCCCCGGCTGAGCCCACCCACTGAGCCACAGAGGTCGTTAAAAATGTTAGTTATCTCGTTCTTCCACTTACATCTTTAATAATTATTATTATGAGAAAGTGATTTTGTTTACAGAGCCTACAGTTTTCGGCTGTTACAAAACTGATAATTAAACGTCTAAAGTCTAAACGTATTATGTCAAAACGTTACGTTTTGTGTCGGTTCTCAAATTATCTAGTAAATATAATATATCGTTTTCCAGACAAGAAAAGTATTTTCCTGAACTCATGGCAAGCTTTACAATGTAAACAATTAAATACAATGCAAACAAATAAATAGAAATAAAGAACAAATCTTTTAAGTCTAGAATTTTATTGGTTACACGAGAGACACCAGTTCTTGTGAAAGAATAAACAATAAAAGCACAGTTTACATAGTAAACAGTAGGCTAACTTCTTACAGATATCGCATCCAGAGCCATCAGATAAGTTTAGAGGACATGACGACGCGCGACGCAGATCATACCCGTCGTGCGCGTCTTTGTCTCGGTGTTGTGCATATAATTTAAGGGAGATTGAGTTACGCTACTGTATATTTGTATTGTGATAAAATCCGGTACAGCCACAGAGGAAGCAATAGTCGTAAAGTGCGGCGCATACTTCCGCTTGCAGGGATAAGGGCATGCACAAACTTTTATCCATTATTTAGATTTTTTTGCTTTAAGTTTAGAGTTCTTTTCAACGTGATGAAAGCCTAATACTGTAACTACTTTTTCATTCATGTTTCCCGCGGGAAACCGTAAATTTTCCTCGGTAAAATGTTTTAGTTTAGTTTTCTCCGTAGATAATTTTACGTCCTATATCACAAATCATCAAAATCGGTCCAAAGTTTTCAGAGCTCATAAGGAGAGTATTTTAAAAACATTTTTTTAAGAGTCATGTATTTTAAGGCTGTACTTTGCGCCCTGCCTATATCACATCGAAATTTTATGCAGTGCTTTGTGTAGATTTGAGCGGCGTCCAAGTGCTAAATAATAAACAACGTGTAATGAGTCGCAGCTAGTTTTTTGCTCCACGCCTGTTACAACCCTCTTGTTGTGAAACCTATTACACTGAGTATGAAAGCTAATGTGGGATATCATATTTTTTACAGTTTTACTTAATATAGAAAAGGAACTATGGAAAAGGAACTAACTATAGTTTTACGTAATATAGCTCTGGAATAGGAACTAACTTTGTAATAACATGAATGAGGGATTATGCTGGATTATCGCCTGATGGTGATTAATTATTACTGAAGAGAGAATGTGCATTTTGTGGTATTAATGTTACTGACATGACACCAAATGCACATTTTCTTTGGAAACCTAGTTTGATAGTTTTTTATCTCCTAAAGGCCTAAAATACTACATATTTTAATAAAGATACGCAATAATTGCTGAGAAAAAAAATTATCTATACAATTACATTTTTATGAATATCTATACAGCTACACTCGGAGACATTTTAGATAGATAGATAGATAGATTGTTTATTTGCTTAGAATGCAGGTACAATATGATGGTACAGTATTTTTCAGAGCCTTATACATTCTGCCTTACGGCATGCAAAATTTTATCATCATTTGACAAATTATTTAGGGCCCAGTAGTCCCTAAAATAAGCAGGTCGATGTCTGTCAGTACGAATAGCGACGTTAAGGGCATTAAAATAACATTCATATCAGCACGTCTTGTACAGTGACTGTTACGCGCTCGCCGCGTGCCTTGATAATAGAAAATAGGAGTAAAAACCTTTTGTTTTTAGTATTACACAAATCAAATATATCAAATCGTTTACGTTAGGTAACGACTAACGACACATATACTACATTTTTTGTTTTTTCTAGAAAGTGTGTAATTTATGTAATTGATTGTACCGTTGGTTCTTGGTGGAAATGCCTGTTGAACACTAATAAAACAATATTTGCGTGCACTTTTTCCACTATATTAAGAAATTATTAACAAATTACACGACCGGTTTCGAAATTAATCATCTATTTAATTAAACACCTGAAGATGATTAATTTCGAAACCGGTCGTGTAATTTGTTAATAATTTCTTAATATAGTGGAAAAAGTGCACGTAAATATTGTTTTATTAGTGTTCAGTGTGTAATTTAGCCATAAAATGATTTACCTAATTATGAAAAACAGCGTTATAAGAGTCATCTTTGAGATTTTTTTCTATCGAGTAGAATTTTTCAAATTGTGTACTGATATACCTTTGCGTAGGTATAGGAAATTTTCTCAAATTTAAAACGGTACTTATTTTATACTTAAATAATGACGTTTCCTTTACTAAAAACGTGTTTTAAAAAACCCATTTTACGTAGTTGCAACAACCACAGCGCCTTGAGTTATTAAACATATTATTATTTAAAACTTCAGGATATAAAATTATATGTTAACATTAGATAGTATGTAAAAGAAAAACATGAGATTTAAGTTAGCATAATATCTAGTAAGTAAATTTCATAATTTCCTTGTCTAAAATTTAAGTAAGTAAATAAAAGTCACATCAAAATAGCAATTATAAACATTTTAAAATCCATTCATCATAAAATCTTGCGATTTGAGTTTAATAGTTAATACCTAGTCAATAATAATAAGTCAAAATATAGTCAATAATAATTTTAATATGTACTTTAATTTAAGGAGAGTTTGAAGAAAATATATAATTTGTGTAAAACTTATTATTGGATTAAAGTTATCAATTGTCACTTATATTATAGGAAATGCCAGATAATTTTGAAGCTCGTGTGGTATTCGGGGGATTATTTTTCCGTCCCAAATGTCGGCCAATAGAATTAGAATTTGTTTTTTATATATAGCAACTACCAGAGAAAATTTTCAAAAAATTATCAGTATAATACCATGTAGGTTGTACCACGTGACGTCGAATGGTGCAATTCTATTGGTCGTTATTTGGGTCGGAAAAATAATCATCTAAGTAATCATTATTTTTAATAAAAATCTGTGTCAGTGCAGTCTATTTAATTAATAATTAATTTTATATTTACTCTTACAAACTGCTAGCAAAACTAGTACAAACTAGCCTTAGAGCAAAACGATTACTCCGGAGTCCGGAGTGCTCGCAAGTATAAAACAACAAATGCGAAATGAATATTAATTTACTTTTGAACTAAGACCTAACTGCAACAAGCCTGACTCGAATATTAAGTGGGGGCGATTAAATTATCTGCCTGATATTATAGTTAAGAAGCAGAATTCTAACTCTTATGCCTCTGTGATCAGATGTTGATCAAAGCGTTGAAACAGCAGCAGCAGCTCTTAGTAAGTCAAGTTAGGACAATCAAAAATCAAGATAAAAATATTTATTTCTAAATAGGTTAACAAAGTTAACACTTTTAGAACGTCGCGTCTATATAAGGCCTACCAATGCAAGCTGACATAAAAACACTTGTATACGACTCACTTTACTCAGCTCTTTTAGAACTTTTAAGGGCTTAGTTAGCAGGATATTCCTAACATTGCATATCCTACGTTACAGCATCGACAGCGCTAGACGTTAACAAAAACCCCTTGATATGATGTCAGGGCGTCCGAAGAACAAGCTATAAAGCCTGTCTTTAAATCCGAAAACAAAATTAATCAGAAGAAAGGTAGAAAGTATACGGTGGGCTAGCTGATAAGCGACGCAGTAGCAGTTAAAAAAGTTTGGTTTTTCACAGTCAAGAGAAATAAAAAGCAGCGATAGGGCTGCGTGCCAAAATAGAGTGCAGAGGTAGGTTCGGTATATCCAAATGTGCAGGATCTTTACCAAAGACAAATATTAGTTTTTTATGGTTCTGCACCCAAAGGGTAAAAACGGGACCCTATTACTGAGACTTCGTTGTCCGTCCGTCTATCTGTCTCCAGGCTGTATCTCAAAAACCGCTATCGCTAGACTTCTAAAATTTTCACAGATTGTGTATTTCTGTTGGCGCTATTACCTGTATGTATGTTTAAATTTCACACCGGTTTTTCGCTAGCACACAGTAGGTGCTAGCGAAAAACCGGTGTGAAGTTTGACTTTATAAAATTAGACTTCCACTTGCTACTCGTATGTGTCAAAACAAACCACGCGTATTGAATAAACTAAAAATTAAATAAACTAAAGCCTCAGAAAATAAACTTCAGCATAAATATTTATTTTCATTTGACATGTGCACCGCGCACGTCGCTTTACGTCGCATTTATATTCTTCAGAGCGCACGTCTCCGTAAATATTTTATCTAGCACAGTTTACTACTAAGTCTACAAATCGATACGTACATTTAAAATTAAAATACCTAACTGTATTTTGATTAATTTCTTATAAGCCTGAAATATGAAAACGTTATATTTTTATATTATAGAATCTACACAAATATTTTTAAGATTTTACTATTTTTATGATGTTATCTTAACAGATGAATTGATTTGGATTAAATTTAGTAAAATATTATATAGATATAATGAATTTCAGTATACTGGATGGTTCTAAACGGTAAAAAATTAAAACGCAACGAAGTTGCAGATATTATATACCATCCAGTGTTTAAAAATAATATAATTTTAGACAATTGTGCTATTAATTATGATGGATTACCATGATTGTAGATCTACCTACATGCACGTCTATCATAGGCAACTATAGCCGAATCCTGCACGTTCGTAATCGCTTGCGCCTTGTCCATCATAGTGTCCACGTGTAAACCTCGCATTATCCTGAAATAGGACATGGAAAGTCCTCACTTATTTTATTTAAACATAGAACATTACAAATAAGCTAATGACAGTTTGCTAACGCTACTTGTATTCTATAATTAAATACATGGCGAATGTTCCTTATAACTAATTAAATACGTGAACCGCAATATTTAACTTTAAACAAACATGGTAGAGTACATTTTAGCGTGGCAGCAGAGGAAGCGATGGGAGAGTAACATTTGTTGAAGGCTGCATTAGTTGGAGGTAAATTGCGAGTCGCTTTGTGTTGCATTTCATAAAACATAATTATGTTTGTGACATACTATTATAGAAATTGTGTTATGATACTATATTAAAAATAGGTAAATTAAGGTTTGATTCCCATTAACACATTTCCAACCGCCAAGTTAAACCAAGAAAAGCCATCACAGTTTATTGTCATACTATTACAGTACCTTACACACTCTAAAAAAACTTGAGAGGTGTCAAGGGACACCCGGATGGAACGAAGTTATAAACGTCCAACTTCCGACGTAGATGTCACTGTTTATTCTCAAAAACGCCATCTAGTTGACGCCCAAGAATACTATAAACGCCCTCTGCCCCTACCATGCAGGTAGCCAGATACTAATAAAAAAGTGTCATTACAACTTTTTCGGTCTAAACCCCTTTCGCAACGCGTGATAAGGAACTTTGTTCCAATAATTAGTAGTGTAGTTCCTTCTGAGGTTTTAAGACAGAAGTTTATCTATTTATACTAATAATATATTAAATGCTTGTGTGTGTCTGTTTGTCTGTTACCTCTTCACGCCCAAACCACTGTACGGATTTTGCTGAAATGGTATGGAGATACTTGGTAATATAATATTTGTTATGGATATACGTTGAGTGCCGAGAAGAGATTGTGAAAAATGAACGGTTCAAGCTCGATAAACGAATTTGCGGGTGTAATCTAGTTAAACAATAAATGAGAATACCTTTTTAGGGTTCCGTACCCAAAGGGTGAAAACGGGACCCTATTCATGAGACTTCGATGGCTGTCTGTCCGTCTGTCTGTCTCCAGGCTGTATCTCAAGAACCGCTATAGCTAGAGTTCTGTCACAGATTATGTATATATGTTGCCGCTATAACAACAAATACTGAAAATAAAATAAAATAAATATTTAAGGGGGGCTCCCATACAAGAAATCTGATTTTTTCGGCCTTTTTTTCTCTATATCAATAATGGCAACAGGTAGGTACTTCAATTTTTCACAAAGCCCTATTATATATTGTGTACTTTAATATTTAAATATAATATTAAAATGAAATTAAAAATTAAGGGGGGCTCCCATACAAAAACACTATTTTTGGCCTATTTTTCGTCTAAAACGGTACGGAGCCCTTCGTGCGCGAGTCCGAATCGCACTTGGCTGATTAATATTCTAAATTTTATTGTTTATATTTACTTATCACGTATCACAGAACCATCTTTTTGCTCTTTTAATCTAAATTCACAGTAACACTCAACAGTCAACAGTCAACACACATCAAAACGGATCCCGGATCGCGGAAAATCCGGAATTTTCGATATCCGATATTGTGCATCAATTCGGATACGGAACCGCAACTACCGACTTGTATATAAACATTCACCATAAATGAGTTACGATGCATGTTATTTCGCATCACTAATGGTTCATTAAGGTTCTAATTTATAGAGGGCCTTGTCTGCCGATTCATTTGCGGATACTGTTTTACAGTATACGACACGATATCGTTACCACTTGATTAATAAAATATAAGAAGTCGTCTACTTCATCTCCTAGCTGCATGTAAAACGCAAAGAAAGCCTCAATTTTTGCCAAAAAATGGTAAGTATTTTTTTTTACTGTTAGTTATTCCACTCACGTCTTCAGTTACTATCGACTATTTGTTTTTATCAGAAACGCTCGAAAACCATGAAGTTGCACATACAGTAATTTAAAAAAGTGTGAGAGCTTTAATTTTGAAGTCGGTGCCAGTTACAAAAGTTTCAAATATTCTGGCAGACTGAAGATTCAGCTATCTGGTACCGACTTCAAAATGATGAAGATTGAGTACAGAAATAGTGAGTGAGTTTTAGCTGAATTCGGAAAAAGGCACTATTAGATAGGAAAAATTATGTAACACTTTTTTGTTCATATTATAAGGGTGTTATTATTGTTTTTTCCTTGGAAGTCGGTTTTAATTTTTTGTTAAAAATAATAATGCACAAAAGTGACAAAAGTCAATATAATACAAGGGACACAATATAATAATATACCTACTCAATTACTCATGTACATCCTAAAGTATCTCCTGTTTATGAAATAATCTGAGGTATAATAAAATATAGAGAAGGTACAATCGGTTTTTTTTAAAGAAATAATATTACTTTTGTTTCTTTTATTATATAAAATTACTTAACTACAGATTGTATTTGCTGTATGTAAAATAACTGACTATTTAAACCTCTATTTGAAGATTCTGATTTGAATCCGATACGATATGATTTATCGTATCGGATTTTGTAGAAACATGCGTATGATTAATTGATTTATGCGAATATCGACGTTGGAAACACACGGTAACCCCTTGATTCATTGTGTTTTTGGATAACAAATCTTCGTTTACTGTTTGACAATTTATTCTGCAATTATGTAGTTATGGAATGAGGAAGTTTGGAATTTATAATTTGTGTGAAAAAGTGCCTCTAGGGACAAAAAGGGGTAAAAACGGGACCCTATTACTGAGACTTCGATGTCTGTCCGTCTGTCTCCAGGCTGTAACTCAAGAACGGTAATAGCTAGAGAGTTGACATTTTCACAGATTATGAACTTCTGTTACCGCTATAACAACAAATACTAAAAACAAAATAAATTACATATTTAAGGCAGGCTCCCATACAAAAAACACAATTTTTGGCCTATTTTTGCTCTATAACGGTACGGAATCCTTCGTACGCGAGTCCGACTCGCACTTAGCCGATTATTTAGTATAGTGCAAGCTGCCACATAGTGCAAGCTCTATATTCATAAACTAGATGAAATCCGTTGCAACAAAATTGGTTTATCGCGCTCCCTTCCAGTAAAAAAAATATTATACCAAATATACCAAAAATTAAGCGGTTTGGGAGTGAAGAGGTAACAGACAGACAAACAGACATACTCACTTTCGCATTTGTAATATTAGTGTGGAGGTGTAAATTAAACAACATTTAAATTACTAAGACTATTCCCAGGTATAATAATAGCTCCCACACCGGCTTCAGTGACGGTGGCCGGTTTCATTGAAACCAGGCCAGCTACGCAGGAGAAATTTTATAGTGCCCAAGTGTGTGCGCAGTACACAAGAGCACTCTCTATTCCTTTACTCTCATAACCCAGTGGGACGGAAGATCGACACGACCGGCGAGAGATCAGGCGCAGGACCGACTTTTTACATGCCCATCCGACGCATGGATCATCTTACTTGTAAGACAATCAGGTGATCAGCCTGCATTGTCCTAACCAAACTTGGAAATAACAATATGTTTCCAACGCGGGAATCGAACCCACGACCTCTGAGTCAAGAGCCGCGCTCTATACCACTAGACCACGGAGGCGTTAGGCGCATTCCCAGGTATATAGTCCCAGTAACCATTTAATTACGGGAAGTCCCCGGAATCTCTGCAACTAATACAGACGGCCCTTCAGTGGAGTGGTGTGAAGTACAGTCGAGATCAATTCCACACGATACTTGCCCACTCACGACTCACGAGCCCGATCATGCGTACAGTCAGTTCGACAAGTGCTCTAAAGATGAGCCAAAATATTTAGCCAATGATAAACTATTTAGTAGAACATTGAACATGGGATTTGAATTATGATATTTTGTTAGTGTCGAACTCAAACAATTTTTATGATTACTTAACTATTGTTTAGTAAAAATTATGACTTAAGTTCCATAAGTTTTCTTTCAAAGTCTACGTAAAAAAGTGTAACTTTTGAGTGTGAATAAAACACTTTACGGTTTACAATTATATTATATTATTTATCTGATATTTCTGGTATCAGATAAATAATAGCAATTTTTTTTCTGTCTAGTTTATCCGTATAATAATAACAGAAAAAGTATAGGTCTACCAGAATCTGATGGCAAAAAGTGAGAAAATAAATTGACTCTAGCAATACCGGGGTAATTGGAATAAAACATTTTGATCCTTTTTTTTTCCTTTAGCAGCTTATTATGTGTGTGAAACATGCAAATTTAAAAATTTATCCAATTATCAAGGCTATTTTTTGAAAATCCGCTGTCAAAATTTGCCATCAGATACTGATAGACCTATATTATGTTGTATCACCAAAGATAACCAAAATAATCTATACAGCTATGTTTTAACTTAATTTATAACTTGGTCGCTTTATAAGACCAAGACAAGATGTAAGATACGAGTAATAAACTGGTAAAAACTGGTATACTTTCACTGTGACTGTAATTTACTAATACATAAGTTCGATTGTCCACGCAGTCAGTTTCCGTGGTGTAGCGGTTATCACATCTGCCTAACACGCAGAAGGCCCCCGGTTCGATCCCGGGCGGAAACATACTTTTGCATTGTCAATCAATTAACATCCATTCTGGTGTTGCTAATATTCATGGGCGGTGGACATACAGCTTACCATCATGTGATTCGTGTGCTCGTTTCCTGGTTGTTTGTTTCGAAAACAAACTTAAGTCATGACTTAAGTCATGCTGGTCATATTATGAGCAAGATAGTTCTCCATGGAGAACTATCTTGCTCATAATATGACCAGTCCTTTAGGCCATAGGGCGTGCCAAATAAATCACTACTAATAATATTGCTTTGTGAGGGCTCGCGTCCTCACACCTTGACGGGCTGATGACCACACATTTACATAATATAAAAAACCTTGGGCCCTGACTGATGATAATACATCTACGTATAAATAAAAAATACTATTTTAAAGCACAAATTAATAGGTATAATACAAAATAACAAAATAATAATAAAGTCAAATGATGACAGACTGGCCGTGTAGTGTAATAATTGTCTAACAGTATTTGAGGTTAAAAAAAAACTAAATCTATTTTCAATTTGACGACAAAATTCAACCATAAAATATGAAAGAGTGCAATGCGTCGAATAGGTTTATCATTTGTCCATCAAAATCTCCTAGTGTGTGTGTTGTAGTGTGTAATGTTTTATTTGTTAAAAAAATGTATGATAAAAGCATAATTTCAAAATAATATTATCTGGAACGAAATGTCACTAGCAGTATTTCCGGACCTATACGACCTGCAAACCTTCAAGAAAAGAGCGTATTCCCTCTTAAGAGCTCACCTGACTCAAAAAATCAAACATCGTCCTTCTCTCTTCACACTCACGCCCGTCTTTCATATGCCAGGTGAAAAAGGACGGCGCGAAATCATCGCTGAGTTAATTTTACTTGAATAAAAGACGAACTATATTGATGAAAAAAGTGTTTTGAGCAAATTTAGGTTTTATCAATACCTTTTTAGATATTAAAAAATATTAAAGAAAAGACAGCAAACTTCGAAGATCTAAGCAAAAATGTGTCTAAAACAAGGTTTTTTGTAAAAAAGAAACTATCGAGCATTTTTTGAGTAATCGTGTTTTTGTCTTGAGCATTTAATCTTTATGAACTGAAGTTACTTGTGTCAAAAAATCAGTTTTCTAGACCTTACAGATTTTGAGATCTAGGTTAATGTATGTAGTCAAGTTAGGGTCATATGGGCTCTTAAAAGGCCGGCAACGCACCTGCAGCTCTTCTGATGTTGCGAGTGTTCATAAATCAAATAAGCAACTACCGTCGCTAGTTGCTTACCATCAGCTGACCCGTTTGCTCGTTTGCCTCCTTATTTAATTTAAAAAAAATCCCGATGCACTCCGTCACCATATAAACTACTAGCTGTTGCCCGCGACTTCGTCCGCGTCAGTATAGTAGATCACGTCTCAAGTATTATTTATTGTACAAAAATATTCAATTACAGCATTGACTTTCCTACGATTTTTATTATATATAGATGTTCCGCGCGGCTTCGCTTGCGTAATTTAGGAATTTCACGCGACCATACATTTTTCCGCAAAAAAATAGCCTATGTCCCTTAACGTGATCTATTATTCATGTTTGCCAAATAACATAAAAATTGATCCAGTAGTTTCCTCTATTTCTTCGCTCCTATTAGTCGTAGAGTAATAAAATATAGCCTATGGCCTTCCTCGATAAATAGGCTATCTAACACGAAAAGAATTTTTCAAATCGGACCAGTAGTTCCTGAGATTAGCGCGTTCAAATAAGCCCTTTCAAATAATTTCCCCCCGTTTTTTTCACACTTTCCTCTATTTCTTCGCTCTTATTAGTCTTAGCGTGATAAAATATGGCTTATAACCTTTTTCAATAAATGGGCTATCTAACACTGAAAGAATTTTTCAAATCGGACCAGTAGTTCCTGAGATTAGCACGTTCAAATAAACCCTTTCAAATAATTTCCCTCCGTTTTTTCCACATTTTCCTCTATTTCTTCGTTTCTATTAGTCTTAGCGTGATAAAATATAGTCTATAGCCTTTCCCAATAAATGGGCTATCTAAAACTGAAAGAATTTTTCAAATCGGACCAGTAGGTCCTGAGATTAGCGCGTTCAAACAAACAAACTAACAAACTCTGCAGAATTATAATATTAGTATAGATTATAATATTAGTATAGATAACTGTGCAAAATTTCATTCACCTACGTTTCCACATTTTTCGTCAAAAGGGATCCAAAGTTTTTCGCTCGCGTAATAATAATATGATATAGATATTTTCTAAAAGAAAAACATAACCCTTCTTGCACACTTGGGTAATTATAATTACTAAACAAGTAGGTACTCCTATTTCAGTAATGAAAATGATGGAAACCTGTGATCCACATCAAAGACACGTAATTTGATACTGTTCGTCGAACGTTGCTTAGCAATTCCGCACATGTTATTATAACTAAAATGAAACAATAGCGCCAACATAATATTATAGTAAAACGATTTCGCGACATGCTCAAGCGTGTCAGATTAAGCTTGTATAGGCTTCTAACATTGTGTCTACATAACATTGTATAGAAATCAGATGTCTCATGTGGTGACCGAAGGGTTAAAAAAGTTATTTTCGAATATTGAAATGTCATTGGATCTGTCAGATTAACATGTTTAATATACCCCAAAGAAGCTTTCACATAAAGCATTGACGATTTCTTAAAGGTCAGAGCCTGTAGGAACATTTTCAAATATAAAAAAGCTTAATATTTTCTGAACTAAGCTTCGAAAATGTTTATGTTTCACTAAATTATTTTTTTTTCTCCCCTTGGGCATCTGCTATCGGCTAATTATAACCATAATCAGGTATTATCTAATAATGAATTGAGTTTTATTTGTCCAAACTCCATTAAGTAAGTCCAAGTTTGCTGTATTGGCCATTTTCGCCCTATCTTTTGTCAATATCCAGTATATTCCACTTTTTTAATCGTGATTTAGTATTACTAGTAATGAGAGCTCTTGCTAGTGTGTTCAAGTCTGATATTTAAAGGAATGTCATTGTTACGTTGTTTTGTGTTTATTTGAGGAGTAGCTTGCCTGGCAGCTTCTTGTATTTTATTTGTAATATTAAGCGCTGCTTTGTCTATGTCTTCGTTTATTTTTAGTTTAATTTTCAGGTCAATTTCTTTATCTAATATATCTGCAAACTCATCCCAGTTAGTGTGTTTATTACATAAGGTAAGTGGTTGTTCTTTTTCCATAGGGACATTTCTGAATACACCGATGACTGCTGAATGATCCGACGACGTATCTAGACAAGATTCTAGTCTAATGTAGTATTCTCCTATGCCCTTTGTTACGAAAAAGTCGAGGAGATCAGGAATTTTAGCTGGATCAGTTGGCCAGTAGGAGGGTTCACCCGTTGAGAATGTTTTTAATTTTATAGCATCAACACACTTTTTGAGTTCTCGTCCTCTAGTCGTTATGCGTACTGTTTGTGCTTGCTGTTCCAGTCACCTCCGCTGATAAATCTTGCTCCAAGGGTTCTAAAGTATTCAGTGAAAATTTCTTGTTTGATGTTATGTCGAGGTGGACAGTAAACTGCACTTATGTTTATGCTACCACCATGCTTCTCTTCAACAGTAACAGTGGTAGCTTGTAGAAAGTTTTTCTGATATTTATTTTGTAGGTAATGTTTGATAAAAACTAAATGATTTAAATCTTGTTGTGATTTACCTTAATAAGCAATTTTCTGAATACAATTTCTTTTTCATAACTTTATAATGGCTGCAGTTTCTGAGCTCACTGCTAAAATAAGAAACGCTCTTATTATTTTCTTATCAGTTTCACCTGATGTAAAAAAAAACTACTAGGTCTCCATACCGCTCGAGTAACTTCACGAATAGCACTCTGGGCTCCCCTATTATTATTACAATAGGTTCAAAATTAGATATCCCTTCACTTTACACATGACAATTTTTCATCATCCATATAACATAATGTTGAGGGCTAGACGTGAAAGTGTTTTCTATGAAAAAGCTAGTAAATATTATACTTAGTAACTTCCCCAGAAATCTACACGATTTTAAACCTTAAGAATCCCGAAATAGGTACCTGGTACGTGTCATAATTGGTTTTGTTCCTGAGCTGGGCTAGACGAGGTAAACACGCAAATTGCACGCACTAACGAAGGCATCGTGTCAACGGCGAACAAATAGCCCTGCAGCCCTTACACTGTTAATATAAAGCACCTTGCTCACTAGATACTATAACAAAAAAAATACTACTAGAAAAAAATATTATGTCATAAGTAAGTACTTAACTTTCAACATAACAGAAACTTAAGTTCTTTAACTTTTTTCTGTTTAAATAATCCATAATATTTTGTGAAAACTTTAGAAGTACTTATTTGAAAAGTTGATACTTATAAATACGTAAAGATATTATTTCAAACAACATCAGTTCTTCCTTTTACGATTTTTTGCAGTTATTACAATGGAGAATGTTACCTAATTTTGATTATTAGCAGTCCACATTCTCTGTCAAAAATAAAGAATATTAGTGAAAGAATTACTTGGATACATTAATTAGTTTTCGATTTATAAACAAAACGTATACGTGGGACAGCCATGCTTCGGCACGAATGGGCCGGCTCGACCGGATAGATACCACGTTCTCACAGAAAACCGGCGTGAAACAGCGCTTGGGCTGTGTTTCGCCGAGTGAGTGAGTTTACCGGAGGCCCAATCCCCTAACCCCTACCCTATTCCCTTCCCTACCCTCAACTATTCCCTTCCCTTCCCTTCCCTACCCTCCCCTATTACCCTATTCCCTCTTAAAAGGTCGGCAACGCACTTGCAGCTCTTCTGATGCTGCGAGTGTCCATGGGCGACGGAAATTGCTTTCCATCAGGTGACCCGTTTGCTCGTTTGCCCCCTTATTTCATTAAAAAAAAACATAATTAAGTATATCTTTTTATTTAAAAAGTTGACAAATTGAAAATTACGTCCTTACACTTACTGTATAAGGACGTAAAGTGAATGGATTTAAGAGCTCATGATAGAGGCCCTGAGCGAACATTTAACCAATTATAACTGGATCAACGCACAATGGTAGTATAAATTTCATTATTTAATTTTAACTTTCACTTTTAAAATCGAAATCGTCGATATATTTATGAGCAATCGTAACAAGTTTCCGTGGTGTAGCGGTTATCACATCTGCCTAACACGCAGAAGGCCCCCGGTTCGATCCCGGGCGGAAACATACTTTTGTTCTATTTATGCGGGTTTTGCTAAGATCGTGTTTTTGCTCCAGTTTCACTGCAAAATACTGTAACATGAGTTGCTGCAATATTTCATGTTTATAATGATCAAAATGTAAAAGTTTGTACGTCTGTTACCTTGTTATTTTAAGCCCCAGAGCATATTTTTAATAATTTTAATAGAAATACTTTAAGACCTGAAAAAGGACATAGGCTATAGTTTTAAACATGGATAAGAGTAAAAGCATTCAAGTGTACAGCAGTTAACGGACTATTCTCTCAAGTGCCTTAAGTTTCGCTCCAATTTTTTCTTTTTAACAAGCCAGTGTAAACGCTCCTTTAATGACGAAAATTCCGTGTCACTTAAAAATATTGCACGACCACGTAATGAAGCGGAAATGTTTTTCATTCACATTCGTTACTTAACTGCGTCCAATACCACCGTATTCATAATCATCTTTATTTCACCACGTGAATTCATAGGATTTTTGTATTCGAATTTCGTATTTAAGTAATAGAAAGGACACTTTCGTTTTATTCACATTAAAACCTCTAATAGATACTGTGTCTGTTTGCTGCTTAAGAACTCACTTTAATCTTAATAATTAAAAATATATTGTACAATCACATGCCAATAATATAATTCCGAAAACTATAACCTTTAAAGAAACATTTTGTCACTACCATCACACTTAAATCATAATAGCGAAGGTTTGTAAGTGTGTATGTTTTTTTTTAATGAAATAAGGGGGCAAACGAGCAAACGGCAACTTCCGTCGCCCATGGACACTCGCAGCATCGCGGCAGCAAGCCAGCAGCGTTGCCGGCCTTTTGAGAGGTAATAGGGGAGGGTAAGGATGGGATGGGAAGGGAATAGGGGAGGGTAGGGGATTGGGCCTCCGGTAAACTCACTCAATCGGCGAAACACAGCGCAAGCGCTGTTTCACGTCGGTTTTCTGTGAGAACGTGGTATTTCTTCGGTCGAGCCGGCCCATTCGTGCCGAAGCATGGCTCTTCCACGTCTATATGTTTGTTACTTCTTTACGCGTCTACGGCTAAATGAATGTTAATGAAAATTGCCAATACAATAATATAGCTTAAACGTCAACAAAATAATTAATATTATAAACTATACACAACTACTTTTTACCCAGGCACGGGAAGTAGTTCCTTCAGCAAGCGAGAAAAACCGCTGGCGAAAGCTAGATCAAAATAAAGTCTCATCTCAATACAATTTTAGAGCATAATAGACGTATATGAATATACATGCACAGTGCAGCGGCAAACAGTAGGGAATTGATATCACAAGCAATAGCTGAAAGGAAATCGCACAACTTCATAAAGCCTTTCAAATGCTGAGATGTAGAGTTAGATTCTGGTAGATGTGACATAATGATATAAATACATGAAAAAATATTAAGACGGCATTAAATACGTGGGAGAGCCATGCTTCGGCACGAATGGGCCGGCTCGACCGGATAACTACCACGTTCTCACAGAAAACCGGCGTGAAACAGCGCTTGCGCTGGGTTTCGCCGAGTGAGTGAGTTTACCGGAGGCCCAATTCCCTAACCCCTACCCTATTCCCTTCCCTACCCTCAACTATTCCCTTCCCTTCCCTACCCTCCCCTATTACCCTATTCCCTCTTAAAAGGCCGGCAACGCACTTGCAGCTCTTCTGATGCTGCGAGTGTCCATGGGCGGCGGAAGTTGCTTTTCATCAGGTGACCCGTTTGCTCGTTTGCCCCCTTATTTCATAAAAAAAAAATTGAGAAAAGTATTTAAACATTTAATTTAAAGTAAAGGTTTTAAAGATTTGTTTCTTTCCTATGAAATCTATTTACCACTTTATTATAAAATGTCACTTGATATACCAGCTTAGAAAACATTAATTCCAGTTAATATGACGTCATCTAAATATAATTTTGCCAGTTGAAATCAAACGAAAATGTCATTCCGAGTGATAGCTGTTTTCATTCTCACAATGTGACAATATCTCACAGTGCAATAAGATCCTTAGAAATAAGGACATATCGTATACGTTGTTGTATCTATGGCAACAAGTTTTGCAGTCATATTGGACGTTAGTGTACTGTTATAGAATTTTATTGAAGTTAGAAAACTACATTGTTTGTGTACTATATAGCCACCACGTAGAGACTTTAAATGTTTATTAAGAAAATCTGTCGAGCATTTTTACTTTCACACATTGAGACCGCGTCTTGAGACCGAGAAGCATCTTGAGTACTGACTATTTATACCGGCCTTAGTATGACAGGCGTTATTTTAGTGATGAGCAAAATTGATCTTGGTCTAGCTTTTTTTGCAAGGTCATGAGCAAAATTAGTTAAGGTCTTGCAGTCTTAGGCCGGTATAAATAGTCAGTACTCAAGACGCGGTTCGGCTCTATGATTGGTTCAAATTTTGACAGCTAACCAATCGCAGAGCCTGAACCGTGTCTTGAGATCGAGACGCATCTTGAGTACTGACTATTTATACCGGACTAACTCTTCGTCTTGGAGAAAAAGAAAGACAAATATCAATTTTACTCATTACTAAAAAATTTGTCATGAATCTTCAAATTTCAACCTACCCATCTTTATACGATAGAATATTTACACTAACTTCCCATCTTTATACGTCCAAAATGAATGCCTTATCTTTCCATTACGGGGCCAAGTGGAGTGGAAAATCAAAACTCAAGGGCTTATTTCCATTTGTATTCTATCACTTCATTATTGACACAGTATGGACCAATCAATCGAGGCATCGGACCAAGCTTGGTACACAGGAGGACCAGTGTAACAAGACCTCCAGCATTCGTACACTTTCCGCGGAGGTTCTATGGATGGGGAGGGGAGGGGAAGGTCAGAGTGGGCTGGTGGTCAGTGAGTCTGTAATTGGCTGAACCGACAAGATATCCGTAAAACGAGTGGACCCTGACAAGGGTCTCACGCTCAGGGCGTTCCGTTTAGCAGTATTATTACCATCATCATCATCGTCCGTTTTTACCCTTAACTGAAAGAAATTTAATGTTTACTTAACTTTAATTTTTATGAAGATTACTAAAATTTAATGAAGATTTTGACATGAAATCTATTCATATTCTATCAAACTCTCCATAACATTAAAATGCAGGCGCGGTCGTAGCCTGAAATTTTGGGGGGGGGTCTCTCAGTAGTCACTACCCTTTTTTTTTTATCTGCGCCCTACGGACGGTTCTGGGTTTTATTTTATTTTCAATTTTACCTTACATTTTGGGGCGTCATGTCCCCTGTGACCCCCCCCCCCCCTCCCCCTTCGGACCGCGCCTGTTAAAATGTATATTTAGTAATCATTAACTAATGTCACTGAGTGCGGCCGTAACTTACGTGAGTCCCGACTCCCGATGAAGAAAAATTATAGCCTGACCAGTTTAAGCGCGACCCTCGTAGCATACTATAGTTTGTGCGATTTAAGATGATATGGGTGACACATTATAATTGACAATAGTAGGGAAGTTACCTAAGAAAATTAATCGATAATTTTAAAATATCGAATCACTTCGTAAAGGAATTGCAATCGAAATTATCGATTTCGTACTGATGTTTCAGAGTGGCGCCGGCGATTTAAAATGGCCGCCCTTTTTATCGATTTGATTTCGATTCAACAGTGTCAATCTCTATTGGAATTAGTTCCATTTCATGCATCTAACATTTTTCAAATATTTTCGTAACAATAATTTTCACAGTTAAAATTTATAATTTTATATTAATAAGTTAGCATTTAGCAACTTTTCATTTTTGTTCATTTACAATTATAGGAAACATTTGTTTTTGTAGATGGAATATAATTTATTAATTACATTTTGATTTTTTTTGTTTTCTTGTAAAAAAAACCCGTAGCAAGGAATATAAGAAGTGTCACCCATATCATCTTAAAACGCACAAACTATAAATGTATACTACGAGAGTCACGCTATAAGTGGTCAGAGTAATAATAGTAATTGATAGATGTTCGCCGTTATATTACGGCCGCTATACCACGAAAGCATATTATGTTAAAAATGTTAATAAAAGCTGCTTCTTCATTGCGTAATGGGTATATTACATATTAGGGCTCCGTAGCCAAATGGCAAAAAACGGAACCCTTATTTTTTAATCTCGTGAGGACCGAACATTTTTTTCTCAGACTGTATCTTCATAATAATTTTATATCGACCTGTTTTTTCAGTTTTTTTTTTCAGTCAGCGTCTAATTTAAAGTTACCGTATCTAAAAAAGGCTTTGGTATGTTAATGTTTTCTTGAGAATCAACTTAAATAATAACACATGTTTAAAAAATATTTTGATTCATATAAAAACTGACTGAAACATACCATTGTAATTTCACTCTTATTTTGTAGGAATGCCAGCAAAATTTACAACCAGCAGAACATTTCATTTTGTACCAAAACGATCCTTCAAAATATAATATAAAATAAATCGAATATACTTTAACCCTCAACGAATTAGCCGCTAATTAGAGAGCACTAATTAAAAACATTTCAGTCAGAATCAAAAACTTTCAACTCAAATATGAATTTGGCACCGTGTAGGTGTCATATATAAAGGTCTATATACACGCATAATACCATCAACGGCCTGTAAACACGTACGCTGCAACGCTTCGCTCCCTCAACATACTATCACCATTCAAAAAAACACCCTAACAACCCCATTTAAAGTATACTTTACCGTACTAAAAGCCGCTAAAATTATTTTGCAAGAATATTATTCAGACGTGCGAGTAGATGCGTTCATGTTAGTCGTATTTTATTTTGTGTTTGAATTGCAATTTAATATCACAATTTTAAATGTTGGAGAGGAATATTTTAATGTGATATTAAAATTAAATTAAATATTTCTACTATATTATTATAATAGTGAGCAGAAAAGAGGTAGTGGACAGTGGTAGACTATGTTATAATTCTCAGTCTAGTCTTCCTAACATTAAGAAGTACCTACTTTAAATTATTCTTGTAAAGTATCACAAACTATAACTATACCATTGGCAGTCATCCTATTATTGGCATCTTTAATTATTATGTTTGAAAATACTACAACAGTAAATTATAAACCGTTTTAACTTTGTACAGAATACAGGTGGTCCTCCATCTTACGAATTTTCGATCAGGTCACATCTCTAACCCATCCCAGAAAGTACACAAATTTACACATGTTTTCACTTCAACAAGGTCTCGAATTCAGCCAGACGTCCTCCCATTAAAAATATTCACAAAAACTCTTTAGGACATACTGTATAATGACCCTTGAGCTAATTTACACATCCTGTATACCGTCAAACAGCAGCCAGACACCACTAATGAAGTTATATCCCCTCCTGTCTGTTTAGGAAACAATTAGGTATTATTATAGACCCTAGCGGAAGGGCGGGCCCTGTACATCGATCTCCCTAGGGTCTTTAAGGGCTATTCATCATCATCAATCCGTGTGTCAGAGTCATTAGTAATAATCAGGTCTGGCTAAGACACATGCGACTATGTAGGTGTAGCAAAGACGTAGTTCTAAGTTTTTGAAGTGTGCATTTCTTTAGCGGCGTTCCGCGTTGTGACTTTTTGTAAAAATGTAGGTAAGGCTCTTAGAACACGTGACTTGATCGAAAGTTAGTAAGATTTAGTGAGAGTAGACTGCCGCCTATCTCGGTATAACATAATGTACTCGTATGCCTATTGTCCGCTTCTGCTGTTGCACTTCTGCTCCCGGAGTACAATTCGATGTTTTTAAAATCTGCTTAAAGGTAATACTTACAAAGAAACGACTAAATTATTTGGAGTACAAGATGCTATAAGTAAGTTATTTACTTAACTGCTTACTGGACATAATATTAAGTAAAACTCGGTTAAAAATAATAAACTATCTACTATCTACCCATCACTGACATAAATACACATAAACTACTATATACTTAACTGAAAAGCACAATATTCCGCATCGTAATTTCGAAGTAACATTGTACGTCGTAACATGTCAAAACAAATATACTTCATTACAATGTTGACGTAAATTGAGTCTGTTGACGGATCGCTCGTCAAAGAACGTAATTACTAAGATATTAACTTGGTTCTTTCTGGTTCTTTGAAGGTTTCGTATCAGCATGTATAATAATAATATGAAACATTGAATACAGAGTACATATTATTTTATAAAAACTAGCTGGCCTAACAAACTTTGGTTTGCCATTAGGGAATGTTATTCGAATATTCGAATACTCGTTTTATTCGGATATTTGACGATTTTATTATTCGAATATTCGTCAAATTATTTTTCGAATAATTCGAATAGTAAAAATATTATTTATTTTTGTTTGAAATGCTATGAAACATAAAATTAACATGGAATAAGAACATAATTAAGTTTATTTCAGAAAAATATAGTATGTATGAATATTCTACATCTTTAATGATATATTTAAATCTGTTTTTAGTCTAACTAATGAGTAAACGAGCATTCATCGTCGCCGTTGACCATGCTTAAGATGGTATTTTGCCTAAAGACATGCAAATGAAGATATAAGTCCTTTCAGTCATGGATTTAAGTATCGTTAGTAATAGTCGCTCACGATCTGTATCCATTGACTTCTTTCAAGCTTTCTCAGTTTTTTTGTCTACCGTGCTGTACTGTGATGGGAGCAAATTCTGTGTACATTGTATTGACAGGCGATAAAGAATGTGGATAAATTATAAGGAAAGCTACAGGCCATCAAACTTACCGGAAACAGTGGCCTATGATGCAGGCTTCGTAATGGTTTGGAGTTGCATATGATTTGGAGCCCGCATGGAGCTGATGATTATAGATGATGGTACTTTGATAGTACAGAGCTATAGCACCGACATCCTGGAACTGCATGGTGTGATTTTTACACAGTTTTAGGTAGTAATTTCAATTTTATGTGCGTCCATAGAGTAAGAAAATCGGGCATTATTACCTAAACGATGCTGGCGTAGCCCAGGTGGAGAGGCCAGCGTGGTCTACGGATGTGGATCCGATTGAAGACGTGTGGCACATCAATGGGTGAACGGTACGAGTTAAAACTCCAGCTGCAAAATGTGTCCAGGAGCTCGAGTTGGCGCTACTGGAGGAGTAGGAGAATATCCCACAGGAAATGATTGACAATTAAAATGCAAGCATGGAATGGCGTATCCAGGCCCTCTTGAGATCCATAGAAGGCATTACACCAGCATTACACGCTTTTAACATGGCATTTCTTTAATAAAAATGGAGAATTTATCTTAAAAACTTACTACTGAAATTTCAAAGATTTCTTAATTTTTTGATTTTTGCTGATTTTTTTCTATTTTTCACGTTTTTATGCCCTAAATTTATACAAGGTGTAACAAAAATAGATAATACTTTAGGGTGTGTATGTGTTCCTTATAGAGAGTTCACTGTGAAAGTAGCAGCGCTGAAAGACCAAAAATTTTTTTCACTTTTGTATGGGCAAGCGCCCGAACGTCACGAGTTTCCTCATACAAAAGTGAAAAAAAAATTTGGTCTTTCAGCGCTGCTACTTTCACAGTGAACTCTCTATAAGGAACACATACACACCCTAAAGTATTATCACTTGTTTTTGTTACACCCTGTATAAAATTTATTTATTAATAATCAATTAGTAAATAAATAAATAAATATATAAAAATCAGTGAACAATTAAAAAAAAAATTGAAAATTTTGTTATGTTCCTCTAATTTTGCCGGTGTGTTTATTATAGGGGGATTATTTTTTTCTGAATTAAAAAAAATCTAGATAACACCCGCAATTCCATTGAACTTAAATTCGTTTCTCACGCGGGAACCGTACCTTTTCCAAGATAAGAAGTATCAAATGTCCTTTCCTGGGCCTCGAAAGTATCTCCATACCAAACGGCAAATTCGTTTTTGCAGTTTGGGTGTGAAAAGGCAACATACAGACAGACAGATAGATCTACAGCATGGACGTTAAAAAAAGTTTTTTTTTATTTCCATAATCGACAGATATCTATAATATAAAAATGAGTCGCTGAATGTGTTGCGTAAAACTCGAGAACGGCTGAACGGATTGGGCTGATTTTAGTCTTGAAATATTCGTAGAAGTCCAGGGAAGGTTTAAAGTGACCTGTGACACAAAGTTCACCGGGACAGCTAGTAATAAATAAATATTATTGTGCTTAAAACAAATATTCCACCTACAATATAAAATACAACAAAACAATAAACTGCTGATTTTTTGACAGCATGGACGTTTTTCTTTTTACGTCTATAATCGACAGATATAATGGATAAATATGTATTGTGTTTAAAACAAATATTCCACCCACAATATAAAACACAACAAAACAATAAACTGCTGATTTTTCAGTGATTCACAATCACATAAAAAGTTACAAAAATTGTACCAAGAAACATTAAATTACTAAAATTTGTAGGTTCATATTCTTAAAACCGATATCCGAAACACAAAGCACAGGAGAGTCGTAAGTATTAATGCCGAAATCCTTGTAACTGGAACAAACGTGATTTCCCTTGGGACCGTACGTCTTGGCAACATTGATTTCTAAGATAAAAGGTTTTATGTATTCAAAATATCACAATTATTAATAATGTAAAGCTGCCTTGAAGTAATGCTTATGTAATAAAAAGAAAAGGTTTGTTTGCAGAAAGTAAATGCTGAAAATACTAGCGGCCTTATAGTAGTAGTACCACAGAATAGATAATAGTACAGTATAATACCCCCCACACCGGTTTCGGTAACGTGGCTGGTTTTATTGAAACCAGGTCAGTTATGCAGGAGTAATTTTATAGTGCCTCTATTCCTTTATTCTCATAACCCAGTGGGACGGAAGACCGACACGACTAGCGAGAGATCCGGCGCAGGACCGACTTTTTACTTGTCACAACATGTTTCCAACGCGGGAATCGAACCCACGACCACCGAGTCAAGAGCCACGCTCTTAACCACTGGACCACGGAGGCATAATAAGTACCTACTTAAGGTCTAAACGGTGAATCGAGGCACAAAATTACCTAAATGTGTATGAAATTCTGTGATTGCACTCATTTTATTGTCATTGCCTATGATATTATATTATAAAGAAAGTCATTGCCTAATATTCTGCGAGGCGCTAGATAGAGGGGGTTTTTGTATGAAAATGACACTAAGCCCGGGCGCGCACAAGCGGCCAGGCCGCGGCGGCCAGGTCACGGCGGCCATCGAGATAGATACTCTAGTATGAAACCGCCATAGACGACGCGCACCTGGCCGCAACGCGGTCAGCAACCACACCATACTTTCGATGGCCGCCGCTACCTGGCCGCTAGTGCGCGCCCGGGCTAAGGAAATAAAGCAATAGACAAACACTTTACGCTACCCTATGTTATTCAAATATATTTAAGAATAATAGTACCTAAATACCTGATTTTTTTTGGAAAGGACCTGTTTTGAATTGCCGGTAGTTTACAACGTCCCCATTACTTGTAACAAACATCTATCACCTTAAACTTTAATCAGAAAGTGACAACAATAGAATAATTCAGGCTCTACATAATATAGAGCCTGAATGATGAATGAAATTATTGTCACTTTCTATACGATATGTTGGTAGAAGTTGTCAGCTTAACATTACTGTCAAACAAGAAGCATTTGCGTTATGTACAGGTTATTCTATGCTAGTTAGACTAATTATTATATTATTATTAAACCTTCTCAGTAGTAAAAATATCCACACTCTTAATTGCTGTCGTTACAGTGATATACAACGTTTTACTCTTTTACATTAACCATTATACTTCACAAACTTTAAAAAATCTGAAGAGTCTGTAAATGTCTTTAAATAAAAAGCAAGAATTGGAAATTTTCCTATATTTTTCCCTTTTCCTTTCAAAAGTACCGAAAATTAACAAAAATATCTTATAGGGATATACACAAGGATATATTACAGGCAAAATATTCTAATCACTTTCATCAATGTCTAACTTAACGACAGTACCGCGAGTCAGCACTACAATAGCAAGTTTCCTCAGAACACCGTTCCTCCATTTCCCTACGCGCTCGCGGTAACCAGATTTTTGGAACTAATCTACTTACGACTTACGCCACTGTCAAAACATTACGAGAATAGTGAATACATTATCTACATAATATTAATACGCGAGCGAAAAGCTTTGGATCCCTTTTTACGAAAAATGGGGAAACGTAGGTGCATGAAATTTTGCACAGTTATAGTTTATATGGTGAAGGAGTGCATCGAGCTAATATTATTTTGAAATTATGCTTTTATCATACATTTTTTTAACAAATAAAACATTACACATACTACAACACACACACATGAGAAATGACAGATTTTTTAGTGACAAGCCTTACTTACGACTATACGTACGAATTATACTCTTTTATTTATGGTTGAAGTCTGTTGACAACAAGTTGACAAATTGAAAATGGACTATAGTTTTTTTTATTGAATCTTAGATACTATTAGACAATGCTTCCACGGCCAGTCTGAGATCAGCTGAGTCCCAGAGACAAGAGTTGAAAAAAAATGATAAAGTCAATATTTTTTACAAAATATAGGTAGTAGTCCTAATGTCATTGAAACTAAGGTCGAATTTCGACCATTGGGCGATCTCTAGTTTATAAAGAAGATTTTATAAGATAAAATTACAATTGCTCCTAACAGTCCAAAGAAGAACATACTAAGTCAAACTTATCATATATCCATGTTTCACCTCTCCAAATCTAATCTCTGCAATTAGCGAATCGCTAATAGCAAATTGCCGAATCCGATCGTCCGATACCGATCTCTTTGACCCAGGCTGATTGTGTCCACATAATTGGATTTCTCACGCGGTATGTATGAAAACACCCTGTATAACAAATATGATTTTCAACCCTATTACTGTCAGCATAAAGTAGAATATCCCTTATCGATGGCGTGGACGGGTTTAATCGAAACGGACTTACGCGTAATCACATCAATGTTTGAAAGAGTTGTCCATTTCGTTCTTTGTCTTGTTATTAATCGAATTCATACACAAAGATAGAAATCCAATCAAAAATATTATTGCAAGTTGTATGTGAATATAATAGAATAAGCTTTATCAATTTGGATTAAAATAAAAACCTTTACTGACAAATTCCCATTCTTTCACAATTTGATGTACAGACCTACAAAATATGACCTCGTGGCACATGGATGACACCAAAATATTAGTCATAAAAATATGACTTTGACACTAAGAACCGGCTTAGGTTTGAGTCAAAAACTTCTATTTAACCTCAGTTTAAATAGAATTCTTTGGTTTGAGTAACCCTCAAATAACTAATGGCGAACAGATCGCGACATTAAGCACAAAATAGACGACGACGACGTAACGCATGTAATGCTGAATTAGCATTACATGCGTTACGTGCTGCCATGCACTTATGATCGTTTATTATATTGATATTGATTGAATGACATGTAAACTACGTTTAATTTTTCGTCCTGCAAGATTATGTGCATTACATGCACGCATGATCGTTTCGCGATCGGCATGTCATGCAACAATTAATACTGTCACGTAGATGCATGTCATGCTGAATTACCGTCTAGGGTGCACTTTAGTTAGTTAGTACTAGGCCACCCATTAGGTTACTATAATAATAAGCCTTGTGGCCCTATACGGTATACCCCATTAAGAAATTTACTCGACGACAATAGGATCCTTAAGATACCTCTAAAGCTCAAATGCGACAAATCGTTGGGGCTCTACAATATGTAAAAGAAGTAAAATAAAAATATTTTACTTACACCTAACTTCATTAAGTAACGACAGTTTAGAGCTCTTACCCCGAATAACCTCATAATTTAACGTTCATTTTGATTTGTGCTGACTGGACTTATAGAGAACCTTACTAACTTTAAGACGAATGGCCCGTGCGATACAAAAGGACTAATGTGTCCGACTCTATCAATAGACAAAATTTATAGCGCTGCTCCCCCACCAGAAAATATTGGCCTTCCGAAGTGCCCCAGACGTGGGCTATGGAGCCTGGCCAATAGCGCGCAAGTGATAAGAGAAAGCGATTTTGAAAAAAAAGTTGTTTATCAAGAAATAAATATAATTATTGTATGTCATTTTTTCCTCAAGTACTTATCACCTATCTTAATATAATCTTGTCTGTTATCTACTTAGATGTAAGTAATACAATATTAAATTTATTCAATCTTTTTACCAGTAACTTTCCTTTTTAAGAAGAAATCTGTTACTGTATTTTTTAAAATAAACTTGTCACTTTTATTAAAACTTCAGATTTTGTTGTTCAGTAAAAAGTTGCTGCGATGGAAAAATATGCCTAATTCAGAAGGGTTTTCTGCAATTGGCGAAAACGGAATCAATCAACCTATACAATAAGAACGCCAATAATGTAATCGCTTTTTCTCCCAACTTGCGGCATACACTTCGGAAGTTTACATGACATAGTAAAAACAAGTGACGGCGCTGAAAGGAAAGTCGGTAGTCTATTGACAGTGGGAGTTAGTTTGTCGATGGGGGAATTTGTTATTCCAGGTTATGGTATCAATAAACATGTTTTTTGGGGGAGGAATTGGCTAAAAAATCGCATGACTAATCTTAAAGCTTCGTATAATAGTTGTACTATTATCTATTCTGTGTTAATAGTAATGTTATTGTGTTTTATGAGCAATCGTGCTTCCTATAAAAATATAATATTATCATTGATGTAGCTAGAAGCATCTTACGAGTAGATTATACTTTTGTACCATTAAATTTCATACTAGGCTTAAGCTATTTAATAGGTATTAAAATTTGCGTGCGGCTTCTCCCGAAAAGAAAGTAGGTAATCTATAATTATTATCCTTCCTCTATGTCTTAGCCAAAAAAAATTGGACCAGTATTTTCGGAGCCTATTCCATACCAACAAACTTTTCCTCTTTATAATATAACTAGTGGCCCACGCCAGCTCCGCTCGTGGTACCTACATACATAGCCTATAGCACTCAGGGGCGTCTTAGCTATAGATTGGTGAGATAATTTTTGAAATTGGTCCAGTAGTTCCTGAGATTATCGCGTTCAAACAAACAAACTATTCAGCTTTATAATATTAGTAAGATAGACTAGTATTATTATAATTATTATTATTATTATCAGCCTACAGTATCCCACTGCTGGGCAAAGGGTGCAATATACTAATTACTAATAATTAATAGAGTTAGGCTGATGATAATAATGCCAAAGCCCATTTCCCTGGGTCAACATTTCTAGCTCAAACCGACAGCACACACTGCATAATTGATTTTATAAATTAATGTTTGCACTTGACAATGCGTTTCATTACGGAAGCTGTATCTACTATATTACCGTATTATAAAGAGAAAAATTAAAATGTTTGTTTGCATAGACTAGGCATCGAAATTTTGATAAAATGTGGTACAAATGTCCCATACAAGAAAATAAACAAGATACGTGGGAGAGCCATACTTCGGCACAAATGGGCCGGCTCGACCGGATAAATACCACGTTCTCACAGAAAACCGGCGTGAAACAGCGCTTGCGCTGTTTCACGCCGAGTGAGTGAGTTTACCGGAGGCCCACCCCCTAACCCCTACCCTATTCCCTTCCCTACCCTCAACTATTCCCTTCCCTTCCCTTCCCTACCCTCCCCTATTACCCTATTCCCTCTTAAAAGGTCGGCAACGCACTTGCAGCTCTTCTGATGCTGCGAGTGTCCATGGGCGATGGAAGTTGCTTTCCATCAGGTGACCCGTTTGCTCGTTTGCTTTATTTAATTTAAAAAAAAAAAAAAAAAAAACAAGATACTTTTTTGGAGTAAGGTTTCTACGATATTTTTAACACGTATTGGCTAATTAACTTTAGTGCTTCTATATTTTATAGCTTTTTATAGTAACTAGTTACTAGTGGCAATAGAGCCTCACACTGATAAAATACAGTTACTAAATACAATTATTATTATTATTCTACATTATCAATACTTTCCTACAGTAGTATACAAAACCTTCGATAACTCTATCTATAAAGAACTATATATTTCTATCGCCTAGTTTTACAGTTACTAGTGACAGAAACTTCCGAAAGCAATTCGTCATTCGATTGTAACACCTAAATCCCATGCAATAATGGAACCGAATGCGTTTGTACGTCTGTCACCTCCATACCCGACCACACTTCGTCGGCAGTCACCGCTTTGCTGCGGTTACCAAACGCGAAACAATTCGAAATTTAACTTTAAAGTCCTGATTTTGACTCAACAAACACGAGCAACGCATTTTGAACTTTATACGAAGGTGTTACAATTGAATGTCCTGTACAAGAGTTTTCCGTTTAAGAAAAATTCATGACTGCAATAGACTGCTTTGATCTTTTCCTTATTTTTATTTTGCCAACATGGCCGCGTCATGTTTGATCTTAAAAATATAATTTTGTGGACTTTTGATCGGGAAATTGACTTTTCACCTCTTTAAATGTTTTCCACTTAATAACATAATAATGTTTACTCCATGAATAGATCACAAGTAGATATGGCATATCTAATATCGTAGAGAAAAAGATGTGGATTTTAAAGGTTGTTTGAAACTCTTTAGGCGAATTTTACAAATAGAGTTAAAGTCACTCAAGTTATTTTATATTACTTTAATAACTTATTAGTTATTAAAGTAATACAGGGTGCAATTAAACCTTTCTGCCAAATTTTTTTTGGGATTAGATGTCATTATAAGAGTCCATTTAACCAAAAAAAAATTGGGTGTTATTTTTTTTTTCAGTGACATATTTTATCCCATTTAAAATCGTTGCAGAACGGTCACTCGCGGCGCGGGGGAATAAGAGGGGGTGACACGGGATGAGGCGCGCGCGCGGGGGCAGGTCACGCGCGGCCGACGCATCGTGTCCATTAATTGTAGTGTTTTTTAGAATAACTTTCGGAAGGTTTTTCTCAACATTTTAGTACTGAGTGACTGTAAAAGAAAAAATACGCGTATTTTTATTTTTAACAAGAATCAATATATTATCAAAATTTGGCAGGAACGTTTAATTGCACCCTGTATAAAATAATTTGAGTGACTTTTAGCCCGGCCGCACATTGTCCGAAATTTCTGATCAGAAACAGTTGAACGTCCGCGCTGTCTCTTACATTTTGTACTGAGCCGAGTGAGCTCGAACTCGCCGGAAGGATATTTCGGATAGTGTGCGGGGTGGCGGTCCGGCGGAATTCAACTGTTTCTGATCAGAATTCGGACAATGTGCGGCCGGGCTTAATCTATTAGTCCTAAAACTATCCCTTTTGGATTTCTTAATCCAAAAGGGATAGTTTTATGACTAATCCATCTTTCAAAATAAATAACTGCTTATCTAGATCAAAATCAATAATAATCAACTAATGCACCGTGCATTCTGAGGTATTTCTCTTTCCCTATCTTTCAATATAGTTTTGTTCTTTGGTTAACTTTTTAAAGTTAGTCGATTAAAATCGCTAGTAAATATATTATAAACTACTGTCAAAATCCTCAGAAAACAAGTCAGAAAATAATAACTCAGAGAGTAGAGCCGAACATTAATGACTTAAATGTAATTAAATGAAAATTCGGACATAAGCCCCATTATACGAGTACATTATCTGTCAAACGCTTAATAAAATGAAGGTTAGAAATAATTTAATGTCTCTGAGTGTGGCAGTTAGTGGCTTATACATAATATAGCTATATTTCTACTTTCAAAAGCAAATATGTTCCCTGAAAAACTATTTAACTGCATTTTACTTGCTAATTAGTAAACAAAAACCGCAAAATATTTCACGTCCACACGTTTCCCCGCTGTTTGCTCTCTTTATATAATTTGCATTCGTTTTGTCGCTTTAAATAAGTGTATTTCAAGAGGAAATAGCAGTTTCAGAAACATTAAAATTACAGTATTTTTATAATGTTGTGCAGTTAGGGAACCTGCACCTACAGACAGTACAGTACAGTTAACCTACGTATCATTAACTTCAGGATGAGTAGGTTACTTTAGAACTCAATACAACTTCACTCATACAGATTTAATTGAATACTTTATTAGTTATTACCTACTTTAATTTAATAAAAAGTTTAAATAAAGTCCATTTTCACTTAAATCTTAAACTAAAGATAATTAAACGTCTTTGATTGCGGCTCTTTAGCTAATACAAATAAATAATAATACAAATATAAGAAATATTATTTTTTTATATCTACAGTTTTTCATTTACAACATCTAATTTATACTGTATAGAACAATAATTTTCAACGAATCATTTTATTATTATTCATTTGAAAATACTATTATGTATTTTAAGGGAAAACAGACTGGATTGAATCAGGAACGAAGCTGCACATTGAATAAGCTTGACGGAAAGTAACAACTTACATTCGTCCTATTTACACGAATCTCAAAGATGGCAAAGGACAGAGCTAAGAGCAGGTCTCAGTAAGGGCAATTATGTGCATAGCTTTGATCGTAAGGGGTGCGATAATAGTACTTGTTACTGTAGAGCACTAAAGAGTTTCAAAAGAGTAGTACTTTTTTATAAAATAAAGAGGCAGACGAGCAAACGGGTCACCTGATGGAAAGAACTACCGTTGCTGATGGACACAGACTTCTGTCTGTGTCCATGAGCCTGTACTGTTCTCAGTCGCAGGTGAGTTGCCGGCCTAACTAACTATCATCAAAATTGAACGCCTCCGTGGTCTAGTGGTGTAGAGCGCGGCTCTTGACTCGGAGGTCGTGGGTTCGATTCCCTCGTTGGAAACATGCTATTTCCAAGTTTGGTTAGGACAATGCCGGCTGATCACCTGATTGTCTGACAAGTAAGATGATCCATGCGTCGGATGGGCATGTAAAATGTCGGTCCTGCGCCTGATCTCTCGCCAGTCGTGTCGGTCTTCCGTCCCACTGGGTTATGAGAGTAAAGGAATAGAGAGTGCTCTTGTGTACTGCGCACACACTTGGGCACTATAAAATTACTCCTGCGTAGCTGGCCTGGTTTCAATGAAACCGGCCACCGTCACCGAAACCGGTGTGGGAGTTATTATTATTATTAACTATCATCATCACCATCAGCCTATAATAGTCGTCTACTGCTGAACGTAGGCCTCCCCAACCATCCCGATCTTCGGCAGCCCTTATCCATCCGCTGCCAGCCACTTTCTTCAAATCGTCGGTCCACCGTGCTGCGGGACGTCCTACACCACGATTGCCTAAGCGTGGTCTCCACTCTAACACTTCTCTGCTCCATCTACCGTCTTTCTACTAACTATATAACTATTTATTACTCCGTTGCGCAGAAATTCGTTTATCGCGCAGGAACCGTACATTTTTCCGGGATGAAAAGTATCCCATGTCCTTTCCCGGGACTCAAAGTATCTCCACACCAAATTTCATCAAAATCTGTTCAGCAGTTTGGGCGTAGAGGTAACAGACACACTGACAGATAGACAGACAAACAGCGTTACAATTTCGTATTCATAATATATTATCTATTAATATCAAAACAAGTTACAAATTTGAAATTAATAGTAGTATTATAACAATAATATTCTCGACAGAGACCATTTTCTCTATGTTCTCGACAACTAAAATAAAATCGGCCAAGTGCGAGTTGGACTCGCGCACGAAGTACCTAATCCGTACCAAAATAGAGCAAAAATAGGCTGAAAATTGTGTTTTTGTAGTGTGAATTGACTCTTAGTAATAGGAACCTGTTTTTACCCTTTGGGTACGGAACCCTAAAAATTACGAATCCTTAGTTAGTGACATCTATTGGCGTATTCTGAAACTAATATAACCAATTGCCACGGGTTAATAATCTAATGATGCAGTTAGTTTCAGTTTTATTCGATAGATGGCAGGCAGTAATTATATTTTGAAGTCACACATATTTAGCAACTCTGGCTTATACGAATAGTTACTAGTAGATGTAGAACAATGTTTATTTTACCAAAGCCAAGATATTTTGTATACTTCACAGTTATCTAGACCTCTATAATTAAGTTCGACTTAAGAGAGGTCTAGACTCTACATGGCACTGCATACTTTTAGTTTTGCTACTAGATGTCGCAGTTCTAATTAGTTTCCAAAATTGACACTAGATGGCAGAGTTCCCACTCTGAAGGCATAAATTAATAACAAAAGCAGCCCAAGATTAATTAAAAGGGCAATAATATTTTGAAAAAGATAATATTAATATGATTTTTGTCTATTATCAGGGCGAGCTAAGCGATCCCTAGTATTACATACCATATGGTACACTTTACGGAAAAACTAACGCCTATTGATTTGTGCTTTCACATACCTAGTAAATAGTAATATTTATTTATAATATAATGTAGATGTGTTATCATCAGTCAGTCAAGGATTTTTATCAGTAGATATGTCATCATCAATTCATCAGTCCGTTAAGGTGTGACGACGCGAGCCATCACAAAGCTCGGCTTTTAGCTAGTTATTTTTATTTTATATAATAAGTAATAAAAACGGCTCATTATCTGAAAAAAGATAAATAATTTAAAAATATGTATTTATCTTACCTATAACTGTTACGTTTAAAAGAGATTTTTTACAGTAATTAGCAATAACTTCCTCAAAAGAGAAAAAACTTCACAGTTTTTTTCTCTTTTGAGTGGTACTTAATTAAGTAATTCTCTGCAAAAAGTTGCCGTGAATTTTACTTTGAATATTTATAAAACCAGACGACGCCGCGCGCGCCCTTAACTTGGTTATGCCAAAATTCGTCTATTGCGCGTGCAACTTACATAATATTATTTTCGGGATAAAAGTATAATAATATTTCCTCGGGACTCAAAGTATAGCTCCATAGTCCATACCAAACAACACGATGCAGGGTTCGGATCGGTTTGGGCGTAAAGAGGTAACAGACAGACACACTTTCACATCTTATTAATAATTATGTATACAGAACATTTTACGATTCCAATTCTGTTAAAACCTTATTTATCTACATACATAGGGTCATCGATTTCTAAGCAAATATTTAGCTTAGTGTGGTCCTTTTATAAAGTTCTCACAATCGTCGTCCAGCCTTATTAATTGTCTGATATATTCTCAAGAATGCCCAAATCTTGATTTCTCGAAAACGGTTTGTGAGGTCTCATTAGAGTTTTTTTTTAAAAGGTTTCAAATTGCGTATCTTTCCTTCTTTCTTTCTACTGCAGAAATTTCAATGAATTGGTATTTTGTAAATACTTAAAGGTAACATTTCGCAATTCGTTTTTGAGCATTACATTACAAGTGTAATGTAACACCTTTGAGCATTCCATAGCTAGTTGATGTTACAAGTTGTATCAAGATATTACAAACTGTACCTATCATTACAAGGTGCGCATTGTAATGCTCGGCTTTGTATCATTACAAGGTGCGCATTGCAATCATTCTCGACACTGTAACGTTACATTACAAGCGAATGCTCCCGGTGAGGGAGCACCTTAACGTTAGATATATAGGGTGTAACAAAACTAAGTGATAATACATTAGAGTGTGTATGTAAAGATAAAGGGGTATATAATATAGAGGTCGCTTTGAAAATAGCAGAGCTGAAAGAATAACTTTTTTTTTTAATTTTGTATAGGACAATAATTCATGACGCTCGGGCGCTTGCCCATACAAATGAAAAAATATTACTTTTAAGCGCTGATACTTTTACAGTGAACTCTATATTGTAAGGGGCATACATACACCTCATCAAGGATGATGGTATATTTTTCGCTTGGAACGATGGCGATATACCTACAGAAAGCCATAAAATCGTTTCTTGTAAGAAAAGAGGTTTTATATGACCTTATGTGACTTAGGTAACGTATGTTTGTGCAAAAAACCGTCGAAACACACAAACGTTCTTTGTACGTCTAGCCGGTGGCCTCGACAGTGGATGGGTACAGTAAGACACGTAAATATCTGAAACATTATTTACTTAAAAATCCGCGATAAGGAAACGAATGTGCTGCGAAAAATCCAAATCCGAAACTTATACTAGACTAGATCATTTTCATTAATACCTAAATGACATTTTTATATTGTAACTTGAAATATATAAATCGTTATTATATCGCGCGAAAACCATAATTTTCCGCAACAAAACAATTTATGTCCTTTCTTGTCTCCCAAAGTATGCATCTCGAAACTTAATCGGTGCAGCCGTTTAAGCGTGAAGGGGTAAGGAGGCAGACAGACAGACACTCATTCACATTTATAATATTACTAAAAACATTGTAATTTTATAAGAATTTTACCCCGCACTTACTTCATATAGAAATGAATTAAGAAAATTGAAAAAGCGACCTTAAAATAGCCTCCTTGTTTTTAAAAAGTCAGTTGAAATATAGAATTTGGCAATTAAGAACTGCGAGCAAAAAATTATCGTACGAGTGTACCCAAAAAATACGTCCGGTGAGTTTACCTTTTGCCAGTTCTCAGAACTTTTAGGTATTGCATTCCGCACTGAAATTATATTAGACTTATTGCTTTAAGATGCCATAATTTTGTTGATAACAATCTTCTGTTTAGAACTAGCCTGTCCTGGAGACAAAATCAACTTTCAAATGGCGCTTTTAAATATTATCTATGGTTCTAAATAAAAAGTTTTAACCGACTTCCGAAAAGGTGGTTCATATTCGGCTTTACAGCCTATGCAATTTTTTTCCGAAAACATGTACTACCGTCGCCCATGGACACTCCCAACTTCAAAAGAGTTGCTGGTGCGTTGCCGGCCTTTTAAGAGGGCATACGCTCTGTTCTTACAGGTTTGCAGGTCGTAGTGGTTCGGAAATACTGCTGGTGAGAGTTCGTTCCACGGTGGAAGACTGCCACTTATCAAGGTGATAAGGATGGTATATTTTTCGTGTCGAACGATAGCGAAAAGTTGCAGAAGGTATGATTCCGAACAATTCCTCGGAGCACTCCCCGTGATACAACCGATAGAGAATGCAGAATGAAGCCACATATCGGCGTAATTCCAAGGGGCCCTAGTTTTAAACACTATCGGCCGTTCCCAATATTCAATATATCTCTGGTTTGACATACAACCGATCGCAGCTAACATTGAATTGACATAAAATATATATATCTAATGTCTAATGTGAGCTATTCCTATCTCTAGTAGGGCAAAACCAGAGATATATCAAATATTGGGAACGGCCGTTAGACAGTCAATAATCAGAGCGGCCCTTCGTTGGATACGATCCAGAAGGAGTAGTTGGTATTTTTCATATAAATCAGAGTACACTGACTTATTTGGTAAAGGCAAGAAATAATTCAGTGTTTGGAAAAGGCTTAATATATTTTTGACTCTCTTATTTCATTAAATATAAATATTAAACACTGAGTAAATGTCTAGTTGCTAACTGACGAAAGCATTGTATCAACATTTCTTTTTGTAATTTTCTGTTCCTCATGTTAAGTGACCTACGGTAAGTCTTAGTGAGAATAAAGATATTTAACCCTAAACCTATTTTGATGCCCAGAGATGACAACAATATTCCATATGAGGCCGAATCTGCGCCTTGTAGAGTTGTAGACGTTGGTCCGGACTGAAATACTGTCTCGTTCAGTTCTCTCTCTCTTCCAGTGATTCTTCAATTACTGAAGGTTGGCAGTCATGCTCCGAAACGTTTCCTTGTCCAAAGCGAGAGTGAAAAGTTCTTCAACAGACTTCATTCCTGTCCATTCTCGGATATTCCTCAGCCAAGATGTTTGTTCAGTTCAGAATACCAATTAAATGTAATCTATACTAATATTATAAATGCGAAAGTATCTCTGTCTGTCTGTCTGTCTGTCTGTCTGTCTGTCTGTCTGTCTGTCTCGCTTTCACGCCAAAACTACTGAACCGATTGCAATGAAATTTTGTACACAGTTATTCTAGAGTCTGAGAAAGGACATAGGCTACATTTTGATGTGGGAAAATATCTTATTTCCATGAAAATATCGATGAAAATTACTTCGCATTGCGCGTGGCCAGCGCTCATCCCGGGGGTCCTGGGTTCGAGTCCCGCAGGCGGAACAAAAAGTTTTCAATGTTCCTGGGTCTTGGATGTGTATTAAAATAAAATTTCAAAAATCTTAAACATAATATTTTATGTATAATATTATAAAAAATCCAGAAATATATCGACGCGATGCAATGAACATTTTAGTTCTAATACGATTCAACAGATGGCGCTTTTTTTACTTCGTTGGAACATAGAACTAATCATACTTATTAGTTATTATGTTTTTGTTTATAGTTTTTAATACGTTAGAATATTATGTTTAATAATATTATCACTTGCTATAATAATAATCAATCTATCTTATCTTATAGAACTCCTACTGCATTTCTAAGGAGTTCGAGTGTGTTGTGTTGGCCTATATTCCATCCAGAAAATATATCAATGCAATCAACATTTTAATTCGAATATATGAAAACAGATGGCGCTTTAATTTTTACTTCATTATTATAACAGAACTAATCATACCTACTTTATTATATATTATTGTTTTTATTCATAACTAGCTGTTGCCCGCGACTTCGTCCGCGTGGACTTTAGTTTATAGCGCGCGGTGTCAACAAAATTTGTGTCAAATTTAAAAACTTTTTAAAACCCTGGTAAGTGGTACCCCTCTTAGGGCCGCGCTACACCGGAATGGCAGCGCTGAAAGTGCTCGCCTCGCCGCTGCCATTCCGGTGTAGCGCGGCCCTTAATTAATCAAAATACCCAAAAACAGCTGTGCAGTATGCACATAATCTGTACTAATATCATGAATGCGAAAGTATCTCTGTCTGTCTGTCTGTCTGTCAGTCTCGCTTTCACGCCAAACGCCAAAACTACCGAACCGATTGTAATGAAATTTTGTATACTGATAGTCTAAAGCCTGAGAAAGGACATAGGCTACTTTTTTACTGGAAAAAAGGGTTGTAAGGGTCGTAAATTTGTTCAAAAAATTCATAATAGATGGCGCCGTGCGTCTTCTACATCGCGCTGACGCTTGCTCAAAAGTCTTTCTATAAGAGGTGGTATCATCTTACATTTAAGTCTCGATTTTTTTCGATTGTTATATCTATTCTACGGTATTAAATAACTCAGTACTTTATCTGTGCAGGCAGTGACGTAACCTTAAGACCAAATTTCACCAACGACTGTTAAAGTTAATGCTCGAATTAGTATCACGTTAGCTGTTTTGTTTTTCATATGAATGAAAGAGAAGACAGGATATTTTAACAAGCTGTTAACACTAACAGACGTTGGTGAAATTGGGGCTAAACCTATCAATGATAAATAGTTTATGGGTAAAGTTGTGTAATTGGGGGGCTAAATAAGCTTTAAAATTTGGCATAATATATAAAGTTTAACATACAAAAATGAAGTACTTATTGTTTGCACACTGCACAGCTGTATTGATTTAAGGGGTACCAGGGTTTTTTTATAAAAGCTTTTGACACCAATTTTGTTGACATCGCGCGCTATAAACTGAAGTCCACGCGGACGAAGTCGCGGGCAACAGCTAGTCCATAATAAATTATAAGACAAGTAAAATAAGAAGCTGTTAGCTCTTAAGCGAGGCCGTGTGTGGTCTGGCAATTCAGTTCACGGCGATACATTAGGATTCGCGCAGACGAGCGACAGCCGACCGCTACCGGTGGCCGGAAACTCTGATATCAATGGATTTGCCAGTAATATTTATTCAGAACAGCAACACTTGCAATTGAAGTCGTAAGTGGATGCAGTAACAAACATTTTAAGGTTAATTAGGGTGGGTTGCACCAGAGGCGTGGTTAAAGTTAAAGTTAAGGATAATGTTGTGGTTATAGTTAAGGCTAAATTTAGCTTTAACCTTAACTTTGACCGGAGAAATTGACAGATGACAGCTGGTCCAAGGTTATAAATGAACGTGGGCGGGGGCGCTGCTGGTAAAGGAGAACTGTCAAATGGCGTTTTTGTATGATGACAGCGTTAGTACCTTTTTTCGCCACGTGCATTTAAAAACTTGTCGAGCTCTATGGTTATAGTTAAATATGGCGTCTTGATGGCGTCCATTTTAACCATTAATCAAAGATTTGACATTTTGCATTGTAGTTAAAGTTAAATGTATAGTTAAAGTTAGTCGGTAGCAACCCAACCTTACTTTTTCTTAACTTGCAACTTACCTACTTCATCAATTAGCTAAAATAATCTCGCTATACATAGAACACATTATTTCTAGATATAAAATTATTTTCCCGGTAATAAAACCTACGTTTATGCAAAAAAGAGCATTTTAAAAGTATTGTTAGTTAACCAATTCATCTACTCATGTCTCCATTTGAGATTTAACTGAAGTTGCTGTAGCGATGCAATGGCGCGTAGTTTGAATGCGCCGTCATGGAGACATTTGGCTTACAATGGGAACTCTAACACAATGTATTAAGAATGTCAGAGGACTATCATTTATCATGTTTCTTCCAATGAATACGTGATTATGATGATAGTATCATTATAATGTCTTTTATAGATCACTAAATGTTGCCTGTTGAAAATGTACGATCCCCGAACAACGAATTTCGTTTCCAGAAATTGTCTATTCGTGAATCGTACGTTTTTTTTGTAATTGAAGACTAATCAGTATTCACTATCCACACATCCGGGACTCATCTTGTTCTAGATCAGTACACGTCTTTCCCAAAGTGGGTGATAACGCCTCCTTATGGGCGCTGGAGGCAAGAGGGCGGTGTGGGACCCAGAAAAAAAAGAGGCGTTGTGTAGAGGCTTGGGGGTTATTTATTTCATCTGGATGCATTTATTAAAACAATGGGGGGTGCTAAAACATAATTTGTTCTCAAAGTGGGCAGTAGACAAAATAAGTTTGGGAACCCCTGTTCTAGACCGTACTACTGTATTTTCAGTAAAAGATGGTAAACGTCGCTCGTTCATGCTTGCCTACATAATAGACATAGCCGAAACTTTTTCGTATTCGCTTCGTTATAGAATCGCCGAACAAAATGAATGGAATTGATATAAGGCGAGTCGAACGTCAACGTCATATTAACGAACGCTTATGTCAATTCCACACATTTTCATCGGTGTTTCTATAACGAAGCGAAAACGAAAAGATTTTGGCTCACCCCCCTGGTTATCTGCACGGCACAGCAAACGGTAACGGATATTATTTGTCTGTCTTCCTTTGAAAGTCGATGTTCAGTACTGTCGCACGTATAATATGTATTAGACTTAAGATTAAAATTATGTTAGCTTTTACCTAAAAAAAAATGTGCTCTCAGACCTCAGCATACACTTTAAAAACCCGGAAAATCAAAATAGTCTCGATATATAACGACAAGGTCGATTTTGATATTGGAATATCAATTCTCAATCGAAATATATGTGATTAATAACATCCGTGACCCAAAAACGTTATATTTTAATAAAGTTTATGATATATAGTAATATGCATATCAACTTGTATGGAGACACTGTTGCCAAATAAGTCATTATTGGTTATATTTAATCTATTCAATGCTACGTTCGAAATGATCTATTATTATAAATCATTAGACTTTGCTGCCCGTTCCGTTGCGCGGTTTTTTTTTTTTTATGAAATAAGGGGGCAAACGAGCAAACGGGTCACCTGATGAAAAGCAACTTCCGTCGCCCATGGACACTCGCAGCATCAGAAGAGCTGCAAGTGCGTTGCCGGCCTTTTAAGAGGGAATAGGGTAATAGGGGAGGGTAGGGAAGGGAAGGGAATAGTTGAGGGTAGGGAAGGGAATAGGGTAGGGGTTAGGGGATTGGGCCTCCGGTAAACTCACTCACTCGGCGAAACATAGCGCAAGCGCTGTTTCACGCCGGTTTTCTGTGAGAACGTGATATTTATCCGGTCGAGCCAGCCCATTCGTGCCGAAGCATGGCTCTCCCACGTATAAAATTTGCCGCGTGCGAGCCGTACTCTTTAATAAAAAGTATCCTTCCTATGTTCTTTCACGGTACTTAAAGTTTTATATTTAAATTCCATGCAATTGGATTTCCGAATACGGAAACGTATTCGGAAATCGAATACGGAAAACGTGAACGTATTATGCAGCTAGCCTTATGCTAAGTACCTACTCACATATGGTTTTGCTCGATCGAGCAATCACGTAGAGTAAAATCCACATCTTGGGCTTTCGTCCACACATTCAGCATTGCTCGATAGTTTTACTTCAAATCGAAGGAAATTAGATATATTCAATTCCATCGAGCCGGCTCGATGCGAGCCTTCGAGCTGTGAGTTTTGCAGTCCACACTGTGGTTTTTGCTCGATTTGGAGTAAAACTATCGAGTAAAACCGTATGTGAGTACTTAGCATTAAAGAGCGTTTGCTCAGTTCGGGACGTCTAAAGTTCAAAAGGCGAATCGAGGCACAAAAAACCTTATAAAATGTGAAAAAATTAATTTACCTGTCTTTTTTTTTATGAGATAAGGGGCCGAACGAGTAAACGGGTCACCTGATGGAAAGCAACTTCCGTTGCCCATGGACACTCGCAGCATCAGAAGAGCTGCAGGTGCGTTGCCGGCCTTTTAAGAGGGAATAGGGTAATAGGGGAAGGTAGGGAACGGAATAAGGGAGGGTAGGGAAGGGAATAGGATAGGGGATTGGGCCTCCGGTAAACTCACTCACGCCGGTTTTCTGTGAGGACGTGGTATTTCCCCGGTCGAGCCGGCCCATTCGTGCCGAAGCATGGCTCTCCCACGTCTATCACGTGTCTCATCGTTTTGTTTGGAGTATGAAGATATATTATTATATAGCTTAACATCGTCAAGCAAGCCTGATTGGCGGTTCGAATCTCTAATGGTCTACGGAAGGTTAGACCTTGGCATCGAGCGGTTTTCACACCATCTACTATGTAACGTAAGTGTGCAATTACGAGGGTTCTACTACACGCATCCGACATTCAGAATTTGACTTGCGATTTGCAGGATGTAACATCAGAGAAGTTGATAAGCATGGAGAACCTATGCTATTTGGTCAGGTTATGTCAATTTTAGTCGTGACTGTCATATCCATACTTCCATACTAATAATATTATAAATGCGAAAGTGTGTCTGTCTGTCTGTCCGTCTGTTACCTCTTCACGCCCAAACCGCTGAACCGATTTGGCTGAAATTTGGCATGGAGGTACTTTGAGTCCCGGGAAAGGACATAGGACACTTTTCGTCCTAGAAAAATGCACGGTTCCCGCACGATGAACGAATTTCGGCGCAACGGAGTTGCGGGCATCATCCAGTTATTACATAAATTATGTCAGAGAAGTTGATTCCTAGAAACAAAGGGGACGTTTTTTGTCGGGCTCTGTCAATATTAGTCGTGATCTGTCGGCAAATCTTAACTTAGCCCGACGCAATTAAGAAGGCCCATTTATCAGGATGCAATTAAGTTCCACATTAGCTAGCCGGATTTTTCGGTTTCCTCAAAATATATCAGACTTCTGTATCAGACAAACAGATTTCTTTTTAGAAATAAGTTCCCAAATTCCTTTGTGTCGTCTTTCTGTGTAAACTGTTATATTATTGTTATGTTTTCCTGTGCACAGTAAATTATAAATAAAAAAAAAATCGTTTGGCGCGTTTCCAAATAAATGCAGCATTGCAGCATAGCAGGGATTCGGTCAGGTTGGCCTGCGAGAAGTCCAACCGCATCGATCGGCCTTCTCGTAAAATGGGGCCTTTATGGCTTACGGAGAATTTATTTTTCTGGACTGCGTAGATACTAAAATACACGAAATTGCAACAAAGTCCGTCCAGCTGTTTCGCAACAAACATCGCGATTTTTTTAATAGGACATCCGTCATACTAACTACTCTAACTTGATAAAAACGTCACAAGTACCTAATGTACTTCTAGCCTGGTGTTTTTCCAACTCATTTACATAATAAACCTTCGCGTGTAAAGAAAGTATTTGTTTGCATGTCTTCACAACATATATTAAAATCTATGAGTAGAGGATTGCAATAAGACGGATGTAGAAATTTCTACTATTGTCTATTTTTTACTTCATTTTAAATTAATCTCTTCTAATATATAAAATTCTAGTGTCACAATTTTAGACCGCGTACTCCTCCGAAACGGCTTTACTGATTTTAACCAAATTTCATATGCACATTCAGTGGGTCTGAGAATCGGCTACTGGGTACTTTTTATATTGATAAGTGCATTTGTTGAATAAATAATTAATAGTAAATTATTACAACACGACGTGAGTCTTATATTATTATATAATATATCTAATATATAAAATTCTCCTGTCACGGTGTGCGTGGTTGAACTCCTCTAAAACGGCTCGACCGATTTTCGTGAATCTTAGCGAGCATATCGGCTAGGGTTGAGAATCGGACAACATCCCCTCTTTATATAAATAAATTGTTGGTAAGTGTATTAATTTGTTGAATAATTAATAGTGAATTGTTACAACTCGAGACTGACGGCGACCATTGTTTGTGCGACGGCGATGGACATTGCCATGGTAACATACTTATTTAGTCACTTCAATAAAATAATATTTTCGAAATACTTTAATATATTATTAGGTATGGCAAAGCAAACTCTCGCTGCCAGCGATAATCCGGGCAATGCTGAGCAGTGAGATCGCATGGCAGGCAGTAAATGACTTTGCCCAGGAAGTCATCACCGCAAAAGAGGAGGCCGAGCGTAGGAGAGAACGGGAGGTGCTCGACCCTTTAAGACGGCCGAGGAGAAGACGCACGCGACGGAGTGGCCGCGGCGACTTACATTAGCCGGGTACTCGGGGCGGTGATGTGGGGACACCGCCGCCCATTGCACCGAGTCCTAGAGAGAGCCATGATGCGCAAGGTGTTCCTGCGCATCGCGGCCCCCCGAGTAGCGGGGTGGTGTCGGGTCTGTAGATGATCGCTGGTTGAGTCGTGGTAGGTTCTATCGTACCCGCAACTCTGCCTTAAGCGATGAGTGGAACACCATGGGGTTTTAGTGGGTAGAGGAGTCCCACATACCCCGGCCGATATCCCCAATTTGCCGGGGATGCATAAAGCATTTCCCCATGTTAAAAAAAAAGGTATGGCAAAGCAACGTTTGCCGGGACATATAGTTTTGATATAAAATATGTCTATGGAGTACGATAGCATTTGATTACGATATTTTTTTCTTTACAATCAGTTGCATTATTCATTAGACTAGCGGCTCCTTTAATATTTAATTTAAATATTAGTATTTACGTTAAATGTTAATCAACCCATCAAGCCCCACAAGCTGACCGGTGAGCGAGACACAAGAGATTACCAAGAATCCACGATGGAAGGATTAAAGTTCTTATTGGTCTACCAGAATCTGATGGCAAATTTTGACAGTAGATTTTCAAAAAATATCCTTGATCATTAGATAAATTTATATATTTGCATGTTTCACACACATAATGTTTTATTCCAATTACCCTGGTATTGCTATAGTCAATTTACTTTCTCACTTTTTGCCATTCTGGTAGACTGATAATTATTAATGTCGAATTTGGACTCCCGAAATCGATTTGAGTTCGGCTTCGGTGTCAATTTTGATTCAGTTTCGATCGTTATGGCTGCGGTTACAATATTCCAATCCAGTAATCCAGTCTATCGCAGATTAGGCCACTGGATTGGAATAATGTAAACCGGCCATTACTTCATTATGAAGTAATGGCCGGTAACCAAACATAATAATCAAATTTTTTGGGAGTCATTTAAAAAATACAACAAGTTTGTGTCGCATCTCCAAGACATCGATAGATTAATAACATTACTTCCGCATAGCCTTAACCTTAATCGTTACGAAATAGAAATGATGTAAAAACCTTGAAAGATCGTGCTTAGCTCAGGAATTCGTTATAAAAAATATTATGCTAATGTTCAAAAACTATGGGCTTGGCTGTGGCGTTGGAGTTTATGACTTAGCTCAAAGATTATTTTCTGATGTTATAAGAATTTTGTGTTTTACCTTCTGTTTGTTTTTTTGAAGTGAAAATTTATCTAAAAATAACTCTCTTAAAATCACTTTAGACGGTCAGAACAATGTGACATAGAATTAGGTGGAAAGAAGACCTACGGAACCTCCGGATCTAATTGCAACGCACCTTAGAAACGGAAGTTCTTTTTCGTCTCTCAAGTGAGACCTTTAAAAATGGCGGCGTTAATTCAATCTATATATATTATATAATCAAAAAAGGCTAATTTTTGGCCTAAAAGAAGAGTTGACGTCAAAAGGCACTGAGCTACAGGGCGTCAAAAGTGCGTCGAAACGGTTCGTGTATGGTGCACGGCATGCGCGCGGCCTGCTGGAACTTGGCCCGCGCACTTCCTTGCGCTTTGATTTCGGAATATCACCCTTGTAGGGTTGTGCTAGTTCTTTAGTTATTGCTTTCCAATTATTTAAAATTATAGTCAAATCACATATTTATAACAACAAAGGACGATTTCATTCATAATATTACATATTTTATGACACATGTTAAAAGCATTAAGAATCAATCAACATAATATTACTTTTATATTTATAACAATTTATTGCTAATTTATCAAACCAATCAGATTACGGTATAATAAAAATTATAATAAATTAAAATATTCATTAAAAAGCGAAATAGAATTGGCGAAGAACTTTTAAAATAGTTTATTTAATTAAATTTAAATTTCCCAATTTACTTTACTACTAAATTTATTTTTGCAGACAACGTGTTAGTAATAAAACTTGCCAAGTATTTTTCGAGGTTGTATAGAACAGGGTTAGGAAGCCACTCATAATATGACCTGAGATTTGAGAAACAGAGATTAATCGCTGGCCCCGGGCAATAAAGGCGTAATATCAAAAATCGTTTTGTTCAGGAGAGACAAAATAAGCTATTTTGTTAATAGTGCAGCGTACAGTGGTCCAAAATAAATGTGTGATGTCTCATATGAAAGTTAATTTTTTATCCTATTTAACCATATCAAAATAATTGTAATAGTATAACAAATTATTGAAATAATTGAAAAAAGTATAATACAACTAATAAGCGACATTATTTCAATTGTAACATTGTTTATTAACTTTTTATAAACACCAAACCGCTTGAGATTTACGGCTGTAAGAACATAATACGACGTATTTTTAACTTTAGATTTCGAGCGTACCAGCCGATTACTCCGTTCTTCTGGGGAATCTTACAGCGAAAGCTTAGTTGTATCGTATCTTCACCGGTTTTTTTAGTTATGTTTCATAGAGTAATGCAAGAATACAGTTTTAGTCGTAAGAAAAATCTTTTGTCATTTATTATACCCAAAATATTATTTTAAAAATATGAAATAAATAGGGGTGATAGACTAATACTCAGAGAAGTCAAAAATCAAATAACATTAAAAAGGGCGTAACCGGCGTTTACCACTTTGTTGCCCGGGCCAGCGATTTGCTACTTTGATATGGACCAATTTTTAATAAAATCGGTTTAGCAGACAGACAGACAGAGAGATAGGCAAACATGCTTTCAAATTCATAATATGACAACCACTGTGGCTTAGTTGGTGAGCGAGTTGGTAGCTCAAGCCGCGGGTCGTGGGTTCGAAAACTCGCCGACGGAACAAAAATTTGATGAAAATCGGTCCATAGACGGTTTAGTTATCCGCGAACAAACATAAAAAAGAACATACCTGTATACGGTCAAATTGAGAAACCTAATCCGTTTTGAAAGTCGGTTGAACTGTAACATTATATTTGAGTCAAGTTTTATAACTTTAAACGACTGAATCACGGTGAGTACAACAGTTACAAAAGCAATTTTTATTGTCTCGTTACTATAATCTAAGCATAGATCTTGGGAAACTCTATTGTGTGGCTTTTCTTACTTTCAATGCTAAGGAAGTGTTTGCATATTACAGTATCAGCAAGGTCGGATAATTGTACGTCATTAAGTTTACATTGTTTTTAAAGTGATTTTATATCTTTGCTAGGCTTGATTTATATCTCGCCTAGCCATGTTGTTAATCCTGGATTCATATTTAGATTCAGTAAAAACCATAAAGTTAATATACCTAGCGGAATAGAGCAACAATCTCGAGCTGTCAAACGAAACCGAAATTGGTTTACATCTGTGTGTAAAAATATGTGTACGTATTAGTGTCCAACCGAAGGTCTATTTTTGGCCGAAGCCGAAGCCGAAGCCGAAGGTTTATAATCTTAATCTCGACTCTCAGTAATTAATTTTGTTCAAAATTGTCTACAAGCTACAATGAATATTAAAATTATTTCAAAACTTCAATATTGAAGGTTTACTACAGAAGGTTTACTAAATGTAGGTAATTGTAGGAAAAAAATGTAGCTGACTAGCTCATTCCCGAATGTTTTCTTTTTATACTTACATTTAACTAAGCAGGCTTAGTGTGCCGGGATATGTAGCCATATCCCGGCACACTAACACCTGTGTCTATTACACTGACACTGATGGAGACGCTGTGGCAAGCTTCATAAAAAGAGCCACGGAGGTGTCAACCGAACACATAAGAGATTATAACATAAAAATGGCTATAAAAGACAGGAACGATAAAGTCCTAAGCCACATGGCGGGTAGATTCGACACAGAACGATATCTCTTTAACACCCTAGAAACTCCACCCAGCTTGAGTGACCCCTCTCCACCAAGCCAATGTCACAACATCTAAAGGCAAAGGGTGGAGCAGCATAAAATCTAAGGAAATCGGAAAATGTCGGACCTACTGGCCGCCACACCGACTGGGACCTCACCGTTCAAAACATATTATTATTATTAGTAATTTATAAAACAATAAATATATATTTATTTATTATATGTATAATATATTATAGTCTATTCTACTAAGTATATATATAAATATAGATTACTTATGTTAAAAAAAAAAAAAAAAAGTGTCCATGGCGTGATGGACCACAATTAATTAAAATTCATAATATTATTTCAATTATCCTTGGTGCGAAAAATCTAAATATAAAATAACAAAAAAAGGATATGGACGAACAGTCCGTAGACGGCCACAATTTTATAATAAAAAAAAAAAAAAAAACTAAGCAGGCTAAAAATAATTAGTGTATGTTCCATCTGATGGAAACTGGTTATTGTAATGCAACACCAGGGCCAGGGGTGCTACTGGTGCGTTGCCGCGTCAAGGGGTGTAATGAGGGGATGGGGGGTGTGTTTACAGCACTCTCACTTACTGAACGAAGCATAGAAGCGGTAAAGCTACTATTCAATCAGAATTAGGCTACAACGCATCGTATTTTAGTTATTAGCCAAAAACAAAAAATGTAGACTTTTGTCACCCTCCCCTCACTCCTGCTCACCTCCTAGACTTAAGGACTTTTAGTATGTTTTGTCGCTAAGCACTCTGAATAAGTTCCAGCAGAAATCTCTGAGGTTCCCGCTCACGCATTCTACAATTACTTTATTGGCTGTACTATTGTAATAAATAATAATTTCTTTATTATTTCGCAAATAACAATAATTACACCAATCAATCAATCAATGATTGAACCTGATTTCTATGATATAAAATTGTCAATGTGTGGCACGTGCCGACTGGACGTCAGAAAAGAGTGCTGCTGTCATGTAACACACGTCTCTTTTTACCAAGCAGTGTTACTGATAGTGATATCTCTCTTGCTCAGGCCTTTGTTTCTCTATTCCGCTAGGTATATTAACTTTATGGTAAAAACCGGTGTTAAAAGACTTAACTGCATTTTGATATACCTACAGCCATTATCACAGTCACGTCTTGACTGCGACAACTACGACGACTCTCAAGCTAGAATCCATCAAGGTGTTGGGCGCAGATCGCGCCAAATAAACAAGAGTATCCCGGATCTGTCACACCACACACAGGACACCCTCCACGACCGGTCGATCTAGCTCATAATTGTATTGAAGTCTGATCCAATCTGCATTCATGATGAATTAAAATTATAGCGATTGTGCACCTGTAGTATCTTAATCAGACTGTGTTCAATTAACTTTTGTTATAATATGAACGTATTAAATGAACAAATCTTAATTGAAACATTAGAGCGCTGTCATAATTTTCATAACCTCTTTCGATACTGTCAATCGTTTTTACTGCGACCTTGTCAATTACTCCCAAAACTGTTAATTAGAAGCTGTATACACGGATTTTTTCTGTCGACTAAGATATCACAGATATGTCACGATAACAGGTTTCAACAACAGAACCTGTATGTATAAATGTGTGTATTAATTATACATTAGACGTTTAATGAGTATACATTATGAACGACATAAAACTTGCGCGAAAGGTGCCTCGTATCACGTATGCATATAAAATTGTAGTTTTATATTACTAGTTCCAGAAGCTTCATAATATGCTTAGAGTTAGATACAAAGCATATTGCAGCAGCTTGCAGACTGCACTTTATTATAATTTATAACAAAACAATTTAAAAAAATAACGCAAATTCTATGTCATCAGTCATGTTTTTTTTTTTTTTTTTTTATTATAAAATTGTGGCCGTCTATGGACTGTTCGTCCATATCCTTTTTTGTTATTTTATTATTTAGATTTTTCTCACCAAGGATAATTGAAATAATATTATATATATACCTATATATATATATATATATATATATATATATATATATATATATATATATATATATATATATATATATATATATATATATATATTTTTTTTTTTTTTTTATTAAATAAGGGGGCAAACGAGCAAACGGGTCACCTGATGGTAAGCAACTACCGTCGCCCATGAACACTCGCAACAAGCTGCAGGTGCGTTGCCGGCCCATGTACTTATACAGAACTAAACTTAGTGATAAATTAATAGTTTTTATAAAATAAAATAAAAATAAAAAATGTTTTATTTCTGAGTAGATTTTAAGAAAATACTTTCAGAATGTTAATATTAGCTACGGTGCCTACCACCGGTTCGGGAACTATCCCGGCGAGAAGAACCGGCGTAAGAAACTCGCACGGGGCCCACTTTTTTTACCAAAAAAAAGTGAGGTAAAAAAATTAATCTTTTAAAATAAAATTTACTTTTTGTTTTTATTGTGTCCTTTGTATAATACAGTTCAAAATAAAACTGTAGGTAATAGAGTTACTTTTGACTGATGTTTCTATGAGAAATGCCGCAACAAATCCCGCCGGTAGGACAAAACTTTTCAATGTTCCTGGGACATATTATATGCATAATGGACCTAGTTATAACATAGATAAAATTAATCTATACTAATATTACAAATGCGAAAGAATGTCTGTATGTATATCTGTTAACTCTTCACGCCAAACGACTGAACGGATTTTGCTAAAATTATGTATGGAGGATACTTTGGATCCCGAGAAAGGACCTAGGATAATTTTGATCCCGGGAAAAATTACGGGTCCCGCGTGACACAAGAATATTGGCGCAACGGATTCTGGACGTCATACTACCTCTATATTATATATAAAATTCTCGTGTCACAATGTTAGGCCGCGTACTCCTCCGAAACGGCTTTACTGATTTTAACCAAATTTTATATGCATACTCAGTGGGTCTGTGAATCGGCTACTGGGTACTTTTTATATTGATAAGTGCATTTGTTGTATAAATACCTAAATTATTATAACTCGATACTGACGGCGACCATTGTTTGTGCGACGGGATAGCGATGGACGTTGCCATGGTGACATACTTATTTTGGTCACTTCAATAAAATAATACGGGCGAAATACTTTATATGGCAAAAAAAGTTTGCCGGGACAACTAGTATTATTATATTATTAACTATACCCTATTATTATCATTGCGATGCTATGCGATAGATTGTATTGTATGCTTAATATGCTGTAGATAAAGACAATGTATGTATAATATAAGGAAGTGCAGTAACGTTTTTATATGTATTGAATACTTATATATTGGAATGCTGATAATTGTTTGAAATTCTTGCTCTGGTTTTTAAGGAGCTTAGTACACTGGCACGTAAATAGTCCATGTGTAGCATAGCTTTACATGACATGCTGGGTATAATAGGCATAACAATAATACTTCTTTTTTGTGGTGAATATGCATAATATAAATATAATTTGCCATGGCATAAAGGTCTCTTGTTGACAACCCTATTGAAATTAGTTTTTTTTTTTTAGTAGAGCTATTTAAATTTGGAATAAAACCAGAGGAAATCGCTGACAAATTGATTAGTCTGTAAGGTTAGGTTCACATGGCATAATCCTGCACGTTCCCTGCACGTTTTTTTGCAGTATATGTAACGAATAAACAGTGGCGCATACAATGTATATAGAACCATTTACACGTCGATTGTACTGCACGATTTGTTGCAGTACAATCTAAGTATGAATGTTAACGTAACTGCAAAAAAATTTGCAGGTTTGTGCCGTGTGAACCAAGTCTTACTTTAAGACAATAGGGATGATGACAAGGTCAAAGATTAGCGAATTTCGTTAATAAAATAAAGAAATCACGGTAAAAATAAGTGTTCCCAAAATTTCAGCTTGATAACATTTGTATATTTTTTGTTATGCGCCTTTAAAATTGGATATTCAAGTCGATTTTTTTTTTTCAATTAAATTTCATAATATTTGTATAGAATTCGATAACTTATGCAATTAAAAGCAACTTTTGTTATGAAACCACTTTCATAAACGCAATATTTAATATACCTGTCGAACAAAGTTGTCTCCCGACGCATACAAACTACGAAAGACTGACGTCAGTCTTTCGTAGCACTTTGTATGGAGCGTTTCGGGCAGGTCTTTTTTTATGAGATATTTGAATTGTCATATCTTGGTGAATTTTTAAGCTATCAGAGTCATTCCTTCAACGATGTTTCTATTTTTTAAGGGTCTTTCAATTACCGATAAGAAAAAAAAATAGTCATCATGCCTATTAAGACCCGAAATTTTCCCTCCCTTTTAGGAAGGAAAAACTAAAACACTTCCTACTCCTATGTTATTCTGATTTATTTCTTCGCTTAATTTAAAATAGCTTAGCTTCTCCTTGGGGCTCCATGAAATCATAATATCAAGGGGTTTTCATGGTGGGATACTGGTCTATTCTGGCAACACAGAAGATTCAGTTGTGGAGCTAACACTCATTAGAGAAAAACATTCAACTGACATACTAAAACTTTTGTTTTATAAGCATTATATTATTATTTATAAAGAGTGGTGCTTGTGCACTTATCAGCAAATTACTGTCATAGGCTATTATTGTTTCACGTTTGTATTTGTCACTGTTTTCTATTATGATTGATAGCTTCTATTTAAGCCTTGTCGTCAGCAATGTTATCTTAATTAGCTTTGTATTGAAATTACATTGTATAAAATGTATTTTACTGGGTAAATAATCTTAAATAAAGCTGTTTTCTGCTTTTATAGAGGGACAAAGAGATAAAAACACGATTGTGGAATAGATTATGTACAGAAGACTAAAAGAAACACATGCCAAAAAAGTCTATGAAAGGCTATGTTTATCGCGTTAAGATTTACGGTACCTACCATTCCACCCAAAATTTGAAGAAAACAATAGACTTATAAATGATTTAACTCTTAAAACGTTTGTATAATTCAAATATTATGGTCACTTACAGGTTTTTTTTTTTCATTCACAGTTTAAAATAATATTTGTTTAATTAAGCAAAATAATTTTTTACATCTGTACTAGTTAGTAATTATAAATTATTGCAATTAATCCACATGTTATCTTTTCATCGAAAATGTAACTACAAATGCAATTTTGTATATCGTAGTAAAAGGCATTTCGCATCAGAACACGATCAGCGGAACAAAAAATGTAAAAAAGGAGAAATGAAAAAGTATCCCAATTAAAGATAGTAGCGCCTGCGCATCCGTTCGGTCGCCTGACCAAATCTTGTTTTTACTGGAAGTGCCGGTGGTGTAAGGGATATACTTATGACCAATGAAAATTTGTACCAATAAAAGTAATATGAACGAGTAAAAAGGTTAAAAAAAACTGTTTTTTTTTTTATTAAATAAGGAGGCAAACGAGCAAACGGGTCACCACTCACCTGATGAAAAGCAACTTCCGTCACCCATAGACACCAGCAGCATCAGAAGAGCTGCAGGGGCGTTGCAGGCTTTTTAAGAGGGAATAGGGTAATAGAGGAGGGTAGAGAAGGGAATAAGGGAGGGTAGGCAAGGAAATAATTGCCTTTTTATGTACCTAGTGTTACTCTTATAGTAATAACGAATATAACAACACCTTTCAAGCTAAAATTCAGCTGTAGAGCCAAATAATCATAAAATGGTACAAAAGTACGTATAATATCTTCTTCTGGCACAGTCTACCAAAATTGCAAAAGTTTGTTTTCAGCTCCTCTGCCATCTCTTTACGTTTTAACCTTTGAAACGTTTTTTATGATCTGCATACTATGAAGTTACTTCCCAAGAAAATACTTTTCTAGTGTTCAACTTTCCTCTATACTCTTGTCCCTCGGTCCACCGTCGTTTGTCCCGTTACCGCGACCGGCCGGTCCGGTCCGTACTGTTTATAATTGCAGTTAATGCCGCCCTATCGGCCGCAACTATTCGCGATCATAGCACACGCGATCGATGGTAGTGCGTTGATGTCTTTTGGTCGAGTAAACTTGCATCCCTTTAGTAAGGGTTGGTACTACTCATATATATTCTGTGGTAAGGGTGAAAATTGTTGATATACAAAACAAATGTGGGGACTGGGGTTATATTGTGTTGGGCTATATTGTGTGGTTATATGTGGGGCTTGCTATCCATTTAAAAAGAAATTAAAAATGCACAAATGACAATCTTATGAGTACTTTAATAGATTGAAAAAAAAACGGTAAGTAGGTATAGCCGTTATCACGTAAGAGCTGAACGATGAGGTATAATTATACCTCATCGTCCTTTTTAATCTACATTTTTTTATTGCTTAAAGTTCTAGAATAATGTATCAGGTAATATTTTATTAAACCTGATAAGGTTTTACCAAATTTTTACTCTTTATTTGACGTCGAACTTGCCTTGAATGACACTTTCACCTAACTAATGCCCCGATGCCAGCTTTTTACGATATTTTAAAACAGTGCACCGTATTTGAGCGCGTGTCCTATTTCTTAGGGCTAGTTTCAGGCAGGACACAGGTGTTCTGTACCGTGGGAAGATAATCTTGGACTACGATTCATTTTTTCACTTTTCCACTAGAGATGCTTTCATTTTAAAATAAGACTAGTAATAAATAGGGTAAAATAGTTACTTTAGGTTGGTTATTTGTGTTTCCATTTAACAGTCATTAGATTCTTATGCAGATAAGTTTATAAGTGTATAATTGTTTTAGTTAATTATCTTACTATAATTGTATTATTTTAATTTGATATTTTAATTACTATATTATTATTCTATGTGTGTATAATCTTATATTTTTATTTCACGCGCTGAGCTGATCAAAGCTGAAGGAACTTTATATGGCACAGTCATTTTCATTACTATCTTTTATATACTTATATATATATATATTTTTTTTCTATAGGTTCTATGGTCAATTATGCCCTTTAAATATATTTTTTTAACATTAAGCATCAATATCATACGCCCTTAAATGTTAAATGCTCGTTAAAGTATCATAGTTGCGACCATTTATAAAAAAAACACATACCTTTTTACTATATTCCTTTCGACACCTTTAACGGCCAGTTTTTATATGAACAATGGTGCAGTAGAACATTATGCATACTTGTACTATAATGTAATTGAGTAGATCATTTTTATACCAAACCTTGAATTAGGCGCACGCACACATCTGCGTGATTTCAGGTAACTCTAAATAGCAAGGGAAATCACAACAATATCATGAAGCAAAATCAACTTGCTATGTGTCTGATTACTCTAGATACTGAATATTTTTATATAAATTAGGCTGGACATCCTCCTCCTCTTTCTCCTCCTCCTCTCTCTCCTCCTCCTGATAGGATTATCATAATATGCAAGACGAATTGATAAGAGTGAGTTCACATTGCAATGCCTGACTAGGCAATGTGATATATTCTTTTAAATGAGCCATTCAAAATTGGAATAGGATGTAGTAATTGTGTAGCAAATAAAGTTCAGTTTTGAATGGCTCATTTAAAAATGCATTATATCGCCTTTCACGTCACAATGTGACCATAGCAACAATTGACGTACATAATACTGAATTGACTAAACACCTAATCAACTCGACATATGCGCCTAAGTTTTGCAGGTGCCTTAATGGCTTTAGATACTTTTTTATTACTTTAAATATAAAAAAGGCTTATCTATTTATTATCTGCATTAAAATGGATAAGCATACATGCTACTTGCAAACACGGTAGCGACAATGGACTCACTTTGATCGACTTTATAAAAAGGAATTACATAACCTCCATCCATTTATCCATAATAAAATAATGTAAAAATTAAAATATCCACAGCCGAACATAGCAACTCCTCCTTTTTTGGAATTTGGTTAAAAAGTATGCCTATCTTTTTTCATGAAATAAGGGGGCAAACTAACAAACGGGTCGCCTGATGGAAAGCAACTACCGTCGCCCATGGGCACTCGCAACATCAGAGCTGCAGGTGCGTTGCCGGCCTTTTAAGAGGGAATACGCTCTTTTCTTGAAGGTTTGCCGGTCGTATAGGTCCGGAAATACTGCCGGCGACAGTTCGTTCCAGAGTTTTACAGTGCACGGCAGAAAGTTACGGGAGAAACGCACGGTGGAAGACTGCCACTCATTAAGGTGATGAGGATGGTTTATTTTTTAGCGTGGGACGATGGCGAAAAGTTGCAGGTGGTATGATTTCGAACAATTCCTCAGAGCACTCCCCGTGTATATATTTCTGTGTATCTAAATACGTCTATTATATAATATCTTCTAATAAAAAAAAACAATCATCAAAAATCTACAAAAACATTTCACGTACTTAATTGATGGAAGCCCATTATAGGAAGCCCATACTAACTTAGCTTACACCTTAACAAAATTGCATCGAAATAAAATAATATTATATGTTACCTCAATGATATTGTACTTATACAGATAATATGTTATGTCCATACACTATTTTCCGGCTTAAATCTCTTCCGAACAATTTTCAAATTCGAAATTGCAGACATTGACAAATTTGACAGATGAGTGAAACAAAGGATACGAAAAACCATTTACGTAAAAGAGACAGTTCTATTTTTAAACGTCGAGTATATATTAAGTCTATGTCGAATCGTATCGCTGTCTCTTTCTTTGCCTGAGCTATGACGAAAATTCGATTTTTTCCAGATTGTTCGAAAAAATAATTGAAAATGTAAATAATCAAGGTATTTATTGCAATCAAGACATGTGGTAAGAGATTCCATGTGTTTTGTTTACTTTCGAGTCATAATTGGTACATTTTCGATACACACACGACGTCATTTTCAATTTATTAAGGTAAGACAAGACGCGGCACATTCGTGACTGCGCTCGATGCAGACTAAACAACAGACAGCCCAATTGGGCCGTATTTAAAGCTTCACAACGCGCGCGGTAGTAACATATCTGGTTTGAGTATTTCATCATTGTGGTACCTATTATAATGAATATAATACACCGTTAGATAGTCCGAGATGACAAATGGCTATTCATCCAAAAAACAACGACAGATGAGCACTGAATATACTTTTTAAACCAGCTTTAGATCCGTAAATTTTCCTTTAACGTAAAGTACAAAAAGCGCATTATGTTATTATTTTGTAGTACAAAAAGCCGTATAATTCTTATAAAAAAATGTAACGTGGCACTTACGTTTATCTTTTTAATTATTTCACCAGCTGGCGAAAGAGGATTCACCTGGGAATATTTTCTTCTTTTACTTTTTTAAATTACTTATAGTAATCAGTAGTGGTTAAGAATAGTTGATTTATTTTAACGGTTTAGTAAAATTGTAGACGTTTTGTACAAAATTAAATTTTAATGCAAAATAAAATTATGTCCTTAGGTGCGGATCATATTACGGATCCTATGGTTTTTATGGGTAAGCATAATATTATTATAACCAGCTATAGTCAAATTACAAAGCTGAAGAGTTTGTTATTTTGTGCCAGCGCTAATCTCAGGAACTACAGGTTCGAATAGAAAAATTATTTTGGGTTGAATATTCCACTTTGAGGAAGACTTTAGTTAAGCTGTATAAAACGCAATGACCAATAGAAGCCAAGAGTCAGAGGAAACCGTAGAAAAACGGGGAAAATCTCACGACTGATTTTTTTTTTAATATTATATCTCGCACAGATACAGAGTAGACCATGACAGAAAGGAAGGTCACTTTTTTGTAGAAAAATGTACGGTTTCGAAATACTTTATTTAGACGGGTGAAACCATGTTGAACGATTAGTATATAGTATTTGGTATAACTTAACTCAAGTTATTTAGTAAGAGTTAGATTTACGTAGAAATTATTGCTTACGGTCTATTAGAAACACCTAAAACGCAATAATTTTAACTGATATGGTAAATTAAACTGATATAGTCAAATAATGCCATATATTATTTGATCAGATCAATTAAAAATTATTTATAGTTTCCACTTTTTCACATGAAAAAAGTGTGCATGAAAAACGTGGTCTTTAGAGTTTACGTATGTGGCATATGCCCGGTAAAGGTGTACTTTGTACAGTGACAAAGCTGTATGGTTATTAATCATGTTGCTGCCAAACTACGACCATAGGTAATATGCATTCTGTCTAGATTTGATAGCGAAACTCACAGTTTCATGTTACATATAAAGGAAAATGAATACTAGACATTTTATAGTAGTATTAATTTCTAAATTTATTTATTTCATTGAGGCACCTTATCTCCATTGAAATTTCAAAATTTCATTGCCAGAAAAGCTAATAAAAAAGAGTTCCTAACGTAATGTGTTCCAAACATGAACGCCTGCCATTTTTACGTTTTGGAGTGTTGACCGGCCATTTGGTTTTACGGACGTACCATCAATCCATAACCTATGTGTATCGCAGTTGCTACAAGTTTTTATTAATCCTAGACGTCTTACAGGAGGACCAATTTTCCTCGTTTAACCGCAACTAGTGTGTTATTTCTATTGAACCGGAACCGCAGATGGCGGCGCATCCGGTGACATCGCCGATAGATATTGATAGGTTCAGCTTACACCACGGGCATGAGCGGAGCGGGTTGATATCGCTCTTTTATGGCTTCTACCAGAGCCGAGCTAAGCCGCTTTGTGATTTGCGAGCAATGTTTATACTTTATAAGATCTAATAGAATTGCTGCACTAGGCTTGTGGCTAGGCTAGCCAAATATGAGATTCTATTGGTTCTCACAAAACACATTCATCATAGCCCAGATCCGGTGGAAAAGCGTAGCTGAAGACGTGTGATATCAGGCGCGGCCGCAGCCTGAAATTTCGGGGAGGGGCCACTCACTAGTCACTACACCAATTTTTTTTTTATCTGCGCCCTCGTACGGTTCTGGGTTGACAGCTGTGGTGGTTATTTTGACCTTAGCCCCCCCCCCCCCCTTCGGACCGCGCCTGTGTGATATTGAACGGTTCCCTAGAGTTTTTCTTTAATCTAATGAACGATACTAACTGAGAAGGTAAACTAAACTATGTAGTAACAGTGCAAACTTTTAAAGAGAGCGTATTAATTATCATATATTTCTTGTGTGCGTGTGTATGTGACTGAACTCCTCCTAAACGACTGGACCAATTTTGATGAAATTTTTTGTGTGTGTTCGTGGAGATTCGAGAATGGTTTAGATTTACAGTTTGGTCTACTGGAAAATGTTTTTTCAATTAATTTCTTATTTATAAGGAGTTGTTGATTTTGGAATGTTTTACATTAGATCCGGCGGACGGCGCTATCATCGCATTCAATATTATTCTATTTCAATTTTAGTTTGTCCTGACAGATGGTGCTACGATTAATTTGAAAAAAATTTTGTTATTCAATTCATGTGCTGATTAAAATATTAAATAAATAACACATAGGCTACAATTTTAACCGACTTTCAAAATGGGGGAGGTGTTATGTTCGTTTTCTTATATTCAACGATTACTCCGCCGTTTGTTAACCGATTTTCAAAATTTTTCTTTTGGTATATAGGGTATCATCCCAATTTGGTATTGTATTCAGAAAAGTGGTGATCTGATGAAGGATCCATAAGTAATCGAGGGAACTCCTCAAAACTTATAGGGAAACATATGGTGACTTCGGTTTCGTGAGAAGTATTCTAAGCATATGCTACCAACAAGTAAGATTTTGCACCGAGATATACCTGGTATACCGTGGTTCGGAAGGTGCTGAGAGAATTCCTGATTCTTTATAGATACAAGTTTGGGAGTTTCGGCGTTGTTTTAAGAACAGAAAGCATATGCTACTATGCAAATTACATTCTTCATCATCATCATCATCATCATCACTACCATATTATACCATTTCATAGTCTTTTAGATCGAGACTCGAGTTTGTCAAGCGATAATTAAAAAAAATCTATATCTACCTAATATTATAAACCTGAAGAGTATGTTTGCTTGAACGCGTCAATCTCAGAAACTACAGGTTCGATTTAAAAACTTATCTCAGTGTTAGATAGATCATTTATCGAGTAAGACTCATCATTTATCGAGAAGGTTATATTATATTATTACTCTAAGACTAATACGACAGAAGAAACTCAGGAAAATGTGGGAAAAACGGGGTATATATTTTTTATGGGAAAATGTACCTACGGATTCTGTAAAATTTCTAATTTACGCGGGCGAAGCCGCGCGGGACATCTAGTCAATATATAAAATCCTTAAAAATATAACGTATTGTGTATTGAAGTATATGGGAGCTGTTACGGATACTAAAATACGGATACTTAAAATGTACTGTTTCTTTTTATATAGAAAAATACTTGAATATTTAACTAGGTGCATTGATAATATTATTTTGTTGATGTATATTTCTCACAAAAACGAAAATACCTCGAAAAAAAATTGCAAACTTTCAAAGAAAGTTACGCGTCACGCTAGATCCTCAACGAGTACCATAAACGCTATCCGCTAACTCTCGTATCGTCCCCTCACCTTAAGATTTACCGTTGCAGCCTCAGCGCAACAAGATTAAAACAGCAAAGATCGGCTAATTACTAACATGGGTGCACCTGACCCTATATATTCCCGTATTTTTAGAACCATATGTCCAATTAAAATGTAACTAAAAAGCATTACTGCCAATAATGTGTATTAATTAATAACAGTATAGTGGTGTTTAGAAAATTTATGGATTTCATCGTCGACCGCAGATGTTAACTTAATAATAATTAATAATTAATTAAACGTAAGTGTATTTCTTATTTTTTTTAAATAAATGAGTTCTGTGATGTAATGCTTATGAAATAAAATAAATAAATAAATAAAACTACAAAAAATGCGTTTTCCTTGCACCCACCACATCCCACTAAAAAACCTCGTAATAAAATACTGTGTATTCTAGAAACTAGATCACAAGCTTAGGTAATAATTATGTGTTTCAAATATACAGTGTATCAGCCTCGTGATCAGCCAGTGCTCGTAAAAAAATCCAAAAATCATTCCCTTCCTTCTGCCATCGGGTTAAAAAAGTCTTTTTAGTCGTAAATAAGTAGCAACTTACTAGAAATAATAACCGAGATCTAGGACAAGTTTAATGTTACCTCACATTAATGATTTAGGTTAATAATACATTTTAGCTGGTCACCCAGTTCGATAGTGACATTGTGTGGCCGGACGTGACTGAAGGGCTGTGAGCAGATTTGATGTAGGTATTACAAGCTTGTTAAAATTATCATCATCAGCCTGTCGTCGTCTACAGTTGAATGTACCAGAGTTAGGTGTCAAAAATGTATGGGATTTGACTAGCGCAACGCCAAGTGTCATCTCTTACTCTTCCTCTCCTTCTGTGAGCAACCTCTTCACAATGGACCATGCTGGCCCACTACAAGCCATCGCCATTATGTAGACAGGAAACCGCAGCGGCCAGGTCGCGAAGGACATCGAGATAGATACCTTAGCATGAAATCGCCATAGACCACGATCACCTGGCCGCACGGCGATCAGCGGCCACACCATACTTTCGATGGCCGCCGCGACCTGGCCGCTAGTGCTCGCCTGGCCTGATGGTGTATGATGGCGGACGATTTTCAGGCGTGGCCTACAGTGGGTCATCGTGGACTATTGCGTGCTGGCTATTTTACATTTTTGACATCTTACTTCACTGTCGTAGCTGACGAATGCATTTTGACTAGGGGGCAAGATATACGCTATCTACTTCAAATCATTGATCTATCGAGCAGCAGGGCGTCGTTTACCTAATCTCCCCACCAACACTTGACTGCTCTATCGAACGTCTGACTTGCAGACATGGCCTGCCTGATTCCACTTCACAATGTGCTAATCCCTCTTCATTGCTTAAATATATGTATAGTATAAATATAAAAGTATTAAATATATTTCCGTTGTCTGGTACCCGTAACTAAAGTTCTTCAGATAATTAGCAAGGGGCCAGACTGACGTGGTGTGAAGCGTCCAGAGATATTATTATTAGTAACTTTAGTTCTCTAGCGAATTACGTCGTTACGAATTTCATTCGACAGAGAAACTCTGAATAAATAAATCATTGCTTTTTCAATTGCCCTATAATAACATTGTAGATATATCGTGGCCATTTTTTTAGGACAGGAAGAGCTCCTACGCATTCCGCGGGGGACGGGGAAATCCAGCCGCGGATATGTGGGGCTCTCTGCGGTCTGCAAGGTGGTAAATTGACCGCAGCTCTACCCACTAAAACCCGTCCGTGCTTTCTCCTCCGCGTGTCACTGAGCCGCTGGACCCGCCTCAGGCGAAAACTGCAGCGGCCCAAATAGCGAAGTCTGCTTTCAGCGCAGATACTCCGCGCGGCAGTCTGCTGCCGCCTACTCCGGGAGAGCTGCCCAAGGCACCGGGCGCTCTACGTCCGGAAGGACTCGTGCAATAGGCAGCGGGTTCCAGATATATCGTGGCCAAGTTTTTAGGTTAAATAATGGTTAATGCACTCTGTCCGATTTGACCATACGAATCCGGGAAATAACAATCCGGGGTAGATGTAGAAGAAGACAGTAGAACTATTTCAATTATAGTTATAAGTTCACGTATAAAATCCTGCTCCCCTCATATCATTTCCCTCCATCAACCATGACTGTCTTCAGTAATATTTCATTGGAGTATCAGAATCGAACTCATATTGGCCGCAGCCCGCATTCAAGCGCGTAAAAGTAGGTAAATCTCGCGAAAAATAGTAGTACAAAATAAAAAGCATCTACAAGTATCAAGATTTCTGGTTCTGACAGCTAAAAATACTCGTGTGAGAAATGTGGTATATCACAACTAGTTTTGATCTCGGTCAAGCTGACATTTGCTTGAAGGTTGAACTTTTTTCCCGGGAGAAAGATCGGCCGTTACCCCGAGAAAGGCCTTGGGTAGGTCAAGTACTTTTAGCGAGAAATCTCTCGTTCCTTAAGGCCACCCCCTGACCATGCATTTGCCGTGTTGCCGAGATCGCGCCAAAGTCCTATTTTTTTACTTTTATCTTAGTTCAAAATTGACCTAAAAAAATTCAAACGTCCAGTATGTAGTTAATGAAATTGTCGATCTATTGACGTGTGTTTCAAATAAACGTAATTTGTAAATACTAGGGAGATACTGAATGTATTCTTGAATTTAAATAAATTGGTATTACTTTGGAAGCTGATATCATGAGTATAAAAAAACAAAAATAGGAAATTACTAACAATGAAAGGAACGTTCATATACTTAAGATTATTGCTGTATTTTTTATTATAATTTTGTAGCTTTCAAATTATGAGTTAATAAGGCTCTAAAAACGGTAAATTACGGCATCTTCGCAGGGAGAGCGTCTTAAGGCGCAGTATAATATTATACAGTAGATTGTACTATCGGAGAAATTTATTCATAACTAGATGGCACCCGCAACTCCATTGCGCCAAAATTCATTTAAGTTGCGAAAATGTGTTTGCCCGTCTGTTACCTCTTCATGCCTAAACCACAATAGACATAAAGACCAGTAGTTCAACTGCAAAGAGACGGACAGGTTTCATATCTGTCAAATTCGTCGGGTTTCACTAGGATTATGAACGGAATGTGCCTCGCGCTGGCTGATATAATTTATTTTTAAATATTAAAAATAAAGATTTCAAAATTGGATCCTGACAATTTTAATCGCATGTGCCAAAACACAAACAACAATACGACCAAAGAGGAACACGTCCATCGAATATGTCATAGTTTTAAATTTCTAGGTAACAAGTTAACAACCCTAGCGACGATTTTCGTCATAATACGTCAAATTTAAAAATTTCAACATCAGTTCTAAGTCGGTATACTCTATCATTCTGTCTACTCTGCCTAAACCGTTGAACCAACAAACAATGATTCCTAGCTAGACAGATTTATCGCCCCCGAAACCCCCTATATACCAAATTTCATGAATATCGTTGGAGCCGATTCCGAGATTCCAATTATATAATATAATACAACATACATATATACAAGAATTGCTCGTTTAAAGATATAGTACCTGGATGACCGACAAGGGCGTCGCCAGGGGGGGGCAGGGAGGGGCAGCTGCCCTCCCCTAGAGACTCTAAAAAACGTTGCCAAATATAATGCAAAAGCAACGACCACTATAATATTAAAATCTGGTAATAGATGTAAGGCTCGTAGTACAAGTGAAAAGTTTCATGTGCTGTCGACTTTACCTACAATCCATACCTACTTTTCTCATTTATAGAGAGTGAGTAAAGTATGAATTGTAGACTGTAGTAGGTAAAGTCAACTTGCCCCCCCCCGCCGCCATCGGCTGGCGACGCCCTTGATGACCGAGCTTTGCTCGGTATAGCAAACACTCATTGACTTCGTGTTACTTAACAACGCCATCTGCTGGAATATCTTTAGCTGTTGTTGTGTCGTTAAAGCAATTACTTGCTCACAAAATAGTATAATTATTCGCCAATAGATGTCAGGAAGAGTCATATTTTTCAGTTTATCAATTATCGATAAAGCACGAGTAAAAAGACATTTTCTAAAAATAATTCCTGGCTAGATCAATTTATCGCCCCCGAAACCTTCTACACTAATTTTGGCATGATCGTAATTAATATATCACAGGTGCATCGGTATGAATGACACGTTAGTGCTAACTGATAATAGCTGCTGTCACTAATAAGTAAAAGTGACGGGCGTTCGTCACTTTTTATGACGAAATTGCCACGGCTGTAATTAATGACATGACAATTAATTGACAGTTACACTACTTTAATTCACCTGTAAGTTCACTTGAATATTTATTGAAAAGTATAATACGTGTAAGGGTCAATTCAGACCGCAACGCGATGAGGCGAGGCGAGGCGCGGCGCGGTATAAATTTGTATGGATTTGACAGATTTTAACTGCATGAGACTATAAATTTAGAAATGCATCTACGCGTCGCGTTGCAGTCTGAATCAACCCTTAATGAATAAAGAATATGTTCAAAGTCAGAACTATAATATTGTATGGGGAACATGTAGGAAGTAAAGGTGGTATCACGTCTTGTCAAGATAAAAAAATCTGACTGGAGAAGAAATTGCTGCTTAAAAAATTAGGTTGCGCAAGAGTTTTGGCTAAGAATAATCAAGTACAGAACTTAACCATATTGTATTGCCTATTATGTGAATGGAAGTGTTAATGATGTGACAGCTTGTCTGATTAATAAATATCAGTAGCGAACAAGGTGACACGACGACATGCGAACAGAATCAACAATGTCTGTTTATATATATATATATCTATTGTAATTTGTATGCAAGTTACTCATAGATATATTTAGGACTGTAACAAAGGAACAAGCAATGAAATGTTAGAATATATCTAATGTAAAAAGTTCTTTACTGTCGTTGAATATTTTTTGGGATCGGTATAAAATGTTAAACTTGCGTCGGGACTCGGGAGTCATGACTCAGGGCACGTGACCCTGAGGGAAAACTCGTAAGATAGAAAAAGTAGAGTTATTATAGGTGAGGAAGATTACTTCCTCACCATATAACTCTACTCCCACTTTCTTTCTACCGCGTGGTGATCAAATAATGACTGCTCATCTAAAGGGTTAAGTTTTTGACAGTCTTTGTTTGTACGTGCCCTAATAGCAGTTAAACTACAAGTCCGATTTTAACAAATGAGGCGTCAATATTTTATACTAATAATGCCGTGGGTGACATAAGGAATTATTTCAACATTTTGGATTTTAACGTAGTCTTGTCAATTTTTTTTAACTTATTAGGTACTTGTTAATTACTACGTTGAGTGATTTTACAATATCATAATGAGTGATACTATACATCAGAACTGGTAGTGTATTTATGATGTGCCTAACCTTATAATGTTTTGCAAGTGACATTTTAGCCAGCCATTTACATTTCACATACAGCAGTGAGCATCTCTTATCTTGACTATCATTTGCTGAAATTGCAACGGTAATTTCTTGCTTGGCTTGTATTTATCAACATAATGGTATTCAGAATAAGAATATTATATAAAACACAGAATAATATAATGAATTGTTTATTAAAAATTGTTCGAATTATGATATTAAAATCCTACGAATAATTAAAACTAAAAAATAGTAACTCAAATGCTCCTCCTCATCAACAAAAAACATGTTCTACAATACTTGTCAATAATAATATGTAGGTACCTAAGGTACGCATTTCAATACATTCAAGCAATATTTAGGTGACCTTGAGCGGTATCAGGCTGACTTTACATGACAGTTCGAAAGGGACCAAAATTAAAACGGTTTAGTATGGGAGTTACGTTTCCTTGTTTTTATTATTCGTAGTTAAAATCATTAACATTTTCAAAATTGCAAAACATTTATTCAGCGTCGAGACTTTGGCCTTTGCAGTAATAATACAATTCTGAAAATATATATTAATATGCACTTTTTTTCTGTAGCTTTCTTCTCTTCGGCTGTAATTTTCCTACGTTCTGCAATAAATTTAAGGGGGCGACTAACCCTAAAGTGTCGATTTTATAATTAATTTTTATACTTGAAAATAAGCCCCGAATTGTTTTATTTTCTAAAATTAGATATACTACATTATATTTCCGAGAATTCGATCTGAGCAAAAACACGATATCTTAAAATTTTCTCGATAGAAAAAAATCACAAAGATGCATCTAATTTTAACAAATTTTTCATTTATTGCCATAATCGTGCATTGAACTAAGATAATATTTTAACACATTGTATAAAATTCTATCATTGAGAGATCGACCTATCGGATTTTTAAAATGTTGTATATTTATCGAGTTATTGAGAAAAAACTAATTTGGCGATGAATCCGCGTCGTTCTTTTTCACCTGGCATATGGAAGACGGGCGTGAGTGTGAAGAGAGGAGGACGATGTTTGATTTTTGGGGTTAGTCGCCCTCTTAATATGATTTTGTGGTATCAAAGTGGTTTAAGTATAATATTTGGCATAAACAATATAACTAGTAAAATTATAGTATGAAAACTGATAGCGTTAAATTGTTTTGACTACAAAGAGTGTCCTAGGTCAAACCCTAGTGATTTTAGCTCCTCTCCTTCACAGAGGTATGTGAAACTATTAAGTAGGCCTTTGAGAATATTTTGTTAACAGTTTAAACTGTACACACAGACTACGCTCTCATTAGCCGTCGTACACTTTGTATCGCATCGTTCTAACGCCTGTTTCTCGTCCTCATTTCGTTTTGCGGTCGCTTACATCATCCGAATTAGGCCATGTGTCTAATGGATTTAACATTGTATAAACATAGTATAGCCCTTAAGATGTAAACCCATATTTCCATACTAATATTATAAATGTATGTCTCTCTGTTACCTGCACACGCCCAAACACGTTGAACTGACTTTGCTAAAACTGGTATACTTTGAGTCACTGGAAAGTAGTAGCTCTGAAAGATTATCTTTTGTCTACCTTTCTATGCAATACAATTTTACAATTTAAGTTGCGGGGGCGCTGCAAATCACAAAAAAATTTTAGCTCTAGGAAGCTCATACGCACCCTAAAAACACTTACTTTTGTTACACCTTGCGTATTATCCTTATTTATAGAAGGATAAGTCAGAGTTAGGTCATCACAAAAACATTCTAAAAGGACCAGGACCTGTGACTCATTGATTTCTAAACGAATACTAAACAATAAAACAAACTTAGTCGAAATGGTCGTTTGAAAGTCGCCAGCAAAGGACAAAGGCCCCAATTACAGATGTCGAGGGAAGGTTAGGCCAAATATAACTTGTTTTCGACGTTTAAGGACAGTTTTTTGTATTAATCAATCATCAAATGTAATTATTATGTTATTAACTGAAAATTTCTCATGATGGATCTGATAATTACTGCTGAGTATTTTTCTAGTTTGATAATAAAATAGATTAAGATTGTATTCGTGCGAAGACGAAAGTACGAAGAAGTTGAGTAAAATAAGTGGAAAAATTTTAGATGTAAATCTAAGGGGCTGTTTCATCACTTCCTGATAAGTTCCGGATAGGATATCCCGTATCTACAATTTATCTGACAGATACTCTATACTCCATATGTGAATAGCCTATCCAGCACTTATGAGGAAGTGGTGAAACAGGCCCTAAATCGACCAAACTGAGTGATTGTCAAATTGACTGATTTGTCAATATGCCACTTTTCTTCCGTAGAAAGAAATAATTTTATGGCCATGCTAATCGTTCTAAGATCAATAATATGTCTGTAAGGGAAATAGCGGGAAATGCTTACAATCAAGCGATCGATTTACACGTTTTCCTTTAGTGCTGTCCCAATATTAAAAAGTGTTTTCAAGGAATGTTATTCTTTATAATTTACTCAATTCATTGACTTCTGAGTAATCGGAAATGTTTTGATGTTCCTTTTTCAAAACATAATATTTGCATAATATCGTAATGATAATATTTTTGTTTACAAGTCAATTCTAGTTTTAGCTCGCTCTTACGACATGTAGAAGGATATTCTTCAATACAATAGTAGTTTTGACTTCGAATTATACAAAACGATTTTTGTATAAGATGAAATCACTTAATCAAACATTAACAATTCAATACAAGGTGTTAATTTTGCAATATTTAATAATATATTGGTTGTTAGATTTTAAAGCCCCACATTAAACAAACAAGAAATTTTAGAACGCAATAAAACTATTTGGTTTATAAAACACTTTCACACATGTTGCGCTTACGACAAAAGTAACTACGTCTATCGACTATTTTATGTGGGGTAAAATTCTATTGTATTTGTACTCTGTTGTATTATTATTTTACTTATAAATAAAAAGCTTTTAATAAGTTAAATATATCAATACACTTGTACGGTCAACAGTTTGTCGACAGTACATCACGTTTCGCACTGTCAGCGTATACGCCGCCACGTGTTATTATAATTTACTTTAATTAACCAGTTCGCGTCAAGCCGCCAATCGGTTTGCGTGCTCTCTTTACCATTTAACCATTAAACTATTTTAGCATAAGTTAAGGATTCAATAAACCTATTGAACCTAACTTGTCTTTTACTCTGTACGGAACCAAACCACCGTACATTGTGGTCCTTCGGCCTGTGAACCAGTGTCCAAATATTTTAACCAATCGAAGGAACCCTAACCATTGCGGTTTTTCGACCTTTTATAGAACCAGTGACCATTTTAACCATCTGAAGGACACATAACCATTGTAATCCTTTAGCCTTTATTTAAAAGAATCAGTGATCAGATAGTGATTTAACCATTGTAAGGACCCATAACTTTGTTTTACAACAGTGACTTTAACCATTTTAATTTCTAACGTGAGAGCAACGTGGTCTTCCGTTCCTTAACGTAAGGAGAGACCGGCGCGGCGCTAGTGAAATGAAACACGGGTCGTTTTAACCAATTACGTTTACTATGAGAATTGCGATGGCACCCGGACTCATAACCGTTCGATTCTAGCGTATACACAATTACTACGTGCTTTATCAGATAACTTAGGTGAGCAGAACAATGCACTATCATCTCGCGTTAAAGAACATAGCTGAGTTAATATGTTTCTGATGCAGTTTTATAAGCCCACGGAGCTTTGTATCTCAACAACCATTCAATAAAAGTAATTTTGAGATTTTTAAACCTGCACTTGAGCATTACCTGAAACAAAAATAATAGAGATTAGTTTAATCAAATATGTGTAAATATAACAAATTGAAAAAAAAAACTACATAATATTTGACATATTATTAAAAATCTTAAATATATTATGTAAAGTATAAAAGAATTAAATATATTTCCATTGTCTGGTACCTGCAACACCAGTCCTTCAGGTACTTAGCACGGAGGCAGACTGACGTGGTGTGAAGCATCCATGGACATTATTATTATTCCGGTAAAAGTGTATCCATGATATAAGTATACAATCATACGTGGGAGAGCCATGCTTCGGCACGAATGGGCCGGCTCGACCGGATAAATACCACGTTCTCACAGAAAACCGGCGTGAAACAGCTCACTCGGCGAAACACAGCTTGCGCTGTGTTTCGCCGAGTGAGTGAGTTTACCGGAGGCCCAATCCCCTAACCCCTACCCTATTCCCTTCCCTACCCTCAACTATTCCCTTCCCTTCCCTTCCCTACCCTCCCCTATTACCCTATTCCCTCTTAAAAGGCCGGCAAAGCTCTTCTGATGCTGCGAGTGTCCATGGGCGACGGAAGTTGCTTTCCATCAGGTGACCCGTTTGCTCGTTTGCCCCCTTATTTCGTAAAAAAAAAAACAGAAAAATGTTTCCTTCTTAATTTATCATGCTTCCTTTTGCTTAAAAAATCTTGTTTAGAAAATCTAAAAAAATAGAAATTCCATAATATTGTGGAACTTATGCTAATTAATAATTTATAATAAGCTTCCGAAACTGAATTTAATTTGATAAAAAATACACACAACCAAACAGTTGTCCTCCCTTTCAGAGCCGTTGAAAATTGCAAGCGGTTTGTTAATTCCATAATATACATATTGTTGATTACTTAGCTGTTAATTTCTAAAACGCATCCAGTCTGGTAGCTCCATTATATCGAATCCTGTTAGTGGGGCTGACCCATATCCCATGAAAGGCCCTCTGTTCGCACGTGCACTCCTCTATCGTTAGAAAATGTGCTGGGAACGCCTTAATAGACCGTGTGTCCTGTATACTTTTTAGCTAACTTATAACCCTTAAATGTATGTTAATAAAGTTCAAAATTGCTAAGCAATAGATGACATCATTTGTTTGTTTTTCTTTTTTCGCCGAATTCTTTGTGAGTTAGGACACCTATCTAGAATGTTCTTTCTAGAAATACAAAGTTACTGTATAGTTGTAAGATTTATTTTTAATAATTATATTAATATAAAACTTTTCTTGTTTATTCCCATTTTTCTTTCAAGTTTTCAGTTCAATTTTGTGAATAATCACTAAAGCGATGTCATATGTATAATATAATATTATAGACGTGCTATAAAATAATATTTTTCTTCTTTTAAAAAAAGCAAGCAAGTTCAGGGGGTCCGCAGTATACTGTATGCACCAACACCTTATAAGTGGGTTACGAAATAAAGAAGTTTGGGAACCGCTGATCTTAAACATTAAAAGCGATTAAAACTATAATAAGGATGTAATAAAATTATGTCGTTAAGTAATATTACTTGTTTTTAATTTTTACTTTCAATTTATTTTTAATTAAAATTTAAGAAGTCTCGTTTTAGGGTTGGTTGCACCTACTTACTTTAGCTATAACTGTAACTATAACCACAACGAAAAATTTCAAACCTTTGGTTAAAGTAAAAAACGGACGCCATATTTAACCATAAGCATGAGCTTGACAACGCTTTCAATGAACGTGCCGAAAAAGGAAACTAACGCTGTTATCGTACAAAAACGCCATTTTTTACAGTTCTCCTTTATCAGCTGCCGCCCACTCTCATTTCAAGCCTTGTCGGACCAGCTGCCATCTATCAAATTATGTGGTCAAAGTTAGCCTTAACTATAACCATAACTTTAACTTTAACAACGCCTCTGGTGCAACCCACCCTTAGTTCAGTTAATTTTTTGAAATATTTTGAATCATTTCAGACATTATTTATTTTTCGTGGATCACTCACAGTATCATTTAACGTTCACTAGCTAAAAGCTAATTACGTAAACTATGAATAGATACAGTTTGGTTATTTTTTACGATTAGTATAAAAGACAGCACGGCTGGATTTCGAAAACACCGTTGAAATCAAACTTTCGAACGAACTTGAGATTTGAGAACTATAAAATGAGTAAGCCCGGCTGTCACTGGATCTTACTCTAAAACGCTTATGATCTAAAATAATATATTTTGTTTTATATATTCATACTTATCTGACCTTACACCTTAAATTTCACGCTTTTTTAAAAGCTTTTAGAGATTAGAGTAAAACCGTTGAAATCAGCACACTTTTAGTACCATACCCGGTCCAGGCCAGTACTCTCACAACTACCACTTTGACATCGGCAACTCATTAAGGAGAAATAAAAAAAAAAGTTGACCAACTCACATAATCAAGACCACATCAAGACCAATACTCAGGAAAATCGGCGTATACTCAAGACCTACCACAACCACTTGATGATGATGAATGTATGTTGCAAGTAGAGAACGTATAGGACGGGGGTCAACGGTCCTAAGTGCAGAGATGACTCCGCCGACCTTCGTGCAGAATCCTGCGGTGAGGATGATCACACATTAGCAACATCACAACCTTCATCAAGGCGCACTTTTATGTAAAATTCTTTTGATTGAATGTCACTAAAAATAGTTAATAGAATCAGACGTTACTTTGCGGAAATCCATAGCTTTAAATTTTTTATGTCACTAAAAATGTTAAAAATTAGGTATGCGATTCTGTCTGTCTATGTTTAATAAGTACAAAAAATACAGCCAAATAGGGTCCGTGCTTAAAAATCGGTGATGAAACGCGGTGTATTTGCTCTACGTCATAAACTGTGCTAAGATGACTTTGCCCGGCCGCACATTGTCCGCTGATCAGAAAAATTCGGACGCCCGCCGGAACGCACTCTCTTCATACATTTCGTTGTAGACCCCGCACACTATCAGAATTTCTTACGTGTCAAAATGTATGAGCGGGGCGGGGCGTCCGAATTTTTCTGATCAGAAATTTGGATAATGTGCGGCCGGGCTTAGTGTCGTAAAGACAACAGCACACTAGCAACTAAATGATAACAGACTTAGCTATACAGCTACATATGAATATAAGTACACTACAAGTGAATATAAATTCACTTGGATTCAGGTCTCAATTTTACAATAACGGACATAAAATAGTGACCGAAATACCACTGCTACAAGTAAAGGTAGTGAATATTATGTAGTGAGGTTTTACAGTAAGATGATTTTTACTGTAATACCTCGCAGCATCCAGCAATTAAATAAATTTTACACCAGCTGAAACTATATAATATTATGGACGCTGTTAAGCATTCAGGTACTAACCCAAAAAATAAGTATTGAGTTATGTATGCTGTATGCAGTTATGTTCTTTAGATGATTTAGAACAAGACTGCATTCAAAATTAAATAACAAAAAAATGTGGGTTAGAACACTAATGCTAAGCATTAGCAGCGACTGGTATTGGACTGGTACAATATACTCATAATCGTATAAGACGGAGGGTCGGATGGAGGGAGTGATAAGATTATGAATAATATATTGTACGTATATTCTAAAATCTTACATTTTGTAAATATAATAATATCGCATTGTTTTAGTCTCATCTAATAAGGAACGGTTTCAATGGGAATTCTAATAAGAAAATATAAAAATACACATGATTTTATTTGTAAAGCTTTACAATTATTTTCTAGTAAGAATGTTGTATTGAATACAGTAAGTATATTAGTTTAAGACCTAATATTACGATATCGTGATTCAAAACTATCAGTGAAAAAGTTTTTGCTTAGCCACAATTTATTTCTGAAATATTTCAGTATATAGTGTGCGTGTTTCTTATACATTGTTTAACACCTGTCGGCGTTACACACGCGCGATTTACAGTCAGCTATTTGGAACACAACCTTCTGCAAATCCATTCTGTGTGATTGCTCTATTAGTTACTATATTGACGACCAATTTAATTTTAATTAATTGTTAACCATCGAACATAACATTAATTAATATTGTCATAACATAAAATTTTATGTTGTAACATTAAAATCCACACATATAAATGCGACAGTGAATCTGTCCAAATTATATTATCTATTTAATACTTGTAGTGTCTCTTAAATGATGAATACCTCAACATGCCCAAACCACTGAATCAATTTAGATGAGTGGTTTTAAGAGGAGTCCACACCGCCGTTTTTCCATACAAACGTTGTCCCCTGTTTCCTCCCTGGATAATGCCGGTAGAGTTATAATTTTTGTCTGAATAATTATGGTCACTAAATACAATGTCCCTATGTTTTCTTTTTTTTTCATAATTTAGTTAATAAAAAAGATATGAACGTTCAAAAACCCAAAAAAATGGCCAGATTTTCCTCTGTGTTCAAACACCCAGAAAACAAAACTGGCTAAAATATACAAAAAAAATAAAACATAGGAACACAGCTCAAGCCTTGCTTTAATTCTTAATGAAAAAAGTACTTAAATCGGTTAAGTTTTGGAGAAGGAATCAGCGGACAACGAATCGAAGATTTTCTGTTCTTTTATTAGAACTTTTGTCGTGTTGTCGCTCTGCGGTGGGAGACTTGAGATTGGTGAGACAGCAATACATTTTCAAATACCTATTTTCAATTTCTCTCGCCACTGGTGTATCCTCTTAAGGCTCTGAATAATTTATAGGATAGCTTTTAGTTTGGAAAAAAATATTGTGTGGTTTTTAAGCAAAAAATTATGCATCTAATTCACTAGCTATAAACATAGAGTTATCTAAGTCCATATTCAAAATCAAAAGCCTTAAAATGCAACGTTCCCACACTTCAAACATTGTATAAATCTGTCCCTTTCACTCCTTTGCACAAATCTTGTCGTCTCACTCCAAGTCGTGAATACGTCATATTTCACTCTCACTATCTATAGAAGTATACGCAAAAATAAAAGATGCAGCAAAAAGTATGAGGACAAGTTTGACCAGTTTTTTTGGAATGTTTATGATCTTCGTGGTCAGAGATTCATTGATGTATTTTGCAATAATGCTAAAATCATTTTCATTTGAATAGAATTTTGCAATTTTAAATGTTTTGAATCTTTAAAAAATTAAATTGAAATTAGAATTTATTTACATTCTTTGGGCAACAGAAGTAACTTAGTAGACAAATCAAGTTATCACTATTATTAAGATTTGAGAGTTTGCTCAAAAATTCGGGGCCCGAGAGCCGCAAGTATTTGCGTAAAAACTATTTATGTACTTTACATAATACATAACTGAGATATACAACATAAATGAATTCAATTTATTATTCAATTTTAGTATAAAGATGTGAAAGACTTGCATTTTCCATATTAGTATAGATGAAAACTAATTATGTAACTGACATTAATTGCAAATTGGCCTTAGTCATATTTTAGTTAAATTTACATGCAATTTAAATAAAGAAAAAGACTTTAAACCTTAAGCTGTTGCCTGTTACTATACCAACATAAGCAAAATAGAAATGAGGTTACCGATACAATGAAATGTTTTATCTGGAATTTACATGTACTATAAATTATGACGTAAGCGCATGCAGCTGTGCGATTGCGCACTTTCTTTAGAAAGAGAAAGCAACATCCCACAACAAATAAAAGAAAGAGACGGGAATAGCTTCTGTTTTTATGATAACAGATAGCGTAACATTACTTTCTTCCAGTTTTTACTTCGCGTGTGCGATTCGTTGACTCCAATTATACGGTGAAAGAGTGAGAGTCTGATGTCACCGATGAGCATAACAGTCTTTATTTGTATAACAGTAAGGTTCACTTTGCGTACGACACTTTCAATATAAATGACTGATGAGCGACAGTTTTTCTCTGTTATGCTTCAAATGCTCTAAGTGAAAATCCATGTAATATATAAATTATGGTTTCTTTTACGCTGGTTAATTTAATGACGTAATTTAGTTTTATAATGCGCATGCAAATCTTCGCTAATTGTCGTAATCACGGAAACACCCGAATATATTATTAATAGTTAAGAAAATAAACAGCAGTTAAAAATTTGAAACAAAATGTTATAACTTAGGCCATAATTATTTTCATATCATTTTCATGTTTTTTGACTGAAGTTTATATCTATCTACTATTTTGCGTTTGACTGGATATAGGTTAACAAAACCGAAATGATAATTTCTTGCCTAAAGGTATGAAAAAGTAGGTATTAACTATTAATGAAGTGGATTCAACAATATTTTTGTCTAACTGAAACTTAAACTTTAAATGAGTAGAATTAAAATAGACCTTTTTACTAAAAAGCCGTCTTTTTTTTCTTTTTACCCAATTCACCCACCTGCAAAGGTAAAATTAAAAAGTGTACAATGCATAAAATTCTGCCCGCATTAATCTAAGATTGAATCCTCTAAAATTCGCAGCTTAAATTTCTATTGAATCTATCAATGCCTATTCTAAAGTAGACACGCGTAGCCCGTGATATAAAATGCGATTTTTTTATTGTACAATTTTGAATGTACCCACAAAAACTATGATCCAAATAGGAATGTGTCGCAGGGCTGTCAAAAATAGAATGTCCAAAAATTCGATATTTATTGAATATTGGGAAAAAAACATGCTCAGGTTATAATTTTGTAAGCTATAATAAATAGGTATGCTACCTTTATGCATCCCTTATAGGCACACTGAACTAAAAAAGGGCACTGAATAACTTTACAACTTCTGATTGTCTGTGTCTGGCAGATTATAAAAATCAAAGACACGGACATCTTGAATAGTCAAACCCTACCATAAAATAAATTTTTTAGTAGTAGATTTAGAAGAAGATTTTATGCAACTACGTTTGATTCTAATTTCTTGTTAACGGATTTTAAGGTGGTTATGCAACTCCTAAAGCTCGTTTAATTTCTTGTCTAGTAATTTTGACAGCCCTATCAAACAAGGGATCGGGCGTTTTGGGGTCTTTCACATAACTTTCGCCGGGATAATAGAGGCAGGTAGGCGGTGGAAAAAACGCCGTCCCGTAGTGACAAAGGTTACGTGGGAGCCACTTTCACGTTTTCTGTGACCCTCGGTGAGTCAAGACTCAAGCGCCAAAATATCAGTATCCTCCTTGTCCTCCTCCTCCTAGTCCAGTAGTCCTTGAATGTGACGCTAAGCGAGCTGATAATGAAATAATTTTGTGTTATTCCGATACACAATATACAAGTTGTATCATGCAGGTTTTTTTAAATTACATCTCTTCTTGGGTCTCCGTTTACCTTACCATACTCATGCAAAACACAATGTTACATAGAGATTATGGAGATCCATCCGTGCCGTAGCTTTTCAGATTTTTTAAATATGTTGAGTAGCAGTCGTTGCTCTAGGTAAAGAGTTTCAACTTTTTAAAATAAAGAAAGAAAAAGAAAGCAAATAAACTTAATTGACTACTATCGGTTATATAGTTACAATATTCTAAACACACATTTTACCCATCCTGAAATTGTACTGAAAACTGTTTTTTTTTCTCGCCATAATATCGCGCCCTTCTCGGATATCCTGTGATAATCAATATTTACATATGATAGTCAGTCAGACGGTCATTTTGAAGGGGAAATGTGTTTCAACGTCCTGGACAGAGTATATGTATGTATATCTTTGCTATAACTTCGAGCTACAAGTGGATCCATACTAAATTTAGATAATTTTTTTTATAAAATAAGGGGGCAAACGTGCATACGGGTCACCTGATGGAAAGCAACTGCCGTCGCCCATGTACACTCGCAACATCAGAAGAGCTGCAGATGCGTTGCCGGCCTTTAAGAGGGAAATTTGAAATGCGAAAGTATGTCTATCAGAATAAATGTCTGATACCTCCTCACAAGCAAAATATGTTCAGTGGTTTGGAAACCACTGAACATATTTTGCTGCAATTTGGTATGGGGATATTTTGAATCCCGGGGAAAGAAAAATTTAAGGATATTTTTACCCCTGAAAAATGTACGGTTCTTGCGCGATAAAAGATTCATCTAGAATTATTATATTGAAATCAAAGGTTGGCAACGCACTTGCAACTCTTCTCATGTTGCAAAATGTCCATGGGCAAAAGTAGTTGCTTTCCATCAGTTGACTCGTTTGCTCGTTTGCCCCTTAATTTTATTAAAAAAATTTTTTTTACTTGTCTTTACAAGTAAAGTCGCTGTAACTTCAACCTTTTAGACGTGGGAGAGGACGAATGGGCCGGCTCGACCGGAGAAATACCACGTTCCCACAGAAAACCGGCGTGAAACAGCGCTTGCGCTGTGTTTCGCCGAGTGAGTGAGTTTACCGGAGGCCCAATCCCCTACCCTATTCTCATCCCTACCCTCCCCTATTACCCTATTCCCTCTTAAAAGGCCGGCAACGCACCTGCTGCAGCTCTTCTGATGCTGCGAGTGTCCATGGGCGACGGAAGTTGCTTTCCATCAGGTGACCCGTTTGCTCGTTTGCCCCCTTATATCATAAAAAAAAACAGCATAAAGGGAGGACGTCAAAAACGAATGAAAAGATTTAAAAGTAAGTTCCTGCCCCTGCGTGTGCCCCCTTATTTCATAAAAAAAACCTAGCTAAAAAACCAATGCGAAAATGCGTACTTTTGGGTTAATAATAATATTACTAAATATTGTGTCGGGGGTCACTCAGTAGGCTAGTATAGAGTAACATATGGGTATTGTACAAAAAACGGGCTTGCGTAAGCGCAGGTAGCACACGTGTGCTACCTATTGTTCACTTTCTATTGGGGTGCAGGTTTTTATATGAGAGCATTCTGAATAGCAACAATCGTATTTGATACAGGAGTAGCTTAGAAGTTAGAAGTCTTCTTGTCTATGGTAAGGGAGTAGAAAACATAGAAACTTTATTTGGTATAATATGCAACAAATAAATATTACAGAGAAATAAATTTATCAAAACTGTATTTACCAAATAGGTGCTTATACTCAGCATATTATGTTGCGACCGTATAGTCGCAACACTGATTTTCAGTAAGCGCCTTAAAATATTAAAAACATTTTAAATATTGTATTAAACTAAACAATTGATACAATAATTTAAAAAATACTTTAAGTATAGAACTCTACATGAAGAGATCGGGTCTATGACAGCATGAAAGCGCTGAAAATGTATTTTTCTGACGTACAAATTCTATTACTTTTAAATATTACATAATCATAAATAAATTATAATTAATTATTAAATACCTTTTGTACGTTTCTTCACAAACTTTCATCTATTTAACGTTGCTAACGCTTCACGCTCTACTTATGTTTTGGGTCAATTTCCTTTTTTCATTATAACATTTACATAACTCGTCCTTTGTATCAAAATCAATGTTAAGTGGGCAAATTGCCTTATACATTTGACAAGGCAAGGAAAGAAGTGAAACGATGATTCTGCTTATAGACATATTAATATATAAAAACTAGCTGTCCCGGCAAATGTTGTTTTGCCATATAAATAATTTTTGGTATGAAAAATAGATGTTGGCCGATTCTCAGACCTACTCAATAAGCTCACAAAATTTCATGAGAATCGGTCAAGCCGTTTCGGAGGAGTATGGCAACGAAAACTGTGACACGAGAATTTTATATATTAGATTATAATCCAAGAAATTTTGATGAAGACTCATCATACATGTAATAAAACTAAATTGTATACTCATATTATTATTATTCCAGAGTATTCTTGTCTGTTTCTTAAAAATTTACGGTTTAGCCGATGAACCGATTTTGGTGATATTTGCTATTATAATTTGACTCTCAGAAAAGGATCTAGGTCAGTTTGTAACCAGAAGACGATAAACGAATACAGATGTTTCACGCAACGAGGTTGAGTTCAATATCTAGTTTTAAATATCTCTGTTAATAACTATTAAACTAGACATTGTTTTATACAGCAATTATTTATGATATCGGCAAATATTAAATATTAATAGTTTTCAACATTTCACGCACACATCTATTGACAATTAAGCCACGCCATATTTGGTTTTACAGTCTTGTTAACGCGAATATAGTGTCTCATAAATCTATATTAAATGTGTAAACTAAATATTTCTCTTAGTAATTATGAGAAAAAATACTTATTATTATATAAAATTGATCACTTTATTCTTATTTATTACTGATATTGCCCTTTCACGGAGCAGCAACAGTTGTTTAACGATGTTGAATAGAATTAAAACTTATTGTAAGGTTATTTGAAAATATTTAATGCCCGTTTTCTGAAGTGAATATGGCATAAGAATCTATACAATACAGCATTTAGCTATCGCTAAACGTAAACCAACCAAAAACTCTATTAAACAGCCTGCCTAGCATACGCCTACGAGATATCTCACTCTCGAGATAATTAAAAACTACTCGTCTCATAATGTCAAAATCTCGTGGGAGAGCCATGCTTCGGCACGAATGGGCCGGCTCGACTGGATAAATACCACGTTCTCACAGAAAACCAGCGTGAAACAGCGCTTGCGCTGTGTTTCGCCGAGTGAGTGAGTTTACCGGAGGCCCAATCCCCTAACCCCTACCCTATTCCGTTCCCTACCCTCAACTATTCCCTTCCCTTCCCTTCCCTACCCTCCCCTATTACCCTATTCCCTCTTAAAAGGCCGGCAACGCACTTGCAGCTCTTCTGATGCTGCGAGTGTCCATGGGCGACCGAAGTTGCTTTCCATCAGGTGACCCGATTGCTCGTTTGCCCCCTTATTTCATAAAAAAAAAAAAAAACTCGACATTATCTATCAATCAACATTATCTCGACATTATCTACAAATCAATCTGCCAAAATCTCGATATTATCAGACTATAAATAAAATTACCAACAGAACCTCCGACAAATCCAGCGCCAATATTCTTCTCACCCAAGCACATTCGCCCAAACTTGCTGTCGACAACATCAATAATTTTTTCACCAACATTGGCAAGACCTTAGCCGGAAATATAAGCCCCCCTTGGGATAACGTATACGAGATCTCTCAAAAGGGCCTTAACACAGTATCAGAGTGGCTACGTAATAATATCCTGTCACTAAACACAGACAAAACAATATACATCCCTTTCTCTATACGCAAATCCCCTTCCCCCAAACCAACCCACTGCCTCAAAGTACATTCCTGCACTAATCCTCCTACAATGCAATGTTCCTGCAGGACCTTGAAAAAATCATTCACAACCAAATACCTTGGTGTGATCCTAGATTCTTCTCTTAGCTTCAATACCCACATCGAGGCTCTTGCATCTAGAATACGAAAACTTATTCCAATATTTAAGAATTTAAGAGATGTGGCGGATGAAGCTTCAAGAAGATCAGTTTACTTTGCTCTCTGCCAGTCACTGCTCACATACTGCATCACATCATGGGGTGGCACCCATAAAACCTCTCTTCTCCAACTGGAACGTGCTCAGAGAGCAGTCCTTAAAGTTTCTTATGGCCTTCCATATCTTTCTCCTACCCAAGACCTCTACCAAAAGACAAGGGTACTAACAGTACGACAACTATTCATTCTCCACACAATACTCAAACAGCACAGTCTCCTATCTTACGAACAAACGTCATCCCAAGGGAAGAGACGACACAATCCCGTCAACACTAATAATATTAGACTTTTTCGTACCCGTTTAAGTAACCATTTCTTTTGTTTTATTGAGGGTATCTATACAATAAAATAAACAGATGTGAAAAATAGACAACCTCACAAAAGCAGTTTGTAAAAACTGACTTACCAAATGGCTCCAAAATCTAAGCTACGACGATACTGAAAAGTTAATGGCAGTCCCAGATCTATAGACAATAATTTAGTACACATTCCCACACACGCATGTCGCACACACTCACACAGGCACACACACACACTCTACCTCACACACACCACATGCACACACAAACACACACACACATATACGCACACACACACTCACGCACATACACACACCTTCTTTACATCTTATATACTACACAATATTCATACTAACCTGACTTCACCATCTCTACCTTTAAAAATATTTTTTCTTAGGTAATCTAAAACATCTACTTCTAAACATAATCATTCTTTTGTAGAGCTTCTTAATCTGGGAGGCCTGGTGTCCTGAAATACAGGCTCACGCCCAGTTTAGGCATCAGTCTCCCACATGAAACCTAATGTGCCATTTGTCGATTTGTGTCTACAATTATACTACTTTATCTACAATTATAATCATACTACTTTGTGTCTATAATTATGTACCTACTTTCTGTCTTTTAATATTATGTGGTGAGAAATAAATAAAATTATTATTATTATTATTTATTTTGATTTTCTCGGTTCTCACCGGCAAACTGGTATGTACGGGCCGAAGCCAAGTATATACCAGGTATGGTTACGGTTTTATATACTACTCGAAACATGTAAGTAAGATGTGTCAGGAGAAGGATGATTTGGTAAAGTGTGTGGTGGGTGACTGTGTGAATTTTCCTGTGTTGCTGATGTATGCAGAGCAGAGGTTTCCTCATCAGTTTGTAAAAATTTTCTAACTATTCGGCATGTGTTCAGTATAACTGCCTTTTGCAAAAGATTTATTAAATGTGGAAGTAACTGAAGGGTATCTAGGGATTTATGTAACTGTTTTGGAATTACACCTGTGGTTGATATGACTATGGGTACTATGGTCACTTTTTGCAGGTTCCAGAGGCGGGCTATTTCGTCTTTGAGTTCGATGTATTTGGTAAGCTTTTCTGCTATTGTATTTTGCAAGTTGTGAGTGTTAGGCACGGCTATATCGATTAGGTATGCAGTCTTATTAATTTTGTCAACTAGTGTTATTTCAGGTCTGTTATAATGCGTAGTTCGGTCAGTCAATATGGTTCAGTCAAAGTATAGTTTTGTAGGTGCATTATCCAGGACATTTTCAGGTTTATATTTGTAGTAGGGTTCTATGTCAGTAATAAAGTGTCGTTGTTTGGCAAGTCTCTGGTGAATTATATTTGCAACTTGGTCATGTCGGTGTTTGTAGTCGGTCTGTACTATTGTTTTACATGCTCCAGTAATATGCTGTATTGTTTTACGGGCAACTATGACATTTTCTGCAGCTGTCTGTGGTTCGAATTTTAGTGATGTGTCTCTGGTAGTTTCTAGTCTCTATTGTTTGGTCCTGTATGGCTATCATGAACCCTTCAGTCTCTGGGAAGAGATCTCCACGACTCAGCCACGCTTCCTTATCGACATTTGTCTGGCATAAGTCGTGCAGATGTCTTCCATCGAGAGACTTTTTGGCCCATTCAGCGAGTTTGGTTTTATCATCTACTACTTTATGTCGGTCATTTTGAGAGTATTTTAAATTAAGAGGAGTGAATTTATTGTAATTTTTAACTATTGCTTTGTGGAGTGTAGAGTGTTCGGACTTAACGAAAAAATATTATCTTAAATTTGAAATCTGTCTGTTGTGTAGATTCGTTACGTCGATAATGCCTCTTCCGCCGTCTATTCGGGGTAATGTCAGTCTCTGAATACAAGGGCGTCGCCAAGGGGGGGCAGGGAGGGGCAGCTGCCCCCCCCTAGAGATTCTAAAAAAGTTGCTAAATATAATGCAAACAACGACCACTATAATATTAAAATCTGGTAATTTAAAAAAATGTGAGCACCAAAAAATTGGGGTAGGTTTCTGAACCTTAGCCAAAGTCAACTTGCCCCCCCCTGCGCCATCGGCTGGCGACGCCCTTGTCTGAATACATGATCTCGGATGATGTTTGCGAAACTTAGTCATCGTGGTATTGATTTTTCTTTGTATATTTATTAGCTCTGATTTATTCCAGTTTATTATGCCGAAAGAGTAAGTAAGAATTGGGATTGCGAATGTATTAATTGCTTTAATAGTGTTTTGGGCATATAATTTTTATTTTAGAATTATATTGAGTCGATGTTGGAATGTCTGTCTTAATTTAGACTTTGTGGTCTTATGCTCTATTTGATGTGATTGATTATATCCTAGATATTTATAAGTTTCACCTTCATCAAGGGGTTCTATACATTCGCCAGATTGAAGAGTGTAAGTATGTTGAAATGTACGTCCTGCTTTTATGGAATTTATTTTAGTTTTGTCTACCCCGAAATTCATTTTAATGTCATTTGTAAATTGTTCTGTCAGTTCCGTCAATCTATATAGCGTCGCTGCGCGTGCGATACCGCGTATGAGCAGTTGGTAAATACCGCGTAACAGAAAAATGCGCAAAATTGAGATATTGTGCCAGCCGATTCGAAACGCATATTGGCTTATATTAGGCTTCACAGAATTTAAATTATCCAATTAGAAACGTACATTTTACCATCGAAACAATACCGCGGAACAGTAACTTTATTTACTACAGCGGCAAGAAAAATATATCGAAAATAGTGAAGTGCTCCCAGAAATAACTATTTTTCTGAGATAAACCGCCACGTAAGTATATTTTAATTATTGTTTAATATTGTTTATATTATGTATTATATTCATGCTAGAATGTTTCAATTAATTTACCACCATTTCCATTGCTTTGAAGATCAAGGAAGGTTACATGACGTGATCATTATATTTTCACCTTAAAAATACAGGCGGCAACCAATCGCCACGACTAAATATGATCACCTGGTTGGGGAAGTAGCTCAGTTAAGCTAAAGCACCCCGGGGATATGGGCGACTAGTTGTGCTAACCCTACCCACTAAAACCACCTGCGATTTGCCTTCAGCCGTATACGGAGGGATGTTCTGGATCTGTCAAACACAGGGCTCCCTCCACGACCGAACGGTGTTCTCCAAAAGAGAGCACACTACCATCACAGTAAGAAAACGCTTCGGCAAATTGAAGAGTTCCCTTTGGCGTCGAGACTAGCTAAGCCGGGTAGGTTCCAGCCTCACCGATTTTCCTGTAGCCGTATACGGAGGTATGTTTTGGGTTTGTCAAATACAGGGCTCCCTCCACGACCGGACGGTTTTCTCCAAAAGGAAGCAGACTACCACCAAAGTAAGGAAACGCTTCGGTAAATTGTAGAGTTCCCTTCGGCGTCGGGACCAGCTAAGCCGGGTAGGTTTCCAGCCTCACCCAGAGCCCCAATTGCATTGAAATTTGGAGGTTTGCATAATCTCCTCCCTCCCTTCTCCTCCCAACTCCCGATGCGGAACAGAGAATAGCTCATTATCTTTGTTACTCTACGCAGGCCGTGATCTGGAACGAGGATGAGCAACTTGGCGAAGACCTTCGTAACCAGTTGTCACGATGGATCTCCCGCTAGGGTAGTAGCTGCCGCCTAGGAGACCGTACGGCACCTCCTGGTAATCCTCACCACTACATTGCGAAGAGTAGCTGCCGCCCGGCTAATGCCCGCCTTATTACTACGAAATGAGTAACGGAATCTGCCTATATTGAATCATCGTACAAAGCTAAGCTCCGACATACTGGATTCTGGCGGCTATACTCTGGAGAGTATAGCTGCTGTGGTCCCTACATTTAAGCGTCGGACTCATTTTGACCTTCGACCCTCGGATAACAAGTACTCCGGGTGGGGGCGCTTTTCTTCAGGTCCGTGGAAGAGCAGGGCTTCAGTATGTACTTATGTAATATATCAATATATGTTTTTTATTTTAAATGATTATTATGATCTCTGTCAGATAAAGTCAAAATTCTATGAAAAATTGGGATATCAATTAAAAATTAAGAATAGATAATATTGTTAAATGGTTTTGGTAATTAACACGTCATATTTTTGCTAAGTTACAGTGTAACAAAATATAAAATATTTGATTTTTCTAATAAAAAAATGTAACCTTTTACTAATTTGTTTGATTTCAAAACCGCGTATCTTTAATATTAAGCCTACTTATTTTGTAACTACTTAATACGAAAACGCGTAAGTGTTTTTGACTTGACTTTACACAAAACCTAAGCCAATTGCGAACAAATTTACGTTACTAACCACTAAAGGAAAGTACAAAGAATTAGCTGTTAAGTTCAGTCGGTAATAGCAGTCAAAATAGCTGAGATATTCAGTTTTTTCTTCCTCCTGTAAAATCATCAAAAAACAGATACGCGGTATTTACCAACTGCTCATACGCGGTATCGCATGCGCAGCGACGATAGGTCAAACTCATTATCAGCATACAGTTTTATGTCATCCATGTAAAGTAAATGGTTTATCGTCTCAATAATTTCTCTATGTCTGTCTTTAAAGTATAGGCGATATCCTACGTCTGTAGAATTCAAGATGTGGGAAAGTGGATTTAGGGCTAAACAGAACCATAGTGGGCTGAGCGCGTCACCTTGAAATATACCCCTTAGAATTTGTATGGGTTGGGTCTCTATAAAGTTTGTCGGTGTTTTTGATTTTAGTTTGGTTTTCCACAATTTCATTGTGGTTCTCAACGTATTAATAATTTTTGGGTGTATTTTATATATCTCTAGAACGTTCAATAACCAGGAGTGAGGGACTGAATCGTATGCTTTTTGATAATCAACATACATAGTGTACAGATCGGATTTTGTTTTAGTGGCATTTTTCAGAATTACAGAGTCTATAACTAATTGTTCTTTGCAGCCTTGACTGAATTTTCGGCACCCTTTTTGTTGTTCAGCTAGTATATTATTTTTGTTAACATGTTCATATATTATTTCAGTTATGCAGGAAGTTAATATTTTATAAATTGTTTGCAAGCATGTGATGGGTCTATATTTAGCCGGAGTTGTAGATTCGCTGTGGTCTTTGGGTATCATAAATGTTGTTCCAAATGTGATATGAGGTGGAATTTTATTAGGATCTTCGATAAATTGATTTAGAAAGTTAAACAGATTACTATGTATACTAGTAAACTTCTTATACCAATAGTTGTGAATAAAGTCTGAACCTGGTGATTTCCAATTATGGAGCTTGCGAATAACCTGTTGAAATGTAGTAATTGGGATTCCTTCAAATGACATGTCAGTTATATCTTTATTAGATTTAGATTTTTCTGTAAAACTCCTTTTCATTGTTACAAAACTGGCTATTTTGTTTTTTTCTAAGTGTGCATGCATTATACCTTTTTAATCGTCCTGCTAATATTGAAAGTTTTTGTTTTAGTGTGTCTAGTATTTGCGTTATTTGTGTATTTGGTTCCTCGTGTATAGCGTGTATTTTGTATTGCTCCATAATTTTATTTACATGTTCTATTAGTTTCCTGCTTCTACTTCCTTTTAAAAATTGTGTTGTTCTACCTATTTTAACTCGTAAATCTTCAATTTTTTTTTCTAGCCGTATTTTCCATCGAGGTTTCTTATTATTATTATTATTTGAGGGATGTAAGTTATTTGTAGGACTAAGTGACAATCTGGTTCCATTTACTTTAGCGGCTGTCCATGCTGCACAGTATATAACAGTTTGAAAATCCTTAAAGTCTGTGTCGTTGTTAACGTAATTTGGAAGCGTAATTTTATTAAGATAGCTAGAATATTTTTGCTTTGGTATATATACTCTGCAAGTTGGGTCAGTATTTTTAAAATGTTGTTAGTGCTATTTTAAACGTTTCGTCAATATTAGTATTCCTGTCAGGTAAGTGTTTATCAGTAGTAGTATCTTGTTCGAGGTCAGGCCCTATGACTTGTCTTTGTATATTTTCAAAATTGTTAATATTGGTTTGTGCTAATGAACTTTCAGTGCTATCTATTATCAGTTCATCGGCTACTTTCTGTTTTAATGTATTTATTCTTTCGTCAGTTACATATTTATTGTTGATAATTGCTCTCAATTGGTCACTAATTCTCTGTTCACTAAGATGTGCAAGGGCAGGGAATTTATTTATAAATGATTCGTGTAATGGTATTCGGTATGATGTCCTATTTGTCTCAAGCTGTGTAATTCTATAATAGCTTATAAGTATGTATTCATTCAAATCATCTGTCCAAGTTAATCGCGATTGGGTAAGTGTTACATGTGTATCTGTATGAGTTTCAAGAAGCGTGTTAGATTGTGGATTATGTAAAATATTTTTGACTTCTTCTTGGATATGTGATAATTCTTGTTTAGAGAGTAAATTGCAGTTTATAATAGCCCTTCTTTGGTCACCTACGCGTTGCTTGCTTGCTTGCATTTCAGGGTATTCATTTGTAAATAAGGAGTGAAGTTGAGAGAGGTAAGCTTTTTTCTTTGATTCTAGTTTGGTTATGATGAAATAATGACGCATGATAAAAGTATTCATATCCTTAGTCCACGTTTTACGTGTGCGTCGTGTACCAAGAGCGGGTGCAGTATTCTCGGCTGTAGAAGCCTCCTGCGCAATATCTCCGGTACGGGGCGGTGATAATGAAGAATTAGATGAAGTAGATGACCTTGTGCGGTGGACAGCGAGGTAAGATGGAGGTGACGATGGTGGCGATGCAAATAATGATGATGGTGCTGATGAAATTGGTGAAGTATGATACGTCTGTCCTGCAGCAGTTCGAGACTGGGCAGCTTGGTGCGATTCGTTACCCCCCCCCCCCCCCCCCCAGAATACGAAGGGCAGCCCGAGCCCGAGGGCTCGGGGCGGGATTCTCCATCGCATATAGCTCCGGTACCCGCCTGGGGTATAACTCTATTTCGTAGGCGCATCATGAAGCTTATAAACAAACAAACAAGGAAGAGGGAACGAAAAGGGAAAGATAGTAAAAGAAAAACAAAGGTGGTGAAAGATAGACCAAAAAAAACAAAAATAATGTAGCACCAAGACTTGAATTATAAAAAGAATGTGAAAGAATAGTAAACAAAAAGAAATAACCGACGATCAGCCACGTGAGTACGTCACCCCGCAGAAGGCGAGGTGGCGCACCCAAGTGTTGCCCGGGGACACCAACTAGGAGGGACCGGCTTCACCCACTTATTATTATTATTATTATCTCGACAAAACTCTATAAAAATGCGTTATTTCGATGATAGATCTACGCGAGAAAAAAATGTTTGTCATTCTAGGGTCAATAGACATCAAGAAACAAACTATCAAACATCGAGAAAACATGTAGAGTGAGATATATCGTTGGGTTATGCTCGGCAGGCAGATGTCTATAATGTCTGCCTGAGATCATAATCAAAGGTACGAGTAGTTATTTGGATAAGACTGACGATCCTGGCGACAGAGGAGATACAGTGGTGGGAATGTGTGGCCAAAGCCCGTTACAAAAATTCGTGTGGCGAGATAATTTCACTTTGATTGACATATTTCAATGACGATGTACCAAGCAAACTTTTGAAATACATATTAGTAGTTAAAATATTAGTAGGTAGTCTTAGCCCCAATTTCACCAACGTATGTTAGTGTTAACAGCTTGTTAAAATGTCATGTCTTCTCTTTCATTCATAAGAAAAATGAAAGAGGTAACGTGATACTAATTCGAGCGTTAACTTTAACAGTCGTTGGTGAAATTGGGGCTTAGGCTCTAAGGTATACTTACAGTAGACAATAAAAAATTCTAAAGTTGGTCAATCCGAAATAAAGCTAATTTCTAAATTACCGCTTTTAAAATTTTATTAATAAATCGGTTTGATTTGTATACGATTCTACTAGACAAGATATAAGATATCAATAAAATTTATATGCTATAAGAGAGGAAAAATTACGGAACCTTGAGTCAACCCGGACCCACACGATAATGAACCGATGAACTTCCTATTACAAAACCCAATTCGTCTCAATACCACGTTATCAATAGCAGTAGATATAACCCTGTGAAGACCTTCACACATTCTACTAACTCGGTAAATAAACGATTGCCTACGCTTCTTCATGTTAACGACAGCGCAGACTATAGCTAATATAGTTTTATATGCCTAGTTGCAGAATTCCGTGGCTAGTGTCGTTTTGTTTTATTTTATTGTATACGTGCAAAATATAAAGAATTTAAAAATAAATAAACTTCATAGAGAGCTTAAAATTTTGAACATTTTTACAGATGGGTCAAATGGTATTTGGTACACAGATTGCATTTTTCATCCCCCTCCAATGTTATAAATATCTAATCATGTGTACGTAGGATATGGTTGAAACTAAAGCATTAACGCTAAATGCTAATTCTCATATTTAACTTAGACTTTGAACTTACTTTGCATTGATTAATGATTACGTGTATTTCAACAGATTTTGTAGTTATAGGTTAGGTAGTAGTAATTGTCGTTCGTCAAACCAACGTTGAGCGTAATCTTTGTAAAATGTACCATTGAGGAAATTGATTTCTAGGCAGTTGACGGACCTACGTCATGTGGTCGGCTTATGTCAATTCAATGTTAGCTGTGATCGGTCGGGTGGGTTTGACACAACGCGACCAAATTACTAAGGTCCGCCATCTGCATAGGAATCAACTTCTCTGATAGTAATAATAATAATAATAAATATACTTTATTGTGCACACGTTAAGAAGAAAATTACAACATTTATTAACTAATACAGTGTACTACTACTAACTAGTGCCTAAGTTAAATGCGAAAATTGGGGTGCCCTAGCTACGATACTAAATTATTATTATTTTATATTTATCAGACAAAACTGACGTGAATTTTTTTAACTATACCATCGGTCCATAGTGTGCGAAGTCCCTTATTTAGTTAACTGCGTAAACACGTATAAAGTCGATGTGAAAATGTTTAGATGTTTAAATATCGGAATGTTGTTAAGGTCATAATAATTTTCAATAAAAGGACTCTTAGTTTGTATGTACTTGTAGATTTGTATGGATATACATTGTAATAATGATTAACAAGTAAATGAACTGAGAATGAATAATCTAAGGTTATAATTACAATTGCGTAACTACTGTCCTCTAGTATTACAGCTACTATAATACTAGAAGACAGGGCTCCGCGGTGGTGAACTTCGATTATTGCACGGTAAACGTACATTTTTCCGCAACTAAATTAAACTTTTTCCGTCTTTCAAAACATCTCCATACCAATTTTCATCTAAATCGTAATAGCCGTTAAAGCTGTTCAAGCGTGATGGGATAGTAATACTCCCCACACCGATTTTGGTGAAGGTGGCCAGTTTCAATGAAACCAGGCCAGGTACGCAGGAGTTATTTTATAGTGCTCAAGTGTGTGCGCAGTACACAAGAGCACTCTCTATTCCTTCACTCTCATAACCCAGTGGAACGAAAGACCGACACGACTGGCGCGGGCGAGAGATCAGGCGCAGGACCGACTTTTCACATGCCCATCCGATGCATGGATCATCTTACTTGTCAGACAATCAGGTGATCAGCCTGAATTATCCTAACAAAACTTGGAAATAACATGTTTCCAACGCGGGAATCGCACCCACGACCTCCGAGTCGAGATCCACGCTCTTAACCACTAGACCACGGAGGCTTGATGGGATGACAGATTGACACAGTACACACTTTCGCACAATATCAGTGAAAATAATATATTTTACAGAAAAGTTGATGCCGGTAAAGAAAAGGTCAGAAGTACCTATAAATGATGATAAATAAGGGCGCAGCTGCGAGCCCTAGAACCTAGGATGAGCTATGAATCATACGTAATCTTTAAAATCAAAGAGCTGTGACCTAAATCCTTGCAACAGCGTGTACTTTCATTGTGCGCACACACACATGCACACGTGTTGTGTAAACACATACGTATCATACACGACTTGTGAATGTAATTGATACACACAGCGATATATTTTGTTCCGAGCGGGGAAGGGTTAGGCATAGGTAATTTTGCTGATTGCTAAAGGCTGAAACGTTATTATGATGATCTTATTTACTGTCAGTACTAAAGTAGATTGAATATCACGATGAAGATTAGATGTGGATTTTTCTCCGTCTCTACTTTGTATTTGGCGATGGTCATTTGAAAGCTTATCAAAATCCAACAACTATCTTATGATAATATTATAATATCTTCTACGATCCTAAATTACAACCTTTTTTAAAAACGTACTTAACGCCGTTGTTAACCATCTCGGGATGGGTTAAAATAGTTATTCTCGCCTTTAAGTACCCGGTTAAAAATTCGTTAGACGAAGAGAACATTTGCAATCCGTGTAAAAATAAGTGCCTAGCTTTGGAACCACAGCTACAATTTGTATGAAAACACCATTATTACCTACATCTACCCCTTTATCACATCTACCCATTACTATGATCTACATCTATCTATGTGTGCGTGGACAACGAACATTGTGATATCTTACTAGAGCGAGAAGAGCTAAATGGTGCCCATTCAAGAACTGGGACGTCCCACCTGACGACCTTGGTACCAATCGTAGAGATGATTCTATGCATATGCGTGCCCGTGCATTAGGATTACTGGCTATTTATATCTCTATTACAGGCCACGGTAATTCTTCAATAAAAGAGAACGAGAAGAAAATAGATTCTTATTCAAATCGCCTAGGAGAAGGGATTATTATCATGAGATTGGGTGATTACTGATTATAATGTTATGAATAAATTTTTTAAAGGAGAACAATAATTCTCATTAAATATAAATATAGAAACTGCGGTTAGCGAACAGAAGAAAAGAAAACAAAAAAGCAGAAGCTAAAACGCAACTGCCAAGCGCTCATTTACGCCGGGCGGTACAACAGAGAGGTAATTGAAAGACACTTAAAAAATGGAAACATCGTTGAAAGAATGACTCTGATAGCTTAAAAATTCACCAAGATATGACAATTCAAATCCTACTAATCCTTTTTTTTTTTTTTCGACGGGAAATGCATTGACGCATCCCGGGGGAATTGGGGACTCCCCCACGAGTATGTGGGGCTCGCTGCGGCCGTAAGGATGGTAAGTGACCGCAGCCCTACCCACTAAAACCCGTCGGTACTCTTCGTCTTCCCGTTGCCGAGTCGCGAGAACGCGTGAGCTCTACTCCGTGGCTCGACAATCGACCGCCCGCGTATCAAAGGCGGGCCCGTCCTCTTTGAAGCACTGTCGCTATGCTTCTGTCACCAAACAGAGGCCCTTTCGGGGCTTGCATAGGCGACTCTCTCTGTCGTCGCGATGCGCGAAGAGTACACTGCGCATCGCGACCCTCTCGGGGACTCGGTGCAATGAGTGACGGCATCCCCATACCGCCACCCTGAGCTCCCCATTTACGGCGGCAAGTTATCATTCCGGATAACACGTCGCCTTGGTCGTCTTCGTCGAAGAGGGTCCAGCGCCCGCCTTTCTCTATCGCGCTCTGCCTCTTCTTTGTTGGAGATCACCTCTTCGGCGAACTTCTCCACGTCCCTCCAGTTTTGCTCACTGCTCAGCATGGCACTTACCAATGCTGGCAGTGATAAGTCCGGTCCGATGGCGGCCGTTAATGCCGCACGTTGTCGTGTCCAAGAGGGACAAGCCGTTAAGGTGTGCGCAGCCGTGTCCCTTTCGTCGTCACAGTGGTGGCACCGCGTCGTCTCCTCCCTTCCGACGATCTCGCACAGGTACCGACCGAAGCAGCCGTGCCCGGTCAGCACCTGTGTGAGGCGGAACGAGAGGGCGCCTTTCTTTCGGTCCACCCACTCTCTGAATACTGGGCGAATAGTCCCTATGAGGTCTACGCTTACACGCGGCTCCAAGAGACGCTCCTCCCACAACTCCAGGGCCCTGTCTCTGGCTTCGTCCCTCCACCGACGTACGGCGTCCGGAAGGGGGTTGCTGCCCCCCGCGCGGACTTCTGCGCTACGCCAGTACATATCGGCGAGGGCTCTTGCGTCCAGGTCCCATGGGACGCTTCCGGCGAGCAGGCACGCAGCATCCCGGGAGATGGTGCGATACCCGCGCACTGCTCGCGTTGCCATCGTTCTTTGTAGCCGACCAAGGATGAACCTGTTTTTGGCTGACAAATTTTCGGCCCAGATCGGCGCACCGTACATGGCCATGGAGCGTACAACGCCCATGTACAGGCGCCGACAGCTCAGGCTCGGGCCCCCTAGGTTGGGGAGCAGCGATGCTAGAGCTCCTGCTGCCTTCGCTACCTTCTCGGATAGCCGGCGGAAGTGCTCCTTAAAGGACCACCGACTATCGAGTACCAGCCCTAAGTATGTCAGAGTTGACGATACTGGGATGGATGTTCCACTGACTATCACCGCCAAACCGGGCGGCGGCGCGTTTCTGGGCCCATGAAAGATGATGGCCTCAGATTTGTTAAGCGCCACCGTCAAGCCTAGCGCCTGTATTCTGCGCACAACTTGTGCAACAGCTGCCGTCGCAAGTATTACGGCTTCGCGGTGTGTTTTGGCGCGGTAGACCGCCGCGGTGTCGTCCGCGTATGCGATCAACTCCACGCCGGGTAAGTTGGCACCGCGAAGCACGTGGTCATAACCCATGTCCCACAGTTTCGGGCCGAGAGCCGAACCCTGCGGGACGCCGCAGTCCACCTCCTGCTCTTCCCATCCCTCTTCGGTAGGGTACTGCACGGAGCGCTCCGACAGATAGTCGCCCACGAGTCTGCGAAGGTATCCCGGCACTCGGTGGTACCGAAGGGCCTCTTTTATGGTTTCCCAGGGCAGGGTGTTGAATGCGTTGGAGATGTCTAACGAGACAACCAACACCACCCCGCCCCGAGAGATCTCCTCCCTGGTAATAGACCGGAGCTGTGCCACCGCATCCATCGTCGATCGACGAGACCGGAACCCGAACTGAGCATCGCTCAAATTCGGGCCGACGCTCTCTAGATGGCGGTCAAGACGCGCCACTACGATCCTCTCCATCGTCTTACAAATCTCGTCGATCAAGACGATAGGGCGGTAGGCTGACCGCTGGTCTTCGGGTCGCCCGACCTTCCTGAGTAGCACGAGTTTGCCAGTCTTCCAGCGACGTGGTATTCGCCCTTGCACGAGGCACATGTTCAGTAGGGCGAGAACACGCTCTTCCATCTGCTCCATCGCTAGCACCCAGACACGACCAGGGACCCTGATGAAGGATAATAATAATAATAATATCTATAGACGCTTCACACCACGTCAGTCTGGCCCCGTGGTAAGTACCTGAAGGACTTGTGTTACGGGTACCAGACAACGGAAATATATTTAATTCTTTTATACTATACATACATTTAAGATTTTTATTATATGATACATATATTTATAATCCACATCCATGACCCAGGAACTTCGAAAACTTTTTGTTCCGTCGGCGGGATTCGAACCCGCGACCCCCGGCTTGAGCTACCAACGCGCTCACCACTGAGCCACAGAGGTCGTCTAAGGATGCATAAGTAATCGAGGGAACTCCTCAAAATTTATATGGAAATATGTGGTGACTTCGGTTTCGTGAGAAGTATTCTAAGCATATGCTACCAACAAGTAAGATTTTGAACCGAGGTATACCTGGTATACCGTGGTTCGGAAGGTGCTGAGAGAACTCCTGATTCTTTATAGATACATGTTTGGGAGTTTCGGCGTTGTTTTAAGAACGGAAAGCATATGCTACTATGCAAACTACATTCATCATCATCATCATCATCATCATCACTACCATTTTATACCATACATCGTCCCATCACCCATGGTTATGACTTATGAGCCTACAATGACCCTGTTATTCGTACTTTTTCATAGTCTTTTAGATCGAAACTCGAGTTTGTCAAGAGATAATTGAAAAAAATCTATACTTAATATTGCTTGATACTCTCAAGCATGTTTGCTTGAACGCGCTAATCTCAGGAACTACTGGTCCGATTTAAAAACTTATTTTAGTGTTAGATAGCTAATTTATCGAATAAGACTATAGGCTATATATTATCACGCTAAGACTAATACGACTGAAGAAACTCAAGAAAATGTGGGAAAAACGGGGGAAATATTAGAAATTACGAACTACTGGAGAAATTTTTATGGCAATATTTGGCACAGATATAGAGTAAACCATGTGAAGGGAGTAGGGACATAAGAGCAATTTTTTTATGGGAAAATGTACGGTTTCCGTAAAATTCCAAATTTACGCGGGCGAAGCCGCGCGGGACATCTAGTATCTCATAAAGAAGACCTACCCGAAACGCTCCATTCAAAGTGCTACGAAAGTATGACGTCAGTCTTTCGTAGTTTGTACGCATCGGGACAACTTTGTTCGACAGGTATATTAAATATTGCGTTTATGAAAGTAATTTCATAACAAACGTTGCTTTTAATTGCATAAGTTATCGAATTGTATACAAATATTAAGAAAAAATTCGACTTGAATATCCAACTTTGAAGGCGTATAACAAAATAAATATAAATGCTATCAAGCTGAAATTTTGGGAACACTTATTTTTTACCGTAATTTCTTTATTTTATTAACAAAATTCGTTAATCTTTGACCTTGTCATTATCCCTATTGTTGGTCAGGTTATTTGCTGCGTAGATATATTGTTGATAACAAAGAGTAGGAGTATTATTTGCCAATTAAAGGTATTTACAAAGAGAACGTGTTTTTCCTACTTCATCGCTAAAATCATATTCTGATCATAATAATTGGTCAAGCTTATGTTTTTAAAAATTAGCTTCTTCATATTATTATTTAACAATTTCACAGTTAGTGAAATACCAATTATGTATAAACGCTTCTCTTCCGTAACCATTATAAGATAACCAATTAAAATATTGTATCCTATTACTCAATATTTTAGTAAAAGTAATATTGCCTGCAAATTTGTTGCGCTTAAATTCACCTTAAGCATCCACCTACGTCCTTCTCCAATACGTAAAGCATATTCTACCAAATTTCCTTTAAAACAGTTCAGCAGTTCTTCTACGTCCTTTCCAAATACTTAAAGCATCTTCATACTAAATGTCATCGAAATCAATTCAACAGGATATAAATGTTTTAACAATCATAAATTCATGTATTGGAACGTAATGCTAAACGAAAGCAACAGTTCCTTTCTACAATCCTATCAGAACATTGATCTGTATAACGCCTTGTTATCACATCTCTTGACAATAGTCACAATATAAAATCAGCTATTGTCGATGTATGCAACAATAAAATTAATTTAATATTTAAGCTTTTACTTTCTATCCGGGACACTTTCTCGTAAGTGATATCTTTGATAAATCTGCGTACTTACATCATTTTAAATGAGGCGTATAATACATCAGTGCCATACAACTTAAGCACTTGATTAAATTTTATACAGTCTTTCTATTTGTGACATTTGAGCTAGTGAAGCTTTTAAAAAGCGCTTTCGTAACTTATAATAACATAATATTATAATGTTTATAGGTTTTCTATACATAGATTTTCTAGTCAAATCTACATCTCCTAAACCGTAAGTCAAGGCTTTTTAATTTACATCCAAATCATTATATTATTAGAACGAAGTTTTGGAACGAAGTTCCTTATCGCGCGTTGCGAAAGGGGGCTAGACGGAAAAAGTTGTAACGACATGTCACATGACACAAAGGTGTTGGTATATTATTATTACAACTAGAGCAAAAATGCTATAGTTGTAAGCCGTACGGTAGCGGGTGTTTCTCTCTGTGTCTCACTCGATTTTGAGCACATTTTTTACCAAACTTATAATAGATAAATACATATAAACCGAAAACAAGTACTATTTCATAGTCAACACAAATAAGTATTACTTACAAGTATTCCAACGCAAAAATCAAGTTTCAAGTGTCTAAATGTTTTACTTGTCATACATACCTTTGCGCAATAAATTGCTTTTTTTTTTCAAACTCAAATTTTTTTATTCAGAATAATTTTTTTCAAATATTCTCTGAACGTCGGGGCTACACAGATGCCTACCATGCCTTTTCATGGCTAAGAACATCACTAAATGACACAAAACATATTTCAGTGTCAGAATTAACACTATTTTAAAACGATCAAAAACGTCCCAATGTCAAAGGTGAAGATTTCTATTTGGGACATTTGCTATGGACAGGCACATCACTAACGAGGCATATAATATATTAAAATCAGTGTCATACAAAATCATAATCGTTGCGCAACTCTGATGTAACCGAAACGGGCGCAGTGAAAGTGTAATTTCACTCATCTCCCTGTCTTTCACTTTATCGTTCGTCTCTTTCACTCTCGCTGCTTTCACGTATGCATCTTTCTCGTTCCCTTTTCGTTATGCTCCATCCTTGTCTACCGTAGGAGATTTTTGTATTGCCATCCCTGTTGTTTCGTGACATGGTTTCTTTTTTGGTCATTTGTGTAAGAATTAGGCAAAACATATTAAGTTGCATACATTTTATAATATTATTTATTTTGTATTATCATGTAGGCTTTTTGTTCTTTATATATATTTTTTTGAAGGTATGTTCTTTATGCTTTAATGCGGCGTAGGAGCATGCATTGTTTGTTTTTTGTTTTCTCTTGAGCATCTTATCTCACTTTGATCTATGATGAAACATAACTAAGTTATGGTATGTGGGCGCCAATATTTGGGACAAAAAACGTAGTAAGATTATATTCTTATTTTTATCATTTTAGTTGCTACAGTCTTCAAGATTAGGCTTTGTTAAATATATATCTAAATAATAAGGTTTTAATACACAAAAGTGACCTTTTTAATGAAATCCACCGCAATATAATTGTCTATTTCTAATTATTATAATTATTAATTTCTTACAATTATCCAATTACGTGATAAATGTTTATTAAACGACAGTCGTTTTATTCTACTTTTTCATTAATTGCACTTTTTTCTAGAAAAATGAAATCAACCTTGTAATGGTTCCTTAATGGTCAAGTTTAATTAATTTTTATCACGCTGTCCGCTATTACACACTTCTTTCTTTCTTTCGTTTACACTATAATTGATTTGTTTGCACTTTTAATAAAATACATCATAGGCCCGCAACTTCGTCGCGTAGGATTTAATTTATCGCGCAGGAACCGTGCATTTTGTCGGTATAAAAAATATTTATATAGTTTAAGAGGTAACAGATAGTTGGACAACTTTACGTGGGAGAGCCATGCTTCGGCACGAATGAGCCGGCTCGACCGGAGAAATACCACGTTCTCACAGAAAACCTACCCTCCCCTATTACCCTATTCCCTCCTTTTGAGAGGGAATAGGAGTACAGGGTAGGGGAGGTAAAGAAGGGAATAGGGAAGAGAAGGGTAGGGAATCGGGCCTCCGGCAAACTCACACACTCGGCAAAACACAGCGCAAGCGCTGTTTCACGCCGGTTTTCTGTGAGCCCGTGGTATTTATCCGGTCGAGCCGGCCCATTCGTGCCGAAGCATGGCTCTACCACGTAAAAACGTAGGTATATTAACTTTATGGAGCCAACCCAAATTCTGCGTTATAATATCAGTGCAGTTCTACAAGTAACCAGGTACTGGTTCCAGTGTTTAAGGATAGTTAGCCTTGCGCGACGAAAGCTCGTCGTAGGTGCGGAATGTCCGCTGGTTACTTTCCAGCAACCTTGGCGGACCCGAAACTGTGTTGCGTTCTTCAGTTACTTTACTTGTTATTTTAAACTATGTTTATTTTATTTCAAATCTTGATCTAAATGTATGAGGTAAAAAATGATGGAATGAAAATCATAATAGTAAAGTATATAGTAAAGTAAGAATATAAAAATACAGTTTACTAAAATAAGGACATGGTGCAGTACAGTACACAGAAATTGGTAAAGATTAAAATTTTAAAATATTCCTTTTTGAGAGACCATGGAATTCAATAGCTTAGGTTATGAGTCGTCATGGAAGAGAGAGTGTCAATTAAAGAGCTTTTTTTTGCCTAAAACATTCTTTATCGGTGTCAAAAATACTAGTTCAAATGTGATGCTTATCCACCTTTGATCTTTGTTCTACGATGTCACAGACACAAACACAGACCAATTACAGTCATATCGCATACGTCTCTTTCCTCCTCATATTCAGTCTGTGGTTAAAAGTTATCAGCTGTATCAAAAATTTTGCGATACGAAAGCATGTAAGACGTAAGTACATAATATATCTATTTTCATAAAGTTTACGCCATAAAGCAGAATTCGTAAATGTCCCAATCCTGCAAGAATGCGAAATGCTTTTGCGACATTGTTGAAAGCAGTCCATTCTACACAAAAATGTTGAATCGAAAGAATGTAGTTCGCAAATCGCAATACTGCAAACGAAACTACTTTTACGGATTTCATTGCGGTTAATTTATCGGATACTTTACAATAACCGTAGTCACTGGTACTTACTTAAGAGTAAGAGTAAGTAAGAGTCCGGGTGCCATCGCAGTTTTCATACAAACGTAATACCTAGATAATTTCCCATACGAGAATATTTACCATATTTGAGTTATTATTCAGCTTAAGATAGTAATTACCTTGGTTCCTTTTTTTTATGAAATAAGGGGGCAAACGAGCAAACGGGTCACCTGATGGAAAGCAACTTCCGTCGCCCATGGACACTCGCAGCATCAGAAGAGCTGCAAGTGCGTTGCCGGCCTTTTAAGTAGGAATAGGGTAATAGGGGAGGGTAGGGAAGGGAAGGGAAGGGAATAGTTGAGGGTAGGGAAGGGAATAGGGTAGGGGTTAGGGGATTGGGCCTCCGGTAAACTCACTCACTCGGCGAAACACAGCGCAAGCGCTGTTTCACGCCGGTTTTCTGTGAGAACGTGGTATTTATCCGGTCGAGCCGGCCCATTCGTGCCGAAGCATGGCTCTCCCACGTATAATTCCCGTTCCTGTACAAAGATTCACTGTAAAATATTTACATACCAAAAATATGAACGATTACAGTATTAACATACTTACTAAATTGTAATCATTCATATTTTTTGGTATGTAAACATGTCTCGTATGGCAGTTGATCGGTATTACGTTTGTATGAGAATAGCGATGGCACCCGGACTCTTAAAGCACGCTTTTGATAAATGCTTGAATTAGGTGGGAAAGACATTAATATTGAAAGCTACAAAATTCAAAAAAGCATAATTACGAAAGTACCTTTTGGCTAAGAAAGTGCTGAAATGTAACCCAGAAGAAGAATTTACTCTTCAGAAGCTTTCAGCCACCAGCAAGCAGCAACCTTACCTTGAAACAATCAGAAAGAGATGAAACTTGCATAATTTTCAATTCCGTAATTGCATTGAATACTTTAGAACTTGTATGTAATGTAATTGCTCGAAATTATTTAAATTGTAATATTTGGGGTACGGCCTTAATACTTGAAATTCCCCGCTCTCACGAGACCTTTGGGAGTATGACTCATTCCAACCTTTCCTTTTTATTGTAAAAAAGTTGCCATAACGTTTCATAATAGTCTTTCCTCCCAAGTTCTACGAAGGAGTTGGCAATTTTGGTATAAGTCATGAGTATTTTTTATTTCGATGTAGACTTTTTAAATCGTTTTCGTTCCAGTTACTTTATAAAAAATTGCTGAATGACCATTGCCATCAAGAAGAATGTTAAACTTTTTGAAAAGGTTATCCATTATTCCAAATGGCGTGTTTGTAATCCAACAAATCCAAAATCATTCCGTAAACAGTTAAAACGACGCCCACTGTTCACACATGTGTGCGGTTAATACATCTCGTTTCCATCAGGACGGTTCAGTTAGATATCCATCGTCTTTATCTCTTCTGTACACTTCCTGCGCAAGGCACTATCTAGCCCCAGTTTTATACCACCTAGTTGGATTTCCTCTATAATTAAAGGCTCTAAGAGGCTGTTACGTATTACCATATTGTCCATTAAATCGTCACCTCATTAGATATGTCTCCAGCTGCGATTGCAGGTGACAGGTATTTTAACGATGCATCATCAGCGTTCCTCAGTTGATAAGTGTAGCATTCAGAATCTATTATCTCTTTCAAGGGAACTCTATGAGGAGGTGCCAAGCTGAGTTCTGTGTGGAGTATAATTTGGTATATCTACAAGGTGCACACAACTCGGTTGCGTCAAAATTGGTATCGTAAAACTTTCCGAGATGAAACATATTCTTTGTCCTGTCCCGAGACTCATAATATCAGTATCCCTATACCAAATTTCAACGAAAACGACAAAAAGAACTTACATTTTGCAAAATCCAACATATTATAATATCAGAAACTGTATTGCTAAGTAGAAGAAAGCTTGTCATATTTGGACTAAAAAGAAAAGAGTAGTGGTGTAATAAAATAGATACTCAATAATCATTGTACATTACAGTTTTATTGATGCTGTTATTATCTTAACAACAGTATAATTCTATGCATTATTTATACAATTATAAGCAATGCCGTGGTGTATGTCGTGATTCTATTTAAAATACATAAATTTTAAATTTATGAATAATTATTAATAATAGATTTTCCCTCGCAAAATGGAGGCGTAAGGTATTACATATTTATGTTGTTTATTTATTTAGTTCCGGGTGCTCTTATCACGATGTGCAGGGATCTACTTAAGTATCGATTAAATAAAGTACACTTAAGAGTGCTTTTAATTTATTGTTTCTATAAATTTATAAGTATTCCTTGCGAATTAACACTGGCTCTACTTCTTACTAGAGGACGTCCGTAACTCCGTTGCGCCAAAATTTGTTTATCGCGCCGGAACCGTACATTTTTCCGGGATAAAAAGTATCCTATGTCGTTTCCCGGGACTCAAGGTATCTCCATACCAAATTTCAGCAAAATCGGTTCAGCGGTTTAAGCGTGATGAGGTAACAGACAGACAGACAGACAGACAGACACACTTTCGCATTTATAATATTAGTACGGAAGTATGGATTACTAGACTGCATCCGTCATTTTCACATAATATTTTGGCCGCTAAAAAATATCTGTTATTTTTAGACTTTGGAACCACCTCACCGAAGTATTGGCCCTTTAATTTTTGGTTTTCTATCGATCTACAATACCTGTAAGTATGTTCTTCTTCAATAAACTCTAGTACTTATAGAATAATTAAGAGCGTTGCATTTTTAACTGACTTCAAAAAAGGAGGTTATCAATTCGATGTATGTCATATTTCCAGAAGTACCCAGTTTTCGTTTATGTTAGTATATATCAGAGTCTGAACAAATATGACAACTTTCAAAAGTGTTTGTATGTATGTATGTTTTTATGTTTGTGATCGCATATCTCCGGAACTACAAGTCAGATTTGAGTGATTCTTGTTTTACCTCGTCATCCTGACTTAAGCTTGATGCTGATGATGACAATAATCATTATTTCAACTCATGCTGTATAATTTAATATGCAGTACGTACAGGTGTCAGAGTTCACAGCCTTCTAACGCAGGTACAGAACTGTATAAAACGATCTTATTACTATAGCCATAAGGTATATAAGACGCCCGTTGCCGAATACATGTGAATATCTCTAACTTATCAAAACCCGTTTCTCTTGTCACGACCAACTTAGCCTTACCAGTCAAATTAGATGGACGTTCTAAATGTAAACGTAAAAAATTGCGGTTGAATATTTGAAAATAAAATTAAAATGATGCGCAAAACTTATAAGCTTTAATAATAAGTTAGATATAATCATCAGATCCTGAAGAATATATAAGTCTATCCTAGGAATCTTAAAAATCCAGAATATTTAGCCACGATATTGTCGTCATTAATAAAGCTAGTGAATTAAAGCAAAAATGTATGAGATTTCAGATATTATGTCTTGTGAGTTGTGACATAAGTTTAGAATATAATAATATGCTTGTCTAATTCATTAAATCATATTGTATTTGGCAATACAATTATACTTGAACTAAAAATGGGTATTAAATGTATACACTATACAACTTAAAGTAAGTCCAATAAAAGAAAAGATTATTTAGATTAGTATATTGTCGGCGCCTTTACCTGGCGCCTTAACCCTTTCATAAAATCATTGTAACTATTCTAGCTTTCTACTTTACTTTCCTAATTACATTGTTTAAATAACATCTAAGGCACCGCCAATGGCCACACAGCAAGGCGCATTATATGCTTAAAAGAATTTTGGGCCAAAATTAATAATTCATAAGGAAGTATACTCTTTATTTTGGTATTTGTTGGTGGATTTTAGCTCACTTTGTGATTATCTTAACAATGTCTTTAGATGAAATATTTTAATAATCAAGATATTTTATAAGGTGCAACAAAACTAATTAGTGATACTTAGAGTATAGAGTTCACTGCGAAAGTATTACCTCTGAAAAAGTAACTTTTTTTTGTATGGGAAACCCCTAAGACTCTGGGGTGCTTGGTCTATACAAATCACAAAAAATAGTACTTTCTGCGCTGCTACTTTTAAAATATTATTGACTGTTATTATATGAAGATTTTGACATAAGCCATGGGGCTTATGAAGAGTTTGATAGATAATAATGTATGGACATTTTTGACAAACTCTTCACTAGCTTGAAGTTTAATCGTAATAGGGATGATGACAAGGTCAAAGATTAGCGAATTGTGTTAATAAAATAAAGAAATCACGGTAAAAAATAAGTGTTCCCAAAATTTTAGCTTGATAGCATTTGTATTTTTTTTTGTTATGCGCCTTTAAAGTTGGATATTCAAGTCGAATTTTTTTTCAATTAAATTTCTTAATATTTCTATACAATTCGATAACTTATGCAATTAAAAGCAACTTTTGTTGTGAAACCACTTTCATAAACGCAATATTTAATATACCTGTCGAACAAAGTTGTCTCCCGATGCGTACAAACTACGAAAGACTGACGTCATACTTTCGTAGCAATTTGTATGGAGCGTTTCGGGCAGGTCTTTTTTATGAGATATTTGAATTGTCATATCTTGGTGAATTTTTAAGCTATGACTCTGTCATTCTTTCAACGATGTTTCTATTTTTTAAGTGTCTTTCAATTAGCGATAAGAAAAAAAAATAGTCATCATGCCTATTAAACGCATCAGAGTGCGGTTGTAAATATATTTATTAGCAAGGGGAATTTAACTGAAAAGTATTACTATAATAATTACTTCATTATCAAGTTGGTAGCTATTTCCATTTCACGGCTTTACCAATTACCTTCTTGATAGAGAATTAATCGTTTAAATATAAACTAATTGCGTTTCACTTTCAAATCTATTTATAAATTGTGTAATGTTTTCCTGATTCTGTAGACGAGAAAATGACAGAGAAAAGAAAAGGGAATATTATTGTACAAACCCATCACTTCACTGCAAGCCGCTGAAGGGGTTTGGATGAGATTTAAGTCCTAAGAAAGGACATAACAAAGTATTTTTTGATGCGCGGGCACTTTGTGACTGATGAAGTAGCAAAATCTAGTTTGATAAGTTCAGTATTACAATTTTATTGGTTTAGTCGAACGTTTAATCACTATTCACTAATCAGTAGGAAGATGTATGGAAATGCGCACAATAAATTACTATTTGTATCGGCCGATAATAATGTGCTTAAAACTCAATCAAGACAAAATCAAACTATCGGCCGACTTAGTCTGTAGTCTACGCGGGGTCTCTTGAAAAGACATTGTGGCGGTACCCACAATTCGCATAACATTCCTGCATCGCGCTATCAATTTTTTTGAGCGCGTCAGTATATATACGACAGCTGAATTGTATCACGTGGGCTCCGGCCTGACCGAGCACACCACCTCGCTCGGTCGGAAGATCTTCCTTTGTGGCGGCCACTCATATCCCACAACATTTTTCAGAATTACTATTTTGTAGACTACCTAATCATGGTGGTAATCATTGCAAAGTGGAGAGGGGCGTTAACAATGGCCGTGAGTTCGGCACACGGAAGACGGAAGGCGCAATGTATTCATGACGCGGCCGTAATTTCGGTGGTACGTGATAGCTACATGACGAGTGTCTTCCTCGTAAAGGTGTCGGTACACTGAGACAAAATTACCTATGACTGCAGTTAGATAAAATTAATGATTACCTTACTTTAATTTATTGAAGATTTTGGCATAAATACCATACGTTTTACGAAAAACTTTTCATAAATTTTAAATTATGTTAGCATTAAAATAATAATATGTCTCTGAGTGCAGCCGAGAGTCTCGAATTGCGTTTATTATGTTAGACTTTAGAGTCATCAAAGTATAGTATTTCAGAGGGGACGGGAGTTTATTTTAAACCGTGGGAGAGCCATGCTTTGGCACGAACCTTATTTTATAAAAGCGGGGGAGGGGGGAAGGGATCCGATCGATACCTGTTAATAGGTAAATTTCTAGCGATTTTTTTGTTTCCTGTAGAAGTGCTACGGTCTACGTATTTACGTATCACTTTTTGTACGTGTCTGTGTAATAAAAATATAGGTATTACGAATAACGTAGTGGTCAACATTTTTCTCATAGAAACATACTCGTAAAAGACAAAAATGTATACACACACACATATAACTTCGGCGCTAACTAGCTCTGTAACTTTCACTGTGAACTTTATAAAATAAGGGCGAAGGGACACATACGCAATTTAAAGTATTATTACTTTGTTTTGTTACGCCCTCGGCCCTGTAAACGTTTTTTTGCTCCCAGTGTGGCACGGAAGGAAAGCCTCAGCCGTTTAGTTTTCGAAATGCGCGCGCGCCGCTACGCTGCCGGCTTGACAAATTTCATGGGGCCTTGAGCGCCGACATTTTCCGCGCGTGATTACAATACGAGAAAATGTTATCATCAACAGCCTTTGTCTATGCCATGATAATCTAGTTAAAAAAAACTTATGCAGAATGGATTTGTAAAGTTCGACAAGGCTTTAAATGAACGTGGGCGGGGGCGCTGCTGGTAAAGGAGAACTGTCAAAAATGACGTTTTTGTATGAAGGCAGCGTTAGATCCTTTTTTCGCCACGTTCATTTAAAGCCTTGTCAAGCTGTAGATCTGGTAGGTTGGAACTTACTTTTAAATCTTTTCATTCGTTTTTGACGTCCTCCCTTTATGCTGTTTTTTTTTATGAAATAAGGGGGCAAACGAGCAAACGGGTCACCTGATGGAAAGCAACTTCCATCGCCAATGGACACTCGCAGCATCAGAGAGCTGCAGGTGCGTTGCCGGCCTTTTAATAGGGAATAGGGTAATAGAGGAGTATAGGGAAGGGAAGGGAAAAGGGGAGGGTATGGAAGGAAATAGGGTAGGGGATTGGGCCTCCGGTAAACTCACTCACTCGGCGAAACACAGCGCAATCGCTGTTTCACGCCGGTTTTCTGTGAGGACGTGGTATTTCTCCGGTCGAGCCGGCCCATTCGTGCCGAAGCATGGCTCTCCCATGTACAAAATCCACATTTCGCTGATAATAATAATTATACAAAGTGTATCTATCTGTTTTAATCGCTAACCACTAATGATGGGTATTAAAATTTGGTTTGAGTCCCGGGAACTGACAGAGGAGAGTTTTCATCCCGAAACAGGTTGTCTGAAAGATTGTTTGGAAGTAACCGCTTTCAGTGGTAAGACCGCCTGTTTGTAAAGGTTCTTATATTGTTTTATTTTAAATTGTAATTTAGTTTAGTTTTGTACAAATAAAGCATTTTCTATCTATCAAACAGTTTAAACACCGTAAACAAATTTGTGCGAACGAAATTGCGGCCAACAACTAATTTGCGTATTTTACTATGCCACAAAAAATCCGTAACCAATTTTTAACCGTCCGAGACATAGTATCGCTTGTACACATCATATAAATTGCCAGAGATAATCATAGAGGTGAGTCCAAACATAGAATGGACATATCATAATGATATATTGGCATGTAATTGTTTTTGTATACAATGCCTACGGCTGTATATGTAGGATATTGATTGTATATTAATTATATGATTTAGAATATTATGTTTTATGTTTAGGGTTCCACATGTTGATAATTCTTTGGGATTTTGGTACACTATTATATGACTGGGACGGATTTCGACTTGGTGATGAAATGTTATTTTTTGGATTTTAACCGACTTTTAAAAAACGTTACCTATTGGGGTTCAGGCAACTTCAAAAGTAACATTAGGCATTTCAAGCCCAGCTACTCTTTTTACATGGGATGTGTTTTCCATATCTTTGGCGGATTGGGGAAATCAGCCAGGGAGTATAGGACAGGGAGTATACGTGGGGTCTACCCACTAAAACTCCATAGTTCTCCACTCTCTATATCCATCTTCTACCTCAAACTCTATCAAGCTTTATTCACAATATTTCATATAACATTTAAATTAAAATAATGATGCGGCATTGCGTGATGACAAAACATAAGTGCTAAATACATAGTTTATGAGTGAATTTCATACAAGCTTAGAACAATGTTCTAACCAATTAACGGCAAGTACAACGGCGATTAATCATATTGTAACCCACATAGCATTCAACATTATATAAACCCGAGGGTTGCCATGGTTGCGAAAAGCGCAGGACATTTCACATTAGAGAGAAAAGAAGAGAGTCTCTTGAGGAGAAAAAGAAATGCAGATTTTACCAACCGCCTCCTAAAGTTAACTTCTGGACATAATATAGGTGACATAAAAAGGCACTAGTGCATACTTAGCATTAGGGGGTTGAAAATTATTATAAGCCTCATTAACCATACTCCCAGAGCAAAGTTCTGATGTCAATATTACCTAACCTAGAAATTTTTGACAAATTTTGTTTTTGTGCAAAAATAATAATGAAACAGCTGAATTCGTGATAAGTGTTATAATCACACTTCCTACTTAAATTTCAATAGTTTTTTTTTCAACAGTCCAAATTATTATAAAACAGTTTTTATAACTTTAAATAATAAGCTTGACCGCGTTGTGGCTGGTGATGGGAAGATATGACATAGGGTCCTAATGTCCCTAAAGCTTCTGACTTATGGAGTCCCTACAAAGGACACGGTCTTACGCATGAAAACGCCTGAAGAAAGGCCATTTCACATAAAAGGGTTCTAAAGTCCCCGCAATTCCTGCCTCATGGAGTCCCTACAAAGGACACGTCCTTACGCATAGATCGCGCATTGTTTTTGCCGGCTCCACCATTAATTATTACGAGGTGGGCTCGCGTCCGCCCACCACGGCCCTGGAACAAAAATCAATGAGGATCGACGATTTTTACAAAACTTTTTTTATGTAAGTACTAAGTAGTAATCTATACTAATATTATAAAGCCGAAGAGTTTGTTTGTTTGAACGTGATAATCACAGGAACTACTGGACCGATTTTAAAAATTCTTTCACCAATGTATAGCTGAGATGTCGCTGACTACTAGCTGTGATATATTATTTTCCAGTTAATGTTTTACAGTACGTAGCTTAATATGATTAAAGTGCAAGTATAATCATAGGAAATGGCGAAAAGTTACACCAACTAACCAAATTGGTATATATACGAATAATAATTTTCGCCTCATGACAAGAACCTACAGAAAAAAACCTAGCCTACAGACCAGTAAATTAATACAAATATCTAAATATTATGTACCGTAACTGAGGGATATACATACCTAAACGCATACGAAAACTCAACTACGGCTGCAGCTAGCTTTATCGTAAAATTTCAATTAAACAAATAAACATACAGTACATAATAATTATAATTTTAATGACATGATAATTAATAAACAATAACATTAATGACTATCGTTAAACTATTGGAATAGCATTAAAAATGTATTTAATCGGTTTTCTACTCGACAGTCAATCTAATTTACGATCTAGATACTATTAATAATGCATAATAAACCTGTACTGATTTCATAATCTACATTATTAATAATAGACCTACGTGCAAATAATTATATCGAAATATGTTTGTTTTCTAATGGAAGAAACGTGTACCCACCTAATTTTATGTTTATTCTAAAATATTTGCTCATTTACTATAGTAAAAAGGTCTAAACTATTTATACAGAATATGTCTTGCAAAACTATCTACTAGTCTGTCAGACACTTTACTAACTTATCAGACGAGTACGCCTTCGTGGGAAGGGTCCAGTGCTTAATTAGAGCTCTAGACTCGGAGGTCGTGGGTTCGATTCCCGCGTTGGAAACATGTTATTTCCAAGTTTGGTTAGGACAATGCAGGCTGATCACCTGATTGTCTGACAAGTAAGATGATCCATGCATCGGATGGGCATGTAAAAAGTCGGTCCTGCGCCTGATCTCTCGCCAGTCGTGTCGGTCTTCCGTCCCACTAGGTTATGAGAGTAGAGAGTGCTCTTGTGTACTGCGCACACGCTTGGGCACTATAAAATTTCTCCTGCGTAACTGGTCTGGTTTCAATAAAAAATATTGTTAGACGAGTACAAAACAATGTCTAACTATTTAACTAACTATAATATCTAATCAACATAATATAGATTTTTTTTTTAATTTTGTCATATTTATAAAAAAAATGCATTGATACGTCGCTGGACATTATACTTATTGGTTTTATTAGTAACGTTGTGAAAATATTGTATGAAATTAGAATCAGCAGCAACAGGCCACTTAGCCAAGATCTTTCTTTATAGAATCGCCGATTCAAAACGTATGAAATTGACATAATATAAGCGTTCGTCAATATGACGTTGACGTTTGACTCTTCTAATGTCAATTCCATTTCTTTCTATAAAGAAGCGATAAAGAAAACGTCTTGGCTATCTCAGGTTATTTTACCCCACCGATTTTGCATATTTCAAATTCCTTGCCATATCACGCCGGTTTTAACGCGGTGTTTACCTACTCAGGGGCGTACTAACGTCAATCACGCCCGCTACGCCGGCGATCCTTTCATACGACTGAGTAGGCACCTCTTGACAAGTGCTACGAATCTCATTAATCGCCCAAGGCCGAGCTTTGTCTCCGCTGCCGACTGTGTATAGTACCAGGTATAAAAGGCAGCGGGCTAGAGGACTGCTTAATTTGAGACGCTGATTAAAAGTGGGCCTTATAGATTTATATTAATTTAAAACTATAAGGCCCACTTTCGCAGATCTGGGTTAAAGGTAACCCCGGATTAAACGTTATCTCTTTCGTAAGATATATAAAGAATGTAAGAGATAATTTACTGTTTAACCCGGTATAAACTTTACTCTGGATCTGCGCAAGTGGACCTTCGACAATGCCATTACAAGATGCGCAAATGACTCCATAAAGTTGTAACGCTGATTATAAACTAAAACGCATACATTTAAACTTATAAGGCCTAAATATTGTATCAGCGAGGCGTTTACAGTAATAATTAATTCTTAGTTAGAATTTTAGCTGTTGATCTTGGTACTTAATACGAGTATGAGGGAGAAACACCGGAAAGGTATGATATTTTAACACAGGATTAGTAGATAATAAAAAAATCACAAATACTTACCTAGTCGTTAATAGACAATAACAAATACTTACCTAGTCGTTAATAGACACTGTGCGTAGGTGCATGTATTTAATCTTCTTATATATAAAAATGGATTTACAAATGTGTTAGTCGCGCTAAAACTCGAAAACGGCTAAACGGATTGGGCTGACTTTAGTCTTAAAATATTCGTCCGTCCTGGGAAGGTTTTAAAGTGACACGAAGTTCACCGGGACAGCTAGTTTTATATAAAACTTTATTCTTCAGCTTTTCATTAGGTTGGTTTATTAAAAGTTTTTGTGTTAAAAAATCCCCATTGGATTATCTAAAATTTGGCATTAAAAATTATGGTAGGATACCAAAAACTGAAGACGATCCAACAACTCGACTACAAATCAGTTATGGTATAATATACCACTTTACAATTTACGACGCAGCTAATTCTTTCGTCAAACCATAATGGACGAATTATACATTTTCTCTATGGTCAAACTCTATGGTCAAACTCATAACATGGGCACGTGCCACTGTCGCCGGCGAATTGTATAATCCGCCGCATAACATTACGGCTAGCTGTTTTAAAAAACAAGGCTGTTTTGTAATGCGGCGTTTTAACGATTAGCTGGATTGTCATTGCGATTCGTTCTTCAATATGGCGGCCTACGTTTAGCCGCATCGTACTTTCTTCGAACCGCTACTTTCTTTACTGTTTTACATCGAGAATAATATAAATTCTTTAATTGCGCCTGAAAATTGTTCTGAAATTTACTGTTTTCTTTGTTTGATTCACTCAAAACTTCGCAAATTAGCAACATGCTTTCGGTATTCAACGCCATTATTGTTGTTATGTCACAGGCAGCGCCAAAAGTATCAAGAATCGGAACTAAAAACTGTCAAAGAGGTGACTTATCTTTCGCTTATTACATTATGGCTAGCCGTTTTGAATAACGTATGGTGCCGAATACGTTCCGGTGATTTTTTCAGCCACATTTAATCCGGCTAATCGATAAATCTCCGCATTACAAAACGGCCCTGTTTTTTAAAACAGCTAGCCGTAATGTAAAACGGCGGATTAATACAATCCGCCTGCAACACCACTACCATTACCACCACTATTATAGCCCTCACAAACTGGAGTGTTACAGCTACTAGCCCTAAATGACTATCAATTAAACCTGCCAGCACTTGCACCACTGCTAATAATCACATAACTTTAATAGGCTTTAGCGTAATTTGCATATCGATTTATGGTCTGAAATATATTCCGCTATCGGTCGTTGTGAATTAGCCAGGAATTCTCATTGTTTGTAAGTAAGATGCTGACGACTTGGGCACAATAGACATAACGACCAGTAGTTCGACTGCAAAGAAACGGACAGGTTTCAACAATGAGTTTCTAAAATACTAGAGTAGCAATGTCTTACAAAAGATTCTCAGAAATGCGTACTTAACCACTTTTTTGTTTAAAAGACTAGTAACATAGCATATCATTGGGTTTCAATATCTGTCAAATTCGTCGGGTTTCACTAGGATTATGAACGGAATGTGCCTCGCGCTGGCTGATATAATTTATTTATAAATATTTAAAACAAAGATTTCAAAATTGGATTCTGTCAATTTTAATCGCATGTGCCAAAACACAAACAACAATACGACCAAAGACAAAGAGGAACACGTCCAGCGAATATGTCATAGTTTTAAATTCGTAGGTAACAATTTAACAACCCTAGCGACGATTTTCGTCATAATACGTCAAATTTAAAAATTTCAACATCAGTTCTAACTTGTCGGCATACTCTATCATTCTGTCTACTCTGACATGGGGGACAAATTTGGACTAACAAACAATCGTACTGTCAGATTGACCTGAGCCTGATAATAGTAGCTACTATTTTTTTAATAACTATTTTAACTTTTAGCGCTGCTACTTTTACAATGAACTCCACAGGTGTAACAAAAACAAAGTGATAATAATTTAGGGTGTATGACTTTGAAGGCCTTCGCTTGAAAGTAGCAGCGCTGAAACAGTAGCTATTTTGGATAGACAAAATGTGTTGTGGATTTTCTCCAAATTACTAATATATTAAAACATCCATGGTTTTGCAACTAAATACTTTATTGCATTCGTACGGAAAATACATAGGAAAAATTCTTACAGCAAAAGCAAAAGTCTAAAATGTTATAGAGAAAAAACAATAAGTATTTCAAAAACATAATAAAACTCTTTATAAAATTCACTAAAAAATGTATGACGCTGTGCTGGGGCGCTTGACCACACAAATCACAAAAAAATACTCTTTTATCGCTACTACTTTCACAGTGAACGCCATAATATTATAATGGACGCATATAATAATACACACCCTACAGTAATTAATATCACTACTGAGTGACACACACTTTTCTGGACAAAAGCTAAAATTTTCTGTTGCCCGATCAGTGATCACAGCCATTTCTAATCAGCGCCTACCTTAAGGAAAGACAATTTCCTAATACTTATTGTGTAATTCATTGCGTGTTAAGATTAAATTAATCATCTCTATCTTTATTTCAGATATGGTGTGGGATTGTTAATTTGAATAAATAACCATAATAATCATAGATTTTAGGTTTATTATCATATTTAATTAAATAATTTGTACGTAGTAAAATGATTATTAAATCTTCATTCGTTTAATATAGGGACTATAAATTAGTTATTCGCTAGATAAACGTCATAATATTACTGATTTTAGAGCCTTTAGGCTGCCTTCACATTAAGTCGCGAGCCGCGCGGCTCGGGACTTAATGTGAGGGCAGCCTTACAATCGCGTAAGTGGCGCGCCTTATCCAAATTTTTTTTGTGGCCGCCTCCTTTACCCGATGAACTATTCCTATCACTTCCCTCCAAACATATTTTCTTATCGTACTACCCTTCCCTAGACTTCTACGAATATTTCAAGACTAAAATTTGGTTTAGCCGTTCTCAAGTTTTGGCGAGACTAACAAAATTTAATATTCATTTTTGTTTGTATAGATACTACTAGATTGGAATGAAATTAGAATAAGGATTTTAAGTCTATAAAAATATATTTTAATTGTATTATTATTGACATAGAATTATTATTTTGAAATCATAAAATATTATTATTGACATTGAATTATTTTGAAATCAATTGAAATTTGAATTAATGTAATTTTATTAGCTCGTAAGATTAGGACATGCAAGGGTTATTATTTAGAATGTTGTATTAATTTCTTTTATTATAATTATTATCTTATATTATCACAAAATTCCTAAATGAGTAATAAAATCTGATGATTATACTTTTGACATTAAATATTATTGTTCAAATATCGCACATTCATATTATTGACATTGAATTATTATTTTGAAATCAACTGAAATTTGAATGAATGTAGTATTATTAGCTTGTAAGATTAGGACATGTAAGGGTTTATTATTCTTAATGTTGTATTAATTTTTTTTACTATATTGAATTATTTATAGTATAAAATGTAATTAAATGGAAATTAATGTACTTATTTAGAATGAGTGCTCAAAAATTTGCATGCTATATTATTAGTGAAAAGTGTGATCATGGAAAGATTATCATAGTTCTGTAACACCAAAATGTACCACTTTTGAAGAAAATAAAGAAATATGAATATGAATATAAGTCTAATGTATTAAGGCGTAGCCTGTCGAACCTCCTAATATCGTCAAGGTAAGCTAATTGTACACTGTACAGTCTAAAACCCGTCTAGATTTATTGTGCATTGTTCACCTGTTTTCGTCGGCATCCTCATAAAATGTATGTAGGTTTGTATGTCGACTACTGCTGTTGTACTTTCAGAAACATATCGGTCTATTTCATATTACTTATATTATGATAATATTATATCCAACTGAAAAAGTATGCAGATACTTATCATAATATATTATACAGATAGACGTGGGAGAGCCATGCTTCGGCACGAATGGGCCAGCTTGACCGGAGAAATACCACGTTCTCACAGAAAACCGGCGTAAAACAGCGCTTGCGCTGTGTTTCGCCGAGTGAGTGAGTTTACCGGAGGCCCAATCCCTTACCATATTCTCTCCCCTTCCCTCCCCTATTCCCTTCCCTTCCCATCCCTATCCTCCCCTATTACCCTATTCCCTCTTACAAGGCCGGCAACGCACCTGCAGCTCTTCTGATGCTGCGAGTGTCCATGGGCGACGGAAGTTGCTTTCCATCAGGTGCTCGTTTTCCGCATTATTTCATAAAAAAAAAACTTTTCCTAAAGTTGTAGCAATATAATATTTAACAAGTTGTAAACTTGTAACCAACAAAAGCTTTTGTTTAGTAGTATTATTTGTACTTATATTAGTATAAAATTTTATTCTAAAAAATTAATCTGTATTCTTTAATATGTAATATAATTACTCTGTTCCATATTATGATAAACATTTCTAAGTAGCAGCACACCTAAATTGCTTTAATACTTGTACTAAGTCAAGCTTACGTGTAAAAGCTCGCATATGCAATTAAAAACTAAACAAAGAATGCAAATTTAGCATATAACATAACCCTCCCGAAAGATCTGATAGGACTAAAATCCATAACGACATACAAGCTAAAATATACTTTATTATTCTTATGATAAGAGTGATTTTATATTTTATGAGTTAAGACGTTACGGATTGTGTGCAAGAAACAACGCCCTTTGTTGCAAAAAAAGAAGCTACAAGCCACATGCAATGTTGATTGGTGCAATAGAAAGCAATTTTACTTATATACTTATATCGGCCCTCCGCTTAGTAATCTTATGCATCAGCACGAATGGGTCGATTCATATACAGCCTTTTACAATAATTATCGACTTAATCTTGTGTTATTTTTGCAAAATAGTTACATGGGATCAAATCTAGAGATTTGTCATACTTGTAAATCTTTCAACTTAATTAGTGTGTAGGTAATATTACTTACAATCAGGTAATATGTTTGCTATGTACAAGTATATTTCGCTGCGAAGAAGTTAACTGCAATTTTGTGGCATCAAAACAGAGCCCATATACCTACGTCCAGGACGTAACGTCCTACCTAGTACTGTTTTTATAGACGACTTCTTTCTCGCGACTCGCGACTTACAACAGACACATCAACAATTTACTTGCATTTATATTGTATTTTGTCTGCAATCATCATCATCATCATCATCTTTATAATTTTCAGAGCCCCATCATAACAGGATGTCCACTGGTCTACAATAAATTATGATATTTCTATAGAATTTTAAGTTGTCTCACTAAATCTGATCACGTCCTATACGTCTAGGCTTACTCTGGGTGGACAATAGAAATTGAATTCTGATGGGACCGTGTAAGGTCGAATTTAGGTTTAGTGTACAAATAAAGAGTCCTGCACATAGAATCGACCTTGGGTGTAGAAGCGTGGCATATTAACGACGGTTCTCGTATGCGAGCACCGTACAGAACATCATGGAAGAAAGGGCAAGGAATGTCAATCATCAAGGCCGGCCGGTATAACCCGCACAAATTGGAAGGCGTTAGAACAATGTTATGTGCGGCTTAAGAGCTCACCTGACTCTAAAAATCAAACATCGTCCTTCTCTCTTCACACTCACGCCCGTCTTTCATATGCCAGGTGAAAAAGGACGGCGCGGAATCATCGCCGAGTTAGTTTTACTTGAATAAAAGACGAACTATAATGATTATGAAAAAAGTGTTTTGAGCAAATTTATGTTTTATCAATACCTTTTTAGATATTAAAAAATATTAAAGAAAAGACAGCAAACTTCGAAGATCCAAGCAAAAATGTGTCTAAAACAAGGTTTTTTTGTAAAAAAGAAACTATCGAGCATTTTTTGAGTAATCGTGTTTTCGTCTTGAGCATTTATTATTTATGAACTGAAGTTACTTGTGTCAAAAAATCAGTTTTCTAGACCTTACAGATTTTGAGATCTAGGTTAAAGTATGTAGTCAAGTTAGGGTCATATGGGCTCTTAAAAGAGTGTTGGACTGTTAGTATTGTTAGGTATCTTTTACAAGATTTCTTAGAAGTTAGCATTTCATGTAAAGGCAGCACAATAGGTACTAAGTAGTCTGATACCTACTACGTTAAAACTTAGACAACAACAAGAATCCTAACGAGTTGTTCTATTGAGACAACGACATCCAAATGACTTGCGTCTTGGCGTGAGGATGGAGTATTTTTTTTTAAAACACCCAAGTATTCTTTGGCTACGTCCTTGTTCCTCTTCCTTTATTCTTTTAGTAAACTTAAAAACATACTAGTCATAGTTGAAAAATTAACGTATCGACTCCATTGTCTTTGTGCTCTAACGACCATCACAAGTTAGTCGCGTAACCTCTAATTGGCGAGTGTAATGCGGCGATGTGTTATGGCTATATCTGCGAGGCCGTGATGCCACTTTATGAAATGTCAAGGGTTTCGCTGATGGTTAATTTATACGCCGTTATAAGCGCTCAATCTGAGATTGTTCTTAGAAAACCCTTTGATTATATCAAAGGGTTTTCTAATCAAAATATTTATCTATACTTAATATTATAAAGAGTTTGTTTGTTTGTTTGAACGCGCTAATCTCAGGAGCAACTGGTCGGATTTGAAAAATCTTTCAGTGTTAGATAGCTCATTTATTATGGGAGGCTATAGGCTATTTTTTATCACGCTAAGACTAATAGGATCGATGAAACCGATGAAAATAGCTAGTTAATGTTACAAGTTGTATCAAGATATTATTACACACTGTATCATTACAAGGTGCGCATTGCGCATTGCAATGCTCGACTCTGTAACGTTACATTACAAGTGAATGCTCCCGGTGGGAGAGCACCTTACTGCAACTTATAAAATTAAATGCGAAAGTATGATTTAATGTTTTTCTGTCTGTATATAACCTCCTAACGCTGAAACCGTAGAGATAGTACTTTTAACTTTAATCCATGAAAGAATATAGGATAATTTTTATCTCCTGCAAATATGATTCCTGCGAAATAAATAGAGTTATAATAAATACGAGCTTTTGCCCGCGGCTTCGATCGCGTTAAGAAGTATTATTATATACAAACTTTCATCCCCTATTTGAACCCCTTGCGGTTGGAATTCATCAAAATCCTTTCTTAGCGGATGCCTACGTCATAACATCTACCTGCATGTCAAATTTTAGCCCGATCCGTCCAGTGGTTTGGGCTGTGCGTTGATAGATCACTATGTCAATCAGTCAGTCACCTTTGAGTTTTATATATATAGATAGAGAAGATAGATGAACCCCTTGCGGTTGGAATTCATCAAAATCTTTTCTTAGCGGATGCCTACGTCATAACATCTACCTGCATGCCAAATTTTAGCCCGATCCGTCCAGTGGTTTGGGCTGTGCGTTGATAGATCACTATGTCAATCAGTCAGTCACCTTTGAGTTTTATATATATATAGATTACGACAATATGTACTATCAGAGAAGTTAATTCCTAGGCAGATTGGAGGCCTACGTAGTTTGGTCGCGTTACGTCAAACCCAGCCGAATGCCAATGAGCTGAATTGACATGATCCGACCAAATGACGTTGGGCTGTCAACTGCCTAGGAATCAATTTCCTCGATGGTACTACTGCGAAGAAGATACTTAATAAAGTAATTTAATTACCATACTGTAAAACTCTTAACAAAATCTAACTAAGTAATATGCAAAATTAATTGCTTTGCCTTTTCCATTTTATTTGCGTCCAAAGACGACACAATCTGTCGTATGGAGTGCCTTATTAAGGTGTTATTTACATCAGCCTTAACTCTATAATTAGTAACGATTGGAAAAATCTCAGTCATCCGCAATTAACTATCATTTTCCTCAGCAAATGTAAATAGAAATAGTCGCATAAAGATCGGTTTATGTGCAAAAAAGACGACGTTTTTGCATACAAATAAGGCGCAGAAGGAAAACGCACTTATTTCGATATCATTTAATTAAAGCTTTTTTATAGTGTACTTAGTTTGAATAATGCGTACAATAAATATATTGTGTATAGCTAGATGTAGAGAATAGAAAGAGTAATGTCGCGACTAGTGAAAAAGTTTCTTCTCGAGCCGTACTGCGTACTATGTACTATCAGAGAAGTTGATTCCTAATTCCTATGCAGATGGAGGACCTACGTAGTTTGGTCACGTTACGTCAAACCCAGCCGACAGATCACAATTAACATTGTAACATTGAATTGACATGATCCGACCAAATGACGTTGGTCTATCAACTGCCTAGGAATCAATTTCCTCGATGGTACTTACCTGAAAGTCCTGAAATTAAGAAACTTTATTTCGTTTCCGTTGAGCCAAAATCCGTTTATCGCGCGGGAACCGTAAATTTTTCCGCTATCCTTTCCCGGAATTCAAAGTATCTCAATACCAAATTTTAGCAAAAATCAGTTCAGCGGTTCGGTGAAAAGGTAATAGACAGACAGACACACTTTCGCATTTATAATCATAGTAATATGGATATATTTTCTGTTAGTAAAATGTAGTAAAGAAAGGATAAAGAAGGGATGAATTGCATAATAAAGAAAGGATAAATTGCAACTACTGGTAAGGGGCTCAGTTCTAGGGTGAAACGAAATCTAAACGCCACATTCCACCACACAATAAACGAGGCAGTACGTCGCTCCACATACAAGGTCGTGGTGTACAGACGAGCACAGAATAAATACCAGTTTATTAATCCATTAAGACGCAATAAAGAGATTGAAAATGCGTCGAAACTATTTCCTGTTTGTCAAAAACAAGCTTTTCCGATGCGTAGATAAAATGTAAATATCATTTTCCACTTTACGTAACTTATTTTGACGGTTTTTCTTACTCTTATTTAAATAAATTAATATTCTCTTATTAACAAAACAGAAAATAGCGGCTTTCGAAAACATCATTTCAAAGAAAATACGATATATAAATATAACATTGATATCATCCGTTTTAAAACGCAGTATCTCAAGGAAAGCAAACAGAACATTATAGTGATGATGCGGAAATAATATTATTGTTTATAAGCGATGACTAATATATTTATTTATGCCATAGAACTAGAATGGTCGATGTAAGCTTACAGAAAGGTACCTAATATTCTTTAAGGGTCTAAATGTACCACCGAGGAAATTGATACCTAGGCAGTTGACATACCAACGTTATTTGGTCGGATCATGTCAATTCAATGTTAATAATTGTGATACGGCAGCTGTGTTTGACGTAACGCGACGTAACGTAGGTCCCCCATCCGCCTAGGAATCAAATTCTCTGATGGTACATACTCCTTCAAGAGCCCAGTAAACTTTCCGTTGTGACTTTAATGTTTAAGATGTGACCAGTTATGGTGTTTATGAAAATTTTAAAAACGCTCGCATTAACATGTTACATCAATCATGTTACATCAGTCATCATTTTTTGTATGACTTTTTCAGTCAAAAACAAAGAGGAGTAGCGAAATATAATTAAAACAGCTTATGGTTGTAAGTGTACAGTCATGTAAGATGTTAGTGCATCCGCCGCCGAGGTCGAAGGATTTACTACCTTTTGTAAGCTCAGTACATTGTGTTAGGTCTTAGACCGAATATTGCTAGACCTAACCTAACATAGATTGTTAATAGAATTATATGTTATGTACCTTTAACTACAAAACCTACTACTGATATATTATTCTAGACATAAATTAAACATCTTGTAATGAAATCTGACAGAGTTAAGTTCTGGCTTAACAGCCTTTTTGATCTTGCAAAGTGTAGAATAACTATTTAATTTAATAATATAAATGAAATTTAATAGAGACAAGGACCAAACTTAGAGACGAATCACATAATTGCATACAAACATTTTTTTATAAAAATTAAAGTTAGGTGTGGTTTGTATCTTCAACCAAGATCTTTTCTCTTTCTACAGTAGACTCTCATACCTGACTTATAAAGATTAAAGTATTAGAAGATAGATAAACACTTAACAAGACATTTCAAAACATTCTAAGCATCATCCATTTAGGGTCAAAACGTACAAAAAGACAATGCACTGACCTTGAGTAAGTCAAATTCTTTGATGTACCGTGGGCGGCGCAAAAACTGTCCTATGACATTGACGGCTTGGTACCACATGGTTCTCCGTGGTACCATGTAAAGGTGGAATTGGAACCCTGTCACAGTGATTGTGGTCTCGAATGTCGACTGGACAATTGCCCCAGCCCACACCAATTTGTATGTGCGGTGCGATTGCGAGCGATTTTATATCCACATAATGTAATGGAGGTTTGGATGAATAATGAGTATGATATTATTGTTTTAAAAATTATAATAGTAATAAACACTGAAGTGTTTATTACTATGTATTATAATTATATATCATACTGTTTACAGTAAGTATGTAGGTATAGTAACAATAATGCAAAAAGTATCAATTATAAATGACAATGCTATATTTGCAATGTTGTTGCCTCGAAATGCTTTTTTAGGGTTCCGTACCAAAAGGGTAAAAACGGAACCCTATTACAAATACTTAGTTGTCTGTCCGTCTGTCTGTCTCCAGGCTGTATCTCAAGAACCGCTATAGGTAGACTTCTGAAATTTGCACAGCTTGTGTATATCTGTTGCCGCTATAACAACAAATACTGAAAACAAAATAAAATAAATATTTAAGGGGGGCTCCCATACAACAAACGTGATTTTTTCCACCTTTTTCACTCTATATCAATAATGGCAAAAGGAAGGTACTTGATTTTTTCACATATTCTTTAGTTATATTATGTGTACTTTATATTTAATAATAAAATAAATTTTAAGGTGGGCTCCCATACAAAGAACCCAATTTTTTGCCTATTTTTTAGAACGGTACGGAAACCTTCGTGCGCGAGTCCGACTCGCACTTGGCCGATTTTATATAAAAAGGTTTTCTTGACTTTACTATTTTAGGCTTTTTAATTTTTTATTTATTGGTTTTCTGTACATTATAATGTAAATTTTTAAACTACAGTTTCATTTAATTATATTCATAATGCTTTCCAAATTTTTATATCACTACACTTTTACGATTGACTATTTATTATAAAGCCCATTTTTGTTTACAATTAATAATATATTTTTTTTAAATATTATCAGCAGGTTGAACTCTCGCTCAATTAACTTCATCTCGAAGTAAGAGCTGACACACAGACAGTGAGATACTTTATTGGATTTACAACGTCAGCATGGACAAAAAATTGTCATTTCAACTGATATAAACGCTAAACAAGACGCTTATCGCTATAACTGTGGCTCTACTAATTTATACTAGTGTGGGCGAAGAAATTTCGGCAGGTAGCGTATGATAATTCGGATGGCACCATTTGTAGTTTCCTCCTTTATAATATCGCGATACAAAATATATTGGCAATAATCTTTAATTTATCGTCTGCATAATATGAATGAATACCTTATAAGGACTTTATACTTAAAAGGATATTTTATCCGCTTTTACAGTTTTGTAATATTAGACGATATTTTTATTGATTGGTCATTTCGTTACCATTAAAAACTACGATGATGACACGTCATTTATCTAGATCTGAGCAGCGGTTTTGTCTCTAAATCATACAATATAAACACAAAATATACTAATTGTAAAACAAAATTTACCTTCTGAGTTCTGACCACGTGAATGTTATCCATGTGAATTAGCTAGTTAAATGACTTTATTTTGAATAAGAGACTTTGTAAAGATAGATCTTAGAGGCTTGGCAACTTTTTGACACTACCATCATGGTCTTGGATTCATAGATAAAATTTCACATAATTTTCCATTTGTAATGAAACTTACAGTAATAGCTGTCAAAAAACTTTTTTAGGTTGAAGGTTTAACTTGTTCTTTTATGGTAATTAATAGACGCTACTTCCTTACTCATTATATTCTTAATATATCTTATTTCTTTGTGGATCAAAAATAAGGATTTCCTTAGGGCTCTCTGAGATCATACTAAAGAGTTTTCATCATTAATTACTGCTGTAGATCCTGTCTTACAAGATGTATTAAGTGGAAATAATGCGAGGTGGGGCCACATATAGGGTTCTCAACCCTCCCGGATTGCCCGGGAGACTCCGGTAATATTGATTAAACTCTCGTCCTCCCGGATAATGCTAATTTCTCCGGCTTTTCAAAAACTAATAATTATTGCATAATATATTGACTTAGACAAAATCAAAGTTGGACTGGACAATCATAATATCATCTGTCCGAAGAAAATCGCTTTTTTTATGAAATAAGGGGGCAAACGAGCAAACGGGTCACCTGATGGAAAGCAACTTCCGTCGCCCATGGACACTCGCAGCATCAGAAGAGCTGCAAGTGCATTGCCGGCCTTTTAAGAGGGAATAGGGTAATAGGGGAGGGTAGGAAAGGGAAGGGTAGGGAAGGGAAAAGTTGAGGGTAGGGAAGGGAATAGGGTAGGGGTTAGGGAATTGGGCCTCCGGTAAACTCACTCACTCGGCTAAACACAGCGCAAGCGCTGTTTCACGCCGGTTTTCTGTGAGAACATGGTATTTATCCGGTCGAGCCGGCCCATTCGTGCCAAAGCATGGCTCTCCCACGTAAAGCTTGGATTAACGCTGGGCTTACTAATGACTTTTTTACGAAATCGAAAGAGAGAAGTGGTCCTGAGATGAGACTATGTTCTTTCTCATATAGAAAAGAAAAAATGAAAAAACTATATTGTAATATTTTTAAGCTTTTATCTTTGGCTTTCATAAATAAACCTCACTCGTCTAGCGTGATAGCGCCTTTTCAGTTCGACAGACTTCCCACAATTTTCCCGAGTTGGACCTTTCGATAGTTGGCAACCCTGGCCACAGACTGATTACCTACCTAAAAGAAAAACACTGGCACAGTCGAGGTAAAGCCTATACTAAAGTACCAGTATACTTAACATTGCCAAGCTTCATTTTATTTTACGTTTTTATAAACGAGATAACATTAATACAAAATATCAAATTATGAATCTCACCTTCAGACGCTTATGTAAGTTAATAACAATTTCTACAAAAACGCTTCTCACGACTACGCCAGCCTTGATTCACTTCTCATGCCTGCTTAAATATCAAAATTATCTCAATAGATAAATTGTGAACGCTATATCATAGCTTAATATTATATACATAACTAGCTGTTGCCCGCGTTAGCAAAATGTGATAAAAAAAAAAAGGAAAAAGAGAGAAATTTTCCCCTTCCTTACCCAAATAGTAAAAATGGGATCTTGTTAAGTAGTTGATCTGATCACTTTTCTTGAACCTAAAGTTGTAGATAAAAACGCCAATACTGTATAAAAAATCTTAAGGATAACGAATAAAAGTAAAATTATTTTTAAACAAAAATTGAAAGCTACTTCCAAGGTAAAGAAAATAGTAATTTTCTTATAAGTATTAATTAATAATTATTCTGAGGTACTCAGTATTTCTCTTCTCAATCTTCATAATTTGAAGTCGGTACCAGTCATATAAGTAGCAGTTATATTTTGTCATAGAACTGGTGATAAGGTTAGCCGGTAGTTGGTACCGACTTCAAAATAATGAAGACTGAGAACAGAAATACTGGGTACACAATATGAATTATTTAATACTTTTTAGTTCATTTAATCTAGTGCTACCAAAAAACCGGTAATTTGCACATAAAAATTGCGCTAAAGTTAGCTGCTACGGAGTAAAAAATTATGAAGATTGAATACAGAAATAGTTGACGCGTCTATGTGTGTCCCAAAAAATATCCAGGAGTTCCCTCTTTATCTCACGAATTTCAGTATCAGATCACCACTTTCCTAAGCAATGTACCAAATTCAGGTTACTGTACCTCTATAAACAGTAAACACTAAATAGCAACAAAAGAGTTTTGAAAATCAGTCAACAAACGGTGGAACAATAATAACTTTAATCAAAGGCAAGATTTTTGATAATAATGTAATGATTCATGGCATAATTATAGTGATGATGATGATTAGTATTATTGACACATTGACATAATAATAATATACTTTTAGTTATTGAAACAACGCCAAAATTGCCGAACGACAGAATTGTCCGCGAACCAATATAAAAAAGTGAAATACATCCTTCTCCTTTTCGAAAGTCGGTAAAAAGTAGCCTAAGTTATGCCTTACTACATCAGCTATGTGCCAAAAAAAGTTTTGTCAAAATCGATCCAGCCATTTCAGAGATTAGCCGGAAGAAACAGACAGACAGACATACAGACAAAAATTGTAAAAAATGTTGTTTTACATATACATTCATATGCATCTAGTAAAAAAACGGTTCTTTCAATATTACAAACAGACACTCCAATTTTATTTATAATATGTGTAGATGTATAGATATATCCAATATCTACACTAATATAATAATTAATAAATGTTGGTATTTTTCCATGTTACCCGCATTGGACATTTTTGGATCCAATTTGATAACTTTTTCACCATTAAAATACTAACATATTTTCATTACATATTATAGGTTTTTCTTTAATGAATGATGAGATCAGTAATACAATTTACGTCGTTTCAAAGCTTTCCTGCTGTATGTACATATTAATTACAATAGAGGTAGATACGATCTTGATAGTATGCTGCAAAACGAGCCCATGTTATAGAAGCATATCTTCACGTGAATCAAACAACTCTATGAAAGCAATAAAAACAATTATTACAAATTAAAACTAGAAGTCACGTTACATTATGTTTCATACTGACGATGCCAAACTGAATAACGTTATACATTGCTTCTTAGATTAGGAACTAATAAGGTTCTTTAGGTCTCAAAGAGTGATGAATTGAAAATAGTGAAAAAGGTTTGTGCTGATTTTAGTAAATTCAATACTCAGATTTTTTTTATTAAGTCATCTGAAATATACAGAACCCGTCCTTTTTCCCATAATATGTCCCGAGGCACTCTATACTAATTGTGAAAAAATTCAGCAGATACTCGGTACCTATACTCATATTCTTCCAATTTTTTTTTATTAAATAATGAATTTGAGAATAAAGTCTCTCTACTTTTAAGAATAAAGTTGTTTTTATGGCGTAAACACACAATTTACATCAAAATGGTCTCAGCAAGGCCTTGAACGTTGTGAGTCGTGGTCCTAACTCCTAGGTCACAGATAATAGGTATTGTAGGCATGCCTAAGCTAACCTATAATTACGTGGCTTTATCTAAGGTATGAGCAATTACGTATTCATCCATGAAGTTATATGGCCGCTTACTGCGACCGCTATGTTAAAGGTATCGAATATTTGCTAGCTATAGTTTCTAAATACATCATCCATAAACTTCTAAATATCATTATTGCAAAATTTTGTTAGTCTGTCTTTTACTTCTTTAGGATACCAGCTGAACCAATTTTTTTCATATCGAATGATATGAAAAAAATTATCGCACACAACATATTATGTACATGCACAGTATGCTATAACGGCGCTGCTATTTTCGATGAATGCCTGGTAGAGGCAACTTTGTCGATGGTGCATATAATAAAATAGGTACGTGTTTATTATATTATAAATTTTATCGTATCATCCAGGTTGCTAAATCCTTAAGTTTTATTACGGCATCCTTAATAAACCGTAATCTTTTGACATTAAACTTGAAGGTCTGCTTTTGAAGGGAGAATGTTTAGCTGACCTAGCGGCTTATCTTCACTTCCCTTCTGCTTTTTATACTCTAATAGCAACCTAAAGTTAACTCTACAATAATGGTGGTAAGATTCATTTTAATTTGCCGTTACAATTTGATAAAATCCAATGTCTATCGTCTACGTGACATTTGTAGGACCACGTACCGATGCGTAATACTGCACGCCTTTGTTGTGCTGTATCAAAAACGTACAGGTACAATTCCTTGTTAATATAAACAAAGATATCAGAAAAACCGCACTCCGGCAGTGCCGTGAAGAAATAGCAGGCAGGCATGCATTTACGCTGACCGATAGAATTGATAGTTTAATCTCCTTTCGTCTTACGAATTTTCAATCAACGGGGCGAAATTGAAAATGGAATTGTAGAATCATAATATGAATTACAATATGATTCATTTTCTTAAAATTTGCAAAATGGTCACTCTGCTTGCAATTCATGTCTACATATCGACAAGGCTTTATATGAACGTGGCGAAAAAAGGAACTAACGCTGCCATCATACAAAAACGTAATTTTATGACAGTTCTCCTTTACGTGCAGCGCCCCCGCTCAGGTTCATAGAAAGCCTTGTCGATCTGTGGTAATTCGTACTAATTTGATATTTGTCAGTTTGACAGTTTTGAAAATTCATTTGCTGAATTGATTGAGAGGAATTGCTATTAAGCGACCATTTTAGCCCCGCAGGTCACTTCTCCCGAATCCTGACGGGCGGGAGCTAAATACTTTTTACCGGTCCAAAAAAAGTGCACAACTCAGCATAGAAGAATTTCACATTTCGGGTATCTGGTTTATAATAATCCATTCTTAAACTCAAAATTCAGCATTTTTGTTACAATGAAAATTTAATTTAACCTTGTAAAATTGAGATATTGTATGATAAGCTGTGTGAAGATGCGAAAAAAAACTTCACAAAAACTTGAACGCGAATGGAAATTTTCCTCATTTGTGGGAATGAAAATTGAGTTTTTAACCGACTTCCAAAAACGAGGAGGTTTATATTTTATTCCAAATTAGATATTATGTTAGGAGTTTTCCGGTTTTGGTTGCTTTATGTAAAAGAAGGTGTGAGCAAAAGCGTTCAAATCTTTTGTACTGGCGATGTCAGCTGTATCTAATTTAAAGAACTATAACGCCTTTTGACGCCTTTTAAAATCATGGTTCAAGACATTTTGTTTGTTGCCTCTAGGATATAATAGTATAATAACCTTGTCCTACAAATAAAACTATCCATATTTTAGGACCATCAGATCAAAGTATGAAATCCTTTCTATCTCTGTTAGCTACCACTTTCGAGATTTTTTCGAAAATAAAAATGTTGTTCGTCTTATCAAAATGTAGCTACTCACAAAAAATTTGCTTGTTACTTAATCAAAAAAAATTTGTTCTAGGGCACTATAAGTACCTACCTTTGCTTTGAGTAGCCAACCCTTAGGTTGGCTACTAGGTTAAGGAAGAACTTGTAAATCTGGAATTTCATTTCTACCAATGACAATGAAAATCCATATCCATACTAATATTATGATTGCGAATGTGTGTCTGTCAGTCTGTCTGTTTGTCTGTCTGTCCGTTTCCGTTTACGCCCAAACCGCTGAACCGATTTAGCTGCAATTTGGTATGGAGATACTTTGAGTCCCGGCAAAGGACATAGGATACTTTTTATCCCGGAAAAATGTACGGTTCCCGCGCGATAAACGAATTTTGGCGTCATCTAGTTTCATATTTCTTTATTAATTACCAGGAACATTAAACCGCAACCGCAGCAATAACTGCGACCGTGCTGCAGATCTGCTTTTACCTTTATCGTTAAAATCCTACTAGGAAGAGAAGGTACCTAATATGAAGCTTCATGTTCGACCTTTATACATAGAACAATAGTCTTCTGCCCGTTCACTTTTGCGTCGTTTTTTGCATGTCCTCGCCCGCATCCGCTAAGTCTTCTGGTTTTTTACTAAATTATCTTTGAGTAAGTCCATACTAATATTATAAATTCAATTGTTTGTCTGTCTGCTACCTCTTCATACTTAAACCGATGTTTATGAAATTTGGAATGGAGATACAGTGAGTCCCAAGAATGAAATATAAATTTTCATCCCGGAAAAAATTACGATTTTACGCGATAAACGACGCAACTGGACGCTGTAGTATGTTATCTAGGTACCTATATATACCATAGTAGGTAGATAATTATTTATATATATATATATATATATATATATATATATATATATATATATATATATATATATATATATATATATATATATATATATATATATATATATATATATATATATATATATATATATTAGACCGGTTCAAAAAAATCGACTATTTTTTTTTTCAAAACCCGCAGTGAAATATCTTCCTAGTAATGAAAAAAGAAGCCTGTGAAAACGGGAGCTCTTAATATCAATTTTGAACGGTCGCTCATCGTGAATTTCTATTTTACGTTTAAATAACATGGGAATTTTTTTTTAAATTTGGAATTTTACAATTCATTTTTGAATTAACATGTCGGGATGTGCGATACATATTTTTGAAGGAAATTGAACGCTCTAAATAAATTGTCTCTTATGTTTTTTCTGTAAGTTCACTCCTTCAAAAGTTATTCGAGTTTAAAATCCAACATGTAATCAATCCAACGTTTTTTTCCTTAATTGTGATATAATAATAATACTTATCTTCAAAAAAAATTATTGTACACTTATTAATCGTATAGTTGTACAATAATTTTTTTTTGATAGTTAGAATCAAATTCGTAGTTTTTTTCCCTCATGTCCCTTTGTTCCCTTTAATCTTTCAAACTACGCAACGGATTTTGATATTTATTTCAGTTTTAGATAGCCCATTTATCGTAGAAGGCTATATTTTATCACGCTAAGACTAATAGGAGAATTTGGAAAAAACGGAGGAAATTATTTGAAAGGGCTTATCTCGCGAACTACTGGAGCAATTTTTATGTTATTTGGCATAGATAAGAAGTAGACCACGTGAAGGGTCATAACTTATATTCTATCGATTTTAATCATTTTTTCAGTGGCTATATATTTTATACCCGTGCGACGCCGGGGCGGGTCGCTAGTAACTAATAAATTAGTAGCAATCCAACTTTCTTATTTACTCAGTACTATCAGGAAAATTCATATGTAGATGAGGTCCTACGTAAATAGTAAAAACATAAACAAAAACTACCGAGTGGTCTCAGACTATCATTGTTTTGATACAACCCGACCAATTAAACGAATGTCCGCCATCTACCTAATAATAGTTACTGTCCCTAATGCCTAAAATCTAAATGATGTTATGTATTTACGGAAGATGTTAAAATATCCAATCGCATGATATTTTATTTAGGTGTTTTTTTCCGATTTTAGCAAAATAGATGCTGCTATTATATGCAAATTCGTTTATATGTTAAATTTTATGGACTTTTAAGAGTTATTTTGTATCTAATTGACTTTGTAATTGTTGTGCTGAATGTGTGTACATTTTTTTGGCAGAGTTTATATCATTAGGAATAAGCGCGGGTTCGCTAAGGACCTGTGAAACCAAGTAATTACTAAACAATGAAAATCTATTATCAAGATTCTACCTTTTCAAAATAATTTGGAATTATAATTATATTTAGCCAAAATCTTGCTCTAAGTAAGAATGGATAATTAATATTATAATTATAGTAATTATCTCATAATATCGAAAAAGTGAAGAGCAATTTTATATCATTATCCTTTTGTGTAGTTTGAATAAATAATGAGCAGAGTAAATAACATTAAGCGAAACTAACAGCTAATGATTGAACCAAACTTTTTGTTAACGTCGGTGATAATGTAAAAAAAAAGTTTAAAAACCCGCATGTGTTCAAATGTTTGTTATTGTTCGATTTGCATACTGTGTCCCCTAAAAACCATAAAACTTTTTGCTCCAATAAAACTTTGACGCAACCTTTGTCGACAAACATTTTACACCACATTGTGTTAAAAAATCGCAGCGACAGATTTACATAGAAAAGAAAAAAAGGCAAGAAAAAAGGTGCTAATTTACGATTAGCAATACAAAAGATGAAAACGAAATTACAATGAGGTTTTAGTTACACAAATAAATGCTCAAAGTTTACGCAGAAATTTATGAAACCACTTTTTTTTTTGTCGGCAGAACCTATACGAAGGTCCGTCTCGAGAATAATTATCTAGCATTTTTGCTAGTTTTACACTTGTACAGAAAAGAGCGTGTAATGTATACCAATATTATTTCAAATCAGAAAGTGTGTACAGATAGCTGTATGTTGCATGTTCATGCACAGACTGCTAAACCGATTTTGCTGAAAGTTATGGAGATAGTTTGAGTCCCGGGAGAGGACATAGGACTGATCTACTTTTCATGCCGGAAAAATGTACCTATAGTTCCCGCGCTATAAACTAATTTTGGCGCACAGAAGTGGCGAGCATCATCTAGTTCAGGATAAATTACTGTTTGCCTGTTTGTTTAAAAGAAATAAAAATATTTTCCCACCACCATAGTTCTGTCTACTCTGACCATAGTAAGGGAGTTAGCAACCTACAAGCCTATAACCGTGGTTGCCCAACCTGGCACGCCTATGAACCTATGGTTGCTAAACCTGACCCTATCGACATTTAGCCAACAAATTAATATAGAATTGTATACATATTGTCTGGTGTTCTGTGACAGGTGTACCGTGTTGCCTAATCTTAGAAGATACAGGTGTGCTCCTCAGTTTATTCACTAACAAACATTAGGCTTAGCGTGAATATAGTCATTCAAGTCATTTGTAGTATTAGAAATGAAAAAGAATAGAAATACTGGCAGATATTGGATAAATTGCTCGTGTGAGATTTAGCAAAAAATATATCTAGTATTCAAAATAAGATTTTAAAAATTTATTAGGACGAAGGGGTAGTCATGGCCTATCTTTACAGGCCAATATATCTTATCATTAGGAATAATGATAAGATATATTGGCCTGTTAAGATATATTGGCCATGACTACTTAGGGAGGAGGTCAAAAGATCGTCAAAAATACACCTTAGGCAATTTTAGATCTTACGCAAAAATAAATACCTACGTGGTGGGATCTTGATACTTATTAGTTATATTGATGATATTTTGATGTATGAGTCTATCCTTACCATTTATTCAGTCAGTGTATAGCACTTTTTACCGCTTATGTGTTTTTAACAAGCCTTCCCTGCCAAATATTAAAGACATCCTTTCTAATAGATTTCCCTTAAAATCACCGCTTGCCTACTCTACGTTATTATCATAAACACACAAGGACTTATTATATTTTTGCTTTCCGTATGTATTTATTTCATTTCCATCGTAAAAATAAAGTGCTCCGCCATAAAATAAAAACAAATTACTTAAAGATACAGTTTCGTTAAAATTACTCGTTAAATAAACTTTATCGCGTGTATTTAAGAAAAATAATGGTTGTATTTAAAACTGAAGAGTTTTCTCAAGTTTTTTGCCCGAAACACGGATACTGTAATCGCGTAGGATATAAAAATGCCACTGGATATAAATTATGTTTTTGCGTTACTTTGGATTTAATTCTTTTGCGCAGAAAAAATTGGAAGGTCGAGTTGCATCATTTCAGCAATTTGAAGATTTTGGAAAAAGATTTTCCTTTATTTAGCTAGTTTGTTACTTCCATTTTGTAGATTGATTGTATTTTATTACACAATTTGTTTTAATTACTATCAAGTTAATTTTTTGTGAGTAGCTTCATTTTGATATTATGACGAAGAACAATTTTATCTGCGAAAAATCTGAAGTGGTAGCCAACAGAAGTAGAAAGGATTTCATACTTTGACTTGATGGTCCTAAAATACGGATTGTTCTATTTGTAGGACGATGTTACCCTTAAATTATATAACTATCAATATACAAAAAATCAGCTTGTCAGGTTTCCGTTTTAGGATTCAGTAGTCAACCAAGTTTTGTTGATTACACACTATAATAGTGACGTAAAAAAAAGGTAATTTTAACACTATATAAGATTTCATATGAATGTACTGTCACTTCTTGGTGGAAATTCATCTTCAATTATAATTATTTAATTGAATACAAAAGATTGTGCCTCAATGGTATTCAAGATTATGTTGTAAAATCATAATATTATACCGAACCGTAGACTTCGTTTTTCGAATTTAAAGGGATTTAAAAAATTATGTTCATAAAGTATAGAGTAAGTACTATTATATTTTTATAAACTTAATATTATGTTATATTTCTGAGGTGGTTATACGTGGGAGAGCCATGCTTCGGCACGAATAGGCCAGCTCAACCGGAGAAATACCACGTTCTCACAGAAAACCGGCGTGAAACAGCGCTTGCGCTGTGTTTCGCCGAGTGAGTGAGTTTACCGGAGGCCCAATCACCTACCCTATGCCTTTCTCTACCCTCCCCTATTCCCTTCCCTTCCCTCCCCTATTCCCTTCCCTTCCCTTCCCATCCCTACCCTCCCCTATTACCCTATTCCCTCTTAAAAGGCCAGCAACGCACCTGCAGCTCTTCTGATGCTGCGAGTGTCCATGGGCGATGGAAGTTGCTTTCCATCAGGTGACCCGTTTGCTCGTTTGTTTCATTAAAAAAAAAGAGGTAAAGTGTAATAAGTTAAGTGCACACGAGTTAGGTGAAGGAAATTAGTCTAATATACTTTCCCGAAGTAGGTACTTCTCAAATATTAGCCAAATACCTAATCTGTTAAAAATTGTTTTAACTCAAAAAAAATACAAAAAGTACTTTATTACGGGCACAGAAATGACGTCATTTGAAATGTTACGAAAGTAAAAGTTAAAATGGTTGCAAAAAATGTGTGACCGTCTTTTTTCAAAAGAGTAATATTTCATATTCGTATTGAAAGGAACAGTGGAATAATGTTTGATTTTTTTTGTGTTCAATATCCTAAACAATGCTATTGGACATAGTTTTTTTTACTCAGAATTTTTTTATTTGGAGAGATTTGTATGCATACTTTGTGGCAATATTCTCTTTTTACTTTTTGAAGAAAAGCTATTGACAAATGAGTAACACCATTTTTTCTGCTATTTTTTACTAGGAAATAGATTACGTCTGATTCATTTTTGCAAAAATAAAAAACCCGGTTACTTTTTCAATGTTTAAACTTTAAAAGATAAGTAATTTTTATTACTTATTTCATCTGCCATAGTACTTATTGTTAAGAAATTATTAATAACTATTAATTATGTTCGTAACAACATACTTTTGTTTTTTTTTTTCTTGCTACGGAAGCCAATACTTTACTTCCATTGTAACAAAAGCGGCACCTTTCAAACAAACATAGGATCTATTACGAAACAAAACCAGGTAACTACTCACCCTTTATTTTCGCCGCTTGTCAAAAAAATGTCCGAAGAAACCGAAAGTTTAGAAACAATGGGCTAAAATAGTAGCAAAACTTTCATGTTTCTACGAATTTTTTTTCATCCCATGTCATATTGTACAATTTATTGTTTGCCTTTTGAGTCCTTAAAAAGTAAAACTTATTGTCACCGAGTTGCACAATTTTATGGCACTCTACTTAAACTTTACATCAGCAAAAACTTTTATTTGGAATTAGTTGGCCCGGCAAAAGTTATTTTGCAATATTCTTTATAACAATAATTAATTATGCATATTATTGGATTTTTCTCTTGAATATATTATATTTTACTATATAAGAATTAAGTATATTTCAAAAAACCCCGTTAAATATTTATATTTTTTTATTAATATATTTCAATAATTTAGTATATTTCAAAAAATCAAAATTCGTTGCGTTAAACATCTATTTAGCTTTTATAGGGACAGACTACTTTGCTATTTTCACAATGTAAAGTATGTAATGTAAGTGATTATTAGTCATATATTAAAATTTAAATAAATAAAAATAGAAATGTATTTATTCTATATACCTATTGTGATATTTTTAGACTGTAATAATATTTGATAATTATTAAATATCATTACAATCTAAAAATGTTGTAAAAAAAAACAGAGCATACCTACGGAAAACTTAAACAATAAAACGAGATAGAAAATCTTGTAATTGTTGAAATAATTACACTAATAGTTTTTGCATGACGCCATATTTTCAAACTTGTTTTGAATAATTTATGTTTTTCTAGAAGAACCTTCCTTTAAAATTAGATGCTACCTAAAGTTTTGTGGATTGGCTGCTAAGGTTAAATTTATAAGGGTCAATTTATACTAGCGCAGAGTCGAAGCGCATCGGAGCGAATTATTAAAACTGAACATAACAAATTCAACCTTAACTCCAAAGCGTTAACGCACTTTATTACTTCTGAGAATTAAAAAAGGCGCGCGCATTCGCGCGAATTCGCGTCGATGCGCCCGACCATCGCTGATTGGCCTCGCAGAAGTAATGTATGCGTTACGACTCTGCGCTAGTATAACTTGACCCCAAGCGTCCGCCTAAACGCGCGGTTTGGCGGCTACTCCGCAAGATGTAGCCGCTAAACATGACAAATGTGCTGGTGTGTTAGGTTTTTTTCGTTACGGAATTTCTTGATTCGGTCGGCGCGCTCAAAGCACGCGATAAAAGCTATGCAATAGCTTACAAACAAATCTAGAAAAATTAGAAAATTTTCCCGTAAAAACGTGGTACATAATCTTAATGTAATCTTTGTCAGGAAACAGCTTAAGGCAAAGACAACTGTGGTATCAGCTAATCTTAATTCCAAACATTTCAGTTCGTCCTGATTTTTGGCCAAACACTTTTAATCCTGCTTCCTGCCGCCTGCGTATCGCGGATGTGTCAGTCACTTCTAAACTCTTGTGACTCAATATTGTTTTTCCTGAACTATGTACTATCAGAGAAGTTGAATCATAGGCAGATGGCGACAGGCGAACCTATGTACTATGGTCGCGCTATACCAAACCCAGCCAACAGATCACGACTAACATTGAATTGATATGTTTGTTTGTCTGTTTGTTTGTTTGTTTGTTTGAACGCGCTAATCTCAGGAACTACTGGTTCGATTTGAAAAATTATTTCAATGTTAGATAGCCCATTTATCGAGGAAGGCTATAGGCTATATTTTATCACACTAAGACTAATAGAAACGAAGAAATAGAGGAAAATGTAAAAAAACGGGGGGAAATTATTTGAAAGGGCTTATTTGAACGCGCTAATCTCAGGTACTACTGGTCCGATTTGAAAAATTCTTTCAGTGTTAGATATGCTATTGATCGAGGAAGGCTATAGGCTATATTTTATCACGCTAAGATTAATAGAAGCGAAGAAATAGTGGAAAATGTGGAAAAAACGGGGGAAATTATATGAAAGGGCTTATTTGAACGCGCTAATCTCAGGAACTACTGGTCCGATTAAAAAAAATATTTCAGTGTTAGATAGCCCATTTGTTGAGGAAGGTTATGAAATATATTTTATCACGATAAGACTAATAAGAGCGAAGAAATAGAGGAAAGTGTGGTAGCCTATTTATCGAGGAAGGCATAGGCTATATTTTATTATTCTACAACTAACAGGAGCGAAGAAATAGAGGAAAATGTGGAAAAAACGGGGGAAATTATATGAAATTGCTTATTATCTTAAGATTCTTAAGAATTACTGAAGCAATTTTTATGTTATTTTGCAAACATGAAGACTAGACCACGTTAAGGGAGTATTTTTTTGCGGAAAAATGTACGGTCGCGTGAAATTCCTAAATTACGCAACCGAAGCCGCGCGGAACATGAATAATGCGTAGGAAAGTCAATGATGTACATCGAATATTTTTGTACAATAAATAATACTTGACGTGATCTACTATACTAACGCGGACGAAGTCGCGGGCAACAGCTAGTGTATAATAATATTATAATGATTGGAGTTGATCTGACGGTCCGTCAGGCGTCAACTACCTTTGAATTAATTTCTTCGATGGTACATACTTACTTACTGTATTCAGAAAAAATACCATTTCATGCTAATATGCTAATATTCGGAAAATTGGTTGATAATCTCTTGAGATGATAAACCGATTATTAAGGAACACTAATAAAACAATATTTGCGTGCAATTTTTCCACTATATTATAATATAGTGGAAAAAGTGCACGCAAATATTGTTTTATTAGTGTTCAACATGCATTTCCACCAAGAACCAACGGTACAATCAATTACGATTATTAAGGTGCAATTTGGTATGTAGATTGTAGAGACTTTGAACTAAGAGAACTAAAATCTATATTATAGATTTCATTTTATGTCTATAACAATCGAAAAAGAAGATTTTAGTATAAAAATGAGGTATCAGGTATATGAGGAAATATGTTTTTTATACATAAAGATAAATTTTCTCAAGAGATAAGCGTTTTAGTGCCTATTATATTACAGAAGTAATTTTTGCATTTTGCGTGGTCGTACCAAGGCCGATGGTAAATGATTGTTATCTATGTGGCTATCTTCTAATAACTACGAACCTGTAGTTAAAGGATTGGATAGCTCTGTGTTGTTAAGAACGGTCTAATTCAGACCCATATTAGTAAGATCCGTCTTAAGTAAAAGATCTTTTAGAATAGAGACAAGGTTAAATTTGAGACGTAAACCGAGAGTTATCATTTAAGCCACGAAAACCAAATCATACTATAACCATAACTAATAAATTTAAAAATAAACCCAATTCAATCCAATAAGTGTCAGGAATCAGAAAACAAAATATTGGACTGATCAAATCACTGGAAGTTGGAAACAACCTTCCCTGAAATAGGTAACTAAAGGGGCTGATCGTGCTGCTGATAATAAACTATTGGTTTGTAACGAAAAAACTTAATCAAAATAAAAATTAAAATTATAAGCAAAAAACTTTTTGAAAAAAAGCTTTTATTTGCATATTCTAAAAAGAAGAAAATAAATCCCCTTAAAAATTCTAACTATTAAGTTATAACCTCAATATATTATACAATTTGCATGATAATAAAAGCTTGTCGCGTGATTTGTATATAATAAACTAGTAAGTGCCAATTTAACTGAGTAAACTGTTTTTATATTTATTATTTTATTAAAGTAAGTAATTAAATATTGATTTTTTGGGACTGATCGGGCTGCTGATAATGAACTATTGGTTTGTAACGAAAAAACTTAATCAAAATTAAAAAAAAACTAGATTAAAATCGGGCCATCCGTTTGGATGCTGCACAAAATGCAACAACGTGTCTTAATAATATTGTACTATCAGAGAAGTTGATTCCTATGCAAATCGGGGACCTAAATAGTTTGGCCGCGTTGGTCAAACCCAGCTGACAGATCACAATCAACATTGAATTGACATATTCGACCAAACAACGTTGGTCTGTCAATTGCATAGAAATCAACTTCCTCGATGGTACTATTATTATAGAGTAAATAGCAAACAAGGAAAAATGTGTTTACTAAGTACATCCAGTGTAAGTACTCCGTATTCACTAGTGTTAGCTATAATAACAGTATACCCGTGTATATGGAAAAGCATAATGATTTATTAGAAACCAGTCGTGTTTTATTAAGCCTCCATTATATTTATCCGATGTATAGTTAAACAACCAATTTTTACACTAATCTAATAGTCAAATGCTTAATTTTATTACTGGCACTTTAAAGTGCAGAAAATCCTAATATTATTGGCATTCCTAATGTTTTTAAACACAAATAAATCAAAGATGCGACTATGTTAACAAAACTTGCAACAATCGTATAGATTGTTTTGTTTAAGCGAAAGGCTTAGATTCTAATTTATAAGAGTATATTATAACAATTATATTCTAAGCCTTAGAATATAATTGTTATACTCTTATAATGAGAGCATTATCTCCATTCAAAATAATTTGACAAGACAGTACTTCGAAGGACATCTTACTTTGATACGTGTTTACATTTCTTAGTATTATACACAATGATATATTATATAAAAATCTCAAAGCAGATATGTTACTACCGCGCGCGTTGTGAAGCTTCAAATACAATCCAACTGGGTCGTCTTTTATTTAGTCCATCTCTTTTATGTAAATGGCATTTCGTATCTTTTGTTTCACTTATCTGTCAAATTTGTCAATGTGGTTCGGAAGAGATTTAAACCGGAAAATAGTATGAACGTAACAGATCTGTATAAGTAGAATATCATTGATTATACAGTTCTAAATCAAAATATACTTCGTATCGTTTACATATCATACAGCCAGACATAGTACAGTCACAATAGACATAACTACCAGTAGTTCGACTGAAAAGAAACGGACAGGTTTCAATATCTGTCAAATTCGTCGGGTTTCACTAGGATTATGAATGGATTGTCCCTCGCGCTGGCTGATATAATTTATTTTTAAATATTAAAAAAAAAAAGATTTCAAAATTGGATTCTGACAATTTTAATCGCATGTGCCAAAACACAAACAACAAAACGACCAAAGAGGAACACGTCCATCGAATATGTCATATTTTTAAATTCGTAGGTAACAAGTTAACAACCCTAGCGACGATTTTCGTCATAATACGTCAAATTAAAAAATTTCAACATCAGTTCTAAGTCGACATACTCTATCATTCTGTCTACTCTGGTACAGTGACTTGCTAAATAAATGGAAAAGGAAAATTTTAAGAAAATCCGTGGGAAACTTGGGAAAACGAGGCTAGCTATAACAATAATGTTCAGGAAATTATATTCAAATGTTCAACTATTTCTAGCTAGTAATAAAACATAATAGCATGTATATTAATTACTTCTTAGATAAAATAACTCGGTTTTCTCGGTATTAATAATTGCTTTTTGCAGATCTTATCGTGGTATTTATGAGAAATGTTCAACTGGAGTTGGTTTAATAGAATCTAGGACTTTTAATAGTCTAGCAGTAATAATTTTTATTGGCAAAAGTTGTGCTGGTTCAATTAAAAAAGACAAAGACCGACAAAGAGATTTATAAGGACTTAAGTTAAATCTATACTAATATTATAAATGCGAAAGTGTGTATGTCTGTCTGTTTCCTCTTCTAGCGGTCTAAACCGATTCCTCCGCCATACATAAACCTCGGTTCGGATCGAATTCGCATCGACCGTAGTGTGAAACCACTCTATGACGTCACAATGTGGATATGTTATGTATTTTGATTATTTAGGTGCTATATTATAAAACAATCAAAGATGACTGAGCGGCAAAAAAGCGTATGTGGTGCAAATGACTGACAGACGGTGGGCCATCCCAAAATGAGGTGGAAAATGACGTTACGACCTGCATCATAGCAAGATATCGCACAGGGTCGTAAGAAAAGGCGTGTGCTTGTATCAGAAGTCAGACTCAATTCGGGTCGCTGCGCCACAGTAAGTACTGTGTTATTAAAAGAAAAGTTTTATTTGCTTTGCTTATAAACATGGCATTTGGTGTTGGACGCCCTACAGTTCGATGGACCGACGATTTGCAGCACTAGAGCAGTAACTGAGGCTTCACACAGGCATCCATATCAGGCGTTAAATATTCTGTGCTACGGGATGAAAATCTTTTCCCGCTTGTGTCGCTGAAAAACGTACGGTTCGTTCCACATTATTATGCACTAAATAAAATCAATAGCTAACATAATAATTTTATTTTATACGCCAGTTTGTGATAAAGATACATTTGTTCCTAGATACAATTGTGAATATATTAAAATAACATCTTAATAAAACCATTTTACATAATATTATATCTCTTTATTATATAAAAACTTACATATGACGTAAATATAATTATCTTCTAAATAATATACATATTATATCGTTCTTAATAAAATGAAATTAAGAAATTTAAAAAAAACCCCGCCAAACAACTTTAAAAAGTAATGATATATTTTACTGATTATAAGTTTAAATAATTCCTAATAGTGTAAAGTGATATTTTAGTCCATAATTGTTGTCACAGTGTGTCTGGGGACCGCCAACAGTATCTTTTGCATTTTGTATCGCCATGTCACTGATTGTCTCGATTTGGTTTGCTGAAAACTGAGGGTCAGTAAGCTATAATGTTATGTGAAATCAAACATCTACATTAGCGGTCTCCCGACACACTTTGACAATAAAATATCACTTTACACTTAGGAATTATTTAAACTTAAAATCAGTAAAATATATTATTTCATTACTTTTTAAAGTTGTTTGGCGGGTTTTTTTTTTTTAATTTCTTAATTTAATTTTATTTCATGCTTTTTAAACTTGTGTTGGTTCCATTACAGAATAATTCCTATCAACAGGATCATATTATATCCCAATGAATACCATCTAGGAATGTCCTTTTGGATGAGGCCGTCAATATGAGTTCAAACATGAAACCTCCACTTTGGGTTCATATGGAGCTCGGCTCCTGTAGAATCCAGGTGATGCTGCAGCAGCAGCATGCAAAAATTTACTGTTTATCTATGTCTTACTATTTGTCGCAATTAAAATGAGCCCAAACACGATACCATTGCTCTAAGTTGGTGAGGAGTTGGGTATCCTATTGATTACCAGGTGATGCTGCAGCACCAGGTCAACTTTACATTAATGAATAAATATTCATAAATGTCACGAACTAGAATGCAAAATATAAAGCACACCAAACCACTGAAAGTTGCTAATCGTCCCTTCACGAACTAGATGAACCGCGATTTTCCAGCACGGAGCAGGCTGACGATGATGAACTATAGCTAAGAACATTCTCGGTTAAGTCAGCTTTCAAACAAAAAAACTAGATCAAAATCGGTCCACCCGTTTGGATGCTACGATGCCACAGACAGACAGACAGACAGACAGACAGACAGACAGACAGACAGACAGACAGACAGACAGACAGACAGACCGACAGAAAGACACGTCAAACTTATAACCCCTCTTTTTTGTCGGGGGTTAAAAATGTAATGAAAAGTATGAAATAAATATTTTTAAAAGTTAAAAACTGATAGTGTGCAGTGTAGAGAAAGTATACAAGTCTAAAGTATAGGCGTAGCCAGGATTCTATATGGGGGGGGGGGGGGGGCATAGGTCTTGCCCAGGGGTAAGTTTAGGCTCGCTACACCCATGGTCTAAAGTCTTGTTCCGAGTGCGAGTGTGACCGAGTTGCGAGTTCTAGCGCGCGTTTGTTCTCACGGAAGTATGTTCGTGATTTTTAATATCGAGATAAGTGTTGACTATATAATTATTTATCTATACACTATAGACTTGAAGGGCATTTCAGACCTTGAAACTACAAATAAAAGTTGAGAATAATCGAGAATAAGTACTTATGAACATTGTAATGCTAAAATTCCTGACTTAGGTTTGGCGAGTAAAGTGAACTCCATAGAAATAAATCAAGATAGAACGGCGACGCGCGTGCGTTGCTAAGGAATCACTTGTGTCAATTTTTGCTTCGCTTTTAGTTAGAACAAATAACTTACCCGTGGTAAGAAATACCTCCTTTTGACCGATTCACTTTCGTACTTCTGTTTTTACAATTAGACACTGCACAATGAGGCATTTTTGCACAACCGCTCCGGTGTAATCAAGTCGAGACGTGCGCGCTGAGTGAATGAACGTTCAACGAATCTTGCTTACTTGTGCAAGATTGAAACACGCGTACTCCACCCGCTTAGCCGTTCTATCTTGATTTATTTCTGTGGTGAACTCTATGTCATGAATTTTCCCATACAAAAATTTACTGAAAAATTAGTCTTTCAGCACTGCTATTATCACTATGTTAAAAATATCTAGTTTAACATACTTTCTACCTAGTATTCATGCTATATTTGTACATTTTTAATGTATTGTTCATTATTAAATCTAGTAATATGTAGTTAGTTAACGTAGTTGGAAGCATAGTTATTAAGATCAATCTGTATGTAACTCTTTTTGCAAATTTGTACTTTGGTTACTGTTTGTTGACTCAAATAAACTAAAAAAATATATGATTTGTTACAGCCTGTATACAAGTAGTAAGTGTACTTCATACAAACTCTAAAGTCTAAACTTTAAAGTATTAGCAAAACAAGTTTAACATGAATTTAGATTCCTGGGTCTAAATACATTAGTATAATAAAAAAATTACAAAAAAGACAAAACAAGGACATGAGCGGAAGACGACTCTGCATACAATAAATAACCTCCTCGTTTTTTGAAGTCGGTTAAAAATACTCTTAAATTCAAGAGTCTTGTTGCGAAACGATAATTAAAATTTAAAACATTTGAAGCACATTGAATGAGACATGCTATTAATTGAAAACCTTTTAACCCTTTGCACCTTTTTTTTTTCTTACAGATCACAACGAATCTTTGATCCTGAATAAACGTTTTAGCATTCATTGGCGACTTTTTAGTTATATGAACCGAAAGCTTTCCCTAAAAATCTGGCTGATTTATGTCTTACTAACGTGAATAACTGTTACACCACTTCCTTATAAGTACGGGATAGGCTATCCACAACTTATCTGACAAAAAGATTATGGAGTATCTGTCAGATAAGTTGTGGATGGCCTATCCGGCACTTATCAGTAAGTGGTGTAACAGGCCCTTAGTATAGCGGAACATAATATTTTGCTTCTAAGACAGTCGCGGACATACATTGTGACTGTACTATGTACTTATACCATATTATATACGGAATTATTATATTACAAAGTGATCTTGATACTGATATTATGTAACTTAAAACGTCCGGAACTGTTGTTTCCATGTGTAAGGTTGGGTTGCACCAGAGGCGTGGTTAAAGTAAAAGTTATGGTCAAAGTTATGGTTATAGTTAAGGCTAATTTAATTTTAACCTTAGCTTTGACCACAGAATTTGACAGAAGACGTTGCTGGTCCGACAAGGCTTTATAAGAACGTGGGCGGCGGCGCTGCTGGTAAAGGAGAACTGTCAAAAATGGCGTTTTTGTATGATAACAGCGTTAGTTCCTTTTTTCGCCACGTGCATTTAAAGCCTTGTCGAGCTCTATGGTTATGGTTAAATATGGCGTCTTGATGGCGTCCATTTTTAACTTTAACCAAAGATTTGACATTTTGTATTATAGTTAAAGTTACAGTTATAGTTAAAGTAAGTTGGTGCAACCCACTCTAAATATATTATGTATCCTAATTTATTCCTATGACATTCCATGGTAGCCGTACATTTATATTTTGCTTCGCGACAGACTTCATAAATTATTTTATGAATATGAAAGGGATTACGTTTTTTTTTTCATTTACATAATCCCCGAAACTCAGGAACGATTTGACTTCCTATAATATTTGTGCGACAGAACAACGCATGTCGGGGCTGGCTATTAAGTTAATGTAATGGCCGGTAAGTCAATGTTAAGATCGCAAAAACTTGCGAAATAACCTGATGCAACTATTATAAAAAATTACACTACGTTATAGTCTACAACATAATAAATTTGTGCCATTTTATTGGATTATTTAAATATTATGTACCTAATAAATTAAATTTCAATGTCTTCTAACATAGTATTTATTTTCTATCATTCGTAGCTTCTACATAAGAATGTCTCTAAGCAGAAGTTAAATATTTTATTTCCATTTCTAAGTTACGAATTACTTAAAGTTATATTTCTGAACTCATAAAAAAGCTTACAGCTTTTAAGAAAAGTCGGCAAAACAACTCGGGCACGCCCAGGTTTTTAAATGAACATTACATATATTACATTTCAATACCGACTCATCATTTTAATTGAATAATGATTTGAGTGAGTCAAGGTGTTGGGTGACACCGTTAAGGCACCATCACACACATACCGTACGGAATTTAGTTCTTACGTCTTTATACATATATTGCTAGCAATGTTTGGCAAGGTTGGCTACAGCAATTTCGGGAGCCAACAACAGAGAATATTACGTACATAATTTTTCTGCATTAATATACAGTATATTTCGGATGTAACGACGCCGAAGGGACCATGTTAATGTCGTCGCTATATCCAGAAGTCTCAATATCCGAAATAATAAAAAAACAAATACAACAATATGTACATATTTACTTATTATTTATTTAAGTATTATTATAAGTACATGGGTTTTATTGAAAAACGTATGATAGTGCACTGTTTAAGTTTAGTTTTTTGTGCACGCTGTAGAGTGTATTCTATTTTCACAATTCCTTCTAAATCTAAATTATTTTAGCCTTCACTTCACATTAAAATTTATGTCTAGGAGCCATATTCACAAGATAAAGAAACATGCTTAACATTTGTTTGAACATCTGTGAACGTAAAGGATAAGAAAGCTTAATGGTTTTATTAACGCGTCTTTGCGCCTTTGTCGACTGAGTCGCAATGTCCGCATGGGATTTCTAGGAACCGGTCATAAAGGGTTCATAAAAAAAGTCGCTACACCCGAAATCGTCGCTACATCCGAAGTCGCTATTTCCGAAAGAATTTCTTGCGAAAGTATGCTTTAAATTCAAGGGGCGTAAGTTTGGCGTCGCTATAAGCAAAATGTCGTTACAACCGAAGTCGTTACTAACGAAATCCACTGTAAATGCATAATATTAGAATCACACTGCACATTTTGCCGATATAAAAAATAACCCATGTTCTTCCCCCATAGTCTATTTAGATTTTAGTTAATAATAATAATATGTTTGCAACTTTCAAATTGGTACAATAATTTGAAGCATAACTGATGCAAACTTGAAATATTTATCTTTTTTCACCAAGGAACCATTATCAAAAAGAAGAAGTACAGAGAAGAAAACATAACAATATGTATTACAGACTATAAGTTTGTATTTCAAAATATGACAGAATATATTTTGTAACATATTTGTAGCATGTTACAAAATATATTCTGTCATATTTGTAGCATGCTAAACTTCTTAAAATCTGAAAGCTTCTTAAAATCCTAACGTGCAATCCGCATTCACTTGTAATGTAACATTATAGATTCGTTTTTAAGCATTATATTACACGTGTAATGTAACATTAAAGATTCGACTTTGAGCATTACATTACAATATTATCTCCCTGAATTGTCATCATTCGCGTATAATGTAATATAACATTCGACTTTGAGCATTCCATAGCTAGGTGATGTTACAAGTTGTATCAAGATGTGTAACACTAATATTACAAGGTGCGCATTGTAATGCTCAGTTTTGTATCAATACAAGGTGCGCATTGTAATGCTAGGTTTTGTATCATTACAAGGTGCGCATTGCAATATGCTCGACTCTGTAACGTTACATTACAAGCGAATGCTCCCGGTGAAACACCTTTATAATCTGACTAGCTGTTGCCCGCGACTTCATCCGCGTTAACATAGTATAATAACAAAGATGGATAGTTTTCTCCTTTTTGTTTTTGTGGTTCCTTATACAAAGGGTAAAAACGGACCCTATTTAAGCAAACGTCAAACGCAAACGTCAATAAACTTTCATGTTTCTAACTCAAGAAATGATGGACTTTCATTGAAACTTTCTACCCCAATTTCACCCCCTTGGGGGTAGAATTTTCAGAAACGCTTAAACATGTATCCAATCATTTTTAATCATTAACCCAAACATAAAATTTCATGTTTCTAACTCAAGAAATAACGGAGTTTCATTCAAACTTTCAACCCCAATTTCACCCCCTTGGGGTAGAATTTCCAAAAACGCTTAAACGTATCCATTCATTTTTAATCAGTAATCCAAAAATAAAGTTTCATGTTTGTAACTCAAGAAATGACGGACTTTCATTAAAACTTTCAACCCTTATTTCACCCCCTTCGGGGTAAAATTTCTTCCTTAGTGGGTGTCTACTTAATAAAACAACCCCACTCACCAAATTTCGTGGCTGTAACTTTTACAGTTTTTGCTCAGCGATGATGAATCAGTCAGTCAGTCAGTCAGGACATGTAATTTTATAAGTATAGACTAATGTAATGAAGCCGCCACAAGCAGGAAGTGAGTCAGGGATGACATACAGTTGGAGGAAAATCGAGACGGCTCTAAAGACCTTGACAGTTTTCTATTTGTATCAGCCATAACTGGCTTTTGGCAACAGGTTTTTAATAGGTGAAATTCATACCTAGTTATGCTATATCACACTTATATTATAAAAGCGAATGATTGGAGTTTGTATGCTACTTTTTCGCGTCTAAACGGCTGAAGCGATTTTCATAAAATTTGCTACTTCTCGCGGCAGGAAAATATCACAATTTATTTTCCCTAATAAACCGCGGGTAACACCGCGAAGCACAGCTAGTACAATATAATATATTATAATATACTTACTATAATTATATTATACTACATTAGTAGCTGGCTATTACAATATAATATACCATCAAAGACCTACGTAATTTGGTCGGGATGTCTAGATATAATATTATCGTGTATGTTATCACCCTACTAAATTACGTAGGTCCGCCATCTAGCTATGATAAAATAAAAAAATGATTTTTTTTTTATTTCTAAACCGATTACAAATTTACCCTTTTAGCCTTTAGGGCTCCCACACATAGGTTCTACGAATTCGAAAAACGTGGCCCATAACTCTGAAAATAAAGAAAATACACAATATTTTTAAAGAAGGCTATGAAACATGTGATTATGATGAAGTGAAATTTTATTCTTTGAATTTCATTATGTAAAAGTTTCCACATAAAATGAATTCGAGTTATTTTTAATTATGCAAATCCCACCGAGAATGTTTCTACGTGTATTTTTACTTAAAACTATTTCCATCATACAAATCCAAATTTGAAATTCAAATTAGCCAGATTTTCAAATTTTCATTTTCATACAGAAGAAATTTCCAACCGTTGAAATAAATTTGTGAATTTTATTCGTGGTAAACATGTTGAGACAATGAGAATAAATAATTTATAAAATTCCAAAGTAGTATAATATTTCGAGTTATAATCTGAAAAAAAGACTACCAAGTTTAAAAAGAAAACTTACAAAAATATGAATCATAAGAATCGAATAACATACGTGGGAGAGCCATGATTCGGCACGAATGGGCCGGCTCGACCGGATAAATACCACGTTCTCACAGCAAACCGGCGTGAAACAGCGCTCGCGCTGTGTTTCGCCGAGTGAGTGAGTTTACCGGAGGCCCAATCCCCTAACCCCTACACTATTCCCTTCCCTACCCTCAACTATTCCCTTCCCTTCCCTACCCTCCCCTATTACCCTATTCCCTCTTAAAAGGCCGGCAACGCACTTGCAGTTCTTCTGATGCTGCGAGTGTCCATGGGCGACGGAAGTTGCTTTCCATCAGGTGACCCGTTTGCTCGTTTGCCCCCTTATTTCATAAAAAAAAAAAAAAAATGGTTTAAATTAAAAATTAAAGTAAGGTCCTTCAGGTAACAGGTGACAACACTTTTCCCAATGCAAAGTCATCTTGTAAAATTATTGCACATTGCGAAATGTGGACTGTAGCAAGTGGGTGGTCAAATTCCTTTTGCTCTATGGTCAAATTTAATATTATCATAATATTATTATGAAATATGAACTATGTATTAAAGTTATTTTAGGGTATGTAATAAAAATCTTTTTCTGGAAAATAATATGTATGTGTAAATAACTAAATATGTATCTTGGTATATATAATGTATCCCAACACCAGTGTCCACGATCCTTTAATAATCATGATGTATAGCATATTTTATTGACAAATTGGCTTTAAAAAAGTCCCTAACTTTAAAAAAAAATATCTGGTTCTCATACTAATCTGACCAATACTTCATAAGAAAATCGTTATAACTTCTAAAGTATCTGACTTAGAGCATAGAAGTAAAAAATTTTATTTCAGATGAAACCTCCTCTTCTTTTTAAAATAAAAAAAGACAACTTTTAAAATAACAAAAGCAACATTTTTTACAAAAAGCCATTAATTAAAAAATTCACAATTTTTTTCCCTTAAACTTTGATTTTTCTATGTTTAATTCCACCAAATTTAAATATATTGCCTGTGTAAACGTAGTCCACAAGTTAAACTATCAAACCTTTTTTATCTTCATAAGATATTTACATGAGAAGTATTGGTGAGATTAGTGCGAAAGCCAGAGAAAAACTAAAATGGCTGCCATTTTACAACCGCAACAGTGAGAAAAAATTTGAGAGCCAATATGTCGATAATAATATTATTATATACCATAGATCTGACATTAAATGATCGGACACCGGTATCGGGACACATTGCATAATAATATATATAAGATACTAGCTGAATTCTTTGCCTGGAAAATAATAGACATTTATTTTTAATAAAGGAAATATATTTTAAACAGGAAAATAATACGATTTCATTTTATTCGTACGAAGAATATGCCTATGCTTATTCCGATTTTCGTCAGAAACTTTTTACTTTTTATCGTACCTTGGCCTCCCTGCACTTTGTAATGTGGCCTCTTGTCCCAACATGGCGGATGTAATAACATAGATGTAATTGAGTTAATAATAGATATATAGTTACGTCAGTGGTCTAATGAGACGAAGACAATGTGGTTTTTTACTCTAACACATTTGGCTAGTTGTAGGAGCGACGCACACTGAGCTTATGAAATTAAATAGAAAAATTTCATAAGTTCTTTAACTTACTGTTTCAATGCGAGTTCCTTACGCCGATTCTTCTCGCCGGGGTAGTTCCCGAATCGGTGGTAGGCATCAGGTAGACATTCTGAAAAAAATTGATTCAAATTTACTCAGAAATAAAATATTTTTTATTTTTTATTTATTTTAATGCACTCTTGGCTGTTATACTAAAGGCTATAACACTTAACACTTAACCAATAATGCATTGCAATAAGTGATTGTGAATTACTCTAAAACTACTTAATGGCAGTAGCGGCGTTAGACGACCGCCCAGGACGTCGGATAAGAAGGGACGCTGAAAGCGACTTAAAGGGGCGCCAATTTTTTTCAGCACTACCAGCATCCTAGGCGCCGAAGAATCCTCGCTCAGGGCGCTGGTAGTGCCAAAACCGCCCCTGCTGAATGGATTTTCATCAAACTAAAGTCTAAATCCTAATAAAGCACGCTATTCCCATAGAAACAAGATTTCAACAACGCGACGGAATCACGGGAAGGTTTTTAATTTTTTTTATAATTAAATAATATATAATTAAATATTTTCCATTAAACTTTTCACCAAAACTGGTGCAGTAGCTGCATAGTTTTTGTGTATGTATCGGTCTCTTTAAAAAGGTTATGAGCGTGTTTAACAAAAAAAAATCACAGCCGAACATCCTCCTTTCTAGAAGTCGGTTAAAAATGTCTGGATCGTATAAAATAAATATTGAAAATATATTCGATTTTCACAAACTAAGATTCCGCCTACATTAATTTGTTTTTCCCTATATTTTCTCTACAAAAGAGTAAATCAAACTTCTATTTCCAAAATTTAACCCCTCTTTCACTTCCCGACGCGTGTGCGCCGGTCCTAACGGCTGACCTTAAGAATAGTGCATGACTTCACAAGAAAGGTATATTCCCACATAGCAAGGCCACTATTTGACAACATGTGGCCAGCGAGGTCGCCCCAGCTTCCTACGTTATAGATTCTACCAGAAGTTCTCACGCTTAGCATTGAGACATAAAACTAACATTATGTGCCCGACTGTTTAAATTGCTGTTATTAAAATAGAGGCTAGAAGCATTTGTTATATTCTCGTAGTTACGTGCCGTGGTGCTGGCTTCATGAGTACCTACTACCTACACAGGCTAACGCCACCCTTAGGTTTGGTTTTCCTCTAGAGATGTGTTGCAGTAATGCGTTTTTAAAAGCTTTTATTTAACTTGCTCTGTATGTATGTAAGTATGTATGTTCGGGTGAAATCTTGCAACTCAATTTTGGAATAGATATATTTAACCGATCGACCTGAAATTCTGCAGGCACGTTTAGTTTGGATGACAATACATGATATTATATGTGACATCACTCTAAATCCAATATGGCCGACCATCCATGATGGCGAAATAGTTATTTTCTATGTAGTCCTACAATATGGATATTAAATAAAAGGGCTTTTTGAGAGTAACTCAAAAACTAATGTAATGTCATTCTACATCCAATATGGCGGCTCACCCAAGATAGGGGAATAGTTATTTTTAATGCACTACTGCAATATGGGTATCAAATGAAAGGGCTCATTGAGAGTAACATAAAAACGAATGTAATGTCACTCTACATCAAATATGGCAGCTATTCCAAGACACGAGAATAGTTATTGTTAATGCACTTCTGCAATATGGGTATCAACTGAAAGGGCTCGTTGAGCTTGAGAGTAACTCGGAAACGAATGTAATGTTGTATCGTATCGTGTCGTGTCGTGTCGTGTCGTGATGTGACGTGATGTGACGTGTCGTGTCGTGACGTGACGTAACGTGTCGTGTCGTGTCGTGTCGTGTCGTATCGTATCGTATCGTGTCGTGTCGTGTCGTGTCGTGTCGTGTCGTGTCGTGTCGTGTCGTGTCGTGTCGTGTCGTGTCGTGTCGTGTCGTGTCGTGTCGTGTCGTGTCGTGTCGTGTCGTGTCGTGTCGTGTCGTGTCGTGTCGTGTCGTGTCGTGTCGTGTCGTGTCGTGTCGTGTCGTGTCGTGTCGTGTCGTGTCGTGTCGTGTCGTGTCGTGTCGTGTCGTGTCGTGTCGTGTCGTGTCGTGTCGTGTCGTGTCGTGTCGTGTCGTGTCGTGTCGTGTCGTGTCGTGTCGTGTCGTGTCGTGTCGTGTCGTGTCGTGTCGTGTCGTGTCGTGTCGTGTCGTGTCGTGTCGTGTCGTGTCGTGTCGTATCGTGTCGTGTCGTGTCGTGTCACGTCATGTGTCATGTTTAAATGTCAGGTCAAATCCAGCCGGGTAGAATTAGGTCACTTTTGTTAAGTGTAATTTAATTTTTAGTCACGCAGAAATAAACGGAACTCGCTAAATATAGACACGGTTTTTCACTGATCAAAATCAAGTACGATTTCTTGGACTTAAGTTAATCAGATTTTAACAAATTCTTGAAAAAAAACAAACTACAATTAAACAGACTAAGAAATCTAGCCAAACTAAAAAACAAAAAATAAATTATAAACAAAAAACTTATTGAGAAAAAGCTTTTATTTAAACACTCTAAAACGAAGAAAATAAATTTCTCCTTAAAATGTTTAACTATTAAGTTATAACTTATAACCTCAATATATTATACAATTTGCATGATAATAAAAGCTTGTCGCGAGACTTAACAATCTGTCAGTATTTAGTTTTATAAAAATAAAAAAATAAAAATATCAATTTAATCCTAGTTAAATTGGTACTAGTTTATTCACAAATCACGCGACAAGCTTTTATTATCATGCAAATTGTATAATATATTGAGGTTATAAGTTATAACTTAATAGTTAAACATTTTAAGGAGAAATTTATTTTCTTCATTTTAGAGTGTTTAAATAAAAGCTTTTTCTCAAAAAGTTTTTTGTTTATAATTTATTTTAAAATCCAATAGCATCGCCGCGCTGAGCGATGTCATGGCAAGCTGACACTTTGAGCCCCGGGAAAGGATGCTTTTTATCCCGGAAATCGCGCGATAACAAATTTTGGCGTAAAGGAATTCCGGGCGTCTGAACTAGTATTTCATATTATACGTGGGAGAGCCATGCTTCGGCACGAATGGGCCGGCTCGTCCGGAGAAATACCAAGTTCTCACAGAAAACCGGCGTGAAACAGCGCTTGCACTGTGTTTCGCCGAGTGAGTGAGTTTACCGGAGGCCCAATCCCCTATCCTATTCCCTTCCCTGCTCTCCCCTTTTCCCTTCCCTTCCCTTCCCTACCCTCCCCTATTACCCTATTCCCTCTTAAAGGCCGGCAACGCAGTTGCAGCTCTTCTGATGCTGTAAGTGTCCATGGGCGACGGAAGTTGCTTTCCATCAGGTGACCCGTTTGCTCGTATGCCCCCTTATTTCATAAAAAAGAACATATTATCCCAGTAGGAAAATAGGACCAATCAGCAGCAGGTTTGAAAGGAAAATAACCTACTTACTATGTGTTCTAATATTATGTATAATGTATACCTATGTAGTAAACATTACTTATGCGGTGTTTACATGAATATTGTTTACAATTTACATACTCCCGGTTCCCACAGTCGTGCGAGAAGACTTAATAAAATAAATATTCAGCAGGTCGAGATCTATACGCTATGGATATCAAAATGTACATGAATCAGGGTATATGTTACATATTGATTGGCATAAGATGGTCACGTTTTTATGAACTAAAATTCAGTGTTTTTCAACCTGTGGGTAGCGAAGGTTCGCGAAGCTTTTGTAGCCCTGCAGCCGAGGGGTCGACAAAGGTTAGAGGTCTATTTTGAAAAAAAAAATAGTAATGGTATTAGGTAGGAGAGTTTTAACGAAAGGCTCTATATTCTTAAACATACTTGATAAAAAAGCAAAAGATGGGATTTTTCCAGATTTTAAAAAATGGGGGTCGCTATCAATTAGGTTGAAAAACACTGCGCTAAATAAGACACAGGCAACTAGATGACTTTTGACTCTTGTAACATAGAAACTGGTTTTAGTTTCGAAGAGAGCCTTTTTATTGCGAACAGACTTGGGCTTTACTTAGTGTGGCTAGATTGATTTCAATTAAACTCGACTGAAAAAAAATATGTAAATACTTAAGTATGTATATTAAAATTGCGCACACACTTTGGCACTACAATAACTACTGCAGCTTGGTGCTAAAGAAACTTGCCGGCACCGAAATCGGTGGCACTATTATTGTAGGTAAGTACTCATTAACAGTAAGTATACAATAGTATAACTATAATTTTACCGTGATAACTAAGCAGTCGGCATCCGTATACGTTTTCCTTGTTTCTTGTAAGTACAAAACAACTGTATCATTATTTCTAATTATGGTTTCCTTAATTATTTCAAATAATTGTGTCATACTTGTTGTGATAGCTACATTTTGGATCTATGCTGTTACAAATTTTCCTGGAACTCGGTTCGCGCAAAATAAGGACCTGCGGGGCTAAAATGGTCACATTTAACAATTTCTCTCAATCAATTCAGCAAATAAATTGTCAAAACTGTCAAACCGACGAATTTCAAATTAGTAAGAATTACTAGTCATAAATTGCAAGCAGAATGACCATTTTGTGATTGAAAAAAAAATGAATCATAATATTATGATTCCTAATAATATTATGATTCTCCAAAGCGACCATTTTAGCCCCGCAGAGGAAAATTATTTTCCGGAATTAAAAGTATGTACCGTAGCAAACAGTAATTTTCCGCCATAAAAAGTAGCATGTATCCTGATTCCTGCCCCGTGGTTTCTTATACACAGGATATACTGTATGTGGCCCTACATAATAGTATAGACATTGCAAGTGGCAGCGCTGTGTAACTTATTTTTAAATTATTGAATCGACAAATTTATTACGTTGGGGCATTTCTCATAAGCTTTGTCCACACTGTGCCTTTTTCTGTTCATCAAGGGCTTGCGTTATAGCGCAGTCAACAGCGAACGTGAGGCATGCCCGCGATGCATGCCCGCGATGCATGCCCTCTAACCGTATCCATAATTTCAAAAATTGGCATTGTGTTCCTTGACGCCAATATGAAAGTTGATGACGAAAATTGAAGATGAAAGTGCACAGTGTGGACATAGCTAATGAAACATAGATGTCAAAGGAATATCCACTTGTGCTGCTGCACCCTAAATCTTCCTCATTCAAAAGCCGTTATGAACACCTTTTGTCACCCCCCCTCGTCGAAGGGGACTCCACAAATCTAAATAATTCAGAGTACTTATTAGTTTTATTATTACCTAACCCGGCCCATAAACCTCTCATAATTTCAGGTTGAGAAAACTCTCTGAAAGATATTCCACTATACACAGAATTGTCAAGCAACTGTCCTCAACATTTTTGCTTAGAGCGGTATAATTAATAATGATTATGAATACATTAGAATTTAGAAGGTACATACTAAGGCCGGTATAAATAGTCAATACTCAAGATGCATCTCGGTCTCAAGACGCGGTTCGACTCTATGATTGGTCCAAATTTTGACAGCCAACCAATCACAGAGCCTGAACCGTATCTGGAGACCGAGATGCATCTTGAGTACTGACTATTTATACCGGCCTATGAGTACATATTAAGGAAACGTGAGTTAGGCTATATTTCACTTTAACGATGTCAATAAATCAATGAATTAGATTGGGCGGGGCGAATTAATTTTAGCATTCGTATATGATATATGAGTATAGGAAATGAATATTTAGATCAAATTATTATCACAAGGTCTTCGCATTCATTTGACATTGGGCCATAGACACTATGGAGCGTGGAGTCTTAAGGCAGCACTTGGAGATATTTAATCATAACTTAAATTTAAGGGGGGCTCCCATACACCAAACGTTATTTTTCTCGTAATAAATAATGGCAACTGCTAGGCACTTGAAATTTTTATAAACTCCTTAGTTGTGTATCTACTTTAATAATTAATAATAATATTTAAATTTAAAATAAAATTTTAATGGGGGCTCCCATACAAAAACACAATTATTTTGGCTATTTTTATTAACCCTAACAAGCTGTTTTTTGTATATTGATAGGATAATACTCGTAGTTATATAATTTAAGAGTAACATTATCCTACACCTAGAACAATTCATATTTTAGGACAGTCAAAGTATGAAATCCTTTCTGTTTCTGTTAGCTACCACTTTCAAGATTTTTCGCAAATAAAAATTTTGCTCGTCTCATCAAAATGAAGCTACTCACAAAAAATTAGCCTGATAGTAATAAAAAAAATTGTTCTAGGGCTCCCGTACAGCTTTTAAAACATACTTCCTGAAATTATTTAGGTATAATCTTTATCAATATTTCAAAGTCTATACCTACTATCTATGTGTTAAACTACCTACCATACAGAGTACTACGTTTACTATACAACAGATAAGATAAAAATAAAAACATTGAGAAAGGAATTGTTTCTGTTTTCAAATGATAAAAACAGATATTTATTTTTATAGTTAATCGACTCTAGGGTTCAATAATAAAAAAGGTATATTTTTGACCATTTAAAAATCAAATAGGATATTTGTAGGGGCAGGATAGAGTAGGATAAGTAGGATAAGCGTGTTTTAGCTTATCGCGCAAGGACTGCTCATTTTACCGGATAATAAGCATCCTATGTCATTTCCTGGGATTCTATTTCCATAAGTACTAAATTTCAACAAAGTCGGTGCCTGCGGTTTTGACGCGAAGAGGTAACAGAGAGATAGACAGACACACTTACGCATTTATAATATTAGTATGGATTAAGGCCCCTATCCACGTTAGATCTTGATAGACGACCATGATTGGGAACCTGTCTATAGCATGCACAATCCATATCGGTCGTAGGCAATTATAGACGAATAGATCTACACGTATGTAATCGATTATAATATTAATTCTGTCATAGGTTAGAGCCTAGAACTTTAGATTTTAGGTTAAAGAGAAAAGATGCTAAAGATATTTAAATAATATTATATATAAAAAAAATATTAAAATAGTATACGGAACCTTATCCACAACTCTTTCTTACTACAATCAAATCAAAATGATTACATGTTATCAATATTTCGTAATTTGTCATTGAGAGCGCGCCTCCATAATCCATCGAACACATTTTGATAAGGTTTTGATATAAATCACATTGCGATAAGATTAGTTAGAAAGTTTAAAGTCACTATAACGCATTACTAAAAATACAATGAACTCTTATTTTCAGATCGAACCTAGGAACGAAGACCTTTCGGTGCAGCCTTTTTCGAGTTTTCCAGTTATATTTAGTAAATGTCTCTAACGCCTGAATCCGAGTACTTAATAAGAACTCTATGAGGGTACTGACTACTGGCAGATATGGCAAACGCTCTTGTTAGCATATTCTCACAAAATATAATATGCTTGAGAGCCTCGAATCTGCCGACAATATTCTAACGTAGATCTACGGGACCAAGCGAGAAGTTATATTTACAGACGATGTGAAAAAAACCTGCAACTTTTAGACTACGGTTACACGTTCAGTCTGGCATCAGTTCAGTCCATCAGTTTGGTCAGGAATGATGGGAGAATGATCGTCTAACCGGTTGATTGATGGACTGACAATTTTTTTATGCACTTACCTACTTTTCAGCCATAAACGTGCCGGTTGGCAGCAACCGTGAAGCAACCGCAGACGACACGTCGTCGCGACACTACTGGTTTCTATGTATTTCTAATGTCGGCACTACATATAGGCGAACGCGATGGCCGACGCGACGCGTTGGCCGGCGCGCTGGCCCAATGTGTAGAACGGGCGTGCGCGCGTTGGCGGTAGGTATTTCGCCCGTTCTACACATTGGGCCAGCGCGCCGGCCAACGCGTCGGCCAACGCGTTCGCCTATGTTATGTAGTGCCGACTTATGATATTATACCCTGCGCAGCTAGCGACAGGAAGCTAGCGACACTTATTCATAGAAATGCATAGAAACCAGTAGTGTCGCGAGTCGCGACGACACGTTGTCTACTGCAACTTCATGTAGTCGGCTTCCAACTTATACCTTAATTCTGGCGTCAGTTTCAGAGTGATGAACTGAACTGATGCGAGACCGACCGATGTAACCGTAGTCTATAAGTCAAACTTCGATCGTGCGATTCAAGACTGAACGACGAGAGGTGGTAATGATGATGATAATTACGAACGTTAACAGGTTTCATTTCCATTAACGTTTTCAATGACAGACAGAGATTATCTCCAACAAATTATTTGCGCATTAAATGCACCCACACGAGCAAACAAAAAAAACCTCCGCACAAAAACATAATTTGGACAGATGGCATTTATAAAAGAATCATACAAGTGCTTAGAAGACGTACGCACTTAGCTACGCAACGCGGAAGACGACGAATCGACGCTAATACATATAATAGATCTTTCTTTGTTTAGGCTTCATCGGTTTAGGCTTTCTATATTTTTAGAGAGACTAGCAAAATTTAAGAAGAGACCTTAGAGTATCTTACAACTACAGAGCTCAATTCTGCGTCTTCATAAGCGCAATAGAAAATGCAGCACCAGTCTTACAATATCCTGCAAAGGAAAAAAATGTCTGCGTTATATCTTCATGTCTGTGCCAATATATAAAGATCACTTCATATTTCTTTCAGAGCTTACCCCATGCAACTGCTACTGACAAATAACTTTAATGCACACCAGCATACTGTATAGTAAGATTGAACGTCTCTTCTCAGTCGCGCAGTGCGAACACACCTTTGTGGCCTCCGTGAAAAATGGCGCCCAAGAAAATGAGCTACACCCACCGACAAAAAAACAAACAAAAAACAATTTCGAACATGAAATTTTCAATGGTTGTTTTGTGAGCGTGTGAGATTTAGCACGACTAAATTGAGTGGGACCGCCTTTTCTAACGCTTCTTTTGTATCGCCTGTGTATTAGGTGACGTCTTAAATTAGTAGGGCTATAGTAAAAAATTGGTCGGTGAGATCAGCCGACCTTGTACGTGCAACTTGAAGTAACTAACCATTTGTTTTATTTTCTTTTCCTGGTATATCTTTAATCTTTTGACAGGTGAAAAAATTTGCATTTATTGCCGTATAAAATTAATAGGATTAGTCTGTTTTTACAGCTGTTGGCTTAATCGTAGTATTTTAATCTTCGGATTACCTATTATGTTGTAACACATTGAAATAAATAAGATTAATTAATATTAATTTACGGATGTCTAAGTTTAATTTTAAAACATATTATGAATAAAATATATGTACAGGTGAATATTTATTCCTTTTTGTTACTTTCCATACAATCCTAAACATCTTTTTATTGTGCCAGTTAATAATTTTACCTCAAAAAAAATCTGCTGGCTCATACAAAAGTACTAAGGCGATGAGGCGCTTAGTAATTAGTATAAAACAGCAGGTTTTTAGGGTTCCGTAGTCAACAAGGAACCCTTATAGTTTCAGTCTGTCCGTCCTTCTGTCTGTCTGCCTGTCTGCTATAGGACCTACAAAACTGCTATTCGGCATGAATGCAGATATTACTGATGCCGACAAATATACTTTTTTATGGTACCTCCCCTACACATCAAGCGGGGATGATTTTTTTTCGCGTCCACGACCGTGTGGTGTGTCGCTGAATAGTTTTTTTTTTAATATTACGAGTATTTAAATATCGTTTTTCGATTTAGGAAACTATTTCTGAAATATGAAGTTTTAACGTGGAAAAAATCGAGTTCAGTGTCCCTCCCTTCTACCAGTTAAACGGTCGCTTCTGGAAATGTGAAAAAATTCACGGGAGTAGGAAATATACTGAATTTAAAAGAAAAACTATCACGGCTAATAAGACTTTATTTAAAGTTTTTGAGTAATCGTCGATCAACTAAAAAAATGTATTCGGCGGATTTTCAAGGAACTTTTCGTTCAAAATCCTTTGAACGTGACTGAGATGATGTTGTTTGTAGTGTAAATGTACATTCATTGACCATACAAAAATTTAATAAAACTAGCGGTACATGTATGTACTCTGTGGCGGTACTACGGAACCCTATACTGCGCGTGGCCCGACACGCACTTGGTCAGTTTTTTTTTGACTACGAAGGCTTATACCATAGGAGAAATATGGTCATTCTGCAAAGTTACGAAATATTTAAGGTATTAATTGACAACATTTCATTTAATTAATCATCAAAAATAAAAAATACCATTTCTTTGATTTTATTCCCGAAGTCCTAAAAAAATTGCAGATTTTTTGATCATTAGTTTCCGAGAAAAAAAATTAAAACGAAAAATCCACTTGTGACGTCATTGGTACGACAGAATACTATACAATACACACCTTTGCTTGTAGGAACGAAAATAATGCAGATCTAAACACAATAACAAATTCAATAACCTCAAAGTAAAGTACCACAAAGTCAGTGACAGTACTGACAGTTTTTTTAAGAAATCAGATATGACGTGCAAAGGTATGTATTTTGTTGTTCAACCGTACCAATGACGTCATTTGGCGCCTAAGTCATTTTAGAATGATCAGAATTAAAAACCAAGTTTTATGAATGAAAATGACCACATTTTCAAAAATAAAAAATATGGGTCCCCTAATTTAACCCCTACTTTTATATTTCGTCATAAAACAAGTAAGTACAAAAAATATTTGAAATGTTGTAACATTTCAAATATATTAAGAACATTAAAATAATTAAGGTGGAAAGTAACAATATATAGAGTTTAGAATAACACTCCCACGTATAGTTGTGTCCTGTTGTGACACAAACAAGGTAGCGGCCACACGTCCTTGAATATGAAATCATTTCGCGATTTGGAATAAAAAAAAACCATTTGGAAATTGAAAGTTGTCACGTGTTGCTTATGAATGTTTCAATCGAATGCAAATTGCAATACAACCTGAAACGTGGCCAGCGGTTTTAAATTTATGGAATTCCATTCTTTTTTTAAATTGTTTTTTTTTTCTTTTTTTAATTCTACATAATTGAAGCAAACATTAAATCGCACATCTGATTATTACTGTTATATTCGTAGTTTATACTTTACTGAAAATAACAATAATAATGTAAAAAATTCGCCCACAATAAGGCCAAAATTGTAATTAAAAATTGTAAATAAATATGTTTGTTATAATTGTTAAATCTTAATTTGATGAAAAATAATATTGTAAAATGTAAACTAAACCTATACTCTCATTAGAGTAAGAAAAATCGTTCGAAGAAAATTATTATGAACTTGTTTTTTCTCTTATTCGCGATCTATCAATCAAATGAATATAAATTGAAAATCAACTATTATGAACTGATTTATTAGATCAAACCTCAAAATAAACTAGATCATACCGCATTTGTGAGTGATCGAAAGGATCAACATTGAGTGGGCTAACTGAATAAAAAACATTATTATTTGTTTTAGTAGACTAAGGGCCTGTTTCATCACTAACTGATAAGTGCCGGATAGGCTATCCACAACTTATCTGACAGATAGAGTATATAGAGTATTTGTCAGATAAGTTGTGGATATACTATCCCGCACATATTTCAGTAAGTGGTGAAACAGGCACTTAGTGAAATTGACCATGCAATTAATGTAATTAAGCCACTTAATTTTTTGTAGAAAACTAAAAAAAAAATATTCCACATTCTAGAAATAATATAGAAAAATGCAGCATTTTTTCTCTAGTTCGTCACGTGTCATATGCCGTGTAATAATAAAAATTCAGTACTTAACTATGAAATTCAGATATTTTGTAAAGTCACGTTGTTTTCGCAGTGACTCCCAAGCTCAAGGCCGTTTTATATCAATAAATTCCATATCTCAATATACTTACCATATTTTTCCTTTCACATCCACGGAAAATTTCAGAATACACAATAGTTTGCCTGTCAAAAAGTCTGCATAAGCTTTTTGTCTATTTTGTAGTGGTGTTCGGTACGCGGAAAATACCTATTTCCGTAAAAATGTATCCGTACAAATACATTTTATGTTACGAAAATTTCCTGTCAAACATGAGTAGGACTATCCTTAAGTTTGCATGGAAATGACATTGTTGTTCAATTAGTTTAGACTTATGTAAAAAGGTTGTCCGGTGCTTTAAATTGCAAATTGCTCTAAGAGATCTGATTGTCCTTGTCTGGCACATTAAAAAAGTAAAATGACCGACAAAGACGGTCGTTTTATACGTGGGAGAGCCATGCTTCGGCACGAATGGGCCGGCTCGACCGGAAAAATACCACGTTCTCACAGAAAACCGGCGTGAAGCCGCGCTTGCGCTGTGTTTCGCCGAGTGAGTGAGTTTACCGGAGGCCCAATTCCCTTCCCTATCCTCCCCTATTCCCTTCCCTTCCCATCCCTATCCTCCCCTATTACCCTATTCCCTCTTAAAAGTCCGGCAACGCACCTGCAGCTCTTCTGATGCTGCGATTGTCCATGGGCGACGGAAGTTGCTTTCCATCAGGTGACTCGTTTGCTCGTTTGCCCCCTTATTTCACAAAAAAAAAGGCGCTGCGTACTTACCTTTATTAGTAAGAGGGAATGCTACCACTGTAGCAACAATGTTCTTGTGTAACCATCAAAAGGCCCTAACTTCGATTCCCGGGTTATCAGTATTTAGTAACAGCGAAGGTCGCGACATACTTTCCTTCCCTTTATCTTCGAGTACTACTTCAGTACTCAGATACCATAAAAATTATCTTTATGACGTTTTCCATACGAATTTAAGCTTCTTTCGTAACATTAAAAGAACTTTATTGAGCTTTTAAGCATGGGAACGGTTGGCCGATGAAGAAATTTCATAATTCGACGACACTTGAAAATACCTGATACATTTTTGTATGCACTTATTTTACGTACACTTGGGAGAGCCATGCTTCGGCACGAATGGGCCGGCTCGACCGGAGAAATGCCACGTTCTCACAGAAAACCGGCGTGAAACAGCGCTTGTGCAGTGTTTCGCCGAGTGAGTGAGTTTACCGGAGGCCCAATCCCCTACCCTATTCCCTTCCCTACCCTCCCCTATTCCCTTCTCTTCCCTACCCTCCCCTATTACCCTGTTCCCTCTTAAAAGGCCGGCAACGCACCTGCAGCTCTTCTGATGCTGCGAGTCTCCATGGGCGATGGAAGTTGCTTTCCATCAGGTGACCCGTTTGCTCGTTTGCCCCCTTGTTTCATAAAAAAAAAAGTTACTGACTCCAATTTTCTATAAGACCACAAACGGCGGTTTCTTTTACCATTTATAAGGACTTAAATTGACAATTATAGTCTAGTTATCGCTTAATTATCATAAGAAAGGCCCGAATTCGGGGTCAAGTGATATAGAATTTAGTGTCAAACGAATGTGTCCATTTCGATGAAACTGGGTTACCCACATTAGTGAAAGACCTGATAAAAGGTTATCACGATCAGCAAATGTATACGAGTCTGAGACTAAATCTATATATCTATGGTCTATAATAAATGCTAAAGTATGACCTTCTATTCGCATAAACGTAGAAAGAAATATGAAACTGCTCGTTAAAGAGTCCTTAAATTTTTTTGTGTTATAAATGGGTCTGATAAGACGTGATAACTGATAACGCGCTGAACCGATTTTGATTAAATTTAGTATGAAGACACTTTAAGTCCCTGGAAAACTTTTGGTCTATAGATTAGATTTTATTAATCCTTCGATCGCGGATTCTTGGAAATATATTGTTATTATATTGTTGTCGCGGTCACCGGTGCTTTATGGGGGGCTTGATAGGTAAAGGAAAAAGCTCCGAAATTTATTTATTTCTCTAAAGAAATAAATAAATAAATTTCGGAGTTTTTTTTTTCGGAGCACCGTAATTTATGCATCCCTCCCAAATAAATTACGGGATACATAAATTACGGTGCAAAAAATTTGATACAAATGTATCAAATTTAATATCAAATCAAAATTAATATCAAAAATATCAAATTGTGGATAGCCTATCCGGCACTTATCAAGAAGTGGTGAAACAGGACCCTTAGTCTTTATATTGCTGAAATAGTAATCCAGGTCAAAAATACATCATATCCAAGGTATACCACGCATAATAACTTCATTTATATGACTCTTTTTTCAGGAAAAATTGGAGGCCACAAAGTCCTATAAAGGACTATAATACCACTTCAAACTTCTCATCCATGCGGAAATTACATAACACTAACACAGCAACCTCTTCTAATGTTCCCCAGCAAGGTTAATTCGTAATGATGATATCTAATTTATTGTAATTGCAATCTTTCAAAGTCACGTCTTGCCGGAATAGTTTGATTGAAGTATTCCGGCAGGGAACCGGTCTTTGTTATAAGGTTGTAGACTCTTATAGAGCCTACTGTACCCTTAGGTACGGAAATATTCAAAAATATTATATTTATAGGGGAACATAGAGCTTATTTAGGAGTCGGTTAAAAAAAAGAGTATATTAAGTTTTTTTTTTAATGAAATAAGGGGGCAAATGAGCAAACGGGTCACCTGATGGAAAGCAACTGCCGTCGTCCATGGACACTCGCAGCATCAGAAGAGCAGCAGGTGTGTTGCCGGCCTTTTGAGAGGGAATAGGGTAGTAGGGGAGGGTAGGGAAGGGAATAGGGGAGGGTAGGGAAGGAATAGGAGAGGGTAGGGAAGGGAATAGGGTAGGGGATTGGGCCTCCGGTAAACTCACTCACTTGGCGAAACACAGCGCAAGCGCTGTTTTACGCCGGTTTTCTGTGAGCCCGTGGTATTTCTCCGGTCGAGCCAGCCCATTCGTGCAGCTATCAAAGTTGGACGGACGCAAAACCCCTGTATTATAAGTTTGTGTAATTTTAACTTATTAAACATAGAACCTAACAGTAGTGTGGCTTTCTTATACTTGCGAAATCGGTAGAGTTTTCAGCAAAAATTGATAAACTTGTGAAAACACAAAAAGTTTTTGATACCGTAATTTAAATACAAATCCGTATCACATATTCCGTAATTTCGTAAATTAAAAAAAGTGAAGATTATCTGCTGTAAAGCCGAACGAAACCATTGTACCTATATTATACTTCCTTTGTACTTTAGTCGCTTCACCGACACTTGACTTTCAAAGTAATTATACAACGGAAAATCTAAAGGAACATAAAATATGGCATCCTAATTTCATGATAAATGGACGTGATAGCAATAAAAATATAGTGCCTCGATATTCATGACCTTCTATGTAAAAGGTCATGAATATTTGCGTGGGTTTATCATCTTAAAAACAAATTATCTTTCTTTGTTAGGGCTTTACGTACAGTTTTTTGTAAATGAAGGATTTGTTAAAACAACAGCCTAAGGCCCAATCTCACTAACGTCGAGTTAACAGTTTGTTAAAATGTCCTAACTTCTCTTTTATTCATATGAAAAACGGAAGAGGTAACGTCATACTAATTCGAGCATTAACTTTAACAGTCGTTTGTGAAATTGGGCCTAAAAATCGTAACGCTTCCCTCATGTCTTTTGAATGTTCATTCCCGTCCCAGCGTTTCTTACGTAGATTCTAATGCGAGTAGTGAAGTTATAAGCCGTAACCTCTGGATATACTAAACCAATTTTAAAATCTCTTTCAATAATAGATAGGCGTGTTATCTGAGAGTATATCGGCTATAGAAATTTCAATGTTTAAAATTAAAAAAAATCAAAATTCCACTCTGAAGTTTAAGAAGAACGAACACTATCACGCGGGCGGAGTCGCGGCCAAAAGCGGGCAATTTATCTACCTATACCCTGCCGATTCTTTATCTTACAAATAGATCGATCTACGGACAGACCGACATGTGGAATACAGCGGGGCTAAAATGGCCACATTTAGCAATTCCAATCAATCAATTCAGCAAATAAATTGTCAAAACTGTCAAACTGACAAATGTCAAATCAGTATAAAAATACAGAAATGAATTGCAAGCAGAGTTGCATTTTGCGATTTTAGAAAAATGAATCATATTATGATTCATATCATGATTCTTCAAAGCGACCATTTTAGCTGTATACTGAGTGTGTGTCTCCACGTGCGGGTGTGACATACAATACGGCAGCCTGGTGTTTCTAAGGTTACGTAACGTAATCTAATGCCAACTTTCAATGTCACAGCCATCCTTTACAATATAATCAATCATAATATTGTTCTATAATAGCTTTTTAATTGCACACTACCTGTCCGCCATTATAAACCTAATCAGCTTTGAAAGTCAAATACGTGAGGACATGCATACATGAATATAATGAACCAACATCAAGAGGGTTTTAAGCGCATGAAGTTTATCATACAAAACATCGACTCATTCAAACATCATAGAATATGAAAAGTGCACATGTTGTGATTTACAGGTTCCCGCGGGGTTTTTTTTTCTTACTTTATTGTATAATTTAGTTTATGTTATTGATTGTGACATACGCAATTGTATGTCGTGACTCGTGACTACAAGCAAATTGAATCAAACTAATCATTGATATGTATTTTATCACACTTAGATTGAAAAATTATATGAGTGAGATAATCCTTGAGGATCAAGGAAAAAGAGATAAGTACTAACTTAAAATCTGAATCTGAAAAGAAAACTCTGAATAAACACGTCAAAATCGCAGTGATTTAATTTTTAAGTCCTAAATAAACTAAATAAAATAACTAAAGACCTAAACGAAATAAATCAAACTACACAAATTAAGTCATCAGGACTTAAAATCGAAAATCATCGACGTGGAATCTTAAAAATTGTTTATTCGAAATAATTAATCAATGCTAAACGTAATAGTGTTCGAGCCAAAGAACAAAAGTAAGATCGAGCTAGAACAGCGGGAGTCTGAGGTGACCTTTAGTTTTTGCAGCGAAGATCTGTCAGACCTTCCTACGAAATTCACTTTTTGTGGTGTCATGCCACCTTCAAATCTAAATTGCATTTTTTGTGTAATTTTCATTCGTGCATGTGAGAATCTTTTATGGAATTGCATGCGAGTAGCCGGATCTGAGGAAGGTCGTTTTTTACGAACACTTAAATTCGTTACAGAAATTGGAAATACAAAAATATTTCCTAGTTAGAAACTTCCTTATGTTGCTGAAATAACATTTTCGTATTACGGTTTACACAAAACCAAAAGTTAACACATACTTAATACTTGTTTCATAGCTTTAAAATTATTTAGAACAGATTATACTAAAAAAAACTCTGACATTGCTAATGATGAATTAGCTCAACCCTATGCGTAACTTAGCGAAAGATTTTAAATCCTAAAAATCTTAAATTTTGAGATCCAAGAATCGGTTAGAGACACCCAGTAAATACACCCAATAAATATAGACCCCCGGTCTAGAACATGCTAATAAATCTCCAAAACATATGTAAGATATGAAAATGAGCATAAACCTTGTTCTATTGGAAGTGATGGAGCCATAGGAAGAACATTTACATAATCGTCCTTTGATAGTGTTCCCATCCGTTCCCGATACGATAACAATTGTGTTACTGTATCTAGTTTACTGGGCTACCAGTGATTCACTAACATGAGAATCGCCAGACTCTGAAGATTTATCATTTCAAGATTTGGGAAAGCATACACACAATTTTAGACCAAATGTAAAAATAAATGACGTCCGCGTCATATATAATACAAATGCATTTTATGAAATTGTAAAATGAAATATAACTAAATATAGAGAAGACTACGGTAAAAGCAATTAGCTACTTGGCGTCGCACGAAATTGTTCGGATTCTGAGCTTCTTCTCTTATTTATCGTCGTTAGCGATAATTTAATCCAAGATGAAGGCGTCAAAGACTAAAAAAGTGCAAGACTATACAATTTACAACGCCCAGTTCCTTATTAGCAAGATTAATAATGTATGAAGAGTTAAACATTAATTACATACAAATTATGATTACCATACTGACTGAATGAGTATGTTTTACGTTAATTAACGTAATTTGGGTCAACTCCGACTCATATGCTGACGATGTAACGTGAGATTCGAATCGCCTGTTTTGTTAATTTTATACTTACAAAATAGGTATCAGCTTATCAATAGTGAATAGGATACTTAATCATCATGCCTGGATTTATAAATAGGCCGTATAGGCCGCGGCCTTGGGGGCGGCAGCATTCTAGGATAGCGACAGATTTCGTACCTTGGCGGAAATAAAGTGGCCTGCACTCAAAAAAATATAAATCTGGCACTGCTAACTTCCCTCTCCTCTTATTTTCATCTGACTAACTTCGTTGCGGGTCCCAAGACAGCTTTAGCATGTCCCTGGGGTTCTTGAGATCATATCAAAGGGTTTTCGTGGTTGGATACCGCTGTCGATTCTGGCGACACTGGAGATACAGTGGTAGGAATGTGTTAAAGTTCGTTATCAATAGGATCTCATAAAATTCTTTCAATTCTACTCGTAAGCACTATAATATAGTATGAATAAGTAAATCTTAAAAGCGTTTCACAACGTGTATTATTGTGGTAAATTCGAACATCGCTGTTTCTAAGTCTTTACTTCAGTCTTATCTAAGTCTCTTCTTGCTAAGATGCCTAAATCTTTTAAGTTTGCAAGAGCATTACTAATTTAGTTTACGAGCTACTCTTCTCTGTTATTCACAACAGTAGAAATACTAACCTATTTCACGGATAAAATGAATGATTTTCTTTGCAACTTTCTATGATAGCTGTTCTTCGTGTGCTTTAATATGTGGTATTTTTACTTTCTTGTTTCTATTTCACCCATTCCCTGTTTAGAATTCCTGCATTTTCGTAATGGGCATTGTCCAAAAAAAATCACATGTACTTTTTATATTTTTTTTCGTTAAAATAGGGTATTTTAAGAATATAAATTAAATAATTTTGAAATTCATTGGCTAGTTTTTTCTCAATAAATTTTTAAAGTTTCGCTCTGACGTCATCATCGGCGGCCAATAATTGACCTCTGCAGTATGTTTTTTCCTTTCAATCTTATTTATAATGGCTGGTTCGTCAAATGCAAGTTCTCATTATGTGAAAGCTGATACGAGAAGCTTACCAAAAGTTCGAAACGTAATGTTGGTCGAATTTATTGCTAATTTAACGCCATTGAAGGTCAAACAAAGGTTAAACATATTTGTTCAAAAATATAATTAACTAATAGGTATTTTTTTCGTTTATATACAGAAAAACGATCACTGACCTTATTCCTCGAAATGTTTTTGTAATGAACAAAATTAAAAAAAAATGGACAATCCCCATTGTCATTGCCATTCTTTCTCACTTCATTTTCATTCATTACTTTCTTTTTAATTCCAGTTACATATTTACATTGCTTTACACTTAAAGTTACATCATATTTCTTAATAAGTATACGAAATAATTATAAAATAAGTGTCGATAGCATTAAATAAAGCAAAAAAAGCACTAAGTGTTAAGTCATAATGCTCAGTGAAATGTAAGTGAAAGTACTTTCTTTAGCATGGACGTTCGAATCTAGATGTTGATTTTATTATTTTATCATTGAAACTAAAAAATTTTAGTACCAATGATAAATTTTCTTGAATGTTTGTTATTTTTTCTAATCAGAAATACCTGTGTTTTGTCTCTGCTACCATCCAATGGTTGACTGGTACAAAATGCCCTATGGCATTAGTCCGCCATTAGTCCGCCGCGCAAAAAGTAAAATAAAAAATTGGGTTTAAATCTTCATCTGCATCATCACATGCAGCATAATTCAAAATAATAAATTTTTGGGAATATTTTTAAGCAAGAAAATTAAAAATTGTTACCGGTTTCTTTTGCTTTGTCTTTTATTGTATTTTCCTCTTACCCCAGTTGGATTTTTCTACCTATTTTTGAAAAACAATAGATGTATTTTCCTTACAATCTAATAAGATTTACTAGTTTTATGTTGACCTACATATAGGATTTTGTCTATCCTGGAATGGATTTCTCAAATCTTTATACGTAGAACGATTTGAGACAGAACAGACAGAATACGTTTTCTGGATTCGTTATACACAAACGACCGTCTTCCAGTCTTCCCATAGCTGTTACAGCACTCGTTGGTACCAACTACCAAACGATCAGTTTTTTCGGTGTCGGAATATCAATTCTCGTCTTTATCGGGCATCGAGGCGTGTTCACACGTATCTAGGTGCGCGGGAGCGACCTTGGGCATGAATCACGGCAGCGAAAGTGGGAGAAATGCTCCCCGCGCGCTCACTTTTACTTTCCACGGTGGCGCAAACACCGCCACTCGCCCGGCGCCCGCGGCCCGCTGCGCCGCCGCGTCACAGACGCACAGACAGACTCGCACTCGCAGGCCCCCAGGATTACAGTGATAGTGCACGGATTATATTGTGTGTTAACCGAGTTCGCCGAGTGTTGCCAGCGCGGAAGCCGCCGCTCCCGCAGGAAACGGCGTAAGGAAGTGTCGCAAGAGGGAAATCTGGATACCATCGTTTCGTCACGTCGCATCGGTGAGTTTTCTAAATTAGAACGGTGAAGGGGACTAAATTTCGCGTCGGAAACGCAGTGAAATAGCCAAGGACAATAACTTTCGAGTGATTTCGCGTACAATAAAAACTCCGTGGCGCTGCGCAACCTCCCAGTGCGGCGCGGAGCCTCCGCAGTCCGCTCGCACTTTCGACGAGCCTCTTGCCCAATCGCGGACGAAATTCAAAACTTGCCTAATCTCGCGGCTGCGTTGCTTCATTTTTTTTTATAACATTAGAAAGTGAGTGACGCGGCGCGGTGAGAGGCAAGATCGGAACTGTAGGAAATCAAAATCAAGGCGGCGGAGCGCAAGCGTGCGCGACTCGGCTCCTATCATCATTAAGCAGAACTGAAAGGCACAGTGCCCAAGGCCAGTTGGATAACGAATTTTCGTTTATTAATAAATGCTGGCCGCGCTCGAATGTGACAATTAAAATTGTAGGTAGTAGGTACCTAAATGCGGATGCAAGTATGATATTTCAGAATGACTTTCACGGATTGGCCTAAAAGCGACAATATGAGGGTAGGCTAGGAAACATTTTTAATATAAACATTTTGAAAATCTGTCCCTTACAATTGACAAGGAATCACAAACAGTGCACATATTTCACACACTTCTATATAGAACTAGCTGTCCCGGCAAACGTTGTTTTGCCATATATTTTATATTTTTTTTGTATGAAAAATAGATGTTGGCCGATTCTCAGACCTACTCAACATGCTCACAAAATTTCATGAGAATCGGTCAAGCCGTTTCGGAGGAGTATGGCAACGAAAACTATGACACGAGAATTTTATATATTAGAAGTTTATGTTACTTAATATCTCTTACATTAGAGTTAGATATAAAATCTCTCCCCCAGACTGAGCTAGTATAATCTCTGAAAAAAAATCTACCTACCTACAAGAATGGCCAAGCATTACCTCGCCGTATATTTTCATTATCATTTTAATGACTAAATCTTCATATACAGGATGTAACACACTTGAGTAACAATACTTTAGGGTGTGCACGTGTATATAGAGTTCACTGTAAAAGAAGCTACGCTGAAAGAGTTGCTTTTTGAATTACATATCATAGTATCTCAACGTAATATAAAATCAAAAGTAACGCTTTTAGATACTTTCACGGTAATCTCAGAGACACACACATAACCTAAATTATTACAACTCGTTTACGTTACACTCTGTATAATAAGATGATTTAGAGTGGGTTGCACCAACTAACTTTAACTATAACTGTAACTTTAACTACAATGCAAAATGTCAAATCTTTGGTTAAAGTTAAAAATGGACGCCAACAATACCATATTTAACCATAACCATAGAGCTAGACAAGATTTTAAATGCACGTGGCGAAAAAAGGAACTAACGCTGTCATCATACAAAAACGCCGTTTTTGACAGTTCTCCTTTACCAGCAGCGCCCCCGTCCACGTTCATTTATAACCTTGTTGGACCAGCTGTCATCTGTCAATTTCTCCGGTCATGGTTAAAGTTAAAGTTAAATTTAGCTTTAACTATAACCATAACTTTAACTTTAACTTTAACCACGCCTCTGGTGCAACCCAACCTTAGTCACTAAAATGACGGTGTAGACATGCGTAATAACACGTCGCTACTAACTGATTACTTTAGGTAGAGAAAAATATGTTTTCGATCAGTGCAAAAAATTTTGTATATGTACCCCCAAGGTTAGAGTTAGTAAAATTAACATTCTGTATAATGTTTACCAACACGGTTCTAGAACCAATAAGGCTGCGCACGCCTACTCCGAGAGGCGGTATCTTTATAACGCCCACAGACTAAGACAGGTCTGAGAAAATTAGTTCAGGAGCTAAGGTTGTTTTTTTGGTACCAACTTAGTCACTCAGGATTCCTAATCCTATGTTAGTTGTAGATTCCTAATCCCAACTTATCTTGACTATTGAATAAGAATTTGTATTTGTAGGGGTTAGCTCTACATAATATTGTTCTCTATAATATTCTGCAGTTTTCTTAAACTAGAAAATATGGACAATAATATTATGTTAATTGATCTTAAATAAAACCTTAATTATCTATCTATATCTTTTGAATAAATAAAATTAATATTTTCTAATTTAACTAGTGTCGCTTAAACTCGAGAGCTCCTTAATCGATTTGGCTAATTTTTGTCTTGAAATAAACAAATTGTAAAAATAGGATGTAGAGTTGCTAAATTTGATTATCTTCATGTAAATTGTAAACAAACCTTTTTTTAACCTTATGGATTTCATTTTATCGTTGTCAATGGAAGTTCTTAAGGCTTACCTACATTTAATACATATGTTAATTCCATAACTATATGTACTTGACTACAAAACGATTTAATATGTAAACTGTAAGAATTATTTAATAATGTTGTATAATAAATATTTATTAGTGTATGTTTAATCGCGGTATGAATAATAAGTTATGAGTTGCTTACAATGCAAAGTGAATTCTTTATTTTTATAACAATGGCGATTCAATAATAATTGTCAAATAAATTAATATCCGCAATATAATCATCAAAAATCAGCAATTCCTATTGCAAGTCACAGTATTTTATGCTAGATTGTACATTCCTTCGTACGCATAATTAACGTAATCCCATTTTTTATTTATTAGCGTATTATAATGTTAAAAGTTTTGACCTAACTTAAAACTTAACGATTCATAACATCAAGTTAAATTAACATTATAATTATTTATTTATTGTATATTTAATGCTCATATTACTTTGGCTTTCAAATTTTGCGACGAGGACAAATTATAAATTGTGTTATTCTTATTTTTACTTATGACTGATCGGGTGTGGATTCTCATAATTCGGAAGTCGATTCGAAGATTTTGTATCGCAAACTTTGCATGTCATTAAAAATATCCACAGCCGACTATATAACCTCCTCGTTTTTTGGAAGTCGGTTAAAAATAACTACTAAAGGCTATGTCATTCACCAATAGACTAGTGGCAAATGGTAGTTCCTACTTCCTTTTTCTTTTTCAACCTCTATAATATGTATAAGGAATTTAAATGACGATCTTCAAAGCTGAAGCGGCAAGCGATAGAAATAATTAAATTATAGGGTACGCCACTATGCTCGGTCCAAAAGGTTGACAGTAGACATGAATCCTCCAAAATGTAGGCTATGCGATAAAATTTCTATACGCACTTTTATAGGTCGTAGGTATCAATTTCTACATTCATTATACGTGGGAGAGTCATAGCCATGCTTCGGCACGAATCGGCCGGCTCGACCGGAGAAATACTACGTTCTCACAGAAAACCGGCGTGAAACAGCGCTTGCGCTGTGTTTCGCTGAGTGAGTGAGTTCACCGGAAGCCCAATCCCCTACCCTACTTCCTTCCCTACCCTCCCCTATTCCCTTCCCATCCCTTATCCCTACCCTCCCCTATTACCCTATTCCCTCTAAAAAGGCCGGCAACGCACATGCAGCTCTTCTTCTGATGCTGCGAGTGTCCATGGGCGACGGAAGTTGCTTTCCATCAGGTGACCCGTTTGCTCGTTTGCCCCCTTATTTCATTAAAAAAAAAATTAAAATCTCGTAAAACCCCGAAAATTTCTGACTGCGCTTGCACACCACTGGTTCACAAACCCAACAAAGGCACGAAAAATGGCACAACCTCCAAAACAAAAGTTAAACAATGAGATTATGTAAGTCACTTTCGTTTTTCGGTAGGCGTAAGTCAGGACTACACGAGAGCTTTCACTCGGTGAAATGTATCCGCTTTCGGGCAGATAGAGATTCAAATTTAGGTTCCCTACAAAAAAGGTATTTGGGCAGTGGCGTTGCCAAGGGGGCAGGGGGGGGGGGCAGTTGCCCTCCCCCTAGAGATCAAATGTAGTAAAGTTTTATACGTTGATATTGATATTAGAATCGTTGTTATTACAATCGTCATCCAGGCAAAGACTTCCAAAGTGTAACGTTTCCATCTCTCGGCTAATACCAGGCGTTGATATTTTTTATCCTCCATATTATTTCCCCAAAAACCTTAAGAGTCATAAGCTGGCGACAAACCCCTGTATCTGGGTGGGCACTAATGAACTGCCAAAGAAATAGAGTCACAGATCCACGTTATTTATATATTTACATACACGAATAACTTAGTTGGTTAATGTCAAGTCAATGTTAGCTAATCTACTAATAATAGGCTGAGCGTGACAAAAGTCGACTTAGTTATAAGGTGCGTTTGCCTATGTACCAAATTCTACCTTCCAAAGTAGCAAAGACAGTATAGAATATATATACCAAATAGTACCAAAAACTAGGGCAAAAATAAAGTCTGTGCTCTATGCTCATGTGAGGTGATGACGGTCATGATAAGGATTCTTATCCACGTTTACTAATGCTGATCCCTACATAACTATGGCTGTCTCTATCATGGTGAAAAATAAGTACTTAAATAATATGTAACTAATTTTACCCACATTTTCTATAATATAACATTAGAAGCTTCGACCGCAAGCGACATTCGTGTAACCCCTTAAGTTAAGCAATTCTATCGATTAGAATCTATTATAATATGAATTTGTAAAATCATCGTTGAACAAACGTTGAAGATTCGAAGGGATTTTAATGAAAATCGTGCCTGTGATGTCCAAATCTTTCCTATTATGATAGACATTTGCAATACATAATGTTACAAATAAGTGATAGTACTTCAGGGTGTATATATACGTTCTTCAAAATCAAATCAAAATTTTTATTTCTTAATAGGTCAAGAAACACTTTTAGAACGTCTACATGAGGTTACTGGTTCGGGAACTATCGGTAAATCCTAAGATTTACACTTAAATCTTAAGATTTACTGAAGTTCGAGCTTTTACAGTAACATAATATTATAGAATAGTATAAAAGCTAGGTAGCGTACATCACGTCGTCTAATCCCATGCTAAGTAAAAACTTGTGTTATGACAATCAGACAGCAGGTGCACGCCGAACAATTTTATCCTAATATATATTAAATACACATTCATACACACAATCACACAACAGTTTATCACGTTAAGTCTCTTTCGGCGACGTTATGCGCGCTTCGTTCGGGAGCCTCCCCCGGAACCTCCGGTAAACTACATACGGCGGGCCAGAACTCCTCCACCTCGAAGATGGATAAAACTAGAGTTGGCACTCTCACCACAAAGGAACTATCTAATTGTTTAAAATTGCTCTAAATTCATCTTCTCTATTTTAACCTCATCCTTTTAAAACAATAGGTTTGTTTTATTTTTACTTCGATGCAATCTAACCTAACTTTTATGGAGCAATGAATGACTTGCTCCACTTTACAAGTATGTACTTATTGTATTTCGGCATGAGTCTTTTAAGATTTTGAAGATCTTAAATTAAAATATAAGATAGAAAAAAATAGTGATTTTAACCGACTTCAAAAAAGGATGTTATAAATTCGACCCGTAAGTATGTAATATTTCGAGAACTGACAACTTTTATACAAATGTGCCAAACAGAAGTGTAAATATGTATGTTTGTTTTTATGTTTGTGTTCGCATATCTCCAGAAGTAAAAGTTCGATTTGAGTAATTCTCTTTATGATGTACTGGGTATTATCACAGACTAGATAATTAGGGAATACTGCAAGTTTTATCAAATCTGTTAAGTAGTTTTTGAGATAAGGCAATTTTAATTCTTAATTACGTACAATAATTTTGAAGTCGGTTTTATCTTTTTTAAAATACAGTTATTATTTTAGAAAAGTTATTGACAATATACATATTAAATGATTTGTAAAATAAAATAACTTTTTAATTACTCAATTACTAATAATTGCTATTAAATCTACTTTACATAATGTTATGTACTGTTATACCATTATTTTGTGGTTGTAGAACAAGTTAAAATGTTACTTTCTAATGTACACAACTATTCGTACTAAATGAAAGTTGAAATTAAGCCAATTTATTATTGTTTGTAATTCGTACTAAACTATTTAACTAACTATTTGTATAAACTCTTCGTACTAAATGAAAGTTGAAATTAAGCCAATTTATTATTGTTTGTAATAGTAGTTACAGTAAAAATAGTCAAAAACGAATTAAAAAATCAGAACAGTAATATAAAAGTGTTTTTGATGCAAGCTATGAAAAATACTTAAATCTTTCCTCTTTACAAGTACCTACCATCGAGGAAGTTGATTCTTATGCAATTGACAGACCAGCGTTATTTGGTCGAATATGTCAATGTGATCTGTCAGCTGGGTTTGACGTAACACAACCAAACTACTTAGGCACAATAGACATATAATTCTGTCAACTCTGACTTCGGTCCCCAATTTGCATAGGAATCAACTTCTCTGATAGTACATCTATAATATAAAAATGTGTTGCTAAGCGCAAAACTCGAGAACGGTTGGACCGATTTCGCTAATTCTTTTTTTTAAATATTCCTTGAAGTACGAGGATGGTTCTTACTTAGAGCAAAATTCTAAAAAAAAAAATTTTTAATTTCCTGAAAAAGTCTAAAAACAACACTTTTATATATAAAAATGGATTTTCAATTGTGTTAGTAACGCTAAAACTCGGAAACGGTTGAACGGATTGGGCTCATTTTAGTCTTAAAATATTCGTAGATGTCTAGGAAAGGTTTTAAAATGACACGAAGTTCACCGGGACAGCTAGTATTATATTAATTTTTAAATAATAATAATACAGATCCAAGTCCAACATCAGTTAAACACGTCGACCCAGTTAAACATATCAAAATCAGCGAATTTCGTCAAAATACTAAACAATAGCCATAATATTACATTTACCTCAGAAACTAGGTTAGCTCTCGACATTTCACTCTGAACTCAGATTAACAAACCAATTGTTTGAAAGGTCTTGTAAATATATTATGGTTTCTTGTAAGACAATTAATTATTATCTAGAAAATGCTTGTATCATGTTACACGCAAATCAATATTGAAACTTTGGTATTTGTTAGTCGTGAAATGCTTTAAGGCTGGCAACGCACCTGCAACTATTCTGATGTTGCGAGTGTACATGGGCGAGGGAATTGCTTTCCATCAGGTGACGCGTTTGCTCTATTTCCCACGAATTTTATAATATAAAAAGTATTATGTATAGTACCTATATGAAAATTCTAAATTTAAACCGACGTTCACCATGCCGCAAGAAGAAGGGTTTCGTTATAGGGTTCTATAATCAACAAAACTTGGTTGACTACTGAACCCTAAAACGGAACCCTAACAAGTTGATTTTTTGTATATTGATAGGTTAATAGTTATATAATTCAAGAGTAAAATTGTCCTACAAATAGAACAATCCATATTTTAGGACCATCTAGTCAATGTATGAAATCCTTTCTATCTCTGTTAACCACTTTCAGGATTTTTCGCAGATGAAAATGTTGTTCGTCTTATTAAAATGAAACTACGCACAAAAAAATTTGCTTGATAGTAATCAAAAAAATGTTTGATCTAGGGCTCTCGTACTACAAACTAAAGTTTTTATGTCTGTTACCTCTCTACACTTAACCACTGATCCAATTTATGTATGAAGATAATTTGAAGTTGTGGGCAAATTACCTTTATAATTCTTCCTTTTTGTCTTTGATGGCTGGCTGAATTTTAAAATTAAAAGAAGAACTAACCATATTTTAAATTGTGAAAGGAATTCACTCCTTATAAAATATGTGAATTTTACTCGCAGATTATGTTTGTACGTTATATATTTTTAAATAACCTTATTTTGATTTATAAAATGATTACAAATTTAATATACATAAGGTGAGGCTACATTGAAGTAATAAATCGATTTCTCAGAGGCGAAGTAAATGCTCGTTTCCGCCACACGATACGTGAAAGTTTGACGGAGGTTTTATATAAATATCTCGATCGAGACTTCATTTATTGACGATTATCTAACTAACAACATATACAAAGTAGACCAATTTACTTCTAGTATTTGTGCTTAATAGCACCTGTGTAACTGATTTAATATTGCCAAAGAATAAAAATGGTATAATGGATACGAATATAAAAACTATAAATAATAAACTAAATAATGCATAATAAGGTCTAACATAATAATGTTATACAATGCATAATAAATTAAATGATTACTAAGGATTTAAAAGTACACAAACAAAGTACTAAGATACCAAAATATATTAAGCTGAAACAAATAACTTAGCTTAACAAAATTGCAGAAACAAATAAAAGCTTGGGAACATCAAAAGTAGAAAAAGAGAGCAGAAGATGTATTTATATAAGGATGGCTCTGAAGTTATCCAATAGACAATGTGAACGTACAAATGAAAGTGAAATGATTACGTACCGGAAAGAGTCGGATAAGTTATTCAACAACCAGTTCAGTTCAGCAATAAAATTACGCGTTTTAATTAAAATGATAACAATTTTGTACAATTTACTTTCTGTAAATGCATGGATTTATAAGATCAGAGAAATACTAAGAAAGGAACTCACATATTATTGTTTTTAAGGATGATTTTAGTATTGTGTAACTTTTCATTTAATTGGCACGGTAATAATAATCATGTATATTAAAAACCCTGATATACCTTGAAATTGATTTTGTAACAGAACTTCCAATGATATTTTAAAAATCCTGATTCGAACTGCTACCCCAAGGCACGTGGGTTAGGACTAAGGAAAGGCAAAGTTAAATGCGTACCGAAAGTCGGCGGACCCTAAAACTCCTTTATCCCAAACATTGTCCTCAACTATTACGTCAATAAACCTTGAATCTCATTTACGCGGCGCCCTTTAAGATCTCAGACAATCATTTTACAATGCCTTAAACTTTTTGTTGACAATAGGTCATATAAAAATTGGTTCACTATTTTCATTGTCTATTTTTTCATCACTATTGTCTTTCCAAAGTCTTCAAGCAATTATTGTCTTTGCATTTAAAACCATCGCGCAAGTTTTAAAGGATATCTTTTGATCTGTTTTCTTTTTATGTACTCAAAACAAGTTTAACTGAGACGACCTTGTATGTATTATGACGTCAAGTTTGTTTAATCAGTTTTATTATAACAAAAAGTTGGACTTACCAAATTTCCTTTTTAATATATTATAGCTTTTAGTGTTTTTCTATTACATGGTTAAACGATAATGCTTAGATCAATTAATTAAAACTAAATGAGAAATGAATAGCATTAATTGCAGTCAGTTTTGTATTTCGAATAAAAATCGTGACATTGAAATCTGACCACCTCAGACTCTCTTGTATAATACGCCCAATCTTTGATAAATGGTTTTATAGATTAAGAAGATAAAAAAATAGATGATTCATACAGCACTATGGTAGGTCACCTCACCTGTCACATAGTTAATAAGTGCTATATTTTGTAACAATACAACTGTCCTTACTCACAATACAATGGTAGTGCAATTTGTTGGAATTAACTTGTCCACCTAATCTAGGTCTAATTTTTCCATTCGTTTCTAGATTTTTTGATTCAATTTCAACTTCAGATTTGTTTCTTAAGGCGAGGATAAACCTCAATTTGTTATTCCACGACTTCCGGTTTACATAGTTCCAAATAACGAAGTTTTAAAAAATATGAGGTATAAAGCACAATATTTAAAATACCTTAAACCATAAACATTTTAATAAAACTTAATACTTTGGCTGTAATTAATTTACAAACTCACCTCCGATAAAAACCTATTTCATCGAAATATAAGTATTAACTAGGATAATTATACATTTTATTTGAATAAATTGTTAGTAAATCTATATTAAAAATTCTTTAACCGAACAATTTTGTTTCTTAATTTTTATTTCCAAAGATATTAAAAAAAAACATGAAAAATAGAGAAAATCCGTTTGAGTGACTTCAGTTTTATGCTAAGCTAAAATGAATCTTATTGCGATGCATATACGCTTGGTCTTTGGTTGTTTGCAAAGTTATAGTTTTGGATTGAGATTAATCCCTGCCTTAAGAACCATTATAGCAATATTTAACAATCGTATCCCTTATTCTCGAAAGTGGATCCGAAATTTTATTATGCAAACATACGAGAATTGTGGTTTGGATCTGATGATAGTATTTACCCCTTTTTTTAATACCCAAATACAAGTAATGAGCGATTCCATTATCGCGGGTGCAACAGTTTGACACACTTAAAGCTTCCTACAGCCAAAATGAAGCATATTTATTAATAAAATATCCCTTGAAGGGATACATTTTAACTAGTTTAATAATGGTTTATAAATGAAAACCTTCATCAAATGTATGAAGGGCCACAAACAGGTCTGAAGTGCTATCGCGGGTGCAACCAAATTGACCCTCCAGTAGGAACTGTGATGAGTTCATATGTGAATACTGGTTATTGCGAAACTTTTACAAAATAACTTACCTATATTTCAAAATAGCATAAAACAAAGAAACTATGTAACTAGATAAAAGTAATTATAATAATAAGTACTAGAAATTATTAACAATTTTACGATCGCGGGTGCAACATCAAAATTCTCAAATCTCTTAAAGGTGAATTAAATCGTAATTCTCTAAAAAAATTTAAAATTTTCGATATGGAACTTATAATTATACTAATAAGTTTGTAATAAAACTGCACTAAATTGTAGTTTTTTTTTATTTTCAGTTGTTTATTGGCCTGACAAAATTAATCGTCTAAATCACTAAAAACGATTGAATAGTGTACTTTATACAAAAGATTTCGACATATTGCTGTATAACTATACCACAACTAAACATTAATTTGAAATATATGCTATTTTAGTTTAAGAATATGGGAAAGAACATCGCGTCCCTTAGATGATATTGCTTAAAAACGCTCTAAATTATTGAAATTTAATTTTTTACCGATAAAAATTGTTTTGTTAGTAAATACACATCTTCTTACGTATATTCCAATTGAAAAATGTAATTAATGTCTCATTTTAAAAATTCTCGTTAAGGGCCGTCTGTAGTGGAATCGCCCTAATGTATTTTCTGTATAATCACTCTCTTTTCAACCTTACAACCGCTTCCTTTGAACAAAGTTTACTGTTAGTTTGCTGTTAGTTTTTGCTGTTAGTTTGGACATTGCGAAGGCCTTTGATCGGGTTTGGCATAAAGCGCTGCTATCAAAGCTTCCATCATACGGGCTGCCCGAGAAATTATGTAAGTGGGTCACTAGTTTCTTAGCAGACAGAAGCATAAAGGTCGTAGTTGACGGCGAATGCTCGGAAACTCAGTCTGTTAATGCTGGTGTCCCTCAGGGCTGTGTGCTATCGCCTACTCTATTCATACTGCATATCAATGACATGTTACAAACCAACGGCATTCATTGCTATGCGGATGATAGTACAGGTGATGCTGTATATACCGGCTCCCCTAATATTTCTCGGCAAAATGTCACTGAGAGTCGAAACGAACTTGTGTCTAAGGTGGAAAATTCATTGGAGAAGGTCTCTGAATGGGGTAGACGTAACTTAGTCCAATTCAACCCCACCAAGACACAAGTCTGCGCGTTCACTACTAAAAAGTCACCAATGGTCGTTTATCCTCGTTTTGAGGGCACATCTTTAACCATCTCCCCTAGCAACATAACTTGGCGTCAACATATCGAGCGAAGTCCAGTTCCGATATCATCTTGAGGGTAAGGCCAAATTAGCCTCGAAGAAGCTTGGTGTACTTAACAGAGCGAGACAGTACTTCAGTCCGGACCAACGCCTACAACTCTACAAGGCGCAGGTTCGGCCTCATATGGAATATTGTTCTCATCTCTGGGCAGGGGCGCCAAAATACCAACTGCTCCCTCTGGATCGTATCCAACGAAGGGCTGCTCGAATTGTTGACTGCCATAGTGTTTCAAACAGCTTGGACCCCCTGGAATTACGCCGAGATGTAGCTTCACTCTGCATCCTCTATCGGTTGTATCACGGGGAGTGCTCTGAGGATTTGTTCGGAATCATACCACCTGCAACTTTTCGCTATCGTCCCACGCGAAAAACATACCATCCTCATCACCTTGATGAGTGGCAGTATTCCACAGTGCGTTTTTCGCGTAACTTTCTGCCGCGCACTGTAAAACTCTGGAATGAACTGTCACCAGCAGTATTTCCAGACCGATACGACCTGCAAACCTTCAAGAAAAGAGCGAATTCCCTCTTAAAAGGCCGGCAACGCACCTGCAGCTCTTCTGATGTTGCGAGTGTCCATGGGCGACGGTAGTTGCTTACCATCAGGTGACCCGTTTGCTCGTTTGCCCCCTTATTTTATAAAAAAAAAAACAAAAAAATAATTTGTCTATCACGTCAAGTGGAGTCAAAAACCGTGACTAAACTGCAATTAATAGATTACATTTTCCCGACAAAACGTAAACGCTTCAATCGGCGTTTACCTTATTACCTACTTAATCTAGTTACGTAATGATCGTCCGAAAATGTTACAATAGCATTTTATCAACTTTCGCTACCTCAACAATTACTACTATGTTAAACGGACTTTGTATTCCATTACAATTTTCTGTATACGAGTAGTAGTCGGCAAAACTTTTATGTTTAATATTCCAAGGTGCATATTATTGTGTTTAGTCTTTATATCTACATTTTTTCATACTTTAATTTTCACCTGATGGTATTGTTCGAAATTTATTTTTAACAAAATCTGTTTACGTAGTACTACCAACTACTGAGTTGACTAGTATAGTTCTACAACACATGTTAAAATTTGAAAATACTTTAAACATTTATTTTTAAAATCAAGAAAACCCACGCTACAAAAAACTGATTTCTAGAAAGACGCCTTCGTCTTTAAGACAGTTGCAACGCAATTTAAATAAACTGCAAGAATCATCTTATAATCGTAAGTGTAGGCGACGGTGCCGTTTCGAACCCAAGGTCTTTCCTCGTGGAAGAGAACGGTTTCCTGCGGCCTATCTCCGCACACAGCCACGCAAACTATCAGTATAGTTACCAGTGTTTCCCTAGATACGCTTAAATCTTATTCTATACTAACATATTATCTTGAAAATTCTATACAACGTTCTTTACTATTATAAGTACATACTAATTTCTAATGGCCTAAAAGTTTGAAACTAACAATATAAAAAACTGAATTCTATTACGCATTATTTTCATTTCGTTGTTTCCATCCTTTTCGCACGTACCATTTTCAGCGTTTTTATTCTAACACCCTTTTCTACTCCCACTTCAAACGGCGGCACAAAAAAATGGGATAGCTCCCATTTTTATTGCCCGTTTGGAGTTGGAGCCTTCATTAGGTTATATAGGCTGGGCGATGCGCGCGCGCAGGCCGTCACTGTGTCAGTGGTCGACGCGAGAAGTGGCCTGCAAGGACCCAACCTTTTTTCTGTGCGTGTGATGTTTTCACTTTCGTCATTTCGGCCAGTATCATTCGACGCCGCTCGCGCTCGGTCGTGCCTCGCCGTGTTGTGCTCACTGTGGATTGTTTGTTTGTATAGTGATGGCTGTGCTGTGTTAATATGTTCGATAGTAATATACTGCTGAATTTCTACAATGAGCTTGCGAGTCGTAGCCTGCAGTTTGCAAGGTAGGTTAGCAGCCTTGTGTCGAATGCTTCGGCCTGTCGCCTTCGCCTCTGCTCGCTGAGAGGTTAATAGGTTCACATTAGATGGTTTGCGAAATCACCTACGCCGAGTTTCGAATGCGCCCGCGCCGCTTTCCACAGGTTTCGCGCGCATTTACCACAGATAATTAAAACGATCTCCTGTCTATTAAAAATGTTGCTTGTATAGGTTCATTAGTAGCATATTTGTTTATAATATAAACAAATATGCTACCAATACATATTATGTATTTTGTTTGTTATGAAATGCGACGTCACTAAGTACATTTTCTTTCAATGCTTCATCATTTTCTTCGAATCTCTTATAATTATTAATTACATATACTTTAACATTAACATTCATCCCATATTTGTTACATATAAATAAAAATGTATTTTAAATTACTGATTTAGGGGAAATTAGAATAAATTAACATAAACACTATCGCTTTCAACCAGCCATGATATATATATTTTATTTATTAGGTCATTGATAAAACGTAATTGAGCGAAATATCATTTATCTATTAAACATTAGGATTTAATTACTTTTTAATGTGTTATGTTTAAACAATTTTTATACTTTTCTGCCTGAAAATGTAATATTAAAAATATTACATTTAACCGCAAGACCTTAAGTAGTTTTTAATATGAAGACAAAGTATAACATTTAAGACATTGTTTTACTAAACCTACTCTCAATAAAAATCTTTAACTAAATCTATGTAATGGGAAACATTTCCATAGTTATCTTGATTAAGAAAATAACGATTTCACCCCTCAAACCTTATACGAAATAAACGGACTAACCGAAGTTTTACAATTTCTTGTCAAAGTGTAAGCGATATGCTAATCAATACCTAAAACAATTGCGTAAATATAACACAAAAAATTATACTATTGTAGTCGATAGACAAGCTTTAAATTATACCCGATACTGTAGTATAGGGTATAGTAATTTAAAGCTTGTATACAAAGAGAGCTTAGATAAAGCTTTAATCAAAATGATGAAAATCATATCAAAATAATATGATTCTAAAATACATTATTTTAATTTTTAGAATAGTATTAATTAAATATTATCATTAGATTTTATAAATGTAATATACTTTTTTAAATGTAATCATTAGTTTTATAGTTAATACATTGAGATTCTACATCTCAAGAGTTTAATATGAGATTTTTTTTTCTTTATACAATATTTATTTTGAATATAGTAAACAGTGAGAACTACTGAAGAGTGAAGTTTTTTCTTTAATAATGACTTATAATCACAATCTTTTTTATCAGTCGCTACTTCAAGCCACCGTTACCTTGGAGGTTTATTTTAATCTTAGATAAATATAGGTATTTATTTTTGGTTAACGATCAAGCGACACAAACATTAATGTATTTTTTAACAACAAATGAAAATTTCATGAAAAACTTAAACTGAAACTATACTTGTTCGTTTTATGTTTACACTGAAACCGATTTATTACTTACCTTGCCATCAAATACATGCATTTGGTTGGTCTTAAAAGATATCTTAACACACAAATTAAAATTAATTGAAACGTAATTAACAAAATATTTTGTTCATTCATTTTATTAAATGGCAAAAACTTTTTTTCTATTTTGAACTAAATTACGAGGGCATAACAAGCCCTTGATCTTTTAGAGAAACCTAACGCAGAACACTAGAATTTTCATTCCCTTCTTACGTACGGTACCTTCTTAAGATAACTCCTTTGAAATAAAAAAAAATAAGATAACTATCTTAAACTTTCGGCATTTACCTTGAAGTGCGCGATATTCAACCTCTTTTAAAATTTTCTTTCGCGAATATGTTTTAATTTTCCAGCTAAGTGTTATTTTCCTCATTTCATTTCACATTTCCTGTTTTTAACCTTTGCTTTATTATCGAAGTTTTTGGTATCCAATAATTAGTATTAACATAATAATATATTATAAATTTACGATTTTAATAAATTATAATCATCATCATCAACAGCAACATAAACTGACTATGTACCTACTCTTTCTCTGTATTACTATTCCGTATACATATCAATTCCATATCTATACATATTATAAAACAAAGTCACTTTTTTCCCTCATGTCCCTTTGTTCCCTTTCATCTTTAAAACTACGCAACGGATTTTGATGACTCTTTCAGTGTTAGATAGCTCATTTATCGAGGAAGGCGATTATCGCGCTAAGACTAATAGGAGCGAAGAAATAGAGGAAAATGTGGAAAAAAACGGGGAAATTTTTTTGAAAGGGCTAACTTGAACGCGCTAATCTCAGGAGCTACTAGTCTGATTTGAAAAATTATTTCAGTGTTAGATAGCCCATTTTTTAAGGAAAGCTATAGGCTATATTTTATCACGCTAATACTAATAGGAGAATGTGAAAAAAACGGAGGAAATTATTTGAAAGGGCTTATCTCGCAAACTACTGGAGCAATTTTAATGTTATTTGGCACAGATAAGAAGTAGATCACGTGAAGGATCATAGGCTATCGATTTTAATAATTTTTTCAGTGGCTATATATTTTATACCCGTGCGACGCCGGGGCGGGTCGCTAGTATCAATATAAATAATAATTTAATTATTATCTGACTTACAAATAAATCATCTTATTGCAATCTTATAAGACCAAAATGATTGACTTGCGCTTCTTCATTACTACGCATTGTATTTAGTCGCTACTTATTTTAAATTTCCGGCTTACAAGACAAAAAAATCATACATAGTAACAACATTTCATTAACATTATGTAATTAATGAAGGAAAAATAACAGACGCGGAGAACACCTGTTAGAATCTTGAATTCGCAACAAAAACTAAATTTTTTCAGAACATGCATAAGATTTTCGCGTGTATATTATAGTTTTTGTGCTTAGACATTATTTCAACACAATGGAAATTTTTAGAAACCAGCTTAAATAACATTCAACCCATGAGGTGAAGGATAATATTTTGATTCTCACACTTTTTTCTGACCTTTTGTTTGCAATCGCTCTTAAAATTATTTAGATTATCTTAGCATTGAATTTCGTGTAAAATCTCACAGCGCTCGAGATTAAACGAAGCAATAAATTTTGTGATACCTTTTTTATCACCTAAATACATTTAAGAAGCAATTAACTTAATATTTATAAAATAATTGCAAATTGTTGCAACGTTTAATCAATTTCATCATCAAAATATCGCATGGGAAATTAATTAAAATGCATAGCACAGATATAATAATATTATGATTTAAACAGTGGAAATCTAAAGAAAATCTACAGATATACTTAATAACGTATTGAAAAGAAATAGGAAACGCAATATTGTAGATGAACAAAGAAATACTGCGGAAAACCATAAATAAAGAGCAGAATCTGATTCAAATCTTATAAGAATGTAAATGGATCACGCAGCTCGATAGCATTTTAGATACATTTATTAACAAATTAACATTAATTAAAACTAAAGGATGTCATGACATACAACAATGAAATAAAAGCCTGCAAAGAGGCAATGATTGTTCATGCCAAGTCCAAAATATAATTCATATCTTAATAAAAATTACAAAAAGTATTTTAAGTAAGTACATAATATTATTATGTTCTGAAGAATAAGCGTATATTTGAGAGAAATCAATATTATGTATCAGGTCCTCAATTCAAAACAAATAAACCAGTTCGCCCAATTAATTTATCTACACGTGTTATAGCTCTAATTATTCGGCCAATTACAAACATCGACTCATTGGTGCATGTGACACATTTTCCTGCTAAACCACTATGTTTACGAAGAATTTTAATCTCTGCTGTCCGAGTTCTGACCACATTTCCTATTATAATAGCTATTATTATATTATCTAGCTAACATTCATTTAGGTGTGGTGGTATAATACGCTCAAACCTGATGAGCATTTTGTGACGACTATCAAATTTGTTTATATAAGTTCAAGCTACAACGCATTAAGAAAAGCGATAATTTTAAAATCATCCAAGTAAAAATATGATACAAAATGTTAAAATCGTTGAAAATTTTAATCCCTGCAAGAAAATTTTACGACCACTAAATCATATTGCCAGCTAAAAATAAAGCTTGTAAATGTAATTCACTTAGCCGTTGACGTTCAAAGAAACTAGGTTTACAACGTTTTAAGCCAAACAGTTCTATCCTAAATGCAAGTGTCGAGTCTGTCGCAATCGGCATTTGCAATGTCGACGCAAATCATTTACAAAACCCGCCGAGATACCGATCGCCGAAAATATGGACTTCTGAATTCCAAACCTTTTCTACCTTTACAGTTCCCGAACCGGTGGTAGGCTGTAGGCACCGTAGGTTCTACGTTCTTCTGACTTTCAAAAAGCGTATTCATGATACCTATTTTGAATAAAAAGATATTTTATTTTATTTATTTATTATTTATACAAGATATATTTGCTTAAAATACGTTATCTCTTTTTCTTTATCTCTTTTCTCTTTTATGTTGGCCTGAGCTAGTTGCCGAACTATGTATTATCCTTTTTTTTTCTTATGTTAGCCTCGGTAAGATGCCAATATCAGATTTTGTGTCTAATTAGAAAATATTTCGTTGGAGTTTTAGTTTATTCACAAAGTTTTCGTTAACCTTGGACGAAATTTCTTGCTCTATATTTGTAAGTCTTTCAAAATTTAGCAGTTGATTGACCTAATTTAAGCCATTTGGTCATAGCAAGCTTCAGTTGTTGGTAGGTCAAATCATTTAAGGAAGACCTTACTAGACATTACAGAAGTCTTTCCCGACACAGTTTCTATTTACTATATTTATCTTTAGACTTACACGTAATATTTGTTGATTAATATTGTTTTATCTTATTGTTACTAACTACGTAATAAATAAATAAAAAATTCACAGTCTAAAAAATGACGAATAGCTTAATTATTCACTTGATATTGATTGACGACGATAAAACTCTCGGAGAAGCTTTGATATATACTTAACGAGTATTCGTGACCATTTTAAAATTCTAGGCAATAAAATTATAGCGATCCCGAAACTGAGCCTAGCAGAACGCCTACAACAAATGAACAAAGTATATCTAAGACAGCGCGTTTTCTTTGTTTCAGTGTTAAATGTTTATTAAAAGTTTCTTCACACGCGCTCCGACATTGAACCGAATTAAAAATGTTATCGAAGAGCTCCGTATATCCGTCAATAGGCGACGGTATTGTGCAACTATCCATAATTAGAAAACCACTAGCCAAACAAATATGAGCGTTAAATTTTATGAATAAAACACAATTTTATTTGTTAGCTTGAGTTAGCGTTAGGAGTTAGAATCGCTTGCACATGAAGTACCGCCAACAAATTACCTTTAAATGTATTTTCGCTACTTGTGGTCATCTATTAACACACTTAACAAGTCCAATTAGGATACATGAGGCATACTGCATTATGACAAAAAACTGCAGTGACATTGAAAGGGAAAAGTATTACTACTACATATACATACGACTACATGTACATATACTACATTTGCTTAAACATGGTTGAAATTTTCTCCACTTTCTGAACATACGTCTTTGTCTTTGAGTTCATGTGTTGGACCAATGACTATTATATTTTAGTCAATGTTATGATCTCCTTGCCTAGACAATTCGGCTACACACATATTATGTATGTAATTTGTTACATTGGACACAGTCCATCAGTTCTTGATATACATACAACGATTTTGAAAGTTCATTCATTTGTTATTGTATTAAATTATAATATTATGTTTTTATCTTATGTTGCAATTATGCAAATAATGGGTTTATATATTTGTTATTTTTCCTCTTCTTAATAAAGGTTTATTTTCCAATTTCCTCCCTGTATTTTTATTACAAATATTTTGTCTAAAAAATTATACTTATTACCCTTTGAATTATCCAAAAATATTTCCTTTTTTGTTAAGCATAAATTTTACTTCCCTAACATAACCCCAAAATATTATTTCTGTGGACAAGTCTTTTCAAATCTTATTTAACAATGTTATCAATTTGTTGAAGTTTCGTAACTAATCCAGGCAGAAGGTCGCGTTAACAATAACCAGCACGTAACATTACAATAATAAATTAAAGAGTTTGTCAAACTTTCGGCCCTTTCTTGTTCCTTGCGGCACAAATTGCTGAAGGACGTTCGATGTGGGTCACTTCGGAAATAGTTTATTGTTATCGGCTAGTGCGCGCGCGCACGCACACAGCTTACATACCCGAACGCATGCACACGCACGCACGCGTATTCAGACGCACGCACACGCGTGTCTCAGCGCACGCTTACGTGTATCTAAGCTCACGCACACCGCGATGGAGGCACACACTCACGCGTAACTTTAGGGTTTACGCATCCTTTATATTACCTGCTCACCTTCGCCTTTAAACCCGTACTTATGGTTTATCTAACGTCTTCCGCTTTCGTGGTAAAAAATTGGTCAGCTTTCCTAAGGTCGTCCACATTATAAATGCCGCAGATTTATATACTACCCGTTAATACGCAGAAAAGGTTAAATTATTAATTATCATTTTGTCGTCGTTAATCTATTTCCCAATGTGATTAATAGAAATTTTCTTGACATTTAATAATATTTATGAAAATTCTTTTTTTTTTTCTAATCAAACACGTTTTGCAACACTTAGTTCTGTTAAATCCGCTTTGTCGCCTCCTCAATTTTTTGATTCATTAACCTCAAAACATTTAAAATTAGCATTAAATTTGCCATAAAACATTGTATAAATCATATTTTGAATAATTTTGCCATTTTCCTTTGCCTCGTCTTTATCGTCAATATCCTCTGTAAATGTAAAGCCTTTAAATGACTCATGCATCATGAACAACTCATGACCTAATCTTCCAGCACTATAAATTATAATAACGAGTAGTATTCAAATATCATCTATATAGAATTATTATTATAACGTATATTTCTACTCAAATATTATCTACTAGCTGGCCCGGCCATATTAAGTATTTCGCTCATATTATTATTTTATTGAAGTGACTTTGATAAGTACTTACTGCACCATGGCAACATCCATCGCTATTCCGTCGCATAAACTATGGTCACCGTCAGTCTCGAGTTCTAATAATTTACTATTATTTATTCAACAAATGTACTTATCAATATAAAAAGTAGCCAGTAGCCGATTCTCAGACCTACTGAATATGTATATAATACATATTTGCCAAAAATCAGTAAAGCCGTTTTGGAGCAGTTGACTTCACGAAAACGCGGTCGAACGGGATAAAAAAGTATCCTATGTCCGTCTTCTGGTTCTAAGCTACTTCTCCACCAATTTTCAGCCAAATCATTTAACACCTTCCTGAGTCATAGCTTATAACTTATAAGTAGTGTAACTAACACCACTTTCTTTTTCTATAGATATTTGAATATCATCTATATTTTATATAGATGATATTCTAATATCATCTATATAAAATAATTATTATAACGTATAACTTTTCGCTAATATAGCAAATAAAGTTAAAGAAGTAAAATAATACTATTTACTCAAAGAGTAGATTGCTTGGTGTCAAGCAATGGTTAACTACAGTTTACAACTCAAAAGTAGTGTAAAAATTTTACTCCTAATTCATATATCATGTTTCCTTATTCGGCTTATTATAAAACCATTGATATTATTACGCTTGTATTTGACGGTTAAAATGTTGTTATGATAATTTTTATAATATCCGACAGTAATAATTAACTTAATTTCTATTTTTCTTATTTATCGCAAATTGTAGCAAAATTTTGTAATAACAGAGAGCAAATAATGAAAATTAAACATATCAGTACCAAAGTTTACTCGCCCAAAAAGCCCGTGGAAACGTTGTACTTATTGTTGTACCAAGTTAAAAACCTCAAGGCTTCTGAACAATGCCCCACACATATAACAAAGACAGCTCACAATAGAGATAACACACTATCAATTTGGTCTAGCACATTCACATACAAATCTGCGTTCACATCCGGACGCTTTGTGTTGCCAGCAACGATTACCTCGAATTAGGGGAAATTGTGGATCTTGCTCAAGCGTTTGATATCATTAATTATGCCTTCAAGCACTCCTTCAAGGTTTCTCAATTATAAAGTAGAGAAAGTTTCTTATGTGATTTCATGTTTTCAGCTAGGTTTAATAATAATAATAATATCTATGGACGCTTCACAGCACGTCAGTCTGGCCCCGTGCTAAGCACCTGTAGCCTGTAGGACTTGTGTTACGGGTACCAGACAACGGAAGTATATTTAATACTTTATACTATACATAATATATTTAAGATTTTTATTATATGATACACATATTTAATACACATCCATGACCCAGGAACTTTGAAAACTTTCTGTTCCGCCGACGGGATTCAAGCCCGCGACCTCCGGCTTGAGCTACCAACAGCCCACCAACTGAGGTTTATGTTAAATTTTTCAATTAAATGTTACATATTATTGTGCCCCTTCTTTATATTCTTCATCTATATGCATTTATGTACTATCAGAGAAATTGGTCCATAGGCAGATGGCGGGCCTATGTAATTTGGTCGCGTTATGTCAAACCCAGCCGACAGATCACGACAGTTAACATTGAATTGACATAATTCGACCAAATGACATAGGTTTGTCAACGCCTATGAAACAATTTCTTCGGTGGTACGTTTGTTTCGTCACTTAACTGAAATTTTCAGAATAGACTTATAAATATTTCTATAACAACCATAAATTGCTTTGAATACTGATTATATTTTACTAAAACAATGTGTTGTGAAAAATGTAAAGCTTTTAGACGCTTGCTTAACCATGTTTTCCTCATTATTATGAGTAACGCTAACAAATATCGCTCAAAATAGAAATAGTTATAACAATAGAGGTATATTGGTCCAAACCATAAAGTTAATATACCTAGCGGAATAGAGAAACAAAGGCCTGAGCAAGAGAAATGTCACTATCAGTAACACTGCGTGGTAAAAAGAGACGTGTGATACACAGCAGCACTCTTTTTTTGACGCCCAGTCGGCACGTGCCGCACGTTGACAATTTAATCTCATAGAATTCATGTTCAATCATGCTTGTGTATACGTACACATATTTTTACACAGATGAAAACCAATTTTGGTTACGTTTGACTTTATGGTCCAAACCACGAGACAAGCTCAAAATGTCATACCAAGTTTGACATAAATTGCTTAGTTTTATGACTTGTTTCGTGGTCTGGACTATCTGGTACTATAGGACGTTGTACAATGTACAGTCATCTCATGTCACTATTTCCCGAAGATAAGCTCGTTAGGTGATGACTCGGCTCATTAAAATAATATAGAGTCACATTTTCTATTGAACAGTAAATCTTGGTTTATTAAATATACTCTACTAGTAAACACAAATTAAGTCATAAACAGGATGTCGAGTTATTGAAAACTTTAAAAGGTATTTTTGCCTTGTGACATAATAATATTTGTTCCTTTTTATAAAAGCAGTACTTGTTTTGCAGTTTATTCATAATCACCTATTTTTTAAGAAACAATTTTTAGCCCCAATTTTATCTCATGTTAAAGTTAACGCCCGAATTACTACCTCTATCGTTTTTCTTATGAATGAAAGAGACATGACGTTTTAACACTAACAGGCGTTGATGAAATTGGGGCTTACTGCCGCACTCAGAGTGGAACATTTATTAGTTAAATGTAATTAATTCAAAATGTTGACATAAGCCCCATACGTTGTCTGTCAAACCCTTCATTAAATTGAAGGTTAATCATAATTAAATGTCTCTGAGTACGGCGGTAAAGTCTTTAAGCTTCTGGTAACTTTTTGCTAATTTTTCTTTCTTTGTCTAACTTATGTAAGGTTTCCGAGTCATTTTGCCGAAGTTTATCTAACTTGTTAGACTTTCCCCTATTATAAGCGATATCGAATTGTCTGAATATGTCAAAAAGGTCAGAAAACGGCGAAAGATGCATATGGGGAAATAGCAGCTCCCACCATTGACATAACTATTTTGATATCAAACACACAATTTACTACAGATAATCTGTGCAAGTGAATTTATGTCAAATACTTGTTATCTTTCACTAACTAGTTCAACATGCTGCCACGAATTTCGTACAATTGTGTTGCGACATCGTTTACGCAATTATAGCCATTGTTGCTCATTCCCAAAAGCGAATTATGCTTGCGCTTTCCTTTTCATATTTGCTAGACAATGCTTATATAAAAACTCTTTTGTAATACCACTTTTATTTACTTTTGATTATGGAATCAAAGTCAAAAGATCAATTCGGTGAGCATCATCGAATTTTCAAATTGGGAAGCATATTGAGATCCTTTTATTTATTTCATATTTTTCTTGAGTTTTAAGTGGCATTTACCTATGTAAATTCTTTTATTTGCACTAAATGTTAATAAGGATTAAGGAGTAAAAACGTATATTGTTATGGAGAACTGATAAATTCTTTTGGAATCCACGCGAGTTCTTGTTTAAATGTTGGCTTTACGACGCGACGCAAAATCCTATGACTCATAGGGTCTTTTGATTAGACGCTTAGTCGCATCCTGTTAAAATAAAAGAAAGGAAACAGAAAATGCTAAATTAGAATGCCAAGGTGTTTTAAAATACTTTTAAATTCACAGACGTTTCCACATTTTATTGCCTCTGGTCGCACGATACATATCTAAACATATCAAAGGCTTCTTTTAAGTTTAAAAGCCAGATTTAGTATTTAATGGGTAGACATAATATGTAAAGCAGTTCTATAGGTTGTATTTTTGTACAGGAGACTGTACAGGAGGCAGATCGTATGTTCCTAGTAATCTCAATCATTAAAGTAACCGAAAAATGTCGGTTGCCTTTGGCGTTAGTGACTCAGTGTCGTTCAACAATGAATGATTCAATAGATCCGTTTTGGTGAAAGAAAAGACAGGTCATCGCTGAATTTAGAGTAGGTACAGCATGATCTATGTGTGAACTGTGAAGTACATGTCCATGGCGCCGCGCCGGCTTTTTATAAATATTCATGCTTGTTTTGTGATTGTATTTTCAATGATAATATTCTATATCTCAATTATGCAGTACTACATTTAAAATGATTAAGCTTAATTTCATTACATTTTTATCATTTACATTTTTTTTTCTTTTCTTTAAGCTTTTTTTTAAGTCCAGCTCTGGAACAAGAGTAATTTTCCCAAAGCGTCCAAATTGCGAAGAATATCGTGGTGTCGTCACAAGACCTCGTCCTCCGTTAAACAATGTTGTGAAAGACGATAACTATCTCGGAATTGCGGAACATCTCTCACTTGTGCAACTGCTCCTAATTAGAGAAATGGGAACAATCACACTTTCCGACCATTTACGTAATTTAAATAAAAATGATTGCATGAGCGCAGGTCAGTAATGGGAATATATTATAAACAGAATAGTTAACAATTATTAAAACTTTTACCTACAATAATTATTATGTATTATATTATCTATCATATTAAACTCTATAAAGTTTTGTATTTGGGGGGAGGAAAATCTATTTAGCTAGATTTTGTGCCTGGGAAGATATAAGCATTTTTATGCAATTTTAAATGTTTTTTTTTTCTGAACTCAAAACAAAGTTTTGTTTTCCGAAATTTTGATTAAAACGACTTTACAGATATAAAGCAGCAATAAACATTAGAATCATTACTAGCATAACTAATATCAGAAGGAAAACTATTCCTTAGTTCGACTGATAATTACATCAATAGTTTAATAAGTCTGTCCCAACGTGGAAGTAACGTTTTCTTCAGACTAGGAAATTTTTTGCCAAGAATAGAAATGGATATCTTAGATTCCGATTAGTCATCAGTGCGAGCAATAATAAAGGAAAAAGGCAATTTTCTCACAAGAACTGATGCAATTCTGATATTATTGTTGCATGTAAATAATTCTCATTGTAAGTTCATGTTTACAATGCGAAAGAAAATCACAATAAAGATACGGAAGTCGCTGGCGTTGATTACAATCCGTGTACACAATCTAAATTTAAAAATTTCGTAATTTAACATTTCACTGCACAGAGAGAGGCTAGTGCAATGGAATAAAATTAAAACGTTGCATTGCAATTAGGTAACAATGGGAAAAAAAAAACAATTTGACTAAAGTTTTTACGTTAAATACATAACATTTTTATTGCCTGACTTCTGAGATTTTTGGTAGAAGTGCATCTTATATTTTCTATTGAACATAACTAGTTTTCCGATTGGTTAAAACTTAAATGTTTGACATTAGCCAATCAAAAGCGCTAGTCACAATCCCAAACCCTCTGAAATGGTAAGAAACATCAAAATCTTAATAACCAATCTTATATCTTTGCGAGCTATTCTTGTATAATATACCTATATAATATATAATTGGAATCTCGGAATCGGCTCCAACGATTTTCATGAAATTTAATATATAGGGGGTTTCGGGGCGATAAATCGATCTAGCTAGGAATCATTTTTAGAAAATGTCATTTTATTCGTGTTTTATCGAATACCGAGCAAAGCTCGCTCAAATAGCTAGTATAATAATAAAACGCAACGTAAATTCTTTTTAATTGTTCATTTGGCATAGTTAGATAAGATGATTTACCAAAAAAACTTCGCCTTTATTCTGATAGAACGAAATTGGGACAAACCACTTGACCACTACCGATTATAAGCATTATTAAATAATAAGTGCTTAATGACTTTGTTTTTCAAGAACTTTCCGTATCATCTGAAACTTGTTTCTTAAAATATTTTTCGCTCATTGCATCGCTTAATAATTTCCTTTTAACAACATGAACTCTAAAGTTAATATAAAATACTTCATTTTTCCCAACATTTTGATGGATATTAAAAATCGGATGTGTGCATAATCCAAAATTGTATTCAGATTCGTTGGTAAATCGTGTTTTATTGCTAAAAACATTATTTTTCTAACCTTGAAACAAAAAGAACAGGTTTCCATATAAGGTACATTTTCTTTAGCACATTATGATCGTGTAACGTCATGTTTTCTAGAGAAAACCTCAACATATTGCGTTTTTCCTATACTTCTTACTAGTCACGTACTGGTGTAAAAATACCTATATTTTCCTCGCTGTGTTTTGCATTACGCAAGAATTAAAAAGTTTTTAATTACTTTTCAGCAATTATTGTTTCTAATCACGAAAATTGTCTTCTAGATCTTCTTTATTTTATGTGCTTAATACTATCGCCGTTTTTATTAATTGTGCTCTATTGTTCTTTCTTAAAGCAAAATGATTGAGCGTTTATTTTACTTTGTTGATTTCGCAATTCCTGACTCTAAAGAGACAAATTATATTAATGTGAGTATTTCTATGATTGACATGAAACGCGGTCCTCAGTTGAATTGCTATTTAGTTGTCATTTATTAATAGCGAATGCCATAATCTATCAAGTCGCGATCACAAGAATGATTTATATTCAACGATTACTACAAAAACTTGTCGATATAAGAACAACAAGAAAATAAATTGCCTTGTATAAAAATTATAACAACAATTAGGAAAATATTTTAAACGGCGGTTTCCATTAATAACTTATTTACTCGAACTATAAGTAAACGTTATTGAATCATTTTGTTTTGTTTTAGAAAATAGAAAAGCTATATTAGTTTAGAGGCCACTGGTTATACAGAGAACGAAAAGTTAACTTTGTGCGACAGATATAGTGAAAGTTATGCCATGAAGGGCGTAGCGTACCTTTCATTTTAGCGTTGTTACCGGAATTATAGGTGGGAAATACTTAAAAGTAACATTCACTCCTTTGCCACTTAGTAAGTAACCGACTTACTAAGAACGGTAATCGACTTCCATAAAACAATTTGTATCTATTGGATATACTTATGTCATATACATAAATTCATCTGTAGTACCAATAAATGAGTAGTGTAGGAATATACAGTGTGTAACAAAAATAAGTGATAATACTTTAGGGTGTGTACGTGTTCCTTGTAGAGAGTTTACTGTGAAAGTCGCAGCGCTGAAACACCATTTTTTTTAGCTTTTGTATGGGCAAGGGCCCGAGCGTCACGAGTTTCCCTATACAAAAGTGAAAAAAAAATTGCTCTTTCAGCGCTGCTACTTTCACAGTGAACTCTCTACAAGGAACACGTACACACCCTTAAGTATTATCACTTATTTTTGTTACACCCTGTAGGGGTACTGAATGTCGAAATAAGAAAAGTGGGCACAAGATTAGGTATCTTGTGCCCACTTTTCTTATTTTAGCCAAAAAAAAAACACTCCATAATGGAAAAAATGGTACAACTTTGATCGCTAAAACAATCCATTGAACTGAAGAGGAATTTACTGAAATAGCCTAAACTATTCAACCTAGATAAAGCCTAGATCTATTAATAGGCACTTTATTATACTAGTACCTGGATGACCGGATATACTATTTTATACTAGTACCTGGATGACCGAGCTTTGCTCGGTATAGCAAACACACATTGACTTCGTGTTACTTAATAACGCCATCTGCTGGTCGTTAAAACAATTAGTTGCTAACAAATTAGTATTATTATTCGCCAATAGATGTCAGGAAGAGTCATATTTTTCAGTTTATCGATTATCGATAAAACACGAATAAAAAGACATTTTCCGAAAATGATTCCTAGCTAGATCGATTTATCGCCCCCGAAACCCCCTATATACTAAATTTGATGTAAAAAGTTGGAGCCGATTCCGAGATTCCAATTATTGCTCGTTTAAAGATATAAGATAATGATAACAGACAAAACAAATTCACCCCTCGTGACGTAATGAACGTAAAAGCGAGGAAATCAAATCGTTACGTGGCCGTTACGTAAGCCTTTCGTACTTTCTCCGTCAGCAAAATTTAGCGTGAACGGTTGCGCAACGTCGAAATGGCAGCGGCTAAATTTCGTCATTTCGACAGAAGATCAACACGACTTATACGGCTTGTGAAACGGAGGTTAGGGAGAGTGGAGATTGTACAGATGGCATTGTGCAAAATTTTGAATGTAGGGTTTATGACGTTGTGCATGTTAATTTCGGTTGTTTTAACGTAGACTATTTAAGAATTTCATTTTGATTTTGATATTGTAAATGTCGTTTTTGTGTTGATTGAATTGGAAAGTCTGTCTTATCTTTTTCCGTTTCATTTTTTTTATCAAATGTTCAGCTACTTCAAAGTTACAAACGTACAACTGAAAGTATACGATTTTTGCAAATTATGAATGCATTTTTATCGTAATTTTTTATTTTTAAAATTAAATGATTTATTATGTCTATAAATAATACCATAATATTTATTTTTAACTTTACAAATTTCTTGATTTCTTAATCTTGTCATTAGCATTTTTAAGTAATTTGGATTTTTAATTACATTCTTTGCTATATTATATAATTACTTGTTAAATTATAATTTCCATGTCAGAACGTGGTATTAAATTTTCAAAATGTCATAGTAAAAAAAATGAATGGAGCTAAATATCAGCAACGACAGAGGTAAAAGCAACTGCACCTAACCACACCACCTATATAAAAGTTATATATTAAATTTTATCTAACACTCGAGTTAGAGTTAGGTAACTTTCTAAAAACTGCTCGAGTGACCTTGAAATAAAGCGTTCTTACAAAACCGCGGGCCATTCGCCGGCCCTAGCTCCCCCACCAGTGCAGTACGGATCTACACACGCCACCACACGTACAGCACGCGCAACACGCATCTGTGTGCGCCACACCCACACACACGCACGACACGTGCTACGCCTGTGTGCGGAGTGCGGGCCTAGACCAGTAGAAAGGAGTAACCTAGTCCGTTCTCACACTATTTTATCTCAATTCTTTGGGGACCTTTACGAAAACTTCGCCGACTCCGCGACGTGAATTCTCAGAGAATGCAACGTTTTATTTATTTTACCTTGACGCTCACTAACTAAACGCGCCTCAAAGATTCTAGTTGTTTTGAAATCTTCACCTTCCGAATATGTGAAATCCTTGAACGGCTATGTGGGTCACGACCAGGTCCCGACTTCCAATGTGTCTCGGAATCGGTTATTACTTATTAGCATTGAGAAGTGTGGTATAGGTGTTGCGCAATATGTTGACTTTCATCCTGAAGGTCAAGTACCATCCTATTTCAAAACAGACCTTGACGAGTCTGGTTCACCTCGAATATTTTGTTGAGTAAACGAAAACTATTGCTATTTAAATATTATAACAAAAGTAGTTCGAAGGTGTGACTTTATAAACCATTTCGAGGCAGAATTCTTAAAATCGGACTCAAGGTTAACAGTTTACGTCGTGAGAAATGCCTGTATGTCTGAACATAATTTTCTGCAGCGACTCGGGAGATATTCAAATGACTCTCGACAATCAAATCCGACCTTTTCTTAGACACGTTCTTTATAAATAGTCATCTAAGTACTGTGATCGTAAAATGTCGAACACGAACTCGATTTTGATACTACACAGAATTGCGAAAATCGGTGCCAAAGCACATTCACTGCAGGCAATGGCCATAGGTAAGAAAATAAAAAAAATTTAACAGTTTACGACAAAACATGGCTTAAAAGTTAAAAGCCAAACCTTTCCACATTACAAATCAACGATTAACTGAAACAACAAAGTCAGAACAAATATGTATTAATAGATGCAATGAGACATATTGATTTACAATTTTACTGTCCACTCGAGACATTGACTGACAAAATAGTCTCGATTCGTTCAAATAAATTATAGGCAAGTACAGTTGTTTACCGTGTCGGTTAGCAAGTATCTGGCACAAGGGATCAATCGTCAATCAAACGCAAGGTAAGAGTTGTAACTGTGGAAGCTATTTTAGCATCATCGAAGGTAAAACTCATTCGCGCTTTCAGCCCGAGACTCTCTCGCAAGGGTACGGTGCCATTTATAAATACGTTTGTCAGTTGCCAGCGCTCTGTTTGGACATAGCTCATCTAACGTTTGGAATAAACGGAATCAGATGTACATTTGAATACAATTCAGATGTGGTATGTCGTGTGGTACTCGCTACTGGTAATGCAGCAGCTGTCAGTCACGGGGCATTGTTCGCCTGCGAACTGCCAGCCTGACTTATGTTAGACGACACGCCCTTACATTTTAGTCTAATACAACAATAAACTTTGCCATTCGTTTTGCATATCTCCACATGTCATTGTACCGGCCGTTCGAACCGCGCATTGTCCGCTGACCATTTTCGACTAATATCATTCCTGTTTCGTACCGTAGACAAGCGAAGCCATTAATTTTAATTCATCAATTCAAACGAAGGTTACAAACATTGCACAACTCGAGATCTAAGAGTTCGTGTCGTAGAGAGCGATTCGGATGATGACGAACGAAATTCGGACAATTCCTTGTTTTGCTACGCGGTAACGATAACCTTATCGCTTTCGAAGCGCAATTCCATACGGGCCACAATAGTAAACAAGTGTAACGTCGCATAAAGAGGCGCGATGCCGGAAACGGAGCTAATCGTTTCATCTAAACAATAGTGTCGATGATGCACTTGCAGATTGCTAAATTGACCGTGGCTCTCATGAATGAGTCGAGGAGTTCGCATTACATAATCATATGTGTGGTGCGGCGCGGTGGCACTAAACATTTCGTCCGAAGGCCGGCGCACAAAGCGTGTGCGGAGTATCGCTCGCCACGCGCGCCTCGCGATTTCCTGTTTGACAACTATCGACTTACATCACTATCGTTTTCTGTACATTGCGCGCTGTTAGAAGCACAAGGGGTCTCGTTGCTAGGTACTCGGCTCCCGCTTTTCGAGCGCTTAGGTTTAGCTCCGAATAGTTTATCATCGCAGATTTCGACATCGACAGGCGTGAAACGAAAATATCAATCGGAGCGGGCGTTTCAATTAGATCGATCATTTCAGTCATGTAAATGGAGCATGAATACGTCGTGATCGGTCGTGTTATGGGATATTCTGCGATTGTGGCTAATGGGGCCGTTTGACAGCTAACCTCGAAATCTAAACGCATCGGGGCATGCTGAGAGCTAACCTGGATACTGGACAGTTTAATTGTTCAATAAATCCGAAGTAACATTTATCGGTTGTTGCATTATGCTGCAATGTCCTAAACGTGCTCCATATGCTGTTTCGTTCCCTTCGTTGATATAAAGTACACGTGTATTTTTTTATTTCGAGTATGTCATGTTTTTTTATCTATTTTATTAAACATGAGAACAATTAAATTCTAGTGTTTCTATTTTAACATTCGTATGATATTTCATCTCAATAAAACATATTTTCTTTCCCATCATTATTTTTTTACATTCTTTCCAAGATATTAAAAGAACATTTTAATATTCGTAATAAATAGCATAGTATACCTATTCTGCTTTCTTCTCTTTCAACGTAACATTAGCACCTAAGAATTTACGAGTACTTAACTAAATCGCATTGACATTTGTGTTGGTTGTAAATATCATTGCTAAATTGAGATAAACGATGCTGGATTAATTTCAACATCCGTTTATGCAAGATTCCAATAAAAATAACTTTACTCCATCCTATATGATTTTTTTATTTATTAGGATAACGTGCTCGATGACCTTCACATCGATAATGTTTCAGACACAACACGATATTTAAGTCTCGAGCCTTTTGACATTTTGGAAAAAGTTTTTACAGCTTCTTTTAAATTGTTTTCATGGGACTCAGACAGTCTTATTCCTCTACTTTCTAACACCGCTGTCATTGCGACACCATCATTAAATAACGCTTATTTACCAATGCTTACACTGTTTACATTAATTGTAACGAATGCATTTATTTTACAATAATTTAGCAACGCGCAGGGAAAGTGGAAATTTTTCTCAATCCTACGCTCCAGTAGGTTGGCTACTTCAGTTTACAACACCGGCGTTTCGTAAACTGGTTTTCGACGTTCAACTGTCTACATTTACTTATTGTTTCCTGCGACAATTAACTGTCATCTAGCTTGTGAAACTGAGCTATTGCTAACCGACCTACCTTTGTCCCATTGCAAGGTTTGAAGGAAGGTTTACGATCACTTAATTTCAGTATTTTCAAGCTTAATGTAATAAAAATTAAACTCGAAGTAGGTAGAATGATGAATGAAGTGTGTGGTATAAAATATTTTCAAGGAATGGAGAAATTGCGCTATTTTGTAACCGGCAATAAATTCTCCAGGCAGAAAATATGCACATACTCGTGACTAACTTCCTAACAATGGTTGTAGAAATGTGCCACGCAAACAATGCAGTGCGAAAGCCAGGTCCAGTGGAATGCCAGACGCGTGCCAGATATGCCACACCAGACCTAACCCTTCGATACCCGGATGGCTTGATTTATTGAGGCTGTAACATTGATTTGCCTGTATGTAAATCATTGCAATTAACTGCAATTATACGGTGCATTTATTTACTAGCTAGTGTTGCGACACTTATCGACAATTCTGTTAAATGAAAATTATTCATTGTATTTTATTAAGTACTAAACTGATTTTACATTTTGTTTACAAAAGTTAATAAAAGTATGTTTTCTTTAGAATAACAGTTACAAACAAAATTTAATTGAAAATCTCTCGATTGGTTATTTTAGGAATGAAGTTATGATCATTATAGCAGCTATGGCAATCATTTTATTTTCCAAGAGAATTTTGATATGACCCAATTAAAGTCACATTCTGCAAAACGAAGATTATTAAAGTCAAATAAAAACGTCGATTAATTGAATCGAAAAAATCTTACTCAATAGGTTAAGTTGGCAATTTCCTCCGAATGTAGGACAACCTGAATGTACTAAAAAATTCGAATAAATTCGTGTAAACATCGATATATTATTATGTCTCGCGGCTCGCCTAACCGATACATTTTTTACCAATTAGCAAAAAGCCTCGATAAAAAATCTCATCCCTAGCATTGGCTCCCCTTTTACAGTGACAGCGATCATAAAAAACCATTAATGGAGAGTTATGCGAATGTATGGACAGAGTACGAGTTGACTATTATAGGAGTAGGTTTTAATTAATGTATTGGTTATGTAACCGGCGTGTCTTTAGCGTTCTAACCTTGGTTCACTTGATTGAGATATTTCTACTCGTTATTTCCTGATTATTTATAATTTTTGTTACATTATGTATTATTTTAATTTTGTTTATTGATAAGCGTGTTTTATTGCTTTTATATTTTTATTATTAGTTTTGGTTTCAATCCTTCGATCGCGGATTCTTGGAAATCTATTGTTGTCGCGGTCGCCGGTGTCCTTATGGGGGTTGAGAGGTTTGTTTTTATGAATATTATATTATAGTATCTTTGTTATTTCGATTTAAAAGCTACCTACACATTGCAACTGGCAGTAAAATTTATTAACAAATTGTGGCACTAAAAACACATCCGGGTAAAATGCACAGTGAAAGTGCAGTGAAGAAAGTCTAACAATTGACTAAAAATATGACACTCACATGGGCAAAAGTAAACTTTCTTCTGGAGAAAGCAATATTGAGTAATTTTTTTAAGAAATTAAAAATTGTTGGTCCTATATCTAAGACTCCAACAAATAATATCATAATTTGTGCTCGTAATAATAATTATTATATTATAGGGTTCTCTAATCTGCTTTAAATAAGATTAAATTAGAATCAGAAAGGTTTTCTGTTAACAATTATTGTTTAGCTAGTACCAATTAGACACATTGAGGTTCTAAAATATTGAACGTCGGATAGTGTTTAATATAAGAAATATTAAACAATTAAATAAACAATTTAATCAATATTTTATTGAACGACGAAAAGTGTTTATTATTTCTTAACACTTTTTGCCGAGCTCTTTTACCAACGGAGCGCCATCTGTTGTTTAATCGTGGAAGTTGCAAGCTTAGCGCCATCTATTAGCATATGAAGGTACAAACATAATCATTTCACAATTTTCCGATAGATGGCATTAATACTAAGCAAGCGCTTTCCAATGTTGCAACAAAATATGAAATTGGCGCTACTTCGAGATAAAACAAAAACTTTCAAATATGCTTGGCAACTCGGTTCAAGTACAAGCATTTTGTATTCGTTTCGTGTGGTTTCACACGAACAATGGCGGGCGAGCCTGACGCGCATCGCTGCGCCTGCGACGACCTGAAAATACGTATACAGCCAGATGAAACTTGTTAAATCTTTCACGACCACTCCAACCAGATTCGAATGATGTCATAACCTTCACAGCACATTGTCAACTTTGAATGTACAATAATAAATAGTAAGGACATTTTAAAATGCATACAAGCGGAAAATATGTACATAAAATTAAGTGTTAAAAATCTATCTTAAAATCTAATTATACCTGTAGAATTATTTATATTTTTCTCTTCATTTTGAGTTATGTTCATTTAGGTACTGATTTTTAATCAAACAAAGACACTAAAGACATCACCAACGTCGTTAATATTCTGAAGCTCAATAGCTCTATTTGGTAATGATGCTAAACAACTTACAACACGTTAAAACACTCTTACCGAGCAATTACAAAACCGTGACAAAACCGCCTGATATACGCGAGAACACTCTCAAACCTTGCTTCTAGTCTGAACTAAATACGTTTGTGTAAAACCACACAATAGGATTTCAGACAATGCTTCTAAACTGTTGCTAAATATCCGTAAAATGCAAAAGAAACGTTGATCGTCTTTTAAATGCTCTTGCGTCGCTAAATTTTATTGGGCCAAGGTCGATAGTTTTCTACACTTGTTTGATGGTCAGAGATCGCTTTACCTACTTCATTTACATTCATCTCACCTTTCGACCTTTTTATTTGATTAGGAAATTGATTTGAATCGCCATTGTGATCCAAATGATAGCTAGCGATGATATCTATTGCACAGTTCGGTGATTTTGACCTTCAATCTTTTCGTCTGATATTAATTGGGACTGATGAACCGATAATGTGGCGAACCTCAATTTTATCTGATTTCACTTATTTATAGGTTTCTTTCGTGCACGCTTTAGCTCACGAAACCCAGTTTGCCCATTCTAATTGATGTATGCAGGAAGAGGCACGCTATAATGCGGATCTTAATACTTATGTAACACTAGATTTCATGTAACTTTCGATTTGTTTTGAAGCTCTTATTTTTGTTGTTTGCTTTAAAAGTAATGTCATTACTTTATTTACGATCTCCCCTGATTCTTTTGAGCCACGTTTATCTGGAGTGCCTTCAAAGATTTATTCTTCTTTTGCAGTGCTGGAATGATGGGTGAGGGTCTACTAACACTGACCTACGGCAAACACCACGCCTGCATCCTGAACGAGGTGGGCGCGGCGTGGAGGGGAGCCAGGTACTCAGACTTGGTGCTGGTCTGCGATGATGCCGTCCCGCTGGCTGCACACAGAATCGTTATGGCTGCGGCTAGTCCGTTAATTCGGTAAGTATATTATCCAAATTCCAAATATTCTCTCATGGGATTAAAAAAAATCGAACTACTAACGCTTAAAGATGAAATTTAAAAAGGCAATATAAATACTAAGCGATAATAAAAACAAAGAACTAAATGAACAAAAAATCAAATTCAATCTTCTTTTTTTTTCGTTACTATTCTTTAAAACTTTAAATACAGTATTTATCTTAATATAATGAATTACTATAGTAATTAATATATTATTATTTGTGTTTTCAGTAAAATCCTCGATGACACACCAACAATAGAGAACCCCGTCACTATTCACATGTCAGGCATCAACAGCACTCTCATGAAACATCTCCTCGTATTCCTATACAGTGGACAAGCGTATATTGAGGTATGTATACAATTTCAATAAATCAATATAGACTAAAATATAAATAATTTAAAAAATATCTTGGATTTTTAATATACTTACGATTTAGTGAAATTCAGGGCACAAAAGATTAACATATAAATATATTACTATTTCAGTCTGGGGAGATAGATGATATGCAAGAATTGTTTGAGCTGCTGGAAATCAAATCAGACGTATGGAAATCAACAAAGGAACGCCGGCAAGCTGAAGAAATAAACAGATCGTGTGACAGATTAAAAGGCAAAAATCTCAAAACAGACATAAACAGTAATGAAAGCAGTAAACATGATGCACCATCAGGATCATCACATTCAGAAAGTGAAAGGGTCACACCTGGTGCCAGTTACAGTAAAGATAAAGAACGTAATGATTCAGAATCGTTAAGTATAAAGAAGGAAAGTATGTCTACGAGTAGTAATGATGAAAGAGAAGAAGATGACCAGGATTCAGAAAAAAGGGACGAAAGTGGGAGAGTAAAGTCACGCAGACGGAGTTCATCTAACCCTGTTAATTTATCAGTTACTAGAACTTCAGAAAACAATAGCAGTGAACATGACGATTCGCAAGATATTGTGGTCGAACCAGTACCAGCAAAGGTAATCCATCTTTTTCTAGTAAAAAATCTCTAGTAATTAATATATTATTATTTGTGAAAATATATTATATTTTCACTTATGTTTTCCATTTAATATTTACGTAAATTATTTTATTTTTCATTATTTTTCTTCATTTATCTTAATTTTTTACAGAATATTGACAGACGACGGTCAACATCATCAAGTCAAGACGATCCACCACAAGAAACCGTGTACAGAAGACAACTGCTAAACGACCGGCTGGGCAGAGGAATTGAAAGAGCCAAGAGAAAGTCACATTATTTAGAACCGCCAGAATTGGATTTACGAACTGTTAAATTAGAAGACTATGGAGGTCTCAAACCACCTGATAGTGAGTTTATGGCTCTTGTCCAGACGTCTCCAGAAAATTACGTAGTAACTCCACACAGAAAACGACGACCAGGTTTTCATAATTCACCGTCACAAAATCCACCTTTTGTAGCATTCCCGCCTAGTTACCTAGAAGAAATGGCACATTTGCGATACGCGCAAGCACCAGGAGTAGCGGCCAGTGCAGTTGCCAGGCTGGGTGCTCTACACCAACTCAGTGCATCTGCACCTCCGTATCTGCCGGAAAGAAGCACCACCCCGCCTATAGCTGGACACGATGATGCACTCAAGTACCGACCACCGAGCGCTGGATCATGGGGACCTTGGCTTTGTCAACCGCAAATGGGAGGAGATGATACCCCAACAACGGAACACGAACAAGGATCGAGTAAACAGGCCCCAGTCCGAGAATACCGTTGCGAGTACTGTGGAAAACAATTTGGAATGTCATGGAATCTCAAAACGCACCTTCGAGTTCATACAGGAGAAAAACCTTTCGCGTGTCGTCTTTGCGTCGCTATGTTCAAACAAAAGGCACATTTGCTAAAGCATCTATGTTCTGTGCATCGAAACGTTATATCGTCCAGCGAAAATGACGGCAGGACCAACACGCCAGGAAGATTCAACTGCTGTTTCTGTCAGCTAACGTTTGAAGCGTTACCGGAATTAATAAGACATCTCTCTGGACCGCACAACAGCCTCTTACTCAGTAAAAACTTACATGATTGACAACCATTGTCATGACGCGGGTAGATGCGTCCCCTTGGACTTTGGAAATTCTTTCGACCGATCGGTCGAGTTCAATTGTGATATGTGTTAAAATATAATAACTAGAATAAGTATTTAGGATAAGTGTCACACTATCGCGGAGCGATACTCATAGCGAATCATTTGCAGAGCATGTTAATGCGATTGTGAATATAATTTATAATTACAATCACTTTGCCGATGGGTCCAAAACGTTATAATTTGTTTAAAAATTATAGTTAGGGACCAAAACCTTCCGACATAGTATTTATTTAAAAGATGTATTTCATAGCATAAATATTATTTAAATGCCACCGACACATTAAAACTTAAGCATAGAAAATAGATGTGTTTGTCGAAGAAAAGTTGCGAAGAAGGTACAGATTAATTAGTAAAAGCGTCACGCAAGCTACCTCCTAATTAAAATCAGTGTTTCGTCAATACAGACGACGCGGTTTTCTTTTATTGACCATTTTATAAATAGTAATTAGACCAACTTTATCAAAATATTTGAGGTCAATCGTCTCTAGTCAGAATTGGATTTTAGCACAAATCATTGCGTTGTTCATTCACTGTGAATGATATTTTTATTATTTTTTATAAATTTTTATATTGATATACTACAAACATGTCTAGTGCTTTCAATAAGGTTTTTTTATATGCCTCTACTCTTCTATTATTATTATTATTATTATTATTGATTCAAGTTCAAAATTTATTTCGCACTTTTTCTCTTATTCAAAAATTCTGACTCTGTGTTTCGCAGCTTTTCAAGGACATAAAAATCTCAAATTTAGCTTATGTAACTTACGTAACTTTAATAATAAATGTGTTCGTAATATTAATATAAACTATGCCCTAAATATCATTTCGCGTGTGCCGAATTTTCCAATGTGGATGAACACCAAAGATTTGTAATTGATGTTGTTTTGGTGTACCTATACAATTAAGAAAAATTCTTGGGACCTGAAATGATTTTGATGTGTTATACATATTGTAGGTATCGATTAAATAATCTCATAACATTGCAAATACTTTCTAATTTAAAAATGCGTCAATCTTATTTCTTTTTATTCCTTGTTAAGTATTATTTTAAATCTTTGTCACCGTAAGTTTCCTTTGATTGTCCGGATTCTTGGAGCAAATTTCTATTGTGGCCAGTTTTTTCAGTGTTATTTTAGTTACTGTGTTCGTCTTGCGTTTGTTTCTTGTTCTTAACGCGCTATAGCTTGGCTGAAGGGTGATTCGTCTTTGTAATTCGAAACCAAAAGTAACCTTATTTGGTATGATTTTCGATTAAGTATTAATATTTTGTTGCTAATGATCAAATTTTAATTTCTAAGTAACCTCTCAACTCAAAAAACTAAAGTTACCAGAAAATTGTTCAAAACTTAGATTTAGAAGTCGAATTTCGTTACCTGTCGTTATACCTGATTTTTGTTTTATTTTTGGAGTTTTGTTTTTATTACGTATTAATTGGGGAACAATTTTAAATTAAGAATTGTGATTTTAATTTGTGTTAAGTTTAAGTATGTGATAAAATTACTACGGCGCAGAAACGCTGTCTTCCATCGCGTTTTCCATATTCTCTACGTTGTACATAATTAGGTTTATTATCGCATGACAACACGTCCGTACTACTGCCTTACGTAAATACTGAACAAACTATTTTATAAAAAGCCTGTCTGTGAAAAGAAATACTTTTCTTAGAAACACCACCTTTCTGTCTTCGAACTTTTTATCAATATTTTCGGCAATTTCTTTATAGCAATAGAATTTATTTTCATAGTCAGGTTTAACCTTTTAAATACTTCCGTAGGATATAAGCTTATTGTGATATTTCGGCAGTGCCTTAATATTAACATTTTCAATTCCCTTTGACATTAGTGTGAACGTATTGAGGGTCCTTGAATGTTTACAAGGGTCCTATTTACAGGTATATTAGTATGTCAAAGGGCCGCTTTAAACAGACAAATTTTCTCATGACTTTTTTAAGAACTAATGTAAATAACTAAATTTAAGTGAAAATTAAAAGCCTGTTGAACTTGAATATTTTCTGTTAATTGTAAATTTAAAATTAATTTAAGGTTTCACATAGTGTACAATTTTGTAGATATTTTGTAGTATATTAACATTCTGTAAAAATGTGTTCTTACTTTAGTAAATTAAATAACGAGGATATTTTAGTTACACAAAGGTTTTATTTTCCCTTCTCAGAACATAACTGCAATATACACTGGGGTAGGTCTTGTTCCCGAACACGAAGTTTTTGCCGGAACCATCCAGCTTTATAATTAATCACTAGTAATTCATTTTTATCTATTATTAATAATTTACTAGCTATTTGACCGAGCTTTACTCGGTATTCGATGAAACACGAATAAAATGACATTTTCTAAAAATGATTCCTAGCTAGATCGATTTATCACCCCCGAAACCCTCTATATACTAAATTTCATGAAAATCGTTGGAGTGGATTCCGAGATGCCAATAACAAGAATTGCTCGTTTAAAGATATAAGATATCTTTAAATATATAATTATAATTGGCATAAGAAAAATATAAAAAAATAGTAACATAGAAAAATAAAACCTAGTTGTTGCTCAAATTCCTTATTTGGAATATAAGCTGTATATACATCTCGATCAATAAGAGATGGCGCTATAAGCGATAGGGTAGACGAAACGCACGTAGTTCGCTTATGTGCCCCAAGATGGCTCTAATATAAGTAGAAATAATAAAAATCTCATAATTTTACATTTAGTCAAAGAAACGCATTTATCAGGGTTCTCTTGAACAAAGAAGAGAATAAAAAAATATTATGATGGCAAGAGAGTCAAAATGATAAGGAAAATTAATTTTGTGATGAAACTGTAGACTTAGCTGCGTAGATTATGTGGATGATGCGATTGCAGTTAGACATACGATGTTAAGACAGTGCGCATCAGTGACTACAACGTTCCTCTAAGCTTCTTTAAATATAATTGAAGACGTGAGTGAAAGAATCGAACAAGTAACATTTCGTAACATACGGACAATAACTCATTTTTTCCTTATTTTATTCATAAAACTTGTAACTTATTCACTTCATATCCTTGCTAATATATCTGGATACACATATAATCCACAGTTTTTCTATTTCAAATAATTTTTCCGGCCCTAATGCCTCCATTTAAGCAAAAAAACGATAAGTTTTTTCATGTTACTTACCCTATTCTTCCACTCACGTCTTGAATTATAACATTATAATTACTAAGGGTGGGTTGCACCAGAGGCGTGGTTAAAGTTAAAGTTAAGGTGAAAGTTATGGTTATAGTTAAGGCTAAATTTAGCTTTAACTTTAACCTTAACTTTTACCGGAGAAATTGACAGATGACAGCTGGTCCAACAAGGTTATAAATGAACGTAGGCGGGGCCGCTGCTGGTAAAGGAGAACTGTCAAAAATGGCGTTTTTGTATGATGACAGAGTTAGTTACTTTTTTCGCCACGTGCATTTAAAACCTTGTCGAGCTCTATGGTTATGGTTAAATATGGCATCTTGATGGCGTCCATTTTTAACTTTAACCAAAGATTTGATATTTTGCATTGTAGTTACAGTTATAGTTAAAGTTAGTTGGTGTAACCCAACCTAAGAAAGTAGCAAATAGAGCATCTGATGGTAAATTGCGAGTTGAATTTCTGTACCTTAAAGCCCATCGTTATTCGATAGGCCAACGCGACGGTAAGTAAGTAAAGAGTAATTTCTAATATTTTATAATACTAGAAGAGCCATGTTTCAATGCTGTGAGGCTGCGGCATTGAAGCATGGTACTCCTATAATAGTGAAGACGTGTCACGTGAGTGGAAGAATAGAACAAGTAACATTTCGTAACATTCGGAAAATAACTCATTTTTTCCCTTAGTATATTCATAAAACTTGTAACTTATTTACTTCATAACCTAGCTAATATATCTGGCTACACATTTTTATCCACAGTTTTTCTATTTCAAATAATTTTGCCGGCCCTAAAGCCTCCATTTAAGCAAAAAAACGGGAAGTTAAAACATGTTACTTACCCTATTCTTCCACTCACCTAGTGACTCACCTAGTCTTGAGTTGTCTGTAGTATGGTACGATCTGAAATACTACTCAGTTGACCATTGTTGACTTCACATAACCCAATAAAGTAACGTTGGGTCGTTATAACTATGTCTACGCTACGAATAATAACAACTATACGAATAATAACAACTATTTATTATTCATAGTGTACGATTCAATTTCTACGAAAGTACCATCGGAGGAATTGATTCATAGGCAGTTGACGGACCTACGTCAATTGCACAATAGACATAACGACCAGTAGTTCGACTGCAAAGAGACGGACAGGTTTCAATATCTGTCAAATTCGTCGGGTTTCACTAGGATTATGAACGGAATGTGCCTCGCGCTGGCTGATATAATTCATTTTTAAATATTTAAAATAAAGATTTCAAAATTAGATTCTGTCAATTTTAATCGCATGTGCCAAAATATAAACAACAATACGACCAAAGAGGAATATGTCCAGCGAATATGTAATATTTTTAAATTCGTAGGTGACAAGTTAACAACCCTAGCGAGGATTTTCGTCATAATACGTCAAATTTAAAAATTTCAACATCAGTTCTAAGACGGCATACTCTATCATTCTGTCTACTCTGTCAATTGGTTGGATTATGTCAATTCAATGATAGCTGTGATGTATGATCTGTCGGCTGGGTTTGACACAACGCGACCAATTTACGTAGGTCCGCCATCTGTCTATGTATCAACCTCTCCGATAGTAGGTACATTAATATGATACAATACTATAATAAATCAAGTTCACTATCATCAGCATAATAACAGGCAATTTTGCCTATGCAAAATATTGGACTATTCCAATTAACAATGTTTAATGAACATCCAGGACATTTCGTAACGTTACGCGTCGTCACGCGGCACGACACGACAGTTTAGAACTGACCGGCTAAGGCAGAAGGCGTTGACTTAGGTCAGTATATAGAATTTACTGTAGACTAGTATCGAGGAAATTGCATTCCTAATTAGTTGACAGACCAAAGTCATTTGGTCGGATGACGGACTGTCCGCTGGGTTTTGATGTAACGCGACCAAACTACGTAGGTCCCCATCTGCCATACTATCAGAGAAGTTGATTCCTAGGCAGATGGGGGACCAAAGTAATTTGGTCGCGTTACGTCAAACCCATCAGACTGATCACAGCTAACATTGAATTGACCTAAACCGACCACATGACGTAGGTCCTTCAACTGCCTAGGAATCAATTTCCTCGATGGTACAATTAATGTGGGCTATTGCACTGGTCATTACGTGTTATTTAAATTGGTAGTACTATCGCTGCCTGTAGTGCATAACATAGGTTACTAAAATTGAGATAAAATTAATTGAAATGGAGTATAGTTAATGGATGATCTTATGGATGATGGCTCGGTTTATAAGGTGTTTTAATAGGAGTTTATCTTTTGAATACTGTTGTTGATTAGTAAAAGTTTTGATGTTAGCGTAAAGTACAAATAAATAGAGGAAGTACCGACTACATACTAAAAAAAACTCAGAAACTGGGTACCATGAACAATCTTATTAATTACTATACTCCATTTCAAGTCATTCTGAAATTTTTGATCTTTATGTAAGTAAATAAATCCCACCAAAAACATTTCATGTAAAATGTTACCTCGACGACCACAAAAGGTCTGTCCTGTGAAAAAGACATCAGATCTAATGTAGAGCCAAGCTTCTGAATATACGCGGCCTAACTCTATCGACCCTAACTCCAACAAATTCTACATATCAGAAAGTATGTACTTCCCTGTTTCGCTACCGTCGTGGAGGTGAGGCGAATATTTATTTTCTGATCAGAAGTAAGTAGCTTCGCTTGGCTCGTCTCGGCGGGGATACTACCGTGTCCCCGGATAATATGTAGGACGGGTAGGACGGCTGTGATCCCCACAAAAGTGTAAGCCATGGTAATTTGAACATTAATTTAGTCGAGCTTCAATTTTTTTAAATTTTAAATATCAAAACTATTTCAATTGTAGCATAAATTCCCGTGGTAATGTATTTGTGTAGTTATTTGCTGTGCAAGAAAGAAGCGATCAAAAATAACTATAGTACTTTCATATTGTTTTACTCGACGCTATCAAAGTGGAAATAGAGTACTTACTACAGAATAAACTACAGATATTATTAATTGTTCAAGTATTTTTGTAAAACTAATTCATTTATCCCTAAAAAATCACTTCAGTGCAAGTTTACTCAGGGCCTATTAGAAATACCATCCACCGATTACGATAAGTCCAAAGTTTATTTCACTACCGGCAACCGACGCATAAAAGTAAAACAATTCATTAGCTGTTTTCCTTTAAGCTAGGGCTCCCCAAACTGTGCGTTGCGACGCCCCGGGGGGTCGCGAGTCGTGACACTGTCCCAGGGGCGTCGCATGTCAACACGACCAAATCGAGTAAGCGCCGCGCGCATTGTGTCAATCTTACATCCCGGGGTTCCCGGGCAGTCTAATTCCCCGGTTTCAGAAGCTATGCTCAGAAAAGCTAGCGCAGCCTTCACATTAGCCAGCCTTGCTGGCTTTAATATCTTTCATAAATATATCTTTTAATTTTTATGCTTATGTTTCGATTTGGTTCCTAAATCCTAATAAAAATATAATTTTCCAAATATAAGTGTTTATATGATAATTGATAACCTATGTAGGCTGGTTCTAAAATTAGAAAGTATTTTTGGGGGCTGGGTTGAGGGGCGTCGTAAAGAAATGGCAAAGTCCCAAGGGGGTCACAGTACAAATAAGTTTGGGAAGCCCTGCTTTAAGCAGTGAAACGTAGAGTTTGACGTTTGTGGATCAAGAAGATGTTGCCTTCTGTTATATTTTTACATCTTATGGTTTGGGTAGTTAATATAGAGTGAAGCTTGATTAATTATTCCTAACATTATACCTAGGAATAAAACCTTACATTTTAGGGCTACCTATAAAGAATAAACGCATTCCCTAACACTTATTTTGACTGTCAAGAGTCAAGACCCTTCAATTCAAGAAAGTGTGGAATGAAATTTGAAATTAAAACGGTACAAAATATATACAATATAATTATTATATGCACATTTTTTTTCAATTGTGTTTTCTTCAAGATATGTCTAAGTTAAATTTCTTCTATATTACAGATCTAAAATATTTAAAAGGTAGTGTAGGCAACAGGTAACCTAAGTCCACTGTTGCTTTTGGTATTTTGCAGCAAGTACTCTCAATTTTCAAAGAGGGCACAAAGCTTATTGTCCTGCAGGCTAGACCAGGTTTAAAAATAGACGAGACAAAAAGTCGCCGCGAAACCGGTACACAGATGCAAGTTTTTGCTGGAACCTTCGTTTCATGGGAACATTCCAAAACGCATCTTCAAGCTCAGTCGCTATGGGTAATTGTTTTTATGCGCTATTTGCGAAGATGTTTGCACTTATTAGTTGCAGTGGCTATTTAATTCCTCCATCGTTTTCTTGGAGTATAATATTTGCTTATTGAGAGAATCACAAGTCCAACAAAGTTTGTTTTTCAAGTTACCAATAGACAATTATTGCTGTCTGACCTAATGCTAGAGGACTGAGGAGTATAGTTAAACACAGTCTGGCATCAGCTAAGCTACGAATGAGGATTTTTTTAATCCAAAAGGCGAATCGAGGCATGAAACTTAACTTCATAACTGTAATATTATGTAATTTTTTAAATTATATGCACATTAGTAAAACAAGAAAGACAATTGAAGTTGTTAAAAAAGCAGCCTGTATGTTCATCATTATTGCCCCAACTGTGTTAAAATAAACTTAACAGTAACACAAATCTTACATAAGTCAGCACATATCTTTAAATATTTAGATATAAACGATATACAATAATATGTTAATCCTAAGAACCGCAGAATATGCTGAATAGATAAAAATAACCCTACAAAAACCCTATTAAATAGTCTATAATATTGGCTTTGGTAATCCTGAGTGAGAGTTTATGTCTAGAACTATAATTATTATGATCGACAGACTAGACGCCTAGCAGTCTAGTAAAGTGGGCATTCCACATTTATAGGCTATAATCTACGCTATTAATACTTTAATGTGAAAGGAACACGATAATACCACAATTTAAAGATCGACATTTTTATTGCATAAATCTTTGTTTAAGCGAAAAAACTACTAGTAGTAGCTGGTTTAAAGCCTCTGCTTTAAACCAGCAAAATTATTTAAAATAAAAAAATGCGGATTTCATGTATACCATAATAAACACATTACATAATAGATATTATATTAGCCAGATCATGAAGTAGCTGAGTTAAAGGTTTGTTCAAATTATAAATATGGAAAAAGTGAGTAATTATCCTTATGTTATAATTTTTTTGTTATCCACTTCATCCACTTATATCTTCTATTTTAAATATTTCTGCTGTATTTAGATATGGACTCTGGCTTCAAATTTGCCCTACGTAGAAATTTTATTTGGCTTCTAGGTTTAACCATGTAAAATATTTTAGTCACTTTTATTTCTTTTGGCATACTTGCAAGCGACCAACCCCATAAAATTGTCCTTTGTTCATTTGCAAAATAGAAATAAAAGGTTAATGGATACCTCTATTGCTACTTATAAGTTTATGATTGCTACCACGATCTCCGTATAAGGCATACCCATACAGGAGTCCCATTAGCGACCGGTCCGCCCGGGAGGTTTATAAGGCAGCGTCGGGAGCGTGCACATCATTCCCCTGGCAGTACTGCCAGCAGACAGTCCAGCACCAAGTCAGCGCAACATCATGTGGTACCTGCTCCTCCTGGTCTCGGCGGTGTCCGCCCAAATCCCATCGCTGGGATGGTGCCCGGATTATCAGGTAAGGAAATTTTGAGATTTATTTGTTTTCGGATTTTGTCCAAATCTTAGTCACTTTCTGTTTTTTTTTTTATGAAATAAGGGGCAAACAGGTCACCTGATGGAAAGCAACTTCTGTCGCCCATGGGCACTCGCAGCATCAGAAGAGCTGCAGATACGTTGCCGGCCTTTTAAGAGAGAATAGAGTAATAGGGGAGAGTAGGGATGGGATGGGAAGCGAATAGGGGAGGATAGAGTAGGGGATTGGGCCTCCGGTAAACTCACTCACTCGGCGAAACACAGCGCAAGCGCTGTTTTACGCCGGTTTTCTGTGAGAACGTGGTAGTTCTCCGGTCGAGCCGGCTCATTCGTGCCGAAGCATGGCTCTCCAAAGTCTAAAATAAAGTCTTCAGCAACAATATCTAATTTCAGCTGAAGGTAGTTTTAATAACGAAAAAATAGCATTGGGATTTTGTGGGACACCATTTCAATAAAGAAAGACAATATGAATGATTTTAAAAATAATTATATTATTTTACTAGGAAATTGATAATAACAACGTCTTCTCTTAATGGTTACATCCTACTTCCTAGGATTAATAGGATAGGATAGGATTATTAACATAAACCTCCCAACATAAGAGTCATCCCCACTTGCTAACTTGATTAAAGGACCCACCATTTTACAAATCAATAACTAAATTTTAAAACGACTAGTGATCGCCCAATGGTCGAAATTCGACCTTAGTTTCAACGATATTAGGACTACTGTCTATATTTTGTAAAAAAATATTGACTTTATCATATTTTTTCAACTCTTGTCTCTGGGACTCAGCTGATCTGAGACTGGCCGTGTAAGCATTGTCTAATAGTAGCTCAGATTCAATAAAAAAACCTATAATCCATTTTCAATTTGTCACCTTTTTGTCAACAGACTTCAACCATAAATAAAAGAGTATAATTCGTATGTATAGGCATGTCACTCAAAAATCTGTCATTTTTCCTAGTGTGTGTGTTGTAGTGTGTGTAATGTTTTATTTGTTAAAAATATAGAGTAAAGGCTTACTTTCAAAATAATATTAGCTCGATGCACACCTTCACCATGTAAACTATAACTGTGCAAAATTACATTCACCTACGTTTCCCCGTTTTTCGTCAAAAGGGATACAAAGTTTTTGGCTCACGTATTAATTAATATACATATATATATATATATATATATATATATATATATATATATATATATATATATATATATATATATATATATATATATATATATAACCGATGCGTCTATCGTAAGAAGCTTCGTGCTATGAGACTATACCATTGGACGATACACGCAGATCGTCCAATGGTATCGTTTTAAGCACGAAGCACTACGCAGGTGCGGCCCGGGCATTATTATAATAACAGAACTGACCTGACTCAACCGAGTTCGGTTTACTCTCTGTTTCGATGGCACAAGCCGGTCAGCGACCTACACTGGTTACGTTTTCATATGAGCCACTTTTACTAGTTTTTGTCAGCGAAGTTATCAATAAACATACAATATCATAATAATAGTGATAGCCTTCGTTAAAAAATAAAACTCTTATTTAATTCGATTATGACCTACTAAATTAAACATTAGCATTTATCTATTTAATATTTGCTAAACTCATATTTCTCATTAGCTCTATATTTTAAATGTTAGTTACAATCGCAGAATTATGCCATCACAAAAGTTGCTAGAAACAAAACAGTAGAACAAAACCGCTATGGAAATGCATTTCTGTGCTCACAGTCGTAAAAGCATTGTCAATAGCAACGACTGTTTGTGGTTAGAGCATTCCTAGCCGCTATGCAAATAATGTAGGATTCTAGGACCTAACGGGGCTATTCAAGGAAAATACACAATTGCATTAAACTTGAAGCCTAGAAAGAGAATAGTTAAATGCATGGGAAAGGACTTGGGCATGGAATAGAATACTTAATGACTGGCACTGCATGGAAATTAGTTATTTAGATGCAAGTGCAGTTAAAGATGTAATCAGTAATCATATGAGTTGTCAGGACTTTGGTTGAACCTACATTACTAGATAGTAACTTTGAATGGTAATAGTACCCAATGTTTCTAACGTTTTACACGTTAGAAACATACCCATACGAAAACTGATGTTTAAATAGATTTTACCATTATGAAAATTAGATACACCCAACTACATTATTTTATACGTAGGTAGGCCAAAACGTGGTAGAGCCATGCTTCGGCACGAATGGGCCGGCTCGACCGGTGAAATACCAAGGGCTCACAGAAAACCGGCGTGAAACTGCGGCGTGAAAACCGGCGTGTGTTTCGCCGAGTGAGTGAGTTTACCGGAGGCCCAATCCCTATTCCCTTCCCTACCCTCCCCTATTCCCTTCCCGTCCCTACCCTCCCCTATTACCCTATTCCCTCTTAAAAGGCCGGCAACGCACTTGCAGCTCTTCTGATCCTGCGAGTGTCCATGGGCGACGGAAGTTGCTTACCATCAGGTGACCCGTTTGCTCGTTTGCCCCCTTATTTCATTAAAAAAAAAAAAAACCTACCGCTCTTACAGGGATTCATGCCGGTCAGAAGAGGCGGGCCACAGGTAAGAGTCAAGACGATAAAAACAATTTAGAGCATTGTCTATCTTGTCCTAATAATAATCCCGCCCGCAAAGGGCACAGAATTGTCTCCGTTACCAATCTTTCGTATTCCGACAAGAGTCTGCTTCTCCATACAATATGGTCGTAACTAGTACGGTACAATTTTGACGAGGAGACTCTATTTGCATACACACTAGTCGATGAAAATTTCCAGAATTTCGACTGGTGGACATTAAACGGGAGAATTTTGTCATACTTGCAAACAAAGCTGGACTTATATCGTAGAAGTTGTCTAGTTTGTCGCTTCTTTATAGAATCGCTGATCAAAATGTATGGAATTGACATTAGACGAGTCGAACGTCAACGTATATTAACGAACGCTTAAAGCTCTGAAAAGAAGCGATGAAGATAAAGTCTTGGCTAAAGGACCTGGAATTGCTTTAAAAGACAATATTTAAAAGCCTAATTCTTTTTCAGCCGATGGCAAACTTCAACGTGAACCGGTTTTTGGGTTCCTGGTACGAAGCTGAGAGATACTTCACCGTGTCTGAGCTCGGCAGCCGCTGCGTCAAGACGAAATATGAGAGCACCCCCGAAGGCAGGATCCTGGTCTCCAACGAGATTACTAACTCTTTGTAAGTAGACAACGGATTTAATTATAATGTTTATAAGGAGGCTATATTGCCTAATTTACTAAGATATACAGTGCTATAGCTTTATAGGATTCTCGTTTTAAGTACTTGAATGGGAAAAAGTTGTTTCCTGATAGATGAGAGAGAGATTTTGCTGCATTCTCCTAAGTTTATATAACACATACTTTAATTCGTCACTCTACATGTTATTTTAATTCCTCTCTCCCAGAACTGGCTTAAAGCGCGTGATGGAGGGTTCTCTCCAGACCATCGGCCGCGAGGGCGAGGGTCGTATCATCGTCAAGTACTCCTCCCTGCCCGTGCCCTACGAGAACGAGTACAGCATCCTCGACACTGACTACGACAACTACGCCGTCATGTGGTCCTGCAGCGGCATCGGCCCTGTGCATATCCGTGAGTATTTTGTCCGATTGAAGGCTTTTTTTGCTGAATCAGATTAATCGGTTATTTCCACTAGCTTAAAAAAATCGTCTTATTTTTGAGAAAAATTACTATTGGCATATATACTTATATACTGGACGCTACGTTAAATAAACTCGGGATCATATTTTTAACTTTGCAGAACTCATAAATATTATCATGGAATACAAAAAAATACATTATTATAATCGATATTTCAGGAAGGTTTCAAATCTCTTTTCAAATCGATAACTCACTGCTTGATAAATGATAAGACTCAGGAGCCCTCTTGATATTTTATGGGATGCTAGCTTCAGCTGAAGTGGATAGCTTCTCAGCTATCATAAGGAAATGTGTGGCATCCCTGATACATCGGGTTCGGGGCAGCATCAACAGCCTCCTGAGAACAGTTGCGGAGAGACTGGACGTGGACAGTGCTATGATGCAGCACTGGACTCGCGTCCACCTAGTTAAGGACACTAATATCACGTATAATAGTTACATTATACGTGATATTGTGCTTGTCCCATAATATATTATTATAATTCGCAATGCTGTACTCTTGCTAACATAGTTTTTAAGTTAAATGTTTACTAACACTATATGGTCCACAGACCGAAATAAAAACGTTTTATTTTTATTTTTATTTTTATTTTTATTTTTATTTTATTTTTTATTTTATAAAATTATTTTGCTTACAGAAAACGCTTGGATCCTAACCCGTGACAGACTAGCGCCGCCCATGGTGATGCAGTACGCATACGCTGCGTTGGATAGATACAAGATCTCCAGAACTTTCTTCGTGAAGACCAACCAGGCCGACTGCAACGTCCTGCCCCTACCAGCCGCCACTGCCTTGCAGAGTGACGAGTTCGTCGTAGACCTCAAGAAGAGCCCAATCACTGAAGAAGCTAAGGAAGACGTTGTGCCTCTAGAGGTAAGCAAATTGTCTGGCAGAAACCGCTTACAGCGGTAAGGCCGCCATTTCGATATCTAAAATATATTTTTTTTTTGTTTTATTTCTCTTGTTTTGTGTTATTCATTTTGTACGTGTATGTTCAGATAAACGATTCATAAAATATTAAATATATAAAAATGAGCAAAAACTTATTTAGTCCGTAACATTTGTGACAAAGAAATAAAGAAGAACTTTTGTATCACATAAGATTTTGACAAGTATGCCAAAATCTTATGTGCTACAAAAGTTTTTTTATGAATCCTTCCTTCATAAAATTTCTTTTATGAAGGAAAATTTAATTTGATCTAAAGCTAAAGATCATTTTATCTTGACTTGTACAGTTGCAAGTTTTAGTCGTCTAATATTATTATATAAACAAGATTTTTGTTGTAATTTGCTTATAATTCCATTACAAATCTAATAGACCGTAATTATATTTTACAGAAAAGCGTTCCAGTAGTCATTCCAGAGGTGATCAGAGAGAACGTCCCAGTAGAACGCTCAGCCGCACCAGAAATCCCAGAAGAACCGAAACCAGCGATGCAAGAACTTGAAAAGAAGGAGGAGAAAAAACCAGAAGAAATGAAAGATGACAAAGAAAAGAAGACTGAAATCAAGGAGAAGAAAGTCGGAAGAAAGTACATTCATAGGAATCATTGAATTATGAGAAGTATCTAAACAATGGGGCTACTCAACCAAAAATTGTATTAGATACAAGAAAGCCGCTCAATTTAGCATAGTCAATAAATACTAAGCAAATGGAAATCAGACCGAAAATAAACTGATAAAAACTAACTCTTATTGTATTATTCGTTCTATTAAATATTAAAAAGTAAAAATTGTCTTAAAAGTAAAGGGGCTATCTCTTTACTTTTAAGACAAAAATTGAGTATCTTACTAATAATATCAGATATCAGTTACACTTATCAGAGTTTTATACCAAATAGAAATTGTTGAGAGAATACTTCATGATTATGCTGAAGTGCGTAAAGTATAATAACTACAACATTATAATCTATCACACATGAATTTGATTTACCAACTGGCTCATAGAGTCTGAATAGACAATATAGAGCTGATGATGATGATCATGAATGAGCAGTATTTTATTGCTACCAGTAGCGCCATCTTATTTTAATACAAGAACTATTCGTTGAAGGCCGCAGTCTCGAAACTTACATAAGTTTCGATAGATGTCACTTTTCTAGAGCCTTGGCCTTTGGTTATAGTTTGTCCTTTACAATTTAACTTATTTTTTTAATAATGACTGTTGTCTGTTAAAATTAATAACTAGGTACCTTTTCAGAGAATATTAGTTTTTTTTAAACACAAATGTCAATGCTTTAGAATTTAGAAATCTAAGTTGACTCTATGTAGAGTTGCATGGTTAAGCTCCCTAAAATGTTGCTCTACAATTTCAAATTTAGACAAAAATTTGTTAAAATTTTTACAAACTTCCTTTACTTTTAACGTAGACTTGTAAAAAAATTTTAAAAAGTAAATATTCATCATCGTTCATGCTAAGATTCGAACTCACGTTCGTCCACGAACTTGTACGAAAATTTCGTCGCATCTTTCGACTGGGAGCGTGGCGTCTCCTGTAATCCGGCTACTCGGAGGTCGGGTGCGGAGGATGGTTTGAGGTCGGGAGCCCTGGGGCTGAGTGGCCCATGTTGACCGGACGTCCACACTAAGCCCGGTATCAATATGGACCCCCCGGGGGAGCTCGGGGGGTGCAGGTTAACTAAGGAGAGGCGAACCGGGCCAGGGGGGAAACCCAGCAGCCAAAAGTCTCCGTATCGGGCAGTAGTGGGATAGCGGCCGGGAGTGGGCGCTCAGTTACAGCCCGACCAACACAATCAGACCCGTTCCTTTTGTCGTTTTTCCTAAAATATTTTAACTCTACCTCCTTCTTTCTCAATAATAATAATTCTTCTAATTTATTTATTGTTTTATACTACACCGTTTTAAAAGAACATGAATTATTATCGAGTTAATTTTTTCCATTGGTTTCGCAATATAATTAATTAAGTACATAAATTAATTCCTAAAAAATATTAATAACAAGGAACTGATTGATGAAGTCATGTTTTATCTAGAAGCTTGATGTAGTATTATGGTAATGTCAACTAATCTAACTATGTATTAACTTTTCATACGAACTCGGAACTATGCATACTAGTAAAGCGAAATTGTGTCTGTTTGTCTATCTACCTGTTACTTCACTCTTCCTGTACCTACCGATTTTGATGAAGTTTTATAGTATAGAGATTCCGAAAGTCCGGAATAATATTATTGTACGGTTTGAAAATAAATTTTGGCGCAACTAACAGCGGGCCACATCAGCTAGTATCAGCTCTGGATTTATGTACAGGCAGTATAGGCCATGGCTTATGAGCGGCGTTCTATGGCGTCCTAGGGGGAGCAGCGTCCCAGGATGGCGGCAGAGACCAGAGTTCGTATAGGCGGCAAGATTAAAGTGCCCCATACTCATAAAAAATATAAACCCGGCCCTGGCTAGCATAGTTAATCAGGGTAAGTTCGGAAACAGGGTGAGCTTGGATACAGGGTGAGCTCGGATACAGGGTGAGCTCGGATACAGGGTGAGTTTGGATACAGTATGAATTCGGATACAGGGTGAGTTCGGATACAGGGTGAGTTCGGATACAGGGTGAGTTCGGATACAAGGTGACTTCGGATACAGTGTGACTTCGGATACAGGGTGACTTCAGATACAGGGTGAGTTCGGATACAGGGTAAGTCCGGATAATTCAAGTTAACGCTAAATTAATACCTCGATCGTGGGAATCGCAGACATAATAGATTTTCAATTATTATACGACAGCCGGGTGCCGCTTGGGGATTGATGGGTTAAACTACAGTTGCGGTACGGTACTGTACTACAGTTTGCGGTTGCAGTGCAGTATGGACTATGGAGTATAAAATTTTATACTTACATAATATTATGTATGCCCGTAGTGCCAGGCAAAAAAAACGCTGACCGGGACTCCGGACTTACCCGGTGTCCGAACTTACCCTGATTAACCTTTTCGTAAGTATATTATTATTGTCATAATGGTCAATACCACGCAGTGACCTAGGGTCCCTTAGACCCTAGGTCAGTGCGCGGTGTTGGTCGGGATAATGTAACGGCAACTAAGATAGTACCGTACACAAGTTCAGTGTTAGTCAGTCTTAACTCTCAGTCCATCGCTATACCACTGACCAGTGCGTTGTGTTTACTTTAATAGTATAATAGTGATTTAAATCAAGGTGAGCTCTAGAATTAGTTACTAAAATTTTATTTTGAGTGAGGAAAATTAGTATCGTTCGTAATTTATATAATATGAGTTTATGACACAATAATTACTATTAAAGGTACATTTTTCCGGTAATTATAAAGTTTTTTAGATTGTGCCAATTATTTCAGCAAAAAAACAAGTTACAATAATTATTATGTCACTTTAGAATACATAATAATTATGATGTAGATTGTAGACAAACGAATTATTCATAATAATGTACCTAATAATTATTAATAATAATATTATGTCCCTTGGATATATTTTTACTAAGTAGCAAAACGCAAAAAAGTAGCTAAATGCCGGCTGCCGGTATTATTAATTTAGTTTTAAGTACCTAGTAATTCTATTTAAGAAGATAATTCACATTATGTTGGTTTGGTAGTGAATCAATGTCTACTTGTGCCAGTAGTTGAATCTACCAGTTAGTGATGGATTACTTCTGATTGTATCTGACAATAAAAACGTAGGTACTAGGTTCTAACTGAAAGATTCACCACATTAAAATCATTTCAAAGACAATACGTTATGTGTATTACAGGATGCATCAAAACAAAGTGATATAATTAATAGGTACTTTAAAGTGTGTATGATTCTCATATTATAATATAAAACTCTATAATAATTATAGAGTTCACTCTGACAGCGGCAGCGCTAGGAGTTTTTTTTTTTTTATCCAGGGCGAATTCATGATGTTAGAGCGCTTGCCCTGGATACAAAAAAAAATAAAAATACTCTATCAACCCTCCTACTCCTACTTTCAACTCTCTGCAATGAGAAATGACATTGACTCTGTACAAGGCTAAGGACACCTACCCATACACACCCTAAAGTATCACCACTTTATGATGATAATAATTATCTACACCTATTATATTATATTAGATGCATTAGGTACAGACTAAAGATATATAATAATTTTTTAAGTTTTCAAGAATCAAGAATCAAGATCATTTATTCACAGATATGTAGTCAAAAGGGTAACAAAGGTTGTAATAGTTCTTACATATCCTACCATAACAATGGTGTGTGAATATCATTACTGTATACAGAACAAATTAAAATAAATTAAACATTATTCATAAATTAATTAGATATTTTTATACAAAATTATTTCTACATATTAACCAATCCAGTATTTCATTTTAGTCAAGAGTATCACATTTTTTGTCAATATAAATATTATACATGTCAACTATTATAATATAAATGTCAGTAATTTAGATTAGATTACAATTAATACAATTTCTAGAGTTAATTTAGGTCGGGTAATGTTTTCGTTCTGAATACAAGAAGTAGTCGTTTAGGTTATAAAAACAGTTTTCTAAGAGCCATATATTTAACTTTTTTTTTGTATGAATTAAATGACAGAGATTTGAAACAGTCTGGTAAGTTATTATATATGTCAATGGCTTGTATGTATGTATTATTTTTATAGATATCTAAATTAAATTTTGGACGATAAAGTTTATATTTAAATCTGTTATTTTTACGTTCTGCTCCTGATTTTAATTCAAAATACTGTGGATGAAACTTAAAAAAGATATGTACATGCAAGCTAATGGCAATATGTTGTATTTTTTAAAAAGCTGTCTACAACTGTCCATGGGCGAGGCGCCAGAAATAGCTCTAACACAATTTTTTTGAACTCTGAAGACTTTTTCAATTTCTACCGAATCACCCCATAGCAAAAGACCATAGGAAAGATTAGAAGAAACGTAGCCGTGGTATGCCGTTAGAGCCGCTTCAGTGCTCACACTGTTTGTTGTGTTTTGTTAAAATATCCTCGTTTCCGCAAAAATCACCAAAACGTGTGTTTGCGTTAAAATGTCTAACCACAAAAAACCCTGAACTTTTTTACAGCACGCGCTAAAAATAAAAAAATCGGCCAAGTTGGACTCGAGCACGAAGGGTTCCGTACCATTAAAAAGCAAAATTTTAAATTAGATAAAAAATGTGTTTTTTTTTGTATGGAAGCCCACCTTAACTATTTATTTTATTTAAATTTTATTATTAATTATTAAAGTATAAATACAACTGAGTATTTTGAACTGAGCACTTGAAATGTTCACAAAATAAATATATTATTGATATCGATCATAAAATAGCAAAAAAATTACGTTTGTTGTATGTTGTATGCCTTTAAATATTTAATTTGTTTTGTTTTTAGTATTTGTTGTTATAGCGGCAACAAATATTCACAATGTGTGAAAATTTCTGAAATCTTGCTATAGCGGTTCTTGAGATACAGCCTGCTGACAGACAGACAACGAAGACTTAGTAATAGGGTCCCGTTTTTACCCTTTGGGTACGGAACCCTAAAAACTAACAGTCAAGCTACCTCGTCACAGTTCGACTACTGTAAACAAAACCATTAACAAAACTGACATTAGCCGTGAGAGACTAAAATAGGAAACATAATAGAACATTAGTTAGCATCAATTGGTATTAACTATTAACAAAAGCGTACTGTACATAATGATTGTCATATTATCCTGGTATAGTACGTTAGTAAGTACCGAATACGTAGGTATCGTAATCGTTTTATAGTTTTTCCATACAAACGTATTCCCCAATTTACTCCCTGGACAATGCGTCTAGAGTCTGGACACTAGAGTCTAGACAAATGTTTTTTATACAATATTAGATCTGTTGAAGCTATGCCTCTACGTTCGATTTTTTTTAATTTACTAATAAATAAAAAATATGACCCTTCAAAAATAACAAAAAATTAATGCCCCGTACCCCGCCAATTTACCGACCATAAAACAAATTAGAAAGATCTTTAAGATAAAATAAAAACGTAGAGGCATAAACTCACTCTTCCTGAAGATTTTTTAAAATAAATTAGATAGGCTCTATTTTGAAGGAGGAATCAGAGGACTATAATAAATATGTATGTTACGCTCAAAGACCGAAAACGCTCAGTGAGCGAAAAAATAGCTCACAAGTTGTGACTTGTGAGTCACAACGCGTTGTGGACGCGAAATTCGCGTCGTGGCTCTAATGAAAACAGCCACACGGCTTGCACTGAAACGTACGTGCGGAACTCGTTCCGTTCGAAACAAGTGAACGTGTGCACCATTTAATTTATTTTATACTGATTCCATACATTCGGATTTTCGAGTACGGAAAACGAAATCGGAAATCGAATATGGAAAACGTATGTATGCTGCGGCTGCGGCCAGCCTAGAAACCTGAAATAAGCAAGGATCATTTCTGATGTCGCGGCGCGTCGTAACTCGTATTGTGCTACAGCTTACATAGACTGCTTCTAATGGGATTCATCTTCATCCTACTATTTTTTTTTCACATTTTATTATTTTTAAAGGTAGGTATCTGCACTGGTTTAACAAGCTACAACGTCATTATTTCGAGAAAGTATGAAATATAAAATATTAATATTATTATGTCGATGCTCGGATCAGAATGATGACTTTATTCTAATTTTATGTGCAATGAAAGGCATTTATTATTTCGGTTTAGCTGTTTCGGGGGAGTTTCGCAACAAACACCGTGACATGAGAATTTTAATTAGTTAATAATAATATTACCTATTCTAATTAAAAAAATGTTAGTAAGTATGGAATCTAAAACATTATTTTTCACGCTCCTATTATATACAACGGTGTCCTAAGTACAACCAGAGTCTAGTATTTACTAGTCTGTGGCATGTGGTACAACATTACTATTCAAAAGCGAACCAGGGCCTAGCTTACAATTCCTATTTCTAGTTGTAGACTTCTAGTTCATCAATACCGTTAATTTTACCGCAAGTAATGGACTTGGTCCATACAATGTGTGTGGATACAGAATACATAGGCTTTTTATTATGATTCTTTTCAAGTATTAACTATTAGCGAATATTACTGAGCGCTCAAAGAGAATTAGTGAATTTAATGAAGGTTTATTAACCTTATCTATTGATAAGCATTTTCTATTAAACTATTCAGTAATTTAAAGATAAGAAATAAATACCATTGAGTGCGGCCGTTAGAACTTAGAAGGAATCTCAATTACGGATTTAAGCCAACCGCACCACATAGTTGAAGTGGCCAACAAGCAAAAGATATACCTAGTTAACTTTACGGGCAATAATATTCATAAGGAATATTGTGAGACCAAAAATAGTACTTACTTATATCTCAATCAAAAAGCAAGAGCGAGGTTTTTGAAATAGCAACAACACAACAAGAAAGATCTATACTAGTATATACTAATATTATAAATGCGAAAGTAAAGCGTATGCGAAAATAAGCTAAAAATTTGGCATAAAATATAAAGTTTAATTTAAAAAATTGAAATATTATGTGGACACTGCACAGCTATTTTGATTTAAGGGGTACCAGGGTTTTTTTTATAAAAACTTTTGACACCAATTTTGTTGACATCGCGATAAACTGAAGTCCACGCGGACGAAGTCGCGGGCAACAGCTAGTATATTATAATATTTTCTCAAATAGCGAGAGGAACTCAGATTGAAGGAAGACGTATAATGCATTATTTAACCTGCCTAGTTCAAATTAGAAGTATTATTGTACTATTATCTATTCTGTCGTGTTATGGATCAGGCTGTTGATGAAGATGATTACGATCGATGAAGTGGATCTGAACTTGGCATTAAATTGGATTTCAACTATTTTTTTTGGCTAATAATTTGCCGATAGGAACTTGGCCCTATTTTAACAGGTATGATTTTTTTAATTAAATAAGGGGGCAAACGAGCAAACGGGTCACCTGATGGAAAGCAATTTCCGTCGCCCATGGACACTCGCAGCATCAGAAGAGTTGCAGGTGCGTTGCCGGCCTTTTAAGAGGGAATAGGGTAATAGGGGAGGGTAGGGAAGGGAATAGGATAGGGGATTGGGCCTCCGGTAAACTCACTCACTCGGCGAAACACAGCGCAAACGCTGTTTCACGCCGGTTTTCTGTGAGAACGTGGTATTTCTCCGGTCGGGCCGGCTCATTCGTGCCGAAGCATGGCTCTCCCGCGTATAAAATTCTTTTTTTGTTAGATTTTGGTGGGATTCAGACTACTTTAGCCACTACGAGGGCACTTTTGCTTCTATGATCCATCATCCATGCTGGTTGACTACCGAAATCATCCCTCCTTTTTGGGTTCACCGTGATCGGGTAAAACACATGACATCATAGCGCGAACGGTCACTCCTTAAGTAAACAAGTGAATCGCATAAGTAAATGTTTACACAGACGTAGAACTTGTAAATTTTAGAGTTTTTGTGATAACCAATCTATTGTTAATCATAACTCATAACTCGTAGTATTTTAGGCGTGCCCGTGCTTAAATATTTTAGAATTTTTTGCCGCTTTGTTGTGTGTTTCGGATTTTCTTGAAGGTGGGTAAAGTAATATATACTTTACTAGATAATATTATTATAAATGCGAAAGTCTGTCTGTCTGTCTGTCTCGCTTTCACGCCAAAACTACTGAACCCATTGTAATGAAATTTTGTACACAGATAGTGAAGAGTCTAGACTCTAGACTCTAGAGCCTGAGAAAGGACAATAATATATCCTTTTTAACTGGAAAAAATAATAACCTTATCCAGTTTATAACCGACTTCCAAAAAGGAGGAGGTTATAATATCAAATATGTCTATGGATTTTTTTTTGTATGGTCAACGATTACTCCGCCGTTTGTGAACCGATTTTTTTTGTATAGAGTTTAACCCCAATTTGGTGTCATGTTCAAAAAAGTGGTAACCTGATGAGGGGATCCATGAGTAATCGAGGGAACTCCTCAAGATTTATATGGAAACATATAGTGATTTTGGTTTTTTGTGAAGGATCCTAGGCATATGCTACCAAAAAGTAAGATTTTACACCAAGGTATGCTATGGTTCCGAAGATACTAAGAGAACTCCGGATTCCTTATAGATACAAGTTATGGGGGTTTCTGCGATGTTTTAAGAACTGAAAGCATAATATTATGCTACTATGCAAATTACATTCATCATCATCATCACTACCATCACACTATGCATCGTTATGAGTGAGTCGAGACTTGAGTGTGTCGAGTGATTTTGAATATATTATTTTAGCCAGTTTTGTTTTCTGGGTTGACTGTGGGAACACAGAGGAAAATCTGGCCATTTTTTTGGGTTTTTGGACGTTCTTATCTTTTTTAATAATAAAATTATCTAAAAAAAAAAAGAAAACATACGGACATGCTTATGGTGGCCATAGATTCAGGAAAAAAATCATAACTCTACCGGCATTATCCAGGGAGGAAACAGGGGACAACGTTTGTATGGAAAAACGGTGGTGTGGACTCCTCTTAATGTTGCTCAGAATATTTGTTCTGTATTCTGATTTCTGAGTAATGTTGTTACAAATAAAATGATTTAAACTTGGTGTTGCGGTTACCAAGCCGGCAATTTGATCATGGGATCTATGAGGTATGTAGAAAACTCCTTGATTGGGACAAATATAGTTCTATTATTGTAGCTTAAAGTAGTTTATGCATATTTTATTATGTTGAGCTGATGAGTTTCCATGCGGAAGTTATATACCTAATACAAAAAAAAAAAACGCCTCCATGGTCTAGTGGTTAGAGTCTCGCTCTCGACTCCGGAGGTCGTGGGTTCGAATCCCGCGTTGGAAACATGTTATTTCCAAGTTTGGTTAGGACAATGCAGGCTGATCACCTGATTGTCTGACAAGTAAGATGATCCATGCGTCGGATGGGCATGTAAAAAGTCGGTCCTGCGCCTGATCTCTCGCCAGTCGTGTCGGTCTTCCGTCCCACTGGGTTATGAGAGTAAAGAAATAGAGAGTGCTCTTGTGTACTGCGCACACTCTTAGGCACTATAAAATTACTCCTGCGTACCTGGTCTGGTTTCAATGAAACCGGCCACCGTCACCGTTATTATGTTGAGCTATAATTTAGTAATACATAGTATTATAGTCAATAAGTAATAAATAGCGACGTATTATAGCAGCAATTTCATCACCGTTGAGTGCGTATTAGATTACCTAACTGTAATGCATAATATTATAGCTTTTGAGACATAGTATAAAAAACTTTTTGAAAACTGCCTGAGTGTAGTAATGATAGTTATGACAGCTTAAATGTTTATCGATAATAACTAAGAAGGAGAAATTATTATTTTAAATAATAAAAAATTAAAACCGACTTCCAAGGTAAAAACAATAATAATATGAACTAAAAATTTTTAAATAATTCTTACTCTTTAATAGTGCCTCTTTCAGAATTCCTCTTAATCTTAAGGCTAGGTTATTCCAAATTCACGTTTCTAGAATGAGTAATTTTTAAAGAAAGCGTCATTAAAAAAAACTGAAAAATATATACATGTATAGACATCTTTTAACTAGTGACTTTTACGGTTAGAAACACAATACAGATAATTTTACTCGATAAAAAAAATCCGAAACAACCTCGATTTTAAAAACATTTTCAGTTTTATAGGACTTACAGGGACTCAATCAAAAAATAATTTGGATAGTTCGATTACTATTAAAATTTTACAGGGAAATGTACGGATACATGTTTAGTTATATTATTTTTTATCTAAGTAAAAAGGTTTTTTCTCCTATTTCGCCCTATCATGGACGCGGCAAGCGTCGTAACCGCCACTGTACAAGGCGCGCTGATATGAATGTTATTTTAATGTCTTTTACGTCGATATTCGCACTGACAGACATCGGCTTGCTAATTTAGGAATAACCTCCCTTAAATATTTCTGTACTGTATAGTATAGTCTTCATAACTTTGAAGTCGGTACCAGTCCCACAAATTTCAAATATTCTGACATTGACTGAACTCATGATTGAATTAGCTGGTACCGTCTTATGTACAGAAATAGTTGAGATTTACATAGAGGAATTCTGAAAGAGGCACTAATATAGAGTAAGAATTATTTAATATTTTTTAATTCATATTATTATTGTCTTTACCTTGGAAGTCGGTTTTAATTTTTTGTTAAAAATAATTAACATACTGAAGTTAAAGAATACATTATGATGGTGACGGAAAAAAATGTTGACAAAAAAATCATGGTGCAATAAACGTTTGTAAAGTTCTGTGGTCATCGTATATAGTATTATAACTACTTAACTATACGTGTGGTGTAAGTTGTAACTCATATGGTGAATAAGACAGCCTACCCTCTGACGGCTTTTTTGAAGGCTGCAGCCGCTGTAGGCAACTGAAATGGAGTTACATGGTCGCATGGTCGCTCTTAGCTCTATAGGGGTCATAATCAGGCAAAGTTTCAGCTTTTATAAAATTATTAAAGCTTTATTATATTTAATCCATCAATCCCCAAGCGGCAGCCGACAGCCGCATACCAATTGAAAATCTATTGTGTCTGCGATACCCACGATGGAGGTATTAAAATATTTAAAAAAGTTCTGGTTGTCGCTGGTTCTTGAATCTTGGGACATATTTTTTGGGACATTGAGAGCCGTAAGGCTTCGGAGAGTCGCAAGACTACGGAGAGCCGCAAGGCTACGAAGAGCCGCAAGGCTAAGTCTTCTCGACCTGGCAAGGACGAGAGCAGGAGGTGCGATGAGGAGGGCTTTATACTGGTGGAGAGAAGGAAGAAGAAGCCGTAACCATCGCGGCACCGCGCCCTGAGCTGCGTCTGCGGAGCGAGGTCCCCGCGACGCCCCTGTACATATCCCGCCTGCACTGGTCCATGGAGGTCGAAGACGTCGTGGACTACATCAGTAAGAAGATATCCCTCCACTTGAGGGTCGAGCGTCTGCAGTCTCGCCACAAGGTCAACTTCAGTTCCTTTGTGGTGGGAGTACCGACGCATCTTCTCCCGACCTTTGAAGCGGAGGAATTCTGGCCGACTGATGTGGTTTACCGAAGGTTCCGGGGGAGACTCCGGAATGAAGCGCGCGTCACGTCGCCGTTAATTCGTGATAATGTGTAGTTGTTAATTTTATATAATTTTTAAGTATATTAGTCATTAAGGTATATATTGTATGGGCCTACGTAGCCTGATTTAAATAAATAAATAAATATTCAACTGTATACCATCCTCTCCCCAGATGTCTATAGTACGTCAGATCGCGGTGTTCCTGTGCGGGTTGGCGGTGTGCGGGGCGCAGATGGTGTTCCCGGGCTCCTGCCCCGACGTCACCGCCATGACTGACTTCAACTTGGAGAGGGTAAGCTTTTCCCTCTTAGGGCTCCCACACGAAACCACGAATTCGCATCGCATCGCAAATATCTGCGACGAAACTCATAATAAAAATTATTGCGATGAGAATTCGCACGAATTCGCAGTTTTGTGTGGGAGCCTTTATTAAACAGCGTGTATACAGGGTGTAACAAAACTAAGTGATAATTACGTGTGTACTGTGTATATATCCCTACTCGGTACTCCCTTATATTATAGAGTTCAATGTGAAAGTAAAGTGCGCTGAACGAGCAGTATATTTTTTTTGGATTTGTATGGGCAAGCGCCCCCGCGTCATCTTCAAAAAAAATCTTTAGCGCTGCTACTTTCACAACGAACTCTATATTGGGGGCATACACACCTTAAAATATTATCACTTAGTTTTGTTACACCCTGCTTCTGCTTGTGTTTGTCTGGCATATCTGTAACTTTACAAGACAAAGATTTGTTATTGGAAAGTTATAAGCAGCGTTAAATATATTTTTATTTGTTAGTAACGTAATTACACCAGAGTATATTAACGGCTTCCAGAAATATGCCCTCCCAGTAGCTGGCATCCTCTTCCGATATCGTTGGTAGAGTTCTTGAGTACATAGATGTTTTATCATTTTTTTCTTTTATTATTCGTGCTACCCCTGACCGTATAAGTATATCGATTATTATCGATGTACTGAACCGAGGGCACTGTCTCACCAAGTTCACCAACTCACGACTCTACTCGGTAGACGTGTAATCGCCATGCCATGCCTTATGCCATGATCACTCTCACAACAAGACACAAGTCTGCGCGTTTACCACTAAAAAGTCACCAATGGTCGTATATCCTCGTTTCGAGGGCACATCTTTAACCATCTCCCCTAGCATTGAGATACTTGGCGTCAACATATCGAGCGAAGTCCAGTTTCGATATCATCTAGAGGGTAAGGCCAAGTTAGCCTCGAAGAAGCTTGGTGAGACAGTACTTCAGTCCGTACCAACGCCTATAACTCTACAAGGCGCAGTTTCGGTCTCACATGGAATATTGTTCTCATCTCTGGGCAGGGGCGTCAAAATACCAACTGCTCCCTCTGGGTCGTATCCAACGAAGGGCCGCTCAAATTGTTGGACCCCTTGAAATTACGCCGAGATGTTGCTTCACTCTGCATCCTCTATCGGTTGTATCACGGGGAGTGCTCTGAGTAATTGTTCGGAATCATACCACCTGCAACTTTTCGCCATCGTCCCACGCGAAAAATATATCATCCTCATCACCTTGATGAGTGGCAGTATTCCACCGTGCGTTTCTTGCGTAACTTTCTGCCGCGCACTGTAAAACTCTGGAACAAACTGTCACCGGCAGTATTTCCGGACCTGTACGACCTGCACCTTCACTGCACAACCTTCAAGAAAAGAGCGTATTCTCTCTTAAAAGGCCGGCAACGCACCTACAGCTCTTCTGATGTTGCGAGTGTCCATGGGCGACGGTAGTTGCTTTCCATCAGATGACCCGTTTGCTCGCTTGCCCCCTTATTTCATTAAAAAAAAACTCGGTGCTCCTAGCTGATTCCATTGGCCGAGAGCACTGTCTCGCCTGGTCTCGCCACTCTACTCGGTAGGTGTAGCACGGCATAAGGGAGTAAGATTTTTTAAACATTAGTACACGTCACAATAATAATATTTTATGTATAGCTGTTTAGCATAATGTGCTGTCACGTTTGGTACTGGTATATTATAAAGGGGCCTTCGGTCTTCCTTTTGCGCTATAAACTGTTTGTCACGCGCGTGTACTTTTTTTTAGTCCGTAGAAGTTATTTATCTTCGAATTTAATAAACAATAATAACTATTGAAATGAAGTACCGTACCTAAAATACAACCATTTAACTTAAGGAGTGAGCACACTGAGACGTGCCGTGCCGTGCCGGGGCTCAGCGTGCCGGGGCTCATCGCAAACATCCGCCTCCATACAATTTGTATGGAGGCGGAGGCGGAGCCCCGGCACGCTGAGCCCCGGCACGGCCCGTCTCAGTGTGCTCACTCCTAACTCCTTTTTTTCAGTACCTAGGTAAATGGTACGAGAACGAGAAATACTTCGCGGTGTTCGAGCTGGGCGGACGGTGCATCACAGCGACGTACAGTCTAAGAGACAACGGCGTCGTCAATGTAGCCAACAAACAGATCAGCAGCTTGTAAGTTTTTTTTATATTTTTATGAGATTATGCTATCCCACTGCTGGGCAAAGGCCTCCCCCAAGGTCTTCCATCTGTCTCGCTCCAACGCCACCGCGGGCCAGCCTGGCTTGTAGGCATCCAGTTCATCTCGCCATCTTTTTAGAGGCCGTCCACGGCGGCGTCGTCCGTCCACTGGTGGTGACCTTTGTCCAACAGTCAGGATGCATGCAGCTGGTATGACCCGCCCAGTCCCACTTTAATTTTGCAGCTTTCATGCCGACGTCTTTAACACCTGTTTTGGAGCGCAGCGTGCTATTTTTTATTCGGTCAGCTAGTCTTACACCTAACATACTGCGCTCCATTGCTCTTTGACAAACCCCGAGCTGGGCCTGGGAACCTTTGCGACTCAGTCAATGACCAAGTCTGAGCAGCAGCAGTAGGTAAGGATGGGCAGAATACACATGTCGACGAGTCCGCGTTTCAGGGAGATTGGTAAATCTCCCTTCATTAGCGTCTTCATGGACCAGTAGCTCTTCCAGGCGTTTTCAATTCGATGATTGACTTCCTGTACCAGCTTGTAAGTGCACTGCTAGAATTTAGAAACCATGAAGTTTTTGATGTTCTATTTGCCATCAGGTGCCGCTCTGTAGCCTGGTCTATCGTGTCAAATAGTCATATTATTGTAACACATGACAGCAGTTTGACGCGATTGACCCTAAGGGCCGCCTCACACCGGAATGGCAGCGGCGAGGCGAGCACTTTCATCACAAGCGATACACGACACGATATATATTACAACGATGAAGATAAAGTTCAAAATCATATGAAACTGAAAGTGCTCGCCTCGCCGCTGTACCACTCCGGTGTAGCGCGGCCCTTAGGCTACATAGTACAAAGTGATTGCGGCACCTGGTGGCAAATAGAATTTCAAACACCCTCATTTCTTGACTCGCGTCTCGATTTTACATTATCTGTTGATTTACCTTTTGCCTCTAACTGAACAGTTATTTCTAAAACTTGACCTTGTAATAATTCTCATAAAATCATTAAACCTGTAGTTATGATAAAATTATTGTGCAGCCCAACATTTTAAAAGAAAGCGTAAACAGCAAACAAAAAGTTGTAGCTATCCGTCGCTAGATGGCGTTTACACAATCGCTTGTTAATAAAATTAAACTTCTTTAAAAAGCTGTTGCCGCCAAAACTGATTTTTATCAAAAACCTTACTAAACCAAAAAGCAAAGACCTTTTATAACATTTAGTAACCGCTACCATGAAGATTGTAGGCTTTAAAAACCGGCTAGGAAAATAAAAACATAGTAAACTGGTTGCACAGGGCAGGGCAGTGACATCTCATCTCTATTTAATAAGATTATGCAGTTATGTAAAGACAAAGGTGTAGTTTGTGACTACAAAATCCAACTTTTATTTTGGTTACCAAAGAACAACAAAGACGTAAGTGGATAAAGTGGGTTAAACTAAATTTGACAATAATTATCAAATTTAGTTGGATAATGGAAATAAAAATCGGCCAAGTCCGACTGGACTCGCGCACGAAGGGTTCCGTACTGTTACAGAGTAAACATAGACCAAAAATTGTGGTTTTGTATGGGAGCCCCTCTTAATTTTTTATTTTATTTTATTTTAATATTATTCTTAAATATTGAAGTAGACATATAATTAAGGCCTTTGTGAAAATATTGAGGTTGGGTTGCACCAGAGGCGTGCTTAAAGTTAAAGTATGGTCAAAGTTATGGTTATAACTTATAGTTAAGGCTAATTTAACTTTAACCTTAACTTTGACCACAGAATTTGACAGAAGACGTTGCTGGTCCAACAAGGTTTTATAAGAACGTGGGCGGGGGCGCTGCTGGTAAAGGAGTACTGTCAAAAATGGCGTTTTTGTATGATGACAGCGTTAGTTATTTTTTTCACCACGTGCATTTAAAGCCTTGTCGAGCTCTATGGTTATTGTTAAATATTTTGGCATCTAGATGGCGTCCATTTTTAATTTTAAGAGGATACACCAGGGGCGAGAGAAATTGAAAATTGGTATTTGAAAATGTATTGCTGTCTCACCAATCTCAAGACTCCCACCGAAGAGCGCGATAGAGACAACACGACAAAAGTTCTAATATGAGAACAGAAAATCTTCGATTCGTTGTCCGCTGATTCCTTCTCCAAAACTCAACCGATTTAAGTACGTTTTTCATTAAGAATTAAAGCAAGGCTTGAACTATGTTCCTATGTTTTATTTATTTTTTTGTATATTTTAGCCAGTTTTGTTTTCTGGGTGTTTGAACACAGAGAAAAAACTGGCAATTTTTTTGGGTTTTTGGACGTTCTTATCTTTTTTAATAATAAAATTATATAAAAAAAAACATAGGGACATGCTAATAGTGGCCGTAGATATTCAGGAAAAAAAACATAACTCTACCGGCATTATCCAGGGAGGAAACAGGGGACAACGTTTGTATGGAAAAACGGCGGTGTGGACTCCTCTTAACCAAAGATTGCATTGTAGTTACAGTTATAGTAAGTTGGTGCAACCCACCCTATAAGTGCCTACCTGTTGCTATTATTGATATCGAGCAAAAAAGGCCAAAAAATCGCGTTTATTGTATGGGAGCCCCCTTTAAATATTAATTTTATTTTGTTTTTAGTATTTGTTGTTATAGCGGCAACAGATATACACAGTTTGTGAAAATTTCAGAACTCTAGCTATAGTGGTTCTTGAGATACAGCCAGGAGACAGACAGACGGACAGACACACATCGAAGTCTCATGAATAGGGTCCTATTTTCATCCTTTGGGTACGGAACCCTAAAAAGACAATTATTGTCTTTTTTCCATTAATTGAGGCTTCAGGAAGGAACGTGAAAATGATTTCAAATCAAAAGAATGTGGGTTTATACAAATCAGCCAATACAGATATACAAATTAGCCAGATTAGCCGAATGAAGTAGGTAAATTACCAGGTTTGCTCAAATTATAAGGGGAAAAATGAATAACTGCCCTTAATGTTAGTTTACTTCATTCACTTACTTCTTAATTATTATGACAATAAAGTAAAGAAATCAAGACAAAAAAGACTTCGAAAACATACTGCCGAGTTTGAACCATCTTCTCTATCTTTTCCAGTACTGGCATGAAATCCGAAATAATCGGCGAAGCGACACAAGTCAGCCGGTCGGACGAGGCCAAGCTGTCTGTACGGTTCCCATCGCTGCCAGTCGCTATAGACGCGCCATACTGGGTCGTGGACACCGACTACGACAACTACGCGCTAGTGTGGGGCTGCTTAGACCTGGGGTTCCTGCATGCTCGTAAGTATAGATAGGCTACATGGGCAGCGAAATGGTGTGGTCAACCTTTTATATCCCTACAAAGAATGCTGATAGATATCAAGAATTTTAACAGCGTGTAGGTGTTAAGCTGGTACAAGCTATCCAGGGTTCCTGCAATTTCATGAGTATAGGCAACGCAGTGAAGATGCTGCGAAGTGGTGTAAGGTGTCATCACGGGCGTATATATAGCTTTCATAAAAAAAAGCGGCCAAGTGCGAGTTGGAATCGCCAATGAAGGGTTCCGCAGCAGCAAATAGGCAACGTGTTTAGGAAATCAAAAATATTTTTTATATTTACATGTACCGCACCGATTTTAATCGGCGAGGTACCCCCGGACCTCCAGGACCCCCCTTATATACGCCCATGGGTGTCATCGTGTCATCAATATCTCTACGAAGAAAGTGCTGCAAACTGGCATCACTGTGCTATCTGAAAAGTAAACTGTTTTCTGAGATGAATTTACTGATTTCTATTTATAAGCGCTATTGATAAGGGCTATTAGAACAAACAAAATTAAATATAATAAAGGTTTAACTGATGTCTACATATATAAAACTCAAAGGTGGCTGACTGACATGGTGATCTATAAAAGCACAGCCCAAACCACTGGACGGATCGGGCTGAAATTTTGCATGCAGGTAGATGTTCCGCCATGAAAGGATTTTGATAAATTCCAACCCCAAGGGGCTAAAATAGGGGATGAAAATTTGTATATAATAATACTTCTTTATAACGCGAGCGAAGCCGCGGGCAAAAGCTCGTTTAGTTATGTAGCGCCGGAGAAATTTAGATACGGCTGCAGGAAAGTCTACCACAAATCACAATCCACATAATCCACACAGCCCCAGATTTATAAATAGGCCGTTATATGCCACGGCCGGCCTACGGGTGGCAGCGTCCATAGAGGCCCTACAGATATACGTATATGACGTGGCCTGCTCTCATAAAAAACATAAATTCGGCATGGTTCAAAAAATGTTCACACAAGGTCAATATACTTTTTTTTTATTTTTATTAGTATATTTAAATTTAATTTGTATTACAGGTAATGCCTGGATTCTCACCCGTGAGAGAAATCCGCCTCTATCCACGCTAGAGAACGCGTACGCAGCAGCTGAAAGGAACAACATTAACAAATCGTACTTCTTGAGAACTGACCAGAAGAACTGTCCTGATGATGAGTAGCAGACAACAGTTAGAATAATTAATATAAAGTCTAAAGTACGGTTGTACGAATACGTAGAACTTATAATAAACAGTCTCTTTTACACGCATACGGATGATAAGCGATAGCAAATTATTATCTGGTTGTGGCTGAAAAAGACATCTAGCGATACGACCTATCGCTAGATGTCTTTTTCAGCCACAAACATAAGCGAATTTCAAGATGTTTCACAACCGGACTATGTTAACTAATAATATTTACTATACAGTTTGTACTAAGCTTTGAATATTTATATATCATGTTTATTATATTATATATACATATACCTACTTATTACTCTAAAATAAAGTAAAATAAGTTAATGATATTATAACTTTGGTTTCATTTAAAATAACAAAATAAAATCGACCATCGTACGAGTCGGTCTCGCGCTCGAAGGGTTAGGTACACCGTACATACCATACCGTTATAGAGCAAAAATACGCCAAAAATAGTGTTTTCTGTATCCAGGGCCCCACTTAAGGCGCAGACAGCTGCCAATTTGACATCTTTGTGCAGTTTTCTAGACGTATGTATTTCATTGATTGGCACAAAAAAAATATATGTGATTTTTGATTATATTTGGAAAAGCTTGTCCGATTTAAATAATAAAATAATGTACTCCTACTGGATGAAAAAAAATACCAAAGTCACATCTTTCGGGAACTTTAAACAGTTCTAACTAAAGTAATAATACAATCTATGCTTTAAAAATTTGTTTATTTGATACCTTTTACAAAAATCCAAAGATTGCCCGATTTAATTTTCGGCTCTGACATCTAGATTTCCCACAATATTTATTTTTCCTCTAACAAACGAAAAATGTATCCACGCTTCTGAGTGAACATTTCACATCTCTCTCTCTCGCATGAAAACCGACAGTGTTCGCTGAGGCGCGGTGCTATGTGGACGTGTGACGGATTTCGCTCTGCCGATATTGTGATTTTAGTGTAATTGAAGCGTTTAGTTCTTAAAATTTGTATATAGGTATTTCTCATTGTTTTATAGTATATTAAGTTTATTCTGTAAATATTTTTCTGTAAATATTTGAAATTATATTGCGCGTCTGTAAAAATGGGTGACAAGAAAAAGAAAAGACGTCCAGCAAAAAAGCGACAGCTTCGTGAAAGCCACAAACACATGATGGAAGTAAAAGTAAGTTCAATTTTATCTACTTTCTAGTTGCGTACGTCTTTATTAAAAAAAAAACGAACAATTACGACCCCGAATCAAAATATTTCGTCACTCTCAATGTGTTTTAGGATAGCCAGGATCGTTGTGTCAAATAAAACATAAAAAAACTGTATTACGATTGATTACGATTTACGAAAATCCTCTAAGATTCGAACCATAGACCTTGGAAATTGACATAATAATGTTATCACAATCGTTGTGATAACATTATATCAATTTCCAATCGGCCTATGGTTCGAATCTTAGAGGATTTTCGTAAATCGTAAAACAGTTTTTTATGTTTTATTTTATCACTGATAATAATTTTGCTTTGTATCTGAACATTTATGTTGGAGTTTTGCACTCCAAAATAAATGTTCAAAAAGTTAAAAAATCACCACTCATAAAGTTGATTAGGTACCTATTTCGTTAGCCTTTTACCATAAAGTTTTAGCGTCGCGCGTCGGGGATCGTTCTGATAAATCAATATTCAATGGGTCTATGGATCGAGTTTCAGAGAATTTTCGTAATACTTTTTATGTTTTTTTTATCACTATTAGCACAGAATAAATAATAGTACAAGAACTATAATTAGGTACTATAAGTTCATTTTGCTTTGAATCTGAAGTTTTATTTAGGCCTTTATTATTTAAATTTTTATTTCAGGCGGCGGAAAACCATGGATAGTGCAATTATTGATAACCCAAACGAATCACTAAATGCCAATTCAGATCCAGCGGCAGGTAGTATGTTGGAAAGGTAATACAAGTTTATTTATCTACTTATTATAAGTTGTAACCAAACGTCCTTCACGACTACGAAACACAGCGTAAGGGCTGTTTCACGCCGGTTTTCCTGTGAGTCCGTGGTATTTCTCTGGTCGAGTCGGCCCATTCGTGCCAAAGCATGGCTCATTCATTGTATTTTTTATGATCCAGTTTATCTATTACAAGCTATTTTAGCCTTTTTATGATATTATTATGATTTAATTTTTTTCCAGTCGACCGAAAACGATGGAATTAGATAATAACACAGTGGAAAATGTAGCAAATGCCGATCGCAATATAGCGACGGGTAGTATTTTAAAAAGGCAAGTATATTTTTACAATTACGATAGGCTAGGTAAATATAGATATAATAAGTTTATTACTATTTGAGCGCGATGCGATTGCGCGATTCTTTCAGCTTTATTCAAGGACATGCTCCGTAAGGGCCGGGACACAAAATCACGGCACGACGACGCGACGTCGCGTCGTACGGCGCCGGACCGTGTTTTTGTGTCCCGGCCCTAATATAGAGTGCGGCTTCACTGCGGAGTAGGGGTGAGCGTTATTTCACGTCACTATAGTTACAATAACTAGCTACATACAGTAACCGAATAACTAGTTTCGAGTCGTATTTATATAGTAGAGTAGTGATTTTTGTAACGTTTTTATTGCATTGGGTGGTATGAAGTACCGTCGAGCGATCGTCGCGTTGTTTCGTTTGGAGTCGCAGATAGCGCCCGCCGCCCACTACACCGGTCGACCTAGCGAGCGACAGCGAGTTTGCTATAGTCCGCGCGGAACTAGTTGGCCGCGCCGCCGGTATGTGCGGCCAACTAGTTTCGCGCAGATTACCTAGCAAAAATATTAATTAGTTTATATCAATACTAATATTATAATTGGGAAGAGTTTGTTTGTTTGTTTGAACGCGCTTATCTCAGGAACTACTGGTCCGATTTGAAAAAAGGCTATAGGCTATAGGCCCGCGCGCGCGCCTCATCCCGGCGTCACCCCCTTTCATTCCCCCGCGCCGCGAGTGACCTTTCTGCAACGATTTTAAATGGGATAAAATATTGTCATTTAAAAAAAAATAACACCCATTTTTTTGGTTAAATGGGCTCTCCTAATGATACCTAAGCCCTGCGGGGCTAAAATGGTAATATTTAGCAATTCCTCTCAATCAATTCAGCAAATGAATTGTCAAAACTGACAAATGTCAAATCAGTGCAAAAATACAAAAATGAATTGCAAGCAGAGTTGCATTTTGCGATATTAGAGAAATGAATCATATTATGATTCGTCTCATGATTCAACAAAGCGACCATTTTAGCCCCGCTGGAATAATTGGGCAGGAAGGTTTAATTGAGAATGTTACTAGGTATGCCAAATTGCTTGAAATTTTGTCACAGTAAAGCCTGTATGTATACAAATACACTAGTTTTTGTTGCAGTCAAAAATACCTTGTAGTTTTGCTTTATAGGCATTCAAAGTTTCGAAAAATATCGATTCCCGCTAACAGTCTGCGACCGCTTGTGACATCATATCACAATTTTTCCGCGCGGGTCCTATACAATAAACGTGATTTTTTGCTCTATCTCAATAACGGCAACAGGTAGGCACTTGAAATTTTCACCGAGGCCTTAATTATATGTGTACTTTAATAATTAATAATAATATTATATTATGTTACTAATCGGACTCACTTATGAATACACATACCGTTATAGTGCAAAATAGGCCAAAATTTGTGATTTTTGCATAGGAGCCCCCCTTATTTTTTTATTTTATTAAGTATAATATTATTATTGATTATGAAAGTACATATATAATTAAGGCCTTGATGAAAATTTCAAGTGCCTACCTGTTGCAGTTATTGAGATAGAGAAAAAAATCACGTTTATTGTATGGGGCCCGCGCGGCGAAATTGTGATATGACGTTACACCGTTACCGGGCGCCCGCGTCGTACAGTTACAACTTGTTTCGTCGGTTAAAAATCACATAACGACCCACCCCTACTGCGGAGTGCAGCGTATTAGCCTAATAAATTTTTTAGTATACCTTTTTAATGAAATTAGAAGGCAAACGAGCAAAAGGCTTTTTTAAATATTGAGTTCTGTATAATTTTATCCTAATTCCCATTTCCCAATAATCGAAAAGTTTAGTAACATAATATAATATTATTATTAATTATTAAAGTACATATATAATTAAGGCCTTGATGAAAATTTCAAGTGCCTACCTGTTGCAGTTATTGAAATAGAGCAAAAAATCACGTTTATTGTATGGGGCCCGCGCGGCGAAATTGTGATATGACGTCACACCGTTACCGGGCGCCCGCGTCGTACAGTTACAACTTGTTTCGTCGATTAAAAATCACATAACGACCCACCCCTACTGAGGAGTGCAGCGTATTAGCCTAATAAAATTTTTAGTATACCTTTTTAATGAAATTAGAAGGCAAACGAGCAAAAGGCTTTTTTAAATATTGAGTTCTGTATAATTTTATCCTAATTCCTATTTCCCAATAATCGAAAAGTTAATCATTTTAATTTATAAAATTTTGTGGTGATCCAGTTTTTAAACTGTTGTTAAATGTCGATGTCTCAAAGTATAAACTTACTTACAGGCTGGAAGAAAAAAGTACCCATGACACTGGACTATGTAGTTTGGAGGCTGAATGTGATGCTGAAAAGCTTATTGTTGAAACTGCACTTCCTCAGAAGAAACCTGATGTCGGAAGAAGAATTATAAGTGTTTCATATTTTTATAAGAGGTTGCAAGAAATTTCTCATCATGGTCCTCTTGGATGTGCTTTAACTGACATAGAACTAGTAGGTGAAAAGCAAGATGGCCTCAATTCAAAATTCACATTTCTATGCATACTTTGCAATCTAATATTGATAATTGATAGTGACTCAAATGAAGACCATTACATGCCTATCAATAATAATAAGGCAAAATTCGTAACCTGAAATATGGAGCTGCCCTTGCACCTTATAAAACCAGGAGTGATTTTTGTCTATATTTAATTTGCCCTGTTTATCTATTTTCCAATATGTAACTTTTTGTTGTGTTATAGCAGCGTCTACTCCAATGTTATATGCTGTGATGGGACATTTAATTTCTAAAATAGTTTTTTCATCGCAAATTACATCGGGCGTTGCTCCTAAAAATGGCAAGTCTGTATCTATAAATAGCCCGCAAGGCTTTACTTTAATTCCTTCTTGTAATTCTAAACTCTTATTGCTTGTTTTTAATTTTCTTGGCCATGTTTGATAGAAGAAACGAAGCTTATTTTTTTTTATATAAAATGTCTTTTACTAGGTTACCACTTGCAGTGTTGGGTCTTCTTTTTATCACCCGGCCAAAGTTTTCTAATAATTTTCTAATAACTTCATCATGATCACGCTTTGGGTCAAATTTGTGTCTTTGATGGGATATTTCGTATCAGTTTGTAAATTTTTAGCCTATTACAGAAGTTCCGAAGTAGGTGATTTCGGCATTCAATTTTCTCGACACAGGGTTTGTACGTGTTCCTTGTTGAGAGTTCACTGTAAAAGTAGCAGCGCTGAAAGACCTAATTTTTTTTTCTTTTGTATGGGGAAACTCGTGACACTTGCCCTTGCTCATACAAAAGAAAAAAAAATCGTCTTTCAGAGCTGCTACTTTCACAGTGAACTCTCTACAAGGGACACGTACACACCCTAAAGTATTATCACTTGTTTTTGTTACACACTGTATATATACATAGCTGGGCATTAACTCGTTATTTAAAGAGTTAATGCCCAGCTATAACCGTTAATCGTTAATTAACGAAGTTAACATTTTGATTAACGGTTGAACTTTTAAGTTAACTTTTAAAAATATTAACGGACTGGTTAACTTCCGTTAATATGCAGAAGTCCGTTAATCGTTAATCCAATGCCTACTTTTTACCGCACGGCACCGCGGCGCCGCGCGAAAACAGGTTCAGACGAAACAAAAATATTACTAGATATATATTTTCAGGCGCATGCGAGTGAGAAGATATTTGTTTCGTTTTATCATTTCATTACTCAGCGCCGATACTTATAGAAAGAGTGATTTGTTTATTGTTATTATAAATCATATTTTGCATGTTGATAAAGAAGAGTGAATTATACTGATAATTTAGTTACCTAACTAAATTATACTGCACTCTTCTTTATCAACATGCAAATGATTTATAATAACAATAAACTATATCTATAATAATTATTGTATTGTAATTTCTACCTAGAATACAATAATTATAGAAGTATTTTGTTTTGTCCCTAACCTGTTAACTTCCAAAACCTTAAACCAACAGGTTTTGTATGTACACAACGCAATGATATAAGTTACAACAAGGCCATATTACAAAGTGTAACGCTTTAACGTTTAACGAAGCTAACATTTTTTTTAACGGATTAACGATTAACGAAGTTAACTATTTGATTAACGGTGCCCAGCTATGTATATATATATATATATATATATATATATATATATATATATATATATATATATATATATATATATATACATTATGCATATTCAGTAGGTTTGAGAATCGGCTACTGGGTACTTTATATATTGATAAGTGCATTTGTTGAATAAATAATAGTAAATTATTATAACCTGAGACTGACGGCGACCATTAAGTTTGTGCGACGGGATAGCGATCAACGTTGCCATGGTGACATACTTACCTATTTACGGCCGTTCCCAATATTTGATCTATCTCTGGTTTTGCCCTACTAGAGATAGGAATAGCTCACAATTGACATAAAATATATGTCTCTAATGTCTAATGTGAGCTATTCATATCTCTAGTAGGGCAAAACCAGAGATAGATCATATATTGGGAACGGCCGTTAGTCACTTAATTAAAATAATAATATTATCGTAAATATAATATTATGGCAAAGCAACGTTTGCCGGGACAGTAAAAAACGATTCCTGAATTTTGTTTTATTTCTTGCTGTACTTATGTAATTGTAATTTTAATGTAAATTGTAATGTAACAGAAAAAATGTTTATGAAAAAAATTGAATGTTTTTACGCAGTTGGGTTTTGTCATAATTTTATAATATAATAGGTATATTATAAAAGAATAACTGTGTTTTATTTACCATAAGTAAGCCTTACAGGCTACGGTCTACCGGGGACGGGAGAGATCCACCTGTACAGCACGCAGGTATGCCTGCACAGGTATACCGGTTTGTGTGTGGGACCTGGTCGCCTGCGCAGGTCCAAAAAACTGCACAGGTATATTCCCTCACACATTCCGGTCTACCTGCGTAACGTGTATGGCTTACATTAGGGTTGTTGAGGAAGTGATTATGAGGAAGAGGAGGAGGAAGAGGAATTGTCACGCGCAAATTTAGAGGATGCGGATGAGGAAGAGGATATTTTTTTGAGGAAGAGGATGCGGATGAGGAAGCGGAAGAGGAATTACATCCATATAGTACAGCGTTTCCCAATGTGGGTGATTACGCCCCCTTGTGGGCGCTGAAGATCTTAAGGGGGGCAGTGTGGGACTCAGAAAAAATGGCGGCGTTTTGTAGAGGCTGTGGGGGCTAATATTACCGACAAATTAAGGGGCAAAAGCCCCTTAATTTAAATTAGGAAAAGAAAGTAGGTGAAACAATGGGGGCACTAAAACATATTTTGTTCTCAAAGTGGGCAGTGGACCCCTGATATAGCACTACACTTCGGTATCATTTCGGTTTTCGATAGAAATCAAATTATTAGATTATTCGCACTGCGTACGTAGCTGCGTAGTGCGTACACGCGTAAACAAAACAACGCTTGCTATATTATGTCAATAAAATTAAAACAAACAAGCAAGGAACAGCGCGGGTGGCGAGAGAGACAAGGAACAAGGAACAGCAGCGCCCGTTCGGTCCGGCATCGCGCTCTGGCGTGTGCGTTGCCATGATTGGATACGCGACGCGCATGCGCAGTGAAATTCCGCATAAATTCCTCCAAAATTTTGAGGAAGCGATAGCGGAAGAGGATTTTTGTATTTTTATTTATGAGGATGCGGTAACGGTTGAGGAACCCAAATTATTGCGGAACTTCCTCATTATGAGGAAGAGGAAGAGGAATCCTCAGCAACCCTAGCTTACATTACTACCATAATAGACATAACGAATCAGTATAATATCGACTTCAATCTTTTAAGATTCCCGCGTATCCTTGAGGACAAACGTGCATTTTTTGTAAGGTTCAAGCATTTATGCACTTTAGTTTCATGATTATAAAGTTTATTTTCAAGTGCGTTAATATTACCTCTCCGCTGTGCTCCGTTCTATCAGCATTCTGCACTAATCTTCCGCACTCTTATAGTTCGCTCACGGAAGTATAGTACATAGTATTTATTTATTACGCGCCATCTATTGAAATCTCTATGCGACAGCTCAATATTAATCAAACCTATCTTTTAGAAGTTCCCGGTTTAGCCGCTAGCAAAGCTGGCGCTGTCTTATCGGACAATTAGGGGGCGTGGCTTAGAAATGCGAATCCTCAAGGTCATTGGCAGTTGTCAGCGTCTTAAATATTTATTTTATTTTAATATTATTATTAATTATTATATTGTTATTAAAAGTACACATGATGATAAAATTGAGGATTTTGTGAAAATTTCGAGTGTCTACCACAGTGTCTACCTGTTGCCATAATATTAATAACAAGCAAAAAAGGCTGAAAAAAATTAGATTCTTTATAATAATATTATTATCCGTCACTCTAATCCCGTGGTCTAGAAGGACAATTTTTTTATAGAGTGTAATCACTAATCAGGCAACGAAAATACAATAATAACTTTCTCAATACTTTGACTTTTTTACCACAAAATTGTAAGGCTTTCGTAGGACTTCTATTTACATACATTTTGTACATAATTCTAGAATTCGTTGTAAAACTTAATTCTTGTGAGCCTCTAAGGCCGGTATAAATAGTCAGTATTTTGACAGCCAACCAATCACAGAGCCTGAACCGTGTCTTGAGACCGAGACGCATCTTGAGTACTATTTATACCGGCCTTAGTTTATGGCTGTCTTAACAACATCAATTTACAACTTACCTGTTTCGCTAACCACAACAGGTCAAGATCATACTGCTATTGTCATTGCAGACCGTTAAATTAATAAATTGCGTTCACGATTCAACATTTCTTAGATTTATCATAACATAGGTAGGCTAATATTATTGCATAATGACCTTTGCATTCATAAAAAATATTCATATCCAATAGGCAGAACATAACTTTAAAGGTACTGTAGATATAATATATTGAATTTAAAATTAGACCTTGAGAATCACTGAGATATAAGTAGCTACTACGAACGTAGTAAGTAGGTACTTATATATCTCAGTGTTGAGAAATGATTGAATGGAAGGGCTCCTGGAACATAGTCCCCAAATTTTTTTCTATTTTTTATATTTTTTTATACTCGTATATCGTTTGTTCGTCTTTTATTATTGATTGTTCGTTATAAATAATCATTTGTTCGTCACTTGTTTATGTACTTAATAAAAATTAATTAAAAATATCCTTTTACGTTAGCCCCCACATTATAATTTTTAGGGTTCCGTGCCCAAACGGTAATAAACGGGACCCTATTACTGAGTGAGTCTTCGATGTCTATTCGTCTGTCCGTCTGTCTCCAGGTTGCAACTCAAGAACGGTATAGCTATAGTGTTGAAATTTTCACAGATTATGTAGTTCTATTGCCGCTATAACAACAAAATTAAATACTAAAAAAAATAAATTAAATATTGAAGGGGGGCAAAAAATGATTGAAAAACGTGATTTTTCAAACATTTTTTGCTCGGTATCAATGATGACAACAGGTAGGCACTTGAAATTTTCACAAAAGCCTTAATTATATGTGTACTTTAATAATAATTAATAATATTTAAATAAAGTAAAAATTTAAAGGGGCTCCCATACAAAAAACACAATTTTTGGCCTATTTTTGCTCTATAACGGTACGGAACCCTTCGTGCGCGAGTCCGACTCGCACTTGGCCGATTATTAATAAATTTATGTCAATAATGAATGATGATGACGTTAAATTGTTCTTCGTTCTAATTGTCTGATTTTTGTTTAATACTAATTTAGGGTGGGTTGCACCAGAGGCGTGGTTAAAGTTACAGATAAGGTCAAAGTTATGGTTAAAGTTAGGGCTAATTTAACTTTAACCTTAACGTTGACCACAGAATTTGACAGAATATGACAGCTGGTCCGACAAGGCTTGAAATGAACGTGGGCAGGGGCGCTGCTGGTAAAGGAGAACTATCAAAAATGGCGTTTTTGTATGATGACAGCGTTAATTCCATTTTTCCCCACGTGCATTTTAAAGCCTTGTCGAGCTCTATGGTTATGGTTAAATATGGTGTCCATTTTTTACTTTAACCAAAGATTTGTCATTTTGAATTGTAGTTAAAGTTACAGTTATAGTTAAAGTAAGTTGGTGCAACCCACCCTTAATTAGTTTAATACATACTTATACCCCAGTCAAGTTAGACATTTGAGGTTGCATAAATTCGCACCAAGCTAAAAATCGGTAATATTGGTTTGAATATGATAACAAATAAAATTAGAAAGTTCCCCATAATTCGCATGTCTGCTAATTTTTTTATTCAAGGTCAAGGGTCCAAAAAATTAAATTTTTACGATTTTCGGCGAAACGGTAAGTTTTTTTTCATAAAAATACCTCAGATGAAAATTGTAGGTCATAAAATTTATTAATTGTATTTTTTTTTCTACGAGTCACTGTTGCTCTATCTTTTGTGGAATAGACTAAACTAATTAGAGCTACCATAACACCATCTTGTGACAAGTAGAAGTACTAAAGTTGGCTTTGTAATTTTTTAATGAAAATAAACAATATTAATAATTGAATTACTTAAATTATTCTTAATTTATATTATAATTTATGTACAAAACCTATAACTATTCGTGCACATTTTTATTACCTGAGAATATAATTTTATATAACATTTCTTTCTTCAAGAGAATTATTTATTTCAAGAATAAACATTTAACCCTACATGCCACAATGCCCTAATATGTACCACCAACAATTTTATTATCACTTGAAAAAACATTTTATCATTATTTTACTTTAAACTGCGTAAATTATACTTAAATCCTAATTTACTTACAGATTTAGGCATGAGATATATTTTACAGAAGGACGTCAGTGTTTTTTAATGGGATATTATTAAATGCACATCAGAATAATTTTTCAGCACACTACCTTAACTCCGCTAATTAACTGAATGCATACCAGAAAAACTAATACTGATCCAGAAAAACAATTGATTAACTGAACATGTCCTTAAAAAAAAACTTAAACATCATACAAAACGAGACGACCTTTATAACTGAATTCACACCAAAAATATGGTTCATACATCGGATATATTATTTGTAAAACTAAATTTTAAATTGTTTATCAAAAATACTAACTTGCACTCTAATTTTTTTTTTCATGAAATAAGGGGGCAAACGAGCAAACGGGTCACCTGATGGAAAGCAACTTCCGTCGCCCATGGACACTCGCAGCATCAGAAGAGCTGCAAGTGCGTTGCCGGCCTTTTAAGAGGGAATAGGGTAATAGGGGAGGGTAGGGAAGGGAAGGGAATAGTTGAGGGTAGGGAAGGGAATAGGGTAGGGGTAAGGAGATTGGGCCTCCGGTAAACTCACTCACTCGGCGAAACACAGCGCAAGCGCTGTTTCACGCCGGTTTTGTGTGAGAACGTGGTATTTATCCGGTCGAGCCGGCCCATTCGTGCCGAAGCATGGCTCTCCCACGTATAAAATTGGACAATCTTACAACGGAATTTCGAAAAACGATATCGAAAGGTGCACCACAATAAAATCAATTTCTATTATCAAAACAAGTCTACAAATTGTCAAATCGTGCAACTAAAATATTTTTAACCTAACTTTATTTTCTTTTTGTTTCTCTGTTTTACCGAAAAACATGTTGGGGCCTCCTCATCTAACGCCGCACTCACTCCATTGCGCTCGCTCTTTACTCTTTAGCGACCACCGATATACCTATCTTGATCTATTTCTGTGTTAGCGACAAAGATTTTTGGTAATTATGATGAGATATGGTAAAAGATTTTATCATTCCAAAACCATATAATTCAAGGTTTCTTGATAAAAATTATTAAAATTCACTACTATATTGTAATTGTATGGGTTAATAAATTGATTAATGATTCTTAAATAATTAATAGCAATGTTGGCTTATTTTTTGTGAACCACCCAGAAGTAGAGTCCGCCGACTCATAATTGAAGCCAGTTGTTTTTTTTTCTTTTTTTTTTCTTTAGTAGCTTGTCAACCCCTAGAGTGCAATTCCTAAGCTGGAGGCTTAATTATTTTGCAATATATTGGTAAGGAACCCTTTGTGCGCGAATCCAGCTCGCTCTTTGCCGATTGTTTATTATTATTGTTTATAAACTGAGTTAATATTCAGTGTGCCGAAGGTTAGTCCATGTTAAGTTAGCACTTGATGATTTTTATGTGTTCTTAATTATATGAACATAACAGATTAAATTGGGTTTTATTTAGTAAATGATGTTCCTAAAAGTAATTTAGGTGATGGTTTTCCTTAAAAAAGTTGTAGTATGTTTGTTGAACTAAGGAATTGTTAGATATACTATATTAATAATAGTTATTCATTCAGTAAAACAGTTTTGCAAATAACTTTAAGTAGTGTGCTTAATTCGCATTATTTAGGGTGCATAATTAGTGTGCAAGTCAGTATTTTTGGTGAGACTTTCAAATATTTTGATCGAAAAAAGGGAATATACAGATATTGATTTAAATACATGCCTTTTTTAATTTGCACGAAAATCAAAATAATACGCAAAATCCCGCCATTCAAGTATTTAGATACAATTAGCTGTCATTACAAAATAAACTGACTGCCTAACTCATAAAGTCGATATTGGAATATTCATTCGATATCGACAGCTATGACGTAGCCTGACGCTGCCGTTGTGAAACGACTCTACACTACACGGAATAAGGCTCAATTTTACACGGCAGCGGTAAAAAAGTTAAGTCGGTGTACTATCATCGGAGTGCCAACTTTTTCTCTTCTCTCTGGTTGCCTCGTCGTAAGTGGGCGGAGGGGGGAGGTGGTCGCTTTTGGTTTTCGCTGGTTTCGCGATAACCAGCCTGTCTTCTTCCGCTTCTTCGGGTATGGAATCTCTTCGACGTTCGAATTCTACCAGCGCTGGTTGCGAGATGTTATTCCGTTGTGTCAGCTTCGGCGCGCTGTTCGCAAACTGAAATATAAGATAATGATAATATAAATAAAAGGCAGTAGGCACTAGAAATATCTTTATATAAAAAAATATCCACAGCCCAACATAGAACCTCCCCTTTTTCGAAAGTCGGTTAAAAAGTCAAAGGCACATAAATTATAAACAAATTATTTTTAATAATAAATATCCTGCAAATATCAATTATATTTCTCTATAACTAGAAAAGTAGTCAGGTAGAGCCTAGATGCTAGATTCCTAGAATGTAGAGACTTAAGATTGGTTAAAGTACTTTTTAATTTTTATCGCCGAAAAATTTACTTAATAGGTATTAAGTATAGTGTTATAATTTATGTATTTTGATTTTAGATGTAGGCCGCATAATATTATTATGAAATGCATGATATTACAATTGTTTATTATTATTAGAAAAATAAATAAGTAATTAAATAAAATGAATATTTTTTTACAACAATGTTGTCTTCAAATAGAAAATCACATCGTAAATTTTCCGTAGTATCATAAATAAATATAACAAAACTATCAACAATTCTTTATCAATTAAAGTACGATAACAGAGGTAATCAAAGCTATAAATTTTTCTTTCAAGCTTGTAACACGTTTGTTTATCGTTCAAATAAAATAAATCACATGGTAATACATTTTACCTACTACATATTTGTATCAGCACAATTTTTGTTACAAACGTTGTAACATTTAAAATTATACTAGATAAGGCAGACAAAAGCGTTCGTTGGTCATTTGCTTTAGGGTGGGTTGCACCAACTTACTTTAACTTTAACTATAACTTTAACTACCTACAGCGCAAAATGTCAAATCTTTGGTTAAAGTTAAAAATGGACGCCATCAAGACATCTTTAACCATAGCCATAGAGCTCGACAAGGTTGCATGCACGTGGCGAAAAAAGGATCTAACGCTGTCATCATACAAAAACGCCATTCTTGACAGATCTCCTTTGCCCCCGCCCACGTCTATTAAAGCCTTGTCGGACCAGCAACGTCTTCTGTCAAATTTTATGGTCAAAGTTAAGGTTAAAGTTAAATTAGCCTAACTATAACCATAACTTTGACCATAACTTTAACTTTAACCACGCCTCTGGTGCAACCCAACCTTACATATTTAACAAGTTTGGCTACAATGCAAGACTTGCTACCACACATACATACAGACACAACTATAGCCCAAATAGTTACTACATAAACTATAAATAGTCTTTGATAGACAAGTTGACAGACAAGAACAAAACAATTGACACTTTATTTACACTGTGAATGCAGCAATGGGCTTGTGTGGCTTTACAATGAAGGGCCTAAAGATGGTTTGAACGCGATAATCTTAGGAACTAGACCGATTTCAAAAATCCATTCATTAATGAATAGCTACGATGTCCCTGAGTACTTTAGACTCTATAGTATCACAGTGTAATAGATATCTTTAAATCTAGTTTAAAAAACAAACAATTAGTAATTTGATTTGAAAACGGCAAAAGGAACGGGTCTGATTGTGTTGGTCGGGCTGTAACTGAGCGCCCACTCCCGGCCGCTATCCCACTACTGCCCGATACGGAGACTTTTGGCTGCTGGGTTTCCCCCCTGGCCCGGTTCGCCTCTCCTTAGTTAACCTGCACCCCCCGAGCTCCCCCGGGGGGTCCATATTGATACCGGGCTTAGTGTGGACGTCCGGTCAACATGGGCCACTCAGCCCCAGGGCTCCCGACCTCAAACCATCCTCCGCACCCGACCTCCGAGTAGCCGGATTACAGGAGACGCCACGCTCCCAGTCGAAAGAAGTGACGAAAATTTCATACACGTTCATAGAAGGACATGAGTTCAAACCCTCAAAACACACCAAGAAAAATCATGATGAAACAACTTTTTTTTTAATTTTTCCAAAAATACTTTTTCAGTTTAGTTTATTTGTTAGAAAGCAATAATAAATTTCTTTCAGGATTCGCTAGAATTATAAGTAACCAATCAGTCATCAGTCTGAACGATTATATTAGTTCCGGTTTACAAGCTAGATGGCGCTGTACGTTTCAAAAAGCGCCATCTGTTAGCACAACTTTAAAATGGAGTACGGACTTGAAAACTTGTGGCAGAGTGCGGACGGATTTTAAAACCTTAGCAGTCGTGATTCATCAAACGCGTAACCTAAAACAATTCATTTACATACGCAACAATTGCACATTATTTCATCACAGCTTAAACAAATATTCTATCCTTTATCAAATAATGAATCACCTTTATAAAAATATTTGACGTGAGTAATTGGTCTATCTAATCTTGCCAAAATCATATTACTGATTTGCTCTTAATCAGGGAGTAGGGACTTATAAATTGATAGCTTAGAATCGAACTTTAGCGTCGTATTTTTAATTTGTATTTATTCATAACAAGATCATACTCACTTTATACAGATGCACCGGCTTATTCGGACTCGACAGCACTGGATTTGATATGTGACTGATCCTCTGCTGATGGCTGATCTCCAGTGCTGACCGCAGCATGTCCACTTTGGACGCTGATATCTGTGTTGGTGGAGGGGACTTGGGTGATATCTCGATATTGCTGCAGCGTCTCTGACTGTTACTGCCGCTGCGACTGCGGCAGAGCTCATTTATATCACCTTGGGAGAGCTGGAAAATGTTCACTATAAATTGCATTGTTTAATTTTATTTTAATCTGAATTCTGAAATAGACAAAGTTTAGTATGATTCCTAAAATGCTACTAATTCTAAAGTTTATTTTTAATAGCGCATTAAAAACAGTAGAAATTGGACGAGCTTAATTTTTCAGTGTATAGATTGCAATCAGTTAAAACTTAGCAGTTCACACAAACGTTTTATGCAAAATCGCAAAAAAATCTAAGTAATTAGCGTATTCCTAGATATAGATATATTTTCAAAGAGAGAAGTTTCATCACTCGATTGCATCAATTATTCAGTTTATTTTAAAGGGGCACATTAAATATTAGATAATACTACTACTATAGCTGCTAAAACCAATTTAAATAAATAATAAAACAAACTATAATCAAAAGTAGTAAGCACTAGCAATTCGACAGTAATAAATTATTTGCTGTAACTCAGACGACAAATATTATAAAGTCTTTAAACAATAAACAATTCCAGAAATGTAAGAGACATTACAAAAGTCATCAACACATCTCGAAACGCCGAAAATACAAACATTTAGAAACTAGAAAGTATGAAAAATATAAAACAGATAAGTAAATGCTGCCCGTAGTTTCGTAGTACACTTTCCGGGATAGGATAATTCTATCCTAAGCCATAGCCCGAGGCTCAAAGTATCTCTCTGAAAAACCTAAACAAAATGGTTAGGTAAAAGGTTTTGACGTAAACACACACAAAGACAGACATTCATAATATTAGGGATGTAGATAATATTATTATTACTTACCCTAGCTCTCGATCCTCTGGACAGGGAGTGCAATGATCCTAAAGGATTGAATCTTGTGATCATGTGCAGCCTCTCCAGGGACACCATGGTCTCAGCGTCCTTGCGTAGAGGCTCTCCGTTCAGCTTGTCACCTTCACCACTTTCTGTGAAATATGAATTATTGATAAGTGATAACTGATAACATTTATCCAAAAAATATTGTCTGTTCCGCTTCCGCTCGGTTTAAAGTGAGCTAAACTTCCGGATAACAGATTCGTTATCAGGCTATTGTAAACAAAAAAGAGAAAGAGAAGTGAGATCAAAAAAGAGTTTTGGGTATGTTGTGTGTTAAATGTGGTGTTTTAAATGTATATAATTATTTTAATTGTATGTTTTAAAGTTACAAACTTATATCTTAAAAAAATTTTGCCTAATTTACTTAAAAATCCGTAATTAGGAAAGGCGAGCTAGAGCAAGCTTGTAACCTACCAAATCAAATATAATAATAATTTATTATTATACACTCATAAAATACCTTAAAATATGAAATAAATAAGAACAGAAATAAACATTCGAACCTGTATCTGGCTCACAGCTGATGTCGTTGATTCCCTTCATAGTGATCTTGCGCAGCCAGAAGTAATGTAGGAGTCCATAGCATACACCGCCGAGGAATGCTATTAGACCCATGTAGCGGAACGCCTCTCTGGTGCCTAACGAGGCTATGAGAAGACCACCACCGAAACTACCGCTGCCTCGACCTGGGATTGGAAAAGTCCAGTATAAAATACTAATAATACATATGTGCGAATAAAAACAATACTAGAGTGTAAAAAAAACTAAAAAAAAAAAAGATTAAAAAAAAAACAAACATTTTAACAAATTATTATTGCATTTACGACTCTGGTATGCAAAGTTTTGAATTAATTAGACTAAGTACTAGAGATAGGTAAAAATCGTGCTCAAAGATTCCGTTACATAAATACAGCCCAAGCTAATAAAAGTGTGTTAAAAATCGAACATCTCATATCAGAATATTAACAAATGAAAAGGTACTATCAGAGAAGTTGATCCCTAGACAGATGGGGGATCTCCGTAGTTTGGCCGCGTTACGTCAAACCCAGCCGACAGATCACCATAGTATTTTCATTTGACATGATCCGACCAAATGACGTTGGCCTGTCCACTGCCTAGGAATCAATTTCATCGGTGGTACATTAGTGTTAAAATATTACGTTTGATTGACAGTCCGAAAAAGTTTTTTTTGTAACAAGACATCGATTTCGAACATCCTAGTTCCTACTTACATCTAAGCTAAATAGTAAATATATATCCTCTATCGATGCTGTAAATAATTCAAGTGATAAATATTTTAAAACGAAATAGCGTACTTCTACATAAATAGTGAAAACCGTTGCTTTTTTACCAGTCTACAACTGTTTATCGTTCAACTCTGGAAAGACATGTTGAATAATTGCGTCTCTTTAGTCTACAAAATATGCTTGAATTTCTCAGGTAGTAGCGAATACAAATACCCAGTAAATGTTGTTCTGGAAGTTCCAGTTGGACGCATTCAGAAAACTAGTGCAGCAAACAAAATTTACTTTTTTCTAGACAATCTACATATTTCCGCATGCGATATGCGATGAGAAATTATATTGTGTCTAAAAAAACTCAGTAGTCTCCAAATACGAAAAGAAACTGATTTTATTCATATTGTTATAGTAATAAGTAATAACTAATAATTATGTTATTATTGCCACGGGTTATGGCGCCATATTCTTATCTATTTGTCTGTTAATAACTTCTAAAGTAACATAATAACTATTGCAAATAATAATGTAGTAATATTCCAATGGTGTATAGTTCTTCTATGTAATATTCTTCTAATTAATAAATAAATAAACTTTATACGTGGGAGAGCCATGCTTCGGCACGAATGGGTCGGCTCGACCGGAGAAATACCACGTTCTCACAGAAAACCGGCGTGAAACAGCGCTAGCGCTGTGTTTCGCCGAGTGAGTGAGTTTACCGGAGGCCCAATCCCCTACCCTATTCCCTTCCCTACCCTCCCCAATTCCCTTCCCATCCCTACCCTCCCCTATTACCCTATTCTATTACCCTACTCTTAAAAGGCCGGCAACGCACCTGCAGCTCTTCTGATGCTGCGAGTGTCCATGGGCGACGGAAGTTGCTTTAAATCAGGTGACCCGTTTGCTCGTTTGCCCCCTTATTTCATAAAAAAAAAATCCAGTGAAAGCTTGTAAAAGACTTCCGCAAGGCATAATTTATCACCCGCTTTTAATATTGTCTTTATTTAGGAACACATAACGATAAACCAGGATCTACACAAATTTTGATTTATTTATTTATTTAATGATTTATTGTTCACAAGAAATATTAACAAAACAATGATTTACACAGTAAGACGACACAAAGGATCTGCTTATTTCTAATAGAAATCTCTTCCAGCAGCCCTACGGAGAGAGATTGGATAAGGATAGCAGATAGGACGTGCACAATCATGAATGTGATATTATGTCAACATGTACTTCTTACAATAAAACTAATAAAATATTAGTAATAATAATAATAATAAACAGATACGATAATAAGATATGAATGACAAAATAAATAAATTATTTGTTCTGATTTTGTAAAAATAAAATGTATGTTCTTGTATTTGAGTGTTTTCTCTGAAATATTGTTCAAACAGTTCTTAGAAAACTAAGATTAGACAAACGATATTTTCTCGTTACGCCTGACTTTTAGCATTTGTCGCTATCAATGTAGTTTATTTATAGATAATGTTTTCTGTTCAAACGTTTACTGTTCTATTTATAGGAATAAATAATAATAAATAAATAAACTTTATTGTCTCTAATTAAATACAAATTTAGATAGGAACACAAATATTATCATAGCACCAAGGTATACCAATTAAAGTGCGCAACCCCTACACTAAGAACACTTGTGTTGTAGGGGTTGACTAAAATTCTTAAGGGTACGTATACAAAATAACATTATCATAGAGAAAAGACAAATATAATTCAATAATCATACGTTTATAAATTGTTAACTAAGACGTGTCTTTGTGTGTGTGTGGTGTGTGTGTGTGTGTGTGGTGTGTGGTGTGTGTGTGTGTGTGTGTGTGTTTTCGTGCATGGTTTATTTTATTATTTCTAGCAGTTTTTCAGTTTCCTGATAACTTAGACTACTAAGCCAGCAGGTGATTGCTAACTTGGTGTCTCTCTTATTTAAGGTGGTAAGATTAACAATTTTCTTATAAGCGCGGTTGTACAATAGTGGGCCAAGAAATGGTTGATGGCGTTGTGCAGTTGTGGTTTGGATTTTAGGTATTGTAAATATTTTACATTTTTTTCTTCTACTGCTGTTATTTGTAGAATCTAGTTTACTAGTAAGGCGATGTTGTGCTAATATGAGGTTTTTAATATAGAGTTGCCAAACTGATAATACGTTGGCGTCTTTATAAAGTGCATCGGTTGGAAAGCGATAGGGTTTGGATGTGGCTACTTTGATAACTGCTTTTTGGGCTCTTTCAATCGACTTGATGTGAGTTTTGCAGGCTCCTCCCCATACAGTATTGCAGTAGACTAGTATAGACTCACATAGAGCTCGGTAGACCTTTACTATAAGCTTTTTATCGGCAATATTACGTAATTGTCTGAAAATAAATATGAGTTTACGTACTCTACTGCTAATAGTCGTAATGTGCTCTTTCCAGGAAAGATGACGATCAATAATAACGCCAAGATACTTGATGTTTGAAACTTCCTGTATTTTAGGGCAGTTAGTGCAGTTAGTGTGGTGGCAGTTGCTGTGTATGCAAATGCATTTTTATTTACGTCTGAGGAGCAATCAGCAAATTGTATAATTTTGCTGCTCCTCCGAGAATAGAGAGTCTTACTACGGATGTAGAATAGTTACTACGATCAAAGCCATGGCCCACGAAGCGAGTAAACTGCTTACTAGCTTTGGTTTTGACCATAATGTCTTTAATGTGACTTTATTCTATGATAATTCGATTTCTGTACTTTTATCTTTCATCTACCGTAACTATTTTGTCTACATCTAATTCTATTTTGTTGGACAAACATCAGTGCGTTTTTAGGGTTCCGTAGTTTAAAACTAATCTAAGTACATCTAATTCTATTTTGTTAGATAAACATCAGTGCGTTTTTAAAAACTAATGACTAATGAGCTACGAATAATAAAAATTAAGGAAGAGTGTGTCAAAAAATTTGTTCCACGGACCACGAGCTACAAAAAGAGACCCGAATACACGCAAGAAATTTGTGTAATTAAAGAAGTGACCTTTATTTCGTAAATTTGAGTGTTAGTGTTTCGTATCTATTGTCACGTCGGGGTCACCAATGTGGGAATATGCATTGCCGCCACAAAGGAAGATCTTCCTTTGGCCACCTACGCATATCCCACATTGGTGACCCTCGACAGAACACGCCTCCTTGATCATCATCACTCCCCGCTCCTCCGCACCACGCCAGCCAGCATCGCCTCATCGGGTACCTCGTCCACTAGCCGCAATGTACCGCGGCCTGGGCGGACTCCGCATCGGCATCATCGGGTTTTCTCACTTCACCGACCGGTCAGTAAGCAGAGCACATCTCTCCTGGTCAGCACGTAGCATCGGCCCCCGCACGGCAGCTATCCGACTCACTGGATCCCGTGCAGCAGCTTACAGTTCCGACTCACTGGGACTCACTGCAACAGTTCCGACTCACTGGAACTCTCTGGTACTGGCGACTCAAGCGACAAGACTGCAAGATTCGACCTCCGGTCTTCGGGGTGATGTGGCGGTACCCACAATTCGCCTAATATTCCTGCATCGCGCTATCGAAGTTTTCTGAGCGCGTCGGTATACACAGCTGAAATGTATCACGTGGGCTCCGGCCTGACCGAGCACAACACCTCGCTCGATCGGAAGATCTTCCTTTGGCCACCACACTCATATCCCACAGTCATATTTTAGTGTGCGAAAAGGAACCAAATTCAAAACGGTTGAAGTATGAGAGTTACGTTTCCTTAGTTTTTATATTATTCGTAGCTAATGAGGTAACGTTGAAATTTTATCATACGAAAATATGAAGCGCCTACTTGCAGCTATACTACACTTTCCCACTCTGTAGATACTACAGCCAGTGCCAAATTTTTTTTATTTATTTATGAGAGTGGGTCACTTTATTTCCATGTACGTATTCTCCAATCTGTAGGGCCTCTATGGATGCTGCCGCCCCTAGGCCGTGGTCTATGAGGCTTTAACTATAACGGCCTAGTTAAAAATCCAGGGTTGCTGCTGAAACAGCTGAATGCTGATGCGTGACATTAGTCATTACACTTACCGAGACTGAAATGTGCCATTCCAAGGACGCCAATAAGTGTAGCGAGTAGATTCTTCGGAGCGAGCATTGCGCAGTAGGTCGCCGCTGCCACCCACATCAGATGAACTGATAGAGACTCCATTGCTTCGAACGGGAAGCACCACCATGAATTTCTAGAGGAATAAAGTTGAATAAGAATGGCATTGAAGAGAGAGACAATATTATATGTTGATTAAAAAAATATTTAGGTCTCAAAGCTACCAAGAGTTTCTTAAGACAGATTGTCTGGTCAGTTGTCATACACCTAACACAAAAGTGGTAGGATTCATGAGATTTGAGTTTAAGACAGGAACACCAAGTCCGCAATTTGTGAATACACACTGGATCAACCTCGCCATTACATAAGATTTGATAAGCCACAAGTACTGGCAAAAGAAGCAAGATACCGCCTAAGAATGATACGCGAGGCCATAGAAATTTAAAAAACGCCCTAATTTTAACCGGGAAGATGGTTGGGTGCTGCCATCTAGTTGGGATCCAGGGATAAACAAACTAAAACACAAATCTAGGACACCTTGGCTTCAAAACACTGTGAGTTCATTCTTCGTGTAGTTAAAGAACTTCAATGAATTGGACGCCTGTCTCGTCAGTCCACCCGTGACCACGGCCGCTGTAAAGCAGCCGAAACGTCCGGGATTAATCAAAATTGTAAGAGCTGATAGCTGTCTCTGATAACTTTTTTCAAAGTTTTGTTAACCACAATATGGAAAATTTTTTATAACATTAGACCTGTTTTTTACATGGGGAAATGCTTTGCGCATCCCCGGCGCATTAGGAATATCGGCCGAGGTATGTGGGACTCTCCGAGGAACTACCCACTAAAACCCATGGTGCACTCCCCGCTTAGGTATAGTTACGGGCACGATCAATCATCAACCCACCGCAACTCTAATCTACCAAGTACCAACCTTTGTCCGCATCTCGCAGACTCATCAAAACATGAATGCTTTCCATCGTCCCGCGGGGTGGCCTAGAGAAGCCCAAACGGGGGTGATAATATTAGACCTATCGCGGATCCTTGCTGACTGTACGCTACCTTATAGACTACTGACTAGTCGTCAAGATTAATGATAAACTAGGAGCTATTAGGAAGAACGGTCTATGAGATAGCATTACGCCTACTGCATAGTTACTCTTGATTCTTGACATTGTTCGTCGTAACTCCAACCTTGGCTACATTGTCATTTCCACTTTATCCACTTTATTTACACCTATATAGTAGTTAAATAGGAATGTGTGTATTTTTGTCCTCAATACCTTCATCCTAAAGATTACATTGGTCTAGTTGGGATCATTGCTAGTTTATTAATCAAGTACAAGAAGGAAAATCCCAAGACTTCAATTACTTTATAATTTTCAATTTCTTACTTACATTTAATGGCTAATGATGTCTTTAGATGTTAATTAAATGTCTTTGTGATGTTCTATAATTATTGCCAAGTATATTGACCCTTATCTGATAAGTGGAACTATTGTTTTATCAGACTTCGAAGTAAATATTCTTGATGCTAGACTATTTGTATACATTATTCGTTCTATACATTCCAGCTAGAAACATCTATATACGCAGTGGTAATATGCACATAATATTTTGAAGAAATAGAGGAGAAATTACTATTAAAATAATGTATCGAAATTTATCAATAATTTGGCATGCTGGCATGACTTGGTAATTACAAAACTTGTTAATTGATATGAATGAATGAATGCACTTAAAGTCCTACCATTATGTAAACATATCAGTTGCGAACTTGGGCCTAAGAAATATCGTACCTAGTAAACCAGATTATTGCTCGCATATCCAGCACATAATAAAAAAGATCCCGTAAAAACATTTCACTCCGAAGTACGATGAAACGTACCAAATGTGCTTTCTCGTGATCTACTAATACTTGTGCCTAATAAATACTGCCCAAATGTACTCTCAGAGAAGTTGATCCATAGGCAGATGGTGGACCTACGTAATTTGACCGCTTTATGTCAAATCCATCCAACAGATCACAATTCACAGCTAACATTAAATTGACATAACCCGACCAATTATTGACCAATTAGCCTATTAATCGATTTCTTCGATGGTACATTATATGAGAAACTACTCACTCAATAAACGAGTAGCCGACGAGCCTGGCTGCGTGCGAAAAGAAGGCAACGATGATGACGTTGACATGCCCGATACGCGACGTGATAGCATCAGCGCCGTACAGGAACGGGATGCTGCTCAGAGTGCCCACCGTCACCGTTATTCCTGGATATAATTATTCAGATATTAGATAGGTAATAAATATTTAGATGAAGGTTCGGAAAATGGCAGGACTTCTAGTGATTTAAGAGAAGACGGTAACGTAAAAGGCAAACTACTATTTTTTAATCTTGTGATTAAAGATTATGTAACAGTTTTACAATAGCCAATTGAGAAACGAAGAACAAATCTGGAATAATTTCATGATACGCTATTTGGCGATTGGCAAACATGCTCTAGTAATAAAGGTATTCAATAACATTCCTTTGAGATAACACTAAGCAAATGGTAATTTATCCCAGCCTGAACATTTGTAAGATTAACACTGCAAACTGTAATTGCTATAGCACTACAGTGCCTATTAGACGAGGTAATGGAAGCATTTACCAAGTACTCTTATTCCTGGATATTAGTCAGTCAGTCAGCAAGTCAACAATATTAAACAAGCCAACCTAATTCAACATCTTGAATAGGAAATGAAGGAGTATTTTGATTACAAAGCACTTTTTACACAGAAGTGAGGAAGCAGACAATTTTCCCATCAAAATTTTAGTGGTAATATACGCTCATTGCTCTTAAAACCCGTTTATTATGTAAAAATTGTATTTTTCGACCTAATTGTCAATTGTTGCTTCCGCTTTAAGCTAATGTATTCAGTACAACTTGCCTAATCTTGTGTTTGATAAAGATAGAGTCTTTAATATTGAACTTACCAAGTAAAAAGTTTGGTGCACCCAACTCCTTCAGATACAAAAATAGGTAAGACTCTATGAATCCCCAAAAATTGCCCAGGGTGAAAAGGAAGAATATGAAAATTATGACGTGGGGCATCTTGATTATATTGACTAAGTCATGGAGCAAATTGTCAGCTGGCAGCTTGGCTCCCAATGGCATGACCGCGACAGTAATCGCCGATATCAGCAACAGAACATCGTACGTGTAGAAAGCGGCTGAGTAGTCTGTGTATCCTGCAACAGAAGGTAAATATTGATTTACATTATTGACATTGACGATAACGATTACAAAATACGTACCAACTTGTTTGCTCCTCATATCTATGAGCATGCCAGTGATGGGGGAGAAAATTGCCATTCCGATGCTGGAGAATAATCTCTCCCTGCCGAAGTCTCCGCCGTACTTCTGTATCATCATCAGGGCTATGGGATCCATGATGGTGACACCGGCTGAGAGCATGATGGTGCCCATGAAACGCAGGAAGAAGTAGATGTAGAATGTCTTATCGTCGCTCTCCTTGTAATCTGGTGGGCAGATTTCTGGGCCGCCTCGTCTGTGAAAAAGATAATAATTTATCAGTCTCCTAAAGTAAAAGACACTACAGCTTTCGTATGTAAACAACAACTTAATATAGCTTCAAGGATGTGTTTCGCAATTTAAACTTTAAATTACGATAAGTAGCTTTAGTCCAAGACTCCTTCCGTCCTTTAAATATGAAATCTCCCACTAAAACAGTGGGATGTGTCAAATCACAAAATAATGAATGAAAGGGTAACAAAATTTAACGTCCATCCATCCTTATTCCTTGCTTTATGAACTTAGGTGCTACATTTATAATAATATTATTATGTAGTACCTGAAGTCACATTTCTGGACCATGCAATCTGCGGCGAGCGTAGCCAGTCGTTCCTTGGACAGCTTTGTCATGTTATGGACCATCACGAGACCACCACATCTCAGGTCCTCCTTATCCAAAGCCGTAATATTTACTCCCTGAGATAGAAGAAGCTTTTCCCCAAATCTTGATCTAAAATCCGTTACTGTGTCATTGTCGTCCTGAATTAAGAATACAAACAATATTAAGTCTATTAATAATAAGATTTTTGTGTTTTTATGTCTGTTTATATTTTAATTGATGTCATCATTCACACACAAAGTAGGAGGCTGGTACTGAACTGAGTAAATATTTCATTTTTGTGATGATGAGTCTAATTTTTTTGAGTTAAGACTAAATTGATCGTACTATGAGAAGTTGATTCACAGGCAGATGGCAGACCTATGAAATTTGGTCAGGGTTTGTCAAATCCAGCCGACTGATTACAACTTAACTACACTAAATTGACGTAACGCGACCAAATGACATAGGCCCGTCATCTGACTATGACTCAATTTCTTCGATGGTACTTACCCTCTCCATCTCTATACCAAGCTGTTCTTTCGGTTCGCCGAGATCGTCGTGAACTTCAATTTGGAAGAACGCTGAATCATTGTACTCCTCGTCGCTTTCGTCAGTCATGTTATGGAAACTAAAACAAATCCATACCATTCCATACTTTAAAGTGTAATATTATCATAAAGTTAATTATATACCTAGCGGAATAGAGCAACAATCTCGAGCTGTCAAACGAAACCGAAATTGGTTTTCATCTGTGTGAAAAATATGTGTACGTATACACTTACTCAAGCATGATTGAACATGAATTCTATGAGATTAGATTGTCAACGTGCGGCACGTGCCGACTGGACGTCAAAAAAAGAGTGCTGCTGTCATGTATCACACGTCTCTTTTTACCACGCAGTGTTATACTGATAGTGACATATCTCTTGCTCAGGCCTTTGTTTCTCTATTCCGCTAGGTATACTCGTATTAACTTTATGAATATTATACTATAATCCTTACTAATATATAATAATATTATAACGAGCTTTTGCCCGCGGCTTCGCTCGCGTTAAGAAGTATTATTATATATAAACTTTCATCCCCTATTTTAACCCCTTGGAGGTGGAATTAATCAAAATCCTTTCTTAGCGGATGGGCCTACGTCGTAAATCGTAATATCTACTTGCATGCAAAATTTCAGCCCGATCGGTCCAGTGGTTTGGGCTGTGCGTTGATAGATCACCAGGTCAGTCAGTCACCTTTGAGTTCTATATACAGGGTGTAACGAAAATAAGTGATAATACTTTAGGGTGTGTACGTGTTCCTTGTAGAGAGTTCACTGTGAAAGTAGCAGCGCTGAAAGACCAAATTTTTTTTTTACTTTTGTATGGGGAAACTCGTGACGCTCGAGCCCTTGCCCATACAAAAGTGAAAAAAATTTTTCGTCTTTCATAGCTGCTACTTTCACAGTGAACTTTCTACAAGGAACACGTACACACCCTTAAGTATTATCACTTATTTTTGTTACACACTGTATAGATAAATGCGAAAGTGTGTCTGTCTGTTTGTTACCTCTTTACGCCCAAACCGCTTAACCGATTTTGCTGAAATTTTATTTAGAGATACTTTGAATCCCGGGAAAACACATAGGATACTTTTTATCCCGGAAAAATGTACGGCTCCTACGCATTAAACGAATTCTGGCTTAACGGGATTGCGGGCGTCTTCTAGCTAGTTATTTATCTAGTTTGTTTTTACTTGCATTTTAATTTTTAACACCAATTGTAAATCATGCTACAAAAACCAATGGACGTCTTCATGAAACCCTAGTTTTTAACATTTTCAGAAACATGAACAAAGGGCCAAAATGTTAAAAATTGTGTGAGGTAACATGACGATTATTAATGTGTTTTCAATAATAGAACAAAGATGCGTAGGTTTTTATCGCCACAAAATCCCAGGGCTTTGCGGAAGGCTTAACAGTCCTAAGAATTGCATGATTTAAAACAAAGTTTACTTTAGAATTTACTACTTTAAACGTTCTGTGACGTACCCACTCTATGGAAGATAATAACCGATATACTTAGAAGAAATTCTTTTTTGTTTTCGAAATATAAAGTAAAAAATCTCGTCCAAAGGATGAATTTAATCAAAAAAAATCGATTTATTTTTCGATTTTCAACGTTTAGAACATGCCTATAAACACATTTTTCATAAATTATCCTTTTCTATGAAGATAATGTTCCAATATATCAAAAGCACATTGAATAAACAATGATTAATAGAAGTTTCTTTTTCTCGTCTGAGTTATTTAAGCAGGACATAAACGCAAAGAATACGACAGGTTTGCCTGTGCAGCTAGCTGTCAGGCAAAGTTGAGGCAAACTCTGCACAGTTCTGTAACATACACGCTCCGGTTTACCTGAACAATTGACCTGTTCAGGCAAACCTGTCAGATACACCCTTGCGTGTATGGTCTGCGTTAAATGCTGAAGCCTGAAAGATCCAAATTATACCTACCTGCTATTCGACAAATTCGGCGGATGTATCTTATGTGCTATCGGGAAGTCGATATCATCAGTTTCATCATCATCAGGCACGGGCGGTCGCTCCGTCGGTCTGGACAGCATGCAGTGGTCCACACAGCGGTCCAGGATGAAGTCCACCTGCTCGTCCTCATCAGGACACTCGCGACTGGGGCAGGGACTCCACCATACCTGAAAAGTTTCTTCGTGTAGGGGTAGAAGGCTTTTTTGTTGGAAAGCTATTCGTTCCGTTGGGAGTCCTGTTCGTGGATATGGAATTTTATAATTTACCATTCCATTATTCAGTGTACATTATACCATAATATACTGTGTAAAATATAGTGTCAAACAGTTTTTCACAACCACTTTGTGAAAATGTATGCAATCTTTTCTGGTGTTTTTTTGTAAAAGAGGCCCTTACAAACTTTAAAAAGAAGGTAAAGTTTTGTCTTAATTTGTCTTGCAACAAAAGAATTGGATGTGAGAAGCTAAGAAGGAAGACTATAATCTCGCAGGACATATGCGTGAATTTTTCATTCTCTTAACTAATGATTGCGTCAACAGTGAGCGGTCTCGGACCGGACGGGAGCGATTTGCCAAAGGACAGGAGTTGTTTATAGCCGTGTAATAGCACCAATTTCTATTACGAAACATTTACCTCCACTGTGTTCTTGATCGGATGGCGCATCACGTAAGCTGATGGCATCACCCCCGGAGTCTCCTGGTGGGGTATCAGCAGGAGGGAGTGGTGAAATGCTGCATTGAGAATCAGCGCTGTTATCACCACCGGCTTATACTCCCCGAAACGGTCCACCAGAAACCCTAAAACGGAGATTAATTGTCGTAACATCTGTGACCACCTCTATACAGACGATTTTGTCTACATACCTGTTATGGGCGGACTCAGGAAAGTCGTGAAGGGTAGCGCTAGGTACACAAAAGATATTTCGGGCACAGTCAATCCTATGCTTTGCATGTGGATGGTTAAATACGGGAGCAGGGACGCCGTGGCTCCGTACATCACGAATAACGTCACTTTCAGCATGATCAGGTTGGGGTTGATCCGCAGCCCGACGATCAGCCGCCGGATACATCCCGGATTCTCCTCCTCGTCCATGTCGGGGAAATTAACTTTTTTATTATCGGAATCTGTCATGCCGTTGGCGTTACATTTCAGACCGTTTTATCGCGGTGTATCTTATCGACTAGCGCTCCTCAGCGCACCGGGTTGTTTATAGTTGGTGGTATTTGATTACGGATTATGTGGAGACGGGAGGGTACCGCGCTCCCGACTGAGAGGCAGTCAGGACGCGCCGCCAATTTACAATAATGGCGAATTATCCTCGTTTAAGAAGTGTGACGGCGATTGGTGGGGCTGGGACCTTGCGCGTAATGGCCCGGGCAGAATAGCTCAGGTGCCCAGGAAAGTAGGTGAGTTGATTACTTCTAGAATATACTTACTTCTAAAATATTAAAACACTGGTTAGAGACCATGACTTATGATTAAACTTGGAAACTTTTCTCGCTGTTGTAGTCTGCTGCGAATATTTTACGTGACCAAGCCCTAAGGCGAGTTACTTCTAGATACTTCTAATTTTTATATAAATAGAAGCAAATAAAAGAAACAGAATGCATGATGGAAAACGATTACCGTCGCCGTCGGACACACGCAACGTAAAGGTGTTATTCCAAAAAGTCCAAACCGTACTTTCAAACTCAAACGCAAAAATAATAATCGATAATTGAAAAATAATCGATAAAAGAAATAAATCAATTTTATTAAATTGATTTATTTCTTACCTATACTCAATGATGTCAGGACTGCGTGTAGAATAGGGTTGCTGAGGATTCCTCTTCCGCTTCCTCATAATATTTTGGGTTCCTCATCCGTTACCGCATCCTCATAAATAAAAATAAAAAAATCCTCTTCCGCTATCGCTTCCTCAAAATTTAAGAGGAATTTATGAGGAATTTCACTGCGCATGCGCGTCGCGTATCCAATCATGGCAACGCACACGCCAGAGCGCGACAATTGTATCATTCACTCGTCTTAATAAAAACAGGACCCTATTACTGAGACTTCGATGTCTGTCCGTCTGTCTGTCTGTCTCCAAGCTTTATCTCAAGAACGGCTATAGCTAGCCTTTTAAAATTTTCACAGATTGTGTATTTTTGTTGCCGCTATAACAACAAATACTAAAAACAAAATTAAATTAATACTTAAGGGGGGCTCCCATACAACAAACTTGATTTTTTTGGCCTTTTTTGCTCGTAATCAATAATGGTAGTAATAGTACGCACTTGAAATTTTCACAAAGTCCTTAATTGTAGGTGTACTTTAATGATTTATAATAAAATAAAATAAAAATTAAGGAGGGCTCCAATACAAAAAAAAAAAAACAATTTTTGGCCTATTTTTTCTCTATATCGGTACGGAACCCTTCGTGCCCGAGTCCGACTCGCACTTAGCCGATTATTTTTGTGTGCGTGTGTTGTGTATTATATTACTGAGCTCCTCTTAACTGCTGGACCGATTTTGATGATTCTTTATTCTGTGTGTTTTGAGAACGGTATAGATTCATAGTTTGGTCCACTGGAAAATGCCCTTTTAATTATTTTTTGTGTAATGTATGTACCTAGTTATGTACAGACTGCACAAAGGCTTTTGGTTTGGATCCGCTAGTATTTATAATTTCCTATCATCCCATTCCTCAACCTCTTCCTCATCCGCATCCTCTTCCTCAAAAAATATCCTCTACCTCATCCGCATCCTCTAAATTTGCGAGTGACAATTCCTCTTCCTCCTCTTCCTCATAATCACTTCCTCAACGACCCTAGTGTAGAATCCGACCGCACTGACCACTGACCACTGTGAGCTGTTGCAACTTGCAAGTGCCTGAAAAAAATGTTGATTATCTTTTTTCATAGCAAAAGTACTAAGAATTAAGTAAGTACATATTTTTGGAGATCTTTGTCCAATATACATATAGTGTGTTTGTGTAAACACCGTTATCCTTGAAACCACCAAATGAGCCCGTCAAAATGAACAACTTTTTCTATGAGAACAATGCTGGGAACTCAAAAAAAATGCCGTCTTCATACCCATACGGAATCCCGGATCGGCAATTTGTATGGGTGTGAACACGGATTTTTTTGAGTTCCCAGCATTGTTCTCATAGAAAAAGTTGTTCATTTTGATGGGCTCATTTGATGGTTTCAAGGATAACGGTATTTACACTAACACACTGTCTGTATACATTCAAAAGAAATAAGACGTCATCAAAATAATATCCATACTTCCATACTAATTTTATAAATGCGAAGTGTGTCTGTCTATCTGTCTGTGTGTCACGCTCTTCACACACCGTTGAACCGATTTTAATGGGTAAAATTCTCGTGTCACAGTTTTCGTTGCCATACTCCTCCGAAACGGCTTGACCGATTCTCATGAAATTTTGTGAGCATGTTGAGTAGGTCTGAGAATCGGCCAACATCTATTTTTCATACAAAAAAATATATGGCAAAACAACGTTTGCCGGGACAGCTAGTAGCATAATTATCGTTTCGGAAAAACGTACGGTTCCCGCCGTCCGCGCTTTATCGAATGTCGGCGCAATAAGTTGCGGTGTCATAGTTATTTATGTCTAACTAACCAAATAAAATATTTTATTTGGTTAGTTAGAGAGAAAAAGAACAATACTTACAATACAATATAGATGCCACATAGATGCCACCACAGTTCTAACTTCCAGATTATCGTAAACTAAGTTTATGATTCTGTGATCCAACTTTAACCTAGACTGTGATAATTATTTATAGCTAACCCTCATATTTTTACCTATAAGGAGCAAACGGATCACCTGATTGTAAGTGATTATATATTGACACTCGCAGCACCAGATGAGTTACAAATGTACCCAGTACCTCGATACTTTAAACAAAAAGTATAAGTATAAGTACTTAATATTAGATTTAAGATTACATAATTTACATAATTTAAGGATGGACATAGATAAAAAAAAATTAATCACCTCAAAAAAATTCATGGTATTCCAAGGAAAAGCCTTCATTGTGGAAATTGAATGCCCCAGCCCAGCCTCCAAAAAGACAACACGCAGCACATTTTCAATGTCTTGGTGAATAACATTTCTTTGTGCCGGTAGATGGCACTTTCAGTTAACTGTACATTAAGTTCCAGAAGACCGTAAGTTCTGTCGTCCTCGGTCCTAGGCATAGAAAAGATGAATATAAAGATGATTTTTACATTTTAAAAGCATCTGTGGAAAATTTAGGAACTGAAATATTAAACAAAATAGCTTCAAAAGTAAAAAAAGATTAAAATTTAAACATGCATGGTAGCAAAATATTATCCAAGATTATCAGATTATCAGAACAGTAAACGATATCATGTTGACATTATAATATTACTTTCACATTGTAAAGTTTTTTTAAAGATCGTCGTCTAAATAATAAAACATCTTCTTCGAGATATTGTTGTTTTCCTGAGAAATTTAAATCTACAAAGCGCCATCTTTTTATTACTGCCAAAACTGCCATGGCATTATTAGCGCCATCTATTACAATAATTTTTTACTAAAATTAAAAATAGCACAGATTAGACACAATTAAAATCTCCGTACAAAATTGGTGCAATTTTGCAAAAGGAGTAGATTAATATATTTTTACAAATACAAAAAGGTCTATTGTTACATATTTCATTAAAAATTAATATTTTATTTAAAATAATGTTTGCTTTGCACTGAAAAGTGAAAAATATATAATGTCAAGTAGTGACATCTATCGAGTAATATGATTAATTAAATTAATTTAGTCTACACTCTACTGCAAATTGTCAACCATAGTGCATTGCGCATAAATGGCCGCCATGTTGCTGCCGTCTGAAAGATGTTCACATCTGTGTGTGTTTACTAATGAATTTTAAGAACTTTCATAGTATAATTATCGTGTTTGTGAAATTGTGAGTGTAAAATGTTTTCTCTAGATTATATATTTGTGGTTTAGAAATCTATCAAATGTCTGTGAGGCCAATAAACAGTGAAATTTTCATTAGGTAGTCATTCGAGTCGGGACGGCATAATGGCTGACAATCTGATACAAAAGTCACATAAAACTAGCGAAAAAAACAAGTATAACAACGTTGTTCATCGTACTACGAGTGAATCTCTACGGCTTAACGAGTCAGAAAAGGGAGTGACTCACCCGACGAGTCTTCAATCCGCCCATAACCCAAGGAAAATATCTTCCTTTCAGATAACCAGTGTCACTGTTGGGTCTCGGGTGAGCACTGATGCAGGCGAGGACTCCGCTGACGATCTGGATGAATCTCACACCGATGACATCTCAAGGGTAACCGACATAGAGAATGAGACACCCAGTTACTCTGAGGACACCTTCTCGAAAGACGATGTGTTTTACAACGCCTCGAGTACATCGCTAGGTTGTGCGCCCGTGATCCCGACCAGTTCTCAGTACGGTCTCGCGATCGTCGGCCAGGAAAACAGTTCCAACCAGGTGGGGGCCAACACCAACAACACGGAAGCGAATGATATGCACGTCAGCGTCACGAACGCCGGCTCGGGCAGCATTATTAATCTTATCGGTAATGCGAAACCACAAGAAGGTATGAAGGAGATACAGGAGCATGTGCGGAATGAGAGATTTAAAGTGGTCAAGATAGAGAGCACGGAACCTTTTCGTCGCGGCCGTTGGATGTGTATGGACTATTTGGATCATACTACCACTCAACAGAACCCTCCGATCAGTTTGAACAACAACTTGGACGTGACCGAGAATAACCTCCAAGCTCCGGACAGTGGTTGTGTTATAAATGACAATCAGTATGATGATATGTGTAACGATAAAGGGCCTAAAGATCAACAGAGTGTTCAAGTGCAACAAATTGAGCAAAATGTCCAGAAGCAATTTCCTATGGCGTCTCCTGGGCAGTCACTCACCCAGCCGATCAATATAGTACAACAACAGATGCCGGTAAACCAAGCCGTGTCAGTACAATCACCTCCGCTAGAAATCCCTCAACAGATGCAGGGACAAAATCTACAGACGACCCAGCAGGTTGGTCAACAACATCCCCAGAGTATGACCCATATTACTATGCAGAACACTGCTCAGAACCATCCTCAGCCGACCCAGCAGCAGCAAGTTCAACAGATCCCACAGAGCTTCCCTCAGCACCAGCTGCAACAAGTCATTGCACAGTCCCAGGGTATTGCGATGCAGCAGATTCCCATGCACCAGCAGATGCCACAACAAATGCAACAAATTCCCAATCAGCAAATGCAGCAAATCGGTCAACATTTGCCGCAAGCGCAGATCACTAACATGCAAATACAACAACCACTGCAGCAAATGCAGGGTATGCCGAACCAGGGCCAGCTGACTCAGGTGGCGGGGCAGCAACCACAGATGCAGCAGCTCCAGATGCAACAAATGCAGAGCCAGCCCAACCCCCAGATACAACAACAACAAAACTATCAGATGCAACAGGCCCAGATACCCAATATGGGTCAAGGCCATCATCTGCAGCAGCAGCAGCCGATGGGACCGCAGCAGGCTCAGCTTCAACATTTGTCTAGTCAGGCCCAAATGCAGGCTCTACAGAATCAGCAAATACCAAATCATATGCAGCAAATGCAAATACCCACTCAGATACCTAACCAGCAAATGACGCAGATGCAGACTCAGATGCATCAACTACCATCGCAGGCGCAGCAGTCCGTTGTGACGGGGATGCACCCACAAATGCAACAACAGGGCATGGCCGTGCCTCAGCCGCAGTACAACCAAGCTGTGAATCAACAAGCCAATCAATCCATGATCGGAGCTAGTATTTCATCTTCTCAGCAACCAATGGTACAAACTCAACATAATGTGCCTCAGTACCACACGCAACAGTCTCAGATCCCTCAGCATCAGCAGGGCCAGACTCTACCACAGGAGGTGCTGTCTAGTATTGTTACATCCCAGCAGGGTGCAACACTTCCATCCAACTTGCAGCCGATGGTATCTCAACCCCAGGGCACAACTCTGCCGACTAATCTTCAGAGTTTACCTGGACAGCAGCAGGCTCCGGTCCATACGATGGCTGCTCAACAGGGTAATGTTCCTCAAGGGAATATACAGATCATGACCCAACAGAATATGCAGATGGCTCTAGACGGGAATCAGCCCAGCATGCAGATACCCGGCTCAGATCCTATATACATGCAGCAAGCCAATGTTGGTCAACAGTTGCCAGCGCACATGGCCCAACCCCAGAACATGTTACAAACTCAAGTCAGCGGCCAAGGGCAGATGGGTGGCGTACAATATGTTCCTAATCAGTCGGTGCCACAGGTGACGATGGCTCACCAGAATATACCAATGTCAATGCAGCAGGCCATGCCCGTTGGAATGGGCAGCGGAGTCCACGCTAATGTAGTCCAATCCCAAACTAACATGGGATTAACCTATGGTGGTGTTGTTCCGGTGATGTCGCAGGGTAGTGTCGCTTCAGTTGAAGCTGCTGTGTCCGGAACTAATTCTCCTGTAGTGTCTATGCCGGTCAGTTCTACGGCATATGTGACTAACACGGCTCAGCCGGGCCTTGACAGTCAGGGTTTCGGTAGCCCAGTGAGTGCTGTAGTGTCCCATGCGATCAGTGGTGCAGTGAATGTGAATTGTGATAGTGCTCCAGAAGCTGCTTCAGACGGAATGCAGGCTGGCGATACAGCGGACGGCAAGGAGGATTCACAGCCTACCTCGCAGCCCGAGGATGAAAGGTCAGTAGAATTTTATCACATTTGCTTTGATTTTCAACTGATAATGTCATTAAATTATTAATGAATGTTGTTGCATTGATAAGCTCCACCCACTGATAAGATAAGACTATTTTTGTGTGATACCATTACTTCATCAGTCTGACATATCATTGTGAACAATATATTGTGACGTCTTTTTATTTTCTGGAATATTATGTTTGGTTAGCTTATTTATTTTAGTTACAGAAACTGAAACAATCTGATTACATATTACTAAGGCATTTTTGATCCATTATATTATTATGTTATTAGTATATTTTCTGCATAGTATAATCAATTTACAATTAATTCATCATGCCCCATACGGTCACCGGTGACCTAGACACAATAGAAATTCTATTGTGTCTCGTTTTTCCACGATCTAAGGGTTAATCATCTATAATAATATGTTGAACTATAAATATGTCTGTGTATAGTAGTGTTATATATGTATTATAAGGAATACACCTATGAATAATAAAAACTAAGGAAGAGTAACTGTGTCAAAAAATTTGTTCCGATTCTACAAAATGTGACCCGAATACATGCATACTTTATGCAAAAAGAGACCTGAATACATGCAAGAATTTTGCGTAGTTATAGAAGTGACAGTTATTGTCAACGGCTTTATTTTGTCAATTTGAATGTATACTCCACTCGGGCTAACTTATCGCTAGCGGTCATTGACTCCCTGTCAAAAACTTGTAATTTTCCATATTAAACCATGACAAACAATATCAGACACTTCATTGTCAATTGCGGTTTATATGGAAAATGCCAAGTTTTTGACAATGACCGCTAGCGACAAGTTAGCCGGAGTGGAGTATAGAGTTTTGTAGCTTTTGCCATATTAAAGAACCAAGAAAAGAACCTGAGAACCAAATTCAAAACGATTGAGGTATATAGGAGTTACCTTCTTAGATTTTATTATTTGTAGGAATACACTCAAAAAGGTCTGCCTTCTCCAGAAGAATTACTGGTCAATAAGCCTATGACAAATTTAATGCAGCAATTTAATATCTAAGCTAGTTACAAAAAAAAATTATGATAAGTGATTTAAAATGACTTGTGTATTTAAATTACATGTTTGTAATTGTTCCAATAATATTATTTTAATATTTCCTATAAATCAGTAATTCAATAAGTAATAATTTTATTCACATTTTAATTGGTTACGTAACCGAAATTTTAAACTTTGATGATTTAATACTAGGTGCTTATTATTAATTATATATATTATATTATTTTGTTAAGCTGCTCACTGCTGAGGTCAATGTGTGGTTTTAATTATTGGTTTCTGCATTTATTTGAAACAAATTTATAATTAACACACTTTCAAAACATGATAAAAAAATTCTTTCTTTGACGCGAAATGTCGAAAAGTTTTATCGATATTCTTAAATTACATTTCAATGGACTATAGCAGCCTTTCCCAAAGTGGGCGATAACGCCCTCTGGTGGGCGCTGAAGACCTAAATTTATATTTTACATGAAACATGTTACATGACGGATTACAAGATTGTAGTAGTGTCCAAGACATTGGTTCGCACATGCAGAGCAGACGCATTCTATTTGCGGGAACCACTCATCCGTAGACAATGGATGTTGTTTTGGTCGCGACTCGCGGCGTGTACCGGCAAACGGAATCCGACGTCCCTTTGATGCTGTTTATTTTGCGCTTCGTCCTGGACGTAAATAGGTGGTTGACACGCACTGCACAGTGCATGGTGCGGTCGGCATGCGTGAATCACTCTGGCGCTCGATTAAGCCGACCAAAAAAGAATGGCATTCTTTTAGTCTGCCTGCGTTAATTCAGACGATGACACAATTAGGCTTTAGCGGCGTACAGATTAGATTATGTCTGATTAAATATGGTGCGTTCCTTAGATTACATTCGTGAAGTTTTGATTTAGTGTATATTCTAGGTACGATCTTATATTTCGCGTTCTCAGAGTTGACTTCAGTAAGCGTCTTAGTACTTGGTCGAATTGCATCACTAGTTCCGATAGGGAAGTTAGATATCGAAAATATACGGGATTTACATTTGACATCTAAATTCGGTGTCAAAATTAGCGAATGCAACTTCGATCACTAATATACGTGATCGAAGGAATGCAATGACTAAATAGTACCTACTCAGTTATCACTATTGATGATCCGTTTTCCTGTTCAATTGGACGCGTTGGTACGTTACAATATTTTTTACACGGTTAAATTATGGCAGCTGGTTTTTAAGTCGGTATTACGAGCAGTGAGCACTGACAAGAGTCACGGAGCGAAGAGGCCGGCGCCAACGCAACGTCATCGGCGACGCCGGTAAGCGAGTCGATATCAGAAGGTCGTGAAATTCGACACTCGCCACTCGCTCGATATGCATCGATAATGCCAGGTTTCTGAGGATTTTTGACAGGATAATATCTGATCAACAGCGTAGCTGATGGGCTAAAAGTGGTGACAGACGTGCGAGTAAGTACGCGGACTTATTGCTCGACGATCTTAATCGCCTGTGTGTCAGCAAAGAGCCGCGAGCCGCGGGCCGCAAGCCTGGGGGCATGGTAATCCAGTGTGAACGATTCTCGTGTGTCACCGACGCGAGCCGAGTAAGTTCGCGAACTTAAAACCCGCGTACTTTAAGAGGATACACCAAAGGTGAGAGAAATTGAAAATAGGTACATACATTTGAAAATGTATTGCTGTATCACCAATCTCAAGTCTCCCACCGCAGAGCGCGATAGAGACAACACGACAAAATTTCTAATAAAAGAACAGAAAATCTTCGATTCGTTGTCCGCTGATTCCTTCTCCAAAACTTAACCGATTTAAGTACTTTTTTCATTAAGAACCTAAGCAAGGCTTGAGCTGTGTTCGTATGTTTTTCTTTTGTATATTCTAGCCAGTTTTGTTTTCTGGGTGTTTTTGGAGGTTCTTATCTTTCTTAATAATAAAATTATGAAAAAAAGAAAACATAGGGACATGCTAATAGTAGCCATAAATGTTCAGGGAAAAATCATAACTCTACCGGCATTTTCCAGGGAGGAAACAGGGGACAACGTTTGTATGGAAAAACGGCGGTGTGGACTCCTCTTAAGTTCGTACGTCTATCAGGCACTTAAAATTTTGACGCTAGCCAATCAAAGGCGCTAGAATCTAGATAAACTCCTGTTAAACGACCTCAGAAACTGGCATTAAATAACTCTACCGGCATTTTCCAGGGAGGAAACAGGGGACAACGTTTGTATGGAAAAACGGCGGTGTGGACTCCTCTTAAGTTCGTACGTCTATCAGGCACTTAAAATTTTGACGCTAGCCAATCAAAGGCGCTAGAATCTAGATAAACTCCTGTTAAACGACCTCAGAAACTGTCGTGAGGAGAGAATACGCCATTTTTAATCAGATAGTGATGTGCACTTAAAGCTATTGACCTAATTAACTACATAATTATTTAAAACAGTGGTAGTCCATTGAAATGTTACATGAGTTTTAGAAAGCTTTGCATTTTTTAGAGATCTCTAACAAAATACATATAATATGCAATTTTCGGTCCTTTATGCAATTTTCGGTCCTTAAATTGTAACATTTCAATGGACTATAGGATTTTCACTTAAAATAAAATACATATTAAATGAAATATAATCAGTTTAGATTTCATTTTTTATTTGTATCCACATGCCAGTGAAAGCGTATAATTTTTCTCGTAGAGGCAGATAACTACATTTTGTAATGAAAATGAGATTCCAGCTAAAACTAATCGGATAGATTTGATTTAAACTGATTATAATATATGAATATCAGTTTAACAGTGGCTGGTACTTGTATACTTATTATACGTCCTTAGAGTCCCTTGATTAGATAACACAATGGGCATTTTGATTCAATCAGTAGGTCATGGTTTGTAATCAAACGCAGGTGCTGACACTTTACGATGTGAAATTTCTTTTAAGCGATTATCTTCTTAATAGCGCATTGTTTCTGTATCATGTTACCCGTTCACGGAACCCATATCATCAGATTATCAGTATCAACAATTTAATGACTAACATGATTGTAGATGTGTTAATTGTCTAGAGTCTAGACTCGATAGATAGTTTTTGTGCAAAGTTGCAAAGTTGCTTAATAATTATCAATACCTACATAGTACATAATAAGAATAGTACCAGATTTTGCATGCAACATCGTTTGTATTTTTGTCTAATGAGTTAGTTAAAAAAATTCGTCGTAAATCGTATTCTGTTTAGCGGTTTAAGGGAGTGAAGGTAACAGACAGACAGATACTTTCGTATTTATATTCTATACTTAATATGTATTATAAAGCGGAAGAGTTTGTTTGTTTGAACGCGCTAATCTCAGGAACTACTGGTCCGATTTGAAAAATTCTTTCAGTGTTAGATAGCCCATTTATCGAGGAAGGCTATATTTCATCACGCTAAGACTAATAGGAGCGAAGAAATGGAGGAAAATGTGGAAAAAACGGGGGAAATTATTTGAAATTGCTTATTATCTTAAGAACTACTGGAGCAATTTTTATGTTACTTGGCACACATGAAAAATAGACCGCGTGAAGGGACATAGGCTATTTTTTTGCGGAAAAATGTACGGTTTCCGTGAAATTCCTAAACTACGCGGGCGAAGCCGCGCGGAACATCTAGTTTATAATATTTAGTATAGATGTAACGACGCCAAATTAAGTCAAACTTCTCCAGTAAAATGAAAAATGCTACGAATAATAAAAACTAAGGAAAAGTAACTCCGTCAAAAAAGATGCTCCACAATACTTGTTAAAAAAGTGTACCTTATGCCGGCTCTTGATATAGGCGAACGCGTTGGCCAACGCGTCTGCAGACGCGTTGGCAGTGCGCTTGCAACGGCGTTTGTGAGTAATCCACACATAGGAAGGTCGTTCAGTATGCTTTGGATCGCGCCAATGTGCGGACGGATTCAAAATGGATGTTTAGTCGCTAACAGCTGCAGCTGTTTATTTATTCACAGCTTATAATTACTTTGTAAATGTGGACAAGAAAAAGTTTTTAAAGAGTATTCTGGAAATAAATAAATAAAAGGCGAGAAAACGTAACAAACAAAGAAATAAACTCACTTTTACATAATATTTTATAATATTAAAATAATATAAGTAATTATTTTATTACCTACTTATTATTTATTAAATTATTACATACAAAAATTATTACATATTATAATAATTATCATAATTATAACTCCGGGCAAACTGATCGCGCGGCCTATGTGTGGATGGAGCGCGAAGCTTGCGACAAATGTCCTTTGATCTTTTGCCGACATTTCCGACCCGCGCGGCAAGCTCGCAGATGCGTCGGCCAACGTCTAAATACCTACGGCCAACGCGCGAACGCCCGTTCTACACATTGGGCCAACGCGTCTGCAGACGCGTTGGCCAACGCGTTCGCCTATATCAAGAGCCGGCATTAGGTACACTTTTCAATACATTTGCAATATTTAGGTGACCTTGAGCGGTACTAGGCTGACGTTACATGACAAATCAAAAGGAACCAAATTTAAAACTGTAATAGTATGGGAGTTACGATTCCTTAGTTTTTATTATTCGTAGGAAAAATGTAATAAAAAAGAAAAATCTAAAAAATGTCGATTATATCGTGCTGCACTATAAAAAAATAAGAAATTTAAGTGTGTAGTTTCTAAGATGCAGTGCTGGCGTGCTTGTACCGGCGAAAGTGGATGCACAAAATTCCGCAATATAACTTCTAGTTGCTACGCGAGATGCTCATTTGCACTGGCCGCGAGTCGCGACGTAGCGTGATGCCGATGTTCATCATCATCAGCGTTGTCTCAAACTAGAATATTATAATATAACAAGAGGACGTGTCTGGTGTCCACTACATAACTTGTTAGTTGTTAATTGTTATGGGAAACTGGTGTCGCCACTAGAAAAAAATTAAACCAGACAAGTTGCAAGATTACAAAGAGCATTAAAAAATACTATCTTCTATTAATAAAAATGAATTTTTTGTTAGTCTTGCTAAAACTCGGGAATGGATAAACCGATTTGGCTAATAGTCTTGACTCTTGACATATTTGTGAAAGTCCAGCCTGCCTAGTGCCTAGCATACGCCAACGAGATATCTCACTCTCGAGATAATTAAAAACTACTCGTCTCAAAATGTCAAAATCTCGACATTATCTCGACAAAAGTCTATAAAAATGTGTTATTTCAAAAATGTTTGTCATGCTAGGATCAATAGAGGTGAAGAGGCAAACCATCAAACATCGAGAAAACATGTAGAGAGATATCTCGTTGGCGTATGCTAGGTAGGCAGGCAAGGTTTATATTAGAAGGGAAGTGATATGAAGTTCATCTAACTTATCAAATAATTCTCATAATATACTGTCGCAAGATTAGTGAGGTAGGTACTGTATAATAAGATGTAACGTCTTAACCCTAGAAATTTAACAAGGTTCAAATATTATACAATATACATACCTAGTAGAATCTGTTACCTACATTACCTACATAATAGTCGCTTCTAAAAAAATCCCAGACCGTATGACGCCAGCGAAGATCGTTAATCGTCTGTAATAAGTTTTTCGACTGTATTTTTAGGTAGTAGGTAAAATGCTGGTTTTTCTAAACGATGTAATTATATAATTACATTATGTGGAAGTCAAAGAAATTGAGTGTTTAGCTTAGTATTATAAAATTATACGAAATCATGATAACAATAAAACAAGGAGTAATGATTTTATTAATTTGATGACAATCATCAGTAGGATAAATCATGTTGGGGTTACCAATGGGCAATGTGAAACGTAGAAAGCTAAGGCTTAAAAAAAGGTCAGATTCCAAACGAGATGTTCGGTCGGACTTTAGACTAATACCTACTACGACGACTAACCCCAAAAATCAAACATCGTCCTTCTCTCTTCACACTCACGCCCGTCTTTCATATGCCAGGTGAAAAAGAACGACGCGGATTCTTCGCCAAATTAGTTTTTTCTCAATAACTCGATAAATATACAACATTTTAAAAATCAGCTAGGTCGATCTCTCAATGATAGAATTTTATACAATGTGTTAAAATATTAACTTAGTTCAATGCACGGTTACGGCAATAAATGAAAAATTCGTGAAAATTAGATGCATCTTTGTGATTTTTTTCTATCGAGAAAATTTTAAGATATCGTGTTTTTGCTCAGATCGAATTCTTGGAAATATAAACAATTCGCGGCTTATTTTCAAGTTTAAAAATGAATTATAAAATCGACACTTTAGGGTTAGTCGCCCCTTAAGCCCACCGTAGTCACTTCATACGTGGCAGGAAGTCGCACTAAGTTTAGAAATTTTGATAGCGCGATTTACAAATATTTGATGCTGCTAGGTCTGCTACACGTCAAGGGTGTCCAAATAGTAAAACTGCCATCGTCACTTTAAGTTATTTAGATTTTTATGACCGTTATCGTGATCAAAGCCATGATTTACTGTGTGCACTCCTAATGAATGCCAAAACGATCGAATCCTGGCTCAATGCCAACGCTGCATCAGAAGAATATAGGTGTCTAAGTTTCTTGGAGACGTCTTGACGGAGAGAACTTCTAGCTCCTAACTTTTGTTATAGCAGTCTCTTGTAATGTCACAAGCAAGTGCAAGTGTGTTAAAACTTGGAAGTATTATGATTAAGGGATCCTAAAAATAGGACCTAGACGGGATAGGGTTGCAAAAGACGTGAGAAGTATAATCATTCAAGATTATCCCTGACAAATCATCAGGTCGGTAAATATAGTTAAAATTCTAAATTGAGAGTCGTGAAGTACAGCAAAATTATTTGCATTCAAGTTATCCCCACAGTGGGACAATCGAAATGAAGGAATGAAATTGGATTTGAACTTATCAGTTTGCTATTATTTACCAGTTTAATAAAATATACTAACCAGTTTATTATTAAATTGCTAATTATCATCATTATTCCGATTTTGACCTGTTTTTTGGCTGAAGAAAAATGAATAATGATGAATTTCTATTGACATTTTTATTGATGTTTGTCTCGCAATAAATCATTGGTGCATGAAGACACGCTATGAATAAATGGAAATCCTTAAAAAATGAGAATTAACTTACTTAACCGATTGTGTTATTGTTATTTTAAAAAATGTAACTGATGATTGTGAAAAAATTAAAAAGTTAAGTATAGAATGTAATATTTAGGATCTCCTCCAATCCGTTTACTTAATTTGCAAAAAGGTCCCTAGACCTTCTTAGTAAAATCACTTAATGCAACACTGTTGAATGTGGTCGATTGCTGATTTTGCGGCCTCTTTGAGCTGCGTGCAACAGTTGACACTTATAGGTCTGCTACACACTAATGATTTCCTTAAGAGGATTCCACACCGCCATTTTTTCCATACAAACGTTGTCCCCTGTTTCCTCCCTGGATAATGCTAGTAGAGTTATAATTTTTTTCCTGAATATCTACGGCCACTAATACAATGTCTCTATGTTTTCTTTTTTTTCATAATTTAATTATTAAATAAGATATGAACGTTCAAAAACCCAAAAAAATGGCCAGATTTTCCACTGTGTTCAAACGTCCAGAAAACAGATTTGGATAGATTATACAAAAAAAGCAAAACATAGGAACACAGCTCAAGCCTTTTTTTAATCTTTAATGAAAAAAGTACTTAAATCGGTTAAGTTTTGGAGAAGGAATCAGGGGACAACGAATCGTTGATTTTCTGGATTTTCTGCAGTTGTCTCTATCGCGTTCTGCGGTATAGGCTTGAGGTAAGGGAGACAGCTATAGATATTACACGTACTTTTTTTTCATTTCTCTAGCCGCTGTGGTATCCTCTTAAATACTTATCAGCGAATCGACAGTGTAATCAATGCTTAGCGCCGGAGGCCAGACGACCTCCAACTTGCGGCGCAATAGCCTACGGTAAACGGTTCTTCTATAAATGAACTTAAATGACGCGTGTCGCAGTGATTGAATATGCTGATCAGGAAATAAAGCTGGCTAGAGAATGCTTGAGTAGGAACCGTGTTTGATCATGGTGGCGCAAGATTTACTAAAGTTAGGTTAAAGTAATTCATATAATTTCCCAAAGAAAAAAAAAATAAACGCTTCAAAATGGTCGCAGATAAATTGGAACTGACTATACACATTTTTTGAGATGGTTAGGTCAGTTTGTGTAACGGCAGGATTTTATTTTACCTGAGTCATGATTCTGGAAAGTCGCTCAATTCATTACCAATGTGATTTGTACTAAAAATCAAAATGCAGGAATTCGCCTGTGAAAGAATTTGCCAATTGATTTAACCGAGCTCTGAGATTACTCCCAGAGCGCTTGTATAATTTTCCACATCTTCACAACGAGCGCTATAAATTACTGTAGAATGTCGATAGGCTGGTTCTAGGCTAGGTTTCAGAAATATGTGTTTTAAAAATTCTTGCGGCCGTAGTCCAGGGTTGCCATCCCAAAGTTTTTAGCTATAACAATTGCACTCGAATCAAAACAATCGTATTCTCAATACAATTTGTTGTTTGAATGAAATTTTGAAATTCATGAAACTTTAGGTAATCCAAGAGGCATTCAGCGACTGCCTACAACTATAAAATATGTTGGTTTTATATCTGAAACTAAAGTACCTTAACTAAAACGGACGGCAACCCTAGAGCGGGCTAACTCTTTGTTTTGTTTCGTGTACATAATTCACTCATTAAGGAGCGATGAACTTAAAGGATATCTCGCGCATACCGAGAATGCCTCCACGCCGACTAATTAGTTTCGACCTTAACTCACTGCCTTCAATTAAAATACTTATTTCATCTCCTATTAATGTTTAGCACCAGTACTATGAATAGCTGGGCCTGTATAAGAATTACTTGTTGAAGAATCTTGATTATGGAGATGCATCTAAAGTCTTAAAGACCGGAATAAGAGTATAGCCTTGTACAACACCCTACATAGGGACCCACATACGGTACTTAAAATGACCATAGAAAAGGGGTTGGACCAATATGGACAAAGCAGTTTCTAAAACGTCCTGTTAGATTCCTATGTTGATCATTTGGTAACTTTTACTTGTAGCAGTCAAGTCCTTGAATCCACTCACATATTTCCGCAGGCACTAAATGTTTTGACGCAAAAGTCATGAATGGTGTGTTTTTTCATTACCTTTGGACTGGTTTTAAGACGTCAATAAATCATTTCACATTCTTTACGTGAATACACAATTTAAACGGCCATCTTTAGTTTCAATAAACAATTTTAACCGCTTTTAAAGTGTTCCAGGCATCTCTTTTCAATACATATCCTGTTTGTTCCTGCAATACATTTGCCAATTCCGTCACTATTTACCTCCGATGTGTACACTTCACACCGCAAGTGTTAAAATTGATCAATCGGAGTATTGTGTTTACTCGGAGTAATTGTTATCTCGATTCGTTAACTGATAGTGCAAACTGATAATCGATAGCTATTTGAGATTTTTGACTTCGATTTGCTACGCAAATCTTTTGTAATTTTTATAAAGCTTTCGGGTTCCCAAAATCTTTAAAAACAATCAAAATCTGAAAACTTATTTTATAAACATAATATTGATCATTGTTTGTTATTTGTTATAATGGTGAAGCCTCAATACTCAAATATTGTATTCAAACATCCGACAACTTTCTTCGCAAAAACTTATCTTTATGTGCCATCAGAATATTGCTTTTGCGTAGTTTAAAATAAGCTTGTAAGCGAATCCAAGTGAGATACCATCTGTTTCATCATTCAAATTCGTGCCAGCTGAATCTACGGCAGCCATGGTGAAAATATAGTCAAGTATAACTTCAAACGTATATTATTGTGATCAGATATGTTTAAAATAGAGATAATAAGTACAAAATTAATAAGAAGATTAAAATATAGAAATATCCAACCTCTTTGGTAATTAATTGTGTTATCCCAAAGGATAAGACTTCTAAAGTCTAATGCGTTGAAAAAGACGAATGGCATTATAACACACTGTTTCTGTCACCTATGTGGCCAGGATCAACAGTAAAACCGTTCACATATTAAACACAGAATAGTTGTTAAATCCCATAAATACTCTAGAGACGGTAGTTTTAACTCGCGAATAAATTCTCAATTGCTCGTTTAACCTGCGAGCTATAAATAACATATTAAATAGCGATTATCATGATCCGTGCTGTGTAATGTGTATAAAGGTTCATTAGTCGCATAATAATCCATTATATGAGTACAACGAGGCTTTGAATGAAACGTTGTTGACCTCACCGCAATGTTTAGATGCACTATAAATGTGCTGCTATTTTTACACCGCCATGCCTTTTTATAGAAATATCCATATGCACTCCGAGTTGTGTGTAAACAGCTTTTGAGACGCGATTTTCTATATGTGTACCATCTTATAGAGATCTTAAAAATGTATATAGGAACTCAGCGTTTTAAATAGACGTAGCCTGTATCAAATATTCTAAATGGACTCAATCATATATCTGTCTGCCATATTAGAAAATGTAATATGAATAAGTATAAGTTTCCAAGTCGCACGACAGCAAAGTGGAAAGCGTAGGTGTTGATAAGGTAGGGTCTAGTTCAGGTTTCGTATCGGCTTATATCTCGGGCATATTACCTACTTGTTGGACTGGGAGAAATTCTACAAGTATTGTTTCTACAGTAATAAAGCCGTTCCTAACTGGTCGAGATTCTAGATTTTAAATTAAACGTTTAAAGTAATCCACAACTTCTGTGGTTAATCAATAAAGAATCGCTACAAAAAAAGCATTAAATCTGTTATAAAAATGTTTATATAACTAATAGGTCAAATTGTAATCTGAGCGATTGACTTCGCCATAATATGGTAATGTTTTTGGCATTCGCTTGCGCCGGCCAAATCCGGTGCGATAAGGCCCTCTTACGCGCTCGCTATGTCACAGTCGACACATAGTAGGTCTATCCTTATGCGCTATCTAAATGCATTACCTACGTCATAATACAAACAGATCATAGTAAGGAAAAGATGTCTCGGAAACATTCAACTCTTTGCTGAAAATCAAGCTTTGAGTCTTTAGCGAATGTAACTACAAAATATTTGAACATCTCTGGAAACATCTGCGTTAGCAAAATGAAATAAAATTTTGGAGTAGGTAATCACTAATCACAGAACGACCCATAAAATAATATTAAATCCAAAAAGCCAACCAAAACAATATTATGTGGTTAAGAAACATAGAAATAAAACAAGGAAATAATTTTAGGGCGTCAAATTAGGGTATTCGGTAGATTGATGATGAAGGGTCATGGTACACCTACTCCAGTTTCCTCGCTCTGTGGCCTGCTGTAGTGCCGGAAACGTCTTTGGAATGGCAGCCGGCCAAACCAAATGAACGTATCTTTTCAATATACGCAACGGACCGATTGTTATTTAATAGAGTATCGCGACATTTCCGAAAATATCCGATTACGTCCGGATCCGTGATAAGTACACTCCGTATTCGTTACACCAATGAACGTGAGAAGACAATAATTATTAAATGATTTGAATTCGTGTAGACTGTAGCCCTTGTGTCTACTAGTCCTCTCTGAACTGGTTCTGTCTATTTTGTTTAATATTATCATCATTAGATGTTATCTATTCTTAATTAATTTAATATTCATTAAAATACATTATACAACCTAAATCTAATGAGTAATGACTGATGAGAAAATGAACTTAGCAAAATGACCTACATCCCTCTAATTGTTTAAAGTTTAATTTGATTGTAATAAAATCAACGTCTATGCATTTTTAAATATATTTTTAAGTTGCTTTAAAAATGTGCGGTTTTTTCGTATAATCTTGGAAGGTGCCGTTCCGTAAATCACCTTTCTCAGGACGCGCACGTCAAATAAACAATTCCTATCCATTTAGCCAATCTTCTGTTGTATCTTCTTTGACTGCGACCGCAATCAGCGTGTCCCCTCGAAATTAATGTTTCGCTGCAAAGATAAATGAGATTGCCACCTTATTATCGTTGCGGTTGAACGAGATCTCCTATTTGCAATCAATGAGGATTTACATAAAGCGCGGAGCCGGAGCGACCTCGCATGCGAAATGCGCATTTCAAATTTCTATCTTGTACCGTTTTGTGCTTGTTTGCAACGTTGATAATGGCGATGCGGTTTTGGTTTTTTGTTTGCGATGTAACGGACGTGCATTGGGATTAGTCATCGATTTTAACTTTAGTATTTTTTTTTCTTTAGTATTAAATGTGCTACCACAGTTTTTATCTTTATTGGGATCTAGCTTTTGACAACGGTGCGAAAACCATAATAGATGCACTTACCTTATCGGAAAGCTTCTACTTAGAATTGTCTAAGTTTAAATTTTCTTTAATATTTTTTGTATTTTTAGGTAGCATCTACGGTAGCATGCATGATATATTTATAAGCTTATGAATATATTTTACAGGCTGATCGATTTCTTAGATTTCCATCCAGTAGCGTGCCAAGGTCACGGTGCCGCACCAGCTGGTACCACGTAATTTACGTTGTTCCTTTACCCGTACGTTGACATGAACTTTACAAGTTAGCTGGCTGAACTCGGTTTGTACATGCACAAATAAAGTAAACATTTTGCCTTAAATGATAGGTAGATCGACGAAATTCATTGCAGCTTTTATTTTTAAACCTTCATTAGGAGACATTATTTTGCAATCTTCATTCTTGTTTGGTTATTGAGCTTTCGAATGTACTAAATTACTGTGCGTTTTGTTTTTAAACGTTAAAATTTCAACCGTTGGAAAACAGAATTGACTAATATAAAAAAATAAATATGGTATTCGAATGATGCAAAATCCACGTTAGATATCGGAGTCGCGTGCTCGAGACCGATTCTCTTCCGTTACGAACGAGACCGAGTTAACGAGATTCTTGAAATGTTAAATATAAAATTCTTGTTTTGTAGTGTATTATATGGCTTTGAAAGTTATAGCAGTACCTTTATTAGATGTTACTTGCGGTCTGTTCAAATCGGAAGTCAAGGATGAATTAAAGCTTTTGAATTAAACTTTGCTAATTCTCGAACTTTTACTTAAATATAAATTAGGCACTTGTTTTAATTTCAAAGTTAGTAAGCCCTTTCTTTAATTTCTATTTCAAGTGACATTCTTTGCCGATTGTTTGGATTATTAACTAGATCATGATTAGGATTCCAGCCCCCCTATCATTAACTTTGTCAAAACCTGAGCTAAAAACAGTTGTAAAGTGAATGGTTATGTTTCCGTATCATGTGCACTTTTACTTCTCAATGGTTTTAACCTGTAATATTTGTCTCTGAACTGGATTAAGAAATGTCAAACACGAACGTCAAATTTGACTAACGGAATTGTTTTTTTTTTTAGGAATTGAAATGGCTTAGCCATAACGACTAACGGAAAAATTGTAAATCAAGATGAAAATATAGTTTAAAAAAAGATTAATATTTTTTATTATAAAATATACTATTTTCTAATATAAAACGTGGTCAATGTAGGAATAGTTACTTTTGCACCGATTTATTGTATTTAAAGGTAATTATTATAAATGTGTAAATGGTTTTATTTATATCTTTTGGTATTTTATAAGCCCTTTATGAAAACACTGAGAAAATAACACTCCTTCATGTTTATATTATCACAAGCATGGCGATCTAGAGGAGAAAGAATTCTCTGACATTGGCAACTAACTGAGTCGGCAATTAAAAAAGAGAAGAAGAAGGAGACAAAAAAAAAAAGATAATTGGATATTGTTATTAAGTTTATAGAGATTATGTTTTATGCAAGAAATTGATAAGTTTATTATATCCTATACCTACTTGATACCTACGCTAAATAATCTACCATGAAAAAGTCTTAGAAATGCATCAAACTTGTGGATTACAATTACATGCATTACAACAGAGTTGATGTCATGAGTTGAACATAGTTTGTTGAACTTGAACTCATTCTTGAACACCTACGTTTTTTTGAGCTTTCAAATAGGTATTATTGTAACATAAACAGGCAATTTATAAGTTTAATAATCCCCTTTTTGTGCCTTGTAAGGCATTTTACATTATTAGTACTGTGTACGCTGAACCAAATATTTTTCAGGATAAAGGATGATTGCTAACACTGAGATACTATAAGTACTACATTTTATAATAAAGAATAGCAAGTGTAATGATGACGAAGTCCTAGGAAGATAATATATATTCACTCAAAAGCTTTAATTAAAAGAAATTTAATAAATACTCGTTTTTAAATGTTTTTTCATTTATTTTCTCACTTAAATATACCTACCTTAGATACATATTCATACACAGCTTTCATCAATAGGTACTACATTTGTCTTACACCTTATTATCAACCTAGTATCAGATAGGCAAGTGTTAAATCTCTTTTATATTATACTTCTAAAAATATTTATACAGCGGAAATCTGCAAATCTGGCAAACCAATAACAATTAGAAACTGCATTGCAAGTTGCAACTATGGGAAATTGCCTGGGATATCTCAGACAGAGAGCGGTCAAGGGTTTTGTGTTCTTTGTGTTGTATTATGTTGTAGAATGCCTCCCGTGTGAGTATCTCTATATACTCACACAGGAGGAGTTCTGAATGTGTTAGAATTGCTCCTCAGTCACACACTGACTGCTCCAACGCAAATGCTTCAACGCGTGACCACTCTGTCTGATAGGTCCCTAAAACGACCACATCTTTTTAAAATGTATAATACATGAGGACTTACTAAAGTCCTCATGTATTTTAAATTGTAATGTAATAAGTAATATAAAACTAATATTATTATTATTGAGGTACAAAAGAATTTTTGGTAATAATAATATAAGTTCCAATGAAAATATTATGTTTTATGAACAATAAGTATGTTTGTTATGCAATTTTTGTTATGTCTTTTTGGAAAAAGTACTATAAGTAATGTAGGATTATATTTTTGAGTTTTAGTGACTATTCCCATTGTATATTATATCATATTGTAGTCAAGAGAAGTTATAAATGAAAAAGTGCATATGAGAATTTAGCTAATTTGGATTTTATATTATCAATGATTTAACTTTTCTAGTAGTTTAGGTGTATGTGTGTGTGTCAATATTTATTCGTGAATATACTTGAATCTAAAGTTTCAAAGGTTGTGTTCTCAAAATTCTTGTTATTGAGAAAGTAATACCTTTGAATTTACCTCTTTGGTGCAGCGTTTATCATGCATGGTTTACAAGGAAATAGTTTGTGAAATAACACAAAGACCTACTGCAATCAAAAGATTGTACGAAATGCTCCTAAGATAGGTTCCTAAGAAGTACATAGTAAGTTTTAATTTAATATAAAACTAATACTTATTATTATTATTGAGGTAAGTACAAAAGTATTTTTGGTAATACATAATAATATATGTTCCTATGATAATATTATGTTTTATGAACAATAAGTTCCATATGTTTGTTATGCAATTCTTATTAAGTAAGTCTTTTTTGGAAAAGTACTATAATGTAGGTTTTTGTTTTTGAGTAAAATTTAGTGATTTACACTATTCCCATCATATAATACCATATTGTCGTCAAGAGAAGAAGTTATAAATGAAAAAGTGCTCATATGAGAATTTAGCTAATTGGGTTTCTAATTGGGATTGATAATATCATATCAATTATTTAACTTTTCTAGTAGTTTAGGTGTGTCAATGTTTATCCGGAGCATGTTATACATACATCTAAAGGTTAAAAGGTTGTGTTCTGAAAATTCTTGTTAAAAGTAAGTAATATTGAATTATTTACCTCTTTGGTGCAGTGTTTATCATGCATATACCAAAATACTTCAGGTTTACAAGGAAATAGTTTGTGAAATAACACAAAAACCTACAATGCAACTATAAGATTGTACCTGTAGGTTTTTGGTGAAAATTCATACTTGTTTTACAGTAATTATACACAACACTTGTGTTCCTTATACCTTGTATGTGTTTCTTGTGTACTAAATCAATGCAGTCTTAGCTCATCGCACAAATGCAAACCTTATTGTTGACTAGACATATAGGTATACTACACCTCACTTATGTTATTATTCTGAAACCTCACTAACACTAAATGGATTACTAAGGTCTCTACGTCTTTACTTATGTATCAGTTCGTGATTAACTTGAGAATACTTAATCGTTTTCCAAAAATTTGGACACTTCGAATGTTAAGTTTTTTGGTTTTAATAACGAATTATTTTCACTAAAATATATGCTACAGACTAAAATATAACTTATTAAGTAACTAACCAACTAAATAGCAATATAATTTAAGACTAAAAAGTATGTAATATTGATAAATAAAATTACTAAAATGTAAACTATTCAGTAAAAGCTACTCGTTGGTTGGTGTTTATTGAATTGCTGTATTTGACGTAAAAGCAAGCGAGCTTATGTCAGAAGTGTTGTCATGATACCAAATGATACGAAATTATTACTCAGTTAACAATGGAGAAGTGAGTTTTGTGTCACGTGACCACTGACTGGCTGGAAAATAGAGGTCATGGTACCAAAATGCGAGCCAGTCAGTATTCTGGCTGGCTTTAAGAGCTCATGATAGAGGCCCTGATCGGTTTAAAATGAAAATTGATGACCCAATTCTGAATTTTCCGAGGATTCAGTTAAATGTTAAGGATTAGAATGTAATAAAGTTTATATAAGAAAGTCGGAGTCGTCGATCGAACTAAAAATACTTATTGTGAGCCGGAATGTACACGGCCGGTCAGGAATGCGATCGTGTGGAGCCAACGTTGATGCATTGTAGTAAAACAACACGTCGTAAATTTCACCCATCGCTTGCTCTTGGTGTGTATCTCCCACACGGGGCACTACAGGAATGCAGTTCCTCGATGTTGCAGCAATATTCGTATTCACAGGAAATCTGTGCAACGTTCCTAGCAATATTTCCTTCTTACATTAGCTTGCAATATGTTGTTATTTTTGGACATGTGTCTTTGATTTTATTTCTATCTAAAGCTAAAGCTTCTGCTAAAATAAAATTATTAGAAACTTTTAGTTTCATTTCATAGACATCAGTCATGGTTCTTTTTTACTTAAAACTAAGGTAATTAGGCACAAGGTCTGGATGTCTGGTCGTTGGCGTTTGCATTAAATATTTTTCTGCTTAAAATTTCATATATACTTGACCTATTTTTATTCTTCTGCGCTCGGTTGCAAAATCTACCTTTTTACGTAACGTTCCCGGTGAACATTAAGATACAAATCGATGCGTAAATTTTGTCCCATTCCTCTTAATGAATGTAATTGACTTAAAAATAGAGCATACCGCATGCGGCAAAGATATCTTTGCTGATGAACATATTTATAGTTATTTACCTACTTTATTGTTAGTTTTGCACCTAACAGTAATAAAGCGTCATTGAAAGTTATATGATAAAGGAAATGTAGTAAGAAATTAAAATTTTGATAATATCTAAGCAATAGTAGCTCAAAGTTATTCGAATTTTGCTTTGTTCTGTAATTATCACGATCCATTTAAATGAAACATTAAACTTGTAAAAATGTTGCAAAGAAAGTTTAATAATAATTGACAGCGCTTAGTGACCAAGCACCTCATTAAAATCGTTTTTTTTTATATCATTTCTTTGCATTACATTAGCATAAGATTACACCGAACACAGTAGTTAATTAAAACGATGTATTAAAAGTATAGCAGTCTTGCATTTCTCATTTCGCTCATTTTGAACTGGGCCAATATATTTTTCAACGTTTGTGAACGTTTGAAAGTGTGCTGCTAAAGTTTGTGCAATTTCTAAGTGCTTCAAAGATTGCTCTAGACTCTAGAGTCTAATAGACATTAAATATTATTATGGGTTAATCTGGCTAGCCAGATTAACCCATAATATTTAATGTCTATTGTCTAATTGTCTATGTAATGATAAATAAGCTCCGAATCCGAAGATTTTTTTCTTTTAGAATATGACATACAAAAGTTTTAGTATATTTTGTAGAATTTAAAAGAAATTTTAATCAATTAGTCATTAGTGTAAATGTTTTCATCCAAAACGATTTCTTCGAATGTATCTCTGACCCCCGCGATATAATTACCTACGAGATAACTTTATTAATTATTTTGGCAGTATTTCATTTAACGTTGGCACTGCACTATGATTTATTCCACGTACCGGTGTTATCGGTTAGGATATTTTAAGATTTATCACTTTGTATTTTGACGCCAGCGCGCAAGAAACTAATTAGACGCTAACGCCGTCTGTGTTCGAATTCGAGGCGCTTCGCCCTGTGGAAGTTGGAACTTTAAATTGCCCTACATGTATATTACACAGGGGATTGCCTAATTGAACGCCTACTTTAATTATATTTGTAGCCTGTTCAGCTCTACTTACATTTTTATTTATTTATCTTCAGCAAATCTATCGTGATAATTTTCAATATTATAGTATGTCTTGAGGTCTTTTACTACGGAAGCCAAAACCTTCGCTGTGTCATGTGTGGTTATTATGTAGCTGATTATGAAGATACGTTCAACGTTGACCACGTTGAACGTATCTTCATAATCAGCTACATAGAATAAACTATTGTAGACCATCTACTATCTAAATGATAACTGCTTGTGACGTAGTAACTATTAGTAATACCAAATCTTGTTTATAATAATTTATAGATCTAGGTTCCGTTATCATTTTCATGTAGTATGTATTATACATCTATTTAGTGTGAAAATATTGAGTACACTTTGAATATTTTAATTGCTGAATAATATGTACATGTTCAATTTAAATTTTCCGCACAATTCAAAGGTCGCAGTTAAAATCTTTATTTTGGGTGTACAAAACTATTGGAAATATTTTCCGAAACCACTTTGCAGTCATTAGTTCTCCCACCTTAAGCGGAAGCACAGAGAACGCTTTTTCTTTACGCTTAACGACTGAAGCGATATTGATGTGGCATAGGTAAGTTTTAAGACCCGGGATAGTACACATTTTTATCATTGAAAAATGTACGTTTCATTCCTGATAACTACTGCGCGAATAAAACTCGGGCAACACCTAGTCTTTGTCCCTCTCAAACTCGAAGCCGACTTCCATATTCACGTTGGCTTTGCATAGCTGTCTCATTAAATAATTTAAATGCAACGAATACCGGTCCATTAGTAATGCTATTCAAGTTGCAGCGTACTCATACATCGGCCCGGCGAGGCGGGGCTGACTCAATGCATAACAATGCTCACCGGTTTTATTAAACCTTAAACAGCCCTAACTAAATTAACTTGTCGATTCGCATTGTTATATGGAGGAGGATATGATGACTGGATTCTTCGAAAAGTCACAGTTATGTCCCCTTAATTATGAAAGAATTTGTAAAGCGAATAACTGTTCCAAATCTGCTTGTCTATGTCTGGTATATTGGAAACGTCATAAAAAGATAAAAATAGGCCTTGAATAGGTTGAATGCTCTGCATTAATTTTGTTTTAAGTGAGGAGAATGCTTTAAATGAGAATGTACGACCTGAAGCGTTGTACTATGTGGGTTGCAAAAATCATTAAACTGAACCTCGCAAGATGTAGACTACAAGTACGGACAAGACTGATCTATTATTAGAGACAAAAAGCGTATCACTCTCACTGTGCCACTTTTTAGGTGTTAGCAAAAAACCGTCTGCGATTTCCTGTCCGAATTCTCTATAAGCTCGGCTTAGACGGCTTAGTTTGTAAATTGTAGCCCATTTCTTGACGTTAAGTATGTTAATATCAGATAGTGTGTCAAAACGGGATTATAGTTAATTACGGTTTTTGTGTTAAAGTGGATTGCAATTTTAATGTTACAGTTAAACGCAAGAACAGCGCGACTGATTAGGCTAATTTTGGTATAAAAATAATTGTGTCAATCTAGTAAAAGGTAGAATGGGTGAAATTTAAGCTAAGTGATAAAAGGTCAACGCCAAAATCAGAATAAATAATAATGATGTCAAGAAAAGTTACAATCGTCAAGTCGCAACTTTATTGAATGAACTCTTTTACGACCGATAAATTATTGTGAAAAGATTACAAGAGTTATAAATTGTAATATCAATATAGGTGAACCGTGCGAGTTGCAACGGGGCGGGGGCTCGGACCGCGCCGGTCGACGACCTCAGCCAAATCTAAGACTTTCTAATGGGATAAATGCTAAATTACTCTGCGCAGACGCAGATGACTCAAACAGCAATATCGTCTTACCATTGAATGGTGATGGTGGGTTTGAATTTCTGAAAAAGAAACAAGAGTAATGAAATAAAGCTTTAGAAATGTTCTAAGCTAAAGCAAACATGTTAATTGAAATGGGAAATCGAGTGGCAGTATTACCAATGTTCTTGGTAAATACAATTAACCAAAATTGTTTTACATAATGCGATACCTAGTTGGATAGCCGATAGGTGATGCCTGTCCTGTGAAGACGTAATGGATAAATATGTCAAAACTGTGCTTCATTATGAAAATAACGTAAAAAGTAGAGATTTTATTAAAATAATAGTATCAAATGATCCGCAGAGCAAAGTTTTTAGGCACGACAATACTGTAGAGAATATACATGACACGAGCGTCATGAAAACGACATTTTATGTTGAACATTAAATCCCACATAATCTGCCAGTACATTAGGTCTTTGTTTATTTTTCGAGCGCGTCGTTTCGTTTAGATTTCTTTCATAATGTAGCGAATACCGATGCAGAATAATTGATACAGAATATCAGAGGACCTACCATGAGCTCTTATAGCAGTACTAGCTGTTTCCCGCGACTTCGTCCGCGTGGACTTCAGTTTATAGCGCGCGATGTCAACAAAATTGGTGTCAAAATCTTTTATAAAAAAAAACCCTGGTACCCCTTAAATCGAAACAGCTGTGCAGTGTGTACATTTTTTTTTTATTAAACTTTATATTTTATGCCAAATTTGAAAGCTTATTTAGGCCCATAATTACACAACCTTACCCATAAACTATTTAATATTTATATCATTGATAGGTTTAACTTTTAAGGTTACGTCACTGCATAGATAAAGTACTGAGTTATTTAATAATGTAAAATAGTAATAACAATCGAAAAAAAATCGAAACTTGAATGTAAGATGATACCACCTCTTATAGAAAGAAGTCTGGGCAAGCGTCACCGCGATGTAGGAGACGCACGGCGCCATCTATAATGAATTTTTGGAACTAACTTAATTTGAACAAATTTACGCATTTTCACCCCCTTACAATCCTTTTTTCCAGTAAAAAAGTAGCCTATGTCCTTTCTCAGACTTTAGACTATCTGTATACAAAATTTCATTACAATCGGTTCGGTAGTTTTGGCGTGAAAGCGAGACAGACAGACAGACAGAGATACTTTCGCATTTATAATATTAGTATAGATTACTTTAATATTAACTTTTCACGTAAACAAACATGATATCTATTTGTACATAGCTATGTTTTTTGTTTGTGCGAAATCTGTAAGTAATATTAAAGTAATACTGCTAAGAGGTCATGGTATAGTATATGGCTGAAATTACCTCCTAAGTTGCATGACCTCTCGCAATACCATTTTGCAAAATGACATATTGTATTACTTTAATATAAAGTCCAAAGTAATTTAACTATTAATACTTGTTTGGACGCAGTAATATTCGCCTATTGGTTCTATCTATATCATGCTCCGGACCACACATGTGCATAATTTTCTCCTAAAGATCATAAGGACAGGGACGAGATGACTTTCACTTATTAAGGTCGACGTTTCAAATGAAAACTGTATCTATGTCAAACGGTTAAGATTCTATTCGGTCTGGCGATTTATTGCAGTCTGAATCAGCCTCTGTGTTTATTGATTCAGCTTTTACTGTATCATAAGTGTTCTGTTCATCATTATCTACATCGCCATTTGGGATTTGTTAACTATTGTCACGCAATTTTTAATAAACGTTTAAACGCGATGCTTTCATTCCAAATGTGTCTACTTGTGGAACGTTATAAAAATAGACATTCATTTTCTATAAATAGTACGTGTGTTTACTCTTCGTTTGTCACGTGTTTTGTTATATTTCCGCTTAACATCTTACATTTTTATTTTGATTACGTTAAATGTTTTGAGTTCTTCTACGTAGCACCAAATACGTTTAAAGGCGTAAAAATTTAAAATTGACTCACATACAGCTTGGAGATGTAAATGAATATTTGTGCTTTCAATACCTAAGTATTTGAAGTGTAGAGTTTTAAATATCGCCTAACTTGTGTTTCGGAGTAGGAAATACTACATAAATCAGATGCGGAACAGGTTTTAATTGTATCTGCGCAATAGGAAACTTTATTACTTAAATTCCGTTATGATAATGCGATTTAACGTGTCTTGATAATGTTAATATTCTAACATTTAAGTCTCTGTCTTCGCTTGAAACTGCTTAAATACGTATGTGCAAAATTCAGTAACAAGTCTTTATACTACAAACCAACATTATTTTCTATCACTCTGTGTGCGCAAAACTTGTAAAATCTCAACCGCAATTTGTTGTGTATGTTGTGTGTCTGTCAATGTTATATATTCTAATGTTATTCAAAAATGAAATGATATAAAATTGATGATGAATGCGTACGCTTCAAAAATTGCACAGCTGCCAAACTTTGCGGTTGTTAAAATGTATCAGAATGTTATATATTATAACAACATATATTAAAATAGAGTAAGAGCCTGTGATGGCCAGACCTTCCTCAGTTTCGTAAAGCTGAAAGTATAAGACTTTGAGGGTGTCTAGCAGTGGGAAGCAAGTTCTGTCAAAAATGTCCGGCACTGGAAGACGAGATTCCTCCACTTACCACGAAGAATATAAGCTATGAAATTGAGCTTTACTCTTTCTGGAAGGTCAGGTAGACCTTCAGAACTGGATACCTCCTAAAGTAACCGCGACCGAAACTCCATAGTTGCTGGTCGTTCTTACCTCTGTAAAGGTCACAAACAGGTAAACTTTCAGCTTTACGAAACCGAGGAAGGTCTGGCCGTCGCAGGCTCTTGGTTCATAATATACGAGCTTTTATCAATATTTTTCTGAAAATTTGTTTAACATTTTTATGTTCTATTTTATAATCTAATGTTTTTTGTGCTGATTTCTACTATCGCCCGTATCAATTTGTGCCAATGTCACGTCTCTCCCCCATTTTTTGCTAAAACTAATGGGTCTTGATGAATTTATGACAAGGAATCATCCCTGTTTCAAGTTCACCACCCAGAAGATCGTGTAGCGGCAACGCACCTGCACCTACACCTCTTCTAATGTTGCGACTGTCCATGGGTGATGGTAGTTGCTTTCCATCAGGTTACCCGTTTACTCATTTGCCCCCACATTTTATAAAAAAAAAACTTGAGAGGTGTCAAGGGACACCCGGATGGAACGAAGTTATAAAATTAGTAATAGGGTCCCGTTTTTACCCCTTGGGTACGGAACCCTAAAAAAACAAAAGAAAGAGAGAGACAGAGAGAGAGCAACTCGCGCTGCCGTACGGCTTAAAACTATAGCATTTTTAATCTAGTTTTAATATACCGACACTTTTGTGTCATGTCATTACAACTTTTTCCTTCTAGTCCCCTTTCGCAACGCGCGATAAGGAACTTCGTTACAAAAAGTCTTGTAGAACAATCCACCAATGCGGCGTCTTCCGGCGCCTTCGATGTCGTATCTGAATCGACGTATATGTATGTATTTATCTGCGCGCTCGAAATAGCCCCTATCTCGTCCGTACGCTGAGGTCAGTGGGCTCCGGGCACACGCACAATCGAAGACATGACTGGATGAAGTGGATAACTAACAATTTGAAAACTGTCGTCTCTTTGCATATATAGAGGCTAGGACCGGGAAAATGTTTAGAAATAAAAAATATGTGGATTATAGCTCTACTATGAGTTTAAACTCGATATACGTAAATATTTAGTATGGCAAATTTTACAGCGCCTCTAGTGGTTACTTGCGGAACTAAAAATCGCCAAATATTTACATAGTCGGTATCGAGTATCGATAAATACTATATCTTTAAACTATGGTAGAGCTAATGTATGTATAGCTTATTGCTTATCTAGATGATGAAGTATGTAACTTACAAGTTACAAGATTTGTTCAAATTATTATAAGGGGAATAATCAGCCAAGTGCGAGTTGGGCTCGCGCACGAAGGGTTCCGTACCGTCATAGAGTAAAAATAGGCCAAAAATTGTGTTTTTATGTGGAATTTTTATTCTTTATTTTATTATTATTAATTATTAAAGTAGACATATATTTAAAACCTTTGTGAAAATACTACCTGCTGCCATTCAATAATGGCAGCAGGTACTATCTATATCAATATATAGAGCAAAAAATGCCAAAATAAATCCTTAAATATTTGATTTATTTTATTTTTAGTATTTGTTGTTATAGCGGCAACAGAAATACGTAATCTGTGAAAATTTCAACTCTCTAGCTTGATAGCTAGAGAATTGAAATTTTCACAGATTATAATATAAAAAAAAATAACGGTGATCCGTTCTTTAGCTACAGCCTGGAGACGGACAGACAGACATCGAAGTCTTAGTCCCGTTTTTACCCTTTGGGTGCGGAACCCTAAAAATGAGTAATTGCTCATATGTTGTAACTTGTAAAATGTTAGTTACCCACTTCATTCACCCATGTCTTAATTATCGACTCGCGATTAAAACTCCGCCATGTATTGGTCGCACAGTATCCTTATCGGATTGTGAACTTCGAAGCTACTTGTGCAGTTCAATAATCTTGATCGTTAATTCCTCTTGTGTGACCGGCAGTTTTATGTTTGAACTTCAGCTGTTTGATAGGTTGCATTTGTTAAAGCGGTTTCATATTATCACTCTCTCAGTCTCCTATTCTTTTCTTACTTTAATTTTTGTATCATAATATAATTTTGTATTGTCCTACTTTCTTCTATAAAATTTTCGTTTATGTTTACCTGGATTTCTATTGAGTAATCGATTGATAAGTGGCCTGTGGCGTTATGCCAGAAAATGTTAATGCCGTATTACTAGCAAGTTGCAGGAGTCACTAAAATGTTCCATTTGAATTTAACGTAGATTTGTCAGAGGGCTTGCCCTCTGGAGATAAATTACTTAATTGATTTTAAATTATAGGAAAAGCTTAACTTTCTTTAATAAGTTGCCATCTATATTTAAATCTCACCACTATCCGTGTCTATTTATAACATTTGCAATTATTCATGGTTTTTGCAATAAATAATACACCGTATTGTTTATACTCAGTTTTCCTAGAAGAGTGCACTGAACTCTATGAAGAGTTTCATTGTTTTGTTCAGCTGGTTAGGAGTATTATTTAACCTCACAAGGAAGATACATGACTGTCAAAATTATAAAATACTTTAATTTATTTTGTGTTACCTCTTAATGAAGTAATGATTAATAAACACAGTTTTGTTGTAGCTTTCAAATTTTATATCATCTATTATATGATTTCTATTATGTAAGGAGTACTTTCAACTTCTTTCGTTTTTTTCATGCGAGTATAAAGACCAAACTAATCATTAATATCAACAGCATGTCATTAGCTGTGCTTTAGAATCAATAGTAGAGTTACTCGATTTTATTTCTCATTCGTGTTTAAGACGTTAGAAGTTTTTTTAATGTTAACTATAATTATAATAGTTGTGCATTTGTTATTATCAGTCATATACTTCTCTAATCAAATAATACGTAGTATGTAGTACTTAAATGGTGGGCGGTACAAACAAGTAATACCTCAATTATTGTAGTAGATAATCACAATTTGTTTACTCTGCGTCATGAATTTATTATAATAAATGTACGTTATCTATCTAAATATTACATTACTTATTCAGTTTTCCATACAATATGAACATGAGCGTCTTACCATGACGTCACTGGGAAAATCGTATTTTTCATGAATTGGTTGATAGTGAATGGATTTACTAATATTACAGTTAGTTATAATATTGTTTATTTTACGTGTTGACCTAGTTTTTTTTAGGTGTATAAAGTATATCTTTAGCGGCGTTATCTTTTCTAAGAAGGGAAATCAGTTTCCCTAAAGTTTCGAAATTAATAAGAATTTATTGCAACTGTACATTATGCGCAATTTGCGATTGTCTATATCTATAAATACCACGTACGTCGTCACATAAACAACAAACTTCGCGGAGGATTGCGAAGTGTTTGATCTAACACATTCTTTGTATTAGTTTTTATCATGTTTACCTTCTCGTTGACTGTTAAATCCGTCGATAGCTCGTCTAGTGCCTCGCTCGTCTGCACATTTCACTATCTTTACAACTAACTTGTGTGTATAATCAACTTTCGCAAAATGTTTATCAATTTTATATACGAGCGTATCTTTTCTTCAATGTATGCGATTTTGAGAATACGATATATATTTGGAAAATTCTCGAGCATTCCGAGCGGCTCGCAAATTAGGCGCGATATCGTCAGAGCGATGCGAATATCGCACCGAAGATTTTTCCACACGAAATGTGCGAGCGACCTTGGTGAGGTCGCCCCTGTCTATCTACACTCGCCGGGCAATAAAACAATTCCTCAATGAATTAGACCGATTAAAAACGCCATTGGCCCCGTGCCAGACCGATCCGTATAAACATTGCGAATTTAAGAAATTGACATTACGTAAGCGTATGTGACTCGCGCTACGGTATTCGGACCTCGTGAAAAGTGCGATAGATCATGTTCATTGTGCTTCTGCAATAATTCATTTAAAGTGTTGGTCTTCGTAACAATGTGTTTTATTTCTGCGAAAATGCTTTATATCGTATTTGGTTAGCATAAATCTCGTTTAATCTAGTGTAATACGATTGTGTAATGTAATTCTATTCTCCATTTCAGCTCATTTTATGTGTTCCTCTCGTTCCCGTCCCTTTCAAAATATTGTGTGCGTTCACCATATCTAGGAGTGGGCGTGATTAAATGCCGTCTGTTATCTCCAATTGTTATTTTTACCTCCCAATTTTATCGTTTAGCGCTAACGTCACTGGGGTTTTGTCTGCTTTATCATAATGCAGAAGATAAATTCTGGGGATTTTTTTAATAAATATGATCTATAGAAGAGTCGATACGTGGTAGCTCGAGTGACTTTCCTCCGTTATTGGGACTAGATTCGGTTCGTTTCACGCCTACAAACTCGTCGTTAATCACGTATTCAGTGAGCGACTCATGCAGTGACTAAGATTGCCGTATTAGCATTCCAGTATTAGTCGTTGTCTTCATTTCGTTCGTTCAATTTGCTGGAGATTTTTTTATAATCGGTCTAATTACACTTGTAGCTCATTCCAAAACTATTTATCGATGTATTAATCTATGTATCTTCGAATTCTTTAACGTATGTAGTATGTTAATGCTGCGGGTACTATTTACTATTAAGTATCAAAAGCATTAAGTAATATTGTTTGATGCCATGTTCACGTTTGTTAGTTTGGTGTGCAAATTTTGAATAGTGAAAGAAATTTATTTGGAGTCGCACAATGCTTTGTTCATGTGTAATTGTTTAAAACGAGAGTATTATTTAACACATAAATTCTAATATAACGAACGTTGCCTCTAAATTATAATGGCTTTGTAAGTTTTGCCAATTTGTTCACTTCAATTTATTTCTAGGTACATAACAAAAAAGCTGTGATCCTAATAGACGCTTAGCGATTAAAGACGTTTATTTCTTATAAGCATAAGCCCCTAAACATGAAAAGACGTAGGTAAAATAAGTAACAAAAAACTGCTAACTTATAGCGTAGTGAATACTTACATAAAATTGACCAAAACTATCTACATACATTTTATTTTTATTTTGCGAGAAACATACTTACGTTTAGATTGCAATTTGCATGCCTTATTGCCTATACAAACGTATTGCAATTTGCAGATTGTATTGCCACTGAATTGTGGTGTGCAATATTTTTATTGGATGTTTGCATAAACACGAATGCCAATGGAGGATATGTAAATATTGTCGTGTCTGATAGCGACGTCGGCGGAGACAGGTGCTTTCCTGCTGTGCGTTGACTCCGCGGCCTTGGGGTGCACTCGGTGCCACTAAAAAAAGCAATTACACAAGTTGCTCACCGTGAGGCTTAGGTTTTGCAAGGGTTATAAAAAGTATAATAGCCGTCAGCGAATACAATCTGACTAATTCATCTGGTGAATCATCTGCAATTGTTACAGCTTTGCTGAGTTGGATTTGGTGTTCCGTGGATTTGGAATTCAGTAGCGCTAGCGATTTAATTGTAATAAGAGGTGCAAAATGAGATACGCCCTAGATATTCTCTGAATATTTTGCTAATTGAAAGCTTTTATCCTCTCAAAACATTACAGCGGGGCTAAAATGGTCACATTTAGCAATTCCTCTCAATCAATTCAGCAAATGAATTGTCAAAACTATCAAACTGACAAATGTCAAATCAGTACAAATATACAGCAATGAATTGCAAGCAGAGTTGCATTTTGCGATTTTAGAAAAATGAATCACATTATGATTCATATCATGATTCTTCAAAGCGACCATTTTAGCCCCGCAGTAATTTAAGCGCTCTAATTTTGACGTTATTTTGGGTCACCTTCAGCTCTACTTAGAGTTGAAATATCGTTATTACGGAGGATCGTAGCGACATGAGAGGTAATTTCCCGAGTTCGTACCTTTAATATTTCTATTTTCTATAATATTTTCGGAGAGGCCTAGAGAGGTATTACATTATGTTAATATTAGCCCTATTCATACTAAGCTCATGTCTGCTACAATTTTGTTATTTTCCTTAGTATCTGCGGTGAGATTGGAATTCGTGACTGCGGAAGTGAAACGCATTGTATCATCGCGAAATAACCACAGTGCGGTCGTGAGGTTGAGTTTATTTTTTGCGTGCTATGGCCGCCATCGATCGCTGCCGGAGAGTTTTCGAAACAAGTGAACGAACTTGAGCAGACCCGCTGCCCCAATTGGCGGTTGCCGGCGTGACGTCATCGCCGTCTGCGCCTCGTCTGCGCTTCCCGGAACGGTTGGCCGCATTGTCCTATCGCTAACGGCAATTACATTGACGAGCTTCGGTGAGAGCCACGAAGGTTGCGGGTTCAATACGCGCGGTGAGAGCGGGAATGTTGGGTTGTTGTTTTGTGTCGTTTTTAACATTTTTGGAAACGAAGGAGACCAAATAGACGGTAATGCTCAATTTTATGATCAAGAAAATATCATTTCTGAACGGAGGTCTGTTTGGATCTGTTCAGATTAGCATATGTAGAGTTGATTGACATGTTTTCCTTTTTCCCTGAGAATGACGAGTATATTTAGCGCGTGAGTATCTGCACGTCGCATTACTTCGGTAGGCCCAATACACGTGCACAGTCGATCCATATCAACATTCGCGATTTGCGTAGCGAGCCGGTGTCAATGAAACCGAGGCCGTTATTAACGGTAATTATGAATAGCCGAAAGAAACGACCTATTAGCCGAAATGGGAGCGAGAGAAATTTTAGCTCACTGACCTAATTGTCTGCGATGACATCATAAAAGCCTGTCACTCGTCAGTCATTGTCCGTATTGTCTGCCGAACATACTACGAATCTAACTGTGGTTTTGATGAATGAGTTTTCACTCCTTATGTCGATGAACTCTGCTCCGGTTTACTTTGTGTGGGCGTTGCAAATGAATTAGTGTGGATATTGCTACCGTATATTTACGACCGTTTCGACTTATTGCTCGGAACGTGTGCTTACGCTGATTAGCTGATTGCTGTGTGATTGAGAAAAATTATCTGTAGCGAAAGACGTGCTAAGTAAAAGAGGGTTTAAAATTTTTGGAGCGCACGAAGGTTCAACGACCAATAAGTGTTACTTTGTAATCTTTCTGCAAAATTTAGCCTTGACGCATAAAACCGACGGTCGAATGTTTAAAAAATTGGGAGCGTTGTTGCTGTATCTCACACACGAAATGTGTTCTTTTCAGGCTAAATTGCATTCTTTAATACCAGGCACAGGTTAGATAAACTGGCAAAAGAAAGCTAAATTGTTTTCTGGCGTACTCGCGGAGTAATTGAAAGGAGCCGAGCCTATTTCTAGACGTCTCGGAAATCGATGTGAGATGTCGCAGTGCGGATACCTAGCTACATATAGTACAGTCGGAGAAAGTGTCTCTCTTGTTGGCCGTAAATCATGCGACCGGCGGACCTTAATCTATCCGCCTAACTTTCTTATGATTGCTCCGCTAATTTACGAGTATTTAATAACTTAAGCTTAATTACTTCTAGGCTGGGGAACATTGGAAACTGTTTTGAATTATACAAAGGCTGGTTGATGAAAAAGAAAAACTTCTGAAACAAATAAGAGATTGATAGTTCTGGTGTTTCCCATAGGCCACTGGTCTGATTTTACTTAAATTTTATATGGAAATGTAGACTTATATTTAATTAAACCAAAAAAATAGGTCCACGAGATTTTGAGCCTCATTTCCATCCAATATTTTTGCGGCAATAGAATAGCGGGCTACATCTAGTTTAATAATAATTAAAAATAATTGAATGCACAGCCTCGTATTGTAATTTTGGAGCTAGATCTCTCGCGGTCGCCTCCAGCGCGTCTGCGAGCTTCAATTAACCTACATTCGGCTCTGAGCGTACCCCGTCTGTTCTCCGTCTACTTTCTTCCAATAATGCCTCAGTTACATCTGTTCTTTGTGCAGCAAGTGCAGCTAAAGCCTTTACATGGTTGCGTTTGGAAAGCATATTAAAGTTGCTGTTCGTTAGGAATTCTCAATATTTAAAGTGAAAACTTCTTTATCACCAGCCTCACTTTTATGCTGAAATGCGGTATATGAAAGGTCAGATTTAAGTTACATGTCGGTCAGCACGTGTATGTAAGTTTACAGTCCGCAGCGTGCCAAGCCCATGCACTCTTTAAAATTAGCGAAGAAGTCAAGGAGAAGATCGCTTTTAATATAGATTGTTGTAATTCTTGGCATCTAGGTTTTTAAAATTAAAAAAGAAATGTTAATTTTTTGCAATTGGGAGAGCGTGCGAGTTTCTAAAAGCATTTTTGTGTAAATTTCAAATATTTCGTAATATTTGTGTGCAGCGCATGATGGATGCTGTCCAAAATTTTGCCGAATATTTGAATACCGTAAAATGTTCCTACTTTGCTCCAATATTTGCTCCAAAAAAAGGGAATTATGAATATTATTTACACTATGAAATATGAAATATACTGAGATGTATTAATATAAAGAATAATATGCCATCTAACATATTTTTAAAGTTAAATCAGTTTAATGAAGTATTTCATAATATATATAAAACTATGAATAAGGAGCAAAGTTACCCACGGTACTGGGTAACTTTGCTCCTGGGTATATTTCACAAGCAATGTCCATTGTAGAAGCTTTTTTGAGCAAAGTTATACTTTCCATAGACAAACTATGCTCCAGTGATATTACGCTTTACCTTTTCTGATAGTATCAATGGTCGAAAGATGGGAAAAAAATAAAATAAACCGTGTTTTTTCAAAAAATAATGTTAATTCTTAAATTTAATGACTAAATCAGTTTGTTTCATTGGTTTTTCATATTCTTAAATTATAATCTTAACTTCTAACTTTGGTTAAAAAAGCTGGAGAAAAATCAGTCGAAAATAACTAGGGAATGAAATAACAAGATAAACTTCTCATAAATCAAAACCTACATAAACAACAAATATTTATGAAAATGAAAAATTCTTAAACTTGACACATTTAACTAAAAATCCCAAGTAGTCAGTTCAGGAACGGAATATATTTCGCGGCGGGTACTAATTTTTTTAGGGACATCAATACATCCCAATATATCCTGCCAATCGTATTGCATTTCATCGACGGGTTTAGGCCACGTCCACGATTTTAGCGACTTCTTCATTGAAGAGATATATGGCCCTTCTTTAGTTATTTTTGTTATTTTACCAGGAAACATTTCCCCTTCATATTTGAAAACTACATATTTCCCTACCACCTTCACAATTGGTTTGAAAATGCAATTTTTATTGACAGTTTCGGCTGCTATATCAGTATTAGTTTCAAGATTTTCTAAATCTCCAAGAGAACAAAGATCGGAAGAATCATGAACTGACATGTTGACACTTTCTGCGTAAGAGGTTTCGCTACTGGCTCTACGGCGACATAGTTGCTTTGAAGTTGATGGCTGAGCCAACTCTTCATTTTCTTTGTTATCCAAAAGCGTGCTTAACTCTTCAGTTACACTTTTTCCAGGAGTGATGTTTAATTTCCTGCGACGTCCTTTTGTAGTTCCATTTGTCGTCCATTCTAACCTCTTAGCTTCAAGACTCTGTAGAAAAGAGTCTTGCAAAGCAGTCTTATCAACATTTGTAGGCAACCTTTCTAATAATGGATTAGCATCAAGCGGATAAATTCCACATTTTCGAAAACCTGAAACGAGGTTTACCTCCCGCGTCGGGTCTAAAATATCGGTGAGTCGGTTTAACAGAACTGGGAAACTGCTTTTCTGGAGTACTTGCTCTCGACTACCTTTTACACTTGCCTTCCACTCGGTCAGGATTTTTCGCCATGCTACCTTCATTGGGTGGAAAAAAGCCACATCCAATGGCTGCGTTAGGTGAGTGCTGTTAGGTGGCAAACAAACAAATCTAATATTATTTTTGTCACAGGCATTTAGGACGTCTACGGAAATGTGAGATGATAAATTATCTCCGATAATAACTTTCGCGCCCTCTTGTTTCTTCAAAATTGGCAAAATTTGTGTAAAAAACCAATCGTTAAATATATTCATATCAAACCACCCTGATGGGCTATTATTATATCTAGTATCTTTTGGCCCTTGTTCCGTCCATGTACTCCATAGTTGTCTGGATTTGTATACGACATACGGCGGTAGCATTTCTCCCTTAGCACTACCACAAAACATGACAGACGTTGAGCTTTTGGAGGTATTACTTATAAGTTCGGGGTATTTTGCGCCTCGCTTCGTTATTACTTTTTTTTGACCAGGGTCATCGGATAAATTAGTCTCATCGAAATTCCATATATTTTCGGGCGGTATGTCTCTGACCACCTCTTTCAAGTTTTCTATGTATGCGGTGATGGTTTCCTTATCAATGGCTGCTCTGCTGCGTTTAATGTTGGTCGCAAATCGTTGTGATAAACATGGATGTCTTTTTAGAAAACTCGATACCCACTCAGTACCTGGACAATTATCTTTAAATTTTGAAACTCTCCGACCAATTTTCTCCAAATATGTTCTAATAACAATGCGAAGATCAAACACTGTGAGAGGAAAGCCGTACTCGCTCAATCTTAAAATGCAGTCGACAAACAAGGCTTCTTCTTCACTTGAAAATGTTGTTGGAGCGCCTGGAGGTCTAGATGGCATTTTAGATCGTTGGAGTCTTAGCTGATTAATAATGGTTCTGCGTGGGATGCCATACTTTTCACTGGCTTTTCTTTGCGTTAATTCTTTATTTTCTATGGAAGCCAAACATTGTCTTAGAGTTTCGGAGCTGTAATTTTTATAGTTTCTCGACCCTACACGTTTTTTATAATTTCTTGGCATCTTTTCTGAAACAAAATAATATCCACTAATGTGTTAATATCCACTTACAGTGAATAAAAAAAAATTACTAGAGCGGTTTATGTTTGGGTTTACTTTGCTCCAGGCGCAAAGTTACCCCATCGTACCAAAGAAAATATGAGCGCACCAAATATATGAGGTTAGATTATGACTAACTCAGCAATCCAATGAAATATTTACGTATTCGTTTACCTGATTATATACATAATAACATTAAAACATAATTACCTTAATGCACTATGCAGATTTCAAGATGGAAGTAGCTTTTTCAAATACAAAAAAAATCAAACTTTTAAGGTCTCGCACTACAGCTGCACCTGACTTACGAAAAAAATGGCGGATGAAAAATTTGACAGTTCAGTGTTGCTACTTATAAGTAAGATGTTTTGGGTGCGTTCACAGTTAAATGAAATGTTGCACCGATTTGGACATATTAAGCGATAAAACATTTTAAAGAATTGGAGCATAATTAACCCTATAGGAGCAAAGTAGGAACATTTTACGGTACATAAAATTCCATGATTGATCTGCCTGTGTACGTGTATTTAGCGAAGCGAAAAATGAGTTTTCATTAAGTGGATCGTTTTATCCTTTTCAATAGGCGTTAATACACTTTTGAAATATTTTCTTTGCGAGAATAATATTCAAAAATGCTAAACACGCGATATTAATAATTATGTTATTGAAAGAATCGCATAATATGATCGCAACTTTGGAGTTTACGGAAATACCGCAGTCCACATCACATATGCATTATAATGAATGGTAATTAATCAGTCCGTTTACAAAGCAGATTTAATTCATTTTATGATGTGCCACACCTTTATACAGTTATATTCACTTCTTGTTTACTTCGCGACTCGTTCTCATAAGTTATTCTTTTCTTTTTCATCTCAAGCATTTGTGAATTTGTGAACACATCGAGATCTTCCGATGAGTCAAAGTCAGGATGCAAAGCTAGTGCCTTCGTGTGTACCGTCATTCAGTTATCAGCCTGCAAACGTATAATTATGCTGAAATGTGCCGCCGTCCGCTAAAGAGTTGAAAAGAGCTGACCCAATTGGCAAGTGCCTGCCGGGTTTGAAATGAAACTTTTTTTTTTCCTTTGAGTCCTACCTCTCGTATGTTAAATTTAATTATGAGAGTGCACAGCCAGTTTTCATATATCGTGTTTTTATTGTGTTTGTACAATACTAAGCTAAACTAGTGAACCATCTGCACTCTGCAGTATGGTTTAAAGAAATTTCACTGATGTCTGTTTTGAATACGAAATGAAATTGTTATTGAATCATGTGCCTGAAGTTCCGAACGTTCAAGTGAACGAATTAGCTACAAAACAAAAACAACTTATCTTGTGTATCAAAATATAATATGCATCATAGTGAGATAAGGGGACACTTTTAGAGGGTGCAAATGTTATTTCTAACTCAAAAAATAGTCACCCCTAAAACCCACCCTTATAATTCCAAGTCGCTTTTCTTCCACCCCACAGTGATTGAAAATTCTAAAAAAAATCATGCTAGTATATTTATAGATCCTACATACGATGGTAATATTTTCAACTTGCGGACTCACCCCTAAAACTTACCCTTAAAATTCAAAGTCGATTTTCTCCCACACCACAGTGATTGAAAATTCTAAAAAAATTCATGCTAGTATACTTATAGATCCTTCATACGATGGTAATATTTTCAACTTGCGGACTCACCCCTAAAACTTACCCTTAAAATTCAAAGTCGATTTTCTCCCACACCACAGTGATTGAAAATTCTAAAAAAATTCATGCTAGTATACTTATAGATCCTTCATACGATGGTAATATTTTCAACTTGCGGACTCACCCCTAAAACTTACCCTTAAAATTGAAAGTCGATTTTCTCCCATACCACAGTGATTGAAAATTCTGAAAAAATTCATGCTAGTATACTTATAGATCCTACATACGATGGTTATATTTTCAACTTGCGAACTCACCCCTAAAACTTACCCTTAAAATTCAAAATCGATTTTCTCCCATACCACAGTGATTGAAAATTCTAAAAAAATTCATGCTAGTATACTTATAGATCCTACATACGATGGTAATATTTTCAACTTGCGGACTCACCCCTAAAACTTACCCTTAAAATTCAAAGTCGATTTTCTCCCACACCACAGTGATTGAAAATTCTAAAAAAATTCATGCTAGTATACTTATAGATCCTACATACGATGGTAATATTTTCAACTTGCGGACTCACCCCTAAAACTTACCCTTAAAATTCAAAGTCGATTTTCTCCCACACCACAGTGATTGAAAATTCTAAAAAATTCATGCTAGTATACTTATAGATCCTACATACGATGGTAATATTTTCAACTAGCGGACTCACCCCTAAAACTTACCCTTAAAATTCAAAATCGATTTTCTCCCATACCACAGTGATTGAAAATTCTAAAAAAATTCATGCTAGTATACTTATAGATCCTACATACGATGGTAATATTTTCAACTTGCGGACTCACCCCTAAAACTTACCCTTAAAATTCAAAGTCGATTTTCTCCCACACCACAGTGATTGAAAATTCTAAAAAAATTCATGCTAGTATACTTATAGATCCTACATACGATGGTAATATTTTCAACTTGCGGACTCACCCCTAAAACTTACCCTTAAAATTCAAAGTCGATTTTCTCCCACACCACAGTGATTGAAAATTCTAAAAAATTCATGCTAGTATACTTATAGATCCTACATACGATGGTAATATTTTCAACTAGCGGACTCACCCCTAAAACTTACCCTTAAAATTCAAAGTCGATTTTCTACCATACCACAGTGATTGAAAATTCTAAAAAAATTCATGCTAGTATACTTATAGATCCTACATACGATGGTAATATTTTCAACTTGCGGACTCACCCCTAAAAATTACCCTTAAAATTCAAAGTCGATTTTCTCCCACACCACAGTGATTGAAAATTCTAAAAAAATTCATGCTAGTATATTTTAAGATCCTACATACGATGGTAATATTTTCAACTTGCGGACTCACCCCTAAAACTGACCCTTAAAATTCAAAGTCGATTTTCTCCCACACCACAGTGATTGAAAATTCTAAAAAAATTCATGTTAGTATACTTATAGATCCTACATACGATGGTAATATTTTCAACTTGCGGACTCACCCCTAAAACTTACCCTTAAAATTCAAAGTCGATTTTCTCCCATACCACAGTGATTGAAAATTCTGAAAAAATTCATGCTAGTATACTTATAGATCCTACATACGATGGTAATATTTTCAACTTGCGGACTCACCCCTAAAACTTACCCTTAAAATTCAAAGTCGATTTTCTCCCACACCACAGTGATTGAAAATTCTAAAAAAATTCATGCTAGTATACTTATAGATCCTTCATACGATGGTAATATTTTCAACTTGCGGACTCACCCCTAAAACTTACACTTAAAATTCAAAGTCGATTTTCTACCATACCACAGTGATTGAAAATTCTAAAAAAATTCATGCTAGTATACTTATAGATCCTACATACGATGGTAATATTTTCAACTTGCGGACTCACCCCTAAAAATTACCCTTAAAATTCAAAGTCAATTTTCTCCCACACCACAGTGATTGAAAATTCTAAAAAAATTCATGCTAGTATATTTTAAGATCCTACATACGATGGTAATATTTTCAACTTGCGGACTCACCCCTAAAACTTACCCTTAAAATTCAAAGTTGATTTTCTCCCACAACACAGTGATTGAAAATTCTAAAAAAAATTCATGCTAGTCTGCTTATAAATCCTACATACGATGGTAATATTTTCAACTTGCGGACTCACCCCTAAAACTTACCATTAAAATTCATAGTCGATTTTCTCCCACACCACAATGATTGAAAATTCTAAAAAAAATTCATGCTAGTCTGCTTATAAATCCTACATACGATGGTAATATTTTCAACTTGCGGACTCACCCCTAAAACTTACCATTAAAATTCATAGTCGATTTTCTCCCACACCACAATGATTGAAAATTCTAAAAAAATTCATGCTAGTAAACTTATAGATTCTACATACCATGGTCATATTTTCAACTTGCGGACTCACCCCTAAAACTTACCCTTAAAATTCAAAGTCGATTTTCTCCCACAACACAGTGATTGAAAATATAAAAGCGTTACGTCACAGATGGTCGAGCTTGAATGTAGTCGTGGAAAGTTCCATAAATTTTGAATTCAAATCATAAATTCGAAATTCAAAAATTCGAAAACGGCCCGAACCAAGCGGCGCGGCGTGTTAAAAGGCCCATTCACGGCAGGACTGCACGGCAGTCCTGCAGTGAATGGGCCTCACTGATTGGTTCACACTCGGTGTTGCCGGCCGGAAACACGCCGCGCCGCTTGGTTCGGGCCGTTTTCGAATTTTTGAATTTCAAATTTATGATTTGAATTCAAAATTTATGGAACTTTCCACAACTACATTCAAGCTCGACCATCTGTGACGTAACGCTTTGAGATATTTCGAGACATTGTGGTTTTTTTCTTGGTTTAATTTATTTAAAATGCATAAACCCACAGCAAAAAAAGTTTCTCTCGCAGAAGTAATAGCTACACTAATTAAAGATATAGAAAACATCGACGGTGTGTCGTTTTCATCGATTGCTAAAGGATCTCTGTGTCATTCGGTAAGTATACATTTATCAGTCCTCTTTTTCGTATTTTATTTCATTGGAAGTAATAATATAAGTTTAAATAATAGATGCCTTATAGTTCAGTTTAACAGGGCAGTTCCATGTAAAAGTCTACCATAAACTAAAAAAATTAATACCTACCCAATTTCGGTATTAAAAATACTTACCCTTACTTAGGATCTATAAGTATACTAGCATGAATTTTTTTTAGAATTTTCAATCACTGTGTTGTGGGAGAAAAACGACTTTGAATTTTAAGGGTAAGTTTTAGGGGTGAGTCCGCAAGTTGAAAATATTACCAACGTATGTAGGATCTACAAGTATACTAGCATGAATTTTTTCAGAATTTTCAATCACTGTGGTGTGGGAGAAAATCGACTTTGAATTTTAAGGGTAAGTTTTAGGGGTGAGTCCGCAAGTTGAAAATATTACCATCGTATGTAGGATCTATAAGTATACTAGCATGAATTTTTTCAGAATTTTCAATCACTGTGGTATGGGAGAAAATCGACTTTGAATTTTAAGGGTAAGTTTTAGGGGTGAGTCCGCAAGTTGAAAATATTACCATCGTATGTAGGATCTATAAGTATACTAGCATGAATTTTTTTAGAATTTACAATCACTGTGGTATGGGAGAAAATCGACTTTGAATTTTAAGGGTAAGTTTTAGGGGTGAGTCCGCAAGTTGAAAATATTACCATCGTATGAAGGATCTATAAGTATACTAGCATGAATTTTTTTAGAATTTTCAATCACTGTGGTGTGGGAGAAAATCGACTTTGAATTTTAAGGGTAAGTTTTAGGGGTGAGTCCGCAAGTTGAAAATATTACCATCGTATGTAGGATCTATAAATATACTAGCATGATTTTTTTTTAGAATTTTCAATCACTGTGGGGTGGAAGAAAAGCGACTTGGAATTATAAGGGTGGGTTTTAGGGGTGACTATTTTTTGAGTTAGAAATAACATTTGCACCCTCTAAAAGTGTCCCCTTATCTCACTATGATGCATATTATATTTTGATACACAAGATAAGTTGTTTTTGTTTTGTAGCTAATTCGTTCACTTGAACGTTCGGAACTTCAGGCACATATTGAATCCATCTATTAGTAAGTACAGCAGTGTAGCATATTTTCTCTACAAAAAATCCAAACTGTTATAAACCCTTTTCACAGTCATGGTCAAGACTCAAGGGTACATGTAGAGTTTTGACCGTAATGATAAATTATTTAAACACATTGCTAAAAAATAAAGCAATAAAAGTGCTGCAGAATTGACTTCAATAAACCATAAAGTATAAACATACGTACATAATAATATTACGATGATGCTCACTCGTGAGTCGTGACGCGCTACGCCCGCACTAGAGTGACCGAGTAAAAAATTGGCGTACGTCGTACGCTCGTTTTATCCCATGGCGCTATGCCTGGTCGCCGGCGCTTGCTCCGCTCCATTGTTTCATGATAATTTATTTTTTGTTTCAGCATTATAATCTTTATAATCGTTAGCGTGTCTATGAATTTTAATTTTATTTGTTCTGTTGTTTTTAGAGAATTTCGCAATGGTCATTGATCTTAGGATTTGTCTGCATGTTAACATCATTAATGTCATCTTATCTACTATAATATTGCACACTCATAATAATAATTCAATAATATTCAGTTCTTTACCTGTGGTTGCCTGGAAGAAATTACTAATTAGTAATAAGGCCGCCATTGTAGTACACTGTATTAGTTAATAAATGTTGTAATTTTCTTCTTAACGTGTGCACAATAAAGTATATTTATTATTATTATTATTATTAACATTGTACTTCCAGATAGAATAAGATTTCCTTGTACCATAGAGATTTCTACAGAGTTTCGTTTCAAAGAACCCATTCTAAAAACAATTTGCGCTCGCGGGCGTGTTATAGATTTCTGGTAAGTAATAAAATGCAGATAAGTGCCAGGCTTAGATCATTTCTCAGCTTCGGCCCCGCATTCAGTTACAGCTTTCTCTATGCCATTATCTCTTGAAGTGTCAATGATCGCGATGGTCATGTTTGGTCCTTTTTTGCTAATATTAGCTCTTACACGAAATTTTGCTATACAATAATTATAATATTTTTTTTCGACTACAATATTCTTAATCCTTGCAGTGTTGTAAATCATTCTGTTTCAACTTTTTTTTTTTATGAAATAAGGGGGCAAACGAGCAAACGGGTCACCTGATGGAAAGCAACTTCCGTCGCCCATGGACACTCGCAGCATCAGAAGAGCTGCATGTGCGTTGCCGGCCTTTTAAGAGGGAATAAGGTAATAGGGGAGGGTAGGGAAGGGAAGGGAATAGGGAAAGGTAGGAAAGAGAATAGGGTAGGGGATTGGGCCTCCGGTAAACTCACTCACTCGGCGAAACACAGCGCAAGCGCTGTTTCACGCCGGTTTTCTGTGAGAACGTGGTATTTATCCGGTCGAGCCGGCCCATTCGTGCCGAAGCATGGCTATCCCACGTATACAACCTTTTACAATATTTGCTCGCAAGGTGCAAAAAAATGTATATTCATCTGCATAGGATTTTTTTACTTTTAATATAACCGCGAATGTGTTTTTTTACCTTTATATAAAGTTTTGTAAATTACTTTTAGGAGGATCTCTACAGTTATCTTCGTCTTAACTTAATTGCCTATTCGATATCCTTGTTCGTCCTCAGTTATTTCGAGTGTCAGTTTCGGGTAGTGATCAACGAGCACCGAGGCTGCGTTCGTGTTTGTTTTAGCACTTCTACAGTTCTACTATCTTAGATTTATGTGACATTTAAACAGAAGACCATGCTAATGCAGTTCAGTCTTTCTTTAGCGTTTGCTTACGATGGATTTAAATAGGCGTGCGCGATTCTATGTCCTCAAGGGTGAGCTTTTTGTTCTATTTTGTGTGTGTTATAGTATTGGTTTCTTGTGCATAATAAGTGTCTTCGTTAATTTTCCTAAATTATCCAGATGATGATTAAACGCTAACAGTGTTACTTATAAAAAATGTTTATCCTTAGGATATTCCAAGCTTAAACTAGGAATAGTTATACTCGGTATAAATTAGGAATAACCTAAGATTATTTTCTAACTCATAAACTCGGTATAAGGTTGTCATAACTATTCCCGATGCACAAGACGGCAACGCCGCAAACAGACAATACTATTAGATTAAACAAAGTAAAAAGTCGGTTTTTGTCTGTGAATTCTGTTAACAGCTGTTAACTATAAATCAACAGATGGGGTTTTTGCCGGGAATATGAAAGAGTGATGTTGTGTTTTTGTATTGTTTTTCTAAAATTGTGTTATCTGAGTTTTTAATGTGAAACATTGACGGAATATTAACCATTACTAATTGATATTCATAATAATGCACAAGTGTGGGCAAGACTTGATACAACTTCCAAAAACTACTAACTAATTTACTGAGTCAACTGACTTGATTCTTCAACAGTAACTGCATGGACTCTGACTTTGGACTTGACGATTGAAAAATGTTGCTGTTAAAATTGTAACAAGAATAGTTTTCCCGCTATTTACTCGACATTGGCCTTGGTTTATTAGCCATAGTGCCATAATAAAAAAAAGAACAGATTTAGATCATTTCTACTGTTTCAAATACTTTGCTTTGATATTGCGCCATCAAAATCATCAAATACATAATAGTCGATTTATAAACGGGACACCATGTTTAGAAAAGCGATATTTTAAACGAAATTTTTCTTACTATTTTTCACTTCTTGTATCGTTCTGAAGGGCTTATTTAATAGTTATTTTATTATCACTGATACCTATAATGTATTTTATTACCTACTCAAAGATTTATTCGAATCACTTATTATAAAAGTTTTATTCATTTGTTTTTATTTAGAAACTTTTAAGTCTAAGACCGCCTATTTTTCTGTCTACCGAATAAAATATTTTTTACCATATTTTTTCCTTCTGTATAGACGTGAATGAGTGTAGGTCTAAATTATGTACAAGTTATGCTGTATCTACTTATTCTGTTAAAGCTACAATTGTCAACAAACATTTTACGTTCGTCTTTCTGGTCTTCGTCGGCGTTTTTATCCGACATGTAATTAGAAAACACATCGGACGCAACAATAATTTTTGTGTTGTTAGTTACCGAAGTTTTTTGCTCACAAAAAATTATCAGTCGACCGAATAATAGCGTTGGCCAAACTTGGATACTTGCGTGACACAGTGAATTCCGATGAAAAAATGCAATTGCTTCCTCCGTTTCGCGTTCGCGGTGGTTGTGAAGCGGCAGAAAAATATAAAATGCCGGTCAGCTTAATATTTTAGTAGAAATACATAGTATATAACTATATATATTCCAAACCTAAATCTTAGATGTAGAGTTCGTAGAAGTTTCAAGCGAGGTGCAAAATATTTACCGTGTACAAATTTTACCGAATTTTCGGTTCAAGAATCCGCGAAGTAGGAAAAAATCGGCCAAAAATATGTTTTTTATTTTTGATTTGGGACCCCCTTAAAAATATTTTAATTTAATAATTAATTTATTAAAGTACTAACATATTAAGTATTTTGTGAACATTTCATGGGGCTACGTGTAACCATTAATGATGTAGAGCAAAAAAGGCCAAAATAATCGCGTTTGTTGTATGAGCGCCCCCCCGCCTATTTTTAGTATCTAATTAGTAATTACTTAGTAAATGCATTGAATACGTTACTTTTGGCAATTAGCGCTAGCTAATTGATATGTGGTTTACAAAACTTGCCATATTATACAATATGTCATCGCCCAAACTTGATTGGTATCAATGATCGACCGCCTCGACCATTCTGTAAAATATTATATAATGAACCGGTCCTATAGCAGATCCTTGAGCTATGCCGTGTTAGATATTCGTCTACGTATTGTTCAAACTTCAAACTCCGCGGTATCTAATTTTAGTGATTATTTTAGTTGGTTACGGAGGAAACTAATACTTTGTGTTTTACTGGACTTAGCAGAAGTCACAGGAATTTCTTCAAATGGAATAATTTTTTAATATTGCTTACTTAGATCTTACCTTAAAATCAAATGACTTTGTATGAAATTAGTCGAAGTGAAACATGTGAGTTATACGTATATACTATATATATTATACTAGCGGTCGCCCGCGGCTCCGCTCGCGTGGATGTCGGTTACCGCTGCAATTTGCAAAAAGCCTACCCAGGAAAGACACGGTCAGCAAAATGATTCCCAGGTTTATTCACAGACACCGACATTAACATCGACGACGCAGTCATTATGCGCAGGCTGTAAGATTATCTTTCTGTGGGTGTTAAAGTTGTTAATGATGAGAATATTTAAATGTGTATAATTAATTAATAATTAATAAGTTTTCACTTCTGACGGTAGTCCCGGAGTGCAACCCGTTGCGTTGTTTAAGGATAGATTTAAACTAAAGCGATTATTGTAGAGCTTCTCTATAAACAACATTTGACGTTTAGTTCTTTTCGTAGCAAAATATACTGATGGTCGGGAGCCCCGACTCGTAATAGGGCGTTGGAGAACCATGCTTCGGCAAGAATGGGCCGGCTCGACCGGAGAAATACCACGGGCTCACAGAAAACCGGCGTGAAACAGCGCTTGCAATTGGTTTTCGCCGAGTGAGTGAATTTACCGGACGCCTAATCCCCTACCCTTTTCCCTTCCCTACCCTCTCTTATTCCTTCCCTACCCTCCCCTATTCCCTTCCCTGCCTTCCACTATTACCATATTCCCTCTTAAAAGACCGGCAACGCACCTGCAGCTCTTCTGATCCCGCGAGTGTCCACGGGCGACGGAAGTTGCTTTCCATCAGGAGACCCGATTGCTCGTTTGCCCCCTTATTTCATAAAAAAAGGGTAATATTGTAAAGTTGCCCATACGTAAAAGTACTGTATTCTTTTTAACCGACTTCCAAAAAGGAGGAGGTTATAACTTCGCCGTTTGTTGACCGATTTTCATGATTCTTTTGTTGTTGTACAGGGTTGAATTCGAATTTGGTACCATGTTCACAAAAGTGGTGATCTGATGATGGTGTCCATGAGAAATAGAGAGGACTCCTTGAAATTTGTATAGAAACATATAGTAATTTCGATTTTTTCTGAAGCATTTGAGGTAAATGCTACTAAAAAGTAAGACTTCGTACCAGGTTATACCCTAGATCCGAAGGTACCGAACAGATCTTTTGAATCCCTATAGATACAGGTTCGGGGATTTCGGCATTGCTTAAACAACTGAAAGCATAAGCCAACACATCAATTTGATTGATCATTATAATCACAACCATAATTACACAATGGGTCATCACATTATAACCCAATTAGTGGTACTTTTACTTCAAACGAATGAAATTGTAGTACAGAATTCGTTGAGATTTAGTCGAATTCTGAAAAAGGACTAATGAAGAATAATAATTATTGCATACTTTTTAGGTCATTTTAAGAATATTGTTTTTTCCTTGGAAGTCGGGTTAAATTTTTTGTTAAAAAATAATAATCGTAAATTTATTCCTACTAATTTGAATGGTTGACCCTGGGATTTATTTATCGTTAGTGCAAAATAATTTTTTTCAGGAAATTGGAGCCTTTTACTTTACTTAAAGGCAAATCAGTAGGGATCATTGGTATTCTTGGTATATGAGCTAATTCACCAGCTGCAGGGCCGGCCATAATCTTCGCACATCTTGCGCTTTGGTACTTAGCGCCCACTTCGAAACGGGCGTACATCGCAATTTTTAATTTCGCCATAACTTCTAAACCAAACGTCCAATTTTAATCATTTACAGACAAAATATTATCTACACGAACTATACTTAGTGATGAAATAATTTATTTTGATAAGGATTAGCATGAGTAAAATAAATGCGTTTAAATGTAGTCCAAAAAAAATCAAGATCCTACTAATATTATAAAGGCGAAAGTTTGTTTGGACGTATGGATGTGTGGATGTTTGTTACTCTTTCACGCAAAAACTACTGAACGGATTTTAATGAAACTCTACAATAATATAGCTTATACATTAGAATAACATATAGGCTACAATTTTTACCGACTTTCAAAATGGGGGAGGTGTTATGTTCCTTTTCTTATATTCAACGATTACTCCGCCGTTTGTTAACCGATTTTCAAAATTTTCCTTTTGGTATATCCCTATATACCAAAAGAAAAATTTTGAAAATCTTGAAAATTATACCCTTATCATCCCAATATTTTGGTAATATATTCACAAAAGTGGTGATCTGATTAAGGATCCATAAGTAATCGAGGTAACTCCTCAAAACTTATGGGGAAACATGTAGTGACTTCGGTTTCGTGAGAAGTATTCTAAGCATATGCTACCAACAAGTAAGATTTTGCACCGAGGTATACCTGGTATACCGTGGTTCGGAAGGTGCTGAGAGAACTCCTGATTCTTTATAGATACAAGTTTGGGAGTTTCGGCGTTGTTTTAAGAACGGAAAGCATATGCTACTATGCAAATTACATTCATCATCATCATCACTACCATATTATACCATTTCATAGTATCGAGACTCGAGTTTGTCAAGTGATAATTTAAAGAAAATCTACCTAATATTATAAACCTGAAGAGTATGTTTGCTTGAACGCGTCAATCTCAGGAACTACAGGTCCGATTTAAAAACTTATCTCAGTGTTAGATAATATAATAATACTCCCCACACCGGTTTCGGTGACGGTGGCCGGTTTCATTGAAACCAGGCCAGGTACGCAGGAGTAATTTTATAGTGCCCAAGTGTGTGCGCAGTACACAAGAGCACTCTCTATTCCTTTTACTCTCATAACCCAGTGGGACGGAAGACCGACACGACTGGCGAGAGATCAGGCGCAGGACCGACTTCTTACATGCCCATCCGACGCATGGATCATCTTACTTGTCAGACAATCAGGTGATCAGCCTGCATTGTCCTAACCAAACTTGGAAATAACATGTTTCCAACGCGGGAATCGAACCCACGACCTCCGGAGTCGAGAGCGACGCTCTAACCACTAGACCACGGAGGCGTTAAGTTAAGTGTTAGATAGCTCATTTATCGAGTAAGACTATAGGCTATATTATATTATCACGCTAAGACTAATACGATCGAAGAAACTCAGGAAAATGTGGGAAAAACGGGGGAAATATTAGAAATTACGAACTAATGGAGCAATTTTTAGGGCAATAATTGGCACAGATTTAGAGTAGACCAAGTGAAGGGACTAGGGACATAAGCTATTTTTTATGGGAAAATGTACGGTTTCCGTAAAATTTCTACTTTACGCGGGCGAAGCCGCGCGGGACATCTAGTTTTAAAAAAAAAAAGTGGTTGTGCCTCAATCGACATAGATAGGTATAGTGTGTCGCGAACATTTTTGTAGATATTTATAAGATCTACATTTACTTAGAACATTGTATAGTTCTATCTTTTATAGTTTAGGCAGCGTACGCAAAATAAGTAAGTTTTCTGGTTGATTTTCTGACACAAGGTGAAAACCTTGTGTCAGAAAAACCAAAATATCTTACGGAACCCTATATTTTCCATAATAAAAAGTAGCCTATGTTACTCGTAAATAATGTAGCTTTCGAATGGTGAAAGAATTTTTAAAATCGGTCCAGTAGTTTTTGAGCCTATTCATTACAATTAAACAAACAAACAAACAAAGTTTACCTCTTTATTATAGTAGTATAGATTATGTTTAGCCCCAATTTCACCAACGTATGTTAGTGTTAACAGCTTGTTAAAATGTCATGTCTTCTCTTTCATTCATAAGAAAAATGAAAGAGGTAACGTGATACTAATTCGAGCGTTAACTTTGACAGTCGTTGGTGAAATTGGGGCTTAGCTCTACATTCTACATAATTATAACTAGGCGCCAAAATTCGTTTATCGCGCGGGAACCGTACATATTTCTGGGATAAAAAGTATCCTATGTCCTTTTCCGGAATTCAAAGTATCTCCATATCAAAGTTCAGCAAAATCGGCTTAGCGGTTTGGGCGTAAAGAGATAACAGACAGACACGTTTCACATTTATAATATTAGTATGGATATTTCACACTAGAACAAGTGAATAAAAGTTAGAAAGGATTTACATCACATCACAGATTAGTCGCGTCGCACATGCAAATTGCCATCGGACGCGTCCTGCGCGATCAAAATTCAATTACAAACAACGGCATGGGTCCGCCCTTGGTCCTCTTCGGTGACCTATTTGTCGTGTTTACAGATGGATCGTGATGCATTTTCCAATTGATCCCGTGCACCGAAATAGAACATCCGTTCGCAGATATCTCCTGGCTGATTGTTTCTATAATACGCTGATACGCTTCGGTTGCTGCATTGTTCTCGTCTTTTATGTATGGTCTGGTTGAATTGATTTTGCGTTTGTTACGTTATCTGTAGCGTGATTTGTGATAGTGAACTTTGAAGACTTTTTTTAGCTGAATGCGTATGTTTTAAATATGAAGGTCATTTCTATATTTTATGCTTGCTGTAGAAAATTGTTTTGTTGTTGAAAACCTGTGACAATCCGTCACAGGTTTCGAATGATTGTTACATCACCATGATTTGGGCTCACGCATATCTGCTCTGTATTTGGGTACCATTTCTTTCCTCTATATCCTCAAGAGGCCCTCGCGCAAATACTTTCAAACGGTTTCGTCAAGTAGACGGCTTGTGACGAAAATTGTTTTATGTAACGTTCACGTTTTGTCGTAATTCGTATCGCACGGGCGAAAATTTTGCGATAAGTGTTTATTTTCATTTTATAGACGTGACGTACCTTCGGGCAATGTGTGCGGATATTATGGCAGTTTATTTAGTCATTGACAGTTATCGCGCAAGTTCTGAGGAATTATAAGGAACTAGATGAGGCATGCAACTCCGTTGCGCCAAAACTCGTTTACCGCGCATCCCTAAATCCCAGCCTAAGTTCTAACATCCATAATATTATATAGTATGGATGAAAGGCTAGGATTTAGGGATGCGGTAGTTGAACGTGGCAATGCATTCGGGTGCTCTCTAGCCTATACTTCAAAGGTCGAGCGCTATGTAAAGATTTAAAAAAAACGCTTAAGCTTCCCTTTTTATGCATAATAATAAGATCACCCTACGTTTGCACGTGTCTGTTTTGTCTGGCCTCTCAAGAGGTGATGACTTGCTAACGTAATATGGACGGCGAATATGTTTGTGAATATGTAAGCAGCTGAGGTCAACAGCAGACGAGGTCGGCCATTACAACCGGTCGGCGCTATGTGGCCGGACTTATGGGAATTCCGCGGATGCTTTCCTGTTGACATACCACCATGCTCTCGTCCAGTGTTCCATATCTGCAAAGATCTATCGAAGGCTCTAGAAAATCTGGAAGATTTTTCTAGATTCTCTAGCGCTGTGTTATATTCGAGATAGGATTAGTGAAGCTTGCGTTTTCAATAAGTTCTCACCAGTTCTCTTCTTCGGGAATATGCATTCGGCGGTAAAATTTTTACGTTTACGTCCGTACTGTAGGTAGGTAATAAAAATCATAATTTATTATTTATCGGAACCAAGTTTTATGCTTGTCAAATTAAATTTCATTGCTTGCGTTTTATTAATGATGTCATCTCATTGATTCGGTTTAAAACATGATACAACTTGTCGAGAGCCAATTAGGTGCTTTGCTTTGAGCCTTCAAGCTTCGAGGTTCTGTGAGAAGAGCGTTTTTCCGGTATAAAAAAATTATGATAGCCAAGCTTTTCCACTTATTTTTTAAGAATACTTACGTTCATGTTTTCTATAAGTATTCTTTTTGATCTAGCGGCATTGGAAAGTAAAACTTTTTTTAATAATAGAGGTAAAGTATAGTAATAAGTATAACATATTATATACGTAATTAACATAAACTAATTGTTATTTGATTATTTATTATGATAAACTGTATTATTTTACAGAAAATTTGCGTGTTGTTTTGCCATTAAACACAAATTGGTAGTTAGACTTTAGATTAATGCCTATTAGCCTAAAAGCTTATTGATTAGCCTTGTGAACGATTCGGCGAAGAATTCTATCACACTCGTCGTTAGGCGTTGTGGCGCTAATTCTATTGGCTCTATCATATTGATGTCATGGACTCGACTTAGGAACAACTCGTATGTGCAGAAGCGTCACCCACGTTTATATAGTTCTTGTATTTCAATATTTGACTAAATCAGTAATAGCCTAAGAAAATTAAGCCGAAAATGGACGATCAGCGGAAATAATTCGTGTAGTTTTGAAAATCGCTACAGTTATTCCTTGAGATATCCAGATAAACATATCGAAAATCCCCAAGGGTGGGGGGTGAGCTAAAGGTGTAGGGGGGGGTCAAAGGACCCTTTTTTTAGATTTTAGCTCATAAGTCTAAAACCTGCACAAATAGCGTAACGGTTACTTCTAGGAAAACATTCTACATAAAATTTCCTTTAAATTTGATCCTATAATTTTTTTTGTATGGTCGATACTTTAGAAGTTACAGAGTGTTCAACTTTATATAGGTATAAAAAATGAGACGGTTTTATAAATAAAATAAAATTGGTATGTTTTCAAAATGTATTCAAAACTAGAAAATAATAATTAGACAGTCTTAATTAAATCAATAATTTTCTTCTACTACATCATCATCATCTTCACCTTCTATATCTACCAAATCTACAGGTACGCCATTTGTACACGAACCCAAGCAGCCGTTGCATACTAGACTGCACGTGATACCAGCTTTTCGGCATCCACAATTACCAGTGCAATCACTTTTGCAGCGACAAAATATTGACTTCAGCACGGTGTCAGGAGCTGGAGGATCATGAGTGGTAACAGGCTCGAGGTTTCCATCAGCTCCTCGCTTCCATCCCCACATTTCAGGAGGCAGTGCGTTACCTAACCACTCTTGTACTTGGTGGAACACTCGGAATGAGTGAAATTTTGCTGATCCTTTTGTAGGTGGGAGAGAGGAAAGATCTGGTTTGGATTTGGTGCTGGATTTGACAAAAACTGAGTATCGATGTCTGTTAAGATCAAGCTGATCAGTGGCTGCACGATACATCGTCAAAAACATCCTTTCTCCTGACTCTGCTATTTCTTCAGATGTTGATGTTGGATTGTAGAAGATGGCGGCAATATCCTTGATTTTTGGTTTTTGATCAAATAGCTTAACAACTGACACTTTGCCTTTCCTGTAAATAGCTGAAGTTGTGTCGCGCCAGGTAAGAAAGGAAAGAGAAGCATTTGCACTGCTTACGTATAGCGTCGTCCCTATCGCTCGTAGCTCTTCGATATTAGGCACACATACAAAACGTGTGGAAAGAGTGACTAGCATGGAATTAGTAAGAACTTCGTACAGCTGGAAAGCTTACTGTGCATTAAGCATGCGACGAGCGAGAGGTCATTAATCTTGGTCTGTCCCTTTCAAACTAGTGTAACCATGCTTCTTGCCTATGTGTAAATCTTAAGACATTTTAAAAGAAAATCGCACAACTGAGAAGCTCAGTTTAGTAACAATTATTGAAATTAAATAATATTAAACTGAAGCAGGAAAGCGCAGTATTAAAACAGGTCGTTTATATAATATTTATGCCTTATTTTATCGTTTTCTACGAAAAATGCTTTTTTCAATTTACTACCAATGTATTATCGTATATTTTACATGGCAATTGTGCGAAAGGGACAAACCAAGAAAATCGATTTCTCGCTCGTGCTCGCTACTATAAGGAGATATTAGTTAATAAAAATAATACTTTAGCACATGGAAGTAAGGTTCATTTTAATATTTCAAAATGATGAAGTAAGCCTTCCAGCTGTATAGTACTTCCTAATTCCATGGTGACTAGTCTAACGTTTTGTAATAATAGCAGCTAGGACAAATAATAATTATCTGTGAATAGCAGGTATTTGAATCAGAATAAGTTGTTTTCTTAGTCTCGGACGTTCGATGCGTGTTATTTTCGAGATTCGCACTTTTGAGGAATTTGACCCCCCCTGTAGTTCCTAAAGTATCGACCGTACAAAAAAATTTATAGGACATAATTTAGAGGAAATTTTATGTAGAAAATTTTCCTAGAAGTAACCGTAATGCTATTTGTGCAGGTTTTTTACTTATGAGCAAAAACCTAAAAAAAGGGTCCTTTGACCCCCCCCTACACTCTTAGCTCACCCCCCACCCTTGAGGACTTTTGACATGTTCATCTGGATATCACAAGGAATAACTGTAGCGATTTTCAAAACTACACGAAATATTTCCGCTGATTTTATTAATTTGATCGTACTATAAATAATTGACCTATCCAAAGGCAGGTGCATCGTGTCTGCCTGACATTTATCTCGTAACGCTCAACCGATTTGAAAAAAGTACTTTGAGTCTCGGGAAACACGACTCAGTTTTAGTCGGGTCGTATTGTAGGTTTAAATACTAATCGTTGTTGTACTGTAACTGTTATAGTACCTTAATTCACAATAGACATAACGACCAGTAGTTCGACTGCAAAGAGACGGACAGGTTTAAATATCTGTCAAATTCGTCGGGTTTCACTAGGATTATGAACGGAATGTGCCTCGCGCTGGCTGATATAACTTATTTTTAAATATTTAAAATAAAGTATTCAAAATTGGATTCTGTCAATTTTAATCACATGTGCCAAAACACAAACAACAATACGACCAAAGAGGAACACGTCCATCGAATATGTCATAGTTTTAAATTCGTAGGTGACACCATGATGTGTGTTAACAACCCTAGCGACGATTTTCGTCATAATACGTCAAATTTAAAAATTTCAACATCAGTTCTAAGTCGGTATACTCTATCATTCTGTCTACTCTGCTTAAGTGTTGTGACTTAACATTTCATTATGAATCAATTCTTCTATAAAAATAAATTAAAAATTTTTTTAGTATCGCTAAAACTCGAGAACGGCTGAACCGATTGGACTATTTTCTGTCTCGAAATGTTCGTGGAAGTCCAGTGAAGGTATAACTATGTTAAGAGGAAAGTAAGGAGAAGTTCACCGGGTCATCTAGTATACAATATAGTATACTAAGGGCCTGTTTCACCACTTTTTGATAAGTGTCGGATAGGCTATCCATAACTTAACTTGACAGATAGAGTATGGAGCAACTGTCAAATATGTTGTGGATAGCCTATCCGGCGCGGTACCTTATCAAGAAGTGGTGAAACAGGCCCTTACTCCTTAGTCACCCCTTAGTTAAGTGATTAGTGACAACCCTAGTGGAGCGCCATTTAATACGTAGAGCTACTAATTATGCGCAGATAGGACGTCACATTAATTGTTATAAAGGAACATTCATGTTATGTTTGGTTGAATCTAGCTTTAGTTAACATTTGTTTTTTTTTTAATTCAACTGGGGCGGCTTAAGGAAAAGAGATTTGCGACCTTTCACTAAAGCTAGTCAATGAAAAATATGAATTGTAGATAATGCCAATATATTAATATGTATTTAGCTAAAATATGTTTTTTTATTAATATTTATTCTAATTCCTATACTAATAACTTTCAGATCGGTTGAGTAGGTAAGTACCTAGTTTATGCGTAAAAGCGTAACAAACAAACTTAAATTTACATTTTGATATGATTTAAAAATAGGTAAAAAGCAGATTAGAAATAATTCAAATACGGTGCTGCTTGTTAAGTCGTTACCGAGAATATAATAATGTGATGAACATAAATAGAATATTTCGTAAATTGTCCGTAGGTAGGTACTCGTATAATGTGTTACTTCACGGTTTTTGAAAAGAGTTTTCTTAGAATTATGTATCATTACACTTGCGACACTCCACACACGTGCCTCATCATCATCAACACCTGTCAAACGTCTGGTTTGTTGTTTACAAAAAATAACCTATTTAGGCAGTTTTTTTTAATTCTTATAAAAACTTGGTTTTAATTAGACTCTGTGTCAAAAGAAAAAGGAAAGGAGAGTTATTACTATGTAACGTTGTTGACGTAGGAGAGCCATGCTTCGGCACGAATGGGCCGGCTCGACCGGAGAGATACCACGTCCTCACAGAAAACTGGCGTGAAACAGCGCTTCCGCTGTGTTTCGCCGAGTAAGTGAGTTTACCGGAGGCCCAATCCCCTACCCTTTTCCTTTCCCTACCCTCCCCTATTTCCTTCCGTACCCTCCCCTATTCCCTTCCGTACCCACCCCTATTCCCTTCCGTACCCACCCCTATTCCCTTCCGTACCCTCCCCTATTACCCCTTAGAAGGCCGGCAACGCACCTGCAGCTCTTCTGATGCTGCGAGTGTCCATGGGCGACGGAAGTTGCTTTCCATCAGGTGACCCGTCTGCTCGTTTGCCCCCTTATTTCATTAAAAAAAAAAAAAACAATTTCCTCCTTTATATAATTCTCCCTATACTCTAGTTTCTAGTCTCTACTGAGTAGAGACTACTCTGTCGATAACTCTTTCCTCTTTACATTATGTACTTTATATTGGTGTAGACTGTAGATGAAAATATCACTGGGATAAAAATTGTTTTTTAGCTAGGTAGATAGTAGATACGTTCTTAAATAGAAAATTGTAAGGAAAACCTCCTCGAAAGTGTTGACAATTCGACTAATTGCCAGTTCCCTGATTGTGAAGGAGGATAAGGTTATCTAGCGTCCAATAGAATGTGTAAATAATTGGTCATAATTCGATTAAACTCTCAGGTTTCCGTGCGGCATTCATAATAAGGGGCTTATGTTCGATCTCAATCAATCATAATATACATATATGTAGATAGTTAGGTAAAAGGTAACTGGGTATAGGTTATAGCAGGCACCAGTCTATGTCAGCGGCTACCTTCCATGCTTCCAAGTATAATTATAATTGGCAGTCATCGAAACTTTTTACTACCTACAAAAAGTAGCCCATCGCAAAACGCCCGTATTCGGCCGCAAAAATCCTCTGTTCGCGCACTTATTTAGTGTATTATAATTACACAACTAATATTATTTGCGCGTCTCCAGTCTCTTATATAGTAGATAGAGCATCATTGCGGGGTGAGCAGGTGTTTTGTATAAATTTTTTAAGACACAGCGTATATATGTGATCGAAGCACACATAATATTTTGACAGCGGTGGGAATGTGTGGTGGACCCATAAAGTTAATATACCTAGCGGAAATATAATTAACTTTATGGGTGGGCCTAAGCCCGTTAAAAAAACTTGGAACTTACCCCACTGATGGACTATAACGTGTCACTTGTGACTTCTGTGGTGGTGATGATGACGAAGACACTTGTTAGCCCACACGTGCCGGATGCCGTGTGATTGTATACAATCAACAATATAATCGCATCATGAATGAAAATCACCGCATGGGCGAATGTGATCTAACCGCTCGCGTTTAGGGCCTTGTCGCACTCGAGAGCTGGTAGCCATTTTGCTGAAATTTGACTAAAAGCTTTGAGTCCTTATTCTCATGTCATGAATTTCGCTTCGTAAGATTATTATGTACTAGACGTTCCGCGCGGCTTCGCCCGCGTAAATTAGATATTTCACAGATAAATTAGTCTACAAAAAATAGCCTAATATAACCCTTCACGTTGTCTACTTCTTATCTGTGCCAAATAACAGAAAAATTGATCCAGTAGTTCGCGAGAAGAGAGAGTTCCCTTTCAAATAATTTCCCCCGTTCTTTTCTACATTCTCTTATTAGTCTTAGTGTGATAAAATATAGCCTATAGTCTTCCTCGATAAATGGGCTATCTGGGAAATAATTTTTCAAATCGGACCTGTAGTGTAGTAGTTCCTGAGATTAGCGCATTCAAACAAACAAACTCTTCCGCTTTATCATATTAGTATAGATATACACTATGTGTTTGGCCCCCTAATCGCCAGACAATCGCCAAGCCGGCGGCCTTTACTACCAACACTAACACTAACAGCTAACACTGTACGTGTACAGGGTACACCTCAAATTGTATATATTTAGTGTTCAGAGTATTTAATAATATTCACTCTAAATTTCCACAGCTTTACTGGGTTACTCCCTATTTTCAAAAAACCCTTTGTAATGTTTGTTGATGTACGAAGAATTAATATTTTATTATACTCTACTCGTTCAAATTGCAATTATTATTTGTAAATTGTAGTACATAATGTTACGATATGAAGCTAATAAACTGTTGTATTTTGTTGCAGGTACTATGGCGGTCAGAGACGCGCACAGTGAGTCATACGAATGTTGCTTCATGACGTATCAATGGAGTAGAAACGTTGTGGAAATAAGTCAAGATACAAGACATAGTATACTTCCAACTGACTTCTCAGACGATTAGGCTGAAACTTTAATTAATATAGTCAACTATTTAGTAATATGCGGCGTGATTCTCAGACAAATGTCGTTTCAAATGCATACTGTAAATGCCCAAATGACACGACCCGTAATCGTAATGTTATTCGAGTATTGAAAATCGAGCCCAATATGCACTGTATAATTACCCTGGAATGCAAAGTTTCAGAGCGCTGAAAGACTGTACATCGATTCTCCTAGTTAAATCTTACATTTGAAGCTGTCTTGATAAATCACTAATCAGCTATTCACATAAAACGCCAAACCGACTAATCACTAAGCAACTGTTGCTCGTTCTCGGAAAATCCATATTATGCATATTTCCATACTATTATTATTATAAATGCGAAAGTGTATCTGTCTGTCTGTTACCTTTCGATTTTGCCGGGGTACTTTGAGCCCCGGCAAAAAGACAAAGGATAATATTTTTTATCTCGGAAAAAATGTACGGTTTCCGCTCGATAACGAATTTTGGTGCAACGGAGGTGCGGGCGACATATTCTAGTCAGTTTATCTTTCAAACTCCTGTCAAAGACCCTTAGAAACTGAACATAATTTTTTGTTTCAGTCACAAATAACACAAAAGTTTGTGTTACTATGTGTAATGTATGATTGTTTACACACGGAACACATGCGTGACGTCAATTCATTAATTCCAATATGTAGTGATAACATACGTCAGATAATGATGATGAAACTTTCATACTACTTTCGTTCATGTATGACGATAATACGTCCCTTATATTAGTGTATTGGTAAAGTTCAATACATTGAAAGGTACTGTCCAGTTAAAGAAAAAGGAAATTGTTACAGTAAGGTTTTGTGCGATCGAGTCTGCGGCGCCCATACAGTCGGGATGGCGATTGGCGCGGCCATGTCGTCTGCGATCTCCCTTACAATAATTTTAGAAGTATAAGTTTTAACACCTATTTAGTATTCCCAAGATTTTGTTTTTTTTTTTTTTTTATCCGAAAACAGAAAAACGCTCTGGCCTCACGGCTCACAGCAATATACACCTAAATACTAAACGTAGTAACCGTACTTACTGTATACTCGTTATTTGAGAAGCATCTTTCACAAAATTCAATGTAATTTTTTGTTGGTGTTTTAAAACAATTACCGAAAAAAATTCTGTAACAGTTCCAATATTGAAAGCAAAACAATTAAGTGAATTCCGCCCGCGAAAAATAACGCTCACAAAACACCTCTTGATAAATCGTTCTGACGGTTTGTTTTGGTTCGTTGGAAGTCTAATTAATAACGTGTCCATTGATTCGATTCATTAGGCAACATTCTTAGAATAAGCACATCACTATAGTATTTTGTTATCTGTATAGCTAGTGTGTTTTCGTGCTATATTTAGTCTCGATTTATATTTTAATATGCTTCCGCGCTAACGAGCGGTTTGGCCGTGGAACGAGATCACAAACAAATTTTAACTAATAAGGGTGGGTTGCACCAACTTACTTTAACTATAACAAAATGTCAACTGAACTGTCAAATCCTTAGTAAAATCCCATAATGGACGCCATATTTGACGATAACTTTAACCTTAACTATAACTACGCCTCTGGTGCAACCCACCCTATTATTACTATTTACTATGTAACTATTTATTTGAATAGCGCCGCGATCGCGCTGTCGTTTACATACATTGATTGCTTGTGATTTCGCGGTGGAGCCGCCAAACCGCGCGTTCAGGCGGACGCATATAATTATAGAGCCTTAAAACCAATTCTCGGTACTGAAATTTGACAGTTTGATACATCATGTTATTTCACTCTCATATTATGCGATACGATACGTGTAAGAATGGGATAGCATGATCGCCAAGAGTCGTCAAGTTATAGTTACGAAAATTGCACATACAGTATAGCTAGTATAAGGTTTAAGGACCATTATGACGCCATGCAAGTGCAATAATGGTGTTTGGATGGTGTCTCTATGGTGTCCTGTTCCCGCCAAGAGCGAGCGACAGACATGTCCCATGGGTTTAGGTCTACGTGTGGTTTATTTTAATGGCAAGGCTACCATTTTATTTTTTGTTTGACACACATCACCATTGAACATTGTACCTTTATGAGTTACTTAATATTTGGTGTTCGCTTTATGTTAATTACACGATAAAAATTAAACAAACACTACAGATTTAAGCGAAAAACTATGAGGCAACGCCATCTAACGGCGAGTAGCACGAACCACTTGAATAGATGGCGCTAGGCTACTATTGAGAAGTTAAAATTATTTTTCTCATTAATTATCCTAATTTGGATTGCTATTACGGGCGCTAGTAGTAATTGATTGTAAATATTTATACTTCTTAACAAGAAATATTTACTTCAAGTGTTAAATATGATGGAACTAGTAATTCTCTAATGCTAAGTACTCACATACGGTTTTGCTCGATAGTTTTACTTCAAATCGAAGGAAATTAGATATATTTGATTTCATCGAACCAACACGATGCGAGCCTTCGAGGCTCGAGCTGACTCGATGCGAGCCTGCGAGCTGTGACTTTTGCGGTCCACACGGTGATTTTTGCTCGACTTGGAGTAAAACTATCGAGTAAAACCGTTTGTGAGTACTTGGCATAAAACGAATTTTTGATTTTTTAAATGGAGAATTAGTTCGATTTAATTTGTAATTTATTAAAATTTAAAGATATGTTCCACTGTAATTTTGTTCTACCTACCTATATACTCGAGTATGTTGTAACATTACAGCATTTTGGTATCGGCCCGGATAGCTCAGTCGGTAGAGCATTGGACTTTTAATCCAAGGGTCCAGGGTTCAAGTCCCTGTTCGGGCGGCTACTTTTTTATTATTTTCATGTTTACATTGACACATTTTTTGATATTTCTCCTGGACCCGAAGTACAATGCAATTAATAGTGCAGTTGTTGCACCAAGCACCGACTGTATTTTAGTAAAATAATTTTAAGCTTTTTAACAGATTTTTTTAAGAACATAGGTTTTAAAGAGTATCATAACTACGGTAAAACTTCTAGATATTTCCATATTATGAATTTGTAAAAGGCAAAGAAAAAATCGTGTCTTGCCAATCCGTTATCAAAGCGACATCTATTGCGCGGTTTTCGTGACTAAAGCGTAACGTGTAAGCTTAGTTACATATTAGTTTAGTGTAGTCCCGCTAGGTGGCGTTTCGTTGGGCTTTGAAAAAGAAGTCACAATATTTGAAATGTAGATGGCGTTACATACATCAAAAAGATCCTGAATTGAATTCTAATTTTGCCTTGCATTGGCCAATAATTATAATAGAGCCGGGGATAGTAATTACGTACGTCGTTGGCTGTTTTGAAGAGAAACGATCCAGCTACTCATCTTCAAAGTTGGTCACCCCATTAAGTTTACATCTTCAAATAGATTTTTTTTATAATTTTAAGAAACTAGAAAGTCCTCACAGTTTCAACGACGATCAACTATAACAAGGCTTCAAAAGTTCTATACTTACCTACAACTCGATAATAGTACTTACTAAACTAGTAAATTTTAATAACCTATACTTACTAGGTTTTAAAATTTTAATAACTTATATATATACTAGGTATTTAACGTGGGAGAGCCATGCTTCGGCACGAATGGGCCGGCTCGACTGGAGAAATACCACGTTCTCAAAGAAAACCGGCGTGAAACAGCGCTTGCGCTGTGTTTCGCCGAGTGAGTGAGTTCACCGGAGGCCCAATCCCCTACCCTCCCCTATTCCCTCTTAAAAGGCCGGCAACGCACCTGCAGCTCTTCTGATGCTGCGAGTGTCCATGGGCGACGGAAGTTGCTTTCCATCAGGTGACCCGTTTGCGTCCTAGGATGGCAGAGTTCGTACATAGGGGCGGCAAAATTAAAGTGGCTTATAAGTACTCATAAAAAATATAAATCCGGCCCTGGTTGTAGGCTTTTAACGTGAGGCAGTATCGTGCGCCGCTAATGTCTTCCAACGCCCGCTCATTTACCAGCACCGCCCCTACAAGGGCTTTTCTTAGAAAGGTAGATAAGCCAGCGATAGTACAATAACTAATTGTAGGAGTAGTGCTGAGTACCTAGGAAACGCAAAAATAACGCGTGTGGTGTTTATGGGTGAGATAATCATAAAATATGATTAGCCATTAGAACTAGTATAGAACTAAAATTTTGAGTCGGTATCCTATTTGAGCATGTCGGGTATTATTACCAGGACCGGAAGAAATTCAACCTTCTAACCGCCGAACTTCGATATGAAGAGGGCACTGTATGATGATGAGGTACTTAGTAGATAGAGGAAAGAAAAGTATTTTCTACAATATAATAAAAGTGCTACTGATATGGATCCATGCACGATTAGAAGCACGTAAACGTAGAGTTTAATGTGAACGCAGCCTTAGTAAGCTTGCTCCGAGATTCTCGAGAGCTTGCCAGAAAAATCTTGAAACCTAAGCGCTCTCAAGGAGAATGACCGTCCGTCGAGTCATGCTTATAATGCACTTTTCGAAGGTAGAGTGGGAAGAAATAGCTAACTAAATTACAAAACTTTGGAACATTCTGGCATCTTAACATTCCGTTACTAAGGGCATTTGCTTGCTAATGTCACAAACGGAATTCAGGAGCCTCTCCATAATAATTATGGAGGAAAATCAAATTGTCAGCTATTGTTAACAACAATGAACAACCGAAATATGTGTATAATAATATTATGTACCTATATAGTTGTATTTACAAACAGTACCTATTAGTATAAGCACTAAGCGCCCATAGAACTCGTAGATCGCTTGTGTTCTGCTTGTGAAGATGCTACTTCCAATTTCCCAAGTATGCCTAACCAACAAAACCGTAGCATACAAGCAATTTCAAAGTTCTTGAGAAGTGGCTAAGCCCAGGTTTCTGTCATACATCTTAGGCCGGTATAAATAGTCAGTAGGTATTTAAGATGCGACCCGGTCTCAAGACGCGGTTCGGCTCTGTGATTGGTCCAAATTTTTACAGCCAATCACAGAGCCTGAACCGTGTCTTGAGACCGAGATGCATCTTGAGTACTGACTATTTATACCGACCTTAGAACCTAATGTTGGTGGAAGATCTATTTCAAAACGAAAAACTCGCACCACAAGAGCCCTGTCAATATTGCAGACACTCTCGTGCGTTCAGCATTTGTTCATTGTATCTAGGCGCATAATTGTAGGTTTCCCAGTTTTATAGATATTCGCTAACGACCGGTTACACCGAAGGCTGTGTCTGTGTCAGTCAGCACAGGCGCAGGCGTCACGAAGCTGCGTGCAAGCAAATTGCTGTTATTATTGAGATTGATAGCGCATATTGCACATTTTAGCTTCGGGTGGGCTGTAGCCTGCAATTGATTGTTGCAAGAATCGGTAAAGGTTGGGTTAATACCAGCAATGGAGTCCAAATGTTTTCTGGTCATTTGTGATTGCCACGCAGGAATGCTAAGGAACTTGCGAAATGCTACGAAGATACCTTAAAAGAAACGTACAAATTCATTTGGTCACTAGCGGTGGATCCTTGAAAATGGATCTCTTCAATTCTAAAATCATTAAAAAGATCTACTTTTACTTTTTTACTCTTGTGAAAATGGTGAAAGATGGGTGTGAAGTGTGGGAGAAAATGGTGTCTATGCACTTTGCGTTTATCGGCATTATGGTAGCAAATAAGTGGCAGTAAGATACGACAATCTAGTATGGTGAAAGATGGGTGTGAAGTGTGGGAGAAAATGGTGTCTATGCACTTTGCGTTTATCGGCATTATGGTAGCAAATAAGTGGCAGTAAGATACGACAATCTAGTACCATAAGGTCTGTATTTTATAACATTGGAAACTGCTGTGCAACGTCCCTTCTCCATGTGAGTATCACGTTATCACGCCGTGAATTTATCCATATCACGTTACAACTATTATTATAGATAATTGTGATAACCGAGCCTCAACTATTTGTACATAAACTGTACCTTTTCCTGCATATTATGTGCGATACTTCAAATTAAAGGAAAGTGCTTGCTACATGTTTCATGCCTTAAGAGGATACACCAGAGCCTAGAGAAATGAAAAAAAGTACGTGTAATATCTATAGCTGTCTCCCTTACCTCAAGCCTATACCGCAGAACGCGAAAGAGACAACTGCAGAAAATCAACGATTCGTTGTCCCCTGATTCCTTCTCCAAAACTTAACCGATTTAAGTACTTTTTTCATTATAGAATAAAGAAAGGCTTGAGCTGTGTTCCTATGTTTTATTTTTTTTTGTAAAATCTAGCCAAATCTGTTTTCTGGATGTTTGAACACAGCGGAAAGTCTGGCCATTTTTTTGGGTTTTTGAACGTTCATATCTCATTAAATAATTAAATTATGAAAAACAAGAAAACATAGGGACATTGTATTAGTGGCCGTAGATATTCAGGAAAAAAATTATAACTCTACTAGCATTATCCAGGGAGGAAACAGGGGACAACGTTTGTATGGAAAAAAGGGCGGTGAGGACTCCTCTTAAGCAGGTTTTCTACGTAGCTTCTGACTATCTCTACTGAATATCATCATTCATCAAGTTGTCAGCTTACTCTATTAAGCTCAGTACTCTCTGCCTACCTAAAATAGGTAGACTATTTTTGGGGTTAGTCTATTAAATTTAATACTTATCAACTTGGTCCCTGAATAGTCTTAATACATTTCGTAGGTGTAACTATTTGTAAATTGTAAAATTTGTCAATGAACCAATTTTACGGTTTATCTAGTTCATTATGTCTCCATATCAATAGGCAAATATTGGTTCGGTGATAAATCTTCTTGCCCCCAATTAGTCTAGATAGCGGTGCCCCAAATTTCCTGTTATTGTTTAATTTGCCAAAACCCACAAGGTTCCTAGGAATTGAAGTTGGAAGGTAAGGTTTTTTTGAGGCCAAGACAGTTGATAGGTATGATGAAACTATTCGATTTTCTTTGGGATTGTTAAATGTATCCCAACTCCCAAGACAAACTTATGCCTTAAGAGTGGGAAAGGGAAAATTGTTTGGGCAGGTGGTGAAGAATGAAGCCTTAACGGAAGACGAGTGGCGAAAAGAGTCTGTCAGTATCCAATGGTCTATGGTTTCTGTCTAGCACGCACAATGTAACCCAATGAGCAAATTATGTAGAATAGTACCTACTATAGTACTCGTATTACAGCCACTTGCTGTAGGCTGTAGCTGATTTATTTATTTGGCTCGAAGAAATCTTGGCGTTGATATATCTTTATCGCGATATTCAAAGATCAAAAGATTCATATTTTGCGCTTCTAATTATCTCTCTGAAAGTCATTTCTGAAAGATAAAAACCCTATGACAATGAGTAAGTAAGATTACCGGGAATAAGCATCAGATGTTTGTGAGTCACTGACGAAACGTCTGGAACCAACTCGTCTGTATTTTCCTGATCACACGCAATCATCAAGACCTATTAAACCAATTTAACTGGGAACTTTTCCTATGCTGTTAAATTACCCTTATATACGGTGGTTATTTTTAGAACTGTGTTTTCTAGGCACTCTTTTTACCCTTTTTCTGGAATCCGTGGGGTTTGATGAAACTTTTTCTAACACAGTTTTAGATGGGGTTCATGAAAACATTTATAATTTATAAAAGGCACCGATTGGATATGGCAGAGTATTTGACGTCTTAAAGAAAAGAAGCATGGAAGTGATGGAGGAGACCCCAAAAATGCCCCAGAAAAGTTAAAAACGCATAAAATAAAATTGATTAAACGAATTAAATCAGCCTTTGGCAGAGCAGGCATGTGGCTTAAACGCCTGCAAAACAAACAGAGCAATAGCAATAATTGCAACAGTGTTTGGTTTTGTCAGGAGTTCAATTTCTTCGTCAGTCTGTAATCATTAAAGTTTTGTGCTTGTTAACTTAGCCTTCCTTAAACCTATTTTTTAATGATTTCAAATTATCCTGATTTGGGACTAGGGATTATAGCCTGTGACACCTAACTTGCCTTCTTTTAGAAAGTTGTGATCTCTCTAGAGTTATACGTCTCTAAACTATACCTTATTTGGTTTTGCTGATGCTCAGGCATAACAGTAGATTTTTTTGTAATCTGAGGGTTTGCTGTTTACAAAGACATAGGCGGCCAAAATCAATCTTTGCGAAATCCGCAACAAAAATAACAAATAACAAATGCGATACGTTTCTTGTTAAAACACATGAGAAATCATTTCGGCGGTTTGACATGCTGACAGGGTATCGTTTTTCACTTGCTGGGTACCAAATACGAGTTAGAGGTCAATGCCTTGGGGACCAAAATGAACACTAGTTTTGGCGTTGAAAAGTGACAGACATCCTCACAAGCTTTTGTCACATTTTACAATTTAGATAGACTGTAAGTTTCGCGCGACCTTGCCGGAGTAAAATCAGTATCCCGCTGAAATTATACATTTTCATGAGATAATAAGTATTAAATGTCCTTTTCTATATCTGTGCCTTTTATCTTAATCAGTCCTGTCATTTGCAAAGCCTATGCGATGCAAACATACTAACTTTCCCCTGTACAATTAGTAAAGACTAAAGATATTAGGATTGTTATCATTATCATTATGTTATCTTCCACTAAAGATTTAGCCTCTTAAGAGGTCCAACCATATTTTTCATAACTACTCGGTGCCATGTTTTTAATCATATATATGTTTTTAATCATATTATTGTCAATTTGTACTTCCTTTCTTTTAATTTTCCGAGAATGCAATCCGAAATAAATACGATAATTGCATTTTAATTGGACTTATTATTAGGTACTAATTACAAGTTAATTTACAAATAATTTTCAACATGATACCATAAAGGTCAAAGTTAAAGCAAGGTTACCGAGTTAACGACCTTAACTGTTTGATTGACGGTTACTAGGTCGCGGGCGGTAACGGATTCGAATCCATGTCGAAAATTCTAGAATCTAGGTATACTCATAAAGAAGGGATTCCCAAAGTTTTGCGATAACTCGGAAACCTAGGGTAAAGGGTTCAGTGGAAAACAATTTAGGAACAGTTTATTAGGACACTTTATTTTAGAATTGGAAGTGTTTGACGAACCTGGTAAACGAGTAGTCGGCGGTACCGATATCGTAGAGTGCGAAAAATTCAGAAAAACCACAGCTTTCAAGATCTTCTTATTTTTATTATGATGTAAAATTCAACAGTTCGGTACTTGTAGCGCTAATGAAACATTTCTGCTCTATCGCCCAATAATAAACCAGTGACTAATAGCATTATACGCAAGTTTTTTTTACTATTTTCTCCGAAGACCCTTTTAAATATTAAGTTACTAGAAAACTCAACTCATTTCTGCTTTCATAAGTGTGTACGATATAAACCACTATGAAATATATGCTAAATACTACACGGTGGGCCCAGCACACTTTCTCATATAAATTCTACACACTGAACATTAGATTTTGTTAACTAGCTAAGGACACGGTCGTATAGAAGGTAGAAAGCTATAAGCCAACCAGATTGCGTACAGTCGATTAGTCATGGAGCAGAGTTTCATCTTAAATTAACTTTCATCGGTATAAAGGCGTAAATATTAGTGAAGTTTTGTACTGAACAATGAGCAGGAGAAGGCATGGAGAGTTGTGACGTCGATAACTTTTTGACAGCTCCACACATTACGATTACATACGTAGACGAAATGCTCATTCCTCTGAAAAATCCATAGAGAGCTACAGTTAGCTCTACAAAACGCTTACAAAAGCACAATCCAGGAGCTTTGGATTGTGCTTTTGTAAGCGAGTAGGATAACACACGAACACAAAAAACAGTTTATGTGATAAATTCAAATTCTTAATTTATAATTCGTACACACGTTGCAGACATATCTTCTTTTGCATTGCCTTCTTCCGCCTTCGCCCGACACTTCAAGTGAGTTTTTAAGTTTCAAAGTCCACTCCACAGGTTTTAATGCCAGTTAAATCTAAGCTAAGTCATGAATGAAAGTATCCAAGAGTATTTACATTACAAAGGTTATCTTTTGGATATAAAATTTCATCTTTACTGCTAAGTAGTTTATGTGTTTGTACTTTAAAGTGATTCAAATGACTTTGGAGTTAAGCAAACTGTATTCTGTTATCTTCTTTGAAAATTTTAATATAATAGCTCCTAAGTCCTACATCGATTTTGATGACACAACTCAGCTACACACTCGTCATTTTTGTAATGTCCAAGAGTGTGCGCGTTACATTATAATGAACGAGTCGGCCGAACGGTATAAGAATTGAAACACCAAAATATACCAGTATAGTTAAATTTTAAACTCTAAATAAGATATTTAATAACTTTTTATATGACTAACGAAAATCAAAACGGAAAAGATGCAAATCACGCCGGCTTTAAACGAAAATATACGAAATTAAACAAGAAAGGAACATTATTTTTGTAATAAACAATCTCATAAAGTTTAGCATTATGCTAAAAAGTTTTTCCTTTTGTAAGACAATAAAAATGCTCAAGTAACTCAAGAAGGTTATAAGTGAATTTGTTATTTCCTTATCAGAGCTTTTATACGCATAATAACTTTGAAGTCCTTTCCCGATGAAATAAATAAGCTTTAATGAAACTTGAATCCTAACCGTTCCCATTTGAGCTTCCGTTACTTGGGTAAACTTTAAGTGCAACTTTGGTCTAGCCAAAGGATAGGTGTAGCAAATCCTTGCCGTTACTCTTTTAAAATGATGAATGAAAATGTAAAGGAAAAACTGCATATCTGATAGATATACCGGTAGTAGCAACATATCAAACTAGAGTCTAACATGCTCCTACTGCCCGTGGGTTATGTTCTTACGATAGGGAGAGCATCGAGGATATTTCATTTCTCCCTTTAATTCATCCCTAACTGATGATATTACTGTGAAGATGGGATCTGATAAGCAAAGGAGATGGGCCAGTGTTCTCGCAGAGCGTTAGAGTGCCAACTTGCCAAGTCCCCTCCGTAACTGATGAATAATGGTTGTGAAGATGGGATTTGATATGCAAGACGGATGAAGCCAGTATTCTATGCCAGTATGTGTAGTTGGTGCTTACCACTGAGCGGGCAACGTAAATACATGATCTGACTAACGAGCGACGCAACATCATAAAATGCCTTAATGCGCGTTGCAACTTTAATGTTCCTGAATGTTGCGAGTTAAGCGCTATTGTACGTCATGCTCATTGCTCATGTCCTGCGTTTACATAAACTGCTGTGGATTTTATAGGGTTATTTTGTATTTGTATGATTACAATTTCTTGCTGCTGTATCTACGTTATTTTTTTTTTTTGGTACTCAGATAAAAAAGATCGATCAAATGAGTTTTAAGACACGTAGTGCAGCTATACTGCAACTTATTAATATATTATTTACATTTTATTATTACGAGTAGGTAGCTTTAATAAAAATTAAGTCGTTTCAAAAAAGGTAAACATTCAAAGTTGCCAACCTTTTGTGATGAAGGCATATTAAGAACAAGTAAAAGAAATCAAAAGAAAAATACGTTAATAAAAGTGAAAATACAGGCAATAACTTCGTTTTATAGTGGTAGTATAAAGATGCTCAACGCGAAAACAAAACATTTACCAAGTCGCAATGCGGAATCGCGAACGGGCACATTTAGCAATTAGACGCGAAACGCTCAATACACATACCGTTAAACCGTTTTACGTCCAGCTAATAACGCACCATCGCTACTAAACCGTATTGTTTACGGACGGAAGCTACCACTGGTTATTTGGATACAGGCAATGATGGAAAAGTTTGGCCAGGATACGTAATACTTCAATGATTATGTAGCGTAGGTGGACATTAGATGGATATGATAGATTGGAATATGATAAAGGTAGTCTCTCTCACCCAAGTCTCCCTTGGGATAACTTCAAAATCCACTTATTTCAAGAGAGACAAACGTAAAACTTTATTTGATCTATTATCTATTGCAAAAGCTTTTTGGCAGAGTAAAACGGTCTGGGACTTCAACCAACAAATTATTATTTATAATAATTTATCCATCCACTCAAACCAAATACTAAACGCATAATTAATGACTTTTGGTTCTTCGGACTTTGACCCGTCCGACATTTTTAATCGCTGAACATCAATCATGGCTTTGGTACCAGAAGTGAGCAGGAAGTTCAACGGACGACCTTTCAGCGACCTCTGCTCACGGTGGTTGATGGGAGTTTCATGGGGTCGATGTATTGTTACGTGCTTCACCCGTTTTAGGATGGTGGGGTTATGTTTTGGAACAAATGGGATTTTAGATTGAAGAGATATAGGCCGCGTACAAAATAGCTTGTGTCCCTCGTTTTCTTTCATGGTATCCATTAAGGGATATGGGATATATGTGGGGCTATGTTTTGGAGCAAATGGGGTGATAGATTGAAGAAATATTATAGGTCACGTATAAAATATTTTTCCTCGTTTCCTTTATATGGAATAACCATGTAGAAAGTAAGAAATTTGTTGCTCTATAGATAAGAGTTTATAAGACCTCAAGTTAAAATTTGAAGCCTTCTTCGCAAACATTGTGAAAATAAAAAGAGCAATGTATATTTAACTAGAAGTTGAACTTTATATAGGCTAGATTTATATGCGGCGACTTGGTTCTCAATTATTATTTTTTAACAAAATATCAAAACCGACTTCCAAGGTAAAAAAAGAAGTAATATTTAAAAAATTATCTAAAAAATTATCCACAGCCGAACATATAACCTCCTCGTTTTTTGGAAGTCGGTTAAAAACACATTTCCTCGCACACGTCTCTGGTGGAAACGCAGCCTATATCGTTCCAGTAATAAATCGATAGTTTGATTTAAGATCTTGAAAAACGTTATAAACTTTCGAATACGTCGCAGTCATAAGCTAATTGAAACGGGAATAAAATTATATTGCCTCCGTACCTTTCTCACTGCCGATTTACGATTTGTGTCTTACGATTGAAGACGTGAGTGGAAGAACCAGATAACAGTTACAAAATTGCCGTTTTTGCATAAATGGAGGCTTTAGGGCCTGAAAATGATTTGAAATAAAAAAAAATGGATTTTACGTGTAGCTTAAAACATCAGCCAGATGATGAAGTAGATAAGTTGCAAGGTTTGTTCAAATTACAAAGGAAAAAATGAGTAATTGTCCTTTTACCTTATGTTATAAAATGTTAGTTATGTGGTTCTTCCAGCCACGTCATCAATTCGTTGCGATAGATTCGATTTCTGTTCCACATTATCTAATATCGTGTTTTGATTCTGTTATCTTAAATGCGATCTTGTTATCTACAACAAATTGCTCAAGCAATACATTTGTACTTATCTGAATACAAGACAATATCTATGTAAAACGAAAGAGAATGATTGTCGATTGTGCTGTGTTGAAATCATGCTTGGGAGGTTTTCTAATAATACATAATACATCTTTTCTGTGTATTCGAATTATATAGATATTAAATTCGAATACACAGAAAAGATGTATTATCATAACATCAACGCACAGCCCAAACCACTGGACGGATCGGGCTGAAATTTGGCATGCAGGTAGATGTTATGACTTACGACGTAGGCATCCGCTAGGAAAGGATGTTGATAAATTCCAACCCCAAGAGGTTCAAATAGGGAATGCATTGCAACACGGCCAAAACGTCGAGAAAAAGTATGTACTCGTAGTAGCATTACTACTTAAATAAGTCGGGTTAAGTCCCGATTAAAAAGTTTCATTATAATGCAACGCGAAAGTTTAAAATGTTAAAAGCTCGTTATGTTACATTCATACTAATATTGTAAATGCGAAAGTGTTTCTGTGTGTCCTGTTACCTCCGCTGAACCGATTTTGCAGAAATTTGGTGTGGAGATACTTTGAGTTCCGGGAAAGCACATAACATACTTTTTATCCCGTAAAATATACGGTTCCCGCGTGATGATCTAATTTTGACGCAACGGAGTTTGAATTTGAGTTATAAAAAAAAACGCAAGACTCTTAACTGTATCATATTTTTTACTGCGGCCTTCAAATTAATTTCATTCGGAATCTTCCAAATAACAATAGTATATTTATACTCCGGCTTCTGTACAACAGATTGTTATTAATAGGTTTGTTTTTCTCAACAAAGTTACGTACAAAACAATTTTATATTTACACTGCTATAGTAGAATGTAGATTGAACGTACTGTGTTGGGATTTGGACTTAGGACCTCTTCGGACATATGAACATTACGATAATATTATACTAAGCTCCATTTGCGTAGACATACGTCAAAATTCACCCTGGGTTAGATGCCTATCCGCCGGATTATCTCTTTCGTTTTTCTTATTTATAAAATACAAAATGATTTAACTTCGATCCAGTGCGGGGCTAAAATGGTCGCATTTAGCAATTCCTCTCAATCAATTCAGCAAATAAATTATCAAAATTCTTACTTATCCAATGTGTTTCGTTGTCTCCTGTATGAGTAGTAACTCATACAGGAGACAACGAAACACATTGGATAAGTAAGGATAGGGGTTTTTGACAGTTCTCCTTTACGTGCAGCGCCCCCGCTCACGTTCATAAAAAGCCTTGTCGATCTGTAGTAATTCGTACTAATTTGACATTTTGTCAGTTTGACAGTTTTTTTTTTAATTTATTTAAGTTATTTGATTCGTCTTTGGGCTTTTCGCCCACATCCTTCGTATGTCGCTTTTAGTAGGTTTGACCTTCGCGTCCTTGTGGACATCAACCTGGGGGCATAATCGGTTCAATCATAAATCGATATGGCCCTTTGCCCCTTGAACTCGGTAATCGCATAAAGGTTCATTGTTCGTCCTTCACGTCGTCACTGAGGAAATTACACCGTGATGTTTTGTATGAGTTCTTGTTGGTAGGTACTTCACGCATTTGGTAGGTTAAATGTAGAATAAGCTTAGTTTTGTACATATTATTGTAAACAGGAAAGGTAGAGACGTGGTAACTGTAGCTCTACCATGAGTTTAAAGCTATCGATACGAGTTAGACGTGGGCCGGCTCGACCGGAGAAATATTTCGGTCCCACAGAAAACCGGCCTGAAACAGCGCTTGCGCTGTGTTTCGCCGAGTGAGTGAGTTTACCGGAGGCCCAATCCCCTACCCTATTCCTTTCCCTTCCCATCTCTACCCCCCCCCCCCCCCCCCCTATTACCCTATTCCCTCTTAAAAGACCGGCAATGCACCTGCAGCTCTTCTGATGCTGCGAGTGTCCATGGGCGACGGAAGTTGCTTTCCATCAGGTGACCCGTGAGCTTGTTTGCCCCCTTCATTAAAAAAAAACTCAATACCGATTACCGACCGATACCGGCTTTAAACTCATGGTAGAGCTAACTGGAATTTGCGGGATTACATCGATGTCACAGCAATTGAATCACTGAGTGTATATGAAAGGAATACCGTTTTTAGGATGAAAAATGTCCGCAAAAAATGTGTGACGCCACTTACTTAGCAAGAGTAGGTACATTTTAAAGTTTTACAGGATACCTACTCTCCTCTTACCAGCGCCATCATGTTATGTTTGCCGAACTCTTAACACTTTCTTCATAAAGCTGAACTGAACTGTGTCGTGGTTTTCATAAACACATTCCTCGCAACGCAGCTTAAGGTGGAAACGCACCTTAAAAGACGGTCCTGCTTAGCTCTTCACTCCATAATTCAATATTGCCTCGTCTGCTCGGTACCTAGGCTAACCTCGGTATCTAGGCGAGCATGTCTAAATATACTTGAAACAATATTATTACAAAACCGTGTAATCCTGTGTGTTTACGGTATCGTGATGTGGGTCACATTCGCCGCGGCCCGCGGGTGGAAATGGGTTAAAGCGATAAAGAGTTTCGTAGACATGTTGACGGCGGAATGTTGATAGCGATAACTGCCACAGACTTGAAGTCACCGCGAATAATAAACTAAATAATAAATTAATTATTAACTTTAGAGGAAATTTAGTATATTTAGGGCCTGTTTCACCACTTTCTGATAAAGTGCCTAATTAGGCTATTCACAACTTTTTTGACAGATTCTCCATACTTGATCTGTCAAGTTAATTGGTGGATAGCCTTATCAGGAAGTGGAGAAACAGGCCCTTAAAGTAATAAAAGGTCTTTGAAATAAATTGATTAGCAACGACAATGTCTCAGGTGCTAATGATGACTGAGTTAGTTTCCAAACTTTTTTAGTTCGTCTTCTGGAAGACGAACTGGCACTGGTGGCACTGGTGCCGGACATTTTTGACAGTCGCTTCCCACCCTTAAACTTTCTTAAAGTACTAGACTTTGAGGGGGTCTAGCAGTAGGAAGCAACTGTCAAAAATGTTCGGCACTGGAAGTCGAGATTCCGCCACTTACCGCGAATAATATAAGCAATGAAATTAAGCTTTACTCTTTCTCGAAGGTCAGGTAGACCTTCAGAACTGGATACCTCCTAAAGTAACCGCGACCGAAACTCCATAGTTGCTGGTCGTTCTTACCTCTGTAAAGGTCACAAACAGGTAAACTTTCAGCTTTACGAAACCAAGGAAGGTCTGGCCCTCGGTGGCTTTTACTCTATATTCATTATCTTGGCACTTCTTGACAAACCTAGTATATAATTGTAGTCACTAACCTTTTACTACTAAATCTTTAAAACCAATCGCCCGAGCATAATAAATATTTTACGCGTTACGAACGATTCGCACTTCGACAACAATAAAACCGGCGTTAGTCAAAGTTTATTCCGCGGAAAATGTTATTTCTGGGTGCGTGCAAAAAACTCAAGGATACGTGGGGTGTTTCAGGGTCGCAATAAAACAGAACGCTCGCATTCGTCAGGTTGTCGTATAATTGAGGACGTGAGTGGACGAAGCGGGTAAGTAACAATTTGAAAACTGTAGTTTTCTGCATAAATGGAGGCTTTAGGACCGGGAAAACGATTTGAAATCAAAATAATGTGGATTCTATGTATACCTAGATATATTAGCCAGATGATGTAGTGGGAACGTTACATAATTTGTTCAAATTATAAGGGAAAACTGATCGCACATTTGTCAGCACCGTACGCGCCATACGCGTCGAACGCACCGCATAGTACACGAAATGCGGCGCGTACGGTGCGGATGAATGTGCGAGGTTTCACATCAATATATTTTCATACAACCAATTCTAAAATGCGGCGCTTCGGCATGTGCGTGATGATAAATGTATGATCACCTTTAGTGCTCTTATTTTGTAAAATGTTAGTTACCCGGTTCATCCCATCGTGTCTTCATTTCGGTCGGTGGGCGTAAGTGGCGCTGCGTCGTTCTCATCAATTATTATTAATAATGTTATCTCTCCTCGAGTATATTTGACAACGCAACTAATTCCCCAATGGCATTTATTAATCGCTCCATGTTTTGGACTCTGCCTGTCTGGTTAAATTTTAATGAGAAAAAATAGCCACATCAAGAACTTATATAGAAATATTATATCGCTTGAAGTTTGTTTCGGTTTTTTGGCGCGCAAAAGCTCTCCAATAAATCCAAGTGTCAATACGAAAGTGTACCTTTTAGGCCTTAGGAATGTTACGAACCATTTTAAGATATTTGAAAGTTTAACGTTTGAAAGAAAATGTTATCTACATTGTGCCAATGAAACGCTAATGGCGATCGGTTGTTGAGAATATCTGAGAAACTTGCGTGAGATTTACGCTGTAACTGCGGACATCTTGGTTATTGATTATGGGACGGCTACCAGGATTATGACACTAGGAAAGTGAACATAAACGGTTATTATATCAATTTAAGTTGTAATTTATTTTGCGAGACACTAAACACAAGAAAATTTTCTGTTGGGAAACTAGTTGCGACTACGTGTGCAATGTGCAATTCATGTATGTATTCCACTGCTTTTAACTTTTATTTAGGTATATGCTGTATGCATATAAAGATGCTTACTGTCTCAAAAAGCAAAGGTAGGAATTAGAATGCACAAAACCTCAATCGAGCAAAATATTAACGTATAACCATATAACCCATGTAATTAATAATTCATATTTCACACGCAAAGAAAGTGATACGACCTCACGCGTCCCCCAAAAGTCATTATTCGGTGAACTCCGGTCAACGGAATCGATAAAATGTATTTATTCTGGGGCTTGTGGGGTTAAAAATTCATCGGTTTATTGTACCGAGCCGACAATACCGCGGTCAAGGAGATACCGGCGCCCAGGGTTGCCACGCATTCTGATCAAGCCACAGTCAGGCTTTTTGATTGCGTGTCCGGCCAAAATTAAAGGGAGTCCGGCATTTGTAGAGCTTGGAATATATTATTTTATATTAAAATCCGACAAATTTTAGACAGGATCCACATTTCATAAACTAATAAGAAGTAAATTGTATCTATTAGATGTTAAAACGTATTGCTTTTATGAGAATCTAGGTATATACTGAAAGTTTACGCCTTTTTTATTTATACAAATATCCGACTAAGGCCTCAGCTGACTTCTTTGTTAAGTTTCGGGACCTGCCAACCCTACCGCCGCGCCGCCGGCTAAAATAAACAACAGCTTCCCGAATTAGTTGCCGTTTGGATCGTGTCAATAAGACTAATCCGATAGCATGCAGATTACAGGTTCTAATTCTGCTAATGTAGTTTCCAGGACTGTAAAAGAACCAAGTTGCAACGCATTAAAGTGACAGTTGTGATGAATAAGTTGCTAATTGGGTACATTTATGAGGATACTCTAATTGAACAGGATCTTCAAATGATCTTTCCATTCTTAGCTTAGTTGAATTCCACTTGCCCATTTCTAGACAACTGGCAGAGTGGTGATTAGGCTTGGACAACAAATGTCGTCTTCTCTATGTAAAATCCAACATGCCTTTCTTGCCTACGCCTCAGCTCGATCGGCCCTTTATCTGCACGCGAACCCTTCGTACTACACCTGTCCGCAATCCATCAGTTCACGACTTTGTATCGCTAATTAATGACCTCGCTTTACATGCCCTAACCTTTGTTACTCGGCCCTTTATCTTCTTGACGTCAATGGTCGGAAATGGTCACGACCGTGCGGCGACTTTATCTAAAGAATTTGCAATAAATGATGACGAGGGTTCAGGTTTGTGCTTTGTATCTTTCAGATCAGTTGAATGATTTTCGGCTCGCATGACATCATTTGCCAAAAATAGATGCAAGGGTATCTGATAAACCCTTTTATGAAAAGCAGAGTTTTCGGATCAAAACACTGGCTTTGCTATGTGACATCGAAAAAATATACCAGTTTAATTATATGCGGTCGTTAATATTATTTATGTCGTTGGGGAATGTGGCACTGGTCCAGGCCGAGCGTCCACCGAACTGCTGGATAATACGTCAGGAGACGTGTTATTCGAGAATCAAGAGCTCAGTCAGACACTTTCATTATCATACCAGAATTAATTGGACACTTGACTGCTGACAAGTGCGAGTAGGCAGGAATTACATACATTGTAACAAACATCCACCAGTTATTTAGTTGATAGCTGAATGATATGATTAGAAAGCATGTTAGCTTTTCACGCTGATATTGTTGAAATGACATCAATGGTTTATTGTGGACAAAATAAAAATCACACAACAGATAACAAGGTAAATCAAAATACGTTTGTACCATTTAAAACTCAAAACGATCAGTAAATAAGATGGTGCGACATTTATTAGCCCTAACTATTCTAAATAAAATGGCTCTTTATATTATGTCAAGTTTCAAAGAAATCGGGTCAAAGTTGTCACGAGTCAAAAATAAAGGACGATTGTTCTATTTATCACCTAGCGTATCTTAGCAAATAGTTTTATGTCTAACGGCATTGACAATAGGGTCTAGTTTGTAGTGGTCCATTCTGCGCACGCGCTCACAAGTAATGTTTGTGTGATTTACTCCGAAGGGTACGGGTTGTTGGCACAACGGCATCCGCGAGGTTATCTCCCGCCGTGTGATGTACGCCGACAGTGCGCTCATTGTTCACACTCCCCTCTGAACTTCTAGCTTCACCGCCGCAAACCTTATTAGGATCTCTTTTATGTCCACTAGCTCTTTTACCTCTATACACTGACGTCTATATTATATTAAGTGCATTAAAATGTTAAGGAGCAATTTGGAACGCCTTTCCTTATTTTCATATTCCGTAACACCATAAAGGTGTATGTCGATCGTAAATAAACAAGTTGTATTTATAATCTGATGCAATTAATCGTGCTAATCTTTAGCAATGTTTGTTCTTTCCACATAATAGCCTGAGAGGTTAGAGTTATTTCTTAATGTTGAGGTGTTTGAGTGTTATATAATTGTATGCCCATTGCCCGTAGACTTAATTGCTGTAACCTTTGGTGCAGCTGGTCAACGTCAATAGGTTCTACATTCTGCAATGGTTTGTCATTGTACTCTGTATATGTACTCTAATAAATACTTTGTAATTTAACCATAATAAGTACCGATATTCTCACCACCTTCTTCTGTAAACAGCTACTTAGTATATACATAGTTTAACAGAAATTAAGTTTTGACAAAGACAAAGACAAATGAGAAAAGTAGATAATATGTACGTTGACGACGACGACGAAAAAACTCCAATACTAAATTTATCACTCGGAATTGGGTCGCTGTGAGTCAAACGAATAAAAATGTTTTCGTATGTAAATCTAAATTGTAATGTATTTGCAGCGGCTGCCGGCGACCGCGTATAGCAATCGTAAACACATTAATGTCTGCGCTATATTGATCATCGAAGCAGACAAATAATGTTCCGAAGCGCCTAGGCGAAGAAATAGTGCGAGAGATAATGAAACTTCTTAAGATCGCAACCGAGAAACGGCACGCCAACTATACTATGGTTTGTCTGTTAAAAAGCCACGTCTACATAACTTTTTTTTTTTTTTTAGTAAATAAGGGGGCAAACAAGCAAACGGGTCACCTGAGGGAAAGCAACTTCCGTCGCCCATGGACACTCGCAGCATCAGAAGAGCTGCAAGTGCGTTGCCGGCCTTTTAAGAGGGAATAGGGTAATAGGGGAGGGTAGGGAAGGGAAGGGAATAGTTGAGGGTAGGGAAGGGAATAGGGTAGGGATTAGGGGATTGGGCCTCCAGTTAACTCACTCACTCGGCGAAACACAGCGCATGCGCTGTTTCACGCCGGTTTTCTGTGAGAACGTGGTATTTATCCGGTCGAGCCGGCCCATTCGTGCCGAAGCATGGCTCTCCCACGTATATACCTCTCCCACTCTCATGTATATACTCGACCTCTTTATCACGGGTATGCTGTAAAAACATATTGCAAAATTGCCATCTCGACCCAGAAACGGAGTCCGTAACCTCTGGAACTAAACCAGGCATATGTGCCGCCTCGACCGCTCGTCACCCATTAGTCAACTGCAACGTTAATTGAAAAGTTTTTACACCAATAGCAGTTCCAATAATGAGATCTAGATCTCTTTCTTTGGACCTTATTGGACTTACGACCTCCTTGAAATTATCTAGGTAGAGATTATTCAGGTTAACTCTGTATTGTTTCAAATATGGCATTTCCATGGTTATGCTATGGTGGAAGATTTTCGTCGTTACTAAAATGATATATGCTAATTTATAAAAATAATCATCCTTATTTAACTGTGTATTACCAAATATAAAGGCAGCCACTCCTGTAATTAAAGAGCTCGCAGGAGCTAAACTTATAACTATGTAGTCGCAACGTTCTGAGCAAATGTCTCGACTCTCGAGTGCACTAATCGATGTTTAGATGTTGAGTGTATGAAATTATCTCGCTGGACATTTCTGTAATAACAGTAGTAGACTCGAATGTTTCTGAACGCCTGGCGCTCGCCGCGGAGAATGTACCAGTAGATCATATTCACGACGCTTGGAAAGTTCCAGCACGTTCTAACAATGCAGTAAACGTTTAAAGGCTATTACTCCGCTGAAACACTAATTAGCTTCAACGCCAACTACCGCAATTAGAATATATCAGTTTCGTTTTATAGCCGCGTCTGATTTAGTTTGATTCTGAACATTGCGAGATTTTGATTCTCTGCCAAATGTGTGTCAAGCGGAACATGGAATACCGCTGTTTTATTAATAACTAGTGTTTTATTTGTACGGCTGGTGTATTTTGGAGCTCCGCTGGTGATATAATGCAATGCTTTCTATATTCGACCACGTGCTCCGATTGCTAGTAATATGCTAGTAATATTAGTATTTGAGTCTCGTGAGATGAATCAGTATGCGACGATAATCACTCTTATATCTTGATGCTCGTGGTTTTACGCAACGAAGGTCCTTGTGTAACGAGTGACGTAATTCGTGTATGATTAACGTTAATCTTGTTATATTATTATTGTAGGAAACAAAAAATATTTTTCAATGATACTTGTATGTCATCCTTGTAGTTTAATTAGTTTTTTTTTTCAATTTTATGAGCACCAATAAATACTGTAATTCCGTATTTAGAAAGGCTTATTTTTGGACAATTAAATGTATCAGCCCCGTAGTTGGCTTATGACCTAAATTCTAGTACAGCTGACTTATCCAAATCGAAAGATTACTTTCGCAAGACTTGGCAAACAATTGTTTATTGCTGAAAGTCTAACCCTATAACTACGATTTTAAATTTATCGCGCCCAACACCTTCTATAGACTAAAGCAATTTGTTTGGAGTGATGCAAGCCCCGATACAGTGTGAATTGTGATCTCGAATTAACACGGCCCGGGCTTGTTATAAGTCCCTTTCATCATAATAGCTTCGAAAGGGCTCTGTCATTGCGCTTACGCAACACATTTGAAATGGTTTGCCGTAATTAATATTGCATCATGTATTATCTTTCGACTATCATTATTAAAAATTTGAGAAGGGATGGAGCTTGTACGGTCTGGTTATGCAAAACGTTTCCCAATAACGGAATTGGGTCTTGCCGATAATTATTATCAATCCCTAATTGCGTAAGGGCTTAATTATAAATCACGTAATAAACAGATCCTTATTTCTTCCTTCTAGAACTGGTTCAGCCCATGAATGACTCGCATTCGTGGCAAGAGAAAATATACTGTCTTAAACGCAAGAAAACTTTGCTTTAAAACCTCTCCTTTAAAATAGTTTAGTTTAAGTAAAGTTGAAAATAATTCCCACCAATTTATCATAAACAAATCATATTATATCTAGTTCAAAAGGACAAAAAGAGTATGTGGCGTGTAAATGGTGTTTTAATGTGTTCTCATAAATCCTCCATGTTAGCCTGAAATAGTCATAGCGTCATAGCGATCGGCTTTATGTTGTGTTGGCGTGCCATGAAAACGCCATTACATGGGTGACTCACGCGACCCTTGCCGCAATGCACTTTTGCGCACTCATCATGAGAACACCGCTTTTTTATCAACATGCAAACGATTCTTGTAATTTCAACGTTTGCTGCTCGTTATCGATAATGATATTTGATTGTTGGATGCAAACGCAAAACCTGTTATGCAAATCATCTCCAAAAAATCTGCCCACTGAGAATATTCGAGACTTGCAGGTTGGTCGGAGTTTGGATGTTGGTAGTCAGCTCGCAAGTTAAAATTTGGCGGGCCTAATTCGCGCTATCAAAACTTCTGAAGTAGACTCAACATCAACGACTTCAACTAATCATTTGTACGTTTAGCCATGTACCAAGAGCTTTGGTCTGAACGCGCACCTAGTACTGTCAGAAACTCTTTGGGGCTTGCCACCGCTACACTTCTAAAAAGAAAGGATAGTTAAAATGTTTATAGTCTGTCAAGAAAGTGAAGAATTTAAAAAGTGGCAACATCGTAGTGTCATCCCTTTCAAATCAATCTAAAAAAAGGGATGGCACTACGATGTTGCCACTTTTTAATTTCTTCACTTTCTTGACGGACTATAGAAAAGTATTTGCTCCATTTAAAAGTTTCTGCCTGTTGTTGATCGAATATTCTGGCAAAAGGCGTGTCCAAACAGTGCAACGCAAAATGCAATCACTTGGCAATGATTAAGTACACAAGGTTCTAATTCTTAAATGTCACTCGCAGTGCACCAGTGAAATAATTGGTTTTGTAATAACAAATTACAGATATTAATCTTTTCACTTTCTCAACCTCCACGACTGACCTTGTGGTCGCCGGAACTATAGTTTGGAATTAAGGTTGGCTTACATTGTTTGTACTGATTAGGGCTGTCCAGACGTATTATCTCCTTTTGATTTAAGGCTCCATTTACAGGGAGGCTGATCGATCCTTGTGGGAATGATAGCAGGACGATCTAAACTCGTGCACACACGGGAATGCATAAAGCGAATCCGGTCAGCCTGCGATCAGTCCGACCCGTACGATCTGCCTTCCCGTGTCCCCGTGTGGTCTTTCTTCTCTATAAATTAACCGTTTGGATTTGGCAGTATCGTGTTGTAACTGGTTACTAACTAGTTCCCAAAATATGATTAGTTCTCATATCTGCTAGAAGCAACTAAAATTACTAGAATGTATTCTCCGAAGGTATTCCTCAAATACGCCAACCCTAGCATTCGCTAGTTCGCTACTGGCTTGTGTGCATAACGATTAACGACACAGATCTCTTATGTGCTTGATTCTTGTATTGTTGTAAAAACCATTGTATTTATATAACCGCTATTATTATTAAGTAACTCGTGTATGCTCGTAAACTTGATACTTGTGTATGAGGAAACCGTCCGGTAGGTCGTAGGTCCGGGTTAAAAATGCAGGTCTCACGTATTGAGATCTTTGTACCGTGCAGAGTACGAGAGTAAATGAAGATACTACAGTACCATTTTATATGGTAGTTGAAAGAAAACTATAAAAGATGGATCGGATTGACAATATTATCTAGTACTTATCTTGTTATCAAAGTTAAAATGGCAGTCAATCTACTTCTAGCTCAGTTTTTTTCGATTTGTTTCATTGCATATTTCTAATGAAATATCCATAATTTTTCAGGAACCAATATTAAATTAAACTTTTAACAAAATTTAACGAGTTATTAAAGTGGTTAAATAAGTTACTCCAAAAGATCCGCAATTCTAGGGACAAGTCATTATGCCTTTCATCGATACACAGGAAAACGGCCACAAAAAATACATAAAACTTTCCATCTACGTCCGTTTTCAATTTATTGATTTCTGGTCATAAAAGCGCAATAAACGTTTTCAATATCAATTTTACTGTCTGTTTACAAACACAGGTCGTGGCATAGACCTTAGTCGTTAATAACAATTTACGAATTTAAATTACATACTCTGATGTCCTGAATCCTGAAGGCTGTTGGGCTGCGATCTACAAGAGGAGTAAAGAGACTCGTAGCTACATAGTAGCTGTGCCTTCCATAACCCTGTCTTACCCCTCTAAGATTAATTTTAGTGTAGACAAACGGAACAAACACATCACTCACTAACGTACCGATTGTTGATGTAGCAATTCTTGTAAAATCATTGGTTTTAGTTAATATCGCATTCTATTTAGGTGTACCTTTTCGTAAAAATTTCGATGTACACGGAAACAATATTATTATCTTATCTGTATTTTTAGGTACAGAGTTATTAGTAGCAAAGTCGTATCTTAATGTGTACGTATTATTATGGTTGTTAAAATTAGTAATTAATAGTACTTGTGACCTTAGTTCATTAACACAGATTCTCCCGTATTACTGTCTAGTTCATTGACATGTAAGCGTGTTTTCGCCCACTACTAAAGCTACGTTCACACTGAGTTCAACTAGGTGAGCGTCTTTAGTTTAAATGGCTTTGACATTTCATCATAGTTTTAGCTAGAACTTGTGGGAATCGTCGTCCTTACATTTAAGGTTTAGGATTGATGATATACGAAATTTGACTGATTGTCAATTGTGTTACGTCATACGTGGTGACATTAAAGGAAGCTGCCCTTTTACTTATTAGCAATTCAACGGCGAATATTTGCGTTAGTATGATTAGAGCTTAAGTTAATGACTTCCAGGCCTCTTATCTTGAAGTCTTGATTGGCAACTGAATCGTTCCTGCCAACGTCTGTCTTAAACCAAGCTAACCTGATTTATATCGTTATTTTAAGCCTTATAGTTTACTTTGAGATTATTATTTGAATATTTAATTTTCTTTTTGCATGATCACCGACGAAACGGCTTGCTTGCTTTTCCACTAACGATGACACCCGAATGCCTTGCCACTAACTGACACCGCTTGTGCATAGTAAAAGGAGGGGAAGTAAGTTATCTTCATACAAAGGCACCGCGCGCGGCTTGTATGTGTGGGCCATAATATCGATGCGTCGCCACGTACGGCACACAACAATATCTCGGCGAGTTTTAGAGGCTGGTACCGCCGAGATTTTGTTGTGTGCCGTACGTGGCGACGCATTGATACTATGGCGCACACATACAAGCCGCGCGCGGTGCCTTTGTATGAAGGTATCTTACTTCCCCTCCTTTTACTATGGCTTGTGTACCTGACACCCCGCTGAGAATGATCTGCTTCGCTCAGCTAATATTGTATGCCAACCACCATACTCAGTATGATACCAAAAAAAATGGAATAAATTAATTATTATCAAAATATTACCATGTTTTTGTAAAAAGGTCGAGCTCTACTTAGATAAACTCTTGTTGAAAAATGTGCTCCAGCATCGAGCGTTGGTGAAACGATATGTCCTAGAAAAGCTGAAGATGAGAAAACAATATTGCTTGGCGGGATAACTTGTGTTTTGTCATATAGCTATAAAAATAGTTTACTCGTTAATAGTTTAGAAATTAGTGTCATCACCTTACTTGCTCCAATATTATCATCATTACTGAATTAGGTAGATAAAGTGTGTGAGTGAAAATCAGCTGTAGATGCAGAAAAAACTAGCCCCATACATCAAAATCACGAGAAATAGACGAAATATTATTTGCTTTTAGATAGTCCTAGATTTTGCCGATAAGGAGACAGATTCATGCCCGTAAATTTGTGTGTCTCTTGAAGATATTCTGAAGGGAAGTGGGGCTGGTAAACTAAACACGGCCAGCAACTTTTAAGTCTGATATTGCGGGCGTCCAGGAGCGGACGGCGATTGCTTACCTTCTGGCGATTCAGCTGCTCTATCATACTTCCGATGGAACAAAAAAGGGCTTTGCATAACAGGTCTTGATTATAAAGATGTATTGGAGCAGGTAAGCCTCGGTAGCGGTTAGGGCTTGTGGTGACGTGGAGTTGTGTCGGCAGCATCAGCGGCTTGGCGTTGGCGCTGGGCGGTAGCGGCAGCGGTACACCGTCGACGGCTGAGGCGAGGGATTCCACGGAAACCTCCCGCGCGCCCTCCCCGCCTCCCGACAGGCAGCATACCAGGTAGCAGGGCATTGGCTTCTACTTTGAACACTGCTAGCTTTGTTTTATTATCCCTTTTTACCTAAGTCATATTTTTTAAAAGTTTCTAATTATTATTGTATTATCTCTTTTGCAATAATGACAGGGTGAACAGATTCTTGTCTAGTTGCCAATTTTGTCACGTGGTTAAAAATATCTCTTTGAAGTACCTTAGGTACCTATTCCTAAAAGTGATTAAGTATAATAACAATATCAAGGAACTCACAATAGTATAATATTATACAGAGCTCCTAATTCTACCCTGTCATTGACTTGGAGTGGCCAACGCTCTCATTACTTTCACCCATAAGACCTCCACAGAACGTTGACATCAAGGTCTCTACCACCCCAATGTGCCATGTGGATTTTGTTACAGATAATATGTAGCGTTCGTTTGATCTTTTTTACATTCTTATATCCGATTACATTGATAATTACATTTTAAAACCAAAATATGTGTATAATATGTAATTGGAAAAATACAATACAGTAATTCACTTAATCAATTTAAAATAAAGCTTAAAACAAAGCTAGTAGTCGAATTATTCTCGAATGTGCAGGTGTTGGTCCAAGGTCACTGTCACTTCCTAAGTTTTTGGTTTTGGTTGTTTATTCCAGAATATTTTATTGTTTACACGATTTGATTGCATGTCGCTTTTTGTGTTTTTTGTTACATTTTCCATCGTTGTTTGTCCGGCGACTTTGTTTTTGCTTAGTCTTGTGTTTTGTTTTAATGTGGTCATTATCGTTTTTGTTATGAACCGCAATATACGTATGACATCAATACAAATGATCACCATTTTTCAGTGATCAAGCACTAATGACTGGTTGTTAGCGGTGCTCCGAGTTGGGCACCTAAAATGTGCTAATACATAATGAGTAAATAATTTGATCCTCGCTTGCATTAGCTTCATTTTATCATGATTTATTTATGTTTAGATTTTAGATTTAAAATGTTTAATGGAACTGTTAAATTAGTCAATTATGAACTAGTAGGTAAATATAACACCCAAAAAATCCGCATAATTATGCAATAAAATTTTGTGGGTGGTTTTTTTGGTGTCATATGCATCATACTTTGTTACTGTGATCTTATCCTTATAAAATTGCAGTATTCGAGTAAATTAATCTTAAAAGCGCTTGAGCCGTACATTTGCTACATACGCAACATATCTCATAATAAATATTGCACAATCATTCCCGGTAGCTTCTATGTAGAGTCAATTATTTCATAATAACAATTTTTCAAATTATCGACCCATCATCCAAGTCGCTTCTTGGAAAGATGTAATGATGTCAATCAACGGTATAATGCTTTAATGTCACTCCATTTGATAAGTGACGTAAATAGGTGATGCCAGCGCGCAACACACTTGCAAGTTGCTACTTATTGACGTGTGGCCGTAATATACTGGAGTTTTACTTGCGACTCAGTCTGGGGGCAAAAAAATAAATAAGGACATACTATCTACACTTCCAGACAGTTAAATTCTAAATATTATGTTACTTACAGAAAAAATATTATACTTAAGACTATTATATAAACTAGAGATCGCTCAATGGTCGAAATTCGACCTTACTTGCAACGACATTAGGACTGCTACCTATATTTTGTAAAAAATATTGACTTTATCGTGACTTTATCATAGTTTTTTTCAATTCTTGTCTCTGGGACTCAGCTGATCTCAGACTGGCCGTTTAAGCATTGTCTAATAGTATCTAAAATTAAATAAAAAAAACAATAATCCATTTTCAATTTGTCAACTTGTTGTCAACAGACTTCAACCATAAATAAAAGAGTATAATTCGTATGTATAGGCTTGTCACTCAAAAATCTGTCATTTTTCCTAGTAGTAGTGTCGTAGTGTGTGTAACGTTTTATTTGTTAAAAATATATATGATAAAAGCATAATTTTAAAATAATATTAGCTCGATGCACCCCTTCACCATATAAACTATAACTGTGCGAAATTTCATGCACCTACGTTTCCCCATTTTTCGTAAAAAGGGTTACAACATTTTTCTCTCACGTATTAATATATAGATAAGTAATTAGATTTTTTGGGTCCGGACAACTAACAGTTCAAACTTTTACTGTAAAAGAATTTAATGAATTTTAATGGAAAAAAGCTAACTAGAAGCGTCTATTAACGTCTGTACAGTAAATCTATACTAATTATTAATATTATTAATATTATAAATGAGAAAGTATATCTGTCTGTCTGTCTGTCTCGCTTTCCCGCCAAAACTACTGAACCGATTGTCATTAAATTTTGTACACAGATAAAGTCCGGGAATGGACATAGGCTACTTTTTAACTGGAATAAGGGGTTTATACGTAAAGTTCAAATTAAGATAGTTCCAAAAATTTATAATAGATGGCGCTGTGCGTCGTCTACATCGCACAAGCGCTTACTCATACGTGTTTCTATAAGAGGTGGTAAGGATGAAAAATGTTTCGCGTTTTATTTGAAGTTTGAAGTACCTCATCGTACACGTACTGCGGAAGCAACTCTGTAGCTCTACCGGTTAAAGTTATAGTATTTATCGATACTCGATACCGACTACCTAAATATTTAGTATGGCAAATTTTACAGCGCCTCTAGCGGTTACTTGCGGAACTAAAATCGCCATACTAAATATTTACGTAGTCGGTATCCACTATCGATAAATACTATAGCTATTAGCTACTCATGGTAGAGCTACTGTAGCCTACATGGAAACGGGAACTACCGAGTACCGCGTGCTATAAGCTGAAGTCCACGCGGACGGAGTCGCGGGCAACAGCTAGTTATGAAATAAATTTTTAAGACCCGTAATTTGCGATACTTAAGACCGCGCTCAGTTTAATTATTATCAATCTTAAGTCTTACTTAGGTTTTGACACGAAGTCCATAAATCTCTCAAAGTCTTCATTAACTATCTTGAGAAATCATTAAGTATCTTTCACGGCTGTATAGACACTTAATGACAATCTTGAACTTACCTTTAATTTAATGAAGAGTTTAACGGAAAATGTTTGAGCTTATGTCAATATAAAACTAAAGTTAAGCAGTTTAATCTCACTGTTAGGTGCAGCATTTTAAAGCTCTTGTTTGCCGATCCTTTTATTGCTGCGCTCATAATTCGGCTGTAGATGAGCGCTTACATCACGCTCCGAGAATAGAACGGCTGTCAATGTGTTAGTTATTGTAGAGTTTTTGCGGGCAGGTTGTTGACTCGACGCTCAGATGTCATACCAAGGAGACTGGGATACACGGGGTTCGCTTTGTCCTAATTTGAATTCGCTCGACTGCATCATGATACTATCTGATGACTTTGCGTCACCTTTCAAATGATCTTGAGCATATCTAAGTCTAAAATACTCTAGAAACTCTAATCATAATGAATTGAAGACATGAGTGGATGAAGTCGGTAAGTAAGTTAACAATTTGAAATCTGAGGTTTTTTGGCATAAATGGAGGCTTTAGGACTGGGAAAATGATTTTATATAAAAAATGTGGATTCTATGTGTATAGCTATAAATTATAAGCTAGATGATGAAGTAAGTTACAAGATTTGTTCAAGTTATAAGGAAAACATGAGTATAGGTCTACCAGAATCTGATGGCAAAAAGTGAGAAAATAAATTGACTCTAGCAATACCGGGGTAATTGGAATAAAACATTTTGATCCTTTTTTTCTTATAGCGGCTGATTTTGTGTGTTAAATATGCAAATATAAAATTAATGTATCCAAATTCATATTCTTTATTAAGCATACAATAATATGCAATAGTATAAAAGCTACTAATCCCATGCTAAGTAAAAACTTGTGTTATGGCAATCAGACAACGGATGCACGCCGAACAATTGTATCCTAATATATATTATTTACACATTCACACACACAAACACACTACACTTTAATCACGTAAAGTCTCTTTCGGCGACGTGATGCGCGACGTGATCCAATGACCAAGGATATTTTTTAAAAATCTGCTGTCAAAAATTGCCATCATATTTTTACAATTACAATTACATTAAATGTTTATTATCAAAATTACAAATTGTTTAGTAATACATTCATAATAATATTCAATCAATAAAACAAATATAATCAGTTTCCATAGAAGAACAGTTCGCCTTCCTCCACCTCATAGCTGCATTTCTCCCACTCACCATTTTGTGCCCTCTTTTCCCATCCTGTAGTTCCTCCCTTAATTATCTTGTCTTTTTCACCCAGAAGTTCATCCTTCAATTTCTTTAACGCATATTGCAACTGCGTAGGCTCACTAGTAAAATTTAGTGCACTCTTGCCTGTTGTTAGATACGTTAAAAACTCTTGTGTGAAGTGCCTTTTTCTGAACCCTGTGAAAGATGGTCTCCCTATAGACATGGGGTCAATATTACCCAATGGTTTCGTCAGCAAAGCCTGTGCCATCTTAGATACGTAATTAAATGTTACCGGTGTAACCAAAATTTTGTCTTTTTCTGATCTTTTCTGGAATACTGCGTTAACTTCTTTCCTTGTGTGCCATTTCCCTTTAGTGGTAATTTTCTCCAAAACATTTAAGTTGTCTAAGTATGTCCCAAACATTGCATGGAATATCACTTCAGAAGTTTTTAAGGGATCTGAACCACTACGTATTTTATACTTCAGGTTATGAATTTTACAAAAGTCGGTATAGTATTTGATTACAGGTGCTCCTGAAAAGCTCCATTGAAGTGCCCCTTTCTTTTGCCAAATCATGCAGAACAATGTTAATGGGAAATATATTTTCTGTGTGGATCTGGCAGTTGTTAAGAGTAAGATGTCGCCTAATTCTTTCATAACTCCTGAAACATTTCCAGGATAATTGGCCTCTTTAAAAGATGTTATTATTTCAGACGACATTGGTAACATTTGGAGGCTATGTGTTAGTGCCGATTTCAGCTTATCAAAGTATTTGTCCTCCATTATCAAGAGAATTGCCTGTGTAAGTGGCCCTAAACTCCTAAGCACTCCTGTCCTTCTTTCTGGGGCTAAAGTGATACCTTGAAGGAGAGCAATGTGTTGGTTAGTTAGTCCATATTGTGAGATATTCTGAGTATTTTCTCTTTTTTGAATTGAAACCGCTTTACCTTCGCGATTTCTCTTTGTTCCTCTCTTAGCTACAGACTCACGGACCCGAAACCTGGTCACACCAGTCCTATATACCTATAATAATTTGCTCTTATGTTGTAAAATGTTAGTGACCAACTTAATCCACACATGTATTTTAATGAGCAATGAACAATTATATGTTTTAAATAGTTTACAATGAAGTTATGTTATTCAAATTTCTATCTTTATGTAGAGCACAAGATGTTAAGTATGAAAGGAACACAAAAATAGGGATTGTCAGTGCTAGTAAACTTATATAACTAGTAATATTACAGTATTGTTTTCACACCCTAAAGCCTAAGGGCATTTTAAGGGCATATACAGGGTGGCGAAACGCTTTAAACACCCGACCTGCTCAAGGGCATAATAACAGTTACGAGAGGGTTGAAACAATACATGAAGTGTACAATTATACGACAAAGGTAGAAAGTAGTTTATGTATACTCGATAATTTGGCTGCAGCTAAAGCTAAGAAATTAAAGTTCATTGTCAGTCTTCATATTATGTTATCTTTATCTTTGAATTACCCATAGCATAACACGATTGGTCAACTTTTATAATACAGAATAATTACTTAATCAAAAAGACCTCTATAAAAACAGGGATTCTAATTTCGCCAACAGAGGAGAGTGATTGAAGCTTCCAAAATTTGTACATATATTAGTTCAAGCATACAATATAATTTGCCCATAGCTTATATGAAATATATTTATGGTTTTTAAATTACACGACAAAACCATTTTGTCGCTTACGCTCTTTCCATTTGTTGCTGTTCCATTTCTTGTTTTCTATGAGAGGCCGGCCTGGCGGCCAAAAATAAGCGATCTAAAACATGTTATCCAAAACGATTTTTTACTTTAACGCGGCATCACCTTAATAGGTCGATGGTAATTACTATAGACAACTAGCTTTTGCCCGCGACTTCGCTCTCGTTAAGAAGTATTATTATTGATTAGGTATCAAAGCCCGATTGGTTTAAAATTGACAAAGTTTCATACAAACTTGCATCCCCTATTTTATCCTCTTGGGAATCCTTTCTTAGCGGATGCCTACGTCATAACATCTACCTGCATGCCAAATTTCAGCCCGATCCGTCCTGTGATTTGGGCTGTGCGTTGATAGATCACTATGCCACTTATGCCAGTCAGACAGTCAGTCACCTTTAAGATTATGTTTTTATAGTTGTAGAGATATAAAGTTGTGTTTCTCTACCTTTATTGTCTATATTAGACAATATAGTTTCTATATTCTAGACCTGAATAATATCTTGATTATATTCAATATACTCAGTGTCAACATGTCGCTCAACACCTCCATTCTCAGTTGGACAGTGGAATGGTTGATACAGCTGCGATGCTGCCAAAATTCTATCAATAAACAATTGTATTGATTCTTCTAAGAAACGTTATTGTTTTCAATTAATAGCACTTTACAGTACTTACACTATTGTCTTTCGAATTTCTATCGAAGAATCAAGAACGAGAAACAGAAATGTTGAGAATTCCAATTGACGCAGATGACTGTAGTCTCTTAGCAAATTTTAATTCGAGTTACTTAATCCTCACCAAATCAACAACGTACGCCAAAATTACCTACTTCATTTTAGATTCATTTAAGATGACAGGTAACGGTTATAACTCTCAAACTGTAAATGTTAAAGGAGCAGCGATTGGCTGAAAAGTTACACTCGAAAGAGCTTTACGTTTACTCCAACGATTGCCTAATTTGATTAAGCCAAATTGAACCTTGATGTGATGAGCATTAGAGCGACTATTATGGATTCGTTTTAATAATGGCTAGTCGCAAATCGCAATTTCTTTTGCGCAAAGCCTCCGCTCCGTTATGGTTTCCCTAGCAACGTTCGATCGATGGGTTCGATGCCCGGTGAAAGCCTCATTGTTGGCGACCTCGAAGATTTGCCATTCGCGATTTATCGCCTAAACTCTTGGCTGTCAATCATCCGGTGAGGCGGTGCCAAATTACCTGCCTTTCTGGTCGTCTCCATGTGAAATTAGAACAAAAAGTCGCGCTAATGTCAGCCAAACAGTTAAATGTACTGTAATGATAGTTCGCTTAATGTGTTCCAATTTTGTAATGTATAGTTTAGCCAAGTAAATATGTAGGTACATATAATATGATGCTTGAAATTAGTAAGAACAATGATGGTTAGTTTCAAAGTTATACTACCATGATTCAAGAGTTGTTAAAATCTCCAAGGTATTTATTAAGTTGTTGGGCGTTTAGAGGAAAATAATTTAGGAAAAACACAGAATAAAAAATGTTAAGTACAAAAGTTTCGACTTTAATTCATATAGCTATGATTTAAAGTGCACTGCATAAAAACTTTCATCATAAAGTTTACTACCCTTTTTTTTTTTTTTTTTTTTTCGACGGGAAATGCATTGACGCATCCCGGGGGAATTGGGGACTCCCCCACGAGTATGTGGGGCTCGCTGCGGCCGTAAGGATGGTAAGTGACCGCAGCCCTACCCACTAAAACCCGTCGGTACTCTTCGTCTTCCCGTTGCCGAGTCGCGAGAACGCGTGAGCTCTACTCCGTGGCTCGACAATCGACCGCCCGCGTATCAATGGCGGGCCCGTCCTCTTTGAAGCACTGTCGCTATGCTTCTGTCACCAAACAGAGCCCTTTCGGGGCTTGGCGACTCTCTCTGTCGTCGCGATGCGCGAAGAGTACACTGCGCATCGCGACCCTCTCGGGGACTCGGTGCAATGAGTGACGGCATCCCCATACCGCCACCCTGAGCTCCCCATTTACGGCGGCAAGTTATCATTCCGGATGACACGTCGCCTTGGTCGTCTTCGTCGAAGAGGGTCCAGCGCCCGCCTTTCTCTATCGCGCTCTGCCTCTTCTTTGTTGGAGATCACCTCTTCGGCGAATTTCTCCACGTCCCTCCAGTTTTGCTCACTGCTCAGCATGGCACTTACCAACGCTGGCAGTGATAAGTCCGGTCCGATGGCGGCCGTTAATGCCGCACGTTGTCGTGTCCAAGAGGGACAAGCCGTTAAGGTGTGCGCGGCCGTGTCCCTTTCGTCGTCACAGTGGTGGCACCGCGTCGTCTCCTCCCTTCCGACGATCTCGCACAGGTACCGACCGAAGCAGCCGTGCCCGGTCAGCACCTGTGTGAGGCGGAACGAGAGGGCGCCTTTCTTTCGGTCCACCCACTCTCTGAATACTGGGTGAATAGCCCCTATGAGGTCTACGCTTACACGCGGCTCCAAGAGACGCTCCTCCCACAACTCCAGGGCCCTGTCTCTGGCTTCGTCCCTCCACCGACGTACGGCGTCCGGAAGGGGATTGCTGCCCCCCGCGCGGACTTCTGCGCTACGCCGCTACACATCGGCGAGGGCTCTTGCGTCCAGGTCCCATGGGACGCTTCCGGCGAGCAGGCACGCAGCATCCCGGGAGATGGTGCGATACCCGCGCACTGCTCGCGTTGCCATCGTTCTTTGTAGCCGACCAAGGATGAGCCTGTTTTTGGCTGACAAATTTTCGGCCCAGATCGGCGCACCGTACATGGCCATGGAGCGTACAACGCCCATGTACAGGCGCCGACAGCTCAGGCTCGGGCCCCCTAGGTTGGGGAGCAGCGATGCTAGAGCTCCTGCTGCCTTCGCTACCTTCTCGGATAGCCGGCGGAAGTGCTCCTTAAAGGACCACCGACTATCGAGTACTAGCCCTAAGTATGTCAGAGTTGACGATACTGGGATGGATGTTCCACCGACTATCACCGCCAAACCGGGCGGCGGCGCGTTTCTGGGCCCATGAAAGATGATGGCCTCAGATTTGTTAAGCGCCACCGTCAAGCCTAGCGCCTGTATTCTGCGCACAACTTGTGCAACAGCTGCCGTCGCAAGTATTACGGCTTCGCGGTGTGTTTTGGCGCGGCAAACCGCCGCGGTGTCGTCCGCGTACGCGATCAACTCCACGCCGGGTAAGTTGGCACCGCGAAGCACGTGGTCATAACCCATGTCCCACAGTTTCGGGCCGAGAGCCGAACCCTGCGGGACGCCGCAGTCCACCTCCTGCTCTTCCCATCCCTCTTCAGTAGGGTACTGCACCGAGCGCTCCGACAGATAGTCGCCCACGAGTCTGCAAAGGTATCCCGGCACTCGGTGGTACCGAAGGGCCTCTTTTATGGTTTCCCAGGGCAGGGTGTTGAATGCGTTGGAGATGTCTAACGAGACAACCAACACCACCCCGCCCCGAGAGATCTCCTCCCTCGTAATAGACCGGAGCCGTGCCACCGCATCCATCGTCGATCGACGAGACCGGAACCCGAACTGAGCATCGCTCAAGTTCGGGCCGACGCTCTCTAGATGACGGTCGAGACGCGCCACTACGATCCTCTCCATCGTCTTACAAATCTCGTCGATCAAGACGATAGGGCGGTAGGCTGACGGCTGGTCTTCGGGTCGCCCGACCTTCCTGAGTAGCACGAGTTTGCCAGTCTTCCAGCGACGTGGTATTCGCCCTTGCACGAAGCACATGTTCAGTAGGGCGAGAACACGCTCTTCCATCTGCTCCATCGCTAGCACCCAGACACGACCGGGGACCCCGTCCAATCCAGGGGCTTTGTTCTGGAGGGCCATTTTATGGACCGCCGCTGCCAGTTCTCCGGCTGTCACTGGGGGAATTTCTTCCTCGTCGGTCTCTGCAGTTGGTGGTGCCATAGTTGGTGGGGACCACTCGGCCCTGGGTGGAAATAGGGCCGACACAATAGTTCTACAGAATTCCGGTGGCAAGGACTGGGTGAGAGGTGGGGCAGCAGGGCGAAGCTTTTGCCTCACCCACTTGTAAGGTCTGCCCCACGGGTCCTGCTCCAGAGTACCCAGGAATTCCTCCCATGCCGTCTTCTTGGCCAGTCTGATGGCATCGCGAAGGTTATGGCGCGCAGTGCGGTATCCATCGTATATGGACTCCTCCTCTGCCTCGCTTCGGATCCGTCGTCTTCGATACCGCAAATAGCGGCGGCGAGCTGCCACACACTCATCACGGAGACGCTTCAAATCCGGACTCCACCAGTACGTCTGGCGTCTTGGCACGGCTGGTCCGGCGCGGGGCATTGAGGCGTCACATATGTTGTGTGCCGCCTCAATCAGCCACTCCGCGCACTCTTCTACGTCCTCTGATGGTAGAGGCGCCCACGATGCGACGGCTGCTGCCTCTTTGAGGAGGTCGCGGTCCAACTTCTTCAAAGACCACCTCAATAAAGTTTACTACCCAAAAGAGTTCTAAATCTTAACGCTAGTTTACCCACAGTAGACGTTAATTATTTTGTGAATTTACTGATATGTTCCAACGAGAGCCTGAAATTGGATGAGCCCAATAATTAACTAATCCAATTTTCATGCAGGTCTTAAAAGGGCTATTAACTTAACCTTAGTTCGTGCCCAATTTCAAAGTTTTGATTATATTTGTCTTCGTAGATTGAGCTCGTTTGAAGTTAGATTGCAATTGATTTTTAGAATCGCTTTTGAAATTCGAATATTAATTAATTGTCAAAGTTTTATTAAAATTAGTTGAGAAGACTTTACAGCCTCACAAAAAATATTATATAAGTACTGCAGGGGTTCCCAATCTTTTTCAGCCTGCGGCGCAGTTGCACGTAAAATATTCTGTCACGACGCCCTACTCTACCTAGTTATTAGAAAAAGATACATAAATAAATACATTTAACGATTACAAGAGATCGCCCAATGGTCGAAATTCGACCTTTGTTTCAAGACATTAGGACTACTAAGTACTATCTATATTTTGTAAAACAGGATTGTGAAATATTTAACTTATCAAATCACCAGTTGCTTGCCATCTTTCATGAAATAGACAAAGCCTTTCCCACTGAGCGGGCTGATGATGATGTATTATTGCTTAGAACACTCTCGATTACCTATTGTTAGTTTGTAAAAAAAAACTAAATCAAAATCGGTCCACCCGTTTGAATGCTACGATGCCACGGACAGATACAAAGACAGACAAATGGGCACGCCAGTCTTGTAACACCCCTCTTTTTCGTAAGGGGTTTATAAATACGAGCGTGAAGAACTTGTTCTGGTAACACCCACATAGATTTCAAGACATGAAAAGCCCTTTGTTTTCTCGAATATTACCATAATAACGTACACGTGTAATATTATATTCATAGAGGCGAAGACAATGCGCGCTGAAGTGCCGCTTTACTTGAAATACAATATTTGCTTCCTGGAAGACTCTGTTCACATGAGCTCTGTTGCGATTCAAAACGCTTAGCTTATTTTGTTTCAATAGGAAAACTTACAGCACCTTAAAGATGCTTAAATGAAATATAGCTTAACACATGTTTCGAATTATGTTTTTACATATAGGTATTTGTGATTGCATCAAAAGAAATGGGCGAAGCTAAAGCCTAATAATTGGATGCTAGACAGCCAATTCGATGCATAGAGCTATGAAAAGAGATACGCTTAATATTGAAATCGCAAAAATTTCTAGATGAGACAGATTAACCGAATAAATAAAAGTCAGTATGATCGTTTCCGTTCCGCTCGAAATAAACAATACATACATGGGCCTTGGCAGTGAGCCCACATGGCAACAAAATGTTATAGTTCAGTGGTTCTTAACCGGTGGTCCCTGAAGGCATTGCAAGTGGTCCGCGAAGCCATCCTTAAAGCGCGTTCAGACGTGCGCGTGTTCTGCGCGTGTTCTACTATAGCGTATTGGGAAAACACGCGCGCGTCATGCGCTGAACCCGCGCAGAACCTACGCGCAGGCTGCGCGCGTGATTTCCCATACGCTATAGTAGAACACGCGCACGTCTGAACGCGCCCTTATAATATGTGGTAATTCAAAAGTTAGTAAACAGTATGCAGTCACAAAAATCACATTAAATTAAAATCTGTAACTTGTAGATTTTTGCCAAATGAAAAAATGAGTGCTAATTATAAAGTTGTGCTTGTTTTCTTTATCAAACAACCCTTAATTTAGGTAAACCAACTGGGTGGTCCCCGGCAAGACAAACATTTGTTAAGATAGTCCCTCTAGACTAAAAGGTTAAGCACCACTGTTCTAGTTACTGGCAAGAAAATGTCTGCCCTGCCCCCGTAGACAAGTGGCAAAACCCTTACGCTAACGTTAACGCTAGCGCTACAAAATGTATGGATTTGACATTAGTATTCGCTAGCGAAGCGATGACTTATGTCAAATCGCATACATTTTGTAGCGCTAGCGTTAGCGTTAGCGTTAGCGCTTTGCCACTTGTCTACAGGCCCTGTACGACTGAACTGCTGAACTAGCGCCTTCGGTATTTCCGGGTGATAGTGCATCAAGAAAGTGTCCCTTGTCAAAAGGTTTGACTTCAGTCGGGCGTTTAATCCTCCGTTATGGACAATGCCTATCGTAATAAGTTTATGCTTTTATCTATATCTATCTATACTAACATCCATTATGCGAAAGTGCGTCTCTTACCTTCGCCCTAGACACTGAACCAATTTTTTGTATTTGTATGGAGATACTTTGAGCTTTGATTCCTGGTAGGTTAAAGGAATTTCCACACGTTGCCAGCCACCACTAGTCCACACACCCTATTATTCTCGAAAATCAATATTAAAGGATTAGAAAGTCCACTGCAAAATAATAAAGCAAATGCTCAAACTCGACAACGGGTCTAGTTATAATATAAATCTTGAGTAAACACGAAGACCTAGAGAGAGAAGCGTTATAGAGTAGAGACACCTTTGACACATTTAAACTCCAATATTACATCACTCTTTTTCCTGGAATGTTCGGGTACTGCCGTACGGAATATTTTCACATGTTTGTTTGTGTAATGAGAGCGATATTTTACAAGAATACCCTCTTATCTGCACTTGTTATTTCTAAAGAGAGTTGCGCAGTCACGACCGAATGATCCGTACGCCGTGATCGAAGAATTCGTGACTGCGGAAACCAAAAACATATTAATGTTACTCGCAGTTTGTACAGCCACTATTCTTCTGTTTGTAGTATTTTAGAGCAGTGCTCGAAATCTTGGCTATGTTTACAGCACTTGTAGTTTTTGGACCATAAGCATACAAACGTTAAGTTAAGATAACCACGATTCATTTGCGTGCGCTTTTCATAGCTGCAGTGCGCAAGATCGTTTATTTTGGAATTCACATGATTACGCATGATCCAAAAGCCTATCCCATAAAATTAGTCCCTAAAATTTTGGACCAAGGCAAGCAAACATTCTGATACGATAACATCAAAGGCTTAAAGATGTCCATTTTTAGCACAAACAGCCATGGCTGATCTAATCTCGTCGAGATCGATACTCAAAAGGCCGCGCTATTTACGGAGGAGAGTCTTCGAATTCATAAACAATAGGTTTCTTAGGTTGTATAGGCATTGTTCGCTTACATAACCAGTTGTAATGCAACCAGCCTTCAGATGCTAGGACGCAGCGGTGCGTGCAAGGACGTCAGCTCTGTCATTGTCAAGGACGGAGTGGGAAAAGTGAACTTGCGTGCACGCAATAAGGTTCAAGAGACAGAACTTTCTAGAAGAATCGAAAAGCGTATCGTTTTACTTGCTGCACTACTTAAAAGATATCTTGGCACAAGGACTCGGATATTGCTGATTTAAGGTGGCCTTCTTCTGATAAGAGAATATTGGATCAATTATGGATACATTGCCATAACCCATCAATCCCCAAGCGGCACCCGGCTGTCGCATAACAATTGAAAATCTATTGTGTCTGCGATTCCCACGATCGAGATATTAAAGATTCTACTGCATAAAATCCAAAGAATTATTTAGCCTCTGTGGTTTAAGAGGTCCTTATTATAGCCAGTTACAGTTATTGATTTATTATAATGAGTATACCGCCCTGTTATGCTTAGTACTGATGATTAGGTTGGATGAATGATGTATGCAACATTTCTCTGCACAATTGCTTACCTTGACGACTGTGTTGTGACTTGTGGTGCGCGTTAGCCGTTAAGGCCCCCATATACAAAGCGGCCGATAGTTCAGGTCGGTTCGATCGAAGGTCGACCTGATTGGACTCGTGCACACGCACCGAAATGCACAAAATCAAATCAAATCAAATCATTTAATTCAGGCATCAGAGGCCCATATAACAAATACCTTAAATCTAACATACATATAATTATATAATAAATACCTTAAAACTAACATACATATTTTATATATACTTAAAATAGTCAGTATAAACGGAGTCTCCCCCGGAACCTCCGATAGACTACATCCATCGGCCAGAACTCCGGCGCCTCGAAAGTCGACAGAAGATTCGTCGGTACTCTCACCACAAAGGAGCTAAAGTTAACCTTGTGGCGAGACTGCAGACGCTCGACCCTCAGGCGCAGTGTCGTCTTCTTCTGGATGTAGTCCACGACATCCTGGACCTCCATGGACCAGTGCAGGCGGGATATGTACAGGGGCGTCGCGGGGACCTCGCTCCGCAGACGCAGCTCAGGTACATATGGTGCGGTGCCGCGATGGTTGCGGGCGGCGGGCTTCTTCCTCCTCTCCACCAGTATGAAGCCCTCCTCATCGCACCTCCTGCCTTCGTCCTTGCCAAGCCGAGAAGATTCCACCTTGCGGCTCTTCGTAGCCTTGCGGCTCTCAGTCTCGCGACTCTTCGAAGCCTTGCGGCTCTCATTCGCCCCATTAGTTTTCGCCCGCGGGGGAGGTGCGGGGCGACCAGCAACAGTCGCAAAGTTTTTCTGAGTCGCCTGAGGACTCAGGGTCGGCGCAACCGGGAGGGGAGCGGGGGCGGGGGCGGCAGCGGCGGTGTTCGTTGACCCGTCCGATGATAATGCTGACGGGCTAAACGTGCTCGCTTGCGCGCCACGACGGACGGATGAACCCGGTTAGGACATTCGATGAGAATCGGGCCCCGATTCTCATTTCGATCGCAGACTATCTTCGTTTAGACTCGTATGCGCACATGAGACGACCTGCGATCGAAATAACTGCGATCAGTTCGACCAGAGCGATCGGCCTTCCCTTATATCCTTTATGTATGTGAAGTTCCACTTTGAAACTGATGAAAGTCAATTGTTGTTCGTTCCATACTGAAACCGCAATAGCTAGACCGCAGGATAATTTTTGTGTCACTGCGTTTTATTGTTACAGCATTAAGCTTTTTTCACATGGTGAGTTTTTCAAAGCGTTTGAACGCGCATTTGTCTTTTCGCATGATGAGCGTAGCACCTATCGCCTGTTTACTCGCGTTTCACGTGCATATGAACCTTTTTTTTTATTATCGTTGGGGAATGCATTTACTCATCCCCGGGGCCTGGGGAGGACCACCGAGGTATGTGGGACTCCCCGGGGCGGACGTAATATTCGCACCCGGGACTACCCACTAAAACCCCCAACGGTGTTCCTGCTCCTGAAGGTGGGACTACGGGAAACGCGTAATACACGACCGCAGACGTGCATATGAACCTGCACTTTTGCAATGCAGTTTTCGATTTTTTACGATTGATAAATATATAATAAAGGTGAGTGTATGATTCCTCTTACACATTGTAGGAAAATGGCCTTATGTGTAAGAACAGTGTTCTGAAATGTTCTGACTCCTAATGCTGCTTATGTATGAAAGCAAACTTAAATTTACTACAAAAAATACCATGGATGTCCTGTATAAATAAATTATTTATTATCCCTATACGTAAACGCGTAAATAACATTTAATCTACAACTAACATAGTATTAAATAAGTATTTATAATACGATCCACGTGTATTAGATAATTTGGTGTTCAGGAAATACATGACGATATTTCAGTTCAGCACGTACTGTCATAACGTCTAAAACCGATCGGTTCGATTGGAGATCAAAAGTAACATGATGTTGATCGATTAGATCGAGTGATTATAAATTAAACGTATTCGCAACGTCGTCGCTGTGAAATTAGGGTTTGCGCGAAAACTACGTTTTATGTCTTCCAGGGTTCAAAGTTAAATTCAGAGGTAACATAAAGATAGACAGGCAACATTTAGCATTTGTAAGATTTGTATAAATTAAGCTTAAGCTATAATTCAATAATCTTGTAAATACTGTTATTTATTGTGTTCAAGGCAAGTCTAATGCTGCTTTTATAACCTTGGTTTATTTTATACGAAGATAAATAACAAGGCCTCCAGTTTGATTTCTCCACGGAAAAGCGTAAGCATTATATAATTTAAAATATCAATAGAAAAATGTAATTAATGATGATCATCGAAGTAGCTTAGTTAGTATAATCATACTAATATTATAAATGCGAAAGTGTGTCTGTCTGTCTGTCCGTCTGTCTGTCTGTCTGTCTGTCTGTCTGTCTGTCTGTCTGTTACCTCTTCACGCCTAAACCACTGAACCGATTTTGCTGAAATTTGGCATGCAGATACTTTGAGTTCCGGGAAAGGACATAGGACACTTTTTATCCCGGAAAAATGTACGATTCGCGCGCGATAACCGCGGGGCTAAAATGGTAACATTTAGCAATTCCTCTCAACCAATTCAGGAAATGATTTGTCAAAACTGTCAAACTGACAAATGTCAAATTGGTACGAATTACTAGACATGAATTGCAAACAGACTTGCATTTTACGATTTAAGAAAAATGAATCATATTATGATTCAATATATGATTCTCCAAAGCGACCATTTTAGCCCCGCTGAGTTTTGGCGCAACGGAGTTGCGGGCGTCATCTAGTACTTAATAATCTCGTAATATAGAAATATTATAATTTATTTTTCGTTGGTGAAGATGATGATGATGATAATAATTAAGAAATGTAATGTAATGAAAGGAGAGAAAAAGATAAATTCATGAAAGTAAAAGCAAGTCTACCCTTAGGCGTCGATATTCTGTGACATGGCGAGTCAATAAGGATATGAACGTTTTGATGCAATTAAATAACCTCCGTTTTCGTAGGTGTGTAACGTAACTTAAAATCGTACGATATCTGTATTCAGCGCATGTCAGCCTTCACGGCTAAATCTGCATAAAAGGTCAGACTGTACATTCACTTGGTCGTAATGAAATCGCGATGCAAAAAGATATCATTCATGATTTTACTTTCTCAATAAATGCCTTTTTCCTTAATCTTATCAGGAAAGGAATTGGGAAAGTTGCTCTAGTTTGTCAAATGTTAAAAAAAGGGGATAATAGAGCAATTCTCAAAATAAGGTGGCACCCTTGCAAATGATTTTAAAGCACCTAAGGAAAGCGTAGAAGGAAACAGAAACACAGTAGTTACACGTTTCTTAGAGATTATTATCGCTCTATATCGCTATAAGTTACGATCAATATTAAAATTGATATTATATTAATATCTAATAAACTCGACGTCCTCGTGTTCCATGAATATATTAATATCACATTGTTGATGATGCGCGGCGCATTTGTAGAGATCGTAATGTATTACAACACAGTCTCTGACAATGTGCTATCGTCAACAGCTGCTGTTACGAAACACATTGTTTCATTCATAAAAATAAAGAAAATATCTGGACGTTTTCTAGCTACAAGAAGTACTAGATCCGTCTATAAAATTAGGTCTGAGGAGACTAAAATCTTACGTAGACTATAACCGTCTTGTTTTAAGAAAAGTGGAGACTTCTCACGATGGTTATATCTGAACTTTCAATAGTAGTTTAGTCTAAAGACTTGGGCTTGATTGGAGCAGTTTCATACCAATCACTGACATTTTGATTTTTGATTTTTAGTGAAGGACACTGATGTCCAAATTTTGTTCGTGCAAATAATGGAATAAATACTTTTGACTTTGACTTTGTTGGAAACCAAAAATAAAAATATTTTAGATATCTTTTACATGGGCTAAATTTATCGTTTATATAATTAATCGTTAATAAATTACGCGAGTATACCATAAAACTAAGTTCATTACTTTGTTAGAAAATTTCTGGGATACTTCATAGAAAAACATGGTTTAAATTGTTCAAGAATTTTAAGTTATTCTTGTAAAATATTCTAGTGTCGCTACGGTATCATTGTGAATGGAAATATCTATAATAAACATGCCACTACATGCATTCCAGAGATTTGATTAATCGATTTATATGGAATTTGCTCCCCGACTAGAAAAAAAAAATCCGCCTTAAATTCAAAACAATGTAGGAAATAACTTAAGCTCGTGTACCAGACACGAGCTTAAATTTTTGTCTTGTGGTACAGTCATATAGTAGTAACTACTTTTCTTATGTATTTTATAGGTGTTGTAAGTATGTAGGTAGGTCCTACATTTAATTTCAGTGCCAGACTAGCAAACTTTGTCACAGTCTATTAACCCATAAAAATACTCTTAACCAGCTATTTAACTGTACCAATATGTAATTTACCGTCAAACATATGGGCGTTTGTGAATAATGACAATAGTCTACGAACAATTATTTCTCATAATCGAGGGCATCCACTACTGCCAAAATGTGACCGCGCGCTGCCAAGTGTCATCATTGCTGAATGAACCGATGATTTGGCACTATTTATAGAGAAAATCGCTGGCTCGTACCCTCCCGACGGTAATAATTACATTGTTGACTGGACACTACATCAGCGAGACGAGCGGGCGACTGTGATGAATAAGGAAGCACGATAAGTTTAGTTTAAATTGAGGAACTTCTACATCTTGGCTAAGACATTTTTCAAGCAAAAACAGCCTAGTCTGTATATCAAAGCACTTCTTGGTGATGGATTCCCAAGTAAACAAAAGCTCTAGAAACCATCAAGAATACGTAGAAACAGTTTTCCTTGTTATCTTAAATTGGAGCCGCTGATATGGGCGGTTCTCGCGACAATAATTGAGATTGACAGCTCCACGCTGATCACGCACGACGTTAATTAACAGCATTGACCCGCTCCGCAAATAGCCGAATTGTAAAAATGCGCCATATTAAGTATCATTACCGATACGTGTAGACAAGGAGATTTTAAATCGGCGTCCATTTTAATTCGGCAGGGTGATTTTGTATTTTACGACAGCAGTACCACAGGCGTAAATTGTACAACAGATGCTGTCAATCGTATGTCGCAAGATACATAATAATTAAATTGTCGTCCCTATTCCTAGTTCCTAGCTTGTCCAAAGGTCTTTAAGTTTCAAAGCATCTCCTGAAAGTGGATGAGGCTTATGAACTTGTTATTTTCTCTGCTTTTTGGGTTAGTTTAATACGAGCATTTTTTTTGTCTTTAAAAAAGACAGCCATATTCTGTCACATCAGTCTCGCACCAAATGAATTATGTAGATCGAGCGCCAAAATATTTCCGTTGAAATCTGATCTGAAAAACAGACAATGAAAGCAGAGACGGAAGTTCGTAAATAGATTGTGAACAAAGTATACTCCTGTGTTGACAACCAAGTGGAAAAGGGGTTGACACTTTTCATGATTAGTACGAAAAAAAACCTATATTTAGTCAAAGTAACGGTTTCTTTTGCATAGTCAATAGCGACTGTAAAGGCTTGGAGAGTGTGAAAACATGGTGAAGAATTTTTTCAGAAATGATGTTTATTTGTAGAGATATTTAGTGATGAACCTTGAATTATTATAATAGGCCAGGACTCGAATTAATCAATAGGAGCCGTCGTAGGCAAACTTACATAAATAATGATGTCGGGTCCCGTTATCGCCTGTCAGTGGGTTTTATATCTGATGGACGGAGCCCAACTCCTAACGGTGAACAACACAATGCCGGCTTCGGGGTGATACAGTTAGATGCGCCGGGGTAGAGCGATCGAAGATACATTCAATGGGGAAATTCAATAATCCGGTAAATTCAATGGAATGGAAGTAGATAATAGAAGCTGATAAAATTGGGATGAACCAGAAGCATCAGAGAAATTGATTCTCTGATGCTTCTGGTTTGCTTGAGTAGGAAACTCAGACTTTATTTGACTGGGCCTGATGCATCCCGAACAAATCTACGAATTAAAAAATCTTTGAAAATTTTGACTTTCATTATGCCAACGTCACTTTTATTTCGCATGTTCAACTATAAATTTCTGCTCCATAAGCAAATTAACTGACCTAAGGAAGGAAAGCGCGCCGTAGAGTTTCAGTTGGTAATAAACAATTTAGCAAAGACACGGAAGAAGTTATTTCATACTGCAGGAAACAAACTGCGAAGATTAATGCTACCAGAAAAATAAAGTTTATTGCTAATAAGACCATGATTTAAGCGTGGTGCGTAGGAACAAAACAAAAGGAAATAAATGTAACAAATTTGACATTTCGCATTATTTACGACCACGGCATAAAGCACGTATTGAGGAAATGACGAATATCAAAGAGCATTTTTCGTCGTTTCCCACTTCCCAATTGTAATTGCGGAAACCTCATTATCTTTTATGGTGACTTACGGTCTTAAAATTTAGGAAATTTCCTCGAAGTCTTAAAATATACTAGAGATCGCCCAATGGTCGAAATTCGACCTTAATTATCTTCTTCTTTTGGCTGCCCGTTTAAAGTATTGAATATTTCAGATTTAATGAAAAAAAAAACTACAATCCTCTTTTAATTTGACAACAGACTCCAACCATAAACAAAGGAGTGTGTGTATAGGATTCGTGTGTTATAGGCTTGTTAGTCAAAACATGGTAGTGTGCGCGTTGTAGTGTGTGTAATGTTTTATTTATTAAAATAATGTATGTTAGAAGAATAATTCTAAAACAATATTAGCTCGATGCACTCTTTCTCCATATTATAAACTACAACTGTGCGAAATTTCATGCTCCTACGTTTCCGCATTTTTCGTAAAAAGGGTTCCAAAGTTTTTCGCATCTGGTGGTCATCGTAACTGAAATAGAAGCATTTGAAGCAATGTAGACTGTAGAGTAGGATGCAAAGTTAATATTTCGCTCCATATCGCAATAAACACTGGAATGTTCCATAGAACAGTGCACGGTATTAGATAATAATTGGTACGGAAAATTTTCATAATATCGCATACCAGATACCGTGCATATTATACAATTAACAATGTTAGGAACTCAATGTCGTTTTGTGGGATTATTCACTTAAACCTTCGGTTTTGTGTAAAATGTATTCCATTAAAATTGTATTTGCGGTTATGAACTCTAGACTGGGTTTTCAGAAAAACAATCTAAGAATATAGATTAGAAGATATTATTTACAATTTGTTTAATATTTAGGCTTCGTAACTACATACATATTAATATTCATACACGTAAATAAAATTATTCACATTTTAAAATCAAGCGAAGTTTCATTGTCGTTGTAATAATAGGAGTCATTCAAATATTTCTCGTAGAGAATTGTATGCGTTTATTTTTATGTATTGTATTGTTTCATCTATTCATTCTAAATGTATTAGATGAAACTTATCTAATTTTTTATTTTATTTTTTACAGGTAAGGCAATGTCTAATAAACGAGTTACATCTTTCACAAGACGGAGGCAGGACATACGGTAAATTATACTTTTTAAAATTTTAATGCCTATTCTAAGGTTGCATTAATTATCAAGCAGTTTTATACTGCTGAATTCTTAATAACAAACTTCTAAAATGAATATAAATTATGTTTCAATTACAAACAGCAAAAACTAACGCCTACACTACACTCAGTTAAACAAGCAAATGCAAAAGCTAACAAAAAACTTGTCAAGTTCGTGTTCCACGCAAAAAAACTGGCTAAGTGTGAGTCGGACTCGTGAAATAAAGGTTCTGTATCATTGCCTAGGTGCCATGTGAATATTTCAAGTGACTCTTTGTTGCCACTATTATTAATATCGAGCAAAACAGTAAAAAATCATATAGCTGAAGAAATCATTGTATGACTCTGAGTGCGTCCATTAGTAGTCGACGATTTTGATAATTTTATACAACGTTTATTTATTCATACCAGTGTCCCGTTTAAACTCTTCGGGTACGGAACCCTAAAAGATTGGCAAACACAAGACGCTTAATAAAAACGGACGCATATCCAAACATGGGGTCGTCCACCCCGTTGGTTACTTAATATCGTTAGTCACAAATGTTTGTGTGTTTGTACTGTGACGCGATTGTGATTTCGGCATAAACGCTACCGATAACTTGGACAAACATTTGATCTTAGTCACATTAATAATATAGCAAAATGATGCACAAGACAAACAGGGAAATTTGCGGACACGCGGTAGCCAAATTTTTCCCTGAACAAACATTATTAATTTTTGTTCAGGGAAAAATTCAGACGACAAAATTCCAAGATAATTCCAGGTCTTTCCAATATCAGGCCCAGATGGGTATCAGATGGATGCAAGAAGCATAATTACAGTTTATTCGCTAAACCGATTTTAATTGCTCTCTTTGGGTGGTCAGTTCACAGCATTATCATTATTCATAAAGACGTTTTCCTCAATGCACGTAAAGGATTTAAAAGTGACCTTACGTCCGAAGATGAAACTTTGAACCTCGATGACGTCAATAATTGACGTGTTACATAATGATCAATTAATGTATCTGTTACTCTTGACCTATGGAACATAGGTTATGATAAATTGCTTTCTTACGAGACTTCGATCGTCATCGAATTATAAGTCACTCGGATCATCATGGGATCAGGGGGGCTAAAATGGCCGCATATTTTGCAATTCCTCTAAAATCAATTCAGAAACTGAATCGTCGAAACAATGAAACTGACGAATGTCAAATCAGTACGAATTACTAGAAATGAATTGCAAGCAGAGTGAGTGTTATTTAAAAAAATATATCATATTATGATTCCTAATATGATTCTCCAAAGCGACCATTTTAGCCCCCCCAGAGGATAAAATGGCGGACCATAAGAAAATTGATAACAGAGACTAAGTGTGACTTTATATTAGCTGTAGCATCTGATATAATCTGTAGGAGATATTAGAGTGTAAGAGATATAATATTAGAGCTGATTTAGCAAATATTTATTTAAATCCTGTATAGGGAAGTGACAATGTCGCACGTATAGGTGGAGAATTAACTTACTGTTCAGAAATAGATTGTTTACGCCATTCATGGGCACCGCGCCAACGCACACCTGAACCGTACCATATTCTTTTTGGCACTTATTATGATTTTTAAATGTCCACGTGATTTAAAATATTGTGTTAACTTTGAAATTTTTGAGGCTTCTGGCTGCGTACCGATTTGTATTTTAATGAATTCCATTCCCGGTTGACATAAGGTTAGCTGGTGCAAGAGCAAGAGTATGCTTTACTATTTTAAGAGATTTAGTAGGACTTTTTCATGACGTATATATAATATTCAGATTATTGACAGTTAAATAAGTTGCAATATTAAAAATGAGTCATAACCGTGACCTAAAAAACGTATCCGCAAGTGCAAGGGAAGAATAACAAGGACTATCCAAATTGGATATTCCCTGAACCAAGTTTTTATATGCGTCACTACTCACACCATTCTCTTTGTTTTACTACACTAACCACAAACCATACTGTTTGTTTAAAAAAAATACTCATAGATTTTGCGTCATTATTACGCAATACAATTTATAAAGCTTTGATATTTTCATGGAATTCATGATTTTAAATCTCCTAAGTGATAAATTATTTTAGCTTCAGTTGTTTCCTTTTCCCTTCTATCTGTACTGTCTCTTACAAGTTTTACTTTCTACGCATTGTCTTGTTTTTGTTTTTTTTTCTGGATACTAACATCTTATCATATTAGCAGTGACCTTTAACCTTGGCGATTTTGTATGTTTTTAATTTATTTCAAATTAATGTTGCCATTGTCGAGCCGAATTGAATTTTGAACGCACAATAGACAATTGTGTTTGTAGTCTCTTCATTATCTCTGGTTGGATCGACTCGTTCCTTGGCTACAACCGTGACTCAGGCTCATTGTTTCAACTCTAGCTCGTGATTTGAATGTCTCCTTTGACATTTGTGACACTCAATTTGTTATAGTTGTAATGGATTGTTTTCGCGCGTAGCCATGTTGCGTTAAATTGTAATCCTAATGTGTGTTTTGTTCATTAGCTAGTATCAACACACAACACACAAAAAAAATTTACGCGGCGTATAACTATTTAAAATGTTCTCTCTTTTTTATTTAGTTATGTGACATTTCTAAAATCTGTGAAGTTATAATTTATTAATATTACACACAGGTTTAACAAGTATTATTGTTTTTGTTTCTTAAAGACGCCATTTTTCGTTATGCTTAACCATTGAAATAAGACTATTGGTAATTCTCAGTTTGTAAGCCCATGCAGCAAAAGAATCGAGATCAAAGGTTCTTTCCGCACAGCTTCAGAAGGAATTCAACAACATGCTTGTATTGATTGCCCACAAGAATCCTTCATCACGGCTCTCTGAGCTGTTCCTCCCACAAGGCGCGATTCTGATCACAAGGGTCCTCTCGGTTTCTCTGAACACAAAGTCGCCGCTTTTGCGACTGTAGGTATTCAAAACTATTGGATTGCCTCCTAATTGTTGTCTCTGACTCTTACAAACGAGTATACGAGTGTATTAGATAGATGATTATTTGTATAAGTTGATAAAACAATCGCTTTAGTTCTTTTGCTTGTATTAGGTTTATTTCAATCGGACTTACTCTATCGCTGGTATGTATTTGCACAAAATACCTACACAATGAAACAACAACACAATATTCAGTGACAGATAAATATCGCAAACCACTCGAAAGATCCTTTGCCGCAATGATCGAAGTGTCTATTCAAGGCATGAATAAACCATAAGTCGGCGCGTATAATTTATGTATGAGGTGATCCAAGTCTGGTATCCGACAGCGCTAATTAGAATAGGGGTCACAACACACGCGATAAACCTTTGCAGCTTTGCCCGCAACAGCCATCTTCAAATGATTGATCTACGTACGAGTACGCTTGTATACCTTCTAGTTTAGGTTACGTTCACAAGCAGTGTTCTAATACGAAATCTAGGCGTAAAGAAGACGTGTTTAATACGTATCATCGAATCTATCGCAAAATATAGTTTGAGTTGTGAGCGAACCAGAGCCTATGTCGGACCTAAGTTTTCAGCTCGGTATGACAAATACTTGCATCAGCAAGTACGTAATTTATTTCCTAAGACCATCAGGTCTTAGGAGCAGAAGGCTATCAGTTCTTGAAAACCCCAAACACACCTCTTTAGGTGCCCGTCTTTAATGATTTGTAGATATCAAACTTTACGTACACAATATACTTATTAACATACTGCTCGGTAAGTTATAACTTATTGCTATGTTGCCGCAGTATTGTATTGATGTACTTACTCAGAAGCTTTAGTGAATATCAGGCAATGTTTCTGCGGTTGGTATGCGTACATCGATCAAACACTTTATGAAGTCAATCTGTCTTATCTGAACTGTTTACATTGACTCGTGTAGAGTCAACTGATAACGATGTTTTGCATTGTGATTCCTGAAACCGACGGAACCTTAATTTAATGAGAATTTCAACAAAGATATTTTTTCTTGGCAAAGCTCAAGTAATATCTATGTGTCACAAAAAATGTGAAGTCAATTCTGATAGCCCACAAACTTATTGTTTAAGGAACAGTTGACATGGAGTTTTTACCACCAACCAACAAGATAATGGGCCAAAAACCTCAGTGCCTGGTCGTATACCGGTTGTACTATAATAATTAATATGTTACTAATATTGTAGGTATATATTGTTAATTGGTATGAGATTAAAATTTGCGAACTAATAAGTATGTATGTTGTATATCAATCTCAATTTTAACAAACATTTAGGGCCTGTTTGACCACTTTCTGATAAAGTGCCTAATAGGCTATTCACAACTTTTTTGACAGATTCTCCATACTTGATCTGTCAAGTTAATTGGTGGATAACCCTATCAGGAAGTGGTGAAACAGGCCCTTAGAATTTGAATTAATCTGAACATTAAAGAGTTGTATTGGAACTTTAGATTTTAAAGTTTATTTTATAATATTTAACATTTACAAAGAAAGTAAAATTCATAGAATTATGTTTACCCGAAAATATTCTTGAAATTAACGTTATATTAAAGTAAATATTTACATTATAATATTATGTTGACATTATCAACTTCACTCAAGATAAGATGAATGATGATATCATCAGTACAGATTATTTATTTTTTTTTTTGTAACTGTTGACACCATTTTAGATAATTTTATTAGAATTTTTAAAACTTTCTCAAAAATATATTTTAATACTATTAAATTAAGTCGTTTCGCTTTGCTTAGATTTTAAGATTTTGATATACTGGCTAGCTGAAAAAAAAACATGCACCTATTATACTAAAATCAAATGATCATTTTATTTTATAAGATAAGAAATATATACAAATCAAACCACAAAACTGAAATAACTGAAATGTGTATTTTGTTAGTATTTTTGTCATACATACTTTGTTTTAACGAGCTCAGTGCAATATAACTTTCTTTGGGTAATTTTTACTGTCACAAGACTTGGAAAGCCTACAGAAATCATTAGAATGTGGAATATAGACTCACGAGGTCACAGATGTCATTATAATCTCATCACCGAGTGGCCACTATCACATAGGTCTTAGGTCGCCATATGCGGATATATTATATTCATTATTAACGTCAACAAATTCGCAAAGAACATCGTAATAGCTATTAAGAGTTGTAACGTCAATTGCACATTATATAGCGACTTGCAATTAGGTACAATAATGTGCTAGAATTCATCGAAAGTGACCTAAGATAGAACTGGAATTTTAAAAATATAAACAGACGCACGCGTACCTGACAACTATTAAATGTCAAAATGAAAGTTTAAAAACACAACAAAAACAAAACAGTAAAATTTAAGAAAAAAATAAATTCCTTTATTTTGGCCCTTAAGTCGGTAAACTGGAGTAAGTCAGTAAACCATCATAATAATTACTTATTCTCAGTGATTGCATAACACCTTTTTAAATTGAGTATAATATTTACCGTCCTGTTAACCTACATATTTTGTGGATTTTCTTCTTTGTGAACAGTGTTTGTTCAATAACATCTCGCTGTATTTTTACTTTGACTTTCGCTTATTGTTAAATATTTACTTGGTTTTCACTGGGGTTGTCTTTTTACAAATCTTTGTAGAAGAGAACAATCCTGGTTGTGCTCCGCATGCTTGATCACAGTATAGAAACGTAAGAATTGAAATGCTGATTAGGAGAAGATAAAAATACATAATTTTACGTTAGTTAATCTGTGACTTTTTTTCAGTAGAGTTTCCTTCTAGGCCATGCGTGCTGGTAAAGACCTATATCACAGCGTGAATCCAAAATTCTACGGACCTTCTACATTGTTGCTGCCGATAATTATCAATTTTAAAATTTTCTTCTACATTGTTTCTATGTTCATCGTGTATATTGTTTATCGGAGATCCTAGAGCTCGGTAGTCGAGTGTCCTCGTTTCGCAGCTGTTTACCCCCTTTTATAATTGTTGCTAACGAATATGTTTACGCTCCTGCGTTGTGCAATTGTCGATAACGGAGCGCCCTTCATACGTTATCGCCTCGGTTTACTTTCGTGTAACGTTTTTGTGATTGTTGCTTTTGGGTACTTTGATTCATCTAGTTGCTATTATGTAAGATTTGCGGGTGCATTATTGAAATAATGTTAAATTTTAATAGTCCCAAGCAAGATTTCATCACTTTTATCGACAGCAAACATGTCACATACATTTTTGTTTCAGTTATTTATAACAAGCATCTCCAAGCAACATGGCGATGCTTTAGTAACATTTGCTTTTGAGCTTCGTTATCGAGTTCAATACCAATTAAGCTAAAAGCTCAGTAATTTTTATCTTAGTTTCAATAAAATACTCCAAGGGCCTGTTTCACCACTTCCTGATAAGGCTATCCACCAATTAACTTGACAGATCAAGTATGGAGAATCTGTCAAAAAAGTTGTGAATAGCCTATTAGGCACTTTATCAGAAAGTGATGAAACAGGCCCTAAAATGTTTATTAATTTCTTTAATCTTTGAAAAGGGAATACCAAACGTCAAAGTCAGTTTCCCCGAGAGGGTAAGGATAGTAAGACGTAGGATAGTTTTTGGCACATCAAAGTGAGATAGAACATCTAGTATTACTTACTATAATTTTAAATGAGTACGTTAGCGTACTGTTCTAGAATGTAGGGCTCGTCGCAAGTTCTCGAGCGCGCGAGAAACACGAGGAAACCCAATTACAATCCGCTTTCCGGATGGGCATTATGCGTGTTTAACCTACTTAGAGGCGAGCATTACACACCGTAGGGCTTCCATTGGACATGTCAATTTTAAAACTTTTCTTACTCGATTAAACATTGATGCTATTTAACGACATGACATTAAAACGAGCGTGACCTAAGTGACATTTTAGGCAGAGTGACCACTTGAAGCAAAATGTATTTTATTAACGAGTGTATCAAATTACTAATTTAATTTTAATTGTTCAGAATAAGACCAAAAAACAATTGAGCTAGTAGTTAATGGTACCAATTTTGACATTTACAATTGCACTGACCACTGGAAATGTCAAAATTTACTAATTTTGAGAAGCAGCGTTCAAATGATATAATTGGTCTAAGTAATTTTTGACATTGCATCGATGAGTCAAAAGTTCTAAACACATGACGTGTTTCAGCTTTAGTTTCGTGTAATTTTGATGTAACAGGCTTGAATCGCTGCATTAATCATTTAGAAGCACACGTCATTAAGTTAGGATATACAGAAATATACAGTGATACAATAGGGAGGAAATTTGTTTACAGTAATGATATGGAATCGGAATGTCATCCACCCGCGTGAGGTCATAGCAGATGACATCATGGTATACCATGATGAAAGCATAACTATGACAGTAATTGTAAAATTTAATTCAAAGGAAACGGTACTTAATTGAACACGTTAGTGAATGAAGAGTTTCTTCTCTTATAATTTAAACAAACCTTGTAACTTACCTACTTCATAATTGTAATTTTTTTTATTTCTAAACATTTATCCATTCCTAAAGCCTCCAGTTATGCAAAAATACTCAATTTTGTCAAATTGTTAGTTAGCCTTTTCATCTACTTACGTCTTCAGTTGTTGACTTTAAGTTGCTACTCTTCGTTACGAATTGAAATTTTTCAATTTTTTAATATCTACTTCAACATTTTAAGTGGCACTTTAACTATCGGAAAATCGTTGCACCAAATGATGCCATGGGATTACATCATCATAGCAATGAAGGAACGGTAAATTTATATTTCATGTGTATGACCGTATGACCGGAAAGTTGTTATATTCGTGGAGTTGGAATAATTTACTATTTAGCGTGATGCACATAAAGTTTATTTTAACATTTTGAATTTGTTTCAATTTTTTGTGAATGTAAGTTGTAAGTAGTTATTTTATATACAAACTAGAAAAAAATAATGTTTTACAATGTCTACGATTTGTCTTAAGGGAGAAATATAGCTTATCATAAGTGATATTTATAAACTTCTAGGTTATACAATTTTATAGAGCAAAGAGGACACTGCAATAAATTGGTTGCTTGGTAAAAAACTCTTTGATTAATATCTACGTAGGCGTATTATTCAACAAGCACGACTTAATAAATCAAAAATCCACGACTTGGATTTATTTTAAATGCAGACCTAGTTTCATTAAAATATTTATAATACACAAAATTCTACAACACGTTTTAAAAACCACTTTCTAAACAGTGAATTGCATCATGTTCTAAATTGGGAAACTGCAGATTAAATTCGATGGCGGTGATGTCATCGACTGATCCTGTCGGGTTCGCATGTGAATTCGAAATTCGAACGAGCATGGCTTCATATTTTTTGGCCAATCACGACTCTGCTACATCACGTCATTTTTCAAAACGCTTCCATTGGTCAATTGCTGAAATTAGAATTGTATTAATTACCAGATTTCTATCATTAGGAATATTTATAATTATTCATTGAATTACCATAACCGGTCTGAATGGATAGTCTTCATAAGCAAATCATATTAAATTTAAAAATAACATATTTAAATGTTTATTGCTCGTTAGTATTGGTGTCAAGGTACTATTTTTGTAGGTATTATAATATTGACTTCCTCCGTTATTTCGTAAAAGTGTAATTAAGTAATTAAAATTTAAAAAACAAAAACATACCTTCTTCAAGAAGGAATTTTTGGTTTACTATCTATAATTTAAAGTATGCAATGATATTATCGTTAGGTCACATTATAGAATTGGCACTTGAACGATTTCCTTCTGCTCTGCGCTTGCACGATATCCCATTAACCAACCAACTTAGCACCTTGTTGTGAAAACTATAATAATCAATAATATCACCCTTAAGACTCTGCACTATTATAATATAAGCGTAAAATCTGTAAGTTTTCTATACATTGATGGAAATTATTGTGTGCTTAAAATATTTAGAATTTAAGATAATCCAAGTAAATTCTCTACCTAAAGGGTTATGAACCTGTTTATCAACTCGAATCATCAAAATTGTTGCTGTGTTGGTATTGTAATCGATCATTCCTATTTTGCGTGCGCTAACAGTCAGATTAAACTTAGTTGCCAAGTCAGCTTTCGTGGCTTTAGCCTATTATTATTATTCAAATAATATTTCTATTTCTGCAAACTTTCAAACTTGTCAAGAATTTGAACATCAGCCAAAATTTTGGAGCATATTTTGTGCACGCAATCGTAAAACTAATACGATCAGCACGAGTAAACGTGACACTTGCTGGCAATATTTATTTGTTTATACACTGGACGATAACCCGATAGTTGCTTTTATCACAATATTACGTTTACATAACACTGATATCTCCGAGGAAGCCACGGAATTGGCAAATTTTGTAAAAACTTCCACGTTTACTTTTTAAGTCACTTGAGAGTTTTTTTGTCGGAAAAAAGTTTATGTTTATGGCTTCCTAAAAGCCTTTTACCCCAACAAATGACATTATAGTAAAATATAATAACGAACTTTCTTACTTTTAAAACCGGATGTTTTTTGCTGCTTATTTAGAGTATTGCGCACGTTCTTGAATGTTTTATAATATAATTTTCGGTACTCTACTTAGCTCGTTACCATAGTAATTCACCATTGTTTTTGCCAAATAGACCGTACAATCATGACTTCTTTAAAATTTTAAGTGGCATTATAATACTCCTTTGGCATCGTAATGCTCTTTTGTTTCTACGATCGCCTCGATTACGTCACGCACCACGGCTCGCTGAGTTTTTATATTCGCGTCGTGGTACCGCTAGCCGTCCTGCTCTACTACACTGTTTAATACTACGACTATCTCCTTCTGGCGTTAGTGGCGACAGGCTGTCTGGTAGCGTCGAGCGGCCCGCTGTAAACAAAACAAACGCTGGACATAATTCTACTACTCCACGGCTCGAAGTAAAGCAAGTCCTGCGGTATTGGACCGTAGTGTCTCTCGCTCCACGAGTATCAGGGTCATTTACTCTTTACCGTTTCTTGGAATTGAAATGTGCTGCTTTATTCTGACTTTTATTGAGTATATTCACAAAGTCTACTTTACATAAATATTTCTTTGCGGTTCTACAAAATACAGAAGTTCGATTATTCCACATGTTTATGCGAAATTTAACACGCTTGCAAATTGAAACTTATAGTGTGCCAAGACCATCAACATGCTATTGAATATTTTACAATCGCCAAGATTTACCATGTGTGTTAGAAATAAATTTAGCATTACTTAATATCTGATTATGTGATTGCAAACGTAAACGTTCAGTTAGTTAATCTTATTGCAATTGCTTAGATAGCTAGGTTTCTAGAAAAAACATGAAATTATACAATATTTATATATTTATTGATAAAGGTGACGACGTCTATTCTTGTTATATTTTTATGCGAGTTTTTATAAATACAATATGTTAATCTCATTTCTCGTTCACAAGTGTCACAATATCGTGGTAAAAATTTTTGCATATAATATTATGCAATTACAATACGCGGTTGTTCTGATTGCTGAAAATAAATACAAAAATATTACTTAATTTGTTTGCTCGAATAACTTTTGACTTACCTTATTTTAAATTTATTTTTAGCTCTCTGAGATCACCTCATGGGCGTACTAAATTTGTAATGGGACTTTGTGGTGGTCTTACAGGTTTGTTTATAGTTTTTAAATTCTGGTTGCCGCTAGAGTTTTAAGTAAGTACTTACTTCAAATTGTAATTCAATTTGTTGTTTACGTTTTACTTGTTTGTCCAACTCCAAAGAGGTTGTTAGGCTTAGATTGTATTAGTTTTGGTGTATTGAAGATGCAGTTATTAAAATTTTCCTTTATCTGAGTTGTATTTAATTTGTTTGTCGCTTTAAGATTTATATAATTTTCCGTCTTCCTACCAGTTACCACAGTATAGCAATATTAGTCCCTACAGTAACGAAACGCCTTTGATGTCGCACGATGCCGCCACCGATGACAGGTACCGAGCAGATATGCCAGGGTTGCCACGAAACGGGAAATAAAATAAAAATAAAATATTGTGCTTGTAATGCAAATGTTATCATTTAATCTGTTTAATCAGCGTGTTATATTTACATATTATATCGTACTGCCAGATATTTACGTGAAACTTTATTTTTAGATGATTTTAGTTCTCTATTTAAAAATTTAATTAACCCATCAAGCCCCATAAGCTCACCGGTGAGCGAGACACAATAGAATAACAATAGATTTCCAAGGATCCATGAATCACGATCGAAGGATTAATAATGAAGACGTATTCGAAATTTCGAATATATAAAATATCCAATAATTAATCACATGTCAGCATTCCCCCAACGATAAAAAAAAGGTGTAAAAGAAGCACTTCAAAACCAGGGATGTCAGACGGAATCTTCGTTATGAATCATTTATCTATTTTTTTCCAATATATTTTACATTTTATACCCGAATTATGCAGTATAATATCAAAAAAGATAATGCAGTTCAAAATGATATTTCTTCCGTGCGTTCGATGATTGCTGCCCTCTATTAACAGTATACGAAATTAAATTATAAATTTTTTTCACTGGGATGCGACTTCCGACACAGTTTGTCATCAGTGTTCGCAGCGCCGGAGCGGAGTACAGGCGTACCAGTTTTCTGTCTCCGATACCAGTTTTCAGCCAGCTCGATACAAGGATTTCCAAGTGGCCGTCTTACATCCCTGTTCAAAACTCTTATTACGTGCGCGGTAAGGGCGGTCCAAAGGACAAAATGTTACACTTGGTGTGTGTACCTAGCTAGGTAGGTACTAGTTAGTTGTATGTAAAATGGTATTTGACAGATTTTTAATTTATTCTATATTGTTTCTCTCCTTGTTACACTTCTTACAACGTAAACAATAAAACAGAGATGCAAATAAATGCCGCCAAAGCCAACACAATATTAGTGTAAACTGTGAGCCGATATTTATGAAAATTTAACTCCTTTTTGTTTTTTGAATCAGATTTACATCCGTACACTGAACATTTATTGTAATATCCCATTGTTTATACGATAAGTTATCGTTTTACAATACAAAATTCATAGACAACGCGCCAACGTCACCCCTGTGGGCGCAGGTATACAAACTCCGCGAGTTTGTGTACGCGGGCCCGCGCCGCCCGCTTCCCCGCGGGTACCCCTCCGTTGCTCTGCGCAAGTACATTCGTTTCACTACTGTAGGGATATGTCATATTGCTATACTGTGCAGTTACTATGTATTAGCGCTAATCGATATTTATGTTTCTATGACCTACAGACTGTCTACAATGTCACCAGTTATCTTTATAGTTATGTATCCAACTCGGTGGGTTTAATTACGATTTACGATTCCGTTTTGTAGTGCAAATGTCGAAATTGGCGTCGATGTCGCGTTTGTACTGACTGGATGGCTTAATTTAGTTGGTGAAAAGTATTATTTTTATATTATTTGTCTCAAATCTAACATAACGTAAATTACACTATAAGTAGGTATGCTGTGATGTTCTCAGAATGTGCTCAGCGTCAGTGGCCAGTAGCTGAAGCGTGACGGATGACTTCCTGCCAAAAAATATTTTTAGTTGTACCATCCAATATTTTTAACTACCGTCTCTAAAATCTTTCTTTGATGGAGTTATTTTGTCGATGGAATAGTTAAAATTGAAATGCGTTTGGTGTTTCTTATGCAGCATTTCGTATCAAGGATAGGTTATTAATATTAGTATGATTAATGATAATAATGATGGTGTATGATAAATAAGCCAGCGTTAAGAAACACATAATACCGCCCACTTATGTATTTAACGCAGGCATTAAAACGGCACAAGTCACGATCGTGCTGTTATTAATGCAATTTGTCTGAGTATTGAGGTGCCTAATGATCAGTCAGGTAAAATGAAAGCTTAGCAGGTTGGCTTGTATCTTACATTTGATGATAAAGATATAGTGTGAACTATTACTGATGTAAGCTAATGTTGAAGACTTTATGTGATGCAATGCAAACTTAATATTATTATCATAAGGCTTTCGACTGCTTAATCTTTTTACCTCACTGTACAGGCGCGAACACCTGCACTGGTCACGACCGTCCGCCATATTTAATGTAAAATGGTATGCCATGTAAAATGGTATTTGACAGATTTTTAATTTATTCTATATTGTTTCTCTCCTTGTTACACTTCTTACAACGTAAACAATAAAACAGAGATGCAAATAAATGCCGCCAAAGCCAACACAATATTAGTGTAAACTGTGAGCCGATATTTATGAAAATTTAACTCCTTTTTGTTTTTTGAATCAGATTTACATCCGTACACTGAACATTTATTATAATATCCCATTGTTTATACGATAAGTTATCGTTTTACAACACAAAATTCATAGACAACGCGCCAACGTCACCCCTGTGGGCGCAGGTATACAAACTCCGCGAGTTTGTGTACGCGGGCCCGCGCCGCCCGCTTCCCCGCGGGTACCCCTCCGTTGCTCTGCGCAAGTACATTCGTTTCACTACTGTAGGGATATGTCATATTGCTATACTGTGCAGTTACTATGTATTAGCGCTAATCGATATTTATGTTTCTATGACCTACAGACTGTCTACAATGTCACCAGTTATCTTTATAGTTATGTATCCAACTCGGTGGGTTTAATTACGATTTACGATTCCGTTTTGTAGTGCAAATGTCGAAATTGGCGTCGATGTCGCGTTTGTACTGACTGGATGGCTTAATTTAGTTGGTGAAAAGTATTATTTTTATATTATTTGTCTCAAATCTAACATAACGTAAATTACACTATAAGTAGGTATGCTGTGATGTTCTCAGAATGTGCTCAGCGTCAGTGGCCAGTAGCTGAAGCGTGACGGATGACTTCCTGCCAAAAAATATTTTTAGTTGTACCATCCAATATTTTTAACTACCGTCTCTAAAATCTTTCTTTGATGGAGTTATTTTGTCGATGGAATAGTTAAAATTGAAATGCGTTTGGTGTTTCTTATGCAGCATTTCGTATCAAGGATAGGTTATTAATATTAGTATGATTAATGATAATAATGATGGTGTATGATAAATAAGCCAGCGTTAAGAAACACATAATACCGCCCACTTATGTATTTAACGCAGGCATTAAAACGGCACAAGTCACGATCGTGCTGTTATTAATGCAATTTGTCTGAGTATTGAGGTGCCTAATGATCAGTCAGGTAAAATGAAAGCTTAGCAGGTTGGCTTGTATCTTACATTTGATGATAAAGATATAGTGTGAACTATTACTGATGTAAGCTAATGTTGAAGACTTTATGTGATGCAATGCAAACTTAATATTATTATCATAAGGCTTTCGACTGCTTAATCTTTTTACCTCACTGTACAGGCGCGAACACCTGCACTGGTCACGACCGTCCGCCATATTTAATGTAAAATGTATGTAAAATGGTATGCCATGTAAAATGGTATTTGACAGATTTTTAATTTATTCTATATTGTTTCTCTCCTTGTTACACTTCTTACAACGTAAACAATAAAACAGAGATGCAAATAAATGCCGCCAAAGCCAACACAATATTAGTGTAAACTGTGAGCCGATATTTATGAAAATTTAACTCCTTTTTGTTTTTTGAATCAGATTTACATCCGTACACTGAACATTTATTATAATATCCCATTGTTTATACGATAAGTTATCGTTTTACAACACAAAATTCATAGACAACGCGCCAACGTCACCCCTGTGGGCGCAGGTATACAAACTCCGCGAGTTTGTGTACGCGGGCCCGCGCCGCCCGCTTCCCCGCGGGTACCCCTCCGTTGCTCTGCGCAAGTACATTCGTTTCACTACTGTAGGGATATGTCATATTGCTATACTGTGCAGTTACTATGTATTAGCGCTAATCGATATTTATGTTTCTATGACCTACAGACTGTCTACAATGTCACCAGTTATCTTTATAGTTATGTATCCAACTCGGTGGGTTTAATTACGATTTACGATTCCGTTTTGTAGTGCAAATGTCGAAATTGGCGTCGATGTCGCGTTTGTACTGACTGGATGGCTTAATTTAGTTGGTGAAAAGTATTATTTTTATATTATTTGTCTCAAATCTAACATAACGTAAATTACACTATAAGTAGGTATGCTGTGATGTTCTCAGAATGTGCTCAGCGTCAGTGGCCAGTAGCTGAAGCGTGACGGATGACTTCCTGCCAAAAAATATTTTTAGTTGTACCATCCAATATTTTTAACTACCGTCTCTAAAATCTTTCTTTGATGGAGTTATTTTGTCGATGGAATAGTTAAAATTGAAATGCGTTTGGTGTTTCTTATGCAGCATTTCGTATCAAGGATAGGTTATTAATATTAGTATGATTAATGATAATAATGATGGTGTATGATAAATAAGCCAGCGTTAAGAAACACATAATACCGCCCACTTATGTATTTAACGCAGGCATTAAAACGGCACAAGTCACGATCGTGCTGTTATTAATGCAATTTGTCTGAGTATTGAGGTGCCTAATGATCAGTCAGGTAAAATGAAAGCTTAGCAGGTTGGCTTGTATCTTACATTTGATGATAAAGATATAGTGTGAACTATTACTGATGTAAGCTAATGTTGAAGACTTTATGTGATGCAATGCAAACTTAATATTATTATCATAAGGCTTTCGACTGCTTAATCTTTTTACCCCACTGTACAGGCGCGAACACCTGCACTGGTCACGACCGTCCGCCATATTTAAATACACAATGAAGCTCCGCAAGTGCCATCTGGTGAACGCGAACAAAAAGCAATTTGTGTCGCGATTGTAACCAACAACTTACTTTGACAGCGAAGACACGTATCGTAATCGTAATCACAATTTATTTAAATAAGTTGTGAATATGCATTCTAAAATGGTAAATATATAGTTCTTACAAGTATTTTCGATAATGGTTTATTTAGATTTACGCGCATAGGTAGATTAGTGTGCACGTTTGAATACTGTTGAACTGACAGTATAGACACAGAATATATATTAGTAGTACCAAGTATACACAAATACTTAGAAATATCAATATGTGAAAACGTCTAAGTATATAATATTATAATTTATAAAATAATAACAAAAAGTATGATACCGTTGCTATTTTCGTATGACGTTAACATAATATTTGCACATCCATCAACAGATTTAACCTCGCGAAGATTAGGGAGTAACACGGACATTCTTATTAGTTATTTAGATAAATATTGCAGACAAAAAACTACAGTTATCGATACAACTAAATTGACCTGAATTCTTGAACAGGTTCTAAATTCTAATCTTACGACTCGACAAAAATTACATTTATTAAAGTCTGAACGTAGTAACTGTCAACGAAACATTATCTATTGAATAGAGACCTATAATTTTTATGAATTATCTAATATTGTGTATTTTGGTCTAGAATAGTCTTCAGACTGTAAAAATACACGTTTTTGATAGTCTTCTTCTCAATAATTTAACTTACAGAATTACTACAAGTGCAAAGTTAACTTTCAGAACACGATATTATTATGCTTACACCTCGTCATAATATGTATAGGGTACATTTAAAAACAAATATGTATGTATTTACAAAACATAACAAAGTTCAATGACCAATGTTATTTAAATCAGAGAAAAAACTCATATTATTCTTGGCTGTCTTCGATAATCCTATTAAAATTAACGAAAATAGCTACGTCGTAACGTTATGCCAGCAAAAAATTCACTCCCTCCCATGATGGAACATACAAATTCATTACTCGCTTTTTGTCGTGTTTTTTGTTGGAAATTTCATCGGCGGAACGAAACATGATAAACAAGTGGCTTGTAATTGTGATGGTGTGCGTTTGTTTTTGAGTTTGCTACTTGACTATAATTTTTATTTTGGCGTACCTACATTAGTTTTGCGTTATGTAATTTTTAGGGTTCCGTATCCAAAGGGTAAAAACGGGACCCTATTACTGAGACTTCGATGTCTGTCTATAGCTAGATGTCTGTCCGTCTGTCTATCTGTCTCCTGGCTGTATCTCAAGAACCGCTATACCTAGCTAGATGTCGGTCCGTCTGTCTATTTGTCTCCAAGCTGTATCTCAAGAACCGTTATAGCCAGATGTCTGTCCGCCTGTCTATCTGTCTCCAGGCTGTATCTCAAGAACCGCTATAGCTAGATGTCTGTCCGTCTGTCTGTCTGTCTCCAGTCTGTATCTCAAGAACCACTATAGCTAGATGTCTGTCAGTCTGTCTATTTGTCTCCAAGCTGTATCTCAAGAACCGTTATAGCTAGATGTCTGTCCGTCTATCTATCTGTCTCCAGGCTGTATCTCAAGAACCGCTATAGCTAGATGTCTGTCCGTCTGTCTGTCTGTCTCCAGGCTGTATCTTAAGAACCGCTATAGCTAGACTTCTGAAATTTTCACAGATTGTGTATTTCCGTTGCCGCTAGGCGCTATAACAATAAATACTAAAAACGAAATAAAATAAATATTTAAGGCGGGCTCCCATACAACAAACGTGATTTTTTTGGCCTTTTTTGCTCGTAATTAATAATGGCTAAAGGTAGGCGCATGAAATACTCAGAAAATCTTGAATTGTATTTGTATTTTAATAATTAATAATAAAATTAAATAAATATGTCAGGGGTCCCCCATACAAAAAACACTTTTTTTCCAGATTTCGCTCTATAACGGTACGGATTGAGATGTTCTCTATTTTCATGGTTGATGTTTTACTAAACGTACCTAATTACAAGATTACCATTTTTGCATGCAAATTAAATTGGCTTAGTAAATTATTTGCAGCATTCAAGCTTGTCGTAATTATCGTGGATAGTACATCAATTAGTAAAAAATTACACGATCGTTTAGTCGTATATGATACACTGCTTAAAAAGTGTGTAGACAAACTATGGTTCATTTGTGTGCGTGCTAATTCTGGTCGTATTAAAATTAATGATGCGATCAATTATTGTAACAGAGCCGATGCCATTGAACCTTTTCGATTCGTCACGTCATATTCTATTGCGTTGCAAACTTTAATATGCTCTGAAAGTTCGCGATCAGTGATAGCCGGTCGGCGGGCCCGCACTTTTTGCCGCGCATTGTTCCAAACGGGCGATGATGTCAGTCCACTAATGATATTATGCTCGCGGCGTTTCGATGACGTAAACAACTTCACGACTCTTCGTTGTAGCATCAAATTCTAAAACGTTTTTTAATGCTGCGAAACTATGTGGTTCATTTTGAAATTTACAGTTCTCTAATCGCAGATAAAAATTACAAACAAAAGCGTGTTTAGTACATATTATGTTTACGTTCAAATTGTAATCAAAAGATACTAGAGAAAATTAAAAGCAATCTTTTAAAAAAGTAAATTAGGTAGTTTCTGTGTTGCCTTAGACTTATGTGTTGGTCTGTCCCCACTTTAATTCAATTTGTAAGCTACCTGCAGATTTCATATTATTATGGAATTACTTCATAGGCATAATTTCGAGTCCAGACCGGTTGTTTCGTAATTTGTATATACATAACCGAGTGCTATGCTGGTGCAAAATCACCGCAACCGCGTATTAAAGTAATACGTCGCCATGAGCGTCCCGAACTGTATCCATCACGAAAATTATTGAAATTATTCAGACGTCGACTTCTTAACCTTCATTTTGTGTTCCTTTTTGGACGCTCCCAAACACAAATTGCGTTTGTCCGTCTTAATTCTTAAACCATTAAAAGATGCAGACAATTTTAAGCTCGTGAGTCAAGATTTCAAGAATTAAAGCAACGAAAGTCTTAAATTGGTTGGTTAGTTTTCTTTGTATGTGTTTATACTTTATAGCATTGGATTCATCAATGTCAATTTTTTTCGTGACCCTAAAACATCTTATGTACACTCCTCGTTAGCAAAAATATTTACTCCTCCGTGCTCTAGACGTACTACCTAGATGTAACAAACAACCCGGAATCTATACTAATATTATCAAAAATAAACCTAAGCTTAGTCATGCTAGACAAAGTAATAACTAATAAGTAGATAATAAAATTCAGAAATTATATAGCTTGCATGTTATATCACTTTAGCTGTGTATATCCTAACGCCTATAATAGAGGTAATAATTAATGGAATCAAATGCTAATAGCGACGTTCAAGGTTCTTGCCATCCAGCCGCGAAGTGTTTATGTACATGTTAAAATAAACTCAATTGTTTTAACTTTACCTTGTAACCTTAAATATTGATTCCGGGAAGCGAATGTGCACTTGGTTTTTGTAGGTTCTGATAAAGAGTTATAGTAGTGTTTTATATATTTTTGAGACTAATTTGGTTGAAAGTACTCGAAGCTACATCAACATTGTAAATGTGATGCCTGTCATTTCTTTGTAAAACGTGGTTCAGTGTTTTGATAATGCAAAGATAACAGAAACATATAACAGATTATAGAGATTTGAACAATATGAATGTTTTGTTAAGAATTTACTATCGATTTCCTTAGAAAACCAATAATTTACTGCTTTAAGTTATTGACGTGTTGATCTAGTCATTACGATTATATCCAGTAAGTTGTAAGGTCACACAGGAAACACCTGGTCATAGGTTTCAACACGTCACCCACAGCCATAATTTTACTTTACGACTTCCCTACACTGTCCGAACATGTTCCTTTCCGATGTCTTTCGTAACTTCGGATTTGCCAATCGCACCATAACGGATGATCTTCTAAGAATTTTGGCTTTAATTAATGTAAATAGCTGCGTTAATTGCATAGCAAGTTTTGACTACAACTTTCGATTGAGCTTGAAATGGAGAGCTGATTCCTTTTATGGGGTTTTGATTCACGATTTTTATTTTCCGTTAGTATCTTTGGAGCGAAACTTTGGAACCACCAAACAACTTACAGTTCACAGCATTCCATTTAAATAAGTTAGTGGTAGTAGTACTAGTTCGTATTTGTCTTGAACCCTTTTTCTGCTATAACTATCCTTTTCTTTCTAAAGGGTTACTCCCGGGTAACTCCTGTTTACCGGTTTCGCTCGTGAAATCGGTAATTACCTGGCAGTTGTGAGAAACCACGAGCGTTCCCGATTCCCGAAGCTCGGACACGATGATTTATATAATTCATCGTCTGCAAGTAAACATTTATCCCAGATGTCGGTTCGTAGGAATCGCTCCCGGATGAGCTGGATCCCGGAGCATTTAACGGAATAATAGACATTTCGTTGTTAGAATTGCTAAAAGTTTTTATAGTTCATGCTAAAGTGAATCTGTAAAAGTTAATTAGATTTTACGCTGATCCAAATTATTTCTTAAGAGTATTGTGATTGCAGATCGATTCATTTATGTTTCATTTAAGTTTAAGTTTCCACGATCGAGTTTAACGCAAATAGGCCTCAGAAACTACTTTCCTTAATTTTAAATATTACAGTACTTTAATAGTCATAATACAATTAATACAATAACGGCTATATTGAGAGTTAACAATAATAATTAATTACAAATAAGAGAGTCGTAGAAATATTTAATGCTTGATAAGCTAGATTTATCGGAGGATGCAATGTTTCAACGGGGGAAGAAAATTTATAGAGTCCGGTCATAGATCTACATACGATTTAAATAATATAAACGTCTTAACAATTGGAAAATATGGTTTCCTCCACATAATGATTGTTTAATCACTCGTAGCACCGTTTCCTTGTGATTAAGTTGTTTGCATTTGATTGATTTATTCTAGTCTGGTCATGGAGGACCTTAGGTGTTGCTGGAGATTAGTTTACTAGAATAGCTGCATTAATAGGTACTTCAGCATGTGCATTGCCTTTGCTTCGATTAATTATGATGTCATCATTGGCTTAATAATTGATTCTTAGGATTCAAATGGTTTTTTTCTGTTATTTATAAAAGGAGGGGAGGCCTTTGCGCAGCAGTGGGACACTGTAGGCTGATAATAATAATAATATAATATGTTTATTGTGTGATCTATCTATGTCTTCTTCTATCTCCTCCGAAGATTTTGTTTGCTGCAATTAATTTGATTTGAAATGTATACTGATTGTCTATGAAAATGCCTGTATAATTTTTCTATCCATATTCTATACGTGAGCATTTATGACAAACAAACAGGTGAAAAAAACAAAATTATCAACATCACGTAGGAGCGCGCACATTTTCCATTGCGATTGCAACGAATGCAATAATTTCTCAATAGCCATTTAGAAATTATTTTCTTCAAGCAAAAACTTACAACATGAAGCACCTACTAACATCCAGGAGCATTAAACTCTTAAATAATTATAATGTGTATAAATTATTTTATTTGCGTAATGTAATAATTGTATTAAAAAAATGTATCTAATAATTTTGTATGTTTTGTTTCAGGTATGTAAAGTTGGTGCAAATCTATCATTGGCCGAGATGAACTGATAACGTGATGTGATAAGGAAAGTATAGTATCTATTCTTCCATAGCTCTTAAAAATTTAAGCAATACTTGCACTTATTCGACTGACAACAAATTCATTCGACAGTTCGTGTAACCTGTAACATTTTGCATCAAAAACTGATTAAATCTGATTGATCATTATCGAGCCTAATTATAATTGGCGACATGCAACAAGTAACCGGTGGTCTTGGAGGAAACGATTTATTAGATTTATCACGGGCGCTCTTATTTTGACGCCGGCTTCCTCTCTTCAGTTACGGTCTCCCGACACTTGACATTATTCCCGGCTACGATATTCTTAGAAACGCACGCTTGTTTGTTACGTTCTGACGTCGATGTCACAGAATATAGATGTTGCGTTCATTGTTCATATTGCTCTTACCAACTTGAACGTTTTGCATCTTTACGTCTTTACATAGAGTCTTAGAACTTCATGATTAAGACTCGCAACACAAAGAGTACGTATTGCAAATTGAGCTTTGAATTCTACAACCAAAGTGTCACCGCTTTTTCTGTTTCGGTCTACAGTGCACGTAAATGCTGGTCATCAAATCAACTAAAATATAAAAATCAATCAAAAACCTTTTAATTTCATATAAATAAACCTTATTGGGAACCCTTCATGGGCGAGTCCAACTCGCAATTTTTAGGTTTTCCGTCTTCTACTTTGAAGTGTAATTAAAAACATTTCGTATTCGTGTCTTGTTTTAAAAATGTCGTATCGTCTTGAACTACTGTTCGCTGTCTCCAGTTTTAGCGACGAAAGTGTTCATTTAGCATTTCCCCCGTCCGTCGCTGATCAAAGGGCCGTTGCGTGGCTGAGCCTCAGACTGACGGGCGCGCTAATAGCTCGGGTTACTCGGTATTATTACACTGTTTTGATCTAACTACACCCGCGATAATGAGATGTACGACAGAAAGGCTCAAAGCGAACTTTTGTATGTTTTGGTGTAGCTTAGGTCTTTGGGCATCACGACTGCAACTTGTTAGAGATGATGGATGTGACGCTCTTTTATGAGTTACGCTGTTATTGTTAGATTTTTGTAATGTACCGGTACTACCATAAGGCGAGGAGAATGGAGCCTAATCAGTAAACCAAGCGTGTACTGTATAACTGTGAAAAACGATATTATAAAATTCACTAAACGGAACAAGTAATGCGAATTGTGGTCACTATAAAGTATAAATCTTTTAAATAAGCTCTAACTCGTTTATATTTCACTTTCCTTATAAAAATATAACTGAAACTCGACGAGGAAAATATTTACTGTAAATCGTCGGTTGTGTAATTGGTCAATCGTTATTCGTGCCAAAAACAATTTGGACGTAATTATCTTGGGAAGCCGCAAAATTTGACAAGTCCCATGGCTTCGAAGTATGTATATTTATATAGTGAGTAAGTAAAACACTGTTACCAAGATGAAAGGACACATGACGTGAGTGCGAGCGTTTTGAGGAGTACCTATAATCTATATTCGTCTATCAACCGCAAACTATTGACGTCGACAATTACAGCTTTGCAATCTTGTTGGCGATCATAGTTAACCATCATGACCCAACATTACAAAGTAAATGCTTCCAATATCTACACAAATGTCGCCACAGCTCAAAAGTTAAACACAAAAACATGTTCGGATGGTGCGTTCATCCTGTGCGGTTACATTTATGATCCCCGAGACAAGAAACATCCAACGACCTGACTTCAACCCGAGATGCAACAGTTTTATTTTTGGGACGCGGCGTTTGGATTACGAAGAAATCATGTTGGACTGTAGAGTTTGTTGCACAATATTCTTTCTATAATTCATAGCAAGTTTTGCTTATTTTACTTACAATCACCAATGTATATGATTTTTTTTAAATATAATACTAAAATGTCTCTCACACACTTGTTTATTTGCGTCTAGGAGTCATTTCATAGTGCTCCAGTGTGTGCGCAGAACATATGAGCTCTCTGTCTGTGTCGGATCGACATGACTGATCCACATGACTGGCGAGAGTTCAGGTGCAAGACCGACTTTACATGTCCATCCGACGCATGGACAAACTGTCAGATGATCAGCCTGCAATTTCCGAACCAAATTTAGAAACAATATTTTTCCAACACGGTAATCGAACCTACAATCTCCGAGTCAAGAGCCATATTATGCTCTAAAGTCTAAACTGTCTAAACCACTGGCGCGCTGAGACTACCTCCCATAATATAGCCCGGCTCTAAATGTTACGTAATCTTATAATTCGCAGTCGATTATAAATTGATCAATTTACAGGGTTTATATACTAATCACTATACTTCCGTGAATGACCCGCAGGATGGAGGAAGATGAATTATTGCACATCGAGGACGTGATATTTCACACATCATTATTGTAATATCATTGTAAAGTTTAATTAAGCGCATACGATTGCGCAATTGCGTTTTGATGAAGTGTCATCTAGCCTGAATATATTTGCCTTCCTTGCGCAACCCGAGTGGAACTGACGACCTCAACATATCGTATAAAGATTGAGTAGTGAAATATAGTATTTTATTATATGTTGCTAAATATCTAGTCATCAGTTTTATGTGGAATGCGAAGATTGCAGATTCTGCAAAAAGTCATTTGACATCCATTTTGTTCGCTCAGTTGCCTACTATACGATTCATTGTAACTCTACACCTACTTAGCATATTCTTGTTTACTTCGTTTTTTGGTTTTAAATTTCATATTTTGCTGCTACTGGTATTTTTAAGGAATGTAGTACATAGGTACTAACCGCGTTTTACTGTTTGTCGAATTACTTTATATCACATTTCTGTGTGTTTTAGTTACACAGAAAAAACAGTATTCTCCGAATAAGAAAAATAATCTTGCATGAAAGCAATTTGCATTAAGTCAAGATTATGGTTGCCTCATATATAGTGAAACTAATATTTTCTTACGCTAAAAAAATAATAATCTTAAACTGATATTTGAAGTAATCTTGAATTAAGACAATTTCCGATTGATTTAATATAATACGTTTTCTACCAAGAATTATTAGAATTCTTAATGTAAGTTGATAATTCTCTTGATGCAAGCTTAGGATGTATTTTCATTTTAAGAAAATATTGATTTCAATCAAATAAGAAATCACTTTATTAGAAATAATATATGCTTAATTTAAATAAGTACATAATTTTTTCTGTCAACAATAATAAATCTAGCTTGAACACTAACTTTACTTATTTAAAGTAGTGTTTATTTTAATATTAGAAAATTATATCCTTAGACCAATAACTAATATTTTAAATTTTAATTTATGCAACCTACGATAAAGAATAACCTTTCTTGTTTCGGGAAAAATATTTCTTGGTCTAATATTATTACTTTCTTTCAATAAAAGTTTTAAATGCTTGTGTTAAGTGGTTTTAATGTCTTAAAGGTACTATTAATAAAGGCCTATTTAAACCGGAGCGGTATCCGCTACCGCCGTGGGTAGCGGTATCCCGATGGGTACGCGATTAACGCGCTAATAATAAACGCGATTAAGGCGATAATCACGTACCCATCGGGATACCGCTACCCACGGCGGTAGCGGATACCGCTCCGGTTTGAATAGGCCTTGATACGGCTCAGGAACTCCCAATAGTCCAATGGAAGTTCTGGAGGCGTTTCCTGAAAGGTAAATAAAAGACAACATACAAGGAACAACAGAAAAACATATCAAATAGTGGTTTCTAAAACAAAATGAAGAGATGTTAATCGTATAAAAATTTATTTACTTCTTTTACATAAAAGACAAAAATTTTGACAAAAAAATTGTTTGTGAGTTTCATAAAATTTCAAAATACTGTTTCCTCCAACTGTTGATTGTAATAAGGTATGTAAGTCAAAGTCTGGAAAATATCTTGTAATCAGTACATTTGTTGTGGTATAAACTTCCTGAGATTCAGAACAGCTAGAGGACGTAGGTTTTGTAAAGTCTGTTTCACTCAATGACTCTGAACACTCATTAAATGACTCTGTAGGTGCCTGAAAACATAAAATATGTGTGTAATGCACAGTGGCTAAATCATGTACTTACATAAGTTTACCCTAAATAACTAGTACCTATAGATTGTCTTCATTGGCAAAGTTATTAAACAAATTATGAATGTATGTGTGACTAAAGAGCTTTAATATTCATTATACATCCTGCTGCATACAAAAAAGAATAAACGCTGCCCAGTTGCAGATGCAGAAGTGCACAGCACAGTGCAAATGCCAATGGATTTCACTTACATGAGCTGTGATAATTTCAGCTAGCTTTATCCGGGTCCCAAGATGAGGGCAGAGTTCCTTGAGGTGCTCTGGAATGAGTTTGTAGAATAACTCTGTTGTTATGCCATTTGCTGCAATGTAGAACCGAAATGATACATTTAAGTAATCTATGACTTAGCTTAACGTACTCAACATGGATATGATTTTTGATGAATTTTTGCATGGGTGGGTGGCACTTCAACAATACTATAATCAAAGGCTGGCCAGTAAAATCAATGCATACTTACACACAAAAACTTCTACTTATTACTTCTGGAGAAATATTATTTGCCTCGAGGAGAGTAACTACGTTGTTATTTTCGTTCATTTTGTTTTACAAATTACCACTTAACCCGCACCACAAGAGATATTGCGTATATATTCACCTCAAATTAACACGTTTAGTTTCAAACTGCACAAACAGGTTTAAACTTGTTTAGCTTGCTTTAGCATGGCGCGTGCGCACTATCGTGGCGTCGCGTCGGTAGACTCGGTAGTCAATAGTCATAACTCATACCAAAAAAAAAAAAGGTAGACTAGAAGTAACTTGTCATTAAATTAAAATATTTTTAACTTTTTCTTAAACTATATGTATTTGAAACAAGGTAATAATAAAATTTTAAGGCAAAACAGGATTTTACTAAAAACAAGATTTTATGTCATTAGTTTAAGATATATATTTTTTAAATTGCTCTAGATATGATTCAAGGTAATAATTTCTTCATTGGATGAAATGTTTCATTGTGTTAAATAAACTTACAGTTTGAAATAAGTATTTCATTGTATTAGAGCAATAAAATTTGAACTTCTTAGGTTAATTTTACTTATTCTTCAATTAATTTTTTTTTCCTTGATTGTAAAATTGCAACAAGAAAATATTTTTTTCATTTCGAGACTGCCATTATTTAAAGATGAATAAACATTACTTGTATTAACACAATTTTCCTTAAAATAACTTAATATGTCAAGAAAACTATTTTTCTTGATTCGAGAAATCCTTTTTATCTGTGTAACGTTACTAACACTAACGCTCGTTGATAGACTATGGGCCTATGCTCATTAATTTTTAAATTAAAATCTAGAATCTTTAATTTTATATAAAATCCAGTCTTATTTTGAAATTTTCAAGAAGACTAGATCGCTGATAACAAGTACCAAGGTTTTCACCTTGCCGAAAACCTTGGTACTTGTTCTAAACACGTTGGTTAGACTTCTCTTTTTACGTTATTAATCTTTTTACGTCTTATGGGCAGTTTTTTATGGTATAAATCTGAAGTTGTATAGAAGACCAACAAACATTAGTTGGTCTTCTATTTTAACACGATATGCAACGGTTAAATGCAAAGCTAATCGCAAAAGGGCGTGAGAATTCGCCCACGCCGACAGCTACTTGTGTCATTGATAATCATAGATTATATTCGCACGATTGCCTCCGAGAATATTGAAATATGAAACTTTGCGACCAATGATACGGCACTTCCAGGTAATTTGTTTACTTGTTGTCCTTGAAAGAAGTTAGTTTAGACTACACTCCTTTCTTAAACGGCTGTCCTCAAAAAACTGAATAATTAAGCTATAGATTAATTTCGTTAACCCAGTTCTAATATTTTAATATATTAAAATTCCTTGTTTGATTTCATCCGCATTCTATCAAGAAGTATAATGGTAATAATCTTCATCGTTTGGAACTATAGGCTTTTGGAGTTTGGATCAATGAAACCTCGTTAAACGTTTTTTTTTTTTGACATTTCATAAGAATATAATTTATCTAGGAGAATGTATACAGTTGACAAAAATAACAGAATTGGGGTACGGTTGGTTATGTTTTATCAAACTTTGCTCAGCGTCTAAAAGCAGGTAATTTATATGGGCAAGCTAATGAAACAGGTTACGAGATGGTTGCAACACCCTCTCGCGCGCTCACGCCATACGCTGCCATGTGAAATAACTCCAATGTAAATTTGCCCGTGTCGTCATCATACTTTAAGACTTAGGCATCATCGTCAGCTAGTGATGAGTGAAAAATGAAAATGAACATAATACTTACAATCATTCTTGGTATTTGTTTGTAGCAAGACAAGATTTTCTTTACAAAAGCCATTACATGTTTTTCTGGAGTATCGTCTGAATATAAAATATCTTGAGAAGATCGTTTTGTTTACTTATGTTAAAAAATAAGTACCTACCTTTTAGGTGATAGTTTTCTAAATTCCAGTACAAATTGGGTAGAATTTAAACATTCATTGATACATATTTGTACTCATTGTGTTCGTGGAAGTTACTAGCCCAGGTGCGAATTCCTCACCTTAGACGACTCCATAATATGACTCCATCGTAATCAGACACTGTCATCGGTCGGTTTCTGTGATATGTCCAGTTCATATGCAGTTAATAAAACTTGATGGTATAAATAAATGAAGTTGCTTCCGTTTGTGACGGATGTTTGGGAGTTTCATACGCTAAGGTTGTGTAAGGTTAGGGCACCGCCTTTTAAAACCCTATGATCACTATAAGCCCTTTACCATAGAGGCCTAATATCGTCTAATAGCTTACAGCGAAAGATGAGCTCCAACTTATGGTCCATCAATTACGTTCGACTAGGTCAGTGGGCGGATACGTATCGACTTTGACGAATCGTATCCGTGAATAAGCCCTTCATCGTTCAGTTTTAGTGTCCATTACAGTCAGCTTACAAGCTTCGATCTATCTTCAATACGAGGCTAGTCACAAAACTTTATATAACATAATGCGTTTGCGTAAATTAAGAATTTTTCGGGTAAAATACATTTTCTCACAAAAAGTAGTCTATGTTCTTCCCCGTGGTCCACTCCAGTCCTTTTCACGCCCCAACAGCTATTAAAGTGATGTTGCGGAAATTTGGCATGGCGGTACTTTGGGTTCCGTGAAAGGACATACTTTTTATCACGGAAAAATGTACGGTTCACGCGCGATAAACAAATTTTGGCTTACCGGAGTTGCGGGCGTCATCTAGTATTGTCAATTATAAGATGCGGGAATATTCTCACGTAAAAGTACCGCAACCATCCAATGAAGAAAATAAAACATTTTCCAGTCTTTTGTAAATAATGTAATAAGAGCTTCAGATACATGTTTGGTTTATCATTTATTTTGATCGTAACCTGACTTCTCTGATCTACTTCCAATCCAGATATGCCTTTTTAATCTAGATACGAGTGGATATAAGATGCCAGTAATATAATTCAATATAAAAATTATTGAAATTGCTTTGTCACAAGTAGGAATAGGTGAGATTTTACGTTAAAAAGAAAACAATATTGTTATTCCAAAAATAGAATTTAAATTGTGTTAGCAAAATATGACAGGATAAGTACTACAAATAAAATTGTCAGGCAGATATTTGACAGGGGCGGGTGTGGCGGTTGCGTTGGAGAATAATGATGGAAGGTTGCGCCACAGAGCAGCGCGTGCGCTATGTGGGAAATTGCCTTGCGTAAATACGGTAGCCGCCGCCGCCGACGGTGTTAAAATTAACTGCGCCCGCGCCGATACGAACAGATTGCTCCTAAATCAGGCTTCCGATAGCTATCGCTTCTGATATCATAATACCATTTTTGTTTAACCCCCCCACGACTTTCCCTTTCGGATTGAATTGTAACAGCCCTTTATTTGCGGTAGGTAGCCAATTTGTTTGAGCTGTGAAGTGCTTCTAATTAGATGAGTTGCATCATTTTCTCGTTGTATTTGGGATTGTAATTCTTAGAAGTAACTAAAATTCTTAGTATTTTGGCGTAGGTACGAGTGGTGAATATGAATAGCGCATTCGTCAAGGTTTGATTGTTAGGTATGATTATTATGTAGTGAAAATATACTATAGTAGGCTGATAAATCATTATAATACCTTTTCATTTTGAATGGTTTCTACCTTACTTCTAAAAATTTGCCTAAAATCTGTTTATAACTACTAAACACAATATTACTTGAGAATCAGGGTACAATGGTACTTCAATTTCGTTTAGCTCTACGTATTCGTTATTATATTGGCACGACTGCAGGTTTTTTCTCAATAGGTACCTACCGTGACACTGCAGATTGTTTGCTTTGAGGAAAAATGTGTTTCTATATTACCGTCATATTTGTTTTGCTTTTGAAATGCCACCAACGCGCAAAAAAGCTGTGTCCAATCAAAATTGCTCCAATGATTGATTATTCGATTTTCAATTTTATAAAATTCAAGCTTCTTGATCGATCGGGTATCTCGCAACTTATGGGACTCTTGCAACAGAAACTTTTTAATAGTGCTCTATCATACGTTCCTCGATAATTACGTGTCTAATTGCTCTCGTAATATAATTTCTTAGAAGCCCTCGTAGGACTCTCGTCAGGAAGTCGGGAGCGATCTTCTAAGAAGTTGTCGTGTCGCCATCCCTCTTGAGTCTTGGACAATAAGAGCGACGTCACGTGCGATATTCGCCACGTTAATCTGTATCGCCTTCCGCGTGCTCGACGTCTCCTCGGCAGCTGTGTTCCCAGAATTGGCGAATGTTGGCAACACTATTTTGTGCAGTTTAATTAAATCGCGTTTTGTACCTACTTTCTTTTTTATTTCTTTGTTTTGTCACCCACTTGGATTGTTGATGCGGCAAACATTTAAGGATTTGGAATAATGGAGTTTTTTTTGCTATTCCTTTTTACTTTACGATTGGAACGCCTGATCATCAATAATAAAAATAAATGACGAATGTAATTTGAGACTTACGAAATATATTTTGAATTTTAGCAGGTGTTCCACATTAATTTTAGTGGAATGTGTAGGCTTCGGAGTTTCTTATCGAGTTATGTCCTAAAACGTATTTCGAGATATTATCTTAAATAAATACATTTGATTCAGCTCGAATAAATTCTCGCTGTGGCTGTAATTATAGTGGGATAAATTATGATCGTCGCATTCAATAAACCGCAGCACACATTTCATGGAAAATTCTAGATATAATTGGATAGATTCTGTACATACTTGCGGTGCAAAAAATGCTTTGCGTCACTACACAGCGTCTTGCTTTGAGTTTTTTGTACCAGTTGGAACGTAGTCCGCCGCGGGGCCATTGACACTAGTTCCACTTTAGGGGATCCTATACTATGTACAACACATGTGACTATTGATCGCGTATTTATTATTCATGTACCGCAATAATGACTGGGTAGATTAGGAGGCAAAAAACCAGCTGTTTTGTTTACGTCGCTCTCTTTGATTTCATTAGCAATTGTTATGAATAGGATGTTTTTCCTGCTCCTGTTTTGCTTTTATTAATTATGAATTAGATATATCTTTGCAAATAATCTAATAGAATATAATAATCAAGTAAAATTCATCAGAAATAAATTAAATTAATTGAGATAATCGTATTTTTAATTATCTAGTAATACTATATTACTCGTATATCCATAACATTTAACTCAATATTATTATCGTAAACGACATGGCAAAAGAAAATATTTTTCCTAAAAAGAATATTTAAGAAGATATAATAGACGTGAAAACTACGGTATCAGGTAGGTTATATATACAAATTACAAACATAATTGGATTATGAACGTATGTTGTGAGTGTGACTTGTGAGTCTCATGTAAGAGACCACGCATAGAGCGACTAGAACTTTTGGCTTCCGAAGTCATTAAACTTTCCTCGTACGGCTATCTTCGGGCATCATCTAAGAAAATCAGAAGCGTGGTAGGCTACTGTCGCCAGTGTGACTGCCGAGTCTCCAGCATGTAAATCAAGGTGTAAGTCGTACGTGCTCCGGATATACGTATAGATAGTACTACGGTGAGCGGATATCGAGCGCGGCAGCACGCGGCCGCGCGCCCAGTCAGAGTGCCGCCGCGCCGCACGACACACGCGCACGCACGTGCAGCCCTCCGTAAACAACGCGGACGATGTCCATTTGCATGTACCTGTTCTGCCCGTGGTTCTTCCTCGTCGTGTACCTCGCGTTCCTCATGCTCGACGTGTGACGCTCCCCGTAGGAGAACACTGTGAACACTGCGCAGGCGCGCCGCCGCGATCGATACTCGGCACCGGCGTCCGCTGTGTAGCGCGGCGTACCGGCGGTAGCGGTAGCTGGCATGCGGGGCGGTTGGCGACGCTGAGCCAGCTCGTCACGATCGCTCCGCACGCGTCGGGCCCGCGGCCGCCGCCCGCCATGAGCGCGGCCGCGCCGGATGTGCGCCCGCCGGAGACCGCGCTCCCGGCTCTGCCCCGGATCAAGCCCGAACTGGGCCTCAACGATGCCACCCTTTTCGCGGTCTACTGCTTCATCAAAAATTTCATCGGGTGAGTCCATTTGATTCGCATATGTCCGAGAGCATCCGAGGTCCAGAATGGCCCCTTCGGCCCGACCTCCGAACTTATCGATTCGTTAGCCTGCAGCCAAGTTTGTGTTGGCAGAATGCTAAAATATGTCGGAATTTGTGCGTGAAATGAAATGTTGGTTTTACTTTATCTAATTGCAAAAACGTGTAAACATAAAAGTAATTTGTTATCAAAAGATTAAATTAATCGATCTTGATAAACGTACCTGAAATAGAGCTTGAGCGGTGAACTAATGACATAACCAAACTCTATACTGATTTGTATCTATATGTGACAAACTCTCTCGGTGATCTAAATTCAATAGAAAATATCCTAATTCACTTAGCATTTTTATGTATATATATATATATAGCAGAATACATATTAGTTGGTAGAGCCAAAAATATCAGCATAATGTTTAATAATGTTTAGAAAATCTCCAGGTTGAGTCGTACGCCGCAGTACGTCGATACATTTCAGTAGTCCGCCATTAGCTAATATTGAAGCAAACTTCAGGAATAATATCAAAATTTTGTAAAACTGAGCCGTGAATTTAAGGAGATCCTCCGCAAGGAATATCCATTACAATTAGAACATTAACCAATGAAAAAATAGAATTTAAAATTTTTATAAAATCAATAAACATGTGGTTACTAAGCAAAACCGTGTTGGTTGAAAACATAAGATGTCTGTGATAGGCATGGGTGTGATTTATGTGAACAATAAGATGTAAAAACATGAAAATAACATACGATAACAATATTTTTGTAAACACAATGACAAATTCAATTGTTATTCTTTTCGTTGTATCTTTTACCTCATGTGGTTCGACCTTGGTTTCGCCGGTACTGAGCATGTGTTATCAGTTATCACAATATGTTTACCAATATACCTACTGTGCCCCCTTATTCTAGTGACCTAATTTTACATAAAATATATTTATTATGTAAATTGTATTTCGTAAGTTCGGGTTAACTCTCTTTATGCTCAGTATTTAATCTCGTAAAGTTACTTTATTCGCCTCGCCGCTTTAAATTAGTTGATAAATGATCGTAGATAGAGTATAATTACTAGTTTCATGCATTATTGTAGAATTTATAATTATTATTGTAGGTAAGGGTCTGCGTAATAAAAATGATTCATAACTAGGGGTGATTATATTATCCCTCATTCTGTGCCATATGGTCATTCTTTGTATTTGTTAACATAATATAGAATGCGATTCATAAATTAAATTTTAAACTAAAACTTAAAAGCTCGGACATGGTATCATAATCTAAATCAAATTCTTTAAATACGAATACGGTTTGCGAAGTATTAGTCTGTATTATCTTGTTATTTTTCTCGCTTAGACTATTTAAACCTATTTTGATGTTTACAATGGATATGTTTTAAATCCTAAAGAAGGAAATCCATAGTTTTTGCATTTTGAGTGCGTAAAAATCAAATTGCTGCGCAACCGAGTTACAGGAAACATCTAGTAAACAATAAATCTGGTTATTTCGTAAACAAACTAAAATTAACCTAATCTGCCATTATGAAGTATCAAGTTCAAACTCACATACATTGCAAAAGTGTTTTTATTGCATGTCTCGTATTATAATTGCGAAAATTTGTATACATGGCTGTTAACCATTTACATAATACAAAACACGAACGAAGTAATTTCAATTTATAATATTCAGAGCGTAGTATAACAAATGTTATATTTAATACAATATTAACAACTTGACGATAAGAGCTGCTTATAGTTGTATCGCAAAAGTATACAGTAAGAGACCTTGGTACGAACGTAATGACATGCCCACGCCTATATTTGCTAACCTTTATAAGGTGATACATAATTCAAAACCTGATTTTAAAGCTATATTATATTTGAGTCCGAAAACTCGCTTTGGCGAAACTTGTTAGATAAGCCAAGCTGAATTTAAATATTTTGACAAAGCAATAAAAGTGGTTTCATCATAATATGCAAAATTTGTATTTTGAATATTGCAAATTCTATTGATGAGCGTAAACAAAATTAGAAATTGCGTAGAAAAAATCATAAAGTTTAAAGAGAGATGAGAACAATTAGCAAAATTGTTGTGATATTAAATAAGCCTAAAACCAGCGCTTGTATTTTTAGAACGTACTTGAAACAGAAAGGTAATTTTAAGACAAGCTCGGATTAAGTTATAAAACATCAATTTAAAGTTAGTTGGCTAGTCAGAATAATTTATTAAAGTATAATGACCATTTTAAATGGTAGAAACTTTTAGCATATTTTGTTAATCAAACTTGGTCTTCTGATTGTTTATAGGTAATTATGTTTCAATATACGTCTACTACTAATCCACCAATTAGAATTTTCAATGTCGCACTAGTATTTTACAAATAGTAACTCAAAGGCGTTGTTTATTTGACAACCCATCGTTTCCTTAAGGCTATGAATTATGATTTTAATTAATTAAACGTAAACGTCTCAAAAACCGTTGCAGAGCTCTTTCTATCTAGCCGATTGCATTGACCGACTTGGCAGTTGGTCGAGTGTTTCTATTCGTTCTTTGCTGATCGCATTTGCAATTAACGCGGTGGGTATACGTTTTGCATATCTAAACACATTGACGTCCTATTTACTATCGACTAGGTCAGTGATATTTCAATGATGATTGCATGTGCGTACAAATATATAATTTTCCATAAGCTTCAAGTATCTATAATTTATAAAGCCTAAGTTTTATGCATTTAACTCGTCCTGCTAATACTTGTAGCATCAAATACGTTCCAAATCAATTCTGATTGGATCAGGCGTGCTCAAGATGCATCCTTTGCTTTGTTCCAACTATCATCACTTTCACAATAACAAAAGGGAAAGCTATTCTCCCTTGCGGTCAGATTAGTCGGAGTTATCGGCCAGTATTAATTCGTTTTGTTCATTTCGTTTCACACTAATGGTTTCGCGTATTGCGGCTTCGCCCTCATTATACCAACCCCACAATCTCTCATTGGACAATTTAATTTTACAGATTTCTCTCTATCCTTTTCCAGGTTGTGTAATATGTAGATGTGTTTATTGCGTAACGTCAGATATCATCAACATCACGTACAACTGATGTTATCTCGATATCATCACTGTGGTCGCTTTCATCGCTTTGTGCTTCACGTTTGTTATCTGCTTCGTCAGTCTTGTCACGTCGTATTTTAATTTTTACGAACTGATTGACAGTTCTTAATATTTTAACTGTACGCAGAACTATAATAATCTTACTACTGTCAATATCTATGCAGATTAGAATAGTTATTTGGGTAATCCGATAACAAAAATAATAATTAGCTTATCCTTTGCCGGTTAGCACTGTGTTTATAATTTCGACAGTCTAATTTTATTTTTGAAAAATTATTGCTTTTTAGTTTTTTTTTTTATGAAATAAGGGGGCAAACGAGCAAACGGGTCACCTGATGGAAAGCAACTTCCGTCGCCCATGGACACTCGCAGCATCAGAAGAGCTGTAAGTGCGTTGCCGGCCCTTTTAAGAGGTCATAGGGTAATAGGGGAGGGTAGGGAAGGGAATAGGGTAGGGGATTGGGCCTCCGGTAAACTCACTCACTCGGCGAAACACAGCGCAAGCGCTGTTTCACGCCGGTTTTCTGTGAGAACGTGGTATTTCTCCGGTCGAGCCGGCCCATTCGTGCCGAAGCATGGCTCTCCCACGACAAAAAGTTAAAATATCTAAACAATATTATAAATCTGAAGAGTTGTTATGTTTGAACGCGCTAATCTCAGGAACTGCTGGTCCGATTTGAAAAATTCTTTTAATGTCCCATTTATCGAGGAAGGCTTAATATATTACAAGCTAAGATCAATTGGAGCGAAGAAACAGAGGAAAATGTGGAAAAAACCGGAAAAATTATATGAAATTGCTTGTTATCTTACTACTAGAGCAATTTTTATGTTTTTTGGCACACATGAAGAATAGACCACGTGAAGGGACATAGGCTATTTTTTCGAAAAAGTGTACAGTTTCTGCGAAATCCCCAAATTAACCGAGCAAAACCGCGCGGAACATCATCAGTATTAAATATCAATGGTCTCATTAATTAGTGCTTCCTGTGTGGTTTTATAAATCATTTGGGACATTTTATGCTTGACTTCAGAAAACCCATCAATATTTTCACACTGTCATTGTGCGTGCTATATTTTCATCTAAGCTTACTTTGAATAATATCCCTTTTAAAGAACGTATCATTGATTTAGTGAGAAAATAATAGTCAGCTGCATGCTGTCAAAAATATTTTCTTCATTAGCTCCCTAGCTTAGATTTGCTAGCATGAATATGTTGCGAGTGACTGTTCGTGTCGTTTAGTCGTGTTCAACAAAGCCTTAATGACGGCTTCCGTCTTCATTAGGGCTCCACCGTAGTTCTTGACAGCCGCCGTTCTGACCATATCGACGGTTACGTTGTCATTATGTACACTGGTGGTCGATTTGCGAACGGTTCCCGTCTATCAGCTGTCGGGTGTCTCGCAGCGATGCGTTGCGATACCACGGGGAGATAGTGCGTATCATTACTGCACGTAACCGCGTTGCGTAAGTTGCGTAAAAGCGGTGCATATTCGCACTATTATATCATTAGATTTGACTAGATTAATCGATATGTAACTATTAGGTTGCTAAGTACGAGCGTGGTTTATTATTTAATAAATTGTAGACCTGCCACGGCTCAATAATTATGTAGGCTTTGCCTGACAAGTGACCTGTTTTATAGGATTTATGTTGAACCAGAATAAAAACTTGTGAACGGACTAAACAGCAATAAGGCTGAGTGAAGAAAACTTTTTAATGTGACTATGTTCAGTTGAACCTTGCTAATTTTTTATGATAAAAATTGAGATAAACTCTTCAACTAATACGTAATACTGATAACTCTATCTAATTGAATAACGAGCGTTGCATAATCGTTATCTGAAATTATTCTTATACGTTATGTTGCATGCACGTTATCCGGCATCACTTTTAATTGAAATGCATTTAAAAATACGTAAAATTAATTTATTTGACTTTAAGATTTTTCATAGTTTTTTTTTTGTGTCGAAATAACTTTTTACTTAATTATGTAGATACTTCTGTGTCACTTTTGCATGCAATTAGTTTTTATAAATTTTAGTTTTTTACCTAAATAGCTTTTAGATTAGAAACGTAGAATTTAAATGCAACGTAACATTTTCGATATCGTATCATTGTATTTGTTATTAACCTAGTCAGAATAGAAGCTTCGAAAGTCTTACATCCCGTAGCCATGTATTTTTTTTCAAATTGGGAATTTTAAATTTCTCCAAGGTCACAAAAAGTCGGCACATTTAAATTGCATCCATTCAAAAGTTTGATTGGCTCGATGTCTCGTCTTGCATATTGATTGACGTCGCTAGTATCTACGCCGCCACCCCTCCGAAGCGCCCTATCCACAAGGACGCACGCAGGGAACATGGATTGGGCGCGCAAACTCAGTGTGTACACGGGTCCCGCTCTGTCAGGTCGCGTACTGACCTCAAAACGCTCCACAAACGGGTGAAAGTGAATCAAAAACAGTGGATATAACTGAAAAATTATCACCAGCCGCTTCGGACGTCGGTTGTTAAGCTTGTAATAATCGTAAGTACCCAAATCGAACTTCTCGACCCGAGGGAATAAGTAGGTCACACTTCCGCGTCCTCACTTGGAGGTTGTTGTTGTTCGTTTTGTTGTAGTAGTGGATACTACTGCAGTATTCCCGCATTACAATAATTTTGCCTGTCATTCTGTAATCATCTCAATTACAATTAAACTTTTTTTAGGAAGACTTCAATATTATTAAGCTTTTTAATGGCTTAAGAAGGCCTTGACTCTAAATAGGCCGTAATTGACTCTAAATAGGCAAACAATAGGCCGTAATTAGCTGTTGAATTACTTTTATGGAAATTTAAAACCATTTTTGTAACTCAAAAGTATGTTTATATTACTCTTTAAGGTCATGTAAACAATTTTATGATGCATTGTAGGAACTACTCTACTAGTTAAAGATTACAACAAGGCAGTTTATTTGTGGATGCCTATGAGTTCATTAGCAGAACGCTCGAGGTGGCTGTATAATAAAGTTAAGAGGAAATTGCCAAGACTTCCTCTCCGCATTGTGCTGCAGTCGGAAGCATTAGTCTCTGCGTCTGTCGATTACGCTCCGATAATCTTGATATTCTCATTTCATAGAGAAAGCCTGACCATAGGATATTACTGAGTTAATTTATCTCTGAAGCATACAGTGTATTTACGCAACAACAACTCTTATACAATTTTCTGATATAGATCATTACGGTCATATTTGCGTACAAATTGAGATGAATTGTGACTGCAGATGAATGTATAATTTGGGCACATTTTCGCATTTAGGTTATTTAGGTTATATCTATGTGATTCGCTTCGGAGAGAACTATAAACTACCCCTTAACATTTAAATGTAGGACAGTGATTGAATTACTTTTTACGTTCACGATTGGTTTCCTATTTCCCTCCCAAGAGAAGGAACTGAGATGCTTGATAATTACTTTAGAAAATGTATATCTACACTTTAACTAGTCCCTCTAGGTCTCATATTATGTAGACATATTTGATATCATTTAAATAACTAAAACGTCATCGAACAACATGTGTACTTTGTTGTTTGACGACAAAGTTTTAGTTTTAATGTTGGAATGCTGTGCGTTATTCAAAACATGATGTGCTCACCCGTCCACACTTCCTGTCGGGTGTGTCAGGTGGTACTATTTCTACCGCGGGCGGTTTGCACTCACTATTCACGTTCAAAGTCGATTATTTTTAAACGAGAAGTGGTTCCTCCGCGGGTTTTTGTTCCATTAATTGCGGTATACCGGCTTTTAGCAGCCATTTTGCGTTTCCAGCACATGTCAGGTATAAATCGGAGGAGCGCTTACGAAACTCGCTGCAGATTTGGGAATAAAGCTCGTATATACCTTTCATCTGCTAAAATTTTTGAACTTTGATTTATACGTGTAGTGTATAATCAAAGTTTTTGAAGTACATAATATCAGTTTGGATAGTTATTAGTCTGCTTGTGATTTGCAGTTTGTGATGTTAACAAATTGTAATTCATCCAGAATCCAGATACGTTTGTAACTCTAGCTCTCTTTTAAGTCTAACTTACTTTAATTTTTTAGACTAAAATAGAATTCTGACTTTTTTCTTACGCTTTCAGTTTACCTGATTCTACTTTTTATGAGATCTACTTTTCGTCTATTTTTACCTAGCCTTGGTCCAATTGAATGGTGAAATAGTTATATTGTTTCGCGTTCTAATTTGACGACATTCGCACGACCCATTTCTAGAGCCGGCGTGACAATACAACTGACCTAAATCTGAATCGCTCACGCTCACTCATTAAAATATGACGTTTTAAATACGACACAATGGGCAAACAAAACCACGAAATTTGTTTGTGTTTAACAACAAATAGTAGCCGTGGAAAGAAGCTTTCAACGATTGGTTCAGAAGACTTAATTTGCCTCACAAAAGTCAAATTTGTGTATAATATTCGATCGCCATTTAAAGCAATGGCGATCGAATATTATACCATTTTCAAAGATATTCGATAAATGTGATGAAAGTGGAAATCACATTTGGTTAAAAATGTCCATAATGATATTCATCTGATTAGCGCGTCGCATCAAATTAATTCAATGTTATCGGGCGCCCTTTGTTCTCGCCTAAGTATAACAAAATATAGTGGCGCTCTCGTACACAACACCTTGCGCACTCATCGGACGCTTATAACGGCGGCGAGGTCAAAGTCGGGCGCGAGCGCAGTGCGGCCACCGTCCGCGCGTTGTGAAGACGCCCGCGCCGGCCGACCGCGTGTCGATACTGATGACCGCCCGTCAATCACGTGTGTACCACCCGTGACGTCGCCAGCTGCAACGACCGAGCCAATGACTTTTGGCAGAGGAACCGATTGAGGACTCTTTGACACTAGTGTGCACTCGGCGGTGATAGCGGTCGCGTTCCCCATGGTACAAAAATTGATGGCCGATCTGAAGGTGCTGATAGGGAAGCGGGCACAGACCACGGTACCGCCCCCGCAGCCGACGCCGACGTCGCCCAACCAGCAGCAGTATACGCGTCGTGATCTCAAAGCCAATCTACACAGACACATGAGTATCGTACTGGACAGGTCAGTTGAAGCTTTTTACGGTGTATGAGTGCTACATGCCTCCGTCCTTGACACGTATTCATATGTTTACCCCAGCCACTAGCTACTCCCTTTCACTCGTTTATGGGATCGATATGTCTTGAGAGTTGAGAGTTAGCTATGATTTTGCATCAAGATTTGTTATCTTCATCACTTTTCGTATACGATTTCAACTACTTTATACTGACTTGATAAAATTGTATGTGGCTTTCGATAAGTAAAATTCAACTTTGATACGCATATTCTTATGAATTTTGTAACACCGTCGTATTTTTAAGAAAGGCCGCTATAGTAGACTGTCTCAAGGTAAACTGAAGCACCTATCGCCGTTCTCTAGCGGCGGTTGCACGCTCTATAATGATTATACCCGCTAATAGTGAATATGATAGTTCAAGAACGCCGTTTCCATTAATGATTTTTGAGCATTCAATGCCACACTTAATTAGTAATCGTAGATCAGGATTGATGAATGTTAAATTTTGTAATTGATACGAAACTAATTTAAAGCCAGCTGACTCTTTAGAAAAAACTTCACCAACACCGAAGTAATCCAACTAAAAATCTAAATTTGTGGTATAGTAATATTAGGTTTGTAACTATAGTAACTATAAGATGCATTTATCACACAATATGTAACTCCTTCAATTCCTAATAACAGAGATTATATTGTTGTAGAATAGCAGATTGAGATTAATGATGATGACGCTACAGCTGAATGTATTTCTGATGACAAGATTAGCGAAACAAGCGTAAATTATAAACGCGGTGCGATTCGAATCGCGATAATGATGGTCGTTGGTACATTGCTCATAGTTGTGCAAATAACATTATGTTTAGCACCACTGATTTATGTTAAAGAACACGTTGTACTTTTGTTGTATCTGCATCTATGGATCTAGATGCTCCATTCTAAGACTCGACGAACGATTCGCAAGATAAATCCTTATTTATTATTAGAGTGCTGCGTAAAAAACAGCCTTACCAACATTTCATGCCAGTTTACCTACTCTTTCCTCATCCTCATCCAGCATGGTCCTGCTACCTCCTTGATATCATCCTCCCATCTTCGATGTTGCCTGCCTTGATGATGATGAGGATAGCAAGGGATAGAGAGCTTTGGAGAACACTTGGGGAGGCCTATGCCAAAGAGCAAGACAGTCAAGAAACCGGTGTCTAAAAAAAAACATTGTTATATGTATTAAGATTGTTAATAAAGGCTTTTACTTATTATTATTATTATTACCTACTCTTTGCTTAGTGATTTTATCCTTATCCTTATATACCTTCAAAACGTGTTTGTCATGAGTTAAAATTGGGTTTTTGAGTATTTTTCATAATTTGTCTTTTGTATTGTTAATTGTTAGTGTTATCTTTGTTTGAGATGTATCTTATCTTGCAACAAACAATGCGTTGTCTGAAGGCAAAAACCTTTTGGTTTTAAATACAGAAGTAAATACAATATACTAACGAAAATATTTTAATGTTTATTCCCTCCAGTCACTAAAATAAGATGTGTCGCGGAGCTATAAATTTTAGATTAAGCGCTTCCACTAATATAACGTCACGAAAATAACATGCTTGGGTGAACACGAAAATGTTTAGTAAACATGTAATATTTTCTGTTATAGGTCAGTTTCAACATATTATCGTTTATTTGTTTTTGTATATATTTTTAGTATGTAATCAACAGATTGTTTAGCGACTATAAAGAATATCATTGCAAATAATTGTCCTGACGAAAATATGTATATATAATATAATAATCTTTTAAGTTATACATAATATCTCCGAACAATAAGATAAAATCATATCTAAATCCTCAAAATGTATTTATATCTCAAATTAACAGGAGATATAATTATTAGTGCTTAATTTTATCGCTTCAGTTATCTTCTGATAATGGATTGTGCTATAAAAACTTTATTGTGGTAAAATATAATAATTATATTCAATCGACTACTTGCCACTTGGCTTGGTTGTTCCATGCTTATGAATTTTAAGCATGTTTTTATAAAGATAATAAATCTATTTTAAGCGTGAAAATTCCTTCAGTTTTTATGGTTGTAGATAGAAAAATAAAATATTTTCTAAGAATTTCGTTGCTATTACAAATCTTTATATTTTAAAGCAGTTTGTGCTTAAGTTAATTTTTACTTGCAATTAAAAACCCATCTAGTCCATATGTAAAGGACACGATTCAAGCTTTACTCAGTTTGGGCCACGAAACCAATAATTTTTGTCCAAAAGTTTAAATATATTTTTAAATATATTACCTACACTTTTAAATATATTATCTACTTCATAACCGGTGTACTTCGTATGGTTTCACTTCCCACCTAATATAAACCTTCCCAGCCTGCCTACCATACGCCAACGAGATATCTCACTTTCGAGATAATTAAAAACTACTCGTCTCATAATGTCAAAATCTCGACATTATCTCGACAAAACTCTATAAAAATGTGTTATTTCGATGATAGATCTACGCGAGAAAAATTGTTTGTCATGTTAGGGTCAATAGAGATGAAGAGACAAACCATCAAACATCGAGAAAATATGTAGAGTGAAATATCTCGTTGGCGTATGCTAGGCAGGCTGGACTTCCACGAATATTGAAGACTTTATGTCAAATCGGATCAGCTGTTCTCAAGTTTTCATTTATATGGATGATATGCATCACTTTATTACATTTAAAGACTAGGATTGTCTTCTTTTTCGAACACCTTGTCTTCATAACACGTAAGCGTAACCGCTTTAACGCGTGAAGCATAACTAAGTGTACAGGCACTAGACACCTAACCCTATCTATACGATCGTAGGCTAGGTTAGGTCATACAAATAATTATGTATTATTAACGTCTAGTATTATTATAAGTCTAGCAACGGTTGGTTTCGACACCGTCTCCTGTGTATTTCGTAACGTTACGCTCGATTCTCGCCTGAATGCACAAACACTTACTCCCATACTCTGTTCAGATGCAATTTAATCTTCGTGTAAACAAAAGAATATCATACATCATTTTATGCTACTTCCAACTTATCATTGTCACAAAATGTTTACCCATGTGCAGTAGCAAGGACGCCTTAATTTTTTTTTGTTTCCATTATTTTATATTGACTTGGATTTAAACAAAGTAGTTTACTATACCACTACGAGTATGTACACGAAATTCGTGTTATTATAATATTTGAATATTATATTTGTTTATTATTACCACACTCCGAGTATGCTGTATGTTATGCCAGATGGCACGTAGCATTGGGATTTTTCTTAGATCAAATTCTGATATAATAATAATATTTATAGTAAGTAATGACTTCATAAGTAGGTAATAATTTTCTTCCAAGATACTAAAATTCTTCTAGCTAAACGCTAACGTACAATGGCTGATATACCGAAAATTCATATCCAAAAGCTGTCTTATATACGGCCCATCCCATTATTTGTTGACGCTGTGCACTCGATGATCGACATCACCTTACATCATCAGTGATGATGACGTAGGTCATGATGTCTTTCATCACCCGCCCATCACATACCTCCAATTACATTACAATTTTGTTGTTATTTATTCAACAGCGGGTCGCATTACAATCGATTTGGCATGCGACATGATTTATGTGGTGGAAATTGGAATCGATTAAATAATCGCTAACCGATCGATTGCATTATTTTTAGATGAAACGACGCAATACTATCCTTTGACGGTTGGAAGTGGTTGGGAATGGGATAGAACAATAATTTGGATCGGGTATTCCCAAAGTTGGGTCCTTTTGGGCATAATATCGTTCCTACCACTGCATCTGGTAGCACTATCATACTTAGAATTATAACGTAGCACTATTATAAGATATATCATCGTGTGGGGACGGGCTTCATACAAAAATGCCCATTGTTGTTTTTTCGTTGCAATGAATGCCGCTACAGATTCTATTTTGTATTAGCGTAAGATGAAAAAAAAGGAATAGAAGTCCTTCGTATCGTATTGTTTTATAAACCGGCTTCCAAAAAATGGAGCAGGTTATACGTTCGGCTGTGGATATTTTGATACCTTTAACTAAAACAGGAAAAAATCTACCTTTGTTTGGCGATACGTTATTTGAAAAGTTTAGGAACCCCTGGCATAGAATAGCGTACTATGAATTGACGGTGGCCGGGTTAAAATTATAAGACATACACAATAGCCATGCTGTCTGTTTGAGGTATGCTGGAATGTTACTTGTAGGTCGTGCTAGATAAATAAAACTGATAGGAATCGAATGGCTAAAAGTTGAAGAGATATCTGAAATGCGATGGTAGGTTGGTAGGCCTTCCTACTATCGTTTTGGGAGTTTTCGAAAAAGCTTCAGATAATGTTACTTTATATTTACAACTACCTTTTTCTAGCGGTTTAGTCATCATGAAATAGTTTTCCTGGCATACTGACTAACAGTGATTTTCCTTTGGTGGTGAAATTTTGAAAAACACAGTGAATGACTAACACGTGCTTAACTTTAACTTTCTTGTTTCTACCTCTAGTCACCTGTGCATTAATCTATCAATCAATAGGGATGATCACAAGGTCAAAGATTAGCGAATTTTGTTAATAAAATAAAAAAAATAACGGTAAAAAATAAGTGTTTCCAAAATTTCAGCTTGATAACTTTTTTTTGTTAAACTTGATTTTTTTGTTATGCGCCTTCAAAGTTATAATAAGGATATAATATAAAAATATTCAAGTCGTTTTTTTTTAATTTCTTAATCGTTGTATACCATTCAATGACTTATGTAATTTTAAGCAACTTTTGTTATTAATATAGCTATCTAACAAAGTTCTCCCACGATGCCTACTGAAGCTACTCTACGGTGACGTCATAATCGAGTAGCATTCGGGCAGGTCTATTTTATGAGATGTTTGAATTGTCATATCTTGGTAAATTTCATTCACCAAGATCAGAGTCATTCTTTCACCGATGTTTCTATTTTTTAAGGTCTTTCAATTACCAATAAGAAAAAAATAGTCATCATTCCTATAATTAACTATGTTATAACTGACAAGAGATTTTAACTATTCATATATATTTATCAATTATACAGGTTTCTCCGGCTCATGATTTACGAATGGTTTTCCGAAGTTTTCCCACCCCATTGTCTGACATGTTGACCCCGATGTAAGTAGTAAAATTCGTTCCAACGGTTTTTGCGCAATGCAGCATTACGATGAACGTTCGCAATTTCACACAATTTGTACAGGATGTAACAAAACTAAGTGATAATACTTTAGGGTGTGTATGTGTTCCTTGTAGAGAGTGTGTATGTGTTGACTGTGAAAGTAGTAGCGCTGAAGGACCAATTATTATTTTTTTCACTTTCGTATGGGCAAGCGCGGAGCGCCCCAGCGTTACGAGTTTCCCCATAAAAAGTGAAAAAAAAAAATGGTCTTTCAGCGATGCTACTTTCTCAGTGAACTCTCTACAAGGAACACGTACACATCCTAAAGTATTATCACTTAGTTTTGTTACACCCTGTAATCTGTATACTTAATATACTCACTCCTGAATTTCAGGAAAATATTCTAAATATGTTTGTCCATTGTTCACCTCGTATTTCGTAGAATTCAGCTAACTATGAATGAAAGTCATTATTTTATTAATCAGTAATCACCTTCTTATTCGTCGTAACAATTACTAATTAGAATTACACAATTCGTCCTCGTGCACACAGTGGTCTTTCATAGCCCAATTCAACGAAGCGATAAATTTTAATAATAGTGAGGAAACAAGGGACAAATACACACTCATTCATATTTTGGCTTGCATTTTATTGATTACACTTCATTCGACCAAACTTGACTCATTTGTGACTACGAGACAGAACAGTCTCAAAACCGCAGCTATTCCTGAATTAGTCACTCTGAAACAGCAAAGGACGTGTCTAAATAATGCATAATATTATGTTAATGAAAAAAAAGAAATACTAATGATGGTGTCATTTTCATTTTTCATCATAATAATTTATAAAATAAAGACGAGGTTCCCAAACTTATTTTGTCTACCGCCCACTTTAAGAACAAATTATATTTTAGCGCCCCCATTGTTTCGATTTAAAATGCATCCAGATGAAATAAATCACCCCCAAGCCTCTTATAAACAACGCCCCCATTTTTTTTTCTGGGTCCCACACCGCCCCCCTTCAGACCTTCAACGTCCACAAGGGGGCGTTATCGCCCACTTTGGGAAAGGCTGCAATAAAGCATCTAGATAAATTTCAGAAGAATAAATTTACTTACTCACGGCTATTAAACATCCGGTAGTTTCCACCTTCCAGATTATTGTTGTATGTCGCTTCGTCTTATTTACTTTTAAACTATGCTGACCACGTAACGGTTTTAAAATTAAGCACCCCACAATTTATTTCATTTTCGTCACTTCAGTAAATAACAATTTCCTCCAGACGACCTTGCACCGAATATATATCACTGATATCCGTAAACTTTAGAAAATCTAATGCTGTAAAAGACAAATCATCCGTCGAAGTTTCGGTCATTTAATCTAATGGACGAAAATTGTCATTCCGGTGTCATAGTCATTATTTATTGTCTAAGTACCTGGATGATGTCCAAAGGCGGAGGGATCGAGATATCTAACACGTCATCCAATGTCCGTCGAGTACTTATTCACCGCAAATATCGATATCGGCGTATTAGTTCGGATTACGGCGGACGGGGTGGCAGGACGTGGTGACCGTCGACCGCGAGGAGACGCGCGCGATTCGACGGGGTCGACTCGAAGCCGTACGTCAACGGCCAGGTCAACACACGATTTCACGTGGCCGATGTTCTGCCTTATCGAGCTCCTTTTATCTTATTAAGCCTATTTCGTCGGCCGATCGATTTTCTGTTCGGAGACGCAGTCTTGTAGTTCACGAGTGCGAGCCGGTAACGTATTAGCGCGTGTCGTTAGTCGGATGACATCAGTTGAACCACGTCCGCTGGAAACGTAACGCGTTCAGTGCGAGCGGCGTGCCCGCCACGGACACACGAGGACCTCGATGGAGGACAAGCGGTGCGCGACTTGCGAGGCCCTCGGCCGCCGCAGTCTGTCGAGCAAGCTGCTCCAGGTGGCCACTGCGCAGGCGCACATCAAGACGTGCTCGAACGCGACGCCGACCGATCACGGCCACGACGCCGACCTGGCCTCCCGGGCGCTCGCCGCCAAACGAAGGAAGTCCATAGCGGGCCTCAAACTGAATCTATCCACCGAAGCCGGTTCCAAAACTGCGAGCCCCGAAAAACCCAAAGCTAACGCCACGCGTAGAAACACTTGGTGCTCGATGTAAGTTTACACCCAGAAGTATTATTCACTACTGATTCATCGAGACTATCCCATTTGCTGTCTCCTTGTTGTATACCTGCAGTAATCGCACCATTCGCACCTTATCGTCTCTTATCTATTAGTCTCTGTCGTATCTCTTAAGCCGTTGTTGTCGAGCTATTGGCAATATCAATAAAATTGTTTTTTCCTTTCGTTAAAAGTAGTAGCAAAAGGTATAAAGTACATGTTATTAATTATTATGCAGGAAATATAGCCTACGATCGATCTAACCTTGAGATATCGAATAGCTCGAGTGTTATCGCATACGCAATACCTTGATTTCTTGGTGCATTGTTGTTCATATCAGATTTTAATTCGTCGAGTAATTCTGTTGTTTTAAAAAATTAAGATAAATAACCGTTAAATCTCATCATGCAACAATTATTGCCTTAGTAGACAACCTATTAGTATCGAATCAAAGTGTTCAGAGTTCAGACACCATGTTACAGTTGTACCATCTTATACTCGATTTACACTCGCGCGCGAGCCACGAAGCGAGCCGCGAGACGCGCCGCGAGCCCTGAGTGTAAACTCGAGCTCGCCGCTCGTCTCGCGGTGCGGCTCTCGTCGGGAGCGATTTCCAAAGGAGCTCGAGGGTGACGCGAGCTTTGTGTTTACACTCGCGTTTCGACGCGAGCTGCGAGACGCGCCGCGAGCCGAGCCACGAGACGCGAGTATAATGCCCGTTTTCACCAACGACACCTAAAATTTAGGTGTCCCTTAAACCAATATAAGGGGCACCTAACGCAAGTTTTGTTTTTACCGACGTTTAAGTAACACCTAAACCATTATAATTTAGGGGATGAATTGACAAGCCCGTAAAACTTAGGTAACGTATTTTTTGATTAAAACAACCTATTATGCGATTCATCCGTCAAACCATTAGGTGACCCTTATAATTTAGGGGATGAATTGACGACCCCGTAACACTTAATTGTGACTTAGGTGACGTATGTTGCAACGACGATGACGTTAGATGACGGTTGCCTTGACAATGAATCTGTCATCGAATGGCCGTCTGATATTTTACTTGTAAAATAGCGAACTCCCATAAATATCTTCATACATTTATCACAAACCTTCCTCTTTAATCACTCTATCTATTAAAGAAAACCGCAATTAAAGGGAACAAAGGGACATGTGGACTAAATTATTGAAACAAAACTGACGTTAGGTGCCTCTTATATTGGCTTAAGGGATACCTAAATTTTAAGAGTTGTTGGTGAAAACGGGCATAAATCTCGTACAAGAAATTGATTCATAGGCAGTTGACGGGCCTACGTCAATTGGTTAGATTATGTCAATTCAATGTTAGCTGTGATCTTTTGGATGATTTTGACATAACGTGACCAAATTACGCACGTCCGCCATTTGCCTATGGATCAACTTCTCTGATAGTACCTACTGTATTATGATAGTCTCGGTTTATTAGTACTGTCTGCAGACAGTCTGAAACCTAATCTGTATGAGCCATCCCTAAAGTAGAGGAAATTTCAATTTGTGCAACTAAAGTCTATTGAGGCAATGAAGAGGTCCGGAACAACTCACTTGAGTGAATTTCTTTCAATTCGCTCGGTGAATCGACATTTAACGTCTATCGATAAAGAGAGGTAGATTAGCTTAATACTAAGAGTATGTTTCAGGAATTTAGTCAGGTTTACAGGAGGTAAAATATAAACAACATAGTTTTTGATTAAGACGAAAGAATATGATGTAAAGACTCAAAAGACGAAGCTTTCAGGACCGTTGACAGTACTATTATAATCTGTGACTACAACTTTATGGTTGCCAACTACTAATTACTAAAATGTAGTCATTGTTTATAAAAAAAACACGAGTAATTTGTGTAATGGCTGTTTTGCTTGACGAACGTCATGTAATTTGTGGGTCGCGTGTATGGCGATGATGGCGAATTAAATATGTATCGCAATTGTTACAAAGTGTGTCGCTAGATCTTTCTAGAATGTGTGGATATCGATATTCAGTTCAAAGGTCACATGAAGGTTAAAGTATATTGATATAATAATATTATGTAATTGATAGTTAAATACATCAGCTTACTTCAAAATGTTACCCATATTGTAATATTTCATTTTCAAATGTCAACTTTTAAGCTTTGTTTGCAATGATTGAAAGGTTAATATTATGATTAGATGATTCACGTAAATTGCAGTCGAAAGCAGAATAAGTGGCAGATGCGTATGCCATTCGTAATCTAGCCTACCTTAGTTTGATGTATGCCATGTTCAATCGAAGCATCGCCCTTAAATAATTAGTTTTGATTCAAATTGGGTATACAAAGCCAAAACGTGACAATAAGTAGGTGGGCTTATTAATCATAAAATAATTATTACTAAAGATACAGTGGCAATACTTAATTGTCTACCTCCAGATAAAGCAAGAGATACTAAAGAATGCAGCTTTCATCTCTTAACGCTTAATTACATAAGTTTAAAAGTTAAATATGTAAACACGAGACCTTACTTGGCATTGTCAAGACGCAGTTGCAACACAAACAATAAATATTCATTAAATGGTGCAATTGCATATTATGATGATCACGTAATGAGCGTACCGTATACAATCATATTTATTTCTCTTAAACACTATTTTATTACTCTTGTTATTCGTATGGATATACATATTGTAGGGCTGCCAATAGCCCTTTGAAGATATCGGACATGAAATCAGTCAGGTAATTGAACGTATTTCATTTTTTTCCCACTGCGGCGCTAGTAGTCACCAAAACAAATATGGCGTCCAACAGCTCGGCCAGCTGATAGCACTGTATTGATATTTTGTCGATTAAATTAACTTTAAAGTGTTTTATTTGTAATAAAATATTATGACAGCGTGGATTAACCTATAACTACCCCGTCAACGGCTAATAAAAAAAAATATAGCATCCCATTTAACGACTTTTCACTATATGACTTTAAGTCAAGACGTTAAACGTCACAGTCAACGTCTTGACGAGTTGTCCTTTAGTCATTCGATTGAATGCTGTCATTCAATAAATGCGCTAGTCATTCAATCGAATCGCAGTTTAAACCAGATGACTGCGACATGTATATCATAATATTATGATGTGCCACTCCACTCGGTAGGTGTGAACAGGCCTTTAGAATGCTGCAGTCAAATTAAAGCTAAAAAGGAAAATAATATCTCTAGTAACTGCAATAATGATGATACTATGACACTTTGTTCTGCAGTAGACTTGTTAGCTACATTCTGTTATTATATAGTTTCATATAAGCATAGAGTTGAAATTAAACAAGAGATCTGGGTAAAAGAAACAAGCCTATCTCTATAAATATCACAAAGTAGTATAGACGAATTTTCTTACAAGTGATTGTAATTAAGCTCTAAGCAGAAGCTAATCCTTACTTTAATTATGCACTGGAGGCCTTAGTTTCATGGACGAAGCCTTGAGCCTTAATTAATATTGTGGTTATGTGTCCTTAGCTCTACTTTTCTTTTGAAATAAAATGATCTGACATTGTGCGGTTTTTCTATGGTTTCTCAGAAAGTTTATCAACATAAATGACTAAAAACAATTCAAAGCGTAATTCTGACATTTAAAATTTTACCCTTTTTTACCCTCATTTTTTTACCATTGTATGGGCAAACTCATGACGCTGCGGAGCTGGCCCAATGCCCATACAAATCGCAAAAAAATATTGCACTTTCAGCGCTGCTACTTCCACAGTAAACTCTACATAGATCATTCAATGACAGAACATAAGACATACGTTTACTATTAGACTAGCACGAGTCGGTGCATGAGTACCGAAAACTATTCCACCTCAATTTTTTTATGCGATCTTCTTCAAATTGCCCTCCTGATGATATAAATGCATATTGCCAGGGCGCAACCCGGTGCCATATTGTTTAAACAAACATTGTTTAAACAATTGCAAGGAATTATTATTTTAAGGGGGGCTGCCCGTACAAGAAACGTGATTTTAATATCTAATATCTATGGACGCTTCACACCACGTCAGTCTGGCCCCGTGGTAAGTACCTGAAGGACTTGTGTTACGGGTACCAGACAACGGAAATATATTTAATACTTTTATACTATTCATAATATATTTAAGATTTTTATTATATGATACTATTTAATACACATCCATGACCCAGGAACTTCGAAAACTTTTTGTTCCGTCGGCGGGATTCGAACCCGCGACCCCCGGCTTGAGCTACCAACGCGCTCACCACTGAGCCACAGAGGTCGTCAAATTTTTTGGCCTTTTTTACTCGTTATCAATAATAGTAACAGCGAGGCACTTGAAAATTTCACAAAATCCTTAATTATATTTGTACTTTAATAATTAATAATAAAATTAAAATAAAGTAATTGTTTAAGGGGGGCTTCCATACAAGAAACACAATTTTTTGTCTACTTTTGCTAAGATAAAAAAGCGGCCAAGTGCGAGTTGTACTCGCCCATGAAGGGTTCCGCAGCAGTAATAAGGTTTATTTTAATGAAATTAAAAGGTTTTTGATTTATTTTTATATTTCAGTTGATTTAATGAAAATTAATTTAAGGTTTACCATTTATGACGTATAAAAAAACTACTTGCTAGATATCGTTCAAACCAATTTTCGTTGGTAGTTTTTATAGTAATGTACGTTATATATTATTTTTAGACTTATCATGCCCCTACTTTAGAAGTTAGAGGGGGAGGGACACACATTTCACCACTTTGGAAGAGTCTCTCTCGCAAACTATTCAAGTTAGAAAAAAATGACATGAGAAACCTCAATATGATTTTTGAAGACCTATTCATAGATACCCTACACGTATAGGTTAGATGAAAAAAATTTTTTTTGTTTCAGTTGTACCTATGGGGACCCCTAAAATTTTTAATAATTTTTCCATTTTTGTATCAAAATCTTAATGCGGTTTACAGACTACATCTACTTACCAATTTTCAATAGTATAGCTCTTATAGTTTCGGAGGAAAGTGGCTGTGACATACGGACGGACAGACAGACAGACAGACAGACATGACGAATCTATAAGGGTTCCGTTTTTTGCCATTTGGCTACGGAACCCTAAAAAAGATATAAACAATGAAATTTTTTAAAATCTCTATTAACAATATTATTAACTATTGTATAAAGTATATAGAATTAAAAAAAATATATTACTTTGACATTATTATTTTTTTAATATATTTTTCATCGGTCGAAAGTACCCAAATTTGAGGTTTTTCGAACCTTTAAAAATTAATATCTTTAAAAATATTAACTTTATCGTAAAAAGTCATAGGACCTTTTTTATTGGTATTTCAATAAAGAATATAAAAAAAATTTGTTCGGTTGAAAAATAACAATTCCTTGCAATTGTTTAAACAATGTTTGTTTAAACAATATGGCACCGGGTTGCGCCCTGGCAACATGCATTTATATCATCAGGAGGGCAATTTGAAGAGGATCGCATAAAAAAATTGAGGTGGAATAGTTTTCGGTACTCATGCGCCGACTCGTGTTAGTCTATATAGAGTCTAGCAATGAATAATGATTCGCTCGGTCTCTTGTTGCCCGATGTCAATTACGACATAGACATTATGTGACAAATGGAAAATTACAAAATAATTGCTACGTACGACCATTATTATCGAGTCGTTAATAATGCTCATAATAACTATTGTCAGGTTTTTCAGAACCGCATTCAACATTAAGGTTAAGGGTTAAGGATTGTTGGAATACTCAGAACTGCTTGTTATGCTTACGGAATAAGAAAATTATTCTCTCGTTATTAGTTCTATTTTTACCTAAAAATACTAATTCGACTGGCTAATAATTTCTGTAGCTTTATCGGTTTTGCAAAACGCATTAGCCTTTATGGTTTAGCAGAGGAAACCACTTCATCAACTGACAAGTCTCCAGTGTAATGTACATCGGAATCTGCAGAATGAGTAATGCTTGTTAAGAGGATTCCACACCGCCCTTTTTTCCATACAAACGTTGTCCCCTGTTTCCTCCCTGGATAATGCTAGTAGAGTTATAATTTTTTTCCTGAATATCTACGGCCACTAATACAATGTCCCTATGTTTTCTTTTTTTTCATAATTTAATTATTAAATAAGATATGAACATTCAAAAACCCAAAAAAATGGCCAGATTTTCCGCTGTGTTCAAACGTCCAGAAAACAGATTTGGATAGATTATACAAAAAAAAGCAAAACATAGGAACACAGCTCAAGCCCTTTTTTAATCTTTAATGAAAAAGTACTTAAATCGGTTAAGTTTTGGAGAAGGAATCAGGGGACAACGAATCGTTGATTTTCTGGATTTTCTGCAGTTGTCTCTATCGCGTTCTGCGGTATAGGCTTGAGGTAAGGGAGACAGCTATAGATATTACACGTACTTTTTTTTCATTTCTCTAGCCCCTGGTGTATCCTCTTAAAGCAATGTCCTTAAAAATATCAACTTCAATCTTGAAATATTGTGAAAACCCCATCCCTGGAATCTATATATATAAAACTCAAAGGTGACTGACTGACATGGTGATCTATCAACGCACAGCTACTGGACGGATCGGGCAAATTTTGCATGCATGTAGATGTTATGACGAAGGCATCCGCTAAGAAAGGATTTTGATAAATTCCAACCCCAAGGGGTTAAAGTAGGGGATGAATGTTTGTATATAATAATACTTCTTAACGCGAGCGAAGCCGCGGGCAAAAGCTCGTCCATCATAATATTGTAAACCAATTGCATAAGTAAACCACATGTTCAGTGTTAACGCATGCCTAAATTATATAATGCACTCGTACACGGTTATTTTGAAACGGTATTGTTTCGAGCGTTACGTTTGAAATGCAAGAGCTCCGTTGCAGCCCACCACGGTATTGCATCCGCGGAAAAACGTTTAATATATTAAAACTAGATGACGCCCGCAACTCCGTTGCGCCAAAACTCGTTTATCGCGCGGGAACCGTACATTTTTCCGGAATAAAAACTATCCTGTGTCCTTTCTCGGGACTCAAAGTATCGCCATACCAAATTTCAGCAAAATCGGTTCAGCGGTTTAGGCGTGAAAACGTAACAGACAGACAGACAGACGGACAGACAGACAGACACACTTTCGCATTTATAATATTAGTATTTAAATATTTCTTTTATATTTATCTTCATCGCGGATCTAAGTTACGAAAATTCTGGTGGTTTCGTATGTTAATGCAACCGTTTCAACATGGTTTGTGAATTTTGTAACTTGTAGCATATAGCGAACTTAAACAAGTACTGTATTAAATCACGACAAAATCGTCCAAAAGAATATAAAAAACATAATTTAGAATATTTTAAAAGATTTGAATAATTTTAATTTACTTTTATATTCTCGGCATATTTCATTTAGGAGTAGGTACTCAGTACCCGCTGTCTTTATGTCGTACTTGTTCTATAATTACATTTTTGAATTCATAATTAATTACCTCTTTGTTCTTTTGCTCATTTTTACAGCTATTTTTATTTCTGCTAAAGAAACAACAAAAATAATAATTTGGCCACATCTGAATTTATTGGAAAAAATCCTAATAATCAAGTAGATATGTCATATGGGTCGTTTGTGCAGCAACAGTGGCATAGATACTAGAGGATGACAACAATGACTAATGTGTGGAAAATTCTAGAATGCAAATTACAATAATACATAATGTTATACGACACTGTGAACAATATGCGGAAGTGGTGTTACAATAGATTAGTGCAGACAGACACAAACTAGATAACACTACAACATATACAAACACTTCAACGTGCACGAGCATGCGTGGAAGGCTCGAACCGTCGTTGAAACGAAATAAATTTTCCTTCAAGTCGAGAAGAAGAAAGTGTAATAACTAAACACACCGGCAAAATTAGAGGAACATAACAAAATTTTCAATTTTTTTTAAATTGTTCACTGATTTTTATATATTTATTTATTAATTTACTAATTGATTATTAAAAATTAAATTTTGTATAAATTTAGGGCATAAAAACGTGAAAAATAGAAAAAAATCAGCGAAAATCAAAAAATTAAGAAAATCTTTGAAATTTCAGTAGTAAGTTTTTAAGATAAATTCTCCATTTTTATTAAAGAAATGCCATGTTAAAAGCGTGTAATGCTGGTGTAATGCCTTCTATGGATCTCAAGAGGGCCTGGATACGCCATTCCATGCTTGCATTTTAATTGTCAATCATTTCCTGTGGGATATTCTCCTACTCCTCCAGTAGCGCCAACTCGAGATCCTGGACACATTTTGGAGCTGGAGTTTTAACTCGTACCGTTCACCCATTAATGTGCCACACGTCTTCAATCGGATCCACATCCGTAGACTACGCTGGCCTCTCCACCTGGGCTACGCCAGCATCGTTTAGGTAATAATGCCCGATTTTCTTACTCTATGGACGCACATAAAATTGAAATTACTACCTAAAACTGTCTAAAAGGCACACCATGCAGTTCCAGGATGTCGGTGCTATAGCTCTGTACTGTCAAAGTACCATCATCTATAATCATCAGTTCCATGCGGGCTCCAAATCATATGCAACTCCAAACCATTACGAAGCCTGCATCATAGGCCACTGTTTCCGGTAAGTTTGATGGCCTGTAGCTTTCCTTATGATTTATCCACATTCTTTATCGCCTGTCAATACAATGTACACAGAATTTGCTCCCATCACTGTACAGCACAAGATTTCACTCACTTGTCTAATTTTGATGCTCACGCGCAAATCTTAGCCTGGCTCTTCGGTGTCCTGTCTCAAGTTTTGATGCCCTTGCTGGCACTTTTGAGTTTAATTTAACTTCTTTGAGTCTTCTTCTTACTGTACAATCACTTACACGTTCATCTTGGACCTGTTCCGACAGGTTTCGTGTCTGCATAGCAGTTTGAGGTCGATTTCTTAAGTTTTGTTTCCTTACAAAATGGTCATCCTGAACCATTGTCACCCGATATCTGCCTTGTTCTCGTCTCCGAACGTAAGATCCAGTCTCTCTGAAGCGTTGAAAGTTACGATGAACCACGGAAGCCGACACACCTAAGGCCTGACTGACCGAACGGTAGGTGTGACCTTTCTCTATCGTGGTTACAGCTCTAGCTGTTGCAGATGCTGGGAAATCACTAATTTTGTATCTAAGCAATGTGTTCTTCCAAAAACCAAACAATCAAATGAGCTGAGCATACCTTGCACCCCGCTAAAACGCCATTCTTATCAGGAACACTTACAACGTCAATAATCGAAAAACACTTATCAGGGCATAATTGCTATAGAAACCTGTCAACTTGCCAGTTTTGTTCAATATTTTATTTCTTGAATGAGCTTAGAAGCTATAAAAAAGGCTTTCAGACAGCCCGGCCCACTTGAGTTCAAGTTTTGGCCCTTTTTACCAATGTTCCGCTAATTTTGCCAGTGTGTGTAGTTATAGAAATGTAAAATCAAATGCGACATTTACTAGGAGGAGGTCAATAGTGTAGAATATATTGAAAGAACAAAAAAATCATCCTACACTTTTAGAAAAACAAACTAGTAAGATACATTGTGTAAATCATTTCAAATGAGAGACGCAGACAAAGATATGATAATATGAGATGATGGACAATGATTTGGTAAATATTAGTAATTAGAGGAATGAAACACTTGTAAAAAATTGCAATCAACTTGACCTTTACAGTGACACACAATATTTTGCCAATGTAGAAGTGATGATGACGATAAAATCAACGCGAACGGAGGAATATAGCACGTGTCACTTAGATCTAAGAGTAATTACGATGGCTGTTAACGTGTGAGCTATCAAGATGTACAGGGTGCTACTTACCTCGTTTTACCTCGAGAGCTCGTTACTTGCGACCATTATACGTTTTTCTTGGAACTCTTATAAGCCATAACGAACAGCATGAATTTTGATGGCTATTTTATTGCTGATTTAAACCAATTTTTATTTAGTAAGCCGAATCAGATATTTTTTATTTGGAATTTTTTCTTTCTGAAACTCTACAATGTATATTATACCTTCCATCAGTTCGGGATGTACTACAGCGAGAAGAGTTTACACAATGTTCATTACAGTCAAGCAGCTTTATTAGATAAATTAAATGCACTGTAAACTTTAATACTACTACTAAAGCTGTTATTAGTGTTAATGTTTACAGTGAATTTGTTACGACTGGTAATTATACGTACGCCGTAACATTAACTATTAAGCATCTTACGTTAAACTGTTAACTGATACTTTCAAATGGAAAATAATAAAACTAAGCTAGTGCTTAGTTTTATTTCCATGAGAAAGTATCACGAATGATACAGAATGACGCTAACCTTGAACCAAAACGAGCGCATTTGATGCTCAACGTAGAATTTGAGTGTTTACGAATTCGTTCTCGCCATTGCAGCCGGTAAAAAGCGTTACCAAGGTATTCGGAGGCGCCATCGTAGTAGATTGAACCGTGCGCGCGCCACTTGCCACTCTCCCCTCCCTCAGCCGCGCCGACCGGGTCCCAGTTCGCCGCAACGCGTTGTTTCGGTCACTCGCCTGGTTTAATCACGTTTTTTTTTAACAATTTCTACCTCATTTTCGAGCACAACTGCGTAGTATTAAGTTTCAAAACGGCACCGCTGCAACCGAAATTGGGGACCCGCGCGTCCCGTCACAAACAGCCGCCGACGTTATCGGAAGCCATGCAAACTAAACTCATAAGTGCCGGGTACTCGTCCATCATGAACAAACAGGACTTGCTCCGGGAAGTCGTCGTCAAGTACATCGACTACTTCTACCCAGTGTGAGTAATTTTTCTTTATGCCTCGTCCCACGTTTCGTAATTTACCGCATTGCGTCTCTAGTTTGGTACTCCGCGGCTGCATGATTTACGATATTCCTCCGAGCAAATGAACCGGCAACTCGGTGAAGGTTTCGCAGCAATGACTTTGACTGCATCCAGGCGGTTGTCATTGGCCGATGTGAGCGCCGCCTATTCAATCCAGACATCTTTGTACGTCTCTGCTGCTGTATTGATCCGCTGCAATACGCCAACGGCGCTTAGATATGTTCTAAACTTGTTATGTGATGAGATCAGCTCGTTAATAAAGTCTGGGATCTATTAGCCTTGACCTTTATTGTCGAGCAAAAAAGAGACCCTAATTAGGCAAATCTAAGTTTAGATTCTTGTGTAGGCAGTAAGGGCTATAAAAAGTAATGCGGAGTTTAGATAGTCACTAGATGTCAGATACTATTGATTTAAAACACAAGCCAGGTAAAATAACCTTATTGTGTTTAAAAAAAAGCTTTGCAAACGCAGTGTTGCGTGAAAATTCGCGTGACAAAAATCTGATCGGCCATGTTTCTCGTGAAAATCACGTCCGCCCAGATTTAGAATGTAAATTCAAAGAGGTTTTATGTTCGAGTCGCGTTATCGTTTATTTAACTGACTACTAAACGGATACGAAATTGTGAAACAAGTGGCGAGATGTAACGGTCGTCATGAGCCGTCGGCCGCCGTGTCGACATCAGCCGTCGATTTCCCTTCAACGACCTTGGGCGATTCGCCGGCGCTGCTGCACTGCAGCACGATAGCGTCAAAAATACATTAGGATATTAAATTTTCATGCGAAGCGCCATTGTCTGTTGACGGGCTTCATGTTGGCCTGTGTAAAATAATTACATCGTTACACCAGTGTGCAGAATAATTTTCATATTTTACATCTACCAGACGTCCCGTTATGGCTTTGTGATCATTATCATCGCCAAAATAATTTAAAAGTATGATTCGCCCACTTACTATTTTCATGGCCCCCGGTGAGGGAATGTTTGTTGTGAATTACAAAAGTATACCTCCTCAATAACTTTACATTTAATCGTATGAGTCATGTACTTAAATAAACACGTAATTGTATTGTTCGACTTTTTAATTTCATTCTTTAAAAATTCTGAAATCACTTAACAATGACTATTGAAGAAATTTAAATTCTCATGAAACTCTACAACGTAAATAACTTTACCTTCAGTATTGTTTTTTGCTCCGTACAAAAATATAAACATCGTAACTTATATTATCTTAAAAAGATCACTCTTGAAATCCTTCGACTTGTTCTCAAATAAATTATGTTTACCTCTCTCCTCCAATCACTTCGGTCTCACCTTTCTTGAAAGCTTTTCAAGAGAATGTGAGACGATGCAATTTTTCATGAAAGCGCGGAACGTTGACTCACTTTTGGTAAATATTGGTTTAGCAGCAAGAAAATTTACATATTGTGTAGTATGTTTGGACGTCATCCAAACACATAAGCGCATAAACATGTCGATAAATTATTGAATGTTTGACTTTTTATCTAATTTTATGCACGGCGCCGAGAATTAATTGCAATAAAAACGCAATTACACGATTTATTTTTGTGATCATTTAAGTTTTTATTCTGTAGTTTATTCTTACTGACGTTAACTGTTTCAACAGGTCTTAATTCTTCAGCAATTTAGCTGAATATCTTCCCAGTCAGCTAACGTAATTGTTAACTTTTTTAAATATCTAATTATATTATATCTTTCTTAAATTTATTTTACCTCTCAACGATAGAGTATTCACACCCACTACAACCGTAACAGCAAATGTTATTTTACAATTTACATTTCTTGCTCGCGTATTACCTTAAAAATACTTACTCAAGCTATATATATTGATGCTATACAGCAATTTGTCCATGTTAATATGGTTCCACCATGTTCTTTGTTATCAGGGCGGGCCGGCTCTAAATAAATACGCACGTGTACGAACACAAAACGTTTATCTTGCCTTCACTCGCCTTATTTGTCGTACACTATTTATTGTGTATGTGCTCATTTGCGCTAGCTTTACCACCTTCTTAATGCTTGTATTTAATAATAATTTATACTTTATCACATATCATTATCAAAAGTAGGCTTTTTGATTATACCTTATCGTATATTTTACATCTCGATTAACTATTCTTGTTTAATTTCATTTTGGCTTCCACGGCAACTTTCTCTGTTTCTGCTGTAGGTTTCTTTTGTCAATGTTTTTATATGACATGTTGGATTGCAATCTTGTCACCGGATCTTATTACATAATAAACTACCAAACTGGTTGTTTTAAATGGGCTTACGAAATCATGCCATTTCTATTGTGACTTTTAACCGCTCAAAACGTTAAATAAGAAAATTCATATTACTTTACAAATAAAGCAGACTGATCTGATACTTTACCAACTAAAATTAAGTCTATTACAACTCCTGCTATGTGTCTTTTGTAATCTATTTGGTGTTAAAATACATTGTTGCACTTTAATCGAATAGGTCTTGCACTCTTTCACGAGCACTGCGGTTTTGGTTTGGTTATTTAATACTTGAGAGTTCAGTAATGAACCGGACGAAATCGATACGCAATGGGCGTTGCTGGCCCGTTCAACGCTTCGGTGCGCCTGAGCATTGTACTGTAGCTCACCTCATTGACGCGACAGTCGACACGGAATCTGAATCCGGCGAAAGTCAAGTACACGCCTGTCGAAATGCACGTTGATGTAACTTTGAGAACCTCTAAAGCCTCTCTAGTTGACTCTCATCGCATGGGAAAGGAAAAAGTCAATCGGATGCCCTAGAATTTCCCAGATTGCCCTTTTTTCAGGTAATCCACGTGAATATCTGTGTAATTGTAGTTCTAAGTGCCGGCAATTAGACTGTGTCGGCTGCCGGCATGTACACGTGGCCGCATACCTCAGACCATGCTGCGTGTCTCTCAAATTGAGTCGGCCTGTGTTTTTAGACGGATGTGTGGTTTCAAGTGCGCACTTTCAAGACTTGCGATAAGCGCATCACAATTCACAACCGCTACTTTCTCTTGTATTTGTGTTCGCCCTGACTTGAATCAATGAAGTTTTTCAACTGATAGTTCGCACCTTTGATTTGGTTATGCATACTAATTGCAGCTGTAAATATTCTATGATAATTTATTTTATTATCTTTACCTACTTACATTTGAGGTTTATGCGTTGCAACTATTCTAGTTTATTGTCAGTATCGAGGTCTACTAAAATAAATTTAAAAAACTTCTAATAAGCAGTAATTATTGACAGTTGATAAGCGGCCAACGTGACTCTGGGATACAAGTTGCCATGATTCATTTGTAATGTAACATAATGCTTTTAACAAGTAATTAACAGTCGTTTTTTTTATTGTTACAGTGCGTCAGGCACGAGCGCCGTGGCCATCGACAACAAGATCGAGCAAGCAATGGTAAGTTCTACATCTTTACTAATCAGCGATCGAAGGATTAATGCAAAAGTGTAGTTGTTTGTTACTCACCGCTAGCTTAAGAGTTAAGATGAAAGATTATTTTTTTTAAGTACTAAAGCTAAGATTCGTCTTTGAGTAACAAATATTAACTTCCTTCCTGATTCCTTTGCCCAAATTAATGTTCCATATAATGGCCCGTTGAGACGCTCTATGTTTTAAACGTCTTATTCCATCTTCAATGTGCGCGTCAACGAATTTTCTCCGACGCAACCATCTTGATTTGCTACGATCGTTTTCAATAAGTTTTTCATATTATAGAAATATAGGCTATCGGATTCTGTAATATCAGTAAAAGCATATTTTAATTTACACCAATAGTAGTTTGAAATATGATCATTGATCATGATTCATGAGTCATGTAAATATTTTTGAAAAGAAATCAAAGACTATTGTCTCTTATATTAGTCGGTGTCAAATTGTCGTAATCTTTGAACTTTTTTGTTAGTCATTCATACGCCTGTCCCTCTTAAATAATGTATTTGAATCGGTAAAAAGTGGATCGGTGATTGCAAAATGCGTGTTTTTTTCTCTTCTAAATGTATTCTCCTAATGCTTTTTGTGTTGGAAATTGTGAAAATATTTGCCTACGTACTACGTAGCGAGCTACACGTTTGACAACATAGCTTTTCTAATTAGCCTTATAAAGTTATTCTAGTACCAAGTTTCCTGAGATTTACAGGATTATGTATTGGTGTAATTTGCGCTATTTATAATTTGATTTTCCAATAAAGGTGTATCGATTCGATAATTCCATATTCCAACTTTAAACCTTTAAATAAAAATAAAGTTTTTTCTTGAATACAAAAAGAATATAGTGTTTTTGTACAAGTAATATTTTACTCGTATAAAAACACCGTTCCCTGTTTGCCAACATCTATTATTGTAATTGGCTGTAAATGAAGTAAATTGTGCTCAATCAATAGCGGCGAAAAAATACCGGCCTAGGCAGAAATTCTTTTGTATTGGTTGAATTGGTACCGGTTCGTTCGATTCGTAAATTAATCACCGTCTTTTATTACACCGTCTGTGACCTAATTAAATCCACTAATACTTATTTCGTCACTTGTCATCGTGTAACTGCTAGTTTCCCGCCAAAATTAATTGGGACGACTTCTTGGCATCCACTTAAAATGTCCGTTAATTAGATAGGAACGCGATAGCTGTATCGCCGTGATCGTATCTTCGTTAATTTTGCTATTTTTATCTAGTTCATCTATTATGTCACTAGGCGGTCCAATCGATGGTCCCTGTTGACACCATTAGTTTGGTCTTCTAATGTTTATCAGTTATCACTCTCGTGTGTTACGAATTATCGCATATCAGTAAAGCCCTTGACGTTATCAGTGTTTGAATTAGCAAAATGTTACACTGTTATGTAAAATGCAAACATGAATTACATAATAAGAGTAAGTTAGTCTTCTGAATTTATTGGTAAAATACAAACAATTTTATAAATTGATCACGCATTATATCCGATCGCTTTGTGTTTTTAATCATTGAAAAAATTGTTATCAAATAATTATCGTGAACCTAACAAAAAACAACATTGATCATGTTTATTGTTGATTAAGTAAATTATATTATTTCGATTACTTTGGCCATACTCTACCTTAATAACAAATACATTTTGCCTCTTCTTTCCAATGTTACACCACATCACACTTTGTGTTGTTGTTTAGTTTAGTACGTTCCGCGTGATCTAGAATCTAGATCGACTGCAATCGACGTAGTTTCTAGAAACGGAATCGGGACAAGTATTTTCTTGAGGATCGTAATAGATTGATTTTTTTTCTAAGTTGGTGGAATACTGTTTTGTTTTGGCCTATAGTATATTATATAGTATATATACAGCAGAATTACGGTGTTTCAACTTTAACAATCTAGTTTCGTTTTTTGTTCATTTAAATAATTGTTAATTCACTCACACGTTCTTTGTGAAGTAATTAAGGACGCTATCACTTTTTTTCACAAATATCAGCGATTTTCAGGTACCATTTTAAGGAATTAGGAGTCACACTGTAAGGATATTTTGGTTTCAAATAAAAGATAGTATATTCATCTCCACGTCTATACTACATACAAATGTTATAGCCGCATACAAAATTTTCACATAAATACGTTTTAACCATCACAATAATCGTAAAATATTTAAAAAAATGGGGTTTGATTAGGTACCATTATAGCTAAATACACTGAACTAAGGAAAATAAATATTCAAAAAAATTGTTGCTTATTTAGTCCCCTATACAAATAGCTAAATATTTTATATAAAAATAAATAACATTTCCATTTATGAGAAAAATAAGAAACGCTCTCAAATTTCTTCATACATTTTCGCCCTATCAAGAAAGCGGCTAGCGTCGTAACCGCCACTGTACAAGGCGCGCTGATATTGAATGTTATTTTAATGTCCATAACGTTCGTACTGACCTGCCAAAATTTGTCATAATTTTTAATGAAAATTGAGTATTTTGTAGAAAATTTGAATTGCTTATTCGAGGTAGACGAAGCCGCTTCCTTGTGACAACTAACTAGGCGGCTATTTGAAATTCATAGCAGGTGCCATCCTCAGTATACGAACCTTTCGCTGCTTCGGTTATAACTTTAAACGCATTAGAACTCAGGAGACCTCGGAAACTGTTTAACTTAATATCTTGTAACTGTCATTGTGCTTTTGCAGTTTAAAAATTTTCTCATCCTCTAAAGCTAAATCAGATATTGGCGTCTAAACAAAAAAATATACTATATTCAACGATCTTGAATTTTGTTCTCCTTAGGATATTTTTGGTTGTTCCTCATCTTGTTAGTTGCAATTGCGATTTTGGTGGCTTTTGAATAGTGCATTTTGTGCATCGTGCTCTCCATCATACAATGTCGTGGTTGCAATTGATCTCCATGGTCGTGCGCTATTGGACTCGTTTTGCATAGTCTATAATTAACCACGCAGATGGCCTCAAGCGATTGACCCCAATCCAGCCCTAATGCTCGCAAACATCGCGCTATATTTTTATATATTCACACACCATGCTCGTGATTTACTGTCCCTTCTAGACCCTTCTGAATTATTCAGTTAAAATATCCTTGCATTACATAGTTCATTATGTTCTAGTTTTTTTTTCTGTTGTATAAAACTTGTTACAATTTAAAATGAACCTAAAAATAATTCAGCGCCTGTTAAATTTAGCTTCGTTACATAATGTTAAAGTAACAATTCAACGAAAACTTAACATTGTATCAACTTCAGACCGTTAAGATTTATTTTACCTCCTTTAAGACCTTTATGCATAAGGATCGCCCTCATAGAAACTTGGAGGTGCTCTGAATGGACTGTAGCAAGTCACATGGTCACAGCTGCAGTGGTTCGCCTTGGAGCGCGTATGACACGTCAAGTATTAAATTTGGGAAGTACTCGTAGATTTCGTAATTCCGCTCGAGCGGCGTGTTACATCACAGTTGTGTTTACCGAGATTCGTCCTATTGATGTTCGGGCATCGGCAATAGTACCACTGACCTCGATTCCACCATCTGTGCGCGATAAAACGGCCGATTTATTTTTTTCTGTTTCATCTCTAGCGTGCCGCGCTATACGTAACATCTAAAGGAATGGTTTCATTTACACGCTAAATGACATTGATTGAGTAGCCCCTTTGAAACTAGATTTTTTAATTTATTTTTTTAAAAGAGAGCTGAAATTTAAGTAATAATATAATTGAAAACTCCAGAATAAAACATAAGTTTAAGAGACTTTTCAAAAGAGAATATTAATGGTACTTAAAGTACAACAAGAATACGGATTTAGACGATATACCAAATGTTAAATTGATAAGAGCAATATTTTTTCCTGAAACGTAACGTTATGCTAATGGGTTTGTGCGTGATTTGCATGAGGCGGGCGTGACCCGGCAGGACTAAGAATAGATACGGAAGGAAAGCTGGCCCCGTTGTGCCACTGGAGTGGAGACACGCGCCGGGTTGATTACGACGTCGATACGACCGTAGATCGGGGTAGGGTCACGCGAGATGTATGCAATGAGTTGAGAAAATAGAAAAATAGAAAGGAGAAAAAAAAATTATGTACCTATGCAGAATTTTTAATAGAAAGAGTAGTATCTATCAACAAGAGTAGTAATATTATGCAGTAGACTAAATTTTATATGAGGATTGAGGGTAGACTGATTTGACAGCGAAAGTGTAAAGATTCCTTGCACTAGAAAGAACCCTTTCAAAAGAAATAATTACTACATACAACTCAACCCTATATGCTGCTGACCACACGCAAAATTAAAAATGCAGAGAAAAGTTTCAAGCTGTAACATAATGAACAGTAAATATTCAAAGTGGTATATATATATATATATATATATATATATATATATATATATATATATATATTAGACCGGTTCAAAAAAATCGACTATTTTTTTTTTCAAAACCCGCAGTGAAATATCTTCCTAGTAATGAAAAAAGAAGCCTGTGAAAACGGGAGCTCTTAATATCAATTTTGAAAGGTCGCTCATCATGAATTTCTATTTTACGTTTAAATAACATGGGATTTTTTTTTTTTAATTTGGAATTTTACAACTCATTTTTGAATTAACATGTCGGGATGAGCGATACATATTTTTGAAGGAAATTGAACGCTCTAAATAAATTGTCTCTTATGTTTTTTCTGTAAGTTCACTCCTTCAAAAGTTATTCGAGTTTAAAATCCAACATGTAATCAATTCAACGTTTTTTTTAAATTTTTCTTAAATATTTCATAATTATTATTGAAAAAAAAAATTGGCTTAAAATATTGAATCATCAAGTTTAACGTCGTTGATAAAGTAGATCTTTATGATTTTGCTATTAAAAATAGTTGACTTTTTAATTTAAAAAATCCGAAATTAATTCTTTATTTGAAGTTTACAAAAAATTTGGATTGTATGTACATAAATTTTGGAATAATGACCAACTGTGGTTTATAGGAAATGTCGTGCACTTCTTTACCGGTGAAATAGAGATGTGCTGTAATATCAACTTACTTTTTCGGTACTGTTGCTCAATTGTTGTTCTGGTTCCTAGCTGTTTGTTATAATTACGATTTTGATGTATAATAATTTAAAAATATTTCACTTTTTAATAATTGTATCATTTTATTATAAATAATGGAACAAAATGTATACTTGATTGGTGAAATGAATGAAAATTTTATTGGACGTAAACTGCCCACAAATGGAGAGGTTATGTGGTATGTATGTACTATGTAGGTATTTAGAACATGATACTCTAAAATTTGATGCTTTCATTTCAATAAATAAAAAAAGATTATTCCTAAAGTGTCGTCTTTTTATTAAAATGTCATTGTTGGATTATTGGTATTCAATTGTTGTTAGTAGCATTTCATTGTTCATAGTTCTGATAGTTAGAATCAAAATTGTAAATTTTATCAACTGAAAATAATCGTGTTAAACGTAAAGCTATCAACTATACAATTAATAAGTGTACAATATTTTTTTTTGAAGATAAGTATTATTATTATATCACAATTAAGGAAAAAAACGTTGAATTGATTACATGTTGGATTTTAAACTCGAATAACTTTTGAAGGAGTGAACTTACAGAAAAAACATAAGAGACAATTTATTTAGAGCGTTCAATTTCCTTCAAAAATATGTATCGCTCATCCCGACATGTTAATTCAAAAATGAGTTGTAAAATTCCAAATTTAAAAAAAAAAAATCCCATGTTATTTAAATGTAAAATAGAAATTCACGATGAGCGACCTTTCAAAATTGATATTAAGAGCTCCCGTTTTCACAGGCTTCTTTTTTCATTACTAGGAAGATATTTCACTGCGGGTTTTGAAAAAAAAAATAGTCGATTTTTTTGAACCGGTCTAATATATATGTATATATATATATATATATATATATATATATATATATATATATATATATATATATATATATATATATATATATACAAGAATTGCTCGTTTAAAGATATAAGATAATACATAACTCGTAAACTTGCACACTATTATTATCACAAAACATAGTAATATTTTTCGCTAAGTAACAATTCAAAGTAAATATTACGGTAATATAAGTAATAGAATTCCGGTAAATATCCGATGATTTGTAATTTTGTACGTGACCCTGTAACTATTAGTTAAGAAAATGTACTTTTTTCTACGTCTGTTGAGAGCATTCAAGAATATCGTAGAGTTGCGAGAAAAAGCCAAACTATTTTATATTTTTTGCCTCCTGACGATAACACCGCGCTAAACCACCGGGTTATCAGCTGTTGTTTACACTTTACAGAGCTAATTCAATATTTTTCCATATGTTTATAATCTGGAGGTGGAAAAGTACAAGCGGTATAACAATTCAGTTATCGATCCCATATCTGAAAGATATGAGGTGTGCGAAAATAAACCGCATTCGTAAACATGTTGATCGATGATAAAACGATGGCTTTGGTGCGTTTCAGGGACATTAGAATTCGCGATGTTAAAGTAAAATACTAGATATTATATTTTCAAATGTGTTTTTGTAGAGTTTTATTTCAGAGTCTGTAATACTAATGTTAGGTGATATTGATCGGTTTTTGCTCCTGGATACTTTGTTTCCTTGACAAGAAAAAGTAAGAAAATTTTACTCTTACAACCATCTTTCAAATAGAGTTTGGTTTACAGTTTACACCAATGCAAAGATCTAGAAGTGACTAAGCAGTAGAGTTGTTTACATTAGCCAGCCTCATTTGCGGTGAGCAATGAACTTGTATTTACGATGTCATCAATGCCTTCAGCAATGCTCTCATCGGGTTCAACAATTCGCGCCGTATCACCAATGTGCAAATGACATCAACTTCTAGGTCAAGTATCAAGTGTGACCACATTTTACTTGTTTTTCTTTTCGTTATCTCCCGTTGATAACCTGTCTGCGTCAATTTATTATAATTTTTTTCGTAGACGATTAACGATTGTGTTTATACACAAAACTTGTTTTCAGCTGTGTTTTACAATGACTTAATCGTGAAATTTAAATTTATCTACTTTTGCAAAAATTTTACTTCGCATAAGGATTTTTTTTATTATAGTAGAACTGCTAAATTGAAAGTAATTGAGTAAAAGAATTTAAATTATTTCCAGTAATTCTGTTATTGTCAAACGATTATGCTCGGTGTGGTCATACAAAATTGGGTCATCAATATTAATAAATATGCCTGCAGCTGTGTACATATATTAAGTATTTAACTCGTGAACAAAAACTGGCTCCATATTATTGCGCCGACACGTTCTTGCAAAAACTTTACGTTTTAAGTTTTAACATATTTGGCGACATACATACAACAAATATTCTTTATGCTTGCACATATCTTCAAGATAAGATCATTGTTTATGTTTAGATTTTCATATTTGAATTTTGTATTATATTTTATGTATTCGTTCCTCACAAACACATGCGTTACTTGAAACTCGATGTACATATCCGTTTTGATTACAATAACATGTTTTGGGGGGATTAAAATTCAAACAGTGTATGTAAACAAAGGAGCTTGATTAATTGTGTCGTTAATAGTTAATAACACGCCAACCGGTTGCCGCGTGTTTTTATAATGGTCAGGCACAAAGCCGTAGCTTAAAATGGCGGTGACATCATCACCATCAAACCTTTAGTTGCCTCCATGATTCGGACTCTTGTTTACTTCTACGCTAACCTGTTATTCGTTTTATAATTTGAATTGCCAATAAGTTTTTTGTATCGTAAATACATTCAATTTAGATTCAGATATGGAATCGTTTCTACGCGGATATTTATTGTTCAAAGATTTATTGTTCACTCTCGTGATTCGAACTGATCATCTATCAAATACGGAAGTTGTATAATTTCTATATTATCTTAATAAAGCAACCTAAATTGATGCAAATACATAATTACATCGCCTCAGATGATTTTCATTGTCCCAATTGATAAAGCCGTCTGACAAGTTTGTAAGGCCCTTGCGGATTTTAAGCAATTACGTACGTACTTTATTTTCGATTGTAAAAAGTTCAGTGTACGTATAATGTGTGCGTTGCACTTGTTAATACCTTCTAGAATATCTCTTCCATCAATGAAATCATCTCCCTTATTTAACTCGACCCAATGACATTATTTTTTCACTCTTGCTGTTATCAGTTGAACCACTTTACGTGCAAACATGGGTTTAGTTTGCTAAGTTAATACTTGATACTGTTTTCATTGTAATTATTTTTCTTAGCACTTCTTTTGATAAGCGAAATTTGGCCTTGGTTTTTATTTGCTTTTCTGTGTTGCCACAGCGAGATGTTTCTCTACTCTTGATGTCGCTGATCTCATATTAATACGTACTTTCTTACTACAATTTTCATCTTTACTTTATTTGTCCTGTTAAATTCCGGAAGCTTTAACCAATTCAGTATCGTTAATGCTATTAGCTGTAATGAGTCTATTTGTAGTGTGCCAATCTTTTTAAGTTACGTAATGTGAACTAATGGAAACCAGAACAATCTGCAGGGTACTATGTACTCAGTGTGCCTTTAATTGAAGGTCGGAAGTCTTGTAAAAGTCATAGAGACTATTTTTAGCTCGCTCTAATTATACAACAAGCGCGTATTGCTCAAACCCATTTTTGTCCCCGTCTCTTTATCCCAGACGTTAGAATGTTTTGACTCATGCAACTCAGCTTTTTATGTCTCTATAACGAGTAGGCAGCGTTTGAAAAATAGTTCACAGCATATTTCTGCAATCATTTGTTTCTAATGCGTACGTGACATGGTGTTCTATATAAACATTGCTTGTAACGTTGTTCACTTCGAATATCCGCATTTTTCCTACGTATTATCATAAATAATCTATACTGCCGATGATTCTAATTGCCATTATCGTAATTGCATCATACCACGCTGGCTATTGACGCAATTTTGCTTACCTTATGTAGAGTTAATGCTTTAATGCTATTAAAACTATAAATAGTGTATTTAAACCGATAAATGGGTCATCCTTGATAATCCGGTTACTTAAAATATCATGGACTAAGTGACGTTAAAATCCTGGAACTTTACAACTTATTATTTTTAATCCTCTTCAGTTTTAAGAAGACTTCGAATTATGTTTTGTCGTCTACTGCATTGTTCTCTTGATCCTTTCAGTTTGCATTGCAAAATTTTCTTATTCACTTAGATACACATTTTACTTATAGATCTTGTCAATACAGTTTCCTAGTATGTCCACACTGCCTTTTTCTGTTTGTCAAGGCATGCGTTATAGCGCAGTCAACAGCGAACGTGAGGCGTGCCCGCGACGCATGCCCTCTGACCGTATCCAAAACTTCAAAAATGACAATATTGGCGTTGCGTTTCTTGACGCATTCAATTATTGAATGCGCCAATATAAAAGTTGATGATGAAAATTGAAGATGAAAGTGCCCAGTGTGGACATAGCCTATAGGTATTTATGTCAAAGTAATCTATATATTATGTAAATATTTTAATAACTATCATTTGCGCCTTGGAAAAAGTTGACCCAAAACATTAAAATGCGTAAGCGGATATTCCAGTAGAAAATTTGTGTACGAAAATAGTAAATAAATGTAAAATTTGCTCGAAATCAGTTGTTTTGGTCGTAAATAACGTTTCGATGATAATGAAGGTAAATAATGAACTCTATATCGTAATATTAAATGATATAAACATTAGCTTTGTTGATACCTACCGCGGCAACTTTGTTTGCCACCGTCCACATGCGGCTCGCGTGGCTGTGACGTGTCGCCGTTTTAAATGGGACGCCCGCGCCCGCAGACCATCAGTCGCCCGATAGGACGCGAAGGCATCACACGCCTATATCCTCCGCGATCTCATCAGTCGTATCCGTGCCACCGTTGGTGCACAACGTGTCGTCCGTGCTCCCTTATAAATATTAAATATGATCGACGTCGTCAAACCTAACGATGGTTGCCTCTACGAGATCAGACAGAAGGGACAAAAGGATCCCTGTTACGTGGTCGTGCCTAATCCAAAAGTACGTTTCTGTTTCTTTTTCGTTCCTAATTTTTTGTTTCTCTCCGAACCGGTTTCTATTTACGATTGGAGTGCGCGTTTGTTTTTTACTGCCGTCTTTATTTTTAGCATCGTTTTCGTTATTTTTAAAACCTATTGCGTCGTATACTCCCGCGTTTTTATCTTTATTCAAATCATTTCTAATAAAGGATTGAGGTGTAATATCATTAACAAATTAAATCTAAATTATTTATGTTTCCTGAAATAATCGATTTTAAAATGTAATGGATGGATTTTCAAACATTTTAAGGATTTTTAACACGCTTTTATAATATAAGCTTGGGTTCTATGTATGTAACGGAATCTTTGAGCACGATTTTTACCCATTTCTAGTAGTCTATTGAATTCGAAACTTTGCACACGTATTAAAAGAGCCAATAACAATTCAATAATTTGTTAAAATTTTTTGAAAAATAGAGAATAGGGATGATGACAAGGTCAAAGATTAGCGAATTTTGTTAATAAAATAAAGAAATCACGGTAAAAAATAAGTGTTCCCAAAATTTCAGCTTGATAGCATTTGTATTTTTTTTGTTATGCGCTTTTATAGTTGGATATTCAAGTCGATTTTTTTTTCAATTAAATTTCATAATATTTGTATACAAATTGATAACGTATGCAATTAAAAGCAACTTTTGTTATGAAACCACTTTCATAAACGCAATATTTAATATACCTGTCGAACAAAGTTGTCTCCCGATGCGTACAAACTACGAAAGACTGACGTCAGTCTTTCGTAGCACTTTGTATGGAGCGTTTCGGGCAGGTCTTTTTTATGAGATATTTGAATTGTCATATCTTGGTGAATTTTTAAGCTATCAGAGTCATTATTTCAACGATGTTTCTATTTTTTAAGTGTCCTTCAATTACCGATAAGAAAAAAAAATAGTCATCATGCCTATTCGAATAATTGTAATAAGTTATACCTTATAAGAGATGAAAATAAATAGAGCGTGTTTTTTTAGTTATATAATCTAGGTATTATTATTTGAGAAGCTAATTAAAATTAAAAAAAAATACTTTTTTTAAATTTCACGCCTTCGAAGAATTATGCTAATTTTATTGTTTCTTCTATTCCAGGATCTGGTTAAGAGCCACTTGATGTTCGCGGTGCGGGAGGAGGTGGAAGTGCTGAAGGAGCGCATCGCCGAACTGATGGAGAGGATTAACCAGCTCGAGGTGGAGAACAGCTACCTGCGCGCGCACGCCACGCAGGACACGCTCGCGCAGCTCCCGGCTGCCGGGGCCAAGCCCCCGCCGCAGCCGCAGGGCCCGCAGCCGCCCGTGTCATAGGGCGAAGCCCCCCGCCCTGACCTCACCTGCAGGCTCCGGCCTTCCCCCTCGGCGCGCCCTCCACGCGGGACAGGAGTTGTTATGGCTGTGCTATGTTAATACGTAGGTTAATGGCGCCGAGGGACGGACGCGGCGTTGGACCGTCGCGTCGCGCGGCAAAGCGCCCGGCGCGCCCCGAGCGCACCGCCCAGATATATATCTACTATCACGCTTTGAACATATACAAGTATATTTTTCTGTTATATATCTGTATAGAGTGCAGAATGTCTAGCCACGCTTTCGCTACACTCGCGAGTCCTAGGGTCTAGTTTAGTTCACCGCATCGCATACCCGTAACCCGCGTCACATATTCCACGTGAGATGTAATTTAAGTCGTGTGTTTGTAATTAATGTAATATGAAATAGATGAAATATCTCTACGCGTAGAACGATGACTGCTAATTTATTTTCTATTTTTTATATGTACGTAATTTAAGTTATTTCGGACGAGTTTTATCGTGTTCTCGGAGTGTTTCGTTCCTCGCGGACCGAAAGCAAGATCTGTGGATAGTTCCGTGTATAATTCTCCTTAGTTGTAACATATTATTATAGACGTAACAGATTTAATATAATCGTTCGGAGCGCGGTCGCGAGGGTGTAGTCTCGCTGGCTTTAGTGAATTCGCACGCTGAAACTGTAATTAAAGAAGCTATTTTTATTCCAACCCTATGATGTATCGATAAAGTTTATAGCAATTTAACATTGTATTTTTTTAATTGTTTAAATTGTTTGTATATAGTACAAGTAGTAGAGCGGAATGTAAATAGAGGATGAGATGGTTCATGGAGTGAGTCTATAGAGGGTTACGATGAGTTGCTGTACACTAGCTTCTTACTTTACCGAACAAAGTGAATGGGACCGTTTGGAAGCGATCGTTGCATTTGAAGAGATTATTGTGGATAGAGAGATAGAGAGAGTGAAGGCAGCGGATGTGACTATTTTCCTAGTTGTTAGTATTTTGTACGCTGTAACGTATCTGTATAAATATCCTCCAATTATAGTTTATTCTGAAGTGTAAATATAATGTAAACAGAATGTCCATTATAGCTTATGTTGACCAGATTGTTCCTCGTACCCAATAAATGCAAAATTACTCTATTTTTGTTTTTTTTTTGATGACTCCTATAATCTTAATCTAAACACCTAATTAGCCTTCAGCCTGAGGCCATGAGCCATCACAAATTGCTAACGTGTACGCTGCATTGTCAGAAAGACGTCTTCGATGGTAGAGCTGACAAAGTGACAGATTGACAAAGGAAATAATATATACATAATACCATAATACCATTATACCAGTTGGTCTATTAAATCTGCCAGACTGTCTATTCTTTCGCATTTCTACTCTGGCCATGCTAAGCATACTGAATCTAAAGTAAAAACCTTACCGTTATATTAGTAGCCCGAGGTGGACTGTCTACAACTCTACACATAAGATGATTAACTGCCACGCTCTGTCAAACTCTTCATTAAATATTGTTGAAGTTTAATGATAATTAAATATCTCTGAGTGTGGCAGTAAGAGAAGTAAGTATATAATAATAAACAAATCTATACATCTGTGCTCTATGTAGAGGCTAAAGGATCTAGTGAGCCGTAAATAAGACTAGCTACGTTTCCATAAAGTAAGTATTTGATAAATTGGTAAAAATATAGTTTGGTTTGGTTTGGTAGTTGATGATGGTGATTTTATGGTTTTTCATTTTTCTTATAATTGTAATTGTATTGCCAATAATTTATTAATAAGGAAACCATATCCTCTCAGTGGCTAAAATACTACATAATATGCCACTTGGTTAACTTGTAAATAAAAATAAGTAGAAATATAAGCAAGAGAACTAAAGCACCATCTATCCATACTATACAGGGTGTAACAAAAGTAAGTGATAACTGATAAATACTTTAGTTAACTTTAGGGTCTATATAGAGCTCGCAGGGCTCGCATTTTTCGCAATAGGTAATAATATGTTGGTAAGCGATAAGGTGCTAACTGCTAAAAGTGCTAAATGCTCATAAACACAATGCAAACGATTTCCCACAGCATCAAGGGCATAATGCCATTGTATACAGTTAGCTGACTACGAAAATTGCTTCAAATGTCAAATTGTCAAGGGGCAACCAATGGGTACCATCGAGGAAATTGATTTATAGGCAGTTGGCAGACCCACGTCATTTGGTCGGATCATGTAAATTCATGGTAAATTCAATGTTAATTGAGATCTGTCTGCTAGGTTTCACATAACGCGAGCAAATTACGTAGATCGCCATCTGTCTATGTATCAACTAACATTTTCTCTGAAAGTATCTATTGATTCTTGACTCTTGACACCTCAATCCTCATTTGAGGTCGGTAGCGCTACATGGTACAATAATGTTCAACCATATCCCCAATAGTGCATGGCAAATGTCCAAGTCCATCAAGTACTTACCACAGGGCCAGACTAACGTGGTGTGAAGCGTCCATAGATATTATTATTATTATGTTTGTGTAAGGTATTCCTTGCTCACGGGCAATTAAATCCCGGACCTTTGGAAGGCATGCGTGGGGCCGAAGCCAACACGTAGAGGCCCGTTACACAGTTTTAATCTAAATGTTATGTGACACTGGCCGGCGACTCTCCCTGTCCGCACTATGGGAGTACAACCAAGGAGAGCCAGCGGCCAGTGTAGGACTATTACAGGGAATGGATATTAGAAATGATACCGGGCTATGGGGTGAGGTGCTAGTGGACTGGGTAACTGGAACTATGGAAGGACTATGGCGTCTGCCGATACAACGTGGAAACATGTATCATAAAGTTGGCAGACGGTGACTCGCCAACTCTTTGAATGGGCCCCTCAAAATGGTCGCACGCACGGTGCACCGAGGCGGCAACATTGACAGAGCGGCTTGAGGCAGGAGAGGTGTCGCTGGACTTTAAACGCCGATCATTTGCACCCTCAGAGGGTCCCATCTCGTCGCCCACTCGCCACTTACGCTTCACATCCTTCCTCCGAGCCGAAGCTCTTGCGACTCCACTCTGACCGGCCGGTTAAGGCAAGGCAGAGGTAGGGCCTGATTCTCCGTCAGTGTTCACTCCGGCCGGCCGGTGAAGGCAAGCCGGAGATGGAGAACAGAGGCTTCCCTGGGAGCACTCGGGTTCGTGAGGTCGCTACTCCCCAACAGCTCGCCACAAGCTGCCCTGCGGGCTTATTATTATTATTATTATATTATAAATGTCGTATAAACAGAATAATATTTTAAACTAGCTGTCCCGGTGAACTTCGTGTCACTTTAAAACCTTCCCTGGACTTCTACGAATATTTTAAGACTAAAATCAGCCCAATCCGTTCAGCCGTTTTCGAGTTTTAGCGCGACTAACACATTTGAAAATCATTTTTTATATATAAGATTATGATCCGTACTTTTGTCGAGTAGTGTTAGCAATATGGTCTTGCGACTTGCACTGCAGTCTACAGCAAGTATGTCTATGGGCTTTACCTATGGGCTTATGGCATAGTTTCGTTCTTTTTATTTTCCATTGTATGTCCATAAAAAGACTAGCAAGTTCTGACTGTGATGACGCACTGATAGCAGAGGATGCCATAATGTTCCTAGTTCCTGCAGTGAGTAATGCGATTGGTGCTAATCAGAATGACGTTTCAAGGACGACCCACAACAAAGCAGCTCATTATACAGTATAGGTAGTTAGTAGTAGGCTTCAGACTTCAGAGTAAGTATGCTAGCAGGAAAAACGTGTTAGTTGGGGAGGGGAAGAGGGGATTTCGGGATAAGCTCGAGCGTGTCAGATTAAGCTTGTAAGTTGTATAGGCTTCCGGTATGTGTCTAGTTATCATGGTATAGAAATCAGATTTCTCACGTGGTGGGTATTTTTTTTTAAATATTGAAATGACATCGTATCTGTCAGATTAAGATAGGGGATGTTTAGTATACCCCAAAGAAGCTTCCATATAAAGCACTGACGATTCAAAGGTCAGGTAAGCCTGTAGGGGCATTTTAAAATAATAATTTAAAATATAAAAAAATAAAGCTAAAAAGCTAATAAATCAAAATTAATAAAAAAAAAAGGTTCATATTTTCCTATCTTCGCAGATATTTTATTTTGCACTAAACTAAATGATTTAGTCCTTGTGGTCTAAAATATATTTATAATTTACCTAAATAACCAATTTTCTAAATATATTTTAAAAGAGCCCATAAAATTTACTTAAATAAATAATAATTCAATACATTAAACAACGTAATGTTAACAATACTGTTATATTTACCTGCAGCTTAGCTTAGCTCAGCTTAGCTTAGGCTTGAAGCAGTAACGTTACGAAAAAATAACGATATTAATTGAAGCCCCCGTGACTACGGACTTGGTTAATACATTTGCCCTCAGCACCCAAAGTTTAAAAAGATAGAATGTCAACTGTCAATTGAAATGACGATTGACATGCGATTGACGCATGACATTGACATTTCGTAAGCAACGTAAACATTTGCCGTAAAGTTTGGTACCTATTTGGATATTTTTAAAATGCTGATTGCTGCGAATATAAACTATTAAAATATGGATAACTTAAGCTTAAAAGAAATTCAAAGCAAACTACTACTATGGGAGGCCGCCGAAAATCCTCTGGCGCCGCTGACATCCTCTCAACGTGAAGCGATACTAGACTTGGAATCTATATCACACGAAGAGGATTATCCGTCGAAATCTGAGGAAGTAAGTTCCAAAATTATTGCTTAAATAATCAAAAGCAGCAAACTTGAATGTTATTTAATGTGTACTACAGAAAATCAACAAAAGAAATGCTGATTTACATTAATTAAACCAGCATGATTTGCGGACGCTAGAATTCTGGCGGTGGGCGACGTATTAACACTGTATTTAATGTTAGCATTCCCAGCATCCAAGTACTGTATGTAAATATGTAATATTATGTATTACACCAATCTAGCAACCAGTACTAATGTAAATGAAATACTTACAAACTTCTAAAGTCAAAACTCAAATATTTTCAGGAATCACAACACTATGACAATGATTCTACAGACAATATTCCAGAAATTAACACAACCTATGACTTTCTTAATTGGTATGAGAATTTGAATGAAACAAATCTAAAAACACTTGATGCTCCATATGAAGACTATTACAAGCAGTTGGAAGCCAGAAGAGATGAGTGTATATCACTCAATAATCAAGTATGTTATAAACTTTATAATAATTAACACTATTCAATTATTATTTATTTTATTTATTTAAATCAGGCTACGTAGGCCCATACAATATATACCTTAATGACTAACATACATAAACATTATATAAACTTAACAACTACACATTATCACGAATTAACGGCGACGTGACGCACGCTTTATTCCGGAGTCTCCCCTGGAACCTTCGGTAAACCACATCAGTTGGCCAGAATTCCTCCGCTTCAAAGGTCGGGAGAAGATGCGTCGGTACTCTCAGCACAAAGGAACTGAAGTTGACCTATTTAGCATTACCACACAACAGAAGCATAATTTAGTCATTAACTACATGTTGGGTTTTAAATATGTTTTGTTTCCATTAATTTACATCATTGTTTAACTGGTCTTCTTTGAATGATATAAGTATGAATAAAGTTTTCCTCTACTTACCAAATGAAAAGAATTTAATCTATGAGAAAAAATGTATTTTAAATGACTGATGATGCAATCTGAAAAAATCAAATCCAATGCATTCTAAACTAAATACCACATTACAATTTCGGTTTATGGTTACAATATGCATCCTTTAATTGGATTTGCTCATAATGTTTTAGATAGCGGCCACAATGTCTGATCTGGACAAGCTGTCGGAGGAGTACAAGTTTGTGTCCAACAAAACAAATGCCCTCCACACCATGAGTGAACAGCTGCTAGCTGATCAGACTAAACTGTCAGAGATTGGTATGTTAACTGTCATAAGTAAAGTATTACTTACTTGATGCAGCAACACAAATAGAGTCTTAGCGTCCCTCAAAAGTGCATTCCATTTCTTCTGACCCTGTGCTATGTTATGACAGGTTTCTGCACTCAACCTCAACATGTCTGAAGCTGAGATCATTATTTACTGTACTTTAAGTCAACATTATATAATTTATTAGTATTGTCTGCTACTTATTTGTACCTCTACCAATTTAATGTCTATCTCTGTTTTAACAGTGATTTTAATCATAATCTTTTTGAATGATCTTTCCAGGGGATGACATAAAACAGAAACTACATTATTTCACTCAAGTGGAGCATTTATCACAGAGACTGAACAGTCCCACCATGTCGGTCAACAGTGAATCATTCTTTGTAGTTTTGGCCAAGATTGATGAGTGCTTGGAGTACATGAAGGCCAATGTAAGTATATTTTATTGACTATGACCTGTAGACTGAGTAATGTGCGTTTCTTACGCCGGTTCTTCTTGCCGGTTAAGTTCCCAAACCAGCAGTAGCCATTGTAGACTTTCCAGTAGGAGTTACTTTGTGATCTATTGGCTATTCGGTCGTCATTGGTGTTGTTTTTTTAAAAATTAAAATTTATGAATGTGGTTTGTTACCTTATCTTAATGTTGAGTCATTTTCTTACCATAATTTTTCATCTTATTTTACAGACAACTTTCAAGGAATCGCACACTTATTTAGTAAAATATAGACATCTTCAAAGCCGAGCTATATCGCTCATCAAGGCATATGTTATACATGTACTGAACAATGCAACAGAACAGGTTTTGACGCCTGATGAACCTACAGAAAGAGAGACGGCGGATGCCGCATATGCGGTGTATTTTGGCAAGTTTCAAGCTGCAGCACCGAAATTAAAATATGTTATTAGTGAAATTGAGAAGAGAGCCGATAACAGCGAAGAGTGAGTATTATATTGAAATGACTTATGTATCTATGGACGCTTCACACCACGTCAGTCTGGCCCCGTGCTAAGTACCTGAAGGACTTGTGTTACAGGTACCAGACAACGGAAATATATTTAATACTTTTATACTATACATATATTTAAGATTTTTATTATATCATACACATATTTAATACACATCCAGACCCGGGAACATTGAAAACTTTTTGTTCCGTCGGCGGGATTCGAACCCGCGACCCCCGGCTAGAGCTACCAACGCGCTCACCACTGAGCCACAGAGGTCGTCATGTATCTTTGAAAGCTGTTTATATTTTGGTAATGTATAACCAAAAAAGCTTTACAAATGTATTTTAATTACTAGGCACTCAGCGCTGCTCTTAACTCTATATTTGGCACAGATATAGAGCAGACCACATAGAAGGACATAGGAATTTTTTTTTGTGGAAAAATGTACGGTTTCCCGAAATTAGTATTTCGTGAAAATTTATTTAGGCTTAAGTTTTTGTTAATGTTAATGTGTCTATTAACTCTTTTTAGTAAAAGATGGACCCCGAGCGCGTTTCTTACGCCGGTTCTTCCCGCCGGGTTAGTTCCCGAACCGGTGGTAGGCCTCATGTAGACGTTCTAAAAGTGTTAACTTTGTTAACCTATTTAGAAATAAATATTTTGATTTTGAACAACACACAGTAATTAAGGAACGGTTACATGCTACAGTATATGTAGTAAAATAATAAGTATGCTATCCACAACTTATCTGACAGATACTCCATACTCTATCTGTCAGATAAGATGCGGATAGCCTAATTCGACATTTATCAGGAAGTGGTGAAACTGGCTCTAAATAAATTTCCATCGTATTAACAGATACGCGGCCCTGCTATCCGACCTGTGTACGGAGTACGCTAACCGCCGGCGGCGTCTGTCCGTCTCCCGTACACCCTCACACCGCGAGCACGCGGCCCAGCTCCGAGCCGCATGCTCCGCGCTGGCTCTGGCTGTGCGCGATGAGTGCGCGCTGTACGAGCACTTCTTTAGCAGGCCCTCGACGGCGTTAGAGTGAGTACAACCCAGCGTTGCCAGATTTTTTTTGTGCTAAGTCGGGACTTTGTAACTTTTTGAGTGAAAAAGCGGGATTCTTCAGTCAAAAGCGGAACAAAGTAAAAAAAAACCGGCCAAGTGTGTTTCGGTCCACGCGCAATATAGGGTTCCGACTTCCGTCGGTAGTACCGCTTGTTTTTTTTAATTATTGTATGGTCAATGAATGCACATTTATAACATTTAACGTGTTTTACACTACTAACAACATCGCGCGGGACATTTGATTTTGATGAAAAAATCGGGACGTCCCGCCAGAAACGGGACGCTGGTACAACCTGTCATTACTGGGACTTTGATGATGTAAATGTCAGACGAATCACAAATATTTTTATTCAATTGCAAAGTAACGATATATCGTAGTTCTGCTCATGGAGTGTAAATAATGTAACAGTGTCTTCTATAAGGACTTTACCATACTGCTACATATATTATTGGCCAGTCATTTTGATGAGGGACTTCAAAATGTAATATAAATGGTAAGAGAAGCCAATAAAAATTGAGATATACAGACTGCAATTCAATGTGTGTTATACTCAAGTCGTTGCTATTACAATACTGTGATGTTATATCTCAAGCTAGAAATCTCTCTTTTAACTTACAGCGAGTACCTCCACTCCCTCTGCAACGGTCTGTACGAGGGCATGCGGCCAGCCATCATCCACGTGAACCACCTGGAGACGCTGGCGGAGCTGTGCGTCATACTGCGCGTCGAGGTCATCGAGGAGCAGGTCAACTCGGACCGTGAGTATCTCTGTTACAGCTGGGACCTGCACTCTCTGAACGACGGTACGAGTATTGTATAAGTGTAGTCAGTAGTAGTGTATAATTTGTGTCCAGCATTAAACATAGTGGTCACCATTGTTGTCACAAGGGGCGCTGTTTCCTGCCCTTCAAATTGTAGTTAGCGATACCTGTAACAGCACTGGCAGTCAGACCAAAATAAATATGGCCTCAGTGTTAGTGAACGGTGAAATCTGTCACACAAACGTTTAGTGTTAGCGTGTTAGTATTAGGCGCACAGAAATTATTCAAGATAGAAAAGCAACGCGCGTGCGTTGCTAAGGAATAGCTCACACACACAGAAACAAATAACTTACCCGTGGAAAGAAATACCTCCTTTTGACCGATTCACTTTCGTACTTCTGTTTTTACAATTCGACACTCAATGAGGCATTTTTGCACAACCGCTCCGGTGTAATCAAGTTGAGACTGATGCTGCGAGTGTCCATGGGCGACGGAAGTTGCTTCCCTCAGGTGACCCGCTTGCTCGTTTGCCCCTTATTACATTAAAAAAAACCCCTCTTTCCAGCAACTCTAGCGCCACTCGGTGCGGCGGCGCGCGCCTTACTACAAGACGCACAGGAACGGCTCGTGTTCCGAGCGCACGTGCAGCTGCGGGCTGACGTGTTACACTATCGCCCGGCGCCCGGTGATCTCGCTTATCCTGATAAACTGATGATGATGGAGGTCAGTTTACAGTGGTTATTAATTATTTCATTGTGGCGGTACCCTCAATTAGCCTAACAATCCTGCATCGCGCTATCGAAGTTTCTGAGAACGGCAAGGTATATACAACATCTGAAATGACGTCATGACGGGGCTTCGGCCTGACCGAGCATGCTTTCTCGCTCGGTCGGAAGATCTTCCTTTTCGGCCGCCATTCACATCGTTAAAACATTTATTTTGTATGGGTAATACTTACCTATTACCAGATGTTGTGGTCAAAAGCTTTTCATGTCTGGTCGAAAGAGTTTGGAGATAAGAATAAAAAAATCAAAATTATTATTTTCAAGTCAACAATTACAGAACTAACATAAAAATGTTTGTGTCAACATCATGTTTTGTGCCTTGGACTGATAGTATAAAACTAAAGCAATTAGTCAAACCAACCCTATTATACGTTCCAGCAAATCGCCCTATCCCTCCAAGAACAAACCCTTAAACGCAGCGACAGCCGCAACTCCATGGTGTCGGACATTTCCGCGACGTCGCAGGAGGTCGCCAACATTAACATTGAAGCACAGAGGCGGCCGCAGGCGTCGCCGGCTGATCTACATGGTATGTGGTACCCGGGGGTTAGGAGGACGCTCGCTGCACTGTCCAGGTAATTCCATACTAATATTATAAATGCGTGTGTGTCTGTCTGTTACCTCTACACGCCCATACAGCTGAACCGATTTTGCTAAAATTTGGTATGAAGATACTTTGAGTCCCGGGAAAGGACATAGCAACATTATTTGCGATGAATCGAAACGATCGATGGCAAATGAGTGGAGTATGCATTGTTATTTGACCGGTGAGACAGCATAGTCAGTTAACTTTTTTGCCATATGTGGTGTTGGTGTGGAATCGCTTATAAGTTATAAGTGATTCCTGAACTTTTTTGCGATTTATAGTGGCACTCAAAGACATATAATTATTACTTAATTTTAAATAAAAAGAAGATTTTGACATAAGCTTCATATATTTTCTGTCTTACTCTTCTAAATTACCATACCCAGGTATTAGGTATTTATTGCACACATTTCATACAAATCGAAAGAAAATGCTACTTATTCTAATGCATATAAAATTTCTACTTACAGATTATACAGGTGCCTAGAGAAGAGAGTTTTCCAAGGACTAGCTCAAGAAGCAATATCTATATGCGTTCAAAGCGTAGACAACGCGGCCAAGCAAATATCAGCAACAAAAACTAACATAGACGGCGAATTATTTGAGATCAAACATTTGTTGATATTGAGAGAGCAAATAGCTCCTTTCCAAGTTGATTTTGTGGTAAAAGAAACTACGCTTGATTTCAGTAATATGAAGAATGCTGCGTACGGTTTGATTCAAAGACCGAGACAGATTTTCTCGCTGAATAGCAATAATGCACTGCTTGAGTTTCTTCTAGAAGGCACGCCTATGGTCAGAGAACATTTGTTGGATTCAAGAAAAGAGGTGGATAGACAACTGAAGGGATGCTGCGAGAGTTTCATCAAACATTGCACGGACATTCTGGTTGGTCCGTTGATCGAGTTTATGGAAAAGGTATGTTGTTTTTTATATAAAAATGTGACATGTCGAATGAGACAAAAAATTAATTAATGTCATCTGTAATCTTTATAGGTAAGCATTATTTTTTATGATTTACGGCCATATTTTAATATAAAGTCTTCTCTTCATTGCGCCGTTATGGATTACCAAGATTGCATGCGTGATGAATAATTATGCCCCTCTCCACGTTCGTAATTGCTTGTTTGGTCTATGAGGTAACATAGAAAAGTTGAGTTGGAATTCGTTGGTTCCGCAGCCAATAATGACAAAAGGCAGAACAACTTATTTTTCATACTACTCAATTTTCTATTACTATTCAATGCCTTCGTAAGTGTAAGGATTAAAAAGTAATAACTAATATTTCCAGATTAACACTGTACCTCCCGGCGCCCAACTGCGATCCCAGCAGTGGGCAACGCCAGAACAATTGGCCGTTGTTGTGAAAGAAGCCCAGAAACGGATCAAAAGCAACCTCGCACCGCTACAACGGTCCATGCAGTTGTATCTGTCTAACAAGGAAACTGAGTTCATACTCTTCAGGCCTATTAGGGTGTGTATCATAAAATATTATCATACTAGTGTTTTGTTAAATAGGCCCAATATATAGGCCTATTTAACAATCTTGTAACAAGTGTCTTTTTTTTTTGCATTCCTTGGGTACCATTCGGTTAGGTCTTTCGTCCACACAGGACTATGTGGCATAATCTGGAGGAGGCCTATGTCTTAAGACAACCAACAACGAAATATAGTTTAATTTATAAAATATGTAAAATATTTGTTGTGATTCTTGTGAATAAAGGCTTATCTTATCTTATCTAAATAAGCAAATTGCATAGCGTTTTTGCTTTTTATTGACACTCTTAATATTATTGAATTAAATTACAATTTGTGTGGAATTTAATATTTATCAACGATAGTAACTAATTTGACGCGATACAGATTTTAGTTAACGTCGCGTGCTTACTCTGAAAAGCAACAAAAACTTACACTCTGACCTCTAGTTTAGTCTATTTAATATTCCTATATTTTTCAGAACAACGTCGTCGGTTACTTCGGTCAAGTAAGTCAGCTGCTAACGAATCCGAATCACGCATACTCGTACGAGGACGGTCTACTCGTAGCGTGCCCTACTCCGGAGCAAGTGGCCGTGTTCCTCTCATCCGCGAGTCTGATCAGCCATAACGAGACTGTCCTGCCATATGGGAAGAAGAAACAGGCGGCGGTACGGAAACCCAGTGTTACCAGCGTACCTGAGAACACCGAGGAGAAACAAAATGAAGAGACGAATAAATAAAGAGAACTAGCGCCACAAACATTTATCGTGCTATCGAAGTTTCCAAAGTGCGTCGGTACGCGACAACGGAAATAGGTATGGAGATACTTTGAGTCCCGGCAAAGGACATAGGATTCTTTTCATCCCGGAAAAATGTACGTTTCCCGCGCGAAAAATGAATTTTGGCGCAACGGAGTTGCGGGCGTCATCTAGTTATATTAAATAAGTAACAACTATTACGAAACATTGTTATCTTTTATATTATTTATTGTTCAACGAATATTGTAATCAAAATAAATAAATAACATATAAGGATTTTGCATTTTAATAATTTAATTAGATAATTTTAAGTAAATAGATTCCTTATATTGTATTACTAATTGCACATCATTCTCCTCCAAATTCTTCTCTGTAAATCGATCGAAAAAAAATATTATAAAACATGATTGCTCTTATTTTTAGCAAGTTTTTATACTTACTTAAATAAAGTGACCTACAAAATAGTAATGTAATAAGAATAATAATTTTAGTTTTAACTATGTTTTAACTTTATTAGTCACTTTGTGAAAATCGAGTATCATAGACATAAGAACTTGAATTTCCAGATGTCATTTTTTTGGGCTGAAAAATGGTCTCCTAGTTGTTATTACATAATAAAATGTAAAAAGACGCAGCTACGTGTAATAATAAGGGAGTAATAATTTTTTAAAGAAATTTTAGTATGGAGCCGACATGAAAAATGAGCATAATATCTCTGGAATCGCATGGTTGGCCGTTATATCCTCACACACTATTATAGTACTAATTATTACTCACATTTTGGCATATTTTGTATTACGGCACCATTTGTACTTCTTTTTGGTTAATTAAAAACTGTCCATTGGTACTTTATTTTGGTTAATTAAAAACTTAATTCAAATAGAAAGAAGAAAGAAATTATTATGGTGATATAATGTATCAAGCCTCTCTTTTTCCAGTGTCCCCAGTTACAATTTATAACTTCCAACTGAATTAATAATAATAATTAATTTAAATTGTCTGGAACTACTTGACATATTCTATTGTTTTTTTGTTAAATGATCCGTGTTCTTTACTTTCATAAAAAAATTGTAACTCCCTTATCATTACACGTAGCTGCGTCTTTTTTACATTTTATTATGTAATAACAACTAGGAGACCATATTTCAGCCCAAAAAAATGACATCTGGAAATTCAAGTTCTTATGTCTATGATACTCGATTTTCGATCCACTGTGCACCGCGCGTCCGTCGGCGGAAAGTGCTCGCGGCACCTCGCGACGCCTCGAGGCGCCTCGCGACGACGCGCGCGGTCGCGGGAAGCCGCGAGCTCTTTCCGCCGACGGTCGCGCGGTGCCTCGAGCCCTTTTGAAGTTTTCAAGCGATACTAGTAGTTATAAATACTTATAACTACTAGTAAAGTTTAAAATTATTTCACACTAAAGGTGCTCTTCGCGACGCTGCCGATCCGGTGTGAATTGGGCCTAATACTTTGTTTTAGCTTCGTGGCCGTAGCTACCTCCTAGCGCCATCTAGTAGACGGTAGAAGTATACTGTATAAGTATAGGCTTGCAATTCTTGGATCTGATGAATTGGGGGCTAAAGAACGCTTACTTATATTTTTACTCAATCCGAATATTTTGAAAAAATATCTCGAAGTCGCCTGGTCGTCGTGGGTGCGACTGCGGATTATTTCAAAATAAATTTTATTTATAACGCCTATTGCCATCTAGTGAACGGTTATAAAAGTCTTTAGCAATTAATCTTTGCATTACTATCATCATTCATCAGCTAATTTATTAATAATATTATCTTAGTCCCTAATCCTTTAGTGATCTAAGCCCTAATCCCTATAAACTTGGTATACTGTTAATGAAAGTTTGTTAGCTTAGTTCCTAAATATTTGAAGTTAATGTTACTACTTCAGCGTTTTTCTAACATAAACCTGGGCAACTAAGTGCGAGGTTGCATTATTATGTATTTATTATGGGTTAAAGAAAACTGACTTTCATACATTTTAAGTGAAATAGTAGGACAATAAAAGATAGTTATAATTTTGTTATATTTATTATTTACAGAGAATATTGTTACTTTAATAAATACATACACAAAAGACACTGTGTTTTACTCAATAAAACGACATACTTTCGAAAAAACCTTTTAATGTACTTAATATGATATTTTACTAATTAAATAACTATTATACTCGATTAGACTCGGAGCCAGTACATGTTGGCGCGAATTCTAGAGTAGTCTGGGAGACCTTCGGTCGGACCAACAGCAGCTACAGCGGGACACTTGTCAAACAGGTACTTGTAGCAGACATCACGGACATTCTGGACGCTAACAGCATCAATTCTAGCGTCTAACTCATGGAGGGGGATGCGGCGGTTGTAGCACAGGATTTGGCGACCAATGTCCTCACACACAGGGGTGGTTCCGTCCAATTGAAGGAGCATGTTTGTCTTCAATAAGTTCTTAGCCCGCTCGACTTCACCTTCTGTGACGGTGGTGCACAGTTTCATCCATTCCTTCTGGAGACAGTACATGAAGTCATCCAGCTGCAACGGCTCAGCCACAAAGTAGATGCCCCACAGTCCTGTGTCCTTGTAGCAGGTGTTGAAGGACTGGAAGCTGTGGCAGAGGTTCTCCACGGCGGATGCCCGGGCCAGGTAGGATGCATTGTTAGCGCCGCCACCCTGGGAGCGGTCCCAAGCACCGACAAGAGTGTTGGCTACCATCAATGGAATATTGTCGGCATCCGTCCACCCTGCACCTTCTACGGCAATGGCTACATGAGCGAGGGGCATTGAGTCATCTCTTACTCGGATTTCTGAGCCGGTGTATCTGCAAGGTGCAATTTCGGGTACATCGTATGTCGTGTTCTTTAAGCCACCCAGGTGCTTGTTGGCCAGGTCAACTAATTTTCCGTGTTCAATGCCACCAGCCCCGGACAGGACAATACGGGCAGGTTGGTAGTGGGTCTTGATGTACTGTTGGAGATCGGCTTTGGAGATCTTCTTGATGTTCTTAGTAGGTCCCAGGATTGTCTGGCCCAAGGGCGTGCCCTGGAAGGCGGTGGCGTGTAAGTGATCGAATACAACCTCCTGCAGGTTGCTCTCGACGTCCTGCATCTCGCGCAGGATGACGCCGCGCTCTCGTTCGATTTCGGGTTCAGCGAGTGACGAGTTTTGGATGATGTCGGCAAGGATTTCGACGGCAAACGGAACGTCGTTGGCGAGGCATTTAGCGTAGAACACGGTCTGCTCCCGCGACGTGTAAGCGTTTAAATGAGCTCCCATGTTTTCGACGAGGAGTTCCAAGTCCGTCTGGGACCTTTTGCTCGTGCCTTTGAAAGCCATGTGTTCCAGGAAGTGGGCGACTCCATTGTTTTTGGAGTTTTCGTACCTGGATCCGGCATCGATCCAGAGGCCTACAGTCGCGGTTGGTGCACCACAATCTTCGGACGCAACGCGGATCCCGTTGTCGAGGACTGTGAGTTGTGTCGGGGGTACGTTCACGAGGGCCTGCTTCTTGCTCGCGGCTGTGGCTAGTGCTCGAACATTATTATTCGGCTTTGAAGCCAATCTCAATACCGTCGCTACCTTCAACATTTTCTTTTCCTTGCACCAAAATTTTACTCGCTGATTTACGTAATGTTGCAAAATGAATGACAAATTGTCAAAAGGCAAACGTCAAATTTTAGAAAAGTCAATTCGTTGCGAGGGTTGTGCTTTTCTTTATTCGATTTAAAACGTAGTGATTATATTCTCTTTGATTCGATTCACCGAAAAATCATTAATGGTTTTTTTTTTTTTTTTTTTTTTTTCATATAATGGCACTTCGGCTATAACCATGGCCAGTGTCGAGTATAATATTATGGCGGGAAAACAATATTCTTTAATACAATTTTTTATATATTTATATATTATATTATCGTCAGGTCAGTCAGGTCCAAAGTCTAGTCAAAGTCTAAGTATAAAGTCAATACAGTCAAGAAGTCAAGTCAGTCGATTCAGTAAAGTGGTAGGACGCTTTACTGAAACTTTTGATGGAGTTTTAGAGGGAACACAAAAGAGCACGTTTCTGGTTACTACATCACTCTCCCACACTTGTGCACGATAACGAATATTTAATGGTTAATATCCTACCAATATTACACATTAAAAACCCAGATAACACAATTTTAGGAAAATAATATAAAAACACAACATCACTCTTTCACATTCTCCCAAAAAACCACCTATTAATGGCTCCTTTGTGAGTTGCCAGTATCTTAGCAGACTTTTTAGCCTTTTTATGCATCTGTCAAGAGTCAAGACCACGTCAAGACAATGAAGACAATGACCAATGACGACAATATGTCAAATTGAAGAAGGGACAGTATTAATTAAACAAAACAATACTATCAAAACATGAGAAATGGCTTCGGCCTGATGAAAAAACTTATTATTCATATTATTTATATCAAAGAATTGGCTTCGGCCTGATGAAAACTCTATTTCAGATGGTTAATATAAAAGAATTGGCTTCGGCCTTCACTATCATTCATTAAATAGAGAAAACATAGAAATGGCTGTATGGGCAACGCTCCCTTTGCCTGTCCCGACCGAGACGAATTAACAAAAAAAAAAAAGTCGATTCACCATTGTATTGTATTGATTTGAACGAATTGAACCTCAGTCAAATAATCGAGTAAAACTCAAAAGTCACGTATATATACGGCGGACGGCAGTACGTCGTAGCAACGTCATAAAATAATATAGTGATTATAATATTATTCTTAATTCTCTTTGCGTCGTACGGTCACAAACTTGCAATAGGGTTACAAAATTAAATAATTTTACCGTAGACGCTGGCAAAATACGAGTATTTACAGTAATTTATATAAATTACGGTAAAATTACCTACAAATACTCTGCTCTACCCTACGACTACTCGGACTACTCGTTCGCTTCGATCGCCCTGATAATATTTTATAGTACACGAGGTTTTGCCCGTGGCTTTGCTCGCGTTAAGAAGTATTATTAAATACAAACTTTCATCCCCTATTTAAATCCCTTGGGGTTGGAATTTATCAAAATCCTTTCTTAGCGGATGCCTACGTCATAAAATCTACCTGCATGCCAAATTTTACCCCGATCCGTCCAGTCCATATACAGGGTGTAACAAAAACAAGTGATAATACTTTAGGGTGTGTACGTGTTCCTTGTAGAGAGTTCGCTGTGAAAGTAGCAGCGCTGAAAGACCAAAATTTTTTTTTACTTTTGTATGGGGAAACTCGTGACGCTCGGGCCCTTGCCCATACAAAAGTGAAAAAAAATGTTCGTCTTTCAGAGCTGCTACTTTCACAGTGAACTCTCTACAAGGAACATGTACACACCCTAAAGTATTATCACTAGTTTTTGTTACACACTGTATATATATATATATATATATATATATATATATATATATATATATATATATATCTTCTGAATTTTGAGTTTTCTAAACATGCTAATATTTATAACATTTTTTTACATTCTTTTATTATTTTTCTATAAAGTCAATATTTTAGAAAAGTCATTGAATCGATATTACGTCAAGAAAATCGATAAAGAAAAACCTTCCGAGACTCGTAGACTAGCTTGCTATAATGTATACTCTATGTCGTAGACAGATTGATCACAGAATAAGTACGTCATTGGATTGATCACTATTTTATCTGTGCTTATATTCCATTTCACAAAATATGAAAAACAATTTTAGATGTTTTCACAAAAAGAATAGATTTTCAGTACATTAATTTATATTTTGATCATATTTTTTAAAAGCTTGTATAAAGTTCATTGCTTGCAAAAGCTAGAATATTTTTTCATTAAATAGTTTTTGAAATACCAAACCCTATAATCGTGGCATGTGACAATCGTCAAACGGAACATTTTATAAAATGACCGAAATCATGTGGAAATCATATCGCATTTGTTCACGCCTATTCCATTTGGTCGGAATATTACGAAAGCAATGATGTGTAGTGAAGATCAAATACTAGTAAATTTCTTTAAAGTTTCGTGGATAAGTTTTCGTAGTCTTAAGTGTCAATAGTTTATAATGTTTCAGCTGTGATTTATTACCCAACGTCATGTCTACTATGAAGAATTCTAATTCGTCGTCTTCTAAACTTGCTCTCCTAAGCCACATCAAGTACGAACATCTGGTAGCTGGAATATCAGGTGGAGTCACGTCTACGCTCATACTGCACCCGTTGGACTTGATTAAAATTAGATTTGCAGGTAAGTTTCCGCGCCATTGTAGAATAATGTAAGGCAAAAGTATTCTTGCTTTTCATTCATCGTAAATGATGTCTATCTGTTTTCCTAGCTACGCATTTAATATATGGCAACGCATTTAATAAAAATAGCAGTTGTATAAAAGAAAGAATTAAATCATTATTGAGCAAGATTTTATCAAAGAAGGCCTTGAACTTGCAACTTATGAAAGTAAACTATATGTTCCTCAACTTCTTTCCTGATGCAACTTTTTCTAGAATTTTTGTGTTACCTTTTGTTGTAATATTACTGCCTGGATTACATTTATGGCTATACTACAAAAGGAAATGTTATTTTATCTATTCCTAACCTAATTACTTCTTTGTGCTTCACAAGATTAAAAGTGAAGGAAGAATAGTAATTTGTTAATCATAAAAATACTATTTGCCACACTTTATTTCAAATAAGTTATTTTGTTTTCAGCTTCTAGTAAATGCTTATCTGTTCATGCAAAAAATGCACCTTTATTCTTTATAACAATGAAAATATGTATTATTATACACACTAGCCATTGTATGATTCATCTGACCATTTAAAAACTTATTACACTTGCTGTATGTTATACAATTCTAATGACTGAGATATTTCCTTTTTCAATTTGCTATATGTTATACAATTCTAATGACTGAGATATTTCCTTTTTCAATTTGCTGAATATTTATAAGAAACATTACTGTAGAGCAGTGTCTGTTTAATACTTGTGGTTTCTTAATCATTTGATTGTGGATTCTTGGAAATTGAAGTGTTAAATGTTCTTCTCATTGAATAGCTAATAATATCTATATGTGCATCGGAGAAAGTAATAATACAAGATGAGTGGTACATCATTTTGTAATGAACATCATACAAGGTGTAATAGGACGTTCTTGATTAAACTGTCATATTCTGACAAATGAGAGAGAAGACTAAAGCTAAGTACTCACATATGGTTTTGCTCGATAGTTTTACTCCAAACCGAGCAATAACCACCGTGTGGACCGCAAAACTGACAGCTCGAAGGCTTGCTTCGAGCCCGCTCGATGGTATTAAAAATATGTCAAATATGTCATTTCCTTCGATTCGGACTAAAACTATCGAGCAAAACCGTATGTGAGTACTTAGCATAATAGGATGTTCCTGATTAAACTGTCATATTCTGACAAATGAGAGAAAAGACTAAAGCTAAGTACTCACATATGGTTTTGCTCAATAGTTTTACTCCAAATTGAGCAATAACCACCGTGTGGACCGCAAAACTGACAGCTCATGGAATTAAATATGTCATTTCCTTCGATTTGGAGTAAAACTATCAAGCAAAACATATGTGAGTACTTAGCATAAAACTATGTTTAGTTATTTTATCCAATACCAGTGCCAATAATGTGCACACTTTTATAGTTATTAACAAAAATCATGACTGATTATTGTCATTGTTACCTGCCTGTATCTTATCAATTATAACAACAAAATTTAATGTTGAATTACTTTTACTGCTTAGTGTACATCCTAAGTAAAGAATTGTTCATTATTTTTATGTTAATTTGCAGTAAATGACGGAAGGACCGCAACAGTGCCGCGGTACGATGGTCTTAGCAGTGCGTTTGTTACAATAGTGAAGAAGGAGGGTGTGCGGGGGCTGTACAGAGGTGTCACCCCCAACGTCTGGGGTTCCGGGTCGGCTTGGGGATTCTATTTCCTGTTGTAAGTTGTAGTTATTATTTTTTTATAATAATATAGCCTTTACTTCAGAATTACAACAATATTTATAACTAGGCGCGCGGCTTTGCCCGCGTTAATTAGATATTTCAAACATAAATTAGTCCACAAAAATAGCCAATGATCCTTCACTTGGTCTGCTTCTTATCAGTTCTGTGCCAAATAAAAGGAAAATTGATCCAGTAGTTTGTGAGATAAGTCCTTTCAAATAATTTGCCCCGTTTTTTCCACATTTTCCTATATTTCTTCGCTCTTATTAGTCTTAGCGTAATAAAATATAGCCTTTCTTGATAAATCAGCTATCTAACACTGAAATAATTTTTCAAATCGGACCAGTAGTCCCTGAGATTAATGCGTTCAAACAAACAAACAAACAAACTCTTCCGCTTTATAATATTAGTATAGATTACTATGTTAGTTATCTAGTAAGTTTATCAATTTCTGATTGCCATTTGGCACAGGCCTCCAGCAATTGGTCCAGCAAATGATTTATAATTTTTTAATGACCAGAAAACAAACAACACAAGAAAAGCAATACTAATTGTACAATTGCAAAAACACTATCCTCATTTATTAATGTTGTACTTGATTATTATTTTTACACCCCTTTTCTTAAGGCTCCATCATCCATGCAAATTTGCCAAATACATACTATGCTACTGTGATGTATTTTGCGTCAGCAGCTCTCATGTCAAATAATGGGACTTCTGCCATATTCCATATTATGAAATAAGTTCAAGCAATGCTTTAATAATTTTATTATGATGTTCAGTGGCTAACTATAACATTCGGGGCCCTTGGCAAATTGATGGGGCCCTATCAGTAAAAATCGTAATGTTAATAATATAAAACAATGTATAAAAAAATTCTGATTTCACGGCCTCTTGGGCTCTTTAGGGTCGGAGGCACGTGGCATTTTGCCAGCCCTGCCACCCCATAGTTACGCCACTGATGATGTTGTTGCACAATAAGATGATAATTATTAATTTTATGAGAGTCATAACCAGATTTAAGTTCATACAACTTCATTTTAGAGCTGCTCCATTTTAGGTGGATCTGGATGCTGGATAGTACCAGAAAAAGCTAAACTATGTTTATTACAATGCTCGTGAGGACAGCGGGGCAAAAATGGTCGCTTTGGAGAATCACATAATTAATCATAATATGATTAATTTTTAAACTCCACTTTGCGTGCAATTCATATAGTGATTCACTTAGATTAATGATTGGTACCGCGAGCGGCGCTCGCGCGCGGAGACCAATCATTAATCGAAGCGAGTCACTTTTAAACTCCACTTTGCGTGCAATTCATATAGTGATTCGCTTAGATCAATGATTGGTCTGTCGCACGGCGCTCGCGCGCGGCGGCCAATCATTAATCGAAGCGAATCACTATATGAATTGCATGCAAAGTGAAGTTTAAAAATGAATCATATTATGATTCAATATATGATTCTCCAAAGCGACCATTTTAGCCCCGCAGAGGTCAACAATCAACAGTCATTGAAATGATTTATTAAACTACTTTCTTTATCTTGAGTTTATGATTTTGCTGTTGTTTTTAACAAAACATAATATATGATATATAAATACAAGATAATAATACTGTCCACTATCTAAATCTTCATGACTGTGGTATCAGTTTTAGTTTACTAAAACCCTTAAAATCCATACATAACTCTATGTTATATTCTGTTTGCTTTTCTGGCTATTACTTCTCAAAATTTTCATTTGGGTTAGCCATAGGATAGTGCGCGTGTAGCGGAAACAGTTCATTTTTACATGATACAAATCATGTAAAAATGAACTGTTTCCGCTCTACAAAATATTGTATATATTTTGTAGAGCGGAAATATAATAAAAGAAGTTGCTGACATGTAGTTTTTGATAAAAATTATGTTGGCATTCTGTTATAAATAAACTACCATTCCAGCTACAATGCTATCAAGACGTGGATCCAAGGTGGAAACGCTCGGACTCCGTTGGGCCCGGGCCTGCACATGCTCGCAGCGGCTGAAGCAGGAGTGCTGTCTCTCATCATGACCAACCCGATATGGGTGGTGAAGACCAGGCTGTGTCTCCAGTACAGCGAGGAGACCCATTTGTCCGACAACAAGAGATACAAGGGCATGATCGACGGCCTCAGCAAGATCTACAGAACGGAAGGCATCCGAGGGTTGTATAGGGTGAGTTGATATTTTGTTACTTGATCGTAGAATCACATGATATACTGGACTTGACAACTCATCTAAAAGGAGTCAAATAACTTATGAGGGATATGCTGCTGCTTACATTATATTGAGTAAGAGCCAGTCCAACCGCGCGTTGCGTCGACGCAGCGCTGCCGTTGCGTTGTTTTACATACTAATAACCAAGGTGTTCACACGGCGCGCTGCGTCGTCGCAACGCACACATGACGGACAGCAGCCCCCGAGACGAAGCGAGGTGTTGACGTTAAGACTGCTTCGTAATAACGCTGCGCTGACGCAACGCTCGTGTGGGCAGGCTCTAACGAAGACAAAATATGCATAAATTATTTGAAACCTGAGTCAAGCAACTGGGCTCAGTTTTCGTATGTCGAACAGGTTGTTATGCTCACCCGCGAATATTGTAGAATGTAGTTACGAGAATTGGACCCCAAACTCTACTACTCTAAAGTCTACGAGATATTCAAGTAGAGTAGGTACATGATGTTGTTCCTCTTTAGTCTTTACTTTAATTATAATAAGTAAATTCACCCAAATTGGTGTCTTTTTTTGTCATGTGACTGTTACAATGTATCAAACAAAGCTAACCTTGTATTCTATATATAAATATTTTCGTGTATGTAACAGTTTATAGTTACCACAAGTCACAACAGTCCATGGAAAAATACTACATTCAATAGCGAACCAATAATAAAATAGACCAATAAAACCGCGGTTGAATACAAAATGTACATAAATTATTATGTTTTGTAAACACATCTTTGCGTCGGTCACATGGTCACACAGTTTTCTATTATTCAGGTTAAGCGTTTGAAAATACAATTCAGAATTGTTTTACCTCTGTTCCCTGACATCATCTTTATGACAAAGAAATTAGGTTCACTTTTACGGAAATTCAGAGGTAAAAAACTGGTTGTAAATTATTATTAGAAAACAGGGTTTTATTGTTGCCACTGAAATAGAACAGATAGCGCGAGAAAACGTTTTATAAAATATAGAATCTGGTAAAATCGGATTATTAATAAAAAGAAGCATTTCTCGTAGTGGCACAAAAACACAAATTGTTTAAATTGGCTTAGGAATTACTTACTCAATATTTTATGATGTGTTAATAATAAGTACAAGTATAAATGATAAATTATAAACTATAATAGTATAAGTACTTAGTGGAGGATAGTTGTAAAATTGCTCCATCTCTTTCTCTCTAGAATCGTTGCATAATTGAAAATAATATTATGCTTTATGCATTGAACATAAGTGATAGCGAATACTCAATGAATGTATTTGATAAATTATAATCAAGATGATCGATTTTCCTCTAAATTCTGTGATAAATGTTTGACGCGTCCTTGAGACTACCTACCAATCAATACCAAGGTTATAATTTTTATTGATTTGTTTCAACCGTGAACTAGACAAGAAAGAGTTGAAAGAATATCATTATAATCTAATGTAATATATAAAATTCTCGTGTCACGGGGTGCGTGGTTTAACTCCTCTGAAACGGCTCGGCCGATTTTTGTGAATCTAAAGCTAAGCACTCACATACGGTTTTGCTCGATAGTTTTACTCCGAATCGAAGGGAATGACATATTTGACATATTTAATTCCATTGAGCCGAAGCGAGCCTTAGAGCTGTCGGTTTTGCGGTCCACACGGTTGTTATTGCTCGATTTGGAGTAAAACTATCGAGCAAAACCATATGTGAGTACTTAGTATTAGCGAGCATATCTGCTACGGGCTAGGGTTAAAAAACGGACAACCATTTTTTTCAATCATCAATCCATTTTTTTCAATCATCAATCCATTTTTTTATATTGATAAGTGCATTTGTTGAATAAATAATAGTGAATTACATATTATTACAACTTGAGATTGAATACGGCGCTTGTTTGTTTGTGTGACGGACTAACGGGATAGCGATAGACGTTGCCATGGGACAGAACAACGTTTGCCGGGACAGCTAGTTATAGTATAAAGGTGCCTTTATACTTTATAGCGTGCATTTTTTACTCATTTTTCTTTTGTCGGATTAATTTGATATTTTCACCCACTTTGGGGGTTGAATTTTCCGCATTTTATACTTCATAATCTTCTAGATGCCGATTAGTTAGTGGCTTGAGATTAAGAATAAAAGGTAACGGTTTGTCTGAACAAAACAAAATTGTAATGCTAAGTACTCACATACGGTTTTACTCGATAGTTTTACTCCAAAATATCTAATAATTACTGTGTAGACCGCAAAACTCACAAGTCACAGCTCGAAGGCTCGCATCGTGCATCGAGCCGGCTCGATGGAATTAAATATATCGATTTAGACTAACTATCGAGCAATGCTGAATGTGTGGACGAAATCCCGAGCCGCGGGTTTTGCTCGACGTTATTGCTCGATCGAGCAAAACCGTTTGTGAGTACTTAGCATAAAAATATGAGAAAAGAATTCAGGGAAATTCGAATAAATCATCACTAATTTAGGAATTGTAATGTTGTGTACTATGTCATAATATTATGACGCTGTAAGGTTATGTCCACACTTTAGACAAATGAAAAAGTACCTACCTTAATTTCATTATTAACACAATATATAGAATAGTTTATTTGTTTGAACGCGCTAATCTCACTAACTACTGATCAGTTCTCTATGTAATTTGGCACAGATATACATAGAGGACGGGGAAGGACTATGCTACTTTTCTATGGGAAAATGTGCGGTTCCCGTCGAATTTCTTGCGGGCGAAGCCGCGCGGAACTTCTAGTTAGAAGATATTTAGAAGAATGTACAAAATCCGTAATAATACCTTGAAGGTACCACTAATAAGTCTAATATAATATACACCTGTTAATTGTGTATGTAGTGTATATTTAGCCTAATATGACGGTTGGCTCCCCGCCAGCAACGCGACAGATTTAACACGTGACTCGTGAGTCGTGAACTCAGAACTACGTATGAATGGGGGGAATTTTTTCCACACCTCCGTTTATTACGTCATGAAAATACGCTCGCAATAGTGGAAAGTAATTAGTCGTTTTCATGAAAGAAAGAAAAGTTTATTTCGAAAAGAAAATTTAAGAGGAGTCCACACCGCCCTTTTTTCCATATAAACGTTGTCCCCTGTTTCCTCCCTGGATAATGCTAGTAAAGTTATAATTTTTTTCCTGAATATATACGGCCACTAATACAATGTCCCTATGTTTTCTTTTTTTTCATAATTTAATTATTAAATAAGATATGAACGTTCAAAAACCCAAAAAAATGGCCAGATTTTCCGCCGTGTTCAAACGTCCAGAAAACAGATTTGGCTAGATTATACAAAAAAAGCAAAACATAGGAACACAGCTCAACTCTTTCTTTCATCTTTAATGAAAAAAGTACATAAATCGGTTAAGTTTTGGAGATGGAATCAGGGGACAACGAATCGTTGATTTTCTGCAGTTGTCTCTATCGCGTTCTGCGGTATAGGCTTGAGGTAAGGGAGACAGCTATAGATATTACACGTACTTTTTTTCATTTCTCTAGCCCCTGTTGTATCCTCTTAATGGGTCAGCCCACGTCAGACTTACTCGGACAAATCAAACACAACATTACATATTATGGGTAGGGGGTATTTTCAAAGTACCCTCTACCCATAATAGTGTCACATTAGAACCCGTAATTGCAAAGTACTACTTTGCTATTACGGGTTCTAATGTGACACATCGCATTCACACAAGTATACGGCGAACTAAACTCGGTCGGGTGCCAACTTTTAACAAAAATGGGCCTCATAATAGAAACGAAAGATATAGGCATTAGGATGTAAAGATCTCAGGGAAAACTGGCGTACTTAATAGTAAAAAACATAGTCCTGTATTTACCGAAGTGCTAATCTTAGGTCGTGATAGGTCTTATAAGTATGTATAAAAATTGTATGATCTTTTGTTTACACTTTATGCATATTAAATATAAATACAATAACCGCTAAAATAAAAATTTCAGTGAACAAAAATAGTCACTATCAGGTCTGCAATCACTGTTTATCTGTATTACGAATTACGGATGATAAGTTTTATATAATTTTTATATTCACACCAGATTTATGCACGAAAAGTATAAACAGTGTATCGTTTTTGTGCAAGGAAAATATAAAATGCATGGTAGTTATCACATTTAACTTGTCATAATACTATTATCAAAACTGTAGGTACAGGGTAGGGTTGCAAAATTAATACCAAGAAAAGGGATACAAAAATAGAGGTACAATGAAACAATAAAGACTAAAGTTAAAATTATAATGTAAAGCATACACTTTTGATTGTAACTTAATTTTAAACATAAAATGTAGAAAACCTAGGTCGCTGCTTAAAAATTATCCAGGACGTCCCAGGACAATACGAAAGCTAGGACATGTCCTGGGAAAACAGGACGGTTGGCAACCCTAGTACAGGTTGGTACTACTAATATAAGTATATTCTGTGGGGATATGTATATTAAAAATCGATTGTTTCATACAAAAACGCCTTAGCAGTCATTTAGAACAGCTATTTTATTTTTCAATTATAAAAGTTGCTGCCCTTTTCTTTGGATGATAATTTCTGCTTTTCTTCGTTTGCTCATTGAGGAATGAAGAGTGTATTGATTTTGCAAAAAAAATTATTGTATGTTCGTCCCATAGGATTTCGCGGCAGAGTAATAAAGTCATAAAAATAGGTTCTTAGCTTTTGTTTGGAATATTCTTCAAGGCTCGTCACATATTTTACGTAATATGAAAATTATTGTAATCATTACATTAATGTCTGCATAATAATGAAAATTAATTTTCATGTTCTCACATTATGATGTAAATTTAAACAAGCTAGTTAAATTATGATACATGTACTTTAATTAAATTTGGTTTAGGTCGTTAGATTTTATAATTATTTTCTTGGACTTAATAAAAAAAAACTACAATTTTATGTCAATGATCGACCGACTTTTCGAACGTCTCAGTCAAGGAAACACTTTGTTTCGCGTACGGCGTATCCATTCACCATTGTAAAATCTTTATGAACTATTTACCTAGTCTGTTCGCCATAAGAGTAATTGTTATATTTATAGTAAAAATACTCATATGGCGCCATAACTCATAAGAGTAAATTAATAGTTAATATATTTGAAAGCAACCTGTACTTCTGGTCACTTTTCACGTTTCTCTGAGAATTGAGATGCCACTTTCTTCTTGACGCGAATACGTTATTTAAATCGATAGCTTAAACATAATATTCGATGTTTATTGTTAGCACTATCGCTTCACCTATATTCTTGCTTACAGATAACAGATGATGAAATGAAGTATGAACTAGAAATTATAGGTCATGTAGCATTAGCCACAAACAAAACTGTTATTTACAATCTGTTGTTTTGAACATGCCGCAGTCATCTGGTTGAATCTGCTAGGTATTTGGTTGAATTACTAGCGAATTAATTTTATCATTTACAGTTCAAGACTTGACGAGTTGGCCTTTTGTTTAGACAATAAACGCACAGTCAACGTCTTGACAAGTTGGCCAATTATTAAGTGGTTCCATTCAATGAATGAGCTATGACTGCTACATAGTATCTGTTGATGTTGGGATAAAAGCTATCGTCATCTTTATTGATGCGGAAATTGTGTATCGGTCTATCTGTTAAGTTTTATTTCATCACTCTTAAAGTATTTCCACTTCAATAGTTGAACCTATTTTGATGAAATTTTGACAAAAATAAAGAAAAACTTCATATGAAGTTCTCAATAATTATAAATAATATTAAATTGACGTGGGAGAGCCATGCTTCGGCATGAATGGGCCGGCTCGACCGGAGAAATACCACGTCCTCACAGAAAACCGGCGTGAAACAGCGCTTGCGCTGTGTTTCGCCGAGTGAGTGAGTTTACCGGAGGCCCAATCCCCTACCCTATTCCCTTTTCTACCCTCCCTTATTCCGTTCCCTTTCCATCCCTGCCTTCCCCTATTACCCTATTCCCTCTTAAAAGGCCGGCAACGCACCTGCAGCTCTTCTGATGCTGCGAGTGTCCATGGGCGACGGAAGTTGCTTTCCATCAGGTGACCCGTTTGCTCGTTTGCCCCCTTATTTAATATATAAAAAAAAAAAATAAAGTAATAAAAGAGCAAAGTCTAAGTATAATGGTTAGCGAACTAATGATACTGATGTAGGTTATCTATGAGCACGTGTTGTGCTCGTCATATAACATAGGTATAGTATGTAATTAAAATTTACATACTAATTAAGAATTCCTCCTATTATGACGTACCCAAACAATATTTTGTCCATGTCTGATTCGTTAGAAAAGGTGCTTGCTATACAAAGACCAAAAATAAAGTTTTATAAACATTGTGAATCTTTTTTTGACTAAAGGGGCCTACTAAATTTATTTTATTATTATTTATTTCTTTGTTTAAAATTTAAGTTATGTTGTTTTAACATGTCATCATTGTTATCAATTGTAATAATAATAAAAAACTAGTTTTTTACTGCTCATGAACACATGCAAATATAGTTTTATGTCTCTTTGTGTTAGTTGTAAAGTCTCTTATTAAATCCTTTGTTTATGAACATCAAAAAGCTAAAATATTTCTATTCACATTCTATTAATATTTAAATATTTTTTCTGATTACATTATGAAGGTTTATGACAGGTTTGAGTATATTTTGAATATTATTAACAAAACAACATTCCCCTTCAGACTAGAAAAGAGTTCTACCAATCGCAACTTAGCTATAACTTTTAAATAAATATACTGCTGCTAAAACTTACATCGGATTTTGAGAGCATTGATACAAGCCTTTTGTTAGTCTAAGCCAGGGTTTCTCAAAGGGGGATACGCGAACCCCTAGGGGTTCGCCATTCGACCTTAGGGGGTTCGCGACAAGATTTACGTAAGGATGTCTTTGATAGATTTTTGGGCAGCTACATAGGCAGAGCATTTCAAACTCTCACGCAAAGCGGTGAATTTCTTTTTACCCTTTGCTACAACATACTTATGTCAGAGTGGGTTTTCACACCAGCCCCTCTATCATGAGCTCTTAAAGCCAGCCAGAATACTGACTGGCTCGCATTTTGGTACCATGACCTCTATTTTCCAGCCAGTCAGTGGTCACGTGACACAAAACTCACTTCTCCATTGTTAACTGAGTAATAATTTCGTATCATTTGGTATCATGACAACACTTCTGACATAAGCTCGCTTGCTTTTACGTCAAATACAGCAATTCAATAAACACCAACCAACGAGTAGCTTTTACTGAATAGTTTACATTTTAGTAATTTTATTACATACTTTTTAGTCTTAAATTATATTGCTATTTAGTTGGTTAGTTACTTAATAAGTTATATTTTAGTCTATAGCATATATTTTAGTGAAAATAATTCGTTATTAAAACCAAAAAACTAAACATTCGAAGTGTCCAAATTTTTGGAAAACGATTAAGTATTCTCAAGTTAAATCACGAAGTGATACATAAGTAAAGACGTAGAGACCTTAGTAATCCATTTAGTGTTAGTGAGGTTTCAGAATAATAACATAAGTGAGGTGTAGTATATTAGTACAATATACCTATATGTCTAGTCAACAATAAGGTTTGCATTTGTGCGATGAGCTAAGACTGCATTGATTTAGTACACAAGAAACACATACAAGGTATAAGGAACACAAGTGTTGTGTATAATTACTGTAAAACAAGTATGAATTTTCACCAAAAACCTACAGGTACAATCTTATAGTTGCATTGTAGGTTTTTGTGTTATTTCACAAATTATTTCCTTGTAAACCTGAAGTATTTTGGTATATGCATGATAAACACTGCACCAAAGAGGTAAATTCAATATTAAGTACTTACTTTTAACAAGAATTTTCAGAACACAACCTTTTAAACTTTAGATGTATGTATAACATGCTCCGGATAAACATTGACACACCTAAACTAATAGAAAAGTTAAATAATTGATAATATCATAGAATCCCAATTAGCTAAATTCTCATATGAGCACTTTTTCATTTATAACTTCTTCTCTTGACTACAATATGGTATTATATGATGGGAATAGTGTAAATCACTAAATTTTACTCAAAAACAAAAACCTACATTATAGTACTTTTCCAAAAAAGACTTACTTAATAAGAATTGCATAACAAACATATGGAACTTATTGTTCATAAAACATAATATTATCATAGGAACATATATTATTATGTATTACCAAAAATACTTTTGTACTTACCTCAATAATAATAATAAGTAAGTATTAGTTTTATATTAAATTAAAACTTAAAATACATGAGGACTTACTATGTACTTCTTAGGAACCTATCTTAGGAGCATTTCGTACAATCTTTTGATTGCAGTAGGTCTTTGTGTTATTTCACAAACTATTTCCTTGTAAACCATGCATGATAAACGCTGCACCAAAGAGGTAAATTCAAAGGTATTACTTTCTCAATAACAAGAATTTTGAGAACACAACCTTTGAAACTTTGGATTCATGTATATTCACGAATAAATATTAACACACACACATACACCTAAACTACTAGAAAAGTTAAATCATTGATAATATAAAATCCAAATTAGCTAAATTCTCATATGCACTTTTTCATTTATAACTTCTCTTGACTACAATATGATATAATATACAATGGGAATAGTCACTAAAACTCAAAAATATAATCCTACATTACTTATAGTACTTTTTCCAAAAAGACATAACAAAAATTGCATAACAAACATACTTATTGTTCATAAAACATAATATTTTCATTGGAACTTATATTATTATTACCAAAAATACTTTTGTACCTCAATAATAATAATATTAGTTTTATATTATTACATTAAAATTTAAAATACATGAGGACTTTAGTAAGTCCTCATGTATTATACATTTTAAAAAGATGTGGTCGTTTTAGGGACCTATCAGACAGAGTGGTCATGCGTTGAAGCATTTGCGTTGGTGACTGAGGAGCAATTCTGACACATTCAGAACTCCTCCTGTGTGAGTATATAGAGATACTCACACGGGAGGCATTCTACAACATAATACAACACAAAGAACACAAAACCCTTGACCGCTCTCTGTCTGAGATATCTCAGGCAATTTACCATAGTTGCAACTTGCAATGCAGTTTCTAATTGTTATTGGTTTGCCAAATAAAAGTCTGAAATTATAATATTGTTTTTATCTTTCATCAAAAGTTTGTATTTGAACTCCTTTAATAATAATAAATTAATATTTACACAAGGGATATTTGATTCATCTTCTTTGATTTTAAGTTACAAGACCTTGTTTAAGATTTCCACTGTATAAATATTTTTATAAGTATAATATAAAAGAGATTTAACACTTGCTTATCTGATATAGGTTGATAATAAGGTGTAAGACAAATATAGTACCTATTGATGAAAGCTGTGTATGAATATGTATCTAAGGTAGGTATATTTAAGTGAGAAAATAAATGAAAAAACATTTAAAAACGAGTATTTATTAAATTTCTTTTAATTTAAGCTTTTGAGTGAATATATATTATCTTCCTAGGACTTCGTCATCATTACACTTGCAATTCTTTATTATAAAATGTAGTACTTATAGTATCTCAGTGTTAGCAATCATCCTTTATCCTGAAAAATATTTGGTTCAGCGTACACAGTACTAATAATGTAAAATGCCTTACAAGGCACGAAAAGGGGATTATTAAACTTATAAATTGCCTGTTTATGTTACAATAATACCTATTTGAAAGCTCAAAAAAACGTAGGTGTTCAAGAATGAGTTCAAGTTCAACAAACTATGTTCAACTCATGACATCAACTCTGTTGTAATGCATGTAATTGTAATCCACAAGTTTGATGCATTTCTAAGACTTTTTTAAGGTAGATTATTTAGCATAGGTATCAAATAGGTATAGGTAATAATAAACTTATCAATTTCTTGCTTAAAACATAATCTCTATAAACTTAATAACAATATCTAATTATCTTTTTTTTTGTCTCCTTCTTCTTTTTTTTAATTGCCGACTCAGTTAGTTGCCAATGTCAGAGAATTCTTTCTCCTCTAGATCGCCATGCTTGTGATAATATAAACATGAAGGAGTGTTATTTTCTCAGTGTTTTGATAAAGGGCTTATAAAATACCAAAAAAATATAAATAAAACCATTTACACATTTATAATAATTACCTTTAAATACAATAAATCAGTGCAAAAGTAACTATTCCTACATTGACCACGTTATATATTAGAAAATAGTATATTTAATAATAAAAAATATCAATCTTTTTTTAAACTATATTTTCATCTTGGTTTACAATTTTTCCGTTAGTCGTTATGGCTAAGCCATTTCAATTCCTAAAAAAAAAACAATTCCGTTTGTCAAATTTGACGTTCGTGTTTGACATTTCTTAATCCAGTTCAGAGACAAATATTACAGGTTAAAACCATTCAGAAGTAAAAGCGGTAATGATACCGAAACAGAACCATTCACTTTTCAACTGATAAGTGAATTGCAAGGAAACTGCATGGAAGTGACAAAGTTAATGATAGAGGCCCTGGTCATGATAAAAATTACTCGTACTAACATTGAATCAATTTGCGACAAGAAACAAGTACACCCATCACATTAATATTAGAAAGACATATTTTTTGGCACTTTATGTGTTACCTTTTATTCAAATAAAAACCTTATTTTCTTTAACAGTCAATTTTATAATTTTCTTGGGCCCCCCTAATCCCCCAAAGGGGGGGATTCTTTAGTAAGGGGGTTCGCTGTGACCTGGAAATTTTAAAATGGGTTCGTGGAGCCGAAAGTTTGAGAAACCCTGGTCTAAGCCACTCCAGGGAACATGCACGAATCAAATAAAGCACTTTCTTCGTATAAGAAAATGTAAATTATAAGTACCTCTAGATGGCAGCACATGTCACATAATACCACCACTGCACTGTTTAAAAAGTTATAATTACTTATAACTTATAATATATTATATATGATATAGATATGATTCTTTGAGAACGACTTCTACCTATCTCCAGTAGTCTAATTAATTCGAAACTCTGCATACGTATTAAGAGCCAACGATAATGCAATATTTTGTTAAAATGTTTAAAAAAAATGAATAAAAAAAACCTTTTTTTAATTATTTTTTTTAACAATTTTTATTTAATTTTCAGGGCTTCGTCCCCGGCATGTTCGGCGTGTCGCACGGCGCGCTTCAGTTTATGACATACGAGGAGATGAAGAACAGATACAACCAGTACAGGAACTTACCCATTGACATTAAACTGGTAAGTTGCACTATTTTTCTTTGCATACTTAGGCTCTAAGGACTAAGGTCATATTATCCGCCGCGCATATACCGCGCCGTGTCTGATGGGGACGAGCCTTACAGTAGCGGCGCTAGGGAAAGATGACGCTGTGCGACCGCCCAGGGCGCCGGAAAAAATGGGCGCCGAACGCAAACGAAAGGGGCGCCGCCTTTTTTTAGCACTACCAGTACTCTGGGCGCCGAAGAAAACTCGCGTAGGGCGCTGGTAGTGCTAAAACCGGCCCTGGAGTCTTACAAGGGCATGGGGCTCTTAAAATAATTTTAAGAGCCTAGATGAAGACTTTAACACATCCAGGTTCACGTATGTATTAATCGATTATCTTTCACATTCCAGTCATCAGCCGAGTACCTTACCTTCGCTGCTATCTCCAAGCTGGTGGCAGCCGGGACCACCTACCCCTACCAGGTGGTCCGGGCCCGGCTGCAGGACCAGCACAGAGTCTACAACGGCGCCTGGCACTGCGTCTCCGAGACATGGAGGTACGAACGCCTACGGGGCTTCTACAAGGGCCTCACGCCATATCTCCTACATGTAACGCCAAACATATGCCTAGTTATGCTCATATGGGAGAAATTCACCAATAACGACTAATCTGATGGGAAAATATTGTTATTTATTTGTAAAATTAACGAGTTTTTTTTGACAGTGACAGTAATGTTTGACGTTGACAGATGTGACCATAGACAAGATCCAGTGTTTTTAATAAGCGTCGTGCGGCCAGTGTCACTATTGAAAGTATGTAAGCTGCACGATCGCTCGTCTCTTTCTAGAGAGTTCCCGATTCCATGAGTACGCTCAGGGAACGCTGTATCGTTATGTCTATGAGTGCGACAGCCGTCTATACAGGGTTTTGTTTGTGGTGTCCATTCTTATTGTCTATGGATTTTGTTAAGGTAAGACTAGAGATAAGCGGTAACTATTTTGTTTTTGTTTTGTAATAAAAGTGCATTTTATTGTGAATTAGCTTCTTTTAACATATTTTTTGACAATAATTTTTTGACGTGTGTATCCTACACGATGCAATAATTTTGAATTGTTTTAATTCAGTTGTGACAGGTTTATGTATAAAATGTTTGTTAATGTTAGCTAAAATGTAATAAATTTAAGCGAGTTCTTATAGTAATTTGTATATTTATATGATTATGTAAACACCTGTCTCACGACATATGTCAGTCGTATGTAATCTCTAACAGTAGTTTTTATTTTCCCATCAGATTGTGATAAAGTAAACGGCGAGGGTTGTCGCCGCTAGTTTAATTTTTTGTGATAATAGAATATAGAATGTCTTAAATAAAATATTGTATGTAAAAGACATTTTGTTGAACCGTTACATGTGTGGTGAGACGACGTTTGGCTATACGATAAGATAGGATACGTTTCAGCTTGTAAAGTAATAAAATTATTTATACGTAGTTTTGGTAATTTATTATATCGCTATGCCTACTTAATGAAAGTTGAAGCTATTCTATCTTTGAGGCTTTAGACATTTTACCCGCCTTAATAAATATCTTAATGTTTCCACTCCTAACATCGTAACCTAGTGAAATTATAGTTAATTCAAGTTTAGATCGACAAATTAGAATATTTTGCAAAGCTTTTGTCATCTGAAAAATCTTAAAAATATGACGAGATGGCCTTGTACCGTCGCATTAAAAAAATATTTAGATTTCAAATTTTGAATTTAAATGTCATCGAATAAGTTTGAATTTAATGGCGCGAAATTCAGATTTTTAATTTGACAAAAGCGATTATGTTACACCAAATAAATGTGATGAAGTCAGAAAGTATATGTTTAGTATATAATTGTCTTTCATTACACATAGTGCTATTACTCGGTGGCTGGCCACAAATCACAATATATTTTTTATAATATGAATAATTCGGTAGGACATGTTTCGATTCCTTTCAATTTGTGTAATCAATAAATGATAGCAAATTGACGTATTGTTTGTTTGATTTTTCTTTTAATTTTCCTGACCTTGCCATAGACATTTTTTTTTTAATTAACGGTAAGTATTGATTTTTTTATTCTAAAAAACGAAGACTACAGAATTTTTCTAACGTTTCAGATACGAAGGTTGGCGTGGTTTCTACAAGGGGTTGAAACCGAACCTGACGCGTGTTGTGCCGGCGACGATGATCACGTTCCTAACATATGAAAACGTGTCGCACTATATGTTGCGTCGCGGACAGGATATCAAACTCGCTACATGAGATTAAAAACTATAAAGGGGTCTGACTTCAGTCTCGAGTCAGCGGGCAGCAGGGCAGAAGCGGCTCGTCACAATGTATAGATATCTCCCTCACCAGTGTCGGTGACGGTGGTCGTTTTCAATGAAAACTTATTTCAAGTTTCATAATAATTATGCCCTTACATGCATATTCATTTGACAGACTTGCCACCGTGGTATTGAGTTGCCTGGTTTAAATTTGATATAATTTGATTTGGCTCATTTATAAAAGCGCACAGCTCACAGACATAGATCAAGATAGATACCGCATGTCGCTCCATTTGTATGAAAACGAGCGTGCCACTTTTACTACCTACTGTGACGTACCGATGATAAGAAACGTGTCCATTATCAAGGCCAACGTTTCTATTTGAATTTCTACAGCTCAGTGCGGCACTTTTAGGCATTTTTAAAATTCTGATTGACGTTCGATTCCGATAGCAGACTAAAGAAAATACTTCGAAAGACGAGCATTGCTCGTCGTTTGGGAACGCGATATGGCACGCGAAGTACATACACATGCGGTATCTATCTTGATCTATGTCTGTGAGACAGCTCCTCGTCAGGATGCAATGTAAATTGACCCTTAGAAAATCTACGGCTCATAAGTTACATAAGTGTTCTGTATTTCTGTTGTCACTGACGCATTACACAAAAACAACAGTCTTGTGTAATTTATCCGCTGAATAATAGTTTTTTTATTTAAGGACAGACAAGGGACTAGGAGGACCGTCTTCGATCTTACTGTTGTTGTTGCGAAAATTGTAATAGACGGCGCCAGTCGTATCATTTTTACATATCAAGCCAATGAGTTTCTAAAATACTTAGTAACATAGAATATCATTGTATCAAGCTATGTTAAGTTGACGATGACTGTGCTGTCTTAAAATTGACTATGCCTATAAATGTTGCCAACGCAGCGCTGCCGTTTGACGTATAGCCGGCCACACGGGCGTTGCGTCATTGCAGCGTTATTACTAAGCAGTCTTGACGTAAACACCCCCTCCCGCTTCGTCTCGGGGCTGCTGTCCGTCATGTACGTGCATGACGCAGCGCGCCGTGTGAACACCTTTGTTATTAGTATGTAAAATAACGCAACGGCAGCGCTGCGTCGATGCAACGCTGACGCCGTGTGGACTGTTTCTAAGTAAATAAGACGGTCTTTATGTATCCATTCTTCAGACAAAACGCTGATATCAAATACTTTTAAACAAAGACTTAAAAAATATTCGGTCTTACTACAAAAGATGTAGAGTGAGATATCTCGTTAGCGTATACTAGGCAGGCTGTTGAACAGTTAATTAGAGAAAATTTCAGTACAAAATGGTCTTAAAACAACTGTTCATTAGATGTTTAGTTTTTTGAGGTAAGACCGTTTATCTTTGGGACTTGTGAGCTTGTAATCGTATTTGTAAGTTTCTATAAGTTTCCTGGAGATACATCACATTTTAATAATAATATACTTACTTGTTTCATCAACTAAATATATTTAGAAGATTTCAAAAACGTATCCAAAATTATTTACGTGCATTACGTGATCTAAACTTAATAACTGTTTTAGGATCTTAGGGCCTGTCCACATCTCCACGTCACGACGTTATCAACGTGGAACGGCGCGGTAACGTGGCACGTTACGTTCTCGCAACGTGAAAATGCACGTCACGACGACGCAACGTTGCACGTCGCCGTGCCTTGTAAAATTCTACTTATTCATTATTCTGCATATAATAACTGAGCAAGCGCAATGGATCGAGCCACGTCGGCCGACGTGACGTGCAGTTTTACGGTGACGTTGCCGTACAGTACACTTTTTCTATTCGAATAACATACCCTAGTTAATGCACAATAGGTAGAATTTTACAAGGCACGGTGACGTGCAACGTTGCGCCGTCGTGACGTGTATTTTCACGTTACGTTGACGTAAATTTGCACGTCGCGGGTCGCGACAACGTAACGTGCCACGACAACGTAACGTGCCACGTTACCGCACTATTCCACGTTGTGACGTGGAGATGTGAACAGGCCGTTACACTTGAAAAGAAACCAAAAATTACTTTTAGGTTCTTAGTTTTAAATGCATAGGAATGTACTTGAGTGAGGCAATTATGTAGTGTTGAAAGACAAATGATAATTAATTCAATATTAATTAATGAGTTAATGACCCAGGAACAAATTAAAGTAATACATATTAGTAAGTGACTCAATTTATTGTGAAATTGTTTACTATTATTCAGGTATTTAGTTCAAATACTCTTAATCAGTGCCGTAAATAGCTTTTTTTGCGCCCTGTGCGAGCTTATAACTGCACCCTTGTATTTCAACTGGCTTCCAAAAAGGAGGTTATATGTTCGGCTGTAGATTTTTTTTACTACATTGAAAAACATCTCTGGGGCGCAGCGGGAAGTACTTATCGGGAGCAATTCGACAGAATAAGAGTCTGCCTGGTCTGGCCATTCTTGCGCCCCCCCCCCAGTGTATACGCCCTGTGCCTGGGCACCGGTGGCACCGCCCTATTTACGGCACTGCTCATAATACATAATTGCTATAGTGTCTATTAGAGATTAAGTATAAAAAAGTATGAGTTTTACTCCTTATAGGTTTATACTATCCATGAGCGGGTGGAAAAATTGAATAATGACTGTTCTAGAAATGTCCAATTCTTTATTCCATATACAACAAATCTTTAAAAGATTTGTTTATTTTGTGTACAAAAGTAAAATTTGCTTTTGTACTTGCGTGTGCTTAGCGTTTAGATATTTTTGCATTTCCTAGTGTTTATAATTAAAATTTTAGTGTCGTTATGAGTTTTATGTACCGTGCACACTTCGTTGGGCATTTAAAATTCAAAACATTTTCTCTTGTGATAAACTATAATGAGAAGAACAGCAAATAGGGAATAAAAAATATTGAAACGGTCCAGTAGTTTTGCTTCATTCGAAATCAAACATCTCCACGAAGATGTAATTTTTTGCAAATTTTTTATTTAACAACACAAATTACACAACATAATATAGGATCTTGCTATTACACATAATATGAAAAAAAAATATGAATGGGTATAAGAAAGAGCATTATGTTATTTTTTATAATTCGGACATGGTTTATACTTTATAATAAGTTTCTAAATATCATGAAATCTTTTTATTTCAAAATTTTCAGGGTATTCGTTGGTGTGATTAGAATATGGTGTCATATTAAAAAAATAATGTAATATTTTTTTACAATTCCTAGTTATGTACAAATTGGTTTTGCTTATGTAAACGTTGTTATGATATTAAAAAAGTAAAATTTTAATTTAGTTTTTAATTCGTTTCTTCGACGACAGAAAGCGCCATCTAGCATAAAATTATGACACTAGAGATTTATTTTAAAAACAAAATGCTTAACACGACAATAAATCAACTAAATAATTTATGATTCCATTCTGTATTTATATTATAATATGTAGTACATTTGAACGGATAATCTCAAAGATGTCTCCAACATAATCCTAAGAATGTTTTCATTATCTCTCCCGACCTACAGCACACAAACAGTGACAACTAACAATAGATGTTTCATCTTGTTTGCGAAAACAGCGCTGATAAGAATGCAAATATACACATATTATGGTATTCTGCATTGATATGAATAAAGTGAGTTTCACAAGCACAATGTTGACTCCTTGGTGCTCGGCCAATTTCAAAACTTTGCCGTTTCGTAGGGAGCCAAATATTTAAATGCAAGTGACAGCAACGACTGCAGGTGTAGTTAAACTATTTTATTTTTTTTATGAACTAAGGGGGCAAACGAGCAAACGGGTCACCTGATGGAAAGCAACTTCCGTCGCCCATGGACACTCGCAGCATCAGAAGAGCTGCAAGTGCGTTGCCTGCCTTTTAAGAGGGAATAGGGTAATAGGAGAGGGTAGGGATGGGAAGGGAAGAGGGGAGGGTAGCGAAGGGATTGGGGTTGGGATTGGGCCTCCGGTAAACTCACTCACTCGGCGAAACACGGGCAAATTAGATTTTTTATAAGCTAGGTGTTTATAAAGAATAAAAAATTAATAATTTTTAGTTGTAAAAATATTGTATTGCAAACAAATGGCAAAAATCGTTTTTTTTTAATTTTTATAGATGAAAGTACTAGATAATATACTTGTAGTATTATATAATAATATTATATTAGTTAAAATAAGCGTCAATTTTCCTGGCAAGTGGGAATTAAAAACGTGTTACCTACCTCTGCGCAAAATGAAGTGTTGAAAATAAAATATTTTTCAGATAAGTAGTTATACTTAGGTATTAATAAAATAAATTCTCATGATTTTTTATTTCAACGTATCTACCACAATAACCATATTCTCGAAACAGGTATGAGCAGCCCCCCCTAGCTGAAATCCTGGGTAAGCCCATGAATCCAACCAAATAATAAATACTTAATCAATTTCTCTGATAATGCTTTAATAATAATAATATTATTATGTTATCATGTTTACGTTCACAAGATTAAAGAAAGCTGCTCTATACCAAAAATAGCTGTATACGAGTTATGACGTTGCTTAGGCACTTCGTTGCCATTCATCTTGATCTTAAACGTAAACAATGCGGTATGGACGACAATTTAAACGTAAATTGATGTTTATAGTTAGAACAAAACTGATTGGAACGACTGTTTGTAGACATCATATCAACGACACCACATCAAATATCTGTTATCAGTAGTGATATCAGTCGCGCACATTCGTGCGCGGTGGCTTGCGGTTCAGTGAGCTGCATTTTTTTGTGAAGTGATAAAAATACTATAACTGTGCATTGTGCCAGAATGGTGAGTTACCTTTATTTATTTCAATTTAAAAAATCGGGTTTAATGTTGTTTTCTCTTCATGTTAGACCAAGGTAAAACAGAGCCGACTAAACCTTTGGTTCGCACTCCAGAGGGTGCAGGTTCGATCCCGGGTGGGGGCTTGTACCAATGATACATTTCATATTTCAAGTAAGTACTTAAATAATACGAATGCTCGAACGAAGGAAAACATCGTGAGGAAACCCGCACAAGGATGGTCCCTGACGTGTTGAGCTATCCAATCCACTGGACTAGACTGACAGTTCACAGTACCTATGTTGCGACTTGCGAGAATGTCGTATGTGCTTGGGCAACACTAAATAATCGGCCAAGTGCGAGTCGGACTCGCGCACGGAGGTTTCCGTAATTGACATCATAGCTAATCATCTATCAATGATTTTTAATGACTGCATAAAGAGTGGTGTTTTTCCTGACTTGATGAAGCACAGTAAGGTTGTACCTTTATTTAAAGCGGGACTTAAATCTGATCCCACAAATTATAGGCCTATATCGATTCTACCGACTAAGTAAAATATTTGAAAAAATAATTTTAAATCAGTTACTATTACATTTTAACTTAAATAATTTATTACACCATAATCAATATGGTTTTACTAAGGGTCGATCCACAACGTGGATGGTGTAGGTCTTCTTTATAGTATATTTGAAGCATGGGAGGACTCGCGGCATGCCCTAGGGGTTTTTTGCGACCTCTCCAAGGCTTTTGACTGTGTTGAGCAACAATTTCCTGATCAATGTAGCACATTGATCAGGAAATTGCACCACTATGGCATTAGGGACTCAACACTCAACCTTTTGACATCTTACCTCAAAAATAGAACTCAAAGGGTTGACATTAATAGTAAAAGGTCCAATGGGACCAAAATAGAATTAGGCGTCCCACAGGGATCCATTTTAGGTCCATTTCTTTTTCTCATCTACATAAATGACTTACCTTATCTTGTTAAGGATAATGAGATAGTACTTTTTGCTGATGACACTTCACTTATTTTTAAAGTGAAGCGACAACAGTCAAATTACGACGAGCTAAATAGTGCTCTCTCAAAAATAGTACATTGGTTTAACGTTAATAACTTACTTCTAAATTCTAAGAAAACTAAATGTTTAAAATTTACTTTGCCGAACGTTAGGCAAGTTAAAACCAATATACTATTAAATGATGAGAAGATGGATTTGGTGGACACCACTGTATTCTTAAGCATTACACTAGACAGTAAATTACAGTGGGGTCCTCATATTGCCAATCTTGCAGATAGGCTAAGTTCTGCAGCATACGCAGTCAGAAAAATACGGGAAATTTCTGACGAAGACACAGCAAGACTAGTATATTTCAGTTATTTTCATAGTAGAATGTCGTATGGCATCCTCTTATGGGGAAACGCTGCCGACATTAATACGATTTTTGTGCTGCAGAAGCGAGCTATACGTTCCATTTATAAAATGTCAGCTTTTGAATCTCTGAGAGAAAAGTTTAAAGAAATTGGTATTCTAACTGTTGCTTCTCAATACATTTTGGATAATGTATTACTTATATGTTAGAAAGAATCTTAGTAAATTTACAACCAAAAGTGACAGTCACGGAAGAAACACTAGAAATAAGTATAAACTAGAAATACCGGTGATCAGACTTAGTAAAGTTAGTAAATCTTTTAAAGGTCAATGTATACGCATTTACAATAAAATCCCAGAAAACGTTCAAAATCTTTCCATTAATAAATTTAAAAAAGTAGTCAAAGAGCGTTTGTGTGCCAAAGTCAATGATTTCATAAACGATGGCACATCTTGGGAATAGGATGGCTGCTTGCAAGGCTATTTCTACATAATATTTCATGACTTACAATTATGTATGTATGTTGATATATTGTATATTTAATTTTAAGTTACAACATTGTAAACCTTATTTTAAAAGATTAATTTTTTCTCACTTTTTTTGGTAAAAAAGTGGGCCCCGTGCGAGTTTCTTACGCCGGTTCTTCTCGCCGGGTTAGTTCCCGAACCGGTGGTAGGCATCATGTAGACGTTCAGAGAATATTTGCAAAAATTTATTCTGAATAAAAAAGTTTGAGTTTGAGTAGCAAAAATAGGCCAAAAATTGTGTTTTATGTATGGGAGCCCCTCTTAAATTTCTATTTAATTTAAATATTATTAAAAAATATTAAAGTACACATATACTTAATTAAGGCTTTTGTGAAAATTTCAAGAGCCTATCTTGTCATCATTGATACCTACCGAGCAAAAAATGTTTGAAAAATCACGTTTCTTGTATGGGAGCTCCCCTTAAATATTTAATTTATTTTGTTTTCAGTATTTGTTGTTAAAGCGGCAACAGAAATAGCTTCATAATCGGTAAAAATTTCAACTCTCTAGCTATTACCGTTCTTGAGTTACAGCCTGGAGATGGATGTTGGATGGGCGTAGCCACACTGGGGCCTATAAGGTGCCTAATTAAAAACATCGGCATGATGGCTTTTATAAAGATTGAATAAACTAAATACTACATTTTATTAAAACGCGTAATTCATAACACTGACTATTCATAAATAAAACTTTAATATCTATCTTGTGTGTAATTGTTTATCAAGTTCCAAAAAAATTACCCGGGGTAGGGGAGGGGGATAGGTTGACTGCTGCCCCACCCTGAGCCCAAGGCTGGCTACGCCCATGCCTGGAGACAGACGGACAGACGGACAGACATCGAAGTCTCAGTAATAGGGTCCCGTTTTTACCCTTTGGGTACGGAACCCTAAAAAATCACGTCCCTATGGCACTACAGTGTTCGAATTTTGAACTTACTTTGCTCAGATAATATTAATACCGTATACCTAAAGTATAAACCATCCACAATGGATACAGATGCCTGAGATTAAAATACAATTCGCTTTATACTATTTCAAACAGTCGTAAAAACCTTTAATTTTTTTTCTGTACCTACAAACTACCTACAGGTACATGGGCGTACCGAAGGGGGAGCAGGGGGGGGCAGCTGCCCCCCCCCCCCCCCCCTGGATCATGTTGACGTCCCTACTAAGTATATTATCTAGTACTTTTATCTATAAAAATAAAAATTAAGAACGAATTTTTGCCATTTGTTTGCAATACAATATTTTTACAACTAAAAATTATTAATTTTTTATTCTTTATAAAAAACACCTAGCTTATGAAAAATCTGATTTGCCTCCCCCCCCCTGGCCCAGAACCTGCGTGATTTGCCCCCACCTGGCACCAGAACCTGGGTAATTTGCCCCCCCCTGGCCCAGAACCTGGGTACGCCCATGTACAGGTACAACGCATGTAAGCACAGTAAACTTAGTATTATAGGTAGGTACTTAGGTACTATATTATCTACTAAAACGGAACTGATAGATTTTAAGAGCTGCAAAAGAGGTCTCTTTGTAGTTCTAACTTATTTTAAGAATCTATTGTTTTAGTCCCCAGGAATGTTGTGGGTATTGCCTTATATGTGGACCTATAGTTATCTCTCTCATGCTCTCGGCAATAAATGAATGAGATAACATGACAAATGGTAGGTAAGTGCGAAAATCTGCATATCTACCTGCAATAATGTTTGCTTAGTGTGATAAACGGTATGTCACCTTCGTGCATAGAGTGGGGACAGGAGGTCATATTTTAACATAGCTCAGTATTAACCAAAAACAACTGTTTTGTTCAGACAATCTGATATAATTTCTTCGGAAGAGAGAGGGTAGGGTGGGAAGGGTATGCCGTATGAACCGTTATAGAGCAAAAATAGGCCAAAAATTGTGTTTTTTTGTATGGGAACCCTCCATGGGCGTAGCGAGGTACGGGCAGGGGGCAGCTGCCCCCCCTACAAGAGCGATCGGTCGCTAATGCTCACGAGTTTCATACCTAAACATGGAGCGGAGAGTTGCGGGGTGAGAGGGGAGGCAGTCAATCCCAGTTCGCTCGCTCATATTTTGTTAAAAATCACGAATTCACAGTCTAGGATTTTCTTAAATCCAGGGCCGGTTTTAGCACTACCAGCGCCCTGGGCGAGGTTTCCCTTTTGTTTGCCTTGCCCGCTTCTGCCCCCCCCCCCCCACACTTTTGTTGTGTGGGAGTCCCCATTTTATTTTGTTTTTATTAGTATTTTTTTTGTTATAGTGACAACTGACAACAGAAAGTGAAAATTTCAGAAGTCTAGCTATAGTGGTTCTTGAGATACAGCCTGAAGAGTGAAGACAGACAGATAGGCAGACGGACGGACAACGTAGTCTTTACAAAACCTTGGTTATCCTTGCGTAGCATACGACGAATTAAATGGAAAAAATGGAATAACTTTTCAATAATGCCAAAACATTCCCAAGGCAGCGCCATTTTTGTAGACTTAGATATAGGAAATGCATTATTTAGTCTGGATCCGGTTAGTTTTTTTTTTCGCAATAAAGTTGATAAACCTAGGATCATTGACACAGCGATCGATACATAATAAATTAGTACCTAGTGGTGGGCACTGAGATTGGCGTATAAGATTACAATTAATGTGCATACAAAAAAATCTTCAGCTGGATATAGAACCTCCTCTTTTTTGGAAGCCAGTTAATAATGGTTAAGCGTTTAAAGATAACCTACGAGAAAATCCATCTTCCATCAATCGTTAATCCATGAATGAAATGAAAATTAATCGCACTTGTATTTTAACTTGTCGCAAGTGCAACGATTAAAAATGTATTGCGAGTTTCTTACGCCGGTTCTTCTCGCCGGGGTAGTTCCCGAACTGGCGGTAGGCATCAGGTAGACATTCTGAAAAAATTTGATTCAAATTTACTCAGAAATAAAACATTTGTTTTTCTATGGACGCTTCACACCACGTCAGTCTGGCCCCGTACTAAGTACCTAAAGGACTTGTGTTACAGGTACCAGACAACGGAAATATATTTAATACTTTTATACTATACATATATTAAAGATTTTTATTATATCATACACATATTTAATACGCATCCAGACCTGGCAACATTGAAAACTTTTTGTTCCGTCGGCGGGATTCGAACCCGCGATCCCCGGCTTGAGCTACCAACGCGCTCACCACTGAGCCACAGAGGTCGTCTAACTATTTTCTGTCTAAAAGTTACCAACACGCCTAGGCAAGTAGTGTGAGAATTTGAACAAAATACAAGATTCTTATATACCCTGGCTCATATTTAAAAAATACTTGAAGCAGATTACAAACAACTAAATTCACATTTTCCTCTATAAATATTTATACAATTCTGAACTTCTTCCTGTATACAATCATATTATTAAATTATGTAATAAATAAAAGTGCTTGAGAACATAATCCCCTCCTACTTATTATGCGGGTTCCAAACATTTTGCTTCGTTTGGTTCAAAACGGCGCACTTATTTTTGAGTCTGGTTTAAAACTTTTGCTGCGTTTGGCTTAAAATTCTTCTTTTGCCGCGTTTGGTTCAAAACGCGTCTCTCGCTAGTGTGTCCGACGTCTTGGCTTATCACCAAGGGGCAAACAACATTGATAGCTTTAATTGCGTACTGTCAATCGCTTATGTACGTCGCGACTCGAGAAGTCGAGAGTGAGTGTAGGTGTACTCAGTTATGAGTTATAAGTTCTAACCAAAATGCCGGTGAGAAATGGAAAGCGAAATCAGGTTAGTTTTTGTTGTTGTTTATACAGAGTTTCTAAAGACTTTTGTACGTAAAGATAGTTACCAATAGTAAGGCCAATGACATCTCTTTAAATTTAAACATTTTCAAAGGGCGAGAACGCTGGCCTCTTCAATACCGTTGACACTATTGCAGGGGTCAGAGGCTTCTTAAGAGGAGTCCACACCGCCGTTTTTCCATACAAACTTTGTCCCCTGTTTCCTCCCTGGATAATGCCGGTAGAGTTATGATTTTTTTCCTGAATATCTATGGCTATTATTAGCATGTCCCTAACTTTTCTTTTTTTTCATAATTTTATTATTAAAAAGATAAGAACGTCCAAAAACCCAAAAAAATGGCCAGATTTTCCTCTGTGTTCAAACACCCAGAAAGCAAAACTGGCTAAAATTTACAAAAACAATAAAACATACGAACACAGCTCAAGCCTTGCAAAAAATTAATTAATTCTTAATAAAAAAAGTACTTTAAACGGTAAATTTTTGGAAAAGGAATCAGCGGACAATGAATCGAAGATTTTCTGTTCTTTTTTATTAGAACTTTTGTCGTGTTGTCTCTATCGCGCTCTGCGGTGGGAGACTTAAGATTGGTGAGACAGCAATACATTTTCAAATACCTGTTTTCAATTTCTCTCGCCCCTGGTGTATCCTCTTAATGTACAACTGTTTTGCTTCAATAAAGATATTAAGTATTTATTTATTAAAAAATTGTAAACGTAACTAGGTTACGGGCACCAGTAGTCAGCCTTTTAGTGAAAAGTGCAAGTTTAAATGTGGATAGAAAATTATTTAAAATAGTAATCAAAAACCTTTTGTACTCATTCACTTAATCATTTATTAAATATTGTTAAGAAATTAACATATAAGATAATTTTTCTTAAAAAGTATTGAAAATAAAGTATTTTTCAAAATAAGGCACATTTCCCCAGTACTCAGCCGTCACAACCCAGTTCTCGGCCAAATAGCTACCAGTAGTCAGCCTCTCCTTAGATGGGCCTCGAAAGAAACCTATGGAGCTGAAACAAATAAACAATGCATGTCTGGTCTCTGACAATGCCAAAAAACTAAGAAATTACCTGGTAGGTAGGTGCTTCATAATAAATGAATAATTAAGCAGCGTAAGTTACTGATGGCTGAACACTGGGTATACCTCACCAGTACTCAGCCGTGATTCGACCGTGTCTAGTTAGGCGGCCGACTACTGGTTTTTATATAGAATTATGTATGACCAGTACTCAGCCGGGGGTGGCCGAACACTAGATAATGTACAAGAAACGCATACCCGGTAGTCAGCCACCTCATTATTTAAATAACTATAAAGAAACTGTTCTATATCTCATTTGATTTAGACGTAAAAAATGTAATAACAATATATTTTAATAAAATATGACACAAAAGTTAAGAAGAAATCACAATAACTCACCTTTTTGTCGGGCACTTCCCACTAAGAAAATTTTGGCGCAAGCCGCATCTTGGCTCGACTAGTGACAACGTCGAATTGGAATCAGATCTGGGGGCATGGGAGTGCCCCCGCCAAGATGAGCCAAGCGAAGCGCGCAAGGGCACTACCTACCTTTTCTCGAAACGTTTCGTCGTATTTTTGAACCCTCGTAACTTTGGTTTGAATAATGCCAGATAGTTGAAATTTTTAAGATATAATGACATGGGTATAGTTATTAAATGCGCAAATTTTGAATATCGTAGCTATTATACTTTAGATTTTATAGGTGTCCAAAAATCCACAATTTGGTCACTGACTCACCGATCATCAAAACTGTTAGGGTACTTCCTGAAGTCTTAGAAAGCTGAAATTTGGTATGTAACATAATATTAGTACTGAAACAACATAAAGATTATCAAACCCAACTTAACCTATATCCGTACCATTATAGAGCAAAATTAGACTTTTTTGTATGAGAGATTAATTTGTGTTTTTTGTATGAGAGTTCCCCTTAATTTTTTATTTTATTTTAATAGTATTATTAAATATTAAAGTACACATATAACTAAGGACTTTGAGAAAAATTCAAGTACCTACCTGTTGCCATTATTGATATAGAGCAAAAAAGGCCAAAAAATCACTTTTGTTGTATGGGAGCCCCCCTTAAATATAAATTTCATTTTGTTTTTAGTATTTGTTGTTACGACGGCAACAGATATACATAATCTGTGAAAATTTCAACTCTCTAGCTATTACCGTTCTTAAGTTACAGCCTGGAGACAGACAGACGGACAGACATCGAAGTCTCAGTAATAGGGTCCCGTTTCTACCCTATGGGTACGGAACCCTAAAAAATGAACTAAAAGAAAAAACAACGTAAACCAGCTTACAAAAAGAAATGAAATCCCACCAAAAACATTTTCATGTAAAAATGTTGCCAAGATGAGAACATAATATTATAGTTCGTCGTGTCAAAAAGTAGTGAGAAAAACTCTACACATTAAGCAAAATCGGTGGCTTGGCCATTTTGTTATTCGCCAGGGCTTTGAACTTAATATACAGTAACTAATGATAAATGGCCAGGCCACCGATTTTGATTAATGTGTAGAGTTTATAGATTCTCCTCGTGCGGCTGACACATTATAATATTATTATCAAATATTTTGCCGCACTTTAGGGTAAAATTAAGGTTTTTAGATTTAGGGTTGAGTATGTAAGGTTAGAAACTTGGCTCTACATGAGATCTCACTACTTTTTGACACGACGAACTATAATAATATATTATGTTCTCATCTTGGCAACATTTTTACATGAAAATGTTTTTGGTGGGATTACCATTTCTTGCAGCCACTTAGCGTCATTGTGACGTTCTGAAGTGACCAATAAGAAGACCAAGCTTTTTTTAAAATTAACTTGATTGGTTAATTTGCAATAGAACGCTATTTCTATAGGTTTTTAGCTGGAAAAGACTGACTACTGGTGTGGGGCTGACTACTGGCGCCCTTACCCTATAATCTGATCATAAAAGCAAAATCCCCCTTATTTAAATACCTAAAGATATAAAAAATGGGATAAATCATAAAAGTGAGTTTTTGGAAATAAAGGTTTTTTTCTAAATTCTATTCGGTCTCCTTGTGCTACAATTTACGTATTTTTTTAAGTTGAGTGAACTTCTTAGCAAAACATTTTATTGCTCACGAGTCACGACTCACGACTAACGACTGATTGCCTACGCATCGTCTACGTGACTATTAACGAAGTCGGCTTTTGTCTGTAGTAAGTTAACGTTGAAATACTCTACGCTGCTTCAATTCATGTAAATCTCATGCTATCCCTATCATCTTATAGGCCAGCAGTTCCCAATCTTTTTCAGCCTGCGGCGCAGTTACACGTCGCAATTAACGGTCGCTTGTAACGGCGCCCTAATATACCTATCTACTAGAAAAGGATACTTAAATAAACATTAACTTCTTTAATGATTATACTCGTAGTTAGGTTAAGCAGGTAAATAGTAATTATAACTAATAAACCAACATTATAATATCATTTTCATCATTATTAATATTATTATTTTATTTTATAATATTTGTGGTTTCGGATAATGATGGAGGATCGACTCACGGCGCCCCTATTGCCTTTCCACGGCGCACGGGCGCCGCGGCGCACACTTTGAGAACCCCTGCGACCCTAGCATGGCCTCAGAAGAAATGCGAAAGTATAAAAAAATTGTGGAGATAAACTGAAGGTCCAAGGTACCGTTCCACTCTTTACCGCGGCTAACCCCGACCGACAAAAATTCAAATATAATGCCACTTTATGCCACTGTAACATATCGGAACACCTTCAGTTTGAAGGGGGCGATGTCAGCGAATAATAAAATTTTGATAAAGTTTGTAAAAACCTATTTCTAAAACTTATTTAAAAGTTAATTTAAGAACTATTAATTTGGACAAAATAAAATAAATTTTGCTAAGATAGTACAACTACAAGTGACTGAGGTCACTACAAGTTTATCTCCACTGAGTTTCATTTTTCACCGTGGCCATGCTAGGGCTACTGTTATAGCCTATATGCAATTTCCCCATATCATATAATATGACAGGGACAGCTGATAATATAACTTAGAACATTTATGTAACTTTAAATTTGCTGTGAATTGATGTTACCTAAACCAGAGTAGACAGAATAGGGATGATGACAAGGTCAAAGATCAGCGATTTTTGTTAATAAAATAAAGAAATCACGGTGAAAAATAAATGTTCCCAAAATTACAGCTCGATAGCATTTTTTTTTTTTTGTTATGCGCCTTCAAAGTTAGATAATCAATTCGATTTTTTTTCAATTAAATTTCTAAATATTTGTATACCAATCGATAACTTATGCAATTAAAAGCAACTTTTGTTATAAAACCACTTTCATAAACGCAATATTTGATATACCTGTCGAACAAAGTTGTCACCCGATGCGTACAAACTACGAAAGAGTGACGTCAGTCTTTCGTAGCACTTTGTATGGCGCGTTTCGGGCAGGTCTATTTTATGAGATGTTTGAATTGTCATATCTTGGTGAATTTTTAAGCTAGCAAAGTCATTCTTTCAGCGATGTTTCTCTTTTTTAAGTGTCTTTCAATTACCAATAAGAAAAAAAAATAGTCATCTAGCCTATTAGGCTAGATGACTATTTTTTTTTTCTTATTAAAAAAATAGTCATCTAGCCTAATAGGCTAGACTTTTTTCTTTTTTTACTCTCAAGTCTCAACTTCCTTCGTACAAAATTCGTTTACCGTCTGGCGTCAGCGAATTTTTCCGTGACAATATCTATTCTTCTTTCAATATCTGCATTCTTTTATCTAATACAAAATTGCCAAATTGAATCCTTCGATTGTGGATTCTTGGAAACTATAATGTTCACGGGCGTATATATTATAGCTTTGGTAAGGGTCCTCCCTAAGGCCTAACGTAAAAAAACGGCAAAGTGCGAGTTGGACTTTTAAGAAATGAAAAGTATTTTTTAAAATTTGAATATTGGAATGTTGAATATATTTCTTATTTATTAGAAAAAAGTAATACGCTCCACAGTATAATAATACTTAATTATTTTCACAAGTAAGATGGATAGTAATGGGGGGGGGGGGTCCGGACCCCCAGGACCCCGCCTTATATAGGTACACCCATGCTATTGTTATTCTATTGTTGTCGCGATCACCGGTGATCTTATGGGGCTTGAAAAATAAAAATGTTTGAAATGTGACTTTGCAAGCGCCATGGCCCATATTGTAACTTAGCAATAATTCTTTCTAAGTGGGCCCCTAGACGATCAATTTTATTGTGTATTGACAATAAGATTGAAAGGCGGGCGCGTCCAATATCAACCCTAGACGGTCAATAATATTGCACAATACGTGATATTGCACAATAAAATTGATCGTCTAGACTCTAGGGGCCCGCTAACTAAACTGCCAAAAATATTGAATGCAAGTTATTAAGTAGCTAGTTTTTAATAGCCGGTGGGCCTTCTTGACTATTTCGATACGACCACGATAGAATTCGTTACCAAAATACACATGTCGAAAACCGGAATGCGTTTACCAAAATAGTAGATTGTAAAATGAAGACGTCAGTGGATGAGGTGGATAACTAAAATTTTGTAACGAAAAATTTGTTTTTCTCAAAATTTTAACAAACCTTGTTCTTAGGTAAGTACCTACTTCATCATAGGGCTAATATTAATATGTGGCTGCATAGCGTCTAACGATTTGAAAATTTAATAGCGGCTTTAGGACCGGGAAAATTATTTGAAATAAAAAAGTGCATTTTAAGTACTTAAGATCCACTTTTTATTTCAAACAAACAACAACATTGAAATCAAAAAAATCGGCCAAATGCAAGTTGGATTCGTCCATGAAGGGTTCCGCAGCATCAATAATGTTTATTTTTATGAAATTAAAAGGTTTTTGATTTATTTTTAACTTTCAGTTGATTTAATGAAAGTTAAATTTTAGGTTTACCATTTATGAGATAAAAAAACTACAGTTTGCTAGATCTCGGTCAAACCAATTTTCTTTTTAGACTTATCATGCCTCTACTTTAAAAGTAAGAGGGGGGGGGGGGGGCACATTTTAGCACTTAGAAGAGTCTCTCTCGCAAACTGTTCATGGGTGGGGACCCCTGAAATTTTTAACAATTTTTCCAGTTTTGTATCAAGATCTTAATGCAGTTCACAGACAATAGTGTAGCTCTTGTAGTTTCGGAGAAAAGTGGCTGTGACATATAACGGACGGAGAGACAGACAGACAGACAGACAGATTATTTAAAATCCACTTTTTTATTTCAAATCTTTTTCCCGGTCCTAAAGCCGCCATTAAAATTTCTAATTGTTAGTTAGCCAGTTCATCTAAGTACTTACGTCGTCTGTAGACGATTTATAATTAATATTATGATAATATTTTATGCCTGCTCGTAGTAGTTGGTACTACTAATATATTATATTCTGTGGTAGTAGTTCCATTAATCATCATTTGTCTGCGGTTTTAAGAAGTGTGTGACAACCGCAATTTGCAAGCTTGTTGTCAGTTTAATACTACTTATAATATGATTGCGAAAATATTATACTTAAGCTTAAAGGATAAGTAAAAATGTCCAAAATTAAATATTTTTAAACACTTTCGCTTTACCTTGACGCTGCCTCTCCATGTTTAGTATTTAGTTGTTTACCCACAAGGCCACAAGGACAGTGCCGGATTTACAATTTTTTTAAGTGTGGGCCACTTTACTTCGTCCGCTCGCAACCTTGGACGTAACCGCACCCCTACGATGCTGCTGCCCCTAGGCCGTTAATTAGAGGCCTATAATTAAATCCAGGCCTGATAAATGGGTACAGGCGATTAACGTGAGAGGACATTTCTGTCACTCTGGATCTATAACCCTAGTCCCGAGAAATTACATAGGTCCACCATGTATCTTATAAATTATAATTTATAAAATATTTATTTCTTCTTCTACCTGTTTATAAGCTGCATTTTTGTCGGATTATATCAGAATCAGACAGAGTAAATAAACTCGGTTACCTGTGTTTTTTTTCGATTATTTTTATCGGAGTGATAAAGTTCCGATAAGAACCAGGCTAGTGTAGTCAACTCTGTGACAGCGTGGAAAGGTGATTTAGTTTTTGGTTTATTGGTGACATAAAACTTATTTATTTTATTGTTACTGGAGATTTAGGGTATCTTGAAGTTATTTGCTGTTGACTAAGGATATTATATTTTCTTACCATATATTTTTCCGCATTCAAAATTCAAAATGTTGATAAATGTGATGCATTGAAAACTTTTTAAGTTAGTGGTAGAGCGACTACATATATTAAAGTACAAGTTGTGTTTATAGTATTGCTTGTAGCGTGAATAAAACTGGTGATAGTGAATAAAATGATGGCTGAAGATGCTTTGGAGGCTCAGCAGAATGGCCGCTTGAAGGTAACAAATATATCAAGAGTCTAGATTCTACACATAACCTAAAACTAGTTTTTGCCTACGTCATCTCTGAAAGAAGCCCAGGGTACATACGCAAATTGCATTTGATAATTCAGAGTGCGAAGTTAAAAATCTTAACGGAATTTGATAACTAACGTCGCTAACTCCGGCACTCAGAGATCAATATTAATTAGTTAATAGTTCATTAATTATGAACATTTTGACATAAGCCTCATAAGTTATCTGTCAAACTCTTCATTAAATTGAAGTTAAGGTTGGGTTGCACCAACTAACTTTAACTATAACTGTAACTTTAACTATAACTTTAACTACAATGCAAAATGTCAAATCTTTGGTTGAAGTTAAAAATTCATGCCCTCAAGACGCCATATTTAACCATAACCATAGAGCTCGACAAGGTTTTAAATGCACGTGGCGAAAAAAGGAACTACCGCTGTCATCATACAAAAACGCCATTTTTGACCGTTCTCCTTTACCAGCAGCGCCCCCGCCCACGTTCATTTATAACCTTGTTGGATCAGTTCTGTCAATTTCTCCGGGCAAAGTTAAGGTTAAAGTTAAAGTTAAATTTACCTTAACAATAACCATAACTTTAACTTTAACTTTAACCCCGCCTCTGGTGCAACCCAACCTAAATCATCGTTTTAAATCTCTGAGTGCAGCCGTAAGTGACATTATATCATACATTTTTAATTCCTGACTTTGCTGTCGACGAAATTATCGAATTCAAGTTCACCAATTATCTTGACTAGAGATCGCCCAATGGTCGAAATTCGACCTAAGTTTCAACGATATTAGGACTACTACCTATATTTTGAAAAAAATGTTGACTTTATCATATTTTTTTCAACTCTTGTCTCCAGAACTCAGCTGATCTCAGACTGCGTGTAAGCATTGTCTAATAGTATCTAAGATTCAATAAAAAAACTATAATCCATTTTCAATTTGTCACTTTGTTGTCAACAGACTTCAACCATAAATAAAAGAGTATAATTCGTATGTATAGGCTTGTCACTCAAAAATCTGTCATTTTTCCTAGTGTGTGTGTTGTAGTGTGTGTAATGTTTTATTTGTTAAAAAAATGTATGATTAAAGCATAATTTCAAAATAATATTAGCTCGATGCACTCCTTCACCATATAAACTATAACTGTGCAAAATTACATTCACCTACGTTTCCCCATTTTTCGTCAAAAGGGATGCAAAGTTTTTGGCTCACGTATTAAAATATGCTCACGTATTAAAATATGCTCACGTATAAAAATGAGGTATAGCTTTCGAAATTTATATCTTTTCAACCTTACTCCATTCTAATAAAGGTTGGAATGTGGTTCATCGGACACTATACAGTATACAGTATACACGTAGCTTCTGATACATTAACTCCCGAAATAGATGGTAACCAATTCTGGATATTGATACTTCCTGTTCGGTCTTTATCTGAGGAAGCGCCATTGCTACTAATATGACTTTCAAGCTGGCACTTTGCTAGAAAATGATACTTTTGTTGCATATCATTTTTCAGAGTTCTTTGAAAATGGTTCAGACGAGGCTGGAGGCACGCGACAAATAAAAACAATACAAAAATTTACCTGCAATTTATTTAAGAATATATGACTATTGCTTAGAATATATTTCTGAGGTTGATATTATATATCTATATATTAATACGCAAGCGAAAAACTTTGTATCCCTTTTGACGAAAAATGCGGAAACGTAGGTGAATGAAATTTTGCACAGTTATACAATATACATCATAGTTCATATGGTGAAGGAGTGCATCGAGCTAATATTATTTTGAAATTATGCTTTTATCACACAGTTTTTTATAGTTTGTGCGTTTTAAGATGATATGGGTGACACATTATATTTAATTGACAATAGTAGGGAAGTTACCTTAGAAAATTAATCGATAATTTAAAAATATCGAATCACTTCGTAAAGGAATTGCAATCGAAATAATTATCGATTTCGTACTCACGTTTCAGAGTGGCGCCGGCGATTTAAAATGGCCGCCCTTTTTATATCTAAGGTCGAATTTCGACCATTGGGCGATCTCTAGTATGACTAATATTGCCATATTTCTGAGGTTGTAATGTATTCAACATAGTTGTTTATAGGTTTACGTGTTGATTTTAATATAACTAATCAGAAACGCTGGTGAAATAAATTCCAGTCAGAAAGCTTCTGAAATCAGCCAATAGAAAAGAAATCTAAAGTTTAAATAGTACTATTCCCATCAAACACTATAAATTCCAGCCCTTTGATTTTAAAAATAAAACGTTCTATTTTTAAAATGTCTCCATTTGTGACTTGTTTTCCGTTTATAGACCCGTAAATTTATACGTGGGAGAGCCATGCTTCGGCACAAATGGGCCGGCTCGATCGGAGAAATACCACGTTCTCACAGAAAACCGGCGTGAAACGGCGCTTGCGCTGTGTTTCGCCGCGTGAGTGAGTTTACCGGAGGCCCGATCCCTTACCCTATTCCCTTCCCTACCCTCCCCTATTATCCTATTCCCTCTTAAAAGGCCGGCAGCGCACCTGCAGCTCTTCTGATGCTGCAAGTGTCCATGGGCGACGGAAGTTGCTTTCCATCAGGTGACCCGTTTGCTCGTTTGCCCCCTTATTTCATTTAAAAAAATCTTTTCGGTAAAAGTGTAAAATAGTAAATATATAAAAATAGGATACAGACAAATATTTTGAAAGTAATGAAAATAATTATGATATTTCCTCACGTGTAAAAAGTTACTCCAGAGACCAACGCCGACATAGGATCCTATCAATTTTGCTTTGAAGGATACACCTCTATGGTTGAAGATTGAAATAAAGAAAACAATCGCTCGCAATTTGTAAAAATAATCGCTTGCGTCTTGTAAGTTGTAAGTAAAAGAATTGATTCTACCGGACGTCGGACATTTTTACAATAATTTCTCATGATTTGGCCGTGACATTTCCGTATCATCGTGTAGACTGTAGCATACGTTATATAAACTAACTAGTTCTCGCCTTGCTTGGCTGTTTTCGATAAGATTTATAAGTTTAATCTTATTCTGTTGACGAAGTTAACAGCCGACAATTATAAGCCAATTATCAATAAGAAAAATAATTTAAAAATATTTTAAGTTAGTAATTCGCAAAGACATTTGAAAAAATTAACAAATAGACTTCAGTTAGTTCAGTCATTAGTTTTTAGACCTTGTCTAATGCGCTATAAAAGTGACTTGACAGACAAGGACAAACCACAAAACATTGTATATAACTATATTGCTAAGTACTCATATGCGGTTTTGCTCGGTATACTCCAAATCGAGTAATAATTACTGTGTGGACTGTAGGCCGCAAAACTCACAGCTCGATGGCTCGCATCGAGCCAGTTTGAAGGCTCGTATCGTATTTAGAATAAAACTATCGAGCAATGCTGAATGTCTGGTGGACGATAGCCTGAACCGCGGGTTTTGCTCGACGTAATTGCTCGATCGAGCAAAACCGTATGTGAGTACTTATCATATAAGTATCTTATGGATCGTGTGAGCATATTTTAATAAGATTAGAGGAAATAAGTGATTACTTGTGTGGTGGAACTTTATTAAAAGTAGAATTGAACCTACGACCAACCAAAATAACTGGTTTAACCAATACAACAATGGTTCACCTTCACCGAAAATTGATGGCAATCGATGTGGTTGTACGGTTTCCGGAGTCCGTACAAGTGCGGTTCAACGGGAGGGGTCAGCGAGCAATGAGGAAGTGACAACGCCAAATACTTGTAATTGGCTTAGAGCTATTAAAATTTGGTGACGACGGCTATATATAGGTATATAACGCCTCCGTGGTCCAATGGTCTAGAGCGTCGCTCTTGACTCGGAGGTCGTGGTTTCGATTCCCGCAACATGTTATTTCCAAGTTTGGTTAGGACAATGCAGGCTGATCACCTGATTGTCTGCCAAGTAAGATGATCCATGCAAGATGGGCATGTAAAAAGTCGGCCCTGCGCCTGATCTCTCGCCAGTCGTGTCGGTCTTCCATCCCACTGGGTTATGAGAGTTAAGGAATAGAGAGCGCTCTTGTGTACTGCGCACACACCTGGGCACTATAAAAATTACTCCTGCGTACCTGGCCTGGTTTCAATGAAACCGGCCACCGTCACCGAAACCGGTGTGGGGAGTATTATTATTTATTTATTAAAGTTAATTACAACGGGTCACCCCAATTACAATAATTAACTACAATCTTGACTAAAATTAAAACTTAAAATTAATTATGACATTGTTACAATACATACACAAATTAAATTAAATAGTAATAGAAGAAACCCTTTCGTACTTACATTCACAAAATCTTACACATGCTCTCTTCACATCCAACCACTTATCAACAAACACATCACATTCAGGATTGGCCGACAGAAGGGCGTTGAGCAAGTTTAGTGCTCGGTACAGCGGGGACTCAGCTCTCGCGACAGTCCGACATGTCGGCAGTGCGAATAATTTTGGCCGACGGCTAGGACGGTGCTTTAGATAATTGTCAGGCACAAACAAGCGGCTCATTAAGGCATGGAGTTCAGGGCAATCGATTATATTGCGAAGGATTTTTAAGGCAACTAATATTAGGTCAACGCCTCGTCGGACCTCTAGAGATTGGTAACCTAAGGTACCCAAGAGATAGCCAGTTGGGTACATGTAAGGGCATGTATCCGTACACTTTCTTAAATAAAAATCTGAGAAACGCCTTTTGGATTTTTTCCAGCATCAGAATTGATGTAGCTGTGTAGGGAGCCCAGACACACGCATCTGTTTCTAGCTTGCTGCGTACTAGTGGGTTGTATAGCAATTTTATAACGGCGGGATTTTTAAAGTCCTTAACGTTGCGGAGTACAAAACCTAGACGTTTGAAACTGTCTTGAGCCGTCGCATATATGTGGTCCCTAAACGTAAGAGTTTTGTCAAAGTACACCCCTAAGTCCTTGATACTATGGACACGGGAAATAATATGACCATCCATAGAATAATTAAAGATGATCGAGTGTAGCTTCCGCCCATAAGTCATTACGCTACACTTATTCATATTAAACAAAAGGTTGTTGGAAATACTCCAGTGTTGTACAGCATCCAAGTCCTTTCGTAGAAGAAGACAGTCATAAAGAGATTTTATGATCATAATAATCTTGAGGTCGTCGGCATACAGTAAACACTTAGCAAACTTAAGAATGGTTGTAAGATCGTTAATAAATATAAGAAATAAGAGAGGGCCCAACACTGACCCTTGGCTAACACCAGAGCGTGTATGATAAGGGGCACTCTCAAAAGATGTATCCATACCTCACAAATTGCTTCCGATTACGAAGATAATCTGCGAAAAAACGAACAAGACCAGGAGAGAACCCAAGAGCGCTCAACTTTTTGAGGAGGACATCATTATCGACTCTATCAAAGGCTTTGCAGAAATCAAAGTATAGAACGTCCACTTGATAGCCTGCGTCAAGAGCCTTAGAAATTATGTGACGTGAGCTAGAAGATTCGTACTGACAGAGCGACCAGGGCGGAAACCATGCTGGTTGTCAGAAAGAATTCCACGCATCTGTTTCATTAATATATTATGAAGTGCCAGCTCAAAAACTTTGGCAACAGAAGGCAATACAGCTATAGGTCTGTGGTTTTCTACAGACAGTCGATCGCTCGTTTTGGGAATAGGTATGACCCTCGATAATTTCCATTGTTTAGGATATATTCCGGCTTAGACTGATGTGTTGAACAGGTGACATAACGGAACGGTAAATATGTCTTTGCACGCTTTTAGGACATATGGGGGTACACTATCAGTGCCTATCGAGCTGTGTGCTTTTAGCTTGTCAATAGCCTTTTCTACGTCACCAGGGATTAAAGACGGAATAATTATATTAGTTCCCACTGCATTTACAGACTCTAAATTGGGATCTAGTTTAGGTACATCAGGGAGAAAAACGCTAGAGAAGTATCGAGCAAATGCTTCTGCACTTTTAGTTCCAGAATAGAAAGAACCGTTAAATGATACAGTTGGTTCAAACCCACCCTTAGATTTTAAATTGGAAATGTGCTGCCAAAATTGCTTTGGATATTTGAACAACCTGCTTTCGACGGCAGAGCAATGGGAGCTATACTCGGCCTTTACTTTCATTTTCAGTTCCGAACGCAGACTCTTAAATTGAGTGTAGGTTAGCTCAGAACGAGTACGTTTCCATTTATTATGCAGTCGTTTCTTTTGTTTTAGACCACTAACTATATCTGCAGTGAACCAGACAGGATACCGCCTGTTGCCCGAAGATTGTCTTTTTTTTATGGGAACAGAAGTGTCGAAAGCGTTATACAAGATGTTATAAAATGTATCGGTAGCAGAATGAATATCAGTATTATCTAGAACATTGTGCCAAGGGGCAGTTTTCAGAGTATGGTATAATTGCACAAAATCAGCTCTGGTAACATTGTAATCGTGCCGCTTGTTGACGTTACTAGGTTCCATAGCCTCAGTGGGCTTACACGACACGATGGAGACAGTAACGTCAAGAGGAGGATGATATAGGTCAATCGGGACCAGTTCCATTCCCGGTACATAGTCACAACTAGCGACAGCGCCCTTCCGCGTCAAAACAACATCCAACTTACTCCCACGCATATTCACCACATCATTTACATCATACATATTACAATAACTTAAGAAATAACAATAATATTTTTTTATGGTAACAGATGCACTATTCATATTAAGGTCTCCCAAAATTATGAAATGTCCCTTCAAGTTAGAAATTATTTCTTCGACCTTGTAGAACGATGACATATACTCATCATCTGCCGCAGTTGGCTTGAGGTAAACAACGCAGACGTAAATTAATTATTATTATTCGACGCCTCCGTGGTCTAGTGGTATAGAGCGCGGCTCTTGACTCGGAGGTCGTGGGTTCGATTCCCGCGTTGGAAATATGTTATTTCCAAGTTTGGTTAGGACAATGCAGGCTGATCACCTGATTGTCTGACAAGTAAGATGATCCATGCGTCGGATGGGCATGTAAAAAGTCGGTCCTGCGCCTGATCTCTCGCCGGTCGTGTCGGTCGTCCGTCCCACTGGGTTATGAGAGTAAAGGAATAGAGAGTGATCTTGTGTACTGCGCACACACTTGGGCACTATAAAATTACTCCTGCGTAGCTGGCCTGGTTTCAATGAAACCGGCCACCGTCACCGAAACCGGTGTGGGAGCTATTATTATTATTATAGGCATATAAGTTACGTAGTAAATATTTAGTAATCTGTGGGAGTAGGTTTGATAGAAAATTAAAAAAAAATAGATAATAATGATGATGAATACCTGAGAAGATACCTTGAGAAGTATTGGAACTTTTTCTTGTCAGGACTTAGGAGTAGCCTATCTTTTAATCTATAGTCATGTCAGAACTGAACAAAATCTGTTTTACAGTTTTTGTGAAGAAGTAACAAAGCCACAATGAAAACTTTTTGTGTTGAAATTGAAATCTTTCTGTAAAAATGTGTTTTTTTTAGTTTACATTGCTGATTCATTAATGTAAACTATAAAAAAACACATTACTCTAATGTTTTTAATAATTTGATAAGTGAACGCGTTACTCAGAACACAAGAATTTCTAATATAACCAAATTCTTATTACATCATTAAAAAAACTTAATGTTAAAATAATAAAACACTCCTCCCCTACTCCCTTCCCTTCCCTACCCTCCCCTATTACCCTATTCCCTCTTAAAAGGCCGGCAACGCACATGCAGCTCTTCTGATGCTGCGAGTGTCCATGGGCGACGGAAGTTGCTTTCCATCAGGTGACCCGTTTGCTCGTTTGCCCCCTTATTTAATAAAAAAAAAAAAAAAGAACTAAATTACGTTTATGACATAATCTCCACTTTTTTTTTTTACTATGTATCCGGGGAACATGTTTAGGCGTATTAGAAATAAAAAAATATAAAAATCATATTTTCAAGTCTAGTTTGTTAATTATCAATCTTTTAAAGCTTTTATTTTATGGTAACGATAAAATAAGATTTCCTAGTCCAAGTTCTATTAGAAATAAGCATTTGTTCAATAAAATTCGATATGAATCAAGTAGCCTATTAGTAAGTTCATTGACTACATTCCAAACATTGCTGGAACCTATTTCAATTAAAATTAAAAAGTTCTTTAAATATTTTAAGCGTTAAAATCAATATGTACCCAAAAAATTACGTATATTTTCAATTCTACGCCAATGCTACGATTTCGTAGCACCTCTACGAAAAGTTGCAAAATTTGGCAACGTACCTACGTCCAGCGGTAAATAGGGTAAAAATTAAAATGTATTTATTTTTGTTACGTTTAATTTGATGTTTTTATTGCCTGTTTATTATCTATTTGTTTATCATTGAGTGACATTTTATCCAATTTCTAGTTTCCGTCCCAGATAATTTTATCAAATAATTTTAATATCAGTGATATTTTAATGAGATCACAATTTATTTTTTAAATGCATAACTTTATAACTTTCAATATTATGTAATGTGATATCACTCAGACTGAAAAGATTTAAATTTTTGATCGTAAGTAGATTGTTTCTACTTATCGTACGAAAGTATCGCTTATATCGTCATTTACCAATAAGTACGGAATTCGGTCGGCATTTGCGGTGCGAGGGATTAACGAATTTAGCCGAACCCTTATAGGATTACCGTAAGCCCGTCCTTACGTTTACGGTTGGTGATCAGGAGCAAGGTTGCGGCAATTCGCATAGGGCTCGCGGCGCAGGACCGCCAGTCGCAGGCCGAGCGACGCCGGCCCAGCATGTGGCCCGAGCTCCCCGCCCCCGCGGCCACCGCGCCGGCCCCCGCCGCGGCCCCCGCAGCACCCGCGCCCTCCCGCCTCAAACGCACGCTGCAGACGCTCCGCTCGCCGTTCCGCGCCGGCTCACCCTTCCACATATCGTCGCTCAAGCGCTCCGCGTCGACTAAATCCTCAGTATCGGATAGCGGCCCCGCGCGCACCGACCGCACCATGCGCAAGAAGGGCAGGAAGCGCGCAGACGCGAGCGCCTCGCGCGCCGCCGACCCGCAAAATAAACCGACCGGCCTGCTCGGCAGGATGGGTAGTATCGGAAAAAAACGCGGCGAAAGTGCGTCGCCGGCCGACGACCCGCGACCCGACGAGCCGACGCGATCCGACGCGCCGACGCGATCCGACGCGCCGACGCGATCCGACGAGCCGACCCGATCCGACGAGCGCCGCGACGAACCGAGCCGCCCCGCCGACCGCTCCGGCGACGACGACAAGCGATCCGTGGACTCGGAGGTGCCGTCCACCAGCGCCAGCGAGGACCGCGGCAGCACGCCCGAGCCGCCGCCCTTCTCCATCGCCGTGGACCACCCGGTGGCCGTGCGCGCTTTCACCAAGGAGGCGTGGCGGCGCCGCAGCAAGACGGAGATCGCGAAGCCCGTGGAGGAGCCGAGCCCGGCCGGCGCGCAGAAGCGGCGCATCGCCTTCGTGGCGCAGGCCTCCATGTACCAGTCCGAGGAGCCGGCGGACGACGGCGAGGAGGAGGAGGGGGAGGTGGGGTCGCTGGAGGAGGCGGTCGCGCTGGCGCGCCAGCGGCTGGCTCGCGCGCACTCGCACGAGCGCGAGGACGCTGACATGCCGGCCTACGGGGACCTCATCGAGCCGGACAAGGCCGGGAGCGAGGAGGTGAGTCGTAGTGATGCTAGCGGCTCGCGCCAGTCGCGACGTGCTAGCGGGGGGCGCCAGTCGTGCGCGCCATGACCTTCGAGGAGGCGGGCGACGAGTGTTACCTCACGGTGTGCGAGTGCTGCGGGTTCAGCGCGGAGACGCTGCTCATCCCAGTAGGTTACACAGTACTAGCCGCCCGCCATGCCCGTAAGTACATACGGCTTCGTGTGTGCGCACCCTTGGTAGCGGGAGAGGTTAGGCACGTGTGATACCCGCTAGACCACTTGTTTTTTTTTTTATTTCGGGCTGGCCCTGTGCGGTGTCTTCGTATACTTTTTTTTTTATATAATAGATTCTGCGATAGCGGCGTGGATACAGGAAATACCTGTTGATAGTCTCGATAATGTATGTAAAGTGAAGTGTTATCAAAAGTGATTTTTATTTTATTTTATGATTAATCTTCGTTTATTTAAACGTTTTTTCATTACGGTATGGAAACGTAACAAGTTAAGGTAGGTGCAATTATTTCCTAACGGGATCAAGTTGCTGGAAGCAAGTAAACGAGGCGGTAAAGTCCTTTTACAAAGACTAGAAGTTACAATACTCTTGCGCCACTAATAAAAAGCATTATAAATAAATAAATAAATAAACTTTTAGTTCGCACCAAGGACGTGGAAATAATAGCTCGCACATTATCATAAACTCTAATAACAATAAACTTTACTTTTTTGTTTTCAAAGTATTAAACAAATAGATGGCAAACATTTTACATCCAATTTAAATTCGAAAATCAGTAACCTACTAATTTTTTATTTTTTTTCTAATTTAAATTTTAATGTATCTTCTAGAAACGGCATTCAATTTTTTGTTACAAGTTTTTAGTTGTGAAACACACATGTGAATACTGTATAGTGAGCCGAAACTGCAGATGTCAACATTTGTCTGTCCCAAAATATGTGGCACAAAAAAAATTACCTATGTAAATTACACTAGTGAGAAGTGCCAGTATAGAAACCACTTCGAGATGGAACACAAATAACAAATGTTTAAAGATGCTTCCTCACTTTGGCCAAACTTGTTTGTTAAGTGTACCTTTTTTTTTATGCGTAGAGGAAACCCTTTATGGGTGCCCCGGGTTGGGGATGTGCCTCCGCCGTCCTTACCCACTAAAACCACCTGCGGTTTGCCTTCAGCCGTATATCCTGGATCTGTCTAACACAGGACTCCCTCCACGACCGACCGGTCTACCTCACACCGGACTTCCATCAAAGTTAGGGAACGCTTAGGCATTGTTAAGTGTACCTATAATAACAATTGCAATATAATATGAAATATTGCATATTTCTTTAGATATGTGAATATCTACAGAAATAAAATAACTTTATTTCTCTACCAGTAATAAATTCAAATAGTATTTATCCCAGAAAAAAACTCGATTTCCTGATAAAAGGAATTATTTTAGTGTAACTGCAATTTGTTTAATACCAAAGTTTGTTTAGAGGGAATCAAAATTATAATAGGTGTGTAGATTGGCATCTCGTCCTGAAGTAAAATCATTTTGGCTGAAGGACGAATTCGATTGGACATTTTTTTCACGAACATTCACTACTAGATTTTTTAAAAGATTCTATTACCTGACAGCCCGAAGGAATTAATGAATATATGAATTTTAGTAACATTATGTTTAATTTCTTTGGCACACTCTAGGAGTCTTCGAGGCCTGGCTTAGGCCTTAGATTCTCCTAGGCCTAAAGTCTAAACTGTACAATTTAAGATTTATTGGTTTCATAAAATTCTTCGGTCCTTAAAGTGACACAGGCTACATTTCAGTCGGGGTTTTTTATGTTATTAACGTATAAGATCTTATTGTAGTTTTTTAGAAAGGCTTATTATCCAGTGGCCTTCGGTAGGTGTAACAATATCTGTAGATTGTTAGGATTTGTATCAAATTACAATTCTGAATGTTCAAGGTTATATTGGTATTGAATGACCTTCTCGGATTTTGTTGCAAAAAAAAGGTAATATCTAGGTAAAATTCTTGAATTATCTATTCACAAAATTAACAAAATAGACTAGAAGAAAACAAGCAACTGAGACGTAATAAGAATCAGACTAGAATTAGACGCTTTCCTCGATGTATTTAGGCGACTCTTCCACCTTATTATTCTTATACTAGCTGTTGTCCGCAACTTCGTCCGCGTGAATGTGTGTTATTACAATCGTAAATCGATATTAAGAAAATTAAGTGCTCCTTTTTTGGCAGTCGGTTTTTTTTTTAAATCTAAGATGTTGACCGGGTATATAAGGTATCACCATGTCAAATTTCTTGAAATCGGTCCAGCGGGTTCAGAGAGTAGCCTGTACAAACAGACAAACAGACAGAGAAACAAAAATTTCAAAAACAGTTAAGATGTGTTCTATTACTCCTCTAAAATGGTGACTTGTTTTTTTAAGTTTCTATTCAATGTACAAAAATTTTACCTCTACGATTTTATTATATGTATATATAGATTCTGTCGTTTGTCTGTCTATACCTCTTCACGCTTCGACCTAAGAAAGAAACAATATTAAATATTCCATAAACCACAGATTACTGAATAGTTACTACGTAAGTATAAAGTAAAATACAGTATCTAGTAGTAATATACAGTACTAGAGTACTAGATACTTAGTAGTAAACAACAGTATTCTTGTGAAACCTACATGAAAGATTATACAAGGTATCGCTTTACGGCGTCTAGCGGTCCACCACTGACCACTGCAATATTCTATGTACAACCACTGATCTTAATAGTGGTCAATAAAGCACTGTTAACCACCACTAACATAGTTTAACAAATAGCTTAAGAAATTATCACCAAAACGAACAATTTTTGCTCGATATTAAGGGGGCGACTAACTCAAAATTTTCGATTTTATTTTATACTTGAAAATAAGCCCCGAATTGTTTCATTTTCTAAAATTAGATACTACATTATATTTCCAAGAATTCACCGGCACCCGGCTGTCGCATAACTATTATATTATAAATCTGTTGTGTCTGCGATTCCCATGATCGAGGTAATAATAATTAATATTTACGTGGATTCTCCGGGCGAGCACACCCGCGCGACGCGCCTTGACGACGCCCAATTCGCAACGTGCAGCAGAAATCGTAATATTTTAATTTCGCCATAACATTAAAACCAAACGTCCAATTTTAATCATTCAAAGACCAAATATTATCTACATTAACTGTACTTAGTAATGAAATCATTTATTTTGATAAGAATTAATGCCATGAGTAAAATAAAGGCATTTAAATGTAGTCCAAAAACATTTCAAGATTTTTTAATAAAAAAATGGTTATTGTGCCTCACTCAACATAGATAGGTATAGTGTGTCGCGGACTTTTTTGTAGATATTTAAAAGATCTACAATTATTTAGAACATTTTATAGTTCTATTTTTTATAGTTTAGGCAGCGTATGCGAAAAAAGTAACATTTCTGGTTGATTTTTTACATCTTGCGTCCGAAAATCCCAAATATCTTACGGAACCCTATTTTTCCCAAAATAAAATTTAGCCTTTTGTTCAGCAGAATTAATGTAGGATTCTAATGGTAAAAGAATCTTTCAAATTGGTCCAGTAGTTTCGGAGCCTATTCAAGACAAACAAACAATCAAATCTTTCCTCTTTATAATAGTAGTGTAGATATGTAGGAAGTGGAGTACGTATCGTAGTAGTAGCTAGCTTGTCGCAATAATCGAATTCAAGTTGTCGGAGTACCCTGTATTTTATGGGTTTTGATATTACTAATTATAACACGTGCTAAATGACACGATGTTTACGATACGGCATGTAAAATTAGTATATTTCTTGTTCTTCTCTGTCGATATTATTATCGAATGTAAGTTGTCTTAGTACCCAGCTAGGACTTGTTGATACTTCACAGAATAGAATGAATGTTATCTCATTATTCCATTGAACATAATGCATAATATGACTTACATCTCTTATCATTTATCTCATACATGGCGGATATATAGATAAAAATAGAAAAGCAATTTCACTACAACAAATACTATCTAATAATCTATGTTTTAAGTAAATAAAAATTATTTTTAGATTTTGTTAGTCTCGTTAAAACTCGAGAAAACTAACAAAAAAAGCATTTTTTTTTGGGATTTGTATGGGCAAGCGCCCCATTGTCATGAATTTTTCCATACAAAAGTGAAAAAAGTTACCCTTTCAGCGCTGCTACTTTCACAGCGAACTCAATACAGCGGACCCATATACATCCTAATGTATTATCACTTAGTTTGTGTTCAGTGTAACAAAAGTAGCCTATTAGTATTATTTTGACAACAGGTATAAGATTCGTTTCGTTCGTATTCGTTCGTTCCTATTCGTTTCATGTTCCATCCAGTCCATTTACTATAAAATTACAAAATGATATAGTCATGAAATAAAATTTTAAACATCGAACAAAGTTGTCTCCCGATGCGTACAAAGTACGAAAGAGTGACGTCAGTCTTTCGCAGCACTTTGTATGGAGCGAGAAAAAAAAATAGTCATCTAGCCTATTAGGCTAGGTGACTATTTTTTTTCTTATTGGTAATTGAAAGACCCTCAAAAAATAGAAACATCGCTGAAAGAATTACTCTGATAGCTTAAAAATGCAACAAGATATGACAATTCAAACATCTCATAAAATAGACCTGCCCGAAACGCTCCATACAAAGTGCTACGAAAGACTGACGTCACTCTTTCGTAGTTTGTACGCATCGGGAGACAACTTTGTTCGACAGGTATATCAAATATTGCGTTTATGAAAGTGGTTTCATAACAAAAGTTGCTTTTAATTGCATAGGTTATCGATTGGTATACAAATATTAAGAAATTTAATTGAAAAAAAATCGACTTGATTATCTAACCTTGAAGGCGCATAACAAAAAAAATAAAAATGTTATCGAGCTGTAATTTTGGGAACACTTATTTTTCACCGTGATTTCTTTATTTTATTAACAAAATTCGCTAATCTTTGACCTTGTCATCATCCCTATTCACGTGGAAATGGTAATCGAGCATCTTCGTTCCTTGTGATTTGTGAATGACGTTGCTAAAAAAAAATACAATGCTCAACCTACAATATAGAAGTAACAAAAAAAAGGATATTTTGTAACAAGGGTTTTAAAGAACTTTTTGTACTTTAAAATTTTGAGCACATGTGACATCAAAGGATGGGATGTCGGCTTAGCTACAGCTTAAAGCGAAAAGCTCGAAGGTTTTAATTGAAATTTTATTGCTTATCCCTAGAGAATACAAGGGTCTGACAAAAAATGATTCCCACCATCTGTAAACTGTCATAATACATAATAATCATTATGTAACATTATAAAAATTATGAAACCTTAATAATATTAAGTAAGTAAGTATAATATTTTATAAAAATAACTTGTGTGTAAATTAAGAAATTTAAAAACAAGTGATTCAAATTCGACTTTAAAAAGGAATCATAATATTATGTTAAAAACAAGTTTTAACAAAACATATTTTCATAATATATTTCCCCCTACGCAACATTTTATTCAAATTAATTAAAAGATCAAGCCACTTATTTACACACGAGTCTATAAATTCCAATGAATTGGGTTAAACTTTTTTTATTCACTCAAAACTTTTTGTACAATACGGTCAAGCTAGTTTGCCTTATAAAAAATAATAATCAGCCAAGTGCGAGTGGGACTCGCGCACGACGGGTTCCGTACCGTTTACAGCAAAAATTCGCCAAAAATTGTGTTTTTTGTATGGAAGACCCCCTTAAATTTTTATTTAATTTAAATATTATTATTAATTATTAAAGTACACATATAACTAAGGACTTTGAGAAAAAATCTAGTACCTACCAGTTGCTATTATTGATATGGAGCAAAAAAAGCCAAAAAAATCACGTTTGTTGTATGGGAGCCCCCCTTAAATATTAATTTTATTTTATTTTTAGTATTTGTTGTTATAGTGGCAACAGATATACATAATCTGTGAAAATTTTAACACTCTAGCTATTACCGTTCTTGAGTTTCCGCCTGGAGACAGACAGACGGACGGACGGACGGACGGACGAGTGACGACGGACGGACGGACAATAGTAATAGGGTCCCGTTTTTTCCCCTATTTTTTTTTGGGTATGGAACCCTAAAAAAACAGGCGACCGTCTTTATCGTATTGACCGATAATACACCGATAGTTCCAGTATATTATAGTAGTCTGTTATCCGTACGAGTTCGAAGATTGTAGACGTCACTAAGAGGCCGGTCGCAAAGCACCTCTCGTTACTTGTATTTAAATTTAAAATTAAGAATATTTCACGAATTATGCAAATCTGACGTATCCTTCGAATTTTAAACGAGATCGCCACAGTTTTTTTATTTCCTCAGTGGCAAAAGTGATAAGTGAAGATCAAGTTGATTTGTGATGGCGCCTAAAATAAATAAAATAAATGCAGTAAGTGAATAGTGATCATTATTTTATATTATTATTCTAACTAATGTTATTATTATATCATATTTAAAATTAAATTTTGAATTACTTGTAGAAACATAAATATAAGTAAGTAAGTACTTATTTAAGTTTTTATACACTAATAGTGTCACTTTTGTTTTTAAAATATACGATAATTACTATAGAAAAACATGTGCAAATTGTGCGATAAGATGATAACAGTTAATGATTCATTGTGGATCTTTTTAAATCTCCTAAGTGATTGATAAAAGCCAAAAAACATAATACTTATACAATAAGACACCGCATTATAATCTTAACGCAGATTATGAGTAACGACTTTTTTGTTCTGCACTAATTACATAACATGACTTACTCAATGTAATTACCAAATCATTGTAAATGTGGCGCTATGAGGTCAAAAACATTAATAATAAACGTCTGACTCTGTGCTACATTGATTAACGTGTTAATTTTCAGACTCTGCTTCACAATATTGCATTTAATTGGCTAGTTTTGGGCTTTGGCAGGGAAGTTAGATGTAAATAATGTTTAAGATTTGTCATAAAACATCGCTTACTGTCATGGCGCTTGTGCCCCTACACTGCGCGTTACTTTATTGAAATAAAATCCGTATGAGTTTAGGTTCTGGGCCTCTATACGTCCTCTTTTTTTTAATATCTTTTTTAATATCTATGGACGCTTCACACCTCGTCAGTCTGGCCCCGTGCTAAGTACCTAAAGGACTTGTGTTACAGGTACCAGACAACGGAAATATATTTAATACTTTTATACCATACATATATTTAAGATTTTTATTATATCATACAGATATTTAATAGGTACACATCCAGACCCGGGAACATTGAAAACTTTTTTGTTCCGTCGGTGGGATTCGAACCCGCGACCCCCGGCTTGAGCTACCAACGCGCTCACCACTGAGCCACAGAGGTCCAAATTTCAATATATACAGTTTACGTTTACCGGCATCGTTAGGTGTAATATTATAAATACACTTTCCTGCGATTTAACGTCCTTAAAGTATAATTATTGCGAAAGATTACGATGAATCATTTTACGGTCGCAAGTGGAAATTCACTAAGAATATTGTTGTTGTAGGTTCTACCGACAGTGCGACATTATCTAGGTAACAATCATAGTCATTATCAACTTCTGCTTTTACGTACATTATATTAATTTCTGCATAATCAGTTCTTAGAACACCAATGAGTCTATTTCTAGCTTAGCTACAAGTATTATATATCGAGACAGTTTTATTTAAAGTAGGTTATATTTGTTCGAGATGACTATCTCATGTTGCCGGTTTTCAATGCATACCAAATTTTGACAATATCGGTTCAGCGGTTTAAGCGAAAGTAACAAACATACAGTATATCGATACTTTCGTGTTTATAACATTGGTAAATATTTTTAATATTTCTTACATATTTGTTGCTGCGAAATTAACAATGTGGCAGCCGCTTTTTGTTGAGATGCAAGTTTTTGTCGCGTTATTTACATACAGTTGCTTGTAACCTCACGTTGTAGTCGCCAAATCGCGCGTTCAGGCGGACGAATATAAATGTAACCTTACAGAAATACCTCCTCCTTTTTGGAAGTCGGTCAATAACGCGATAAAAGAATAGGGAGGGATTAGTTTAAGAGTTGACATCGATAGTAGTTATTGATAAGTAAAGTAAACAAATACATGTTAGATGGGCGATAAGTTTAACAAAGTATTTATATTGTCACCAAGTGGTCATATCATATCTAAATGGGACAAGTCTGGATTAACAGTAGTATACAAGAAATAAACATGTTTTCAATGTACTAAGTACTTGTTCTAACACCGTAATAAACAATTAATGATATTCTATATCATATCGCCTTTTGTAATAAGTTGTGAATGTTTTCCCAGCAATTTTACCAAAAAAGGTTTCTGCTGTGTAAACCTAAGCTCAAATGAATAAGCCTATTTCGATTTTTGAGTTTTCTTTTTAAAACTGATTTTACAGAAAAACCCTATAATTATAATATCAATATTAGAAACTAGCCTAAAATTCCATAAAATAACATCAAAAAAATTAGGGGCAAGTGTTTTATCAAGTAATCCTTAATTTTATGGCGTTGAACTCTTTTTAAGGCAGCTTTTGACTTTGGGGTGAAAGCAAAAGGCGTAACGTAGATTTTCGTTGATTTTGCTTACGGCTTTTGCTTACTTGGAGTATATACTTACTTTTATACTTTAACCACGGAGTAAGTCTTTCTAAGATGAAATTTCTTTTGAAGCATAAGCCATTGAAAATATTTATAAACTTGGCTGGCATAGTTAAACTGCCGCACTTGAAACGAGTAAATTACTTAACTGTAATTATAATTAATTAATGTAGATTTTGACATAAGCCCAAAACATTATTTGTCAAACTCTTTATTCATTTACAGTCTCTATATGCGGCATTTAGTCTAAAGATATTTTAATTGGGATGTAAAATAATAATTACTTAGATATTTTTAATAATCGTGATTCACGATGAAGTCACGTTAATGCAGATTGAAAGCGTCAACAGTTTTTTGTTAATCCATTACGAAATGTTATATCTTTAAACGAGCAATTCTTGTATATTTTATATATAATTGGAATCTCGGAATCGGCACCAACGATTTTCAAGAAATTTAGTATATAGGGGGTTTCGGGGGCGATAAATCGATCTAGCTAGGAATCATTTTAAATTCTCGCTACGAAATTTGACACTTGCGGCTATGTTCCTTATAGAGGATAATTTAAAAAAAATTGGACAGCTCAAAAAAAAGTATTGAACTACGAACAAAAAAGTAAGATCGATTTTTTATGTGCAAATAAGCCTTTAGCCTAGGCCCTAGGCTATTGAATGAATTCCTGTGTTAGACAGATCCAGGACATCCTTCCGTATACGGCTGAAGGCAAACTGCAGGTGGTTTTAGTGGGTAAGAGTCCCACATACCCCCGGGGTGCTTCAGCTTAACTGAGGCACACCCCCAACCCGGGGCACCCATAAAGGGTTTCTCCTGCGCACCAAAAAAAAAGGCTATTGAATGAATAATAAAGACCAATAACGTACACAATAAAGGCGAATTTTTTTGTGTGTGTAATATGTCTTTTTCCAACAAAAACTACTGAACGGATTGTATTCAAATTTGGCGTGGTATGAAATTAGGTTCTATATGAATACATTGGCTTTGGCAAAAAGTAAAATATTTCCGTGGGATATGAACTTAAAAGTTAGGAGTTACTTCGCATCTGAAAAGTTTTTATAATGTTATAATGATTATATTGTACTTAACTACTTATTTATTAATACAACATGTCTTCTTACATTGTTGTTATCAGTATAAAGGGTCCCAGTTCATACGTAGATAGTCAACAAGAATATAGTCTTGATCTATAATTGATATGAATTGAAGATAATCGTCCATAGTTCATCTCCTACTGGAGGTACTTTGTTAGTCTAGTGACTGTAATTTCTGAGCTAGTACTCCTGTTACTTTACTTTATTAAGAAGCAACTGACAGCTGAAATTATATACAAATCGATTTTGAGATGGCAACTTCAATGATTTGGACAGCGAAGTTAGAAATCAAAAGAAACACTTTGTTCCCATTCATTATTCATCCATATTCTTCGCTATACAAATTATCGAATGCGATTTGACTGTGTACCCTAGAAATACATGATTGTATTTAAAAGTCGTTACCTATATGAAACAGTATTTACTATTATAAGTACTGTATTTTATATGTCTACGATGAAACACGCAAAGAAAAATATCAGACTTCCGAAACCTTGACTATAGAGGTAAGATCATGATCAAGAGAATTCTTAACCTCGTTATTAGATTACAATAATTATAATTAACAACAATAACAAGTAATATTTACGTTTTGTAATCCCATTACTCAGTTACTGTGTGACGTTTCAGTAATGTATTACTTTGTTGCATTTTTCCACTCTAATTACTTTACGTTAAAAATGTTGTAACAATATAATACACTTCTTATATTATTACTAGACTAGATGACGCCCGCAACTCCGTTGCGTCAAAATTAGTTTATCGCATTGCAGCCTTGGAACCGTACATTTTTCCGGATTTAAAAGCATCCTATGTACTTTACAGGGACTCAACGTATCTCCATGCTAAATTTCAGTAAAATCGGTTCAGCGGTTTGAGCGTGAAAAGGTAACAGACAGACGGACAGACAGACAGACACACTTTCGCATTTATATTATTAGTTGGATAGTTGGATGTTGCGCTCATATTAGTTTGTCGCTTCGGAACTGCACCTTTTTTGACAAAAAGTGTTTTATGTTCATTTCCGGGTCTTGAGGTATTTCTCTACATGATTATCGAGTATGGTCAAAATCGGTCTAGCGGCTAAAACTTGAAGATACAGACTTTTTCAACATCAATTTGTCTTCCCGAAATATTATGTCTGTCAAAATAATGAGAGTTGTGGTATATGTACTCGTATGCAGAATTGTTTCTTCAGTAATATAATATTCTAAGCTAATCACTGAAAGTACCAAAGGTGCTAAGTGTTTTATATTCTATAAACATAGTATAAATATTTATAGACGGATATTTCTAGTAGCGACTAGACAATCGCGATTATGAGCAGGAGGTGGCTAACAAGCATCAGCACGTCGTAGTACGGCTTCCCTCTGTCAGATTACTGAAGTATACCTACTATAGTGTCAATTTTATACTTTATAAAACCTCTTATATTACGTTGGGGAAAAAGTTTCTTCGCATTTTATATAAAAATTCCAAAGTTTTTTTTTTTATAAAGTTTATTTACAAGTGTCACTTTATTCGATAACTTTTTGCCATCTCGTTGGTAGGGACATGATCCCATTACTATAAAAATTTTGGGGCTTCTGATAAAAAAACTGCGACAAGTGGTTTTAGTAGTCCTTTTGTGATGTTAACCTGACACTGCCTAAGGAATTTTGCAGTGACCGAAACAGGTGGAAATTGGCTAAAGATCTGTGAGGTCTATGTTATCATGGTGAAAAACCACACCCTTTCTGTTGATTAATTCCGGCCGCTTTCTCTCAACTTCTTGCTTTAATCTCGTCAGTTGTTCGCAGTACCGTTCAAAATCGATGGTCCTGCCTGGCGCGGGCGGTAACAGCTCATAATGAATTCAAGCCCTTCCAATACCACCACACACACAGCATCACCTTGTTGCGAGTTAGCCCGGGTTTCGCCACAGTGATCTGTGAAGCTTGACCGACCTTTGAGCATCATCTTTTTCGCAAGTTTTTGTCATACGTGATCCACTTTTCATCACCGGTTATCAGCTTCTTCAAAAATGGTTCGGTTTCATTACGTCGTAATAAAGAACCACATTACACAACTTAGTCACAATAGATCCTCATGGGTCGCAGTGACGTCAGGGCTACAGTGACCTGCCTTCTTTAAAAAAAAAAAAATGGGTACACGGTTCATTAGGTTTCTTTCAGTGAGCTCATGAGGCACCAAAATATCGCCCTTTTTTGTGTACCCAGCTTTTTTCAAATGCGCCAAAACCGTTTTGTGGCCAATCCCCAATCCCCAGTTCTTTAGCTACATCGTAACTACTAATATGCCGATCTTGCTCCGGAGTTGGGGCGTCGTCGCGTCATCTTGTAAATCATAGTAACTAAAATATCTAACACAGTGTGGAGTGTGGACTATTTCTCTAGTAAGGGGTACTTTATGCTGCACCAACCACCCTCAAATATCCTCTCCTTCCAGAGCCACGCGTCCAGTAGCGAAAGGCGGGAGCACCTCTACAAGATCCTGGTGATCGGAGAACTTGGCACCGGGAAGACGTCCATCATCAAGCGCTACGTGCACCAGTTCTTCAGCCAGCACTACAGAGCCACCATCGGGGTTGACTTCGCGCTGAAAGTGCTGAATTGGGACGCGAATACGATCATACGCCTGCAGCTATGGGATATAGCAGGTATGTTTTATAAATTCTATAATATTATACTCATACAATAACACATAATCATAAAGTTAATATACCTAACGGAATAGAGAAACAAAGACCTGAGCAAGCGAGATGTCACTATCAGTAACACTGCGTGGTAAAAAGAGACGTGTGATACATGACAGCAGAACCAATTTTTGTCATCTGTTTGACGTCCAGTCGGCACTTATGTAAGTGTATACGTAAACAAATTTTTACACACAGACGTAGATAAATTTCGGTTTCGTTTGACAGCTCGAGATTGTTGCTTTATTCCGCTAGGTATATTAACTTTATGCACTTAATATAGTACAAAGTAGACAGTGTACAATGTACGTCGTCTTATCCTATGCTAAGTTGAACTTGTCACTAACAATTTGAAAAACGTTTTTTAGCATATATAGAGGCTTCAGGACCGGGAAAATGATTCGAAATTTAAAAAATTGGATCCTATGTATAAGCCCGTTTACATTATTCAATTAGTAATCCAGCGCTGGTTGGATCACTCAATTGGAATAATTGTAAACCGGCCATTATTCAAATATTCCAGCCTAGTGCAAAGGGGCCCAAAGTCACATTATATCGGCTAGCCGGAAGGTCAAATAACAAATGCGTAAAATCGTTAGTAAAATTCTAAAGATAACCTCAACAAGATCTTTAGTAGGAACATAATAATAAAAGTTACGTAATAAGGTGCATTGTGATAATGGTTTTATTACCTAATTATTATATCTATATACAAGCATGATTTATCACCGGATCTTCAAGATATATAATTATCTTGAGTTAGTAAATAAACAACAATATATAAATAAAATCTAAATAAAGACGAGGAAATGAGTTGAAAATATGAGTCTTTATAGGATCATTAACTATTTTAAGCACAAAATAACATAATATGCTTTTAGTGGTTGTAATGCGGTCTAGTTTATTATATTATGTATGTTTCTTTTTAATAGAAAACATATTATTGTTAAAAATAAAAATAATTTTATTGCTTATGCAATACTTAATGTAAAGCTTTTGCTTGGGAAAAAAAAAACAAGAAAAGTTAAAGTAATCATTGACAATACATTTGACTTTTACTTTTCCATGACTTTCCTGCAGCTTGCCTGCATCCATTTGTGAAAAATTTTGGAAAAATTGAGGAAAATGGATGACATAGGCATAGCGTTAGTGTGGACTTTTATGATTCTCGTTGTCATATTTTTCTTGATGTTCATGTCTTTGTTGATAATGATTTAAGGTAAATGATTGTAAGTGCAAGAGCATAGGCATATCTTAAAAGAGCAGCATGTGTAACAAGTTTTTTGCTTTTTACGGGCGAATCAATTATGTGCTGAAAACCAATAAGAAAATGTTAAAGATAATATTAGGGTCTCTAACCTCCAGTGGCTTAGCAAGCCTTGTGGACCCCATATCAATGAGTTATCCTACGTACCTGTATGTAGATTGAGAGCCATATTTAATTATTGATGCAGCTGATAAAGTTGATACAGCACAAGCTACGGCCTACGCCTAGCATCACACGATCTTCTATTTTGTTATAGCTTCAAAAAAAAAAACACTTAAAAAAGAGTTGTTACATATCGAATCAGCTAGCCACTTTACCTTATTAATAGGAAGAAACGCCACTAATAGCAAGAACAGGGTTGAACAGGACTTGGCCTTTGTAATAAGCTGCGAGCGGTTAAACTGCGCGGCTCCCGCTGTGTCTGAACAAGCACTTAGCCCGGGCGCGCACTGGCGGCCAAACCGCAGCGGCCAGGTCGCGACTGCCATCGAGATAATTACCTTAGTATGAAACCGCCATAAACCACGTGCGGCCAGCGGCCACATCATACTTTCGATGGCCGCCGCGACCTGGCTGCTAGTACGCGCCTGGCCTTATACCTGAGATTCTAGAAGTTTCCACCTTTCAGGTCAGGAGCGCTTCGGCAACATGACACGAGTGTACTACAAGGAGGCGGTCGGCGCGTTCATAGTTTTCGATGTGTCGCGAGCGGCCACCTTCGACGCCGTGGTCAAGTGGAAGGCCGACCTTGATTCCAAGGTGCAGCTGCCCGACGGATCGCCCATACCGTGTATATTGCTGGCTAACAAAGTGAGTATATACCTCGGCAATTGTCACGATAAATCTAACTGGGTCGCAGTAGCAACAGGGTTCTAAAGGTTTTCGAACGTAAAAATTACTTCTGCTAGAATGGGCCGTCAGCTACGGCGCTATAATCTTTAATTAATGCTAGGCTATGAAAATGAAGTGAATTTTTTGTGTTACCCTAACCTACTGACACTTTCTGAATCCTACTTGGTGCCTACTGGTTCGGGAACTAACCTGGCGTTCGGGAACTTAACCGTTTTCTCAAGCAGTCCCGGCTTTAGCACTACCAGCGCCCTGGGCGAGATTTCTTGGGTGCCCAGGATGCTGGTAGAGCCTAAAAAAGGGGCTCTTGCGGCGCTCCTTTTTGTCTGCCTTAGGCGCCCCTTTTTATTTGGCACCCTGGGTGGTCGCCTAGCGTCGCCCCCTATCACCGCTACTGATGTCATATTTGACCAATTTTCTTTCTCTCTACCAGTGTGATCAGCAGAAGGAGGGCATAGTGAACTCTCCCGCCAAGATGGAGGAGTACTGCCGGGAGAAGGGGTTCGCGGGCTGGTTCGAGACCTCCGCCAAGGAGAACATCAATATAGAGGAGGCGGCGCGCTCACTAGTTAATAAGGTCGGTTTTCCCGTGTATTAATAAGTGATTTTTGTTGAAGGAGCATAAGAAATATTATGTAAGTTAATAAGGATGATTTTTCCGTTTGGTTTGTGTGTGATACTAAGACCTACTTACATTAGCCTCATAAATTATTGTTACGCAAAGACTTCAATCCGGCTGCATTGCGTTTGCAATTTTCGAATTTGTTTTCCGTATTTGGAAATTATAAACCTCCCATGGTAAATAATAATCTCAGCAACATAAATATTTAAAAAAAAACTTCGTCTGCCGCATGCCAATGATAGACAACAAAATGTTTTTTTCTTTTATCTATCAAACCTACAGGCTACAACTTTCTATAAAATGCCATGTCGTAAAACAACGGTGACTATAAATAACACACTAACGACGGATGTTTTTTCTACGAACCTATTTGGAGGAATGTTAAAAACCAGTGTCTTTCAACCTTTTTTATTTTATGATGCGACCCTCAGGTATAAAAAAATATTTCGCGAAACCTTTTGCTTTTTTGTCATGAAGTTATGTTTATGAATATACTAGCTGTTGCCCGCGACTTCGTCCGCGACCACGTCATTTATTTTCGTAAAAAATATATTTCTTAATATAAAAAGTATCCTATGTTAGTTGTTACTTCTGCTACCTCCAAGAGTATGTGTCCAAAGATTTTCATGATGATTCGTAAAGTATTTTTTGCGTGAAAGTGTAACAAACATCCACGCTTCCACATAATATAATATTTTAAATTAGTAAGGATCGTTTTGTTAAAACTTTTTCCTTATCTTCCTAAACATCTGGATGCCCCCTACAGGAGCTTCGTGACCCCCAGAGGATCGCGAACTACAGGTTGAAAAACACTGCTACAAACCAAATAGACCAGTTTTTAAAAACCTTGGGTTTCGACACATTTAGTAGTTTTAATTATTTTCCTCAGTTGTAAATATAGCATTATTTATACAATATTTACGCTGATTGCGTACTTAAAAACGGATGAAGAGGGTATCTAACAATTTGAAAATTTTAGTTTTTTGCATAAAATATATAAGTTTAAGGCTGGTTTTATAGTTATGCGTTTCGCAGCGCCGTTGGAGCGCGCGCGTTCAAAGCTGTAACAAACGTATGGACGAACGGCGCTGCTCAAGCGCGCGACTTTAAAACGCTACTACTACCCCCATACATCTTCGAACGCGCGGCGCTCCGACGGCGCTGCCGAAACGCTTAACTATAAAACCAGCCTAGGACTATAAAAATCATTTGAAAAAAAAATATGGATTTCATGACGTATAGTCAGATATTTTGGCCAGATTATAAAGTAGGTTAAACAAGGTTAACAAACCTTGCAAATTATTAAGGAAAAGAGGAGTATCTACTACCTAACTGCCCTTATGACTTAATATGACGTTACAAAATATTGCTTATGCGTCTTTTTTCATCCACTCACGTCTTCACTTATGAATAGGTTTATATTATGCTAATAATAAAAGTTATTTTGAATAGTTATGAGCATAGACTTAATATATACTGTCGTAGTTTATGACTTATGAGCTAATAAACTTAGGTCATAGATTTTATTGCATTTTTATGATATTGGTGTTTTAGATTGTACTCGTGTATCCAATAATATTAAGTACGTATAGATATTTTTCTTTAATATGCATTTCAATATCATCGAAATTTTTTTAATAAAATTTTAGAATATTCAATTAGTAATAAAATTAATTCATATTTTTTGCATTTTATCGTTCAAAAAATTTAATAATCTCAAATTTGATATTTTTTGTAATATTATACGATTTCTTTATCTATGTGAATAAGTTTTTGAGCTTTTATCACAAAAATAAACCTAAATCTCTTGTTGTCTAGCAAGAACTATGTTTTGTTGTTTTTCGTAGGAATATTACAGCCAAGGATGGAATAATTTATTCTATACTTAACCTTAAGTATTTTATTATTTAAGGCTTTTATAAACCTGTATTATTTGTTATAGATTTATGCACTACTAGATGTCGCCCGAAAGTCAGTTGCGCGAAAATTTGTTCATCGCGTGGAAACCGTGCATTTTTCCGAGATAAAAAGTTCAAAGTACATAATATTAAATATATCTATACCGATTTGTGAAATCGTTTCAGTAGTTTGGGCGTAAAGAGGCAATAGACAGACAGACACACTTTCGCATTTATAATATTAGTATGGAATATGGATGGATGCGTACTCTTTTACGTCATCGGGGAAATCTATTTACACGTCATAAAGACGAAGCCTTTCTTATACGTCAGTAACATACGTTGTGTGTTATCGTAAGATCATGTGATTGACGACCTCTGTGGCTCAGTGGTGAGCGCGTTGGTAGCTCAAGCCGGGGGTCGCGGGTTCGAATCCCGCCGACGGAACAAAAAGTTTTCGAAGTTCCTGGGTCATGGATGTGTATTATAAATATGTGTATCATATAATAAAAATCTTAAATGTATGTATAGTATAAAAGTATTAAATATATTTCCGTTGTCTGGTACCCGTAACACAAGTCCTTCAGGTACTTACCACGGGGCCAGACTGACGTGGTGTGAAGCGTCTATAGATATATTATATTATGTGGGGACTTTGTTACTTAACAGAAACGTAGGTAAAATAGTTCTCAATGGTTTTACGGTTTTTGATTGTAATAATAAATGAAGCAAACAATAGCTGAAATATCGGAAGATTCTCATTTACGGGCAAATTGCTGCCAGTGAAACTCAGTGACGTATTCACCTAGCGCGGGGCCCGTAGCAAAATATAGCGTGGTTATAGTGTGAAAGCCATGCCACTTACCGCCAAATTTCATAGATGTTTGATTTCTAACTTCGATATCGAATTCACGTTTGGAAACAAATTCTTTTTAACACGTTTCTTAGGTAAAGTTTAACATAAATACCTAACAGGTTAATTTTGTTCCAGATTCTTCTAAACGACAAATTACTGCAGAGCAACGACAAAGACGCCGAAAAGTTCGCTCTCGACCACAAAATCGCGAATGGCGACAACAACAGAGACGCAAGCAGCAAGTCCTGCGCCTGCTGATCTATGTCCAGTACAAATGAGGACTTGAGGATGTATGCGCAACGGTGTATTGCATGAAATTACATAAAAAAAGGCGATTAAAAAACTAGCACCGTGAATGTCAAATCAAATGTGTCCAAATCGAAATTTGAAAATTGAATGTCTTAGAACACAAAACTACTGACACAATTTATATAATTATACAGTAGACTATCTTCATACTAAACTGTCTATAGTGCGTCAAGAAAGTGAAGAAATTAAAAAGTGGCAACATCGTAGTGTCATCCCCTTTTTCTTAGATTGATTTGAAAGGCATGACATAATGTTGCCCTTTTTAATTTCTTCACTTTCTTGACAGACTATAAATCAGCGCACTGTTGCACGCTTACACTCAAAAGGGGTTGCTGATAGCGTGACAAAACTATGTACCATCATGCCATCGAATGTATTCAACAGAAGAAACAGCTAGTCTGTGTGTTAAATACGTTAAATTGCATGGACACGCCTCAGTTAGTCTACTGTGTATATTTATATTGCGCTATTCACGAAATTGTGCACTCGAATTTTAAATTTTCATTTTTTTCTGATTTCATTCGATTTGACAATTGACATTCAAGGTGGTGGGAAAAAATAAAATTTTGCATTGGCACACTGGCTGTGCCCTTTTTCTCAAATGCCATGTGAATACTACTGTGTATACTGTATGTGTAATATAATGTTAAAAAGCATGTGTAAATTTTGGTGTGATATTGCGATTTTTCTAAGCTATCGATTTTTAGGGACCAAAAATTGATATTCCGTTAGAATTTGCCCGCCTACGATCAACATGTTTTATTAAGTTTAATTCGAATTTAATATAAATCTAATCAGGGTAATAATCTGGATACAGGGTAATAATCTGGAGTCTGGACTTACCTTGTTTTGAATTATTCATGATAAAAAGTTAACTCTGAATTTGAATTGTCCGGACTTACCCTGTTTCCGAACTTAGCCTGTTTTTCCCTAAATTAATAGATATAAAATTAAATCTTCAGAAATTACTAAAAAATAATAGTCATCAAGTCGATTTACGACAATTTACAATATTTAAAGCAAATTATCCTCTGTTATGACTCGAATTAAGTTTTGAATTTTGATAATTGAAATAAAACTTTAATTAAGTAATACTTACTACTTATATTATGTTTAAAAATAAATTTGATAAAATTAGAAGTAAATCCATCCAAAATCCTACTGATGAATATTTTTTAGTAAAAGTAGCCTAAGTGTTTGTATAATTGTATTATAATTACATACACATTCAAATTTCATTCATTTATTTATTACTTTTACGGCCTCACATATTTTTTAAATGTAATAGTTATTTTGTTTAAAATATTTTGTCTAAAATCATTTCTTTTTCTGACATTCAAGAATTCATTTGTATTATATAATTTATAACTTCCTAACCGAATAGTTTTTATATAAGTATACCATCATAATAATTAAAATAATAAATACTTGTACCTATAGGCAGCAGACATTTAGAATATTCTTACGGGGCCCAAATTACTGTTACCTATATCCGATCCTTATACGATCCGAATTCCGATCTTCCGATCGAGCTGTCCCCTTGTCTAATTATAAACTTATAACATATAAAATTATTATAATAATTCTTTAGAAGTCCTGTGTTCTAATGACTTTGAGGTCTGAATCTTTGCGAGTTAACTAGTATAATATGTATATCTATAGTTTATTACACTATATTTACCTTGGTTCTATGTATTTATTATCTAAGTATAAAATTAGTTTTACGAACAAAGATGCAACGAATTTACTTACAGTGCCTTAAGCTTATCATAAACTTTTAGAATCTTATATTCAGAGAATATTTTGAAAAAAAAAAGTATGCAAATTGTTTTATTGTAGGGAAGCAGAAAAATTTTGGTGGGCTCTGATCTTTGTGATTGTTTAAATTTAAACTCAAAGTAGATGCAGTTAAGTGCCATTTTCAATTGAAGTCATTGTTATATACGACGATTAGTCTGTTTAAGTATTACATTAACGTATGCGAGTGTGGTGTTTATTTTAAAGTTAATAAAATTTTATAAAAAACTTTGTTTTATTTATTGTCCTAAGCGGGACGCTAGGCCATCAATTGTGCAATATCACGTATTGTGCAATTAGCAATATTATTAATCGTAGGGTTAATATTGAACGCGCCGGCCATGCAATCTTATTTTCAAATAAGTTGTTCAATAAAATATTGTTAAATATTATTATTTTAGGTCTAGGGGCCCGCTAGCTTCAGGCAAGAGCCTTTAGGTAATAAAATAAATATAATTTCATTTTCATCAAACTTTCAATTAGTTGTACAACAATAAAATATAATATGATGCTTATATAAATTGATAATAATTTATAGTAATTACCGAAGCGTCATTAATTCTGTTTAACCTTTGAATTTAACTTGAGTCACTGAATTAATTGGTTAAAGATTTAATATCGTTCTTGGTTAGTCTCATAGAACTTAACTGTATTTCTCAATAGTTCATCAATATTTATTTATACCTTTGCACATCAAGCTGTATGTCAGAATATGCTAATTTAGTTTTACCATAAGTTCAAAGTCGTGAATCCTATAATTAAAGCGTTTTAAAACAAGAAAGATATTATGTATGAGAAGAAGTATTACAAAATTACAGTTATTGTAAAATTTCATAATTTTAATTGAAATTAAAGTAGAGAAAGGATAGTTTAAAAATTAAAGGCCGCGCTCAGAGGCATTAATAATGATTCTGATTCTGAACTTCAATTTAATGAAGAGTTTGATAGATAATGTATGCAGTAAGGGGCTTATGCCAAAATCTTCATTTTTTAATGAAATAAGGGGGCAAATGAGCAAACGGGTCACCTGATGGAAAGCAACTTCCGTCGCCCATGGACGCTCGCAGCATCAGAAAAGCTGCAGGTGCGTTGCCGGCCTTTTAAGAGGGAATAGGGTAATAGGGAAGGATGGGAAGGGAAAGGAATAGGGAAGGGAATATAATAATAAAATAAAATAAGGGTAGGGGATTGGGCTCACTCACTCGGCGAAACACAGCGCAAGCGCTGTTTTACGCCGGTTTTCTGTGAGAACGTGGTATTTCTCCGGTCGAGCCGGCCCATTAGTGCCGAAGCATGGCTCTCCCACGTCTAACATTTAATAGTTAATTGCAGTTAAGTAATTAATAGTCGGCTCTGAAGTATATTTTATTTAGTAAGTATCAAGATTATCGCCAATCTCTTGTGTCTAGACAAGTTAAATTAAAACTACTAAGTTAAAAAATAAATTTAAAATGAATTAAACAAGGTCACAGCTCACAGTTATGAATATTCATTAGATTAAGTACTGCTTATCAGTCACAGACTACCTTTGTATGCATAATAAGGGTATGCACAAACTTTACAAAAGGAACTATATTTTAAAATAACGTTTTTAAGTTGTAAAAAGTAGAAATAGTAGAAATTACGAAGTAAATATTTGATTGATAGTTACAATTTTTCACTGTATCTATAATTGCTATAGCAATAGATGATTAGGTATCATAATAAGTCATATCATATATAATATTATAGTAAGTTATATCATATCTATTGTAGTAAGTATAAGTCATAAGTGTGTAGACAAATATCAAATCCCAGTATGTCCACCATAAGCGAAACTTGGCAAATTAGAGAAATATGTTTTTGGCTATTGATAAAGGTATTTCTTGGAATTTTCAGCAAATGGGGATTTATATAGGAGATAGTGTGTAAAGGAAAATATAAAAATACAGTTTTAATAAGAGATTACGTTTTAAAACCTTGTTAAAGTTTGGACATATCGGTGTTTGGTGAATACTGTCGCTGAGGACTTACCGGATTTCGAAAAATAGGTACTGAAATTATCTAGTTTTGCTAAATCTTATTTTGACAATCCCGTACTGAGGGTTGCTTCATCGTAATATTTTACTAAGCCATAAAATAAAACACATCTTTTTACAATGTAGTTTAACTTTATTCTCGGCATTTTACTTTTGACATAGACATCATCTTTGCTCTTTCAGGATCCACACTAATTTGTATACTGCGTTCTTCCATTTTTCTCACAAAATTCAATAAAATCGACGACAACGAGGCGTATTTCTCTCAAAAATTCTTCAAACTGGCAGCCATCTTGGACGCCATTCTTAGTTGTGATTGGTCGAAGTGGACGTGCTTGAGTTTGATTTCGATTTATCAATGGACGTACCGAGTTTTGAAATAAATCGTCGATTTTAAACGTGGTTTAATACGTGATTTGGAAAAAAGAAACTTAAACAGAACTAAATTTCAAATTTAGCGCCATTCATAGTTCAGTTTCGAGTATGGGTGTGACTTGCCGGGTTTTGATATTCACTTACACAAGTAAAGTTTATGACTTATGACTATTGCTATACTTAGCAAGTAAGACCACAAGATGTAGAATATTTTAATGGCTTATTAATAATATGCAAATGTCAAATGATGCGCTTTGTAATTAAAATGCAATTTATCATTCGTGTTTCAAGTCGTTATGAAACTCAATATTGTTGAAAATTACAGTGCTGGTTTATTTCTGATGCGTTCGAATATTGCTAATTGATTTTAGATATAATATAGCATTAGAATATGGTGATCATTTAGATAAATAAAAGATAAGAGCTTTACTATACTTAAATGTAAATTTCAAGAGGCTGCAAGAAAATTTTTATTACAAGTTGATTTGAACTCACATTACACACTATTTGTGTGAACTTGAGACACTGGGAAACAATAGCACTTTGATAGATTTAGTAAGTAAGTACGGAAAAAACATTTCATTTCCGTTAAGAATGGTATCCGAATATTAAAAGTCCACTCTATTATAATTTATAATACATCACAATATAGCACAGACAGTAGTGTGAGCCGGGATTTAACATAATTTGAGCATTCAGAGACATTTTATCTCCCTTATCTCCGTCCCAGTTCAGGATCCTTGGTGTACCGTATAAGTTAGCACTAAGTAGTACTTAGTAGTAAGTCATCAGCGCAGCCACAGTGACCGCGATATGCTGTTCGATGAGGTATGTCATTACCACATATTATTAATCAGAATAATTATTATTCGTAATCATTACTTTAGTTGAATAAGGGTTTTTTTTTTAAAAAGAGACAAAAAAAACTTTTTGGGACCTTCTTCGTTGATTTTTCAGGAAGTTTTAAAAAGTTACGGTTGGACAAGTTTTTTGGAACAAAATTTAAAATCAACCATATTTTAAAATGATAATAATCACTCGCTAATATTTGATGTCATGTACCGACCTACTTATATTGTGATTAATTTAAAATTTTAATATTATTAAATCTTAAGGCCCTTGATAGATACAAGGGTATCTATCAAGGGCCCAAGGGACAGTCAAGGGACTGAGAAGCTTTTATAATTAGTAGCATGCACAAATCGCAATTGACATGTATTCAGGGCAATAATTGATGAATACAGAATGATTGATCATAATAATTGCTTGTATTGGACCATCATAGCCAATGTGATTTTTACGTGGGAGAGCCATGCTTCGGCACGAATGGGCCGGCTCGACCGGATAAATACCACGTTCTCACAGAAAACCGGCGTGAAACAGCGCTTGCGCTGTGTTTCGCCGAGTGAGTGAGTTTACCGGAGGCCCACTCCCCTAACCCCTACCCTATTCCCTTCCCTACCCTCAACTATTCCCTTCCCTTCCCTACCCTCCCCTATTACCCTATTCCCTCTTAAAAGGCCGGCAACGCACTTGCAGCTCTTCAGATGCTGCGAGTGTTCATGGGCGACGGAAGTTGCTTTCCATCAGGTGACCCGTTTGCTCGTTTGCCCCCTTATTTCATAAAAAAAAATGTGAAGAAGACTCATAAAGGAACAATAAATAGAAATCAAAACTAACTACAAACTACACACAAAACCTTGAAAGTTTTAAATATTTTTATCACTTTAATTACCCTAATAAATATAAAACTCGTTCCAAATAAGGCCCGTTCTTAAAATTCCAACAATTTGGCCCTTAACTATTCTTACGAGTTTACGTAAGCATATTAAAATAGTTGTTAGTTTAGTTTATGGTATAGTTTTGAAATTATAATGAGGGCAAAATTCTGTTACTATGCGCGTGACTGTATGAGGCTAAAATATAATATAAGTAGGTACTTAGAGTTTAAAATGTAAAATAACTCACAAATTTTTATTATAACATAAGCGGCTTTTGTACAAAAATAGAAGTTTTTGCTTTTTGTATTGTTTTAACCTCAAAATAAGGAGACTTAGAAATAAATTTTCTCGTGGTCCAGTCATAAAAGTGTCTTTCATTGAAATCGGTCAAGTAGTTTTGGAGTCTATAGAGCTAGAGTAAGCTAAAACTTTAGAATAATATTCTATATTCTATACTATTTATATGATTATATAAGAATATATTGTTATATTATATAAAAGCACGTACTCGAGCTAAGATTGACGCTTTTGAAATGTGGTGCTGGCGCAAAATGCTCGGCATCCCTTGGACCGCACACCGGACCAACACGTCTATACTTCAGCAACTCAAAATTACCACCCGCCTGTCCACGCTTTGTCCACAACGATCACTTGCCTTTTTTGGCCACATAGCCCGCCGGGAGCCTAATAATCTTGAAAGTCTCATACTAGCTGGGCAATTAGGGGGGAAAAGAGGCAGAGGCAGAGTGGCTACACGATGGACAGACGCGATTGTCAAGGCGGCTGACTGCACGTTCCAGGAGGCATTTCATCAGGCCAAAAATAGAGACAAGTGGAGAGCCCTATCCCAAAAAGCTAATTTTGGTGGTCACGTCCCTCAGCCACGAGGATACGACTAGGAAGAAGGATAAGAATATAAAAAATAGTATATATAGAATGTGTGGCACCAACCCCAACCATATCGTTCAATTTATGAGCAGTATAGGGTTGGGGATGATACTCTAGTGCGAAGGAGTCACAATAGATCCTCATGGGTCGCAGTGACGTCAGGGCTACAGTGACCTGCCTTCTTTAAAAAAAAAAAAAAAATATATATATATATATATATATATATATATATATATATATATATATATATATATATATATATATATATATATATATATATATATATATATATATATATATATATATATATATATATATATATATATATATATATATATATATATATATATATATATATATATATATATATATATATATATATATATATATATATATATATATATATATATATATATATATACATATATATGTCGTAGGATGATTTGATAAATCGAATTTTCGCGAAAATTCTAGGGATTTCGCGAAAACACGGATTTATCAAATCATCCTACGACATATATATATATATATAGAATATTATACAATGAGTAGTACATAGAGTTAGCCGTAGGCGTAAAATTAATAATTATCCATAGACTTTATTTATAAACGTAATCGTCCATATCCGATCGTGTACACGGAAGATGGCTCGATGATGATTATCTTTTAGATAGTGATGATTGATGACAGCACCCAGACGCCTATGAGAATCACTTAAGCGCCGATTATAGTCAAATTATCCTGTCAGACACTTGCTTGAGGTACGGTCGGCAAACTAGTATACAAACAACCTTTAAACGTTATATAAATTAAGAAAATTAAAAAGAGCCCCCAAAATTTGTAACAGGGTGAGAGTTGGTGATGACTGATGACATATTATATCTAAGAAGTATGAACACTTTCAATCTCTATATTCAGATTTAAAAAAAAATGGCTCACTCATATTTTATCCAAATGCTAAGCCCTAGGACACACAGACAAACCACAGTGTTTTCTATTGACTTTTAATTCTTTATGGCTCTATGCCTCCAAGTTTTGTCTCGAAAACCATGATAACTGATAAATTATATTATACAAGATGTAACAAAAATGAGTGATAATACTTTAGGGTGTGTACCTGTTCCTTGTAGAGAGTTCACTGTGAAAGTGGCAGCGCTGAAAGATGAATTTTTTTTTTATCTTTTGTATGGGCAAAAGCCCGAGCGTTACGAGTTTTCCCATACAAAAGTGAAAAAAAAATTTGGTCTTTCAGCGCTGCTACTTTCACAGTGAACTCTCTACAAGGAACACGTACATACCCTAAAATATTATCACTTATTTTTGTTACACCCTGTATACACGGTTCACTTATCAGTTGTCACGGTTTTCGAGACAAAACTTGACTAAGTTGTAAGTTAAAATACATTGTTAGGGCATACCAGGATATTTTTAGACTTAGTAACGGTTACTAAGGTAGACCATTTAAGTTTTTATTAAATTAAAAGTTGACTTAAAATAAAAATTAATTATATTATTGTCATTGACCTATTACGTTAGTACTTAGTACATATATTAAACTACTATTGTAGTAGGTACTTGAAATAATGCATTTAATTTTCTGCGAACCGTACCTGTATAAAAAGCCTCAGGACCATTATTGTACTCGTATTACCGAAATAGTTGCCTCGTGTAAGTCCCGTCCTTCACCTTCGGACACAGGCCAATACAGTATGTCGTGTCTATATTAATCAAATATTATGAAACCTAACTCTTACCATAGACGATTTACTCCATGCTCTTAGTTACCACCACCAGAATGTTAAGAAATTGGCTGACAGACTTAAAACAGGCCGTCTTCTCTTCCTTTCTAATTTGGTCAAATTCCAAAAAATGTTTTACAGGATTTATTCTCTTAAAATGAATATGGATACTCATCTCTATGACAATCTCTTCTTATTTATTAATGTTAAAATTGGATAATCTATAATATTTATCGAGGACCGATTAAATGAGACTTTTTTTGTTAGCCTTTTCAGTCCCACGGCTGAGCAAAGGCCTGGATCTACCAATGTTTTCGCTCCTGCTCCATCAATGGCCAGCCTCTTCAATGAGACGTAGACAGTAGAAATACCATAGGTTGCTGGTTGTATTAAGTTTAATAATATATTAGGGTCTAATAACACAGGATTTACCTAAAATACAAAACATGTTGGTTATTGAATAAAGATTCTTCATTTAATTTCATAAAATCACTCATCGTGTAGATAAATTAAGCGACACACAGCAACTTCAGCTTTGCTAAAGCTCTCAAGTCTTATGCAATTATATTTGCTTAAATCCAATGTAAAAACAACCATTGTTGTTACAAAAATAGAGTTACAAATCCAAAACACGTCTCAACTAATATTAAAATATTTGCAGTCACCTTTTTTGGAAAACGCATCAAAAGAAACCAAAAAAACAATTCGAACATTATGATAACTAGTATCCGTGTGGCCCTCTGTTGAGCGGGACGTATTGTTGTGAAGTGATATATTAAAATATATTATTCTTACATATACAATATACATTATGTAACACACATATATTATAGTATACACTATCGTAAAATTTCCGGTTTCGCAGCTTCTCAAACGTGGCGGTGAGCTTAGATCTTCGAAGACTCTATGTAGAGTTGTATAATTATTTATTTTATGTTCTTACTAATATTTAGTTTATTAGTATTCAGTGTTTTGTGACACAAACTGAACTAATGGTAAAAAAGGGTGATTTTTTTTTTCTCGTCTACGATAACTACTTAAAATTGAAATTTGTAAGTTTCTAACACTCAATCGGATTTTCTAGGCAAAACTAGAGTAAAACCGCGGTGGGAACTTTCTTGTCACTTTCTGAAAGTCGACATTTACAAAATATAGACATTCAGAAGTTTAATTTGTATCAATTTCATTTACCAATGCGCTTTTGAAAGTAACTGATACAAAATTACACTTTTTAAGCTGGTTTGTTTACAAAGTTTGAGTTTACAAAATCATAAAATATTGTAAACACGCAATACTTCTTGATAATTTATACCAAAAGTTAAAATGTTAAGTTAGGATAGGATATAAATTAACTATTCGACCATTGACCTTTTTACCTGTCACTATTCCTCACATGGGATGAGGCAGAGACGGATGATATTAAAAGGTCAGTAGCCTAATCGATTACTTCACTTGTGTTGCACCAGAGGCGTGGTTAAAGTTAAGGTTAAAGTTATGGTTAAGGCTAAATTTAGCTTTTTTTTTATTAATTTAAATATAGAGAAAATTGTACTAAAAGATTCCATTACATACATACATGATACAGCCCAAGCTTATAAAAGTTATATTTATTAATTTTGTCGCCTCCCAAACGGCTCCTGATATTCGACACAAAGTAGCCAGCAGCTGAAAAAGTTCGCTCAGCTTCCAAGCTGGTTGGGACAATTATTATCATTTAAAGTGAAATATAGGTGAATTGACTGTAAATTGTTTAGTGGGCTGCCTGTAGCCAGTTCTCGCATCCCCTCGCGCAGAGTTACACGTATGTATCACGCTTCTTTGTAATCCCGCCAGTCCCGCGGGATCCCGCTAAATTTTCGAACGGGATTAGTCCCGCAAAATACATGCGGGATCCCGGTATTTCGGGATCCCGGTATCCCGCTATTGCATTCCCTAACTATGCCGCATGGTTATTGGTTTCCTTATAAAGTTTATATACCAGGACTTCCTATACTAATATACAATTATATTTATATGTACCATATAGTAATTGTTCACATATTATAAAACTATACAGTGGCTGTAAAAATCTAAGCGCTTTAATCCTGCGGAGGATAATTTTAACCTTGAAAAGGATAAAATAATTGCAAATGCAGGTAAGCTACCGATTATCTAGTAATTTAGTCACGACTCACGACCATCGTAATAGATCTTGCTAAAATTGTAAATGATGCAAAAGTTTGTTATGGATAAAATATGTTTTGTTTCGAGTGAGGCCACGCGGTATTGACTAGGGTTGCCAATAATTGACATCACCTTTATTGCCGTCGCCGGTCTAGCATAACAAAAATCTCGGTCATATCGCCGAAATGTGGTTATTTCCCCAGACCATTAAAAATATTTACGATTACGTTTTACCAATTTTTGCTAAAACATCTTTCTTTTCCAACAAAAGTTTGTAAAGATTTGATTAACTTTTAAGTCCTTGAAATCGTAGTTGATTTTGATCAAAGAAGAAAGAAAGTGTGTATGTTTAGCGAGTATTTATCTTTCGTTTATTGCTGCCTGGTTAAAAAAATTCTTTAAACAAAAAAAGTGATCGGATTGCACCCAGACACCTTCCAAACACCCGGCCGGGCGGTCCCCTGACCCTTCAAAATAGGACAAATCCGGACGGATCTTCTAGGCTGCTTGCAGTTAATATCATAACTAGGCTGCTCTATCTTTCAAAGATAGAGCAGCCTAGTTATGATATTAACTGAGATCACTTCATTATAATTTATAATTAAAGTGCCTATTCTTCTATACCTATACCATGGTCACACAAAAAATCGACTTTAAAATAACACGGTTCGAGGATTGAATAATAGTATTTTTTGAAAAAGATAAAACCAACTTCAAAATTAATGTACGTAATTAAGAATTAAAATTCCCTATCTCAAAAACTACTAAACCGATTTAGATGAAACTTGCAGTATTCCAGTATTCGCTTAGTTGAACAATACAGCTAGTACAAAAAGAAAATACCGGGCTTGTAGCTTTACGGAGACATATTGTGAACACAAACATAAAGATAATACATACTTTTGAAATCTGGCACATTTTTTCAAACGCTGATAGAGACTAACATAATATACGATAACTGGAAATATTACATACATACAAGTCGAATTGATAATCTCCTTTTTTGAAGTCGGTTGAAAAGGAGGCCTTGATTTACAGATTTAGAAATACTCTAGGTTTATTAAAATTTTAGAAAAACTACGGTGTGCAACTGAGAGCTGACAACCTCAATGTGTGGACGCCAGGGGTCAAGTCCTGGAGAAGAAAAATAGTTAAGCCTGCGACGAATATCCTCTGTGATGGTAAGGGAATGCTTTGAACTGGATTTTTTACTTTTGTTAACATTATTCTTCCTTGACATAGAATTTTGCTAATTCGTCTTCCTTAGTTTCAGTTTCTATCAAGTCGGGCGAGTTTGTGGCTATTCTCGGTCCAAGGTAAAATGCTTTACTCTAGTAATTAGTGCCCTTTTTTTTACATGGGGAAATGCATTAAGCATCCCTGGCGGATTGGGGACATCGGCCGGGGTATGTGGGACTTTCCGAGGAACTACCCACTAAAGGCCCATGGTGCTCCACTCACCGCTTAGGCAAAGTTACGGCCACGATCAACCCACCGCAACTTTACCAACGGTCGTCTGACGCCAGACCCATCAAAACATGCAGGATTTTCTAGGTCGCCTCGCGAGGTGGCTAAGAAAAGCCCACACGGTGGCCGCGATGTGCAGGAGCACCATGCGCATCACGGCTCTCTCTGGAACTCGGTGTAATGGGCGGCGGTGTCCCCACACTACCACCCCGAGTATCCTAGCTAGGGCAAGGCGCTGCGACCACCCCGTGGTGCGCGTCTTCTCCTCGGCCGTCTCAAGGGAGTAAATAGTACCCTAGTACTATTGGAGTACTATACGTCGAAATTGAGATGTCACTACGGCGGACGGCCGCACTCAGCTGAGACATATTTAAGGGTCAATTCCTACGAATAATAAATAGTTTTTTATTATTCGTAGGTCAATTCATACCGCAACGCGACGCGTAGATGCTGTGAGATGCATTTCTAAAAATATATTTTAATTAAATCCCTAATTAATATTAAATAAGTCATAATTCCTTTCGTAATATTTTTTTCCCTAATGATTACATAACTTTAAATATTAATGAAGAGTACTGAAAAATCTATGGATTTTAAAATCGAAATAATCATATTATATTAAAGTTACGTCATACTGATAGTTAAATCTCTATGAATGCAGCCTCAAATGTTTTAAAGCCTCTTTCCCGCCAATAAAGAAACTGACATAATTCAGAGCCTATTCTCTATAGCGGCGCCGGTAAGACAACTCTCCTGGCCTCCCTGGCCGGTAAATGTAACCTGCCATCCTCGGGTTCTGTCACCATCAATGGTGAGGATGTGAGGGAGCTACAAAGGGCGGTGGACATCGTCCCTCAGAGGGACGTGTTCATGGATGACTTGTATGTGAGGGAGCATTTGGTGTTTATGGTGAGTTAGGATGGGTTTCAAACATTTGGGTGAGTCTGACCTACAAATTTTCTTGTGTAAGAGAAGGCTTCATAATTTTGGCAAATGTTACCAACAAAATCACCCGCGTTAAATCAAAATTGAAACAGAGTATAGTTGTATCAGGGCCATCAACATTAAGGGCCTGTTTTACCACCTCCTGATAAAGTGCCGGATATCCACTACACAACCTAATTGACAGATTCTCCATACTCCTCTGTCAAGAAGTGGTAGATAGCTTATCTGGCACTTATCAGAAAGCAATGAAACAGACCCTAAGTATAGTCAAATTTACAAAAATGCCTGTCAGGTTTTAGATAGAGGCAGGAAAATCTGCAGAGATAATAACTTCTAGACTTCATGCACTCCTGTTGCACCTAAATTATCATTTTTACCTTGCAGACAGAAATGAAGCTAGGCAGCACTAAGAACATAGAAAACTTGAACGTCCTAAATGCTTTAGTTCGTGAGTTGAACCTCAAACATCTAGAAGATTCTCCGGTCAGTGCGCTGTCTGGAGGAGAAAGAAGACTGCTTTCGTTGGCTACTTCTGTGGGTAAATCAGAGTTAATGACATATAAATATCGTTTATTGGTTACATTTCCAACTGGTAATAACAGTTATAAAATAGTAGGTAAATAAAAACCAAGCAGAGAACCTCAAGAGGCGCAAATATGAGAACCTCAGATATTTAAACTAAGTATTTCGACGACAAATTAATGTTAAAGCTTTATACTATACATTTATTCGAAAAATCAAATATGAAATATTATATGTATGTCTAACTATCTGCCTATCAGCAACTCTGTCTGTGTCACCTCTTCTCTTTCAAACCGCTGAATCGATTTTAATGGGTATTCAGAAGAACTATTACATGGGTGAATTTCAACAAATGACCTTTTTTTATCATATCGGTGAACTTTTTTATTTATACATATTTTATATACTTTTCAGGTTTTATGTATTCTTCAGGATACATAATGTTCCCAAATTTAATATCATTAACGTATCATTTAAGACTAAGGAGAAAATTCAGTTTGAATTCTGGTTTCCACCGATATGATAAGCCGGCACCGATTTTTATTTCTGTGCACCGATATGATAAGCTTAACCACCGAAATGATATACTAATCCAGCGATGTGATAATATTATTTTTATAATATTATATTTATGTATTTATTTTGATCAAGAACAGGGTGCATAAAATAAAATTAAAATATTTTTAAAATGTTTTACAATATTTGAGTGGATTTCAACAACTTGCATTTTTATATAATTTTGGTGGAAATTTTTGTTTAAACCAAAATTGGAGATTAGGTGTTTACGTCAACTGGTACGACAACCACCACCTAGACGAGTTAGCTTATGACAGAATGAGGTGAATGGCGTTTATTTTATGCTTCAAGAATCAATGGTTTCTTGTAAAAATAATGTTTTACACAATATCTTGTAAAAATAATCTTACCCACCAAAATTGGAATTTGCGAGAAAAATAATCATTAAAAAAAATTCGTGCACTAAAGTTATAGCACATTAAATTAACTATAAACAAACCAAAACTCTACCGATATTCAAAATAACCACATTATATTATTGCCCCAAGTAGGATAATTTAAGTACACCAAAATTGCATAAAATCGGGGGTTTTGTGATAAAACGATTTTCTTTCATTTCTGGCTGGAAACTGGTACGACCCAGCCCACAGCCACCTCCTAAACGGGTTAGCGTGTGGCTAAATGAAGTAAATGGCGTATTTTTTATGCTTAAGGGATCAATGATATTTTTTAGAAACAACATTTCGTAAATCCCACCGAAATTTAGAAACTCTCCGCGACAGACCTAAACTGTGTCATAAAAACTCAACTACAGAAGTTAGAACAATAAAATTGATATATTATGAAGAGTCAGCTATATAAAACGACTACATAAAAATAAAAATCTAATCCAGTATCAAGTTTTCTGTTAATCGGTCTAGATATTGAGTAAAATAGTTCGGCGACAAGCCACCAAAATTGGAAATCGCCTATAAATTATGTTTATTTTCTTGTAAAATAATAATTATTTTAAAAAAATAAATAAAGATAGGCCTAAATTATAAGCGTTATGTTTTACTTTTAAAATCAAAAATGAAAACGATATCTTGAAAAAATAAGATAGCTTTCAGCCTTGCCGCGCAAAAAAGCAGTTTGAGAAATCCAGTCATTTGATGTAGGGATATAGAATAAATAAAATAATAAAATTTATCACCATTGCCTTTATTAAAATGAACTAGATGTGAAAAGAAAAATAAAGTAAAAACTTTAAATGTCCCATACATCCTTACATCCATTCATTTTTACTATCATGCGCATTTGTAATTTCTTTGTATACTTAACGATATGCCACTAGATCAACCGATATGATAAAACAATTCACCGATATGGTAAAATTATTATCAGCCGATATGATAAAGCAATCCACCGATGTGACAAAACTGTGCGTTGGTCATGATTCCAAACACCGATATTAGATTTAAGACACCGATTCGTTTTTTCTTATAATTTCGGTGTAAATTATCATGTCGGTGGTTAAAATGACCACCGATTACACCGATATGAGAGCAGCGACGTGAGAAAAAACGCACTTTTTAGGAAATTATAAAAAATGCATTATATCTAAGATAAATTTGGTTACAGATAATGAAGCTTAATCACTTAATACATTCATTAGAACCAAACAACAATTTTAAAACTATTAATTACATTTAAAAAATTCAATCACCGATATTATAAAATAATTGCCCTAGAACATTTTAATGGCATACTTATATTGTTGGCACGAATATGCAGCGGTTTGACGAAAATCTGTCTTGACTGTGTGGAAGCACACACTAAGGAGTAAATTAAAATTGGGGTGGGGAGACTGTCCGACTCGTCGACGAAAAGTAATGCTCACATTTCTTTTATCCAGCGATATGATGAAAATTCTCAGGGCATTTGTGCCTCTAACTAACTATTATCGTTAATTATATATTAAAATATAATAATAGGTTAACTAATATTCTACGAAATAATATAAGTTATACCCTTAAATTATTCATATTTTCTAGTATGTGAGCGTTTTTGTTTGTAAAAAAAGTAAAGGGACAGCACCGATTTGATAAAAATAGATCTTCAAGTTATTTATTTCTACCTTTGTAATAGTCCTAGGCATATTATATTTTTGCCACAATCCTATAGCTACCCATTGAATAGTAAAACAAATAATTTACAACAATATTCCCTTTTTTTAATAGTAATTTCAACGAAGACAAAAAAAAAGCCGTTTGGGAAATTCACCCACGTAGATTGTTTTCATCCGGAAGAAAGTTCAGTCCCCACGCGATAAGCTAATTTCGACCCAACAACATCGATGTAAATCCTTCGATCGATCGAAATCGATGTATATTAGGTTGCGGGCAACATCTAGTTTTTTACAATTAACTATTTTGTTCCAGCTACTATCCAACCCTCAAATAGTCGTCTGTGACGAACCAACGACTGGCTTAGACAGCTCCAACGCAAATCTAGTCGTTGACGTGCTGAAAAAGTTGTCTCTCTCTGGAAAAGTTGTTATCTGCACCTTGCACCAACCCTCTTCGGATCTCTTCGCTAAGTTCGACTCTCTGTGTCTGATGAGTGAAGGGAAACTGATATATCATGGGTCCCATGAGGACTGCAGACGTGTTTTTGAGAGGTAGGTAGTAGTGATATAACGGATATTCACATTCGCATTCGCATTCGCGAATATCCGCGTATTTTTCAATATTCGCATTCGCAAAAATTATGCGAATATTTAGCGAATGTTTTAATAATCAAAAAGGAAATTATTATATGCATGCATTTGAAATAATATAATAATACAATAGATAACACTTAGATTTTTTTACTTCTACATTCTTAATTAAAGCCTCATTAGTCATTTATGAAAAAATAACTTCAGAGATCTTATCAAATCTAACATTAACCAGCCTTGTTGGTATACTATGTAAGGTTTGCATTCATTTAGTAGTATATTATTACTACACTATCATTTTTAAATAAAGTTTACAATTTCTATTTACTAAAAAACTAAACAATTACTTGAAACATAAAACTAACCTCAAAACAAAATAAAACTTTTAGAATGAACTTTCTGTGACTAAATTCATTCAATTATAGTCTGTCAAGAAAGTGAAGAAATTAAAAAGTGGCAACATCGTAGGACAATAGACATAACTACCAGTAGTTCGACTGCAAATAAACGGACAGGTTTCAATATCTGTCAAATTCGTCGGGTTTTACTAGGATTATGAACGGATTCTGCCTCGCGCTGGCTGATATAATTTATTTTTAAATATTTAAAATAAAGATTTCAAAATTGGATTCTGACAATTTTAATCGCATGTGCCAAAACACAAACAACAATACGACCAAAGAGGAACACGTCCATCGAATATGTCATATTTTTAAATTCGTAGGTAACAAGTTAACAACCCTAGCGACAATTTTCGTCATAATACGTCAAATTTAAAAATTTCAACATCAGTTCTAAGTCGGCATACTCTATAATTCTGTCTACTCTGATCGTAGTGTCTTCCCTTTCAAATCAATCTAAGAAAAAAGGGGTGACACTACGATGTTGCCACTTTTTAATTTCTTCACTTTCTTGACAGACTATAAGCAATATCGGTTCGGCTATGTTCAATTTAAAGATGGCCGACACGAAACGTCAAACCTGTCGAACATTTTACGCGCGCTTTTTTTGAAATTTTAATATATTCGCATTCTCATTCGCAGTCGCGAATGTTGAAGATAAATATTCGCAATCGCATTCGCATTCGCGAATGTGAAAAATCCAACATTCGTTACATCACTAGTAGGTAGGTATGTTACATTTTATTAAGAATAAAGATGTTTTATAGTATTGTATCTGGACGATACATTGTAAGTCGTGTAATATTATGATAATTATGCTCTAAAATTTGTCTCCTAGATTATTTTTGTTTTATGACAAGTTTTGCTACAAAAAAAATTAATAATATACAACACAATATTATTAATATTTAAGTAACTTGACTGGTATGATCATTACAATCATCTCGAAAAGCTCGAAGGTCACTTTAAACATTCTTCAAGAATTTCTCACGAATGAGAAACGTATTTAACTAGTTACACGATAGTAAATCACAAACCAGTTTTCAAAATCATTCATGTACTTAAGCCTAAAAATAGCTGTATTATGTTTATAAGACAGGATATAATATTATGGAACAACGAGCTTTTGCCCGTGGCTTCGCTCGCGTTAAGAAGTATTATTATATACAAACTTTCATCAACTATTTGAACCCCTTGGGGTTGGAATTTATCAAAATACTTTCTTAGCGGATGCCTACGTTATAACATCTACCTACATGCCAAATTTCAGCCCGATCCGTCCAGTGGTGTGTGTTGAGCGTTGATAGATCACTATGTCAATCAGTCAGTCAGTCACCTTTGAGTTTTATATATATAGAAGGCTGTAGGAAATATATTATTAGGGAAAAATCAAATTATTATGTAGGATAATTTTGACTCCAATAAGAAGCTAGAAATAAAATGTGTCGGATTTGATTATACATATAAAAATATATGCCATCGCAAGCGCCATACGACTTGGCGATACGACATCAAAATATATATTTTATCATATCATACATCTTTCTCTAACTCGCTTTACCTTTTGAATGCATGCATGCATTCAAGATGCTTACATCTAGAAACAATAGTTTCTGGGTGCTTAGTTGAATTTTGGTATTGAAAGTTGAAACAATAAATTTTTCCGCAGTGCGAAACTAAAGTGCCCAACAAACTATAACCCAGCCGAGTTTTACATCAAGGCCGTGTCAGACGGTTCCATCGTGGAGAGGATACACAGACCAGACTGTCAAACTGCTTCCCAAACGCCCATACCTCGCCAACTGTTCCAAAGGTAAATGTGAAACATCGTTAAACTATTAACAACGTAAGTCGAATAAATGGGTAAGTTATAACTTATAGTACCTAAGTAAGTTTTTTTTATGTTCTTTTTTTTCTTTAATGGTGGCTTAGGACCGGCAATATGCATGAAAAAAAAATGCATTTATATGTACATATAAACTATAGCAACATAACATCAATTTTTTTCTGACTATAAATTATTTCACGCGCCTTGAAGCGACTATCATGGAATAAAAACTAATATATTTATAAAAATGACAATTACCCAATTCTTCCACTTACGTCTTCAATTATTTATTTGGAATTTAAAATAAATCGTTTATTAATAACTATTATTATGAGCTAGTATAGGTTTTTAATGATACGAGTGAAAAAAGTTGTGCAATAACAAGTATGAGCTAATCGCTACTCTGTAGAAGAAGTTTTGTATCGCAAACTAAAAAATATTTAAGTATAGGAGCTTAAATGTTAGTTGATAGCTCTTTTAGGCTCAAATATTGTTTTCTTTTAAACCGAACTAAGAAAAAATTAAGAGTGAAAGGTCAAACTTGAGGTCTAAAAAGTAGCCCTTAATTTTGAACACGCCTTTACTCTTTAGTAGCTTAATAATATGTTTGTATGTAGATTGTAGGTACATACACCTATGTTCAAAGCGTGTTTTTAAGTTTTTAAACTATTTATTCTCTAGCTTACCTATAAGTCGCAAAGTGATCACCATTAATCTTGCAAATGATCTAGTTTAGGCTGTTTAGGGCATATAAATAACACTAAAAGACATTAATGTCATCAATTTATTGAAGGCTTCCACAACACATAGTCTTATCGTATAGAGAAACATAAAATGAAAAAACAAATTTCGTCACACCCACTATTACGGATGTTCTATGTCGGCGAGTAGGCCTAAGGTTTCATTCACAATGCACATATTTTAAAGGAAAGATCAGCGGGGCTAAAATGGTCGCTTTGAAGAATCATGATATGAATCATAATATGATTCATTTTTCTAAAATCGCAAAATGCAACTCTGCTTGCAATACATTTCTGTATTTTTGTACTGATTTGACATGTGTCAGTTTGACAGTTTTGACAATTCATTTGCTGAATTGATTGAGATGAATTGCTAAATGTGACCATTTTAGCCCCGCAGAGGACTGCCTGTTGGACTTTAATTTATATTTTAAGGTTTAAGTTTAAACTTCACATGACGTTTGTTGTCAATGTACAATGTACCATCGATTTCGAATCGAATCGAAATTGATTCCTAGGCAGTTGACAGACCAACGTCATTTGGTCGAATTATGTTTCAATGTTATTTGTGATTTGTCGGGCGTCGGCTGTGGTTTGACATAACGCGACCAAACTACGTAGGTATGTCCTCCATCTCTCAACTTCTCTGATAGTACCTACATACATTCAACATTCATATTATTATGTACTTTCAGAGAAGTTGATTTCTAGGCAGATGGCGGACCTAAGTAATTTGGTCGCGTTAAGTCAAACCCATCCAACCGATGACAGCTAAAATTGAATTAACATAAGCCGACCAAATGACGTAGATCTGTCAACTGCCTAGGAATCAATTTCCTCGATGGTACATTGTGATGTAACTGCAGCGACCTAGGCCTAGAGGTACTTTTAAAAATGTATTAATTGTTAGTTTTATTAAAAAGAGCGTAAAGATATTTTGTAAGCACGGGGCGGAAATCACACATAAATCGTATTATTATGTCAGGATTTATATCCTGTATAAAGGAAGACATCGCTAAATCATCAACATAATAATATTATAATTTTTTTGTCATTTCAGATCTTATTATCGTGTGATCTAATATGAATATAAACTAAATTTTATTGTTTATATTCACTTTATATTATACTAGCGACCCGCCCCGGCTTCGCACGGGTATAAAATAAATGATGGCCTAAGTCAATGATTACAATCGATTCAGTAGTTTGATTTTAAATAATTTATATTCATTACGCATTGGTAGGTACTGCCGCAAAAGCTACTTACGTCCCGCAATTTTAAATCTGTAATGTCTTCGAAAATATTCATTTAAAATTAAAATCGTAATAAATATGCTGTAAAGGGCCAAAATCAATAATGTATTTGAAGTATTTAATTGAATAAAGATTATTGCCGTATTGGTTAAAATCGCTTCGAAAATAAGCCATTATTTGAAGTTAAAAGTAAATGACAAAAAATATGTTATTATGGGATATATCCATAAGGGATATACTTATACGTGGGAGAGCCATGCTTCGGCACGAATAGGCTGGCTCGACCGGAGAAATAACACGTTCTCACAGAAAACCGGCGTGAAACAGCGCTTACGCTGTGTTTCGCTGAGTGAGTGAGTTTACCGGAGGCCCAATCCCCTACCCTATTCCCTTCTCTACCCTCCCCTATGCCCTTCCCTTCCCATCTCTACCCTCCCCTATTACCCTATTTCCTCTTAAAAGGCCGGCAACGCAATTGCAGCTCTTCTGATGCTGCGAGTGTCCATGGGCGACGGAAGTTGCTTTCCATCAGGTGACCCGTTTGCTCGCTTGCCCCCTTATTTCATAAAAAAAAACATACCATCGCGGAGTTTTCTGTAGACCTTTTCAATGTGTACAATGCGCACCCCTGCACTGGTACTCGTACTATTATTATCTATTCTGTGGCATTGGTAGCGCCCACTTCGAAACGGGCGTAAATCGCAATATTTTAATTTCGCCATAACTTCTAAACCAAACGTCCAATTTTAATCATTCGAAGAGCAAATATAATGTACATAAACTGTACTTAGTGACTGTATTTATAGTGTAGTGACTGTATTTATAAAATAAGGATCATTAGCATAAGCAAAATAAATTCGTTTAAATGTAGTCCAAAAAAAATCTACATTTTTAAATAAGAAAATGGTTGTTGTGCCTCACTTGACATAGATAGGTATATTGTGTCGCGGACATTTTTGTAGATATTTATAAGATCTACATTTACTTAGAACATTGTATAGTTCTATATTTTATAGTTTAGGCAGCGTACGCAAAATAAGTAAATTTTCTGGTTGTTTCCGAAAAACTGAAATATCTTACGGAACCCTATATTCTCCAAAATAAAAAGTATCATCACAATTAAACAAACAAACAAACAAAGTTTACCTCTTTATAATATTAGTATAGATAACGTCTCCAGAAATAATAAAATTTTTCCTGTTGTACTTATAAAAATTCACATATAGCCTATAGGTAAGTAATACATTGGTGGAAAATGTAAAACAAGTTTAAAAATTTCCATGGCGAATGATTTTATGGTATTTTAAGGACAAAACAAAAATATTTACGTGTTTTTTAAGTTGCGTCGCGTGTAAGCGTTAAATTATACTTTATAAGATTTTGTTGTTGATTTACCGAGCAAAAGTTTAAAAATTTAAAATAAATTATAGAAAAAAATAAGAATGACAATATTATGTTCGTAATGATTATTTTAAATAAAGACTCCGAGATCTTATTTAATTGTTTGAGGTTATACCAGTAGACTTTTTAGACTTCATTTTATATTAAAAACTAGCTGTCCCGGTGAACTTCGTGTCACTTTAAAACCTTCCCTGGACTTCTGCGAATATTTTAAGACTAAAATTAGCCCAACCCGTTCAGCCGTTTTCGAGTTTTAGCGTTACTAACATAATTGAAAATCCATTTTTATATATTTGACTTTTAAGTATTATCACAAATTTTTTCAGGTTTTTTTTTTTAGAATTTTTCTCTCCGTAAGAACCATCCTCGTACTTCAAGGAATATTTAAAAAAAAAGAATTAGCGAAATCGGTCCAACCGTTCTCGAGTTTTGCGCTTAGCAACACATTCAGCGACTCATTTTTATATTATAGATAGGTTAAGTTTTTAATACTAAATGTACAGGTCGCGACTTTTAAGACTGTATAAAGGGCCCTTTATACCATAGATTTTTATTTTTTTATTAAGTACATCTTTCCCAATACATTCTTGATTGAACTATACAATATGCCCACACAAACGATTTAGGTTAAACCATTATAATATTTGAGTAACGAATGCTTATATTTTATGTACCGTTACTGCTATTAAACTTCAAAATAGATTTTACTTGTTGACTTAATATGATACAATCATATTCTTATTATAATGCTGTTATAGGCTGTTAGTAATATTGTTATGAGTATTATTCTGATTTATTTGCTAAGTTAACTATTGATAATATTATTAGTTTTCGAGTTACTGATTTTTTTTGATAGCTATATTAAATTATTAATTGTCTTTATTGTTATATTAAGGCTAAAGCATAAAGGCTCCCGAAACCATAATTCGGTACCCAGTATTAATAATGACAGGAATAATAATGGCCCCGACATAAACCTATTATTAAAATACTCTATGTCTAATAATAATCATTATTTATTTTAATACAATATGGTTGTCTCTATAGACATGGATATGGATGTCACCGTGACAGTTATGTATGAGATGTTTGTGTTTGTGTGTGTGTGTGAGTGTGTGTGTGTGCGTGTGAGGTTGTATGTAATCTCCAGTTATAATTGCACCTTGTAAATAATATCGGAGGCGGTAGACCTTGACATGGGTGTAGAATTATATCTATATTGTATGTAAAATATTACTCATTAGTCATTAGGTTGTGTCATTAGAAGTTACTTAGGTTAAAAGTTAAAACAACTAGTTTTGGGCTTGCAGTTGAACGTGGGTAAAAACCCATGGAGACCAAAAGGAGTATATTATGTCCAATGTCAATCCAAACCTTCTACAATGCAGGGTGTAACAAAACTAAGTGTACTTAAGCGCTAAAAGAGCATTTTTGTGATTAGTAAGGGCAAATTCGAGACACTGGGGCGCTTGCCACTACAAATCACAAACATTTTCAGCGCCGCTACTTTCACAGAAAACTCTATGGGAACACATTACACATACACACACTAAAGTATTATCACTTAGTTTTGTAACCATAATATGGTTCTAAACTCAAATTTCTATCACACACCAAAATTGATTACCTTTTCTTAATGTTTTTAGATTCAGAAGAAATTGGTTCAAGCAAGTGTCTCTGTTGTTATGGAGGTCGTTATTAACTTTCAAGAGGACTTTAAGTGGGTTCTTTATAAGGATATTTATTTCAACGGTAGGTATAACCTATGGTAAATTTTCAATGCGAGCCTAGCAAGCGAGCAAGCACACAAAAAAACACAAGAAACAATGTCGTCTTCGTCCTCATAGGCTACAATCTACATAATTATTTAGATATTCCTTCTTTTATATTCTTCGATTATACTCTAACTTAGGTAAATATTAGCTACACCCCTCCCCAAAGAAGGTAAAAGGATCGCTGGCACTGCTAGCACTTTCTTTTTGCTGCGGACCGGGCTTGACGGCCGACGAGAAAATTTTGTTCTGATAATTTTTCCTTGAAAAGGCTTAATCCAGCTGGAATTTCGATTCGATTGGAATCTCGGAATCGATTTAGTATAGGTATAGGGGGTTTCGGGGGCGATAAATCGATCTAGATAGGATTCATTCTTCCTGACATTTATTGGCGAATAATAATACTATTTTGTTAGCAACTAATTGTTTTAACGTCCAGCAGATGGCGTTATTAAGTAACACGAAGTCAATGAGCGTTTGCTATACCGAGCAAAGCTCGGTCATCCAGGTACTTTTACCTTTAATCCACCTTCCAGCTGTTCTCATCTCTGATCATCGGGACCTGCTTCGTGGGTATATCGGGGACGACGCAGCGCGGCATCCAGGACTTCCGAGGGTTCCTGTGGCTGATGTGTTCTGAAGTCTCCTTCATATTGTCGTATAACGCCCTGTACGCGTTTGAGGCCGATCTCACACTGTTCAAGAGAGAAGTGGGGATCTATAATGCTTCTGCGTTCTATGTGTCGAGGTTTCTGACTATGGTGAGTATATTTGGTTTTTTTATTTTATGAAATAAGGGGGGAAACGAGCAAATGTGTCACCTGATGGAAAGTAACTTCCGTCGCCCATGGACACTCGCAGCATCAGACGAGCTGCAAGTGCGTTGCCGGCTTTTTAAGAGGGAACAGGGTAATAGGGGAGGGTAAGGATGGGAAGAGAAGGGAATAGGGTAGAGGACTGGGCCTCCGGTAAACTCACTCACACGGCGAAACACAGCGCAAGCGCTGTTTCACGCCGGTTTTGTGTGAGAACGTGGTCTTTCTCCGGTCGAGCCGGCCCATTCGTGCCGAAGCATGGCTCTCCCACGTATAAATATAGTTGGTTACATCTATACTAATAAGTATTATAAAGCGGAAGAGTTCGTTTTTTTTGTTTGAGCGCGCTAATCTTAGGAACTACTGTAGTGCTAGCACATCGACCAGCGGAAATGCGAAAGTATGGACAAACTGTGGAAATAAACCTAAGGTGCCGTTCCGATCTTTTTTCGTTCCGAAAAATTCAATTAAATTGCCACTTTATGACAGACTATAGTCACAAACTGTGGAGATGAACTTAAGGTGCCGTTCCGATCTTTTTTAGTTCCGAATAATTCAATTAAAAAGCCACTTTATGACAGACTATAGTTCCAAAAATTCAAATAATATCCTACATTATGACATATACTATAGTGTGTCATAAAGTGGCATTTTAATTGAATTTTTCGGTACGAAGAAAGATCGGAACGGCACCTTAGGTTTATTTCCACAGTTTGTCCATACTTTCGCATTTCCGCTGGTCGCCGTGCTAACGCTACTGGTCCGATTTAAAAAATTGTTTCAGTGTTTATCACACTAAAACTAATAGGAGCGAAGAAATAGAGGAAAATGTGGAAAAAACGGGGGAAATTATTTGAAAGGGCTTATCTCACGAACTACTGGAGCAATTTTTGTGTTATTTGGCACAGATAAGAAGTAGACCACGTGAAGCATCATAGGCTTTTTTGTGGACTAATTTATTTGTGGATAAAAAGCTAAGTTTTAATTGAAAATGCATTATAACCAGTTTTGTCCGCAGCATCGGGGATGTAACCTGTCTGTCCGTCTGTCATTATATGTCTGCGTAGGCGTTGAATTCATTTAAGTACATTATTTAGACAGAGGAAGTCTGCTACTAATATTTACTAATATATTTACCCAGGAAGGATTTGTTTCTTGTAACTACTGGGCTAATTAAAAAAAAATGTCCAGCTGTATGTATAGTAGACGGTAGACCACGGGGCGTGAGATAGACCACGACTCACGAGCAATTTTTAAGGGCGCGTATTATATCAAATTGCTTTACATGATCGTCTGTAATATCAATATTAATGAAAAACTGAATTTTAAATTAAGATGCAGCAAACTTCAGGAGTCAGGACTAACACTAGTGACTATCCGCCGTACTCAGTGACATTTAATTATGACTAAGCCGTGGACACTCGCAGCACAGAAGAGCTGAGTTGCCGGCCTTTTAAGAGGGAATAGGGAAATAGGGGAGGGTAGAGATGGGAAGGGAAGGGAATAGGGGAGGGTAGGGAAGGGAATAGTGTAGGGGATTGGGCCTCCGGTAAACTCACTCACTCGGCGAAACACAGCGCAAGCACTGTTTCACGCCGGTTTTCTGTGAAAAAGCGTTTCAAGCATATTAGCTTTATGCTTTGTTCAAACCTACGCGACCAGGCGACTGCGAAGCGGTAGCGAGGGTTTATCGCGGCAGTCCCCGAGTGTTACACGTAATTTTTTCAATATAATTGACTATCTATATTCTGTAGCCATATAATATTTAGCTACTTTAGCAGCTTAAATAATAGTCTAGTGGCATTTGGCTACACTATTATGTAGATGAGGCCATGAGGGTCAGTCTCCGAAACGATTCGTTATAAAGAGACTCAACGTAATATTTTTTTTATTTATGGACTCAACTGCGATTCATTTGTCAAGCGGCTCTTGTCATACTATTTGACATTGCAATTATGTTTTGTTCATCGCTGTTGCACCACGTTTGTTGTTAATTATATTATTGCACTGGTCCATACTTCCATACTAATATTATAAATGCGAAAGTGTGTCTTCACGCCCAAACCGCTGAACCGATTTTGGTGAAATTTGGTATGGAGATACTTTGAGTTCCGGGAAATGACATAGGATACTTTTTATTTTGGAAAAATTTACGGTTCCTGGGCGATGCGATGATTGTGGGAGTCATTAAGTATTTAAATAATTCATGACCTTAACAATATTACACCATAGTTACACCATACACAAGGTTCATTTAATTGCTTCTATGAATGAGATTCCTCATGTTTTATTCAAGAAATAATCAAGACGGGTGATCTATGTTAATAAGTAGCTAAACAGTACGGATGCAGATTTGACATTTATTATTTCTGCTAGTCTGGGTTGGTACTACTAATATAATTATGTATATTCTGTGGTCTAGGTTAGGGCCATAAAGATTATATACCTAGCGGAATAGAGCAACAATCTCGTGCTGTTAAACGAAACCGAAATTGGTTTCATCTGTGTATACACTTACACAAGCATGATTGAATATGATTTCTATAAGATTAAATTGTCAACGTGCGGCATGTGCCGACTGGACATCAAAAAAAGAGTGCTGCTGTCATGTATCACACGCAGCGTTGCCAGATTTTTTTTGTACCAAGTCGGGACTTTGGAACTTTTTGAGAAAAAAAAAGCGGGATTCTTCAGTCAAAAGCGGGACAATGTAAAAAAGGGTATAAAATCAAAGTTTTTTGAATTTTTTATCTTTTTATGTGCATTAGAATAACGTTTACGTGGCAAAAGATAGCTAAAGTAGCCAAAGAAAATCCAGCCCTCTACCTCCCGTACTTTTATCTTCATTACGCACCTTTCTTTCTCAGCACGCTGCACGTACGTTCGGGCTTTCCCCGAAAAGCGGGACTGAGCCTGTCCCGCGCGGGACATTTAATTTTGATGAAAAAATCGGGACGTCCCGCCAAAATCGGGACGTCTCGCAACGCTGATCACACGTCTCTTTTTACCACGCAGTTTTACTGATAGTGACATCTCTCTTGCTCAGGCCTTTGTTTCTCTATTCCGCTAGGTATATTAATGAAAGGGCAGGGGGGGGGGGGCAGGGGGGGGGGGGCAGCTGCCCCCCCCTGGATCATGTTGACGACCCTACTAAGTATATTATCTAGTACTTTTATCTATAAAAATTAAAAATTAAGAACGAAATTTTAATATATAATAATAAATTTAAAAACACCTAGCTTTTGAAAAATGTGATTTGCCCCCCCCTGGCCCAGAACCTGGGTGATTTGCCCCCTCCTGGCACACCAGAACTTGGGTAATTTGCCCCCCCCCCCCCCCTGGCCCAGAACCTGGGTACGCCCATGTAAAATAAGATTCATTATTATGTCGCTACGAATAATAAAAACTATTATATCGTCACATTCTAGGTAGGTCCGTCATGTCCCATAAATAAATTTCTCTAATACACACAAAGTACGATTTACGAGTTACCTACTACATAAATCTATAATGATAGATTGGTACTTAAGTAGGTACTCCAATAATGGCCGAACTAAGGTCAGGACCAATATTTTAACATCGTAAAATTTTATGACTCTAATTATTGTATAGGAAGGTACCTTCCGTTATCCGTCATACCTTCAATTCTAATTGTATATCTATACTTTAAAGATTCTTTGTTTTATTTTGTACTTGAAGACAAATAATTTGATAGCATTTTAAGTTTGACAAAAATGTGGTCACTCAGTTTAATAATAGAAGTTTTTTTTTTTGTTCCCCCTTACATGATAAGGGACAATTTCTACATTTATTTATTTATTACATGTTCGTATTTTGACTGTTATACATGTTTTTATTTACACTTACATATTTACATTTTGTACGAGACATTATTACTTTTATACATACATAACTTTTCCATCCTTGTAACAACTTTGCAATAAATACTTATATCTAACATTTTCTTGACATTTTAATTTTTACATTTTACTTTACAACTCAATTTTCATCATTTTTCATTTTTATCACAACTTTTGCTTATTACATTTATAATTGAGAGACATTTAATAAATTTATTTTACATTATTTATTTACTTATATTGTACCTATAATTATATACCTTGTATTATATACCTTGTTTAATAATAGAAGTTATCATGTTCAAACTTAGAGAAATCAACTATAATACTATTAATAGAATGTAGCCCTGTTAAAACGTAAAAAAATATACTAATCTAAGGTGTTATCATGTGGTTCCTATCAAACAGGTTCTTAATCTAAGTTGACGCCATTAAGTAAAAAAAACGAACGAGCTTATTGACACTAAACTTTGGTCACAACTTTGAGCTTTTAACATTTTAAGTTTAAAAGTTAAGGTACCTACCCTATACTTAAAAAGTGAGCATGAACCTTTATGTAATGTATTTTTAAGCTTTTAATTACAGCAAAAGATCTTTTGAAAGCTCATGAATAAAATAGATCATTATTTTAACTTCTTCTGCTGGAAATCTTAAAAAGTTTTTGATAATATGCTTGGCAAGTGAAATACTTAGCTTGTTAGGCTAGACTTCACCTTCAAAGCTAGCTAGACTTAGCTAGCTTAGAAGGTGTAGCTTTTTGATAATTTACTTTTAATAGGTTTAAAAGGCGAAGTTTACATATTGTAGAAATGTCCATAGTTATACTTATAAGCTAGTTAGGGTTCCGTACCCAAAGAGTAAAAACGGGACCCTATTACTAAGACTTCGATGTCTGTCCGTCTGTCTGTCTGTGTGTCTCCAGGCTATAACTCAAGTACCGCTATAGCTACACTTCTGAAATTTTCACAGATTGTGTATATCTGTTGCCGCTATAACAACAAATACTAAAAATAAAATATATTAAATATTTTCATATACAATAAACGTGATTTTTAAGCTATTTTTTGCTCGATATTAATAACGGTAATACTTTTGCTCTGTATTGGTACAGAACCCTTCTTGCGCGAGTCCCACTCGCACTTGGCCGAATTTATTATTATTATTACGAACAAAAAGTTCCCAAAACGCCAAAACTTTAGTGTCTTACAAAAGCTGATTGACATGGGAAATGGTTTCTGGGAATCATTAATTAGGTAGGTGTATAATGTGTCTGGTTGTCTGGTTGTCTGGTTATATACAATAACGATCATTCATTAAAAATTTAAATGATATTTCGGTTAACTCATTCATTAAAAATTTAAATGATACGAGTTTTGCCGCAAATCTGCGTCATTCTTCCAAGTTGATTGATAAAAGTTTTGCAGATTTATTAAGTTTTTAACATAGTTAATGGTTTACGTATTAAGCACAGTTGAACTTTAAGTCAATTTTCATAGGCTTAAAGAGTTATATGCTAAGTACTCACATACGGTTTTGCTCTATAGTTTTACTCCGGATCGAAGGAAATGGTATATTTGACATATTTAATTCCATCGAGCCGGCTCGAAGCGAGCCTTCGAGCTGTCAGTTTTGCAGTCCACACGGTGGTTATTGCTCGATTTGGAGTAAAACTTAGCATAAGGTTTGTTAGGTTTGTTTAATATACTTAGGGCCTGTTTCACCACTTTCTGATAAAGTGCCTAATAGGCTATTCACTACTTTTTTGACAGATTCTCCATGCTCGATCTGTCAAGTTAATTGGTGGATAGCCTTATCAGGAAGTGGTGAAACAGACCCTTAGTAAATAATAAGTTGTTCGCAACTTCGTTTGTCCGTTACTGTACGCAGCATTTGTTTTACGCGTAAGCCATGCTTTTTATCGGGAAATGGGATAAAATTATCTTAGACGCCCTTTCTGACAAATAAAAGTTTTTCCCAATTAAAATTTAACTGCATTGGTTCAGTGGTTTTAGTACCAAGATTTAAGAAGTATCTGCTATACAGACAGACATTTTCTTATTTATTAGCATAGATGCATAGTATCGCCACAGTATTACAATATAATTGAATGTGGGAGAGCCACGCTTCGGCAAGAATGGGCCGGCTCGACCGGAGAAATACCACGGGCTCTCAGAAATTCGGCGTGAAACAGCGCTTGCGCTGTGTTGCGCCGAGTGAGTGAGTTTACCGGAGGCCCAATCCCCTACCCTATTCCCTTCCCTTCCCATCCCTATCACCCTATTCTCTCTTAAAAGGCCGGCAACGCACCTGCAGCTCTTCTGATGCTGCGAGTGTCCATGGGCGACGGAAGTTGCTTTCCATCAGGTGACCCGTGTGCTCGTTTGTCCCCTTATTTCATTAAAAAAAAAACTGTGGTATCGCGTATTATTTTATTGTTGTTCATTATTATTCATCCATAAAGTAAAGGCGTTAAGATTTTGGGATTATCTAACAGCTACAACTAAGCCAGGCTAACACATTATAACGAAAAAAAAATTGGACTCTTCTTAACTCTAATAACCTCACTACGTAGAAACTTAGATTAATGACCAACCATTATTCTAAGCATAAAAAGTTGTTTGTCCATTCAGGATTTTTGGCCTCTAAGGCTGCGTTTCCACCGGAGCTGAGCTAAGATTTCCACCGGAGCTGAGACAAGAACCAATAGAATCGTTTTGCTGAACGAAGCCAGGCAAATGAAGCGTTTCTATTGGTTCTTAAAAACACATTCCTCGCAACGCAACGCAGTCTAGCTCTGCTCCAGTGAAAACGCAGCCGTGTCTAAACACATTAAGCTGAAGTTACGCGGCGTAAATAACGCATGATTACGTCAAAGGACGGAACGCGACGGAATAGTGTGTCATTGGTAATTTAAAATACATTTCGGGCGTAATCATGCGGAATTTACGCCGCGTAACTTCGGCCTAGTGTGTTTAGACTTTAGACACTTACTTTAGCCTTGTATAAAAAGTTGTTTGTCTAGGTGCCGCGGTGTGTGCTATGGCCTATCGCATACGTAATGACCGCTACGTCGGCGGTAGATCTGCCTAACCGACTGCTGACCACCGCCGAGTTCGTTGCCGCGCTAGTCGTTACCGCCTTCGGGTCTACAGCATATGGTATGAACTATGATACAGTAGGGTAACTTTGTACAAATTAGAGAACATAAGTTTATATAGTGCGACAGAGGGACAAGTTATAACATATATTATAATAGATGACGCTCGCAACTCCGTTGCGTCAAAAATAGTTTTATACAGTGCAACAGTTATACAAGTTATAAAAATACTAGATGACGCCCGCAACTCCGTTGCGCCGAAATTCGTTATCGCGGGGAACCGTTCATTTTTTGGATAAAAAGTATCCTATGTCCTTTCCCGGGATTCAAAGTGTCTCTATACCAAATTTCAGCAAAATCGGTTCAGCGGTTTGGGTGTCAAGAAGCAACAGATAGACAGACAGAAAGACACACTTCAGCATTTATAATATTAGTATGATAGTAGCGTTATTCAGATGGGTTCTTGAAATATTTGTGCACGAGGAACTGTACTGTACTTCGAAAAGTATACTATTTTATTCTATACGAGAATTATTAATGTAGCTTCGTTCTATGTTCGATCCAGTCCGTTTCCTCTCTGTATAATATTATCAGGAAATGACAAAACCAACATCAATGACGTTGTTTGAGAATACTATAATTTTACTGTGTGATGAGAAATATATTATATTCAATAGTAAACGAAGTATTAACAAAGCATATTTTAATGTAAGGTGCATTGGGGCAATCTCGTAAAGTTTTTGGAAGAGTGAGTAAGTAACATAATTCGATCGAGAATTGATGTCTTAAGTTCTATGAGATCACGTGGATTCGGGCGGTCTAGTATGATGATCTACTGTCTGTTGTGTATGCTGTGGTGTGACGAAATGTTGTGAAATATTGTGACATTTTGAAGAAGTTTATGGGCAAATTATATGGGTGACATGTTAGGATTAATATGAGACGGTAGTTAAAGTTACTTCCTTCGTTTTAGACTTTAGACCTAAAGTGGTTAAAACAAAATACTTAAGTCTTTACTCTTTAGCAATAATATTGAATGTTAATTTTTTACTCAAAGTTTACGTGAATAATAATTATTGATTAACAATATAAAATGTTTATCTGTCTTTCTGTTGCATTCAAGTGTGTATGGAAAAGGGCATAACCCAAAACCGACAAAATTACTTTTAATTTGAGTTAGCGGAAGTTCGTTGCCTTGAAAAACTTTCTATCTTTACAAATTGAAATTTTATTCACCAAATGTAAATTCAAGTTACCTAATTAACATAATGCTAAGGGCCTGATCAAAAAGTTTCGACAAGATAGATGACTTCACGAATATTAATCGCGATACTTTATATTTTTAATTGTTTTTAACTTTTATTAATTAATACATACTATCTCTATAGGCATGGTTTTGTAGGCGTGTAGCAAAATATTTGTTTTAAAAACGTTTTTAGCATGATGTACCATGTCTATTTTAATCGGTCAAGTGCGAGTCGGACTCGCGCACTAACGGTTCCGTACCGTTATAGAGTGAAAGTAGGGAAAAATTGTGTTTTTTGTATGGGAGGCCCCCTTTTTTGTTTATTTTATTTTAATATTATTATTAAATATAAAAATACACATATTATTGAGGATTTTGAGTCTACCAAAAAATACCTCGAGCCAAAAATACCAAAAAAAAAACATGTTTGTCGTGTGGGAGTCCCCCTTAAATGTTTTTACCCGACTGCCAGGAGGGATATGTGTTTAGCGCGTATCTTGTGTGTTTGTAATATTCTTTATTATTAGTATTTGTTGTTATAGCGGCACCAGAAGTACACAATCTGTGAAAATTTTAGAAGTCTAGCTATAGCTAGACTTCTGAAACCGCTATAGCCATGGGCGTGGCATGGCATCATGTTGACGTTCCTACTAAGTATATTATCTAGTACTTTTATCTATAAAAATTAAAAATTAAGAACGAATTTTTGCCATTTGTTTGCAATACAATATTTTTACAACTAAAAATTATAATTTTTTTATTCTTTATAAACACATAGCTTATGAAAAATCTGATTTGCCCCCCCCCCCCTCCTGGCCCAGAACCTGGGTGATTTGCCCCCCCCTGGCACCAGAACCTGCCAGACAGACGGACAGACAGGCTGACAGACAGACTGACAGACAGACGGACAGACAGGCTGACAGACAGACGGACAGACATCGAAGTCTCAGTAATAGGGTCCCGTCTTTACCCTTTGGGTACGGGACCCTAATAAATGAGGAAGTCTATTGTCCGTCTGTTAACTGTTACGTCTTAAGTCTTGAGAGCGGGCTGCCAAATTTTGCTGTGTTTTCTCATAAGTATTAGGATCCCAGAAGACGATTGACTTAGATGAAATTGAGATTTATGTAATCATTGTATATTTATCTGATATTTGCCTAACGGAAAACACGATTCACTTATTTTGACTCGATAGTTATATTTTTCGAAGTTATGAATCTTTCTGAGCTTTTCAACAAATATCTGTTATACTTATTGAGTTACTATCATTAAATAACTTGCACTACTACAATATTTTATTTTTAAGTAATCATCAAAAACATTTTTGGGACTTACGACCTTTACTTTCGTGCTATAATGCGGGAACCGTTGTTACGCGATATTGTACATATTAGCTGCAGCGCAAAGCACAAAATACTCGGTGGCACGATTCATGGAATCATTATATCACGATTGGAGGATAGCGGGTGTGTGTAGGCGGGGCGGTGCTTTGATATTTCTGACAACTGGCTCTTAACTGTGAAACTTCTAACCAATTTTGATAAAATTTGGTATTGAGATAAAGCGAGTCCTAGGAAAGAACATACATTAGGATAGCTATTTTATCCCGGGAATATGTATGGTTCCTGCGCAAAACGAATTTCAACAACATAATATAATCGGGGGCACGGCAGTGCCCCAGCCAAGCTTTTTAGCAAAGGTCATTTTTCCAATATTATGTTAACGAGTTAAAGCAGGGGCGTATTCAACAGGTCTCGGCATGGGGGCCCTATTCCTGACCACGGGCGTGATGGGCGACGTGATGCCCTGCGTCGACCTGCCCCTGTTCCTCATGTCTGGGGCCTTCATCAGGATATCCTCTCTACCGCTCTGGCTGTATCCTATCAAGTACGCGTCACACTTCTACTACGGAATGGATGCACTGAGTAACATCTATTGGAGACAGATTCAGAAAATTGGTAAGATTGATTTTTTTTACACGTGGCAAAGCCATGCTTCGGCACGAATGGGTCGGCTCGACCGGAGAAATGCCACGTTCTCACAGAATACCGGCGTGAAACAGCGCTAGCGCTGTGTTTCGCCGAGTGAGTGAGTTTACCGGAGGCCCAATCCCCTACCCTATTCCCTTGGGCGACGGAAGATGCTTTCCATCAGGTGACCCGTTTGCTCGTTTGCCACCTTATTTCATTTAAAAAAAAAAGGTTTTTTAATTAGTACTTTTTACCTTTGGACCGCTATGCATACGGGTACGGTCATACTAATGAATATTTGTTATATTTAACCGACTTCCAAAAAGGATTCCGAAAAGGAATATTGAGTACAGAAATAGTTGAGGTTTAGTCGAATTCGGAAAAGGCACTAGGTATTAGATAGGAAAAAATATTTATTACTTTTTAGTTCATATTATAAGGATGTTATTATTGTTTAAATTTTGGAAGTCGGTTTTAATTTTTTGTTAAAAATAATAATAATATTAACGAACGATAAAATATAATATTTATCGTTCGTTTTTACAATGTTACGAGTGTGAGAAAAGTTACTTACTAATTATTTTTCTAATTTGTATACTTATTTACTTTTGTCTGTACTCCTAATTTGAACTAGCAATAAAATAGTTTTTATGTAATAATAAATCGTGTAATAAGTTCATTGCACTATTTTTTCTATGTAACTGCCGCCATAAAAAGTTAACTTAATTATATTATTTCCGCTGATGAATCAAACTAATAACAAACAAGGTATAATTATTTACTCACAGGAAGTGTTCGGGTGTAATAAATAAAATGCCTCCAACTGCCGCACTCAGGGTGGAACAATAATTACTTAAATGTAATTAATTCAAAATTTTGACATAAGCCCCATACATTATCTGTCAAACTCTTCATTAAATTGAAAGTTAAATGTCTCTGAGTACGGCGGTAAGCTTTGTATTTAAATACCACCATAGAAATGTTTTTGTTTTCGTAAGTAATAGACAAAATCTTATCTATTCTTTTAAGCCCAATTCGACATCTCCACAGATTGCCCCCTCAATTCCACCCTCTGTCTGCCAAACGGAGAAGCGGTGCTCATGGAGTCAGGGTACTCTTCTGACTTCGTATACCAGGATAGCCTGGGTCTGGCCACCGTCACAGCGGTCTGGAGTATAGTGGGCTACTGCGGACTGAGGAGGGAGGAGAGTAAAGGATATGCTTATTGATGATGGTATTTTATTTGAACCCCCCTGATTGGTCTAAAAATGCGGAGTGAAGTTAGCCGCGTTTTGATCGCATTTGACATTTAGTAATGCACTAATGCAGCTAACTTCAGTCTCTAAAATGCGGAGTGGAAATAGCCGCATGTTACTCGTATTTGATATTGTGTAACTTCAGACTTAAAAATGCGCGATAAAGATAGCCACGTTTCGCTCGTATTTGACAATTTGTAATGTCAGATACGAGCTAGCTTCAGACTCCAAAATTCGGAGTGAAGATAGTCGAGTGTTGTTTGTTTTTGAAATTTTTATTTACTCTGGATGGGGGTTTAACTCTACGGATTAATAATTGTATTGATGACTGGGAATTTGTTAGTATTTTCGATTTCATGCTCAAAAAGAAATAAAGTACAAATCATCATATTTTATTCATATAAAAATCAAAAACACGTCATAATTTACTACTTAATCTCACAATATTAACACATCTACATTGTACGTATTAAAAAAATAAAGAGAGCATGCAAAAACACATTTCCTATATTTTATAGGAATAAAAAAATATATTGATAATATCAATGATTCGATTTTGCCGTGGCTTCTCATTCGTCCAGGCTAATTTAAAAATAATTATAAAGGCATCTGTCAAAATACAGAGTAAACTTAGTCGCAGACCACGACATTCGCGCAAAAGCAGCCAACTTCAGACTTTGTTTAGCAAATATTAGAGTGAAGTTAGCCGCGGTTGCTCCAGATCTAATTCAAAATTAAAACTTAATTGTATTTAAACTACGAACACTCCTTAAATTGAAAACATGCACTGAATATATCGCTCTGAAGTTAGCTGCTAAATGCGCACAGCACAGTTCTTAATCAGGAATAAAATAAATTTGTGTATTAGGTTAATAAAACTAAGCTAACTTCAGAAAGATATATTCAGTTGGTAATAGGAAGTAACACATGTATTTACATAGTACATCTACAATTTCATACTCGACACAATCAATAATAATATCATTGATCCCAGCAAAGGGAATAATAAGCTTATAAGGACATTCCTCAAACTGATCGCATTTATTCTCAAAAATAAAGCACCTTAATATACGGGCGTCCCTCGACTTCTTTTGACCACCATGATGAAAGCAACAGTATGAGCGACACAGTACATAATACATAGACACACACAATTCCTCCAAAAGTGCGCTTCTTCATAACCAAACCGCTTCAAAACCTCCGGTCCCGTCTTTATACACGGCATACCTTTGACGTCTACACAGGCGATGGATTCTATCGAGTCCCATTGTAGGATCGAGATAGATTCTACTCCATAGTAGAAAGCTGAGATGTATTTCAACCAGGCGACGTAAGGTGACACGCTACCTAAGTTCAGGTAGATACCAGAGAACATGGTGCCTACCAGCTCGAAAGGCACCGATACCAATGCTGCAGTCTCCATTTTGTCGAACACGGATGATAGGAAGGAACCTTGAATGGAGAAAAGGGTATTGTAAGTATAAGTTGTGATAAAATAGGTCTTTGAAAATTGGCTTTTAAACACTAAGATATAGTACATAATCTATTATATAACTTACGACTGATACCATACATGGTACTTAAACTGCGATTGGTCTATTTAAAACAAAGTTTAAACTGATACTTGAATAAAGCATACTTTAGAAAGGAAAATAACTAATAACTATGGAGATTGGAGATACAAAAGCCGATATCGTAAACTAATCGTAAACTAAGCCTTGAGTAGCTAAACACGCTAAACAGTAAAATGTTATCATCACGTACATCCAAACAAATTTTACTCTAGGTTAGTGTGTATCTATAATAGTACTCCAGAAAACTTTTATACTAGTAGACCCAAAAATAGTAGAATTAAAAATATCATATTATTATATTATGAATTACCACTTCAAATGATATTTCAATTAACACTAAACACCAATAAAATATCTATATATTTTATTGGTGTTTAGTGTTAATTGAAATTAAAGGATATGGCCGACTGGCCCATAGACGACCCTAATTATTGCAATAAAAAAAACACCAATAAAATTCATCTAAACTCACCATAAGCATTCGCGTAGTTGGCACACAGTATGGTGATGAAGGAGAATCCCAGCCAGTCCTGCAGTCCACCGGTGAGACCGGCGACGTTGAAGATCAGCGTGGAATACACCAGCGGTTCTATCACGGCGCGCGGGATCTGGAATTACAAGTAATCAATCATGAATACAGAAATTGGATACAAGGTTTGGATTAATGGATAGTTTTGTTAGGTTGGTTGGAGGAACTTTAAATATTTATGTTTCCATAATATTGGTCATATTGGTTTTCATTGTGACCATAGAAAGGGTATTTCTTTTTATGGACGAATAGGCAAAACGACGAATGTTCAAGGTAATCTCCTTCGTTGATTAAAATATTATGTGTGGTATTTCTACCCTTTAGCATTTTTACCGGAGGCAGAAAACACTCACAGAATTTTTTGAGATTAGCTCTTATCTATGTGATGTCTACTGCCAAACAGGCATAATCATTATGATTAGTATCATCTTCATTATTATCATTTATATCAGTGATGTTTCCATTCCATTCTTGTTAGCGATAATTTATCAGCTGTTATCACTAACAAGAATGAAATGGAAATAGTCGTTTTCTTAATAATTATCAGTATTTACGTTGTCTTCATTATCGTTTTCATTGACAACTTATTATAGTTAAGTATTATCTTATATAGTTAAGAATTGTTGTGATTTGTTTGCATTAACAGCTTAAAATACTGTTATAGGTTTTGCGGGCTCACAGTATTTATATCTACTTACGCCGAACGTATGTTAGTATGTTGGAATGTTCCTAGTTCTCGGTATTAATAACCATAAAATGTTAACTGTTTTATAAAATATACGTTGATAGTTGATACTCAGTGAAGAACAACGTGTGATTAACTTTTAACCAGTAACTATACTTGAAAATTAATAATAAAATGTATTTACACAGTTGCTAAAATCATTTAACTACTGATCGTAAATTAAATATTAATTGAATATTTACCACCCGTGGCGAAATCTTTGACTATTAAAAAGTCTGTAAAAACAGCTCACTGCTAACTATAAGTGTAACCGAACAAGTTAAATTTAACCAAACAGGTTTTTGTAACTACGGATGTAGTGTGGGAGATAGTTTTGGATGTCCGAAGTTGTTTCGAAAACTACATTTTTATTGCGACTATTTCTCCGACAATGTGGATTTAAAGGCGGCCACCTATTTACGGTTGATCGTTTCAATCTATTAGATCGATTCGATCCAATAGAGCAAATAAGATGGCATAAATTGTTTCTTTCTTCTGGCGACTTGATTATTTTATAATTCTTGATGATTACAGACTATATCTGTCTCAACTACCTACCTAATTAAATAAAAGTTACAATTACAGTAAATATTAACTACATGTTAAGATAAAGATTAACTACATGTTAAAATTTTACCCGTTGGTTTTACACGTACCCTTGCATCATAAACTTTATGATGCAAGGGTATACGTGTAAAACCAACGGGTAAAATTTTAACATGTAGTTAATCTTTATCTATCTATATCTATCTATACTTATAATAAAATCGTAGAGGTAAAATTTTTGTACATTGAAAATAAACTTGAAAAAACGAGTTAGGGGCATGTTAGAAGAGTAGTAGTTTTTGAAATTTTTGTTTCTCTGTTTATCTGTTTGTACGCTGGACCGATTTCAATGAAATTTGGCATGGTGATACCTTACATCCCTGGTCAACATCGTACATACTTTTCTTTTAACCGACTTGCAAAAAAGCTTGAGCTGTTTGCGGCCAAATTTACAAAATTCTTTTTTAGTTGTATAGATTGTTAATCCGAATTTGATACCATGTTTTCAATAATCGGCCAAGTGCAAGTCGGATTCGCGCACGAAGGGTTCCGTACCGTTATAAAGCAAAAATAGGCCAAAAATTGTGTTTTTTTGTATGGGAGCCCCCTGAATTTTTTATTTTATTGAAATATTGTTATTAATTATTAAAGTACACCTATAATTAAGGCCTTTGTGAAAATTTCAAATGCCTACCTCTTATCATCATTGATATCGAGCAAAAAATGATTCAAAAATCAAGTTTATTGTATGGGAGCCCCCTTAAATATTTAATTTATTTTGTATTTGTTGTTATAGTGGCAACAGAAATACATCATCTGTGAAAATTTCAACTCTCTAGCTATTACCGTTCTTGAGTTACAGCCTTGAGACAGACGGACAGACGGACAGACATCGAAGTCTCAGTAATAGGGTCCCGTTTTTACCCTTTGGGTACGGAACCCTAAAAACGGTGACTTGATAATGACTTTCTCGGGATCGGGAGGTATCGACGGAACTCCTTTACAACAAAAACATTACAGTAATTTCCACTTTTTTAAAAGTAAAAATTAACATAACATGCCACCAAAAAGTAAGATTGGCACCAAGGCATATCCCAGGTATAATATTATTGATATTTATTTATGCAGACATAACAGATAACAGACGTTTTATTAGTTATAAAATATTTGATATTTACCAGTTACCACGTCCATTTTATTATAAATATCTAAATTCTAAGTTATTGGTTTATTATGCGTCAAATGTCAACCGTTATCAATTTTATGATTAATCTAATTTTGGCTTTTTTATTGAAAAAATAATTTAAATAAATTGGATCATTTATATCGGTTCAGCATTATCAATATAACTTATAGTCTGGTTGTGGTACACGTGCTTATGTTTTGTGAGCAGTAGCTCAACTCATGAGCTTTTGACGCCTCGTTCTTAAAAATTGGATCAATAAAAGATAAAAGAAAAAAGATATTATCATTTCCAACAAAGACTTTGCCATAGGTGTATACTGAGCACTTCGGTGAAATGCCTTCATTAATTGTAAGGGATTACAATTAACATGTCAATCAACATACTTATTCTATCATGTCGAAGCTTGTCGACACTAAAATTATTCATACAAGCATCTTTATTCTTAGCCAAGGACCTTTACTTAGTTAAGAATTAAGATCATCTCGTTTCCTAGCAGTCTAATACAGTAACAAAGAAAGAGGAGTAGCTGAAGATGAAGACAGTCTCCGTAATGGTGAGAAAGCAAAGAATAATGAAAAACTCACCCAAAATATAATTTTCGATAAATAATATGGCAGCGGGGAGTACAATCCACTAGCAGACTCTCGCAGCAGTATTCGGGACTTCCCCAGGGAATGTAAGGAAGATGGAGTAGCCGAAGAGAAAGAGCGTGTCCGTGATGGTGAGAAAGCAAAGAATAATATGAATAAAGAAGAACTTACCCAAAATATCATCTTCGACAAATAATACGGCAGCGGCGAGTATAGTCCACTGGCAGACTCTCGCAGCAGTATCGGGACTTCCCCGGGGAACGTAAAGAAGACAGAGTAGCCAAAGAGGAAGAGAGTCTCCGTGATGGTGAGGTAGAGGAGACCTTCGGCGTTCTGGATGTCGCGCTGATCGAGCTCCTTGAAGTGGCCCATGTAGGGGATGGAGATTATGAGGCCGACAAACTGAAAAGAGTAGTAACATAAATAACACAGCCAACTAATTAAATAATTATGCTTTTAGTGGTTTAAGTTTGGTTTTTTGAGGTCAAGAGTACGATTCCTGCAGTTGATAAAACTAAAATGTTGTTTTCGAACTCCTTGAAGTGGCCCATGTAGGGGATGGATATAAGAAGCCGACAAACTGAAAAGAATAGTACACGTAACATAAATATTGCCATTGAAATTATCATGCTTTTAGTGGTTTGGAGTTTGGTTTTCGCAAGTGGGTTTGTTTCCTGTGGTGAAAATAGCAAAAATGTCGTTTTCAAGTTTGGTTAGGACAATGCAGGTGCACCTGATTGTCAGACAAGTAAGATGATCCATGCGCCGGATGGGCATGTAAAAAGTCGGTCATGCGACTGATCTCTCGCCGGTTGTATCAGATTTTATCAGTCGTACCACTCGTGATGGGCTATAATAGGAAAGGAACATTGTGGCCTTGTGTATTGTGCATTGTGCAAACTTATGCACTTTAAATTCCCCGAGCAAAACGACCTTGACCATACATTTGACGCGTTGCCGAGATCGCACAAAAATCTTATTTTTTTACTTATCTTAGTTCAAAATTGATCAAAAAAATCAAACGGGGAATATGTTGTTAATGAAATTGTCTATCTATTGTCGTGTGTTTCAAATAAACGTAATTTGTAAATACCAGGAAGATGATGAATGTATGTCTCAATTTTAATAAATTGGTATTACTTTGGAAGCTAATATCATGAGAATAATAATCAAAAATAAGAAATTAATAACGGAGAAAGGAATGTTGATGTACTTCAGTATATCAACATTCCTTTCCCCGTTATTAATTTCTTATTTTATATTTTTATTATGATTATTGCTATATTTTTATTATGACTTTGTAGCTTTCAAATTATGAGTTTATAAGGCTTTAAATACGGTAAATTACGGCATCTCCGTAGGGGGAGCGCCTTAATAAAATCAGCCACCGACGCTACAATCGGTAGAGGAGCTAATAATTTAAGGTTGAAAAATTATCATCGCTTTGAAATTTGCCAAATTAATAGTAAGCGATTAATAATAAATGGAAATATTATGTTCTTGGTATTAAAAATGAATATCTACGTGAACGATGTTGTGGACATCATTATGTACAAAAATGTAATTTATTCAAATAAATGATTTAAATTCTAATATGGACGCTGTTAAGCATTCGTGCACCAAACCACAAAAAATTACGTATTGAGTTATAAATGCAGTTATATTATGTCCTTTAAATGATTTAGAACAAGACTACATAAACATTTAGCAAACAAAAATTGTGGGTTAAGACACAAAATATGCTTAACAACGACCATATAAAATTTTATAATGAACTTACCAATAGTAACAGGAATTCAGATATCCACAACGCCTTGTTGTGTTTGATGGACTGTATGTTCCTCCACATTAACCAGTAGAACTGCACGAAGTAGTTCACTTTGACTCTGTTTGGACAGATTGGAACATTATTCATCTTCATGGTCGTCATTGTCATCATCAGTAGTATGATTTGAAATAGCCATTGTGCTAGTATAACAACTGCTTCTCTGGTATCGCACGAATGCAACGTGTAGGTATTAGGTATATTAATAAACAGAACAAACACTCCTTTCGATTTATGGTGAAGGTAGCTTTACAGCACAGTATTTATTTGTTATAGGGTGTCGATGTATGTGAAAGAACCTTCCTCTTAAATCACTGTGTCTATTGCCGAAAACTGATTAAAACTCCTTTCAGTAGTTTAAAAGATCTAAGCGAACAGATAAAGAAAATTATGAAAGAAAAAAGTATTTGTATGAACCATTAATTCATAAATGGTTAAACGTAGACATAACATCCTGTACATTTATGATCTATGAATAAATTAGTCATACAAAATGATATACACTTCGAGGAAATAATTTCTTATTTAAGGCGTGAATTTGTAAACTAGATGCTTATCTGAATAATATTAGAAATATGGAAATTGGAAATATTAGAGTCACCAAAAAAGATTAGAAACATAAAATTGAAAATTTATATCATAAATTAAAAATACTTACAGGGTGAGATATCTTTCGAAATACAGGTTCTGAAACAAAATATAATTAATTATTAATGTTACAAGGTTTTTAGGGTTTTTCGAAAGAAGTAATTTAACTTTAACAGTGTCTTTGACTAGCTTCATAGAGAAATATAATACACAGGGCATAGCTTGTTTCCATTTTGACGTACCTAAGCCAATAAGCTACTCTGCAATAAGCGTTAGTGAATAGAAAAACTCCTGTCAAAAACTTAACAACCGGAAATAAGATATGATATATATTTATATTTATTATAGATTCAGTAAAAACTAGATTTCAGCTGCCTTACCCCTGAGTCCCGACAGAATCCGAATTGATTTCAAAGCTTTTTCTACTTCCGACATATTATGTATACTAGCGCAAATTCGTGATGCGGCTCAATTTGGTACTGATTCGATCTCAACGGCGTTTCGTACTCCTGACAGCTTTACTAGCGCTAGATCTTTCTGCAGCTCAATTTGGAACTAATCAGACTCGTAAATCAAAATCGTATCAGCTTGGGGGGAGGGGCGATACTGCAGGTTGTGATGATAAATAGTAAAAAAAAACATAAGATTATATCTGTGGCAACACATGAGCAAATCACCATTGACCATTCTGATTGACAAGTAGATTACCTCACAATATAAAAAATCTACATTTTTGCCCCTTTCTGCTCGATACAAATAAAAACAACTTAAAAAAGGGCCGGGCACCGGGCACTCTACAAAGTGCAGTACTCCCAAATTAATAATGCGCATGGAAATCTTCGCTAACTGTCGTAATCACGAAATATGAAACTTGCATTTTGCACCTTGTTCAAAGGAAATAGAAGTAAATATCATATAGCCGGTGGCCAAAGCTCACCGGTAAGCCATCGCGGCGTTATCATGGTAACGTCCAAGCAACGTCAGGCGCCTCTACATCGCTGCAAAGCGCTGTTTTTCTTAAACAAACAGCGCTTGCAGCGACGTCTTCCGATGCTCGGGAAATACGTCCGTTGCCGAAAAATTACGAAAATTTCTATGCGCATTATCACTTTGAGAACACTGTACCTAGCCAGTGTTACGGAACCCAATTTTTTCTTAATTCCTCTGCAGAACGTTTAATTTGTAATCAATATTTCAGTCCTAATTAAATCGTGCCAGCCAAAATAAGCTAATTTACATCAAAATCGACTTAAACTTTCGGTAATTTATACAGAGATAACAGAATATATTTCGACATAGATAACATCAAGTCAGATAGTTATCTTATTATCTATAATCTATATTCGATAGATCTAACTAAGATAAGAAGTCTGATCTTCTATAGCAAACATAACACTGGATGTGTTGATTTTGTTCGTTTTTATTATAATTTTTATGGAAAAAAATGTCATAGGTCACAAATCCTAGATTGTATAATGATAATTTATAACGTTTTTGGGAATGTAGATTTGGCAGTTGTCACATAATTTAAAATATTACCTTGTAACTTGTTAAACTCCAACGTTGTTGTTATTCCAACGGCTTTTTCGCTAAAATCTGTCAGTATGCCCATTCCTTCCCATTTCTAATGTTGTTATGCTAAGCATGCAGATGTAAAACAATTTGGAATAAACTCACCTTTCCATCCAACGTCCCATCGAAATACTCTGCTTCGTCCTTCACATCTCCTACTTGACTCTCTATCTCTGACGCGATGGCTGACCGCTGGTACTCGTTGCATATTCTCCTTATTCTCTCTCTACTGTCCTGCTCGTTGTCTATCTCTATTCCGAGGAGAGAGACGTAGTATTCCGCCGCGTTGAAACCCACGGGGCATTTGAAGTTTAATCTATGAGATAAAGAGAGATTTAAAACTATTGATTTAATGGATCATTAATTTTGTCATTTATGAGACACTTAAATGGAAAATTTTACTGGGACATTTTAAATAGATTCTTAATTTGTTGATAAAATATTTTGGGTATGTAATAACTAATATATTTAAAACAACTTTTTCCATGGCTGGTTTTCTATTTGAAAGAAAACGCCAACGCTTTGTCACTTGTAACTTGTCGGGACATTGAAAAGTCGAAAGAATTAATTGCCACCCTGTATAAATTTTAGAACTAGGTTTTCGATCTGGTGGATCGAAAATTAGAACAAAAAAGTATGTTGGGACAACACAGGCAATCGTGTACCACTACGAGTATATAGCAATATACTCGTACTTCTTAGATTGTATACTCGCATTCTGATAACTGATATAACCATAGCATATACCATAGTAATTATGCCAATTGCCAAGATATGGCCCAATTTCACCAACGATTGTTAAACCTAATGAACGAATTAGTATCACGTTACCTCTTTCGTTTTTCATATGATTTATGAATCAAAGAGAAGACATGACATTTTAACAAGCAGTTAACACTAACAGACGTTGGTGAAATTGGGCCTAAAGTTTTTTTTCCGGTAGCATAATGTCTTGCTAATTATTAACAAATGTTGCATTTCCTTTATATATTATTCAACACATGAATATTATTAAAATTGTTGTTTCGTTAAATTATTATTTTTTATGACTATTTATTGTTATATTATTCAAAACGATATTTTTATAGCCTGCATATTAAAAATTGTCTGTTTAGCATCTAACATCACAATTTTTATTAATAATGATTTAAATATGATATTATAGCACATTCTAGTTTTTACCAGATTCGTCATATTTAGCAAATATGAGCTATTTATTGGATTTTTAATAGATTATTTAGTTCTAATTGGATATTTTTCTATGCAGCACGAGCTTATTATAAAGTCTCATTTCAGATCGGTAGGTGTTCATTTCTAAATAATCGAGACCATTTCTAATTTTTTGTTTGGGTTCGATACACTCATATGTGAGCTGTGCTATACAAACAACATTATAATTTCTTGATCTGTTTTTAATGCGTAACGTGATTATTAAAACGCAATGTTTGTTCAATATCGCTTTTCAACCAACTTCCAAAAAGGCGGTTATAATAAATGTTCGGCTATGGATATTTTCATTGGTCCACCTTTAGTCTCAAGTCTCAACGCAAACCGAATAAAAAGCTAAGAGTGGGTTGCAACTTGCACCACAGGCGTTGTTATAGCTACAGTTAAGGTACATTTTAGCAATAACCGGAACCGTAAAAAACCTAAAAAAAGAGAGAGAAAGAGAGACAGAGAGAGAAACACGCGCTACCGCACAGCTTACAATTTACAAAGTTACAACTATAGCAATTTTGCTCTAGTTGTAATATACCGACACCGTGTCGGTACAGCTAGAGCAAAAAGTTGTAACGACATGACAAACGTGTCGACGACACGTTTGTGTCATGTCGTCACTACTTTTTCTGTCTAGACTCTAGCCCCCCTTTCGCAACGCGCGATAAGGAACTTCGTCCCAAAAACTAAAAACTACTCACGACGCGAAGAACTGATCCGCCTGCTCGATCGTCCCGTGGAAGGCGATCCTGCCGCTCGCCAGCAGCACCACCTGGTGAAACAGCTCGAAGACGCCGGAAGCGGGCTGGTGGACGGAGCAGACCACCAGCTTCCCGCCGATGGCGAGGCGGCGGAGTCGGGAGACGACGGCGGACGCCGCTGACGAGTCCAGCCCGGTGGTCGGCTCGTCGCAGAAAAGGATTGGTGGGTCGTTGAGAAGCTGTTGAGAATGGTCATCGTTGAGAAAATGCCGTAGGCCAGCCGGCAGCCATAGACGGACCGCATCTTGCAGTCGAAACCAACTGCAAAATGCGGTCGCCGCACGGCGATCTCCAGTTTCCATACTAAATTCATATCTGCAATACACGGACCGCTCGAGCAGTTCTTGAGCGGTCGGTGGAAATTTCAACGCGACCGCTCTTATAGAGCAGTCAGACCCGCTTGCAACTTGCGGTCCGTCTATGGCCAGTCATAAAGGTGCTCCCCTCACCGGGAGCATTCGCGTGTAATGTAAGTTGTAACGTTACAGAGTCGAGCATTACACTGAGTGAAAAAGGAGGACTGAGCATTACAATGCACACCTTAAAATGATAATGTGTAATACATATTTTGATACAGCTCGTAACATTAATGCGCTTTTTAGGGTTCCGTACCCGAAGCGTAAAACCCTATTACTGAGACTTCGATGTCTGTCCGTCTGTCTTGTCTCCAGGCTGTAAAGAACCGCTATAGCTGCTAGAATTGAAATATGGCGTCATTTTAACCATTGTTATAATCTCAGAACAGGGAAATAAGGAGAAGTGTTATGTAGCGCCGTTTATATGGAAACCTATGTCGCCGACTTCAATGACACTATATGTATTGTCAGCATAGTGTCAACGGTACACGGTCTAGTGATGTCGGTCTATCTACGGTGTCGATTAATTATTATTACGACGATATCGATGTATTCTGGTAGGTATTTAAATACTATTAAAAGAATGAAAGTGATAAATAATTAATATTACAGAGTCTAACAAAAATTACTTAAAGGCCGAAAGGGGTTGAAATCATCCATGATTACGAAAAACTTTTACTATGGGACCAACTCAATTCGGCAAAATAATCAGCTGTTTGGCAAAATCGTAACTAGGCAATAAACATTCATAATATTATATAACCAGATGTTAAGTTGGAAAAAGACAAATATGTCTGCGAAAACCGCATTCAAATCGGATCAGTAGTTGTCGTGTGATGCTGGAACAAACATACAGACAGACAGACAGACACAAAAAACTAGCCACAGTTTTGGCTTCTATAGCGATGTAGTAACATCCCCCGATTATTATTTTTTGAATATCTTTAAGAAGGAAAGAAAGGGACCCTATTCCTAAGACTTCGATGTCTTATTGTCTGTCTCGGCTGTATATCTCAATAACCGCTACACTTCTGAAATTTTCACAGATTGTGTATGTCTGTTACCGATATAATAACAAATACTAAAACAAATTAAATTTAATATTTAAGGGGGGCTCTCACACAACAAACGTGATTTTTTTGCTATTTTTTGCTCGATATCAATAATGGCAACAGGTACTAGGTAGGCACTTGAAAAGTACAAAATACTCCATTGTATTTATACTTTAATAATTAATAATAAAATTAAAATAAACTAAATAATTAAGGATTCGTACAAAAATACATTATTTGCCTAATTTTGCTCTATTATGATAAGGAACCTTTCGTGCGCGAGACCAACTCGCACTTGGCCGATTTTTTTTCATAAATTTCTCTTTGAATTTTGCGTCTTTGGGGAAACTGAAATAGGACTAAAAGCGATGAAGGTAATACAAATCATTCTTCAAAGATGCACTAATTATTGTAAGTTATTATATGAGTAAGCATTAAGCACCACTTCTTTCGACTATAAAATAAAACTTACGCATATTTATAATAAATTTAGACCTTCCGCGCGGCTTCACCCCCGTAAATTAGGAATTTCAAAGACAAATGAGCCCACAAAAATAGCCTATGACCATCATGTGGTCTACTTTTTATTTATGCCAAACAACATAAAAATTGCTGGATGGTGCGTGAAATAAGTCCTTTCAAATAATTTTCCCCGTTTTTTCCACATTTTCCTCTGTTTCTTGGCTATGAGCTATCTAACTCTGAAAGAATACTTCAAAATTTCAAATCGGACTAGTACTTCCTGAGATTAGCGCGTTCAAACAAACAATCTCTTCAGCTTTATAATATTAGTGTAGATAATAACGCAACCGCATAAAAAATGTCGATAAAAATATCGATACCAAAATCTGCATCACACCACATCACTAGTGCCTTAGTTTGATAGTTCACGGAACATTTTTCGTGAAGAATATTTTTCGTGAAGAATAATTGATTTTTAAATTAAAAAGTCGTAAAAATTACAGTTGGCTGTGATAGGTGATCCCGCTATTTTTGAAATTCACAGTATCGCTGCAATTTTTGTAGGTAATTATAGCACAAGTCAGCATTTTGTTCGCAATTTACGGCGTTGTGAAAACGTGTTTGCCGTGGAGTGATTGACATACGACTGACAATTTGTGCTCATATGAGCAGGATTTGGCGACATGTGACAAGCTCTCTTACTTCTAAAATCTGTGGTTATAATTTAACAGTTGATTTGACATTTTGTTATAAGTAGTTAGAGTTAAAGTTGGTGCAACCTACTCTAAGCATATTTTGCAATGTTTAGTTAGTTTCAAGTGTGGTGTGTGTAGTCTTTATTATTTAAAAAATAATTTAAATCAATCGAGTTTCAATGGAAATATTAGAAAGCTTTAATAAATAGGTATCAAATATCGTTATAGTAATATAATGTTGTCTATCTAAAGAATATTATTCGATTCATTTTCTGTTCTAGTTAATGAGTCCACTTTTTTCGAAAGTCAATGGACTGTTTAAATTAATTCATCGATCTAGATCGACCAAGAAAGCAACAAAACCGGTTTACAATAGAACAAAAACTCGGATTTAAAACAAACATTTCGAAAAAGAATGAAAAGTTCTAATGACCTCCTAAAATTTAAAAATTAATTTCAGTTTACCTAGTTTTGGAAAAAACCGGTTTTTAAAATATGTACGCTCACAAATTCATTTAAATATTGATGGTGCAATATTTTGAAAAACGTGATTTTGTCTTTTGATAAATTATTGACTTCACACTTCATACTTTACTTAATATTAAGTACTTGAAATTCGTAAAACGCATAATATATTATCACTAGCTATTTAACCGAGCTTTGCTCGGTATTCGATAAAACACGAATAAAATGACATTTTCTAAAAATGATTCCTAGCTAAATCGATTTATCGCCCGAACCCTCCTATATACTAAATTTTTTGTAAATCGTTGGAGCCGATTGCGAGATTCAAATAATTATATATCATATAATATACAAGAATTGCTCGTTTAAAGATAATATAAGATGTATAAAATTATGCGTTTTTTTATACATTATGTACGCTCAAAAATTCATATAAATATTGTTGGTGCCTATTGGTTGGTGCCATGTTTTGAAACATGGTGACTTTGTTTTTTTATAAAGTGACTTTGCACATTTCATACTTTACGTTAAAATTATGCGTTACTTACATCAGATAAAATTATGAGTTTTATATATTTCTATTATGAGAGACATATTATTATACAATATAGAGTTATACTGTAGGTATACACTATACACCCTAGAATATTATTACGTCTTAGGTTTGTTACACCATAATATAATATAGCAGACAGTGGACTTCGCAAAGCCCAATGTTATTGCCCTATTGGGCTTTGGTGTGTCACGGCGCGGTAGAAATAGAAACCCCGCCAAGACTTTATTCAAATAAATCACGCACCAAGTGAACCCTACCGCTACAATACCCTGGGCCCGTACCACGAAACGGTTTTGAGACTCAAACAATCGGACGAGAATGCCGCGTCCTGCTCTAACAATGTCATTTCACGTTTGTTAGAGCAGGACGCAACATTCTCGTACGATTGTTTGAGTCTCAAAACCGTTTCGTGGTACGGGTACTCTACTTCGGGAAATTTTTAAATGAGTGTCGCGGTCGTAGGTCGGCGTGCGCCGTAATTCATTGCGTCTGAGCCGTTCATACTTCATACTTCATAGTATGCTTGCATGTTGCAGCGGTACCACGTGGTACAACGCGTCAATTTCAGGCTTTGCTATCACAGTTTGACCCCCCACCTCATATTGTCCATACCAAAAAGCAGTTCATCTTACCTGGACAGCCAGCGCCACTCGCTTCCTCTCCCCACCAGACAGTGCCTTCAACTTGGTCCGCTTGCAGGTGGACACTCCCAGGTCCGCCAACAGCTGCTCTATACGCTTCGACCTCATGGTAGAATTTGAGCGCTTGTCCATCATCAGGCGGGCCTGGGTAACAAAATTGTAAGCAATGAGTTCAAAACTGAAGATAACCCATTTAATATTAGCATTTTCGGCATCTAGAACTGCCCCGGGGCAGGGTGAGCCGTTTAAATTACTACTCATACCACAGAATATATAATATTAGTAGTACCAACTTATACTATGACTTCCTAGTACTAAGTCTAAGTGCATCGTGGATCACCGCTTTTGTTCGGCTATTTCCGTAGGCATTCGGCCTGCCCTGCTTTGGGGCAGTTGTAGGTAGATGCCGAAAACGCTATAATTATGTATATTTCATAACGAAAATCTTCCTATAGGTGAGAAAAGGGCACGGTATGTAAATAACATAACATTTCAAATGTCGAAATAGAAAAACAGTACCTTTTTTGCCTTGACGTGCCATTTGTGTTATAAACAATATTACCTATTTTAAATAAGTAGTTTTTTTTAAGCAAAAAATATAAATGCTTCTGTATCGTAGGTTTTTTAACAGAAGATTATTGAGGCAAAATTTAAATGTTTATCAATATCATTCTATTCTGAGGATTTAAAAGTTGCATCATGAATAATATTTTAAACGTACTTTTGAGGAGGATGACATGGCTATAGTAAAGTTTTACTTGGGTGTGAAAACAAGATAATATACTCAGGGCCTGTTTCACCACCTCCTGACAAACTGCCGGATAGGCTATCCACAACTTTTTTGACAGATTCTCCATACTCTATCTGTCAAGTTAAGTGGTGGTTCGGCACTTTATCAGAAAGTGGTGAAACAGGACCTTAATGTTTATTAATCTCTAACGAGATAAGAAAGATTATTAATTATTAAAATTTCTAAATACAAGATAAATCATGACATTTGATGAACATAAAATTTTAACGATCCATCGATAATCGATATTTGGACTTTGGAGGAAGATTTACGGAGGTGCAAGTTGGCAGAGGTCACACCAAATAAAACTTCTGGATAACTTAACACACAGAGTATATTCCAGTCACACGTATATACACTTCGTACACTTACAGGAATCACAGCAAATAACAGTTTTATCTTCGATAGTAATTAGTAGACTGCGCCCTGATTGTCAGTGCCGCGAGAGGAAAAACCAGAAGAGCGAGGGAAAGTCGGCTGTCACTTATGACCGTCCGTCTTCTCCTCCTTTCTTTTGTCGTGCATAACACGCCACAGATATAAGTAGATATTATGCTAATTAATATTTTTAGCACCAAAAATACAAGCTTACATTTTGTAAATTTTCATTTAAGTAATTCTTTTTATTCCAAAAATTATTCAATGAAATAATTACCTATATATACTTACACTTTCTTTTCTTTCGTCTTTCAAAGAAAAACTTTCCTTGCACTCCACTTTATTTAATAAAGTGGAATAAGTGCAAGGAAAGTGTGTAATTATTCGATGAAATAATTACCTATACACTTTATTTTCTTTCGTCTTTCAAAGAATAATTTTCCTTGCACTCCACTTTATTTAATAAAGTGGAATAAGTGCAAGGAAAGTGTGTAAGTAATTATTTCATTGAACATGAATTTCATAAAAATTATTGCAAATTCGAAATAACAATGACCTACTAAAGTTTCAAAATTGTGCAACTGTATACTTACTTACTTATCTGTATACTTACTGTATACTTGCTATTCTGTGTTATTAAGTACCTACTTACTTAATAGGTTATATTTTTTGAAAATCGAATTTTAATCCCGGAATTTAAAACTTAAAAGTACTTAATTGTAAGAAGTCTACTACCGTTTTTCAAGTACCTAGATGTACTTATATTATTAGAAGAGTATCAAAATATATTCATTTCTTGAATATTAAATTCTAAATGAAATTTGTCTTTTATTTCTGTTAAGGTTTCCACACCAGTGTCGTCTTTTCTGCACACAATAAATTAATAAAAACATCGTCCTTTTTTTCTGTGGCTAGACGAATATAGATTAGCAAATTTTTCAGATCAGTCTAATAAAAGTTGTTAATTTCTTATCTATGCATGTAAACATCATCGAATGGGTGTAATATGCAAAATAAAATTAGCAGAAATACATAAGTTTTCGTGTTAATATTATAAAAACACGAATATAGGGAGATAACAATCAAATATATTCAAATATAATGTAACCTATGTGACAGCTTGTATTGGCACCAGGGATAAAATATGATAATTCCACCCTGATATTATCATCTTAATGTTCTGAAAAAGTCACAACGTTTATGAATTCTATGACTAAACTTATCTAAGACTGGTAAGGTCATGTAATATTAATAATTTAGTATGGATATTTTGAGCAAACGATCTGCTAATTATGCAGAATCTAAGAGGAGAAGTTACTAAAAATAAATTAAAAAATAGAACTACAAATAAATGCACATAATATTACGCTGTTAAATAAATAAAATAATAAAATAAAAATTGTTTTATTTCCGAATAGATTTGTAACAAATACTTTCAGAACGTTGATGCTAATGGTGCCTACCACCGGTTCGGGAACTATCCCGGCGAGAAGAACCGGCGTAAGAAACTCGCACGGGGTCCCACTTTTTACCAAAAAAGTGAGAAAAAAAAATAATCTTTTTAAAATAAAATTTACAATTGTAACTTAAAATTATACAATGTCAACATCCATACATAATTGTAAGTCATAATATAATAATGTAGAAGTAGCCTTGCAAGGAGCCATCCTATTCCCAAGATGTGCCATCGTTTATGAAATCATTGACCTTGTAATATGCTTTGGCACACAAACGTTCTTTGACTACTTTTTTAAATTTATTAATCGATCGCTCTCTAAGCCGCTAAGAGATACAAGTGATACAACTTTTAACTATAATCTCTAAATTGTATTGTAATTAGATTCTATTATACCTAATTGTTTAGGTTAGCTGTATGTTTTCGTTTTTGTAGTCGTTATTTAGATTTTTCCCGTAATTTTATAGCACCAGAATTTGTCTATTTAGCTGGAAAGGTATTAATGTTTGCGGGATAAAAACTATTCTATGGAAAATTCTTCAAAACGAGTTCAGCTGTCAAAGCATAAACAGGTAAGTAGTCATTTTTTCGAATTCATAGTTTTAATAAGGAAGTATGAATATTTCCGGAACACTCACCATAAACTCCATATGCTCAGTGACAGTCAAGTCATCAATGGACAGGTCCTCCTGGGGTACGAAGCCTGATATCCTGGCGATCAGATCAGCACCAGCCAATCTGCCATTCAGCATCAGGTAGCCAGTCATGGCGGACTTGTCGCGACGGCTGATGGCCGCTAGCAAAGTGGTCTTGCCAGCACCACTGGAAAGTGTCTAGGATTAGCTTGTGTAAGTGAAGCATGCTGTATGAGGTTATACAGGCTGTAACAAAACTATGACGTTTTAATACTTTAGAGTTTAGAGTGTGTACACTGTACATGTTCTTCACTGTGAATGTAGCAGCACCAATGATATTTTACTTATACAGATATGTTACGTCCATACTATTTTCCGTCTTAAATCTCTTCCGAACAATTTTCAAATTCAAAATTGCAAACATTGACAAATTTGACAGATAAGTGAAACAAAAGATACGAAAAACCATTTACATAAAAGAGACAGTTCTATTTTTAAACGTCGAATCGTATTGCTGTCTCTTTCTTCGCCTGAGCTATGACGAAAATTCGATTTTTTCCTGATTGTTCGAAAAAATAATTGAAAATGTAAATAATCGAGATTCCATGTGTTTTGTTTACTTTCGAGTCATAATTGGTACATTTTCGATACACGCACGACGTCATTTTCAATTTATTTAGGTAAGACAAGACGCGGCACGTTCGTGACTGCGCTCGATGCAGATTACACAACAGACGGCCCAATTGGGCCGTATTTGAATCTTCACAACGCGCGCGGTAGTACCATATCTGCTTTGAGTTTTTCATCATTGAGCAGCACTGACAGATGACACCTTTTCTTACTTTTGTATGGGCAAGCGCCTCAGTGCGGCGCGGCGACACGAGTTTCCGCATACAAAAGCGAAAAAAAGCGCTGCTACTTTCTACACAGTGTACAGAAGTTACAGTTAACAATGTTTTGTGTGTCTTGACAGACGAGAACATCTATTAAGAGCCTGTATTCCCAAAAACGGACGATTTTCAAGATTTAAAAGTGACAGTAAACACAAAAATATAGTGATTTAAATTCTTAAAAAAATATATGTGTTAGTTAAGGATCTAACACAGTAGAATTTATATTCCATTACGCAATATCATGAACTTCACTCGATAGAAAAAAATTCCAAAGTTACCTCTTCTTTTAACGAAATTGCCATACTATGTCCAAATTATTTGGAATTTTCAGATAATTTTTGCACTGAATTAAAGAAAAAGAATATATCTAGGGCGTTTCGTTTTTTTGACTCGATTTAATTGATGTATAAAAAAACGACGACCAAAAAACCATAAAATAGCAGGCGCAAAGTGTGTGACTGAAAGCGTACCAGCCGAACCTTTGCGCCTGCTATTTTATACTTTTTTGATCGTCGTCTTTTTTTTTCACTGTGTTAGATCCTTAACTAACACATATATTTTTTTCAGAATTTAAATTACTATATTTTTGTGTCTACTGTTACTAATAAATCTTGAAAATCTTCCGTTTCTGGGAATACAGGGCTTTATGTTTCTTTGGCCTAGTCTAGAGCCTAACGGCTTATCGCATTATTTGAATTTCAAAGGAAGATTAGTATCGATCGTGAGTCGTTACTCGTGAGAGGCGTGAGAAGGCTGGATACATCAAAGCTATTAGGTTTCTATTTCTTTTTCATAAAGCTTGACTCTCCAACGGTTATTGATTCATTAAATTCTACGTTCTAGCGAAGATACTTCCGTGCCACAGATCTCCAATGATATACAGGGTGCAATTAAACCTTCCTGCCAAATTTTGATATATTGATCCTTGTTAAAAATAAAAATACATGTATTTTTTTTAGTCAGTCAGTACTAAAATGTTGAGAAATACCTTCCGAAAGTTATCCTAAAAAACACTACAATTAATGGACACGATGCGTCGGCCGTACGTGACGTGCCCCCGCGCGCGCGCCTTATCCCGCATCATCCCCTCTCATTCCCCCGCGCCGCAAGTGACCGTTCTGCAACGATTTTAAATGGGATAAAATGTCATTGAAAAAAAAAACCCATTTTTTTACTTAAATGGACTCTTCTTATTATATCTAAGCCCTGGAAAAAATTTGGCAGGAAGGTTTAATTGCACCCTGTATAATATAATATCTATGGACGGAACGTCTTTGCGAGGCCCTTTGTTTTCAAAAAACACCTTGCGAGGCCCCTGCAAGCGCAAGGCCCCGGGCGATTGCCCTGTTCACCACCCCGTAGGACCGCCACTGACTATAAGTATTCCACCTAGTTACAATGTATCATACCTTGATCCCATTAGAGCGACCAGGTTGCCCGAGGACACTACGCCGTTAACTGTAAACAAACAACCACTTATTATACTAATAACTACAAACTAAATCACTATCGGCAGTTCCTACAGTTGTCCAAGAGGTGCTTACTTCTTACAATAAGACAGTATAATAAGGTTTAGATGCTGTCTCTGTATTATAAAATTTCAAAATGGAGGTGTTCTCATAAACTTTCATAATATGCATCCAAACAAAGATTACTTGACTTGTCCAGAAATGCTTCTTGGAATAACTGTATATACGAGTGTAGCTCTGACTGGGTGGTTAAAGAGTTGAACCACTCAGCCAGAGAAGTAATAATAATATGGTCGGTTTACAATATTCGAATCCAGTAATCCAATCCAGTGCTGGATTGATACTCCAAGAAATTGCATTCCAGTGCATTCCAGTACCCGTTTACATTATTCCAGGAGCAAGCAGAATGTAAGTCGTAATAGCGTGTTTACATTTTTCTCATCCAGCCATATGCAATGTACTTGCATTCCCGTGAATCCAGTGCCCGCTTACACTTTTCCAGTTGCAATCAAGCGCTGAATTGGATTACTGGATTAAAATAATGTAAGCCCGCTATCAGTGATGTGGAAAATTAATAGGTTGGGAAAAAAGTCTTTTCGCATTAATGAACTTTGTCAGAAAATCTCTTGGGCTATACCTACCAATAATTGTATCTGGCTGATTTTGGTACATATCATTAAAAAGTTTTAATTTTACAGAAGATAATTCAAATTAAGTAAATGTGAGATTTTCACTTGTTTTTATTATTGTTAAAATGAGTGATTCTAATGAAGAAATTCGATAAATAGAATTTTATTACAAAAAAGGTAAAAATGCAACACAAGCCGCGAAAAAAATTTGTGATGTTTATGGACCTTCCATAGTACACACAGTACTATGGACCTGTAATATGTGAGAGTAACGCAAATTTGGTATAAGCGTTTTAAATCCGTAAATTTTGATATCAAAGATGCACGTCGCTTTGGTCGCCCTGTTACGGACAAAACTGATGCCATTTTTGAAAAAGTGGGGGCAAGATCGGCATATTAGTAGTTACGATGTAGCTGAAGAACTGGGGATTGACCACAAAACAGTTTGTGCGCATTTGAAAGAAGCTGATCCTACACAAAAAAGCTCGATATTGGAGTGCCTCATGAGCTCACTGAAAGAAACCTAATGAACCGTGTACTTGCTTGTGGTTCTTTATTACGTTGTAATGAAACCGAACCATTTTTGAAGAAGCTGATAACTGGTGATGAAAAGTGGATCACGTACGATAAGAACGTGCGAAAAAGGTCGTGGTCAAAGGTCGGTCAGGCTTCACTGCGTGTGTGGTGGGATTGGAAGGGCATTATTCATTATGAGCTATTACTGCCAGGCAGGACCATCGATTCTGAATTGTACTGCGAACAACTGATGAGATTAAAGCAAGAAGTTGAGAGAAAGCGGCCGGAATTAATAAACAGAAGGGATGTGGTTTTTCACCATGATAACGCTAGACCTCACACATCTTTAGCCACTCAGCAAAAATTACGGGAGTTTGGCTGGGAGGTGTTAATGCATCCGCCGTATAGTCCTGACCTTGCATCTTCAGATTTCCACCTGTTTCGGTCACTGCGCAATTCCTTAGGCAGTGTCAGGTTGACATCACAAGAGGACTGCCAAAACCACTTGTCGCAGTTTATTCATCAGAAGCTCCAACATTTTTATAGCAATGGGAGCATGTCCCTACCAACTAGATGGCAAAAAGTTATCGAACAAAATGTATAATTGTAAAAAAACTATAAAAAAAACCTTTTGAATTTTGATATAAAATGCGAAGAAACTTTTTCCCCAACCAAAACATACTACATAGACAGACCATCATGTATGTGACCATCAAATGTAGTAAACACTGGACAGCTAATCATAAAATATACACGCCTACCAATAAAATTCCAGTATATAATGGTAATTAAGCTGTCTGAGCAATATATTATAATGAATCATAATATTATCATACAATGTAACATAGTTATAGTTTTGATATTATGTAAACGGAAGCGAAAATGTCATGGGAGCGATGAATACCAAACAATTTCTAGATACAGGAAAATTCACAAGGTATATATTAAGTTTTATGAATGGAAAATTTTGTGAATGAAGAATGAGACAGGATGTGGAACAATTAAATTATTGTCGTTTAGGCAATCATGATCAACAGTTCCCATAGAAGGTAATCAGAGTAGTTGATTCATAGACAGACGGTGGACCTACGTAATTTGGTAGCGTTATGTCAAACCCAGCCGACAGATTACAACCGTTGAATTGACATAATTCGACCAAATATGAATCCATTTCTTCGATGGTACTATTGAGGAAATTTCCTCATAGATATAATTGGCGGCACATAAATTAAACTTCTCGCCACATAAATAAAACAAAAATTTACCTCCATGCAGCACCTTCACCTCCTCGTACACCGCTGAACTCCATATGCTCTTCTGCGTCTTCCTTTTCCGGTAGACCGACAGGTCCTTCCAGGCCAGGGTGAGGTTTTCGGGGCTGTCACCGACGCTCATCTCGTCGTCATCCCAGTTCACGATGGCCCCGGTGAGGACGTTGCGCGTGGGTACCTTGAGGTTCTGGTCCATTATGACGGCATCTGGCTCTGGAACAAGAATGATTGAACACTGAACAGGTATTTTATGGTTCCCAAGGTCAAGAGAAGAAATTATTATTATCGAATGCAATGTGGCTAATACGTAAGAGTACGGTTACACGGTCAGTTTGGTATCAGTTCAGCCCATCAGTCTGAGACTGACGCGGACGCCAGAATGATGACCGGAAAGTACAGTCAAACGGTCACACGATCACTCTCCCGTCAGTCTGGATCGGACTGATGAACTGATGCCAGACAGATCGTGTAATCTATGTCTAAGTATAGGTGTTTTATGGTGACCAGTCACCAGGGATTCTCAACTTTCAAGTGTGCGTCGCTAATCACAATGATGCGGCCAGGAGTGAGACAAAACTCAATTTTAAACTGTAGATTTTCAAATCTTTATAATATTATCGTTAATTATTATTTTTAACAAAAAATTAAAACCAACTTCCAAGGTAAAAACAATAATAATATGAACTAAAAAGTATTAAATAACTCTTACTCTATAATAGTGCCTTTTTCAGAATTCGTCTAAATCTCAACTATTTCTGTACATACTACAGTCTTCATTACTTTGAAGTCGGTACCAGTCCCAAAAGCTTCAGATATTCTGACTTTGACTGAACTCACGATAAAATTAGCTGGTACCGACTTCAAATAATGAAGACTGTAGTATGTACAGAAATAATTGAGATTTAGACGAATTCTGAAATAGGCACTATTATAGAGTAATAGTTATTTAATACTTTTTAGTTCATATTATTATTGTTTTTACCTTGGAAGTCGGTTTTAATTTTTTGTTAAAAATAATAATTTCACTCTTTTTAGTTATCTACAAGATAAGGCTTTATGCGTAAATAACCACTACGAATGTTAACTATTCACATTATGTTACTGTAAGCGAAATTGTGGTAAATGCTTGCAGTAATTTAAAAACTTATCTTTAAAGGTTCAGGAGTTCTGTTCAGTGACTTGGGACCAAGAGACACCTTCGTATGAACTTTCTCTTATTCGTAACATATGTTTAAGTTACTAGAAACAATATTTTAACCACTATGAGACTTTTGATAAATTTCAAGGATTTCCCTCGATTGCTCATAGATCCCATCATCAGCTCACCACTTTCGTAATTATTATACAAAATCAAAATTATACAACAACACAAGAATTTTGAAAATCAGTCCACAAACAGCGAAATAATCATCAAAAACATCTGCTTCGATGCAAAATATCACGAAAAGCATCAATAATTGGGTCATAATGTGATGACCCATGGCATAATTATGATGATGATGATCAAATAAATTGTATGTATAAGGATTCAAAAGTTCTGTTGGGTACCTTCGGATCCAGGGTATAACCTGGTGCTAAATTACTATTATAATTACTTACTTTTTGGTAGCATTTACCTTGAATGCTTCAGAAAAAATTAAAATCACTATATGTTTCCATACAAATTTCAAGGAGTCCCCTCGATTCCTCCAAGATCCCATCATCAGATCACCACTTTTATGAACATGGTACCAAATTCGAGTTAAACCCTATACAACACAAACAGAATTTTGAAAATCGGATCACAAACAAAAAAAAAAAGATACATTCAGAGGAGGTAATACGTTCGTATTACCTCCTCCTTTTTGGAAGTCGGTAAAAAAAACTCCTTTCTTTCTGAATTTTATCTAGAAAATAAAATCAAAGTCAACACAAGCATCAACAGTTCACCGTATAGGATATTATTAAACGTCAATTGAAGTCCAGATTTGGTACAGGAAGCATCTTCTTAAAGATATTTTTCCAATCGTCTACAAGGAGTAACCTGAATATGTAAGAGACACATGTCTGATAGACGTCCGATATTATCATGGAAATTTAGAAAATACAACGTGCTGTACAGTGTGTAACAAAAATAAGTGATAATACTTTAGGGTTTGTAGAGTTCGCTGTGAATGTAGCAGCGCTCAAAGACGAAAAAATTTTTCACTTTTGTATGGGCAGGGCCCGAGCGTCACGAGTTTCTCCATAAAAAAGTGAAAAAAAAATTTGGTATTTCAGCGCTGCACTTTCACAGTCAAGTCTCTACAAGAAACACGTACACACCCTATTTCACTTATTTTTGTTACACTCTGTATATAGCACTATGTAACATTTCCAGCGCTTTTTCGTATGGTGAAATTCATGACGTTGGAGCATTTTGCTCGTAGAAACAGATTTCGAGATTCGAAATTAAGTCAGCGCTGCAGTTCACACAGTGTCGCTTTGGAGAATCATATTGTGAATCATAATATATGATTCTTTTTTTTAATCGCAAAGTGCAAGTGCTTGCAATTCATGTCTAGTAATTTGTACTAATTTGACATTTGTCAGTTTGACAGTTTTGACAATTCATTTGCTGAATCAGTTTTGCACAACATGTAAGATAAGGAAAGTAGTAAGTAAGATACAGATTTGCTGAATTGATTGAGAGGAATTACTAAATGTGAAATTTTAGCCCCGCTGAACTTTGTAATTTGAACACGTACAAAATTACCCCCCCTAAACAAACTTTTTTATTAATCTGTGCCCTAAAGTAATATTATTATACTTGAAAATCTCTTCCAAAATTCTTTACACACGTCACAGCTAACCACTCGGGCGACCAGTATTCCGTAATTTATGAACAATGAAACATATTCTAGACTCAACTAACCAGAACCGGTACAAAATATTCGTGTCTTTTCCTTGACTGTTTGAATACGAGCCCCCTACTGACCACTATGAATTTATTACGAACGAGCTTTTGCCCGCGGTTTCGCTCGCGTTAAGAAGTATTATTATATGCAAACTTTCATCCCCTATTTGAACCCCTTGGGGTTGGAATTTATCAAAATCCTTTCTTAGCGGATGCCTACGTCATAACATCTACCTGCATGCCAAATTTCAGCCCGATCCGTCCAGTGGTTTGGGCTGTGCGTTGATAGATCACTATGTCAATCAGTCAGTCAGTCACCTTTGAGTTTTATATATTATATATATATTATATAAGATATAAGATAGTTATTACTTATTATAATAATGATCCTGTTAGCATTAAAGTTTTCTAGGATGGAAGATTGTTAGGTACTCTTTCACGCAATTTATTTAATTTTCTAATGAACGGATTCCAGTAGATTTTTTCAGGAATTCAATAGATACTTCAGCAAGTGCTCAGATATATAGAATAACACCTTTAGCTACTCTTTTTTTAAATTGGGCAAGGGCCCGAGCGTCACGGATTTCCCCATACAAAAGTGAAAAAAAATTTTGGTGTTTCAGCGCTGCTACTTTCACAGTGAACTCTCTACAAGGAGCAACGCCGCCGAGTGAAGGGTTGGCACTACGTTTATTTTCGTTATGCTTGATTCGGTCGTCGAGCTCAATGCTATGCATTTAGCTTAAAACGTAAAATTTTCTAGTAGGAAATAGTCGTTGAAGACCGCCTTACTGTAATGTGGTAAGTGGATTAGTCTGCGCATGACTTATGACGTCACAGGTGTTCTTTTACGCGCCATGGAACACCTCACACGTAGGTTTCATTGAAATGTCGCCCGCAACTCCGCTGCGCCAAAATTCGTTTATGCGCGTGGGAACCATACATTTTTCCAGGATAAAAGGTATCCTATGTCCTTTTCGGGGGCTCAAAGTATCTCCATATAAACGAATTTTGGAGCAACGGAGTTGCAGGCGTCATGATAGGTACTAGTTGTCCCGGCAAACGAACCATATTATTTTATTGAAGTGACTAAATAAGTATGTCACCATGGCAACGTCCATCGCTATCCCGTCGCACAAACAATGGTCGCCGTCAGTCTCGAGTTGTAATAATTTACTATTATTTATTCAACAAATGCACTTATCAATATAAAAAGTACCCAGTAGCCGATTCTAAGATACGCTGAATATGCATATAAAATTTGGTTAAAATCAGTAAAGCCGTTTCGGAGGAGTACGCTATCTAACATTATGACACGAGAATTTTATATATTAGATTATACAATTTACTAGCATTGACAGTTGTATAGAAAACTAGAAACTTAACCAGTATTTGAATAAATGGACTTGTTCTAAAATATACTGCACCGCATGTTGAATGTTACAACGTTCAACTATTAACTTAATTATGAATATTATCATTACCGGTATAATGGGGATTTAACTATTTCGTAGAAACGCTGTGGTTAGGACAGGACGGCTTTCCACGCCAGTATCAGTTTACTAATAATTATGTAACTGTATCTACTAAACTAAATAAATATGGTTAAGTTTCAGGCCAGGGTAAAATTCATACTAATATTCACTGAGTTATAAGTACTACGTACGTAGTACTTATAACTCAGTGCTAATCTATACTTATTATAAAACAAAGTCGCTTTTTCCCTCATTCCCTTTGTTCCCTTTAATCTTTACAACTACGCAACGGATTTTGATGATACTTTCAGTGTTTATAGATAGCCCATTTATCGAGGAAGGCTATAGGCTATTGTTAGGTCAATTTTATTTTAGAAATGTATGCTTTAATTTGAAAATTAAAAACAATATTCTTTAACTTGAATTAACTAAAAGGATGTAATGTTAAGTAAACAATAACAAATTAAAATAAGACTGCTAAAATCAAGAAATGTCATTACAAAATGATGAATAATTATGCTTTATTTATTAAGGTTGTTTTTGGATTTTTGTAAAACTGTTAATTTGGAAGGAAGTAATATTGGAATTTGTATTGCAATTTCTATAAATTGTAATCAAGGGTATGTAAAAATTAGGAAGTTATTTTATTAAAAATACATATTTATTTAATATTTATTGAGAGTATGTTAGGATTTTTCTAGTGTTGTTAAAATAAAACAATGTATTAAAGGAAGTTGCATTTGACTTCCTCAGAGTTCGACGTTGATAGCAGTTGGCGGGGGTTGGCGGGAATACCTGGGTATAAAATAGGTTTCAGCCCTATTTGGGCTATTCTGGTATCAACGTTGATCTCGGCAGGTTCTATTGGTAAGTCATTAATTAATTATTATACTCTTTTGATTTAACGTGCTCACGTTTTATTAGACCTATTGTTAATATTGTTAATTACTCCTAATACTGTAAATTGGTGATAATTTAATAATAATTAATAGTTATGTTACGAAAATATAATATTATAATTACTGTGATCTAGAGTTTTATTACATATCAGAAGTGGGATGTACACGCCTACAAAATTTGAAAACTTCAACCGTATTTTTCTTTTAGTGATATCATATAATAAAGCATTACACTTTTTGTGTGTTTGAGACGCAATGGAACACGAATCGCGAAAGAGACGACACGATGAAGACCACAGGAGAAGCCAATCAACTTCAAGTGTTGATAGCGACCATCCCCGACGTCGTGGTCATCAGCGTGTGCCACGACAAGGGAGGAGGTCCCGACTCGACAGACACAGAAGTCGCAGCTGTAGTCAGGACAAGAAACGGCCACGCAGACTGCAAACACCGCGCCGAGAGTGCGGCAGATTCGTGCGACGCAGCAGCAGGCCACGCCGTGAGCGTGACAGCCGCGAGTCCTCGCGACGCAGCAGCAGGCCACGCCGTGAGCGTGACAGCCGCGAGTCCTCGCGACGCAGCAGCAGGCCACGCCGTGAGCGTGACAGCCGCGAGTCCTCGCGACGCAGCAGCAGACCACGCCGTGAGCGTGACAGCCGCGAGTCATCACGACGCAGCAACAGGCCGCGCCGCGAGTCCTCTCGCTGCAGAAGCAGAACACGCCGCGAGTATGACAACCACGAGCACTCGCGCTCCAGCAGCCGGGAGCGCGTCGACCACGAATCCACGCATCGCAGCGGTCAAGAGCGCCGGGAACGAGACGTAAACGAGTTGAACAGAAGGTCAGTGAGCTCTCGTATGTCCACAGACGATGTTTTGAAGCTAATTCAATCGATTACCTCGCAGCCACAGACACCAGCTAATAACAATAGAAGCAATGATTACAAAAATATTTTACCAGAATTTGATCCGTCATCTAACAATCAAAGAATAGATATATGGCTAAAAAAGGTCAACGAATGCGCTGCTGTCTATGGCTGGGATGAAAAGACTACTATCCATTTCGCTATGCAAAAATTACAAGGATTGGCCAAGCGTTGGTACGAAAGCCTTAGTACTATATTATTTACTTGGGACGAATGGCAAGTCAAATTAACTAGCGCATTCCCACATGAATATAACTATGGCCAATCCTTGGAAGAAATGCTTAGACGTAAGAGTAGGTTTAACGAATCAATCCAAAATTATTTTTATGAAAAATTAGCACTTGTAAATCAATGTGACATAACAGGGAAACGTGCGGTTGACTGTATTATTCACGGAATAAGTGATAGAACTATGAAATCTAGTGCTTTGGCATTGCGTTGTTCTCATCCCGATCAGTTGCTACAGTTTTTGATGAGTAATAAGGATAACTCAGTTCCCTTAGACCGGTCAATTATGAAGCCTAGAGTAGGGAATGAAAAATCATTTACACGTACGGGTACCAATCAAGTTCAAACTCTTACTTGTTTTAATTGCAAAGAACAGGGCCATAGTTACATTCGCTGCACTAAACCGTTAATTAAGTGTTCGCGATGTTCAAGAATAGGTCATACTTCTGAAAAGTGTGTTCTCAAACTTACAAATAATAAAGAAAACAATACCACTCCTAAAACTATGTGCATTTCATCTTCTTCTCCCAATGCAAAGTTTTATAAGAATGTAAAAATTAATAATTTACAAGTCAATGCTTTTATAGATTTTGGCAGTGAAGTTACGGTTATTAAACAATCGTTATTAACTCGTTTAGGCTTAAAACACGATTGCATTTCCTACCCTATGAAAGGATTTGGAAATGAGATTGTGTTAGCCCTTGGTAGTGTGAAGGTAGATCTTGTGGTAGATGGCGTTTCTGCTAAGGTTGACAGTAAGGTAGTTTCAGATGAACTTTTAGACACACCATTATTAATAGGTCAGTCGTTTACAGAGCAGCCCCACATTTTAGTAAGAAAGTGTAGTAATAAGCTGGAATTCCTTAGTTCTAAAAATGAGATGCCTTTCCCGGATATTTTTGACTCGGAAGCGAGACTCATAAAAGTAGTTGCAAATAAAACCGTTACACTTTTTGGAATTTCATCTGTTAAGGCTGTGGTTCAGGGTGATTACGATGGTTATATTTTGCTGGATAATAAAATAATAGGTAAACCAGTTCAGCAGTATATTGTTAATGGTGGCTTGTACCGTTGTGTCAATAATAAATTGCACATTGTTATTACACCAGAATCGTCATCATGTCAAATTGTTCAGAATACAATTATCGCTCGAGCTTTTCCAGTTGAAATGATTAACTGTATTACTTCTACTTCTTCTTCCAAATTTTGTGCCAACAATATTACAAATATAGACATCCACGATCTTCACATAGGAGATTCTATATGTGAGTCGGACAAACTTAAACTCTTGCAGATTTTAAACGAGTACAAACATTGTTTTGCAAAGTCTCTTCAGGATTTAGGATGCACAAATGCAACTGAAATGAATATAGAATTAAATAGTAAAACACCAGTAGTGTATAGACCATATAGACTGTCCCATGCAGAACGTGAAAAGGTTAGGGAAATGATTGACGAAATGTTAGAGGCCGGTATTATTAGAGACTCAACGTCAGAATACGCAAGCCTTAGCCTGTTTTGGTTAAAAAGAAAAACGGGAAGCAAAGACTTTGTGTAGATTATAGAATGCTTAATTCAATAACCGTTAAAGAACGTTACCCGATGCCTATAATTGAAGATGAAATTGCGCGATTATCCGGACATTCTTGTTTTATTACTCTTGATTTGGCTTCAGGATATTACCAAATACCAATATCAGAAAATTCTAAATACCTTACATCATTCGTCACACCTGATGGGCAATATGAATTCAACCGCATGCCTTTTGGCCTTGCCAATGCACCAGCAGTTTTCCAACGAATGATGAATAAGGTGTTAGGCTCTTCTAGATTTACTAAAGCTACTGCCTACATAGATGACGTTCTAATTTATGGCATCAATGTTGAGGATTGTTTGGATAAATTAAAACACGTTCTTTATTTACTAGAAAACGCAAAATTGACTCTTAATTTAGAAAAATGCGAATTTTTATGTGACCGAATCGATTATTTAGGGTATGAAATTAGCTCTGAAGGAGTGCGGCCCGGTAATAAAAAAATAGAAAGTGTTCAAAATTTTCCTCAGCCTGCAAATCAACACGGTATACGTCAGTTTCTCGGATTGGTTAGTTACTTCCGCAAGTTTATTCAAAATTTCGCACAGTTATCTTATCCCTTGAGTCAATTATTAAAAAAGGATGCCACTTTTGTCTGGACTGATGAACAAAACAATTGCTTTAACGAACTCAAGCGTAGACTTATTACTAGACCCATTTTAGCTATTTATGACCCATCAGCTGAAACTCAACTTCATACTGATGCTAGCAAAATTGGTATAGGTGGTATATTAATGCAACGGCTTAAAGAAAATGACACATTTAAACCAGTAGCTTTTTACAGTCGCCAAACCTCTCCTGAGGAAAAGAATTTTCACTCTTACGAGTTAGAGACCCTGGCTTTAATCTGTTGTCTTAGAAAGTTTAGGGTTTATTTAATTGGTAAGGAATTCAAAATAATTACCGACTGTAGTGCTCTACGAACTACTTTCTCTAAACGAGATCTTATTCCAAGAATAGCGCGTTGGTGGTTGTTATTACAGGAATATCAATGCACTGTAGAATATCGACCTGGTACTCGTATGTCACATGTTGATGCCCTGTCACGTAACCCAACGGATTTAGTAATTCCGGATGAACTAGAACAATACCCTACTGTCATGTTAATAAATAACGAGGATTGGCTATTAACTTTACAGCTCGGTGATTCAGAGCTACAAAGAGTTAGGGATATATTAACTTCTAAAATAGATGCAGAACAAGTGAAACACATAAGTGATAATTACATTATTAAAGATAATAGGATTTACAAAATAATAGATGGTGATAAGAATAATTTAAGATGGGCTGTACCAAAGGGAGCGAGATGGCAAATATGCAAGCTAAACCATGATGATATTGGTCATTTTGGAGTAGATAAAACAATGGAACGAATAAAGGGGACATATTGGTTTCCCAAAATGACAAAATTTATTAAAAAATATGTGGCTGCCTGTCTCCAATGTGCTTATGCTAAAAAACAATCTACAAATTCTGAAGGATTACTACACCCTATCACTAAAATTGAAGATCCATTTCATACCTTGCATATTGACCATCTCGGCCCCTTTGTGAAGTCGAAAAAACAAAACTCTTATATATTATTAATCATAGACGCCTTTACTAAATTTTCTTTTATTAAGCCAGTGAGAAATACCAAGTCTAAAACAGCTATTGCAATTTTGGATGAAATTTTTAATGTTTTTAGAACTCCTGACCGCATAATAAGTGACAGGGGAACCTGTTTTACTTCGCGATTATTCAAAGAGTTTTGTACAGATAGGAAAATCAAACACGTGTTAAATGCTGTGGCAAGCCCTCAATCGAATGGCCAGGTAGAGCGCTACAATAGGACTGTTCTTAACGCTCTTACAGCTCAAAACTTAAATTGCGATGAAAAATGTTGGGATGAGAAGGTGGGTAGAATTCAATGGGGTCTTAATAATAGTATTCAAAAAACTACTGGTAGAACTCCTGCAGAAATGTTTGGAACCCGTATGAACAGTGAGATAGAACCTATTCTTAATGAAGTGCGATCTGAAACTCGAGATAATACTACCGTTACCGATATAAGGCATGAAGTTAAGGATAGAATAGATAGTGAACAGATCAAACAAAAACAGTATTATGATAAACATAAGCGCCCAGCACGAATTTACAATGAGGGTGACTTGGTAAAAATAACAAAAACCTCTTTTAAGAACGACGGTCAAAGCAAAAAGCTGGTGCCTCCTTATATAGGGCCATTTCGAGTGGTATCTGTGCTAGGAAATGATCGGTATGAGATAACAGCAATTCCAGGCTTAACTGATAGCAAAAACAAACGTAAAACAGTCGTATCCGCAAGTCGCATGTTACCTTGGGTTAATATTGCTGCCCTTGATGTACATAATGATGTTGATGATTTTAATAGTACTGATGAAAATAACAGCATTGATGATAATTGAGTTAATTATTTCTAGTAATATTTTTGATTTAACATTTTTAAGAATAAGTTTTCAGAGTATAGTGATTGAGGTCGAAGGACGATCAGCGTAATCGAGAAGACCTTGTAATTGAGATTTAAATTATAGTAATTGAGGTTCAAGGACGATCAGCGTAATCGAGAAGACCTTGTAATTGAGATTTAAATTATAGTAATTGAGGTTCAAGGACGATCAGCGTAATCGAGAAGACCTTGTAATTGAGATTTAAATTATAGTAATTGAGGTTCAAGGACGATCAGCGTAATCGAGAAGACCTTGTAATTGAGATTTAAATTATAGTAATTGAGGTTCAAGGACGATCAGCGTAATCGAGAAGACCTTGTAATTGAGATTTAAATTATAGTAATTGAGGTTCAAGGACGATCAGCGTAATCGAGAAGACCTTGTAATTGAGATTTAAATTATAGTAATTGAGGTTCAAGGACGATCAGCGTAATCGAGAAGACCTTGTAATTGAGATTTAAATTATAGTAATTGAGGTTCAAGGACGATCAGCGTAATCGAGAAGACCTTGTAATTGAGATTTAAATTATAGTAATTGAGGTTCAAGGACGATCAGCGTAATCGAGAAGACCTTGTAATTGAGATTTAAATTATAGTAATTGAGGTTCAAGGACGATCAGCGTAATCGAGAAGACCTTGTAATGAGTATGAGATTTAAAAATTGAGATTTAAAAGTATGTAATTGAGGTTGAAGGACGATCAGCGTAATCGAGAAAACCTCGTAAAAGAATAAGATTTAACCAGTTATAATATTTTGTAAGATAAAATTAATTATTACTAGCAATATGAACCGAGTGTTAGGTCAATTTTGTGTATGAGGACATACACCTCATCAGAATGGCCGAGTGTTAGGTCAATTTTATTTTAGAAATGTATGCTTTAATTTGAAAATTAAAAACAATATTCTTTAACTTGAATTAACTAAAAGGATGTAATGTTAAGTAAACAATAACAAATTAAAATAAGACTGCTAAAATCAAGAAATGTCATTACAAAATGATGAATAATTATGCTTTATTTATTAAGGTTGTTTTTGGATTTTTGTAAAACTGTTAATTTGGAAGGAAGTAATATTGGAATTTGTATTGCAATTTCTATAAATTGTAATCAAGGGTATGTAAAAATTAGGAAGTTATTTTATTAAAAATACATATTTATTTAATATTTATTGAGAGTATGTTAGGATTTTTCTAGTGTTGTTAAAATAAAACAATGTATTAAAGGAAGTTGCATTTGACTTCCTCAGAGTTCGACGTTGATAGCAGTTGGCGGGGGTTGGCGGGAATACCTGGGTATAAAATAGGTTTCAGCCCTATTTGGGCTATTCTGGTATCAACGTTGATCTCGGCAGGTTCTATTGGTAAGTCATTAATTAATTATTATACTCTTTTGATTTAACGTGCTCACGTTTTATTAGACCTATTGTTAATATTGTTAATTACTCCTAATACTGTAAATTGGTGATAATTTAATAATAATTAATAGTTATGTTACGAAAATATAATATTATAATTACTGTGATCTAGAGTTTTATTACACTATATTTTATCACGCTAAGACTAAAGGAGCGAAGAAATGGAGGAACATGTGGGAAAAACGGAGAATTTTTTTTTAAACTTTCAAATAATTTTCCCCGTTTTTCCACATGTTCCTCTATTTCTTTATTGAAAGGGCAAACTTGAACGCGCCAATCTCAGGAACTACTACTCAGTGCCGTAAATAGTCTTTTTTGCGCCCGGTGCGAGCTTCTATATAGTGCACCTTTGTTTTTTGACCGATTTCCAAAAAGGAGGAGGTTATATGTTCGGCTGTAGATATTTTTTTACTACATTGGGAAACATCTCTGGGGGCGCAGCGGGAACTTATCGGGAGCAATTCAAAAAATAAGGATCTGTCTGGTCTGGCCATTCTTGCGCCCCCCAGAGTCTACGCCCTGTGCCTGGGCACCGGTGGCACCGCCCTATTTACGGCACTGGAACTACTGGTCCGATTTGAAAAATTCTGTCAGTGTTAGATAGCCCATTTATTGAGGAAGGCTATAATATGCCATATTTTATCACGCTAAGACTAATATTATGAGAATGTGAAAAAAACGGGGGAAATTATTTGAAAGGGCTTATCTCGCGAACTACTGGAGCAATAATTTTTATATTATTTGGCACAGATAAGTAGACTACGTGAAGGATTATATAGCCTATCGATTTTAATCATTTTGTTCAGTGGCTGTATATTTTATACCCGTGCGACGCCGGGGCGGGTCTGTAGTATTTTTATAAATGCGAAAATATGTCCCTTAGACCGCTGAACCGATTTTCATGAAATTTCGTATGCAGATTCTATGGTATCCCGGGAAAGGACAATAGGACAGTTTTAGTCACGGAAAATGTAAGGTTCCCAGGCAATAAAGAAATTTTCACGCAACGGGCATCGTCTTGTGTTATAACAATATTTGAATATGCGCTAAATATGTATGTAAACTTAATGTTTTTATTTTTTTAACCATTAATGTTTTAAAAAACACTTAGTTCATTACAGTAGTTGCATCTGCTCCAAATTTCATACGGGCAAATTGTTTTTCCTCAGTTTTTTGCCTTTATTAATTTTAGCTAATAAGTATAACTTGAAAGTAAATAAGTACTCAAGTACAAAATGATATTAAGCTAGGTACTATTCCTATAAGTAATATACAAGATCTATTTACTTAATAAGATTTATGAATTAACGTTTTAAAGATCCAAGATCCCTAAACTTTAAGCAGCAGTTAGATCTCCCAAACTTGTGACCAGCCAGTTATAATTATGATAATATTTTTATTAGACCTCTGAATATTAATAGCCAATTTAAATATTCTCAAACATAATCAAACCAAAAATTTGAGCCTTATCGTTGTCACATAAAAATAAATATTCATATACCTAAAAAAAAAAATCCGCTACAAGGTTACAACTCACAGTAATTTGGGTTATGGCCAACCTAATTTTAGTTGACTACTGAAGATTAAGGGCCTGTTTCACCACTTTCCGATAAAGTGCCGAATATGCCGATTCTCCATACTTTATCTGCCAAGTTAGAAGTGGTGGGTAGCCTATTCGACACTTATATGGAAGTGGTGGCTGAGCTTTGTGAGGGCTCGCGTCGTCGCACCTTTAGGCCTACTACGAAACTGTTTTGAGACTCAAACAATCGGATGAGAATGCCGCGTCCTGCTCTAACAACGTATTTTCTCGTTTTTTAGAGTAGGACGCGGCATTCTCGTACGATTGTTTGATTCTCAAAACGGTTTCGTGGTACAGCCCCTTGATTGACTGATGATAACACATCAATGTAGCAGTAAATCAATAGGCGTGATAGTTTTTCCGTAAAGTGTACCACAAAATGTTCAGGTTGTGGGATATACTAGAGCTATTATTTACTGGTATAAAACTATGAAGTATATAATATTATATATCTATGAATAATAAATACTGGTAGGTATACAGAGTGTAACAAAACTAAGTGATAATTATGTTCATTATGCATGGGTGCTAACTGCTAATGTTTTAAAGCTTCCTCTTACATTATTTTGATAAAATTTTGAATAGAGATCCTGACACCAGAGTCCCGGGACAAGACATAGGTGATAGGATACGAGTCGGAAAGGACACAATAGTTTTTATCCTGGAAAAATGTAGCGTTTCCGTTTGTAGCCGTATTTCGGCAAAACGAAATTGCGGACAATATTTAGTGGTGGCTACACCTAAAACTTAATATTATTTATTAGATTATTTGGAAAGTGTATCCAAAACTGAGTTTCCACATAAAACGTTCACTGCATCTTAATTTGTTATCTATTGGCATTTGTTTTATTAAATTTAGTATCGGAAAATAAATAAAAGTGTCACACATCTAATTACCATACCGGCTTCTAATATTCAACATTCTTGTGACTCTGTGGTTTCGAGTTCCAATTTCGTAACTAAAATATTCCGAGGCACATTGAAATGAGTTGAATGACTGTTATGCGTATACATGTTGATGGTTGACCATGATGGACACTGGACAAGCGTTTACGAACGTGTAGTTCAAGGGTTCCCAAACTTATTTTGTATACGGGCAGTACTTTGGAAACAAATTATGTTTTATTTGTTAAGGTTGAATTGCACCAGAGGCGTGGTTAAAGTTAAAGTTATTTTTATAGTTAAATATGGCGTCCTTTAACTTTAACCTTAACTTTAACCGGAGAAATTCACGTATGAGCGGAGGTAAGGACGCCATATTTAACTTTAACCAAAGATTTGACATTTTGCACTGTAGTTAAAGTTAAAGTTACAGTTAAAGTTAAAGTCAGTTGGTGTAACCCAGTCTAACTTACCTATTTCAGGGTACCTCTGGAGTCTGGACTCTCTCAGGGAAGCGACTGTCAAAAATGTCCAGCAGTGGAAGACGAAATACCTACAGTCATCCAGATTCCCGAAGAAAATAAGAAAAAAAAACTTTCTCGAAGGTTAAGTAGACTTTCAGAACTCTATATCTCCTAAAGTAACTGCGACCGAAACGCCATAGTTGCTACTCCAGTGTAGGGATCATATTTTCAAACAGGAAAACTTAAGTTTTTATAAAATAAGAAAAGTTTGGCTATCGCTGGCTCTTATTCTGTTAGAGACTAGTTATAAAATAACGCTGTGTTATTTTTATTTAATTTTACTTATTATAGACAGTCGTAAAAATATTTCAGTTCTTATTTATGAGTAACAAGTTCCATTTTTGGCTTCGTCTAATATTTATAAGAGGCTTAACATTGATTTAAATCTGATAATACTTTTGAAATTCAAATGTCTGAATGCAAAATTTTTGGGCTTTCGATGTTTGCTCGATAATCAGGCTGTGGAGTGAGGTATATTAGGTTTTGTAAGGGCTTTGAAATATACACGAAATTCGAGGTATGATAATTGCACCCCTAAACCATGTACCTACCCCGAAAAATAGAAAAATAATAAAATTTCCCTTTGAATCTGAAGAAAAAGGGACATGTTTTTTACATTTATAAACAAATAGTAAAATAATACTATTAAAATATATTATATTACCTGGGTAATAACTTATTTTGTTATTAAATTGTGCAAGACGTAGACTACTAATTATTCTAGCTGGAGAATTTTAGATTAATTTTCGCCAAAACTATGATAAAAACGGCCTAAAATAAATGGACAGACGTAATTATTCTTTTTAATCTAGCAATAAATCTCCTCGTAAACGATAATTGCAACACCAAACATCGGTTTAATTTTGGTTTTATTGGACTTATTCGTATAAAAAATACTTTTTTGTACATCATAGAAAGGAACCCAAAGAATGTAAGATTGTATGTTTTTTTTATTAAATAAGGGGACAGACGAGCAAACGAGTCACCTGATGGAAAGCAACTACCATCGTACATGGACACTCGCAACATCAGAAGAGCTGTAGATGCGTCGCCGGCCTTCTAAGAGGGAATACGCTCTCTTCTTGAAGGTTTGCACTTTGCAGGTCGAGGCTGCAGGTCGTATTGGTCGTATGTTACCTCTGCACGAACCATCTTAACCGATTTTGATAAAAATTTATATGGAAATACTTTGAATCCCGGCAAAGGACGTAGTGTAACTGAAAAGTGTACGGTTCCGCCAGATAAACTTTATAACCTCAAAATGTTTATCAATCAACAACACCGTTGAATAGATCAAGTCCTGTTAAATAACTGCAAAAATAATAATGGAAGTCGGTAGAAAGACAATTTACCTAATCGTTGTTGTTCATTACCAGCTCTATATTTTTACAAACTAAGTTTTATGTAAGTTTATTAATTAAAAACCCAATTAATAGGCTTCGACTATTTTTGTGAAAGGAAAGATAATGCCATAATTTGTAAGAACTTTAAAATAAAACCGGTCCTTTAATGATTACTGCCGTTATCACTAAAATCCCTTTTGACTGAGAAAGTATGGAAATCTACTTTGATAGTTAATAGACTTCCAAAAAAGAGGAGGTTCTAAGTTCGAATGCATACCTATACTCGTATTTCTATGGTCACCTACAAAGCTTAGTAATAGTCACATACATACATTAAAAAGTCTAAGTTTAACATAGCTTTTCCAAATATTTGAGTTGCAATGTTTTAAACCAACGTCTGTAATAACCCCACATATTATATGCCTATAAATGCCCTATAATAACCCCACCAAGTTAACGGAAGCGGTCTTTTGACACCCTGTATGAGGCCCACTTGCGCCAGACTGGGTTAACACGGTTAACTCTGAGTTAAATTATATTTCGGAGTTAAATTCTCATCATGTCTTGCAACACCAAGAGTTAGGAGTTAACATCGTGTTAATTTTTTAAATTTTTAACCCACCGATGCGGGAGGGTTAAATCAACTAACTCCGGGTTAGTATTGTCAAAACTGATTACCTACTTACTGAGATTTTTAGGTTATGATTTGTAGTTCGTTGTGTTCGGTTTAATGTACCTCCTCTACACATCAAGCGGGGACGATTTCTGAGTTATAATTAATTGATGATTTATGAGTTATGTCATTTTATGTAAGACTTGTCACTTAGAAGTTCGGATGGTTGTGAGGTCACAGAATGGGTCAAGCGGAAGACCGGCGTTGGTTGCCTGCTGAGTGTGCCAACACTGCCGAGTTTGGTCCAATTTGCGGCTATGCTAATATTCACTATTTTGTAATATTCCTATTTTAAATTTATATTTTTTGTTTTTATTTAATATTATTATGTATCTTATAATTATTTTAGCTGAAAATAAACGTTTATTCTATTCTATTCTATTTTTTTTTTTCGCGCCCACTCCATCGTGTGGGGTGTAGTTGGATAGGTTTTTTAAAAATATTATGGGTATTCATAGATTATTTTCTGATTTAGAGATCCATTTGTGAAATATTAAGTTTTAAAGTGGAAAAAATCGTTATACTCCACTGTCCCCACTCTCCCCCCCCTTCTACCAGCTAAACGGTCGTTTCTGGAAATGTGGAAAAATTGAAGGGAGTAGGAAATATGCTGAATTTAAAAAGTTATAAGAACTTAAACTACGTATTGCACTAGTACTATGCAATGAGTACTTAGTTTATGTTCTTAATTCAAACTTCGGATGTTTCCGTATCCTGTCGGCCCGATACGATACGACACCGTACGATACGATACGTTTTTGGACGTTCAATGCTCATATCTCACTCAATGCTCACTCGATTATTCGATTTTCTTCATAATTCGAAATTTTCAGTACTTTTTCGGTCTGAAAATGGTACTTACTTAATAAGTATTTAGGTACTTTCATCTATTACAAATTAGGTACCTGATACTCCTATTTCCTACACTGCACGCGGGGGTGTCATAGGTCAATGAAACGAAACCTTGTAAGTTTTCCCCGTAAACAAAGCATAATCACTTTTAACCAACTTCTAAAAGGTGGAATATATAATCTTAATGCTAAAGGAAACCTTATCTCAAAACAGAGACCGCTTTTTGTGGGATGATTGGGATAATTTTTAGGTTCAGAGGTCAGCACATGTCAAGTTTTGATGTTAAATTAATTGCCGTGTGTAGTAAGTTTTTATACACATTAAATCTACCTCTAGGTAGATCCTAGAACATAGATCTCACATAGTAAAAATCTTGACTTAGTCTATGTTACAACAAAAAACCACAAGTATTTTACGTGTTGTTTTCTGTTATTTATTTAAATAATTACCCGAATTTAAGTAGAAAAAAAAAATACTTTTTGGTTTAAAAAAAGGGCGGGTAAGTTTATTTTTTTTAATTTTTTAGGTTATGCAATCGAAATAAAGCTGTATGCATTAAAAATGTTTAATTTAAAATGGACAGCGTCGAAATTTTTTCCCGTTGACGTCGGTAAAAAATATGATTTTAACTTTTTTCATGAAATGGTTAATAGGTGAAGAACAACAGCTTACCTTATTCATAAAGGTGTAAAACTTGCACTACACTAAAGGCACTAGCACAACACAACCGTCCTCACTGCGCCTTCCGAACTACTGACATGTTCCACAAGTCACAACTTTCGTCTTCTCGACGCCATAAGCGCGGCAAAATGTTACGATGCCTTAAAATTATTAAAAAAAATGTGTTCCTAATTCAAATTATTAAAGAGTGAATCATGGTTCTTAATTAGGTTCTAAGCACATTCATATTACTTAGTTAACTTAAATACCTAATTGTTAAAAAAAATAATATTTGTTGTAAGAATTACATCAAGTAAGTTAAAATTTGAAGAAGGTTGAATACATTTTTCAACATAGGTAGGTAACTATGAATCCCCTTGCAAGTTTCATCAAAGTTTAGCTATCTTAGGTACTTAATTTATTATTGTGTAGAATTGTAGATTGATTGAATGAATGTATGTATTATTAAAATTTGAAACCATACGACACACGTTCTAATAAACAACCTGCGATGCTACGGCTTGAGCTCATACTGGTTAGTTCAACATCAAGATTATATCAATGTGTTGGTGACTGATAGAAGACACGAATTAAAACGTTGACACGCTCGATACAGTCAAACTAGAACTTTTTAAAAACTAAAATTACTGCTGTGCTACCAGGAGAGAAGTCACCGAAGTCCATAAAAGTATTAAAACTTGTTTGAAATACGTAGATCATATAGTCTTGTGGAGGAACTAAAAATATAAGACCTAAATTTTAGGAGGCTACATAGTACTTACACACACCAAAGTTACATAATTAAACGAGTGAATATAATTACACCCCTCTTTTTGCGTCGTGGGTAAAAAAAAGTAGTTTATATCCTCTTTAAAAAAAATGTGAAGTTGCGTAGCAACCAAAGACAAGATAAGTTGTATCGGAGTCAAAATTTTATTAACATTTAAAACCATTTTTCCACATTCCGGTTAATATCGGTAAGTAAAAGAGAAAGAATAAGTTTGTCTCCAACGTAGAAATACTTAACATAACATTTTAATATTACTCGACATAAATTAAGAGTAAATGATGTTAAATTAACATTTAAACCGATACTATAAAACATCGATCGATAGGAAATACGTAATTACTTAAATACTTTTCGGCCAATTTCCATTTATTAATAACAAATCGAACTAAAAAATCACGTTGGCTGATTAGTAAGTAATTCGAAAAATTTAACAATATGAACCTCATTCATGTATTATTTTTAAATCAATCTACTTAATTGTCGTCTTGACGTTCATTCATTTGTTTTCAAATGTGGAAAACGATAGCCCTGGACGTCGAATGCATCGTTTGTAGAAAAACGTTGCAGAAAATAAATCACGATCCGCGAGAGAGAATAGACATGGGGAAAATAACAAATAAACGATCGAGAACTCCGAATTGGTCGCCCGACGAAAAACATTACCTGCTAGAACTGATCAAGACGCACAAAGACGTGATCACCAAACCTAACAACGGACCCAACCAACACGAAGAAAAGGATGCTGCGTGGAACGATATCCTACGGAAGTTAACTGAAAAATTTGGTAATAAGTTCGCCGATTTCTCACTTAAGAAGCTGAAAACGCAGTGGCAGAATATGAAACGTATCGCTCGGGAGGAGATTACTAATTATGGGGACCAGCTCCAGAAATACACGAAAGTCTCGCTGGATGTGTGCGATGTTTTGCAGTTAGACAAAAATGGCGCTATCAAAACTGAAAATGTTAACGCAACGATAGCCACAGACATAGAAATTAAAACTGAATGTATTGATGAGTGAGTATTTTTTTTTTGTTTTACGTACAATTAGAACTATAAAGCAATGTTATTGTTATATTAGGTTTTCGATGTTGTAAATACTTAACAAAAATGTAACTAGTGATGGTTAAGCGACCAAATGGATCATTTTCTTTACAGTGCGAGCGCAATCATTTAAAAGTCTGATCAAAGCATAAAGTTAATATACTTAGCGGAATAGAGCAACAATTTCGAGCGACAAACGAAATATTATGTGTACGGTCTACGTATACACTTACAAAAGCATGATTGAACATGAATACTATGAGATTAAATTATTGTCAACGTGCCGATAAGTGCCGACTGGACTGGACTGTTAAAAAAAGAGTTCTGCTGTCATATTGTATCACACGTCTCTTGTTACCACGCAGTGTTACTGATAGTGACATTTCGCTTGCTCAGGCCATTGTTTCTCTATTCCGCTAGGTATATTAACTTTATGGATCAAAGATAATAATTGACATTGCCTTTGCCATTATAAGTCAAATGTAGGGCTTCACACGAGACGACAGTTAGCGAGAGTACCAAAAATCTCGTCTCGGTCTCGTTAATCCTCAAAAAATTGAGTCTCGTTTAAGTCTCGTCTCGTCAAAGCTGGGTACCGTTAATCAAATAGTTAACTTCGTTAATCGTTAATTCGTTAAAAAAATGTTAGCTTCGTTAAACGTTAAAGCGTTACATTTCGGACGAATTAACGCAAGTTAACGTTAATCGTTAATCCGTTAATATGTAATATAGCCTTGTTGTAACTTATATCATTGCGTTAGCGTACATACAAAACCTGTTGGCTCAAGGTTTTGGAAGTTAAAATGTTAGGGACAAAACAAAATACTTCTAAAATTATTGACTAAATTATACTGCACTCTTCTTTATCAACATGCAAATGATTTATAATAACTGCAATAAACAAATCACTCTCTCTATAAGCACCGGCGCTGAGTAATGAAATGGTAACACGAAACAAATCTCTTCACACTAGCACGCGCCTGAAAATGTATCTAGTATTGTTTTTGTTTCACTCGCTGCTGCCGTGCCGCGGCGCCGCGCTGCCCGCCCGCCCGGCACTTGTCGTTTACCATACTAACTGTCTGAAGTCTGAACCTGTTTTCGCGCCGCGCCGCTGTGCCGACTGCCGTGCGATAAAGTGCGGCATTAACGATTAACGGACTTCTGCATATTAACGGAAGTTAACGAGTCCGTTAATATTTTTAAAAGTTAACTTAAAAGTTAATCCGTTAATCGAAATGTTAACTTCGTTAATTAACGATTAACGGATTAACGAGTTAATGCCCAGCTATGCGTCTCGTTACCAGTTGTCTCGTCTCGTCTCGCTTGGTTGTAAATAATGATTTATTTCTATAATATAATAAAGAGAATAAGGAATATTTCATGACTAGCTTATTTATATTATGATGATAAAGTGCAGTTTGAAAGGTTACCAGATTTTATATTTTGTAAAATATATTATTTTCTAAGTGGACCTTTTCTGATTTTTCGAATAAAAACTTCATAAAAAAATTAACGAGACCCAAAACGAGACTCTCGGAATGTCCTGTATGTGGTCTCGGTATTGCCGATAATATTTTCCAAAACGTCTCGTCTCGTTCTCGTCTCGTAAAAGCGAGACGAGAACGAGACGAGACGAGAAAAATCTCGCTCTCACGTGAAGCTCTAGTAACTAGTCAAATGTTTACAGAGAGATGAATGATGCAAGTATCTACGAAAATACTACAATAGATAATTTGGAAAATACGAATACATATGGATCTACTGCAACCACACTCGTAGTAGAATCTGATACTAGTTGTGTTTCTGAACGGAACGACAATGAAACAAGCAAGAGGTCAGTCGACACCATGACCGATTTTAACACAGACAATTTGGAGAAGATAGCTGCATTTCGCGAAAATCTAGAAGAAATGTTAAGGTAATTTCTTAATTCTTTATCAAAATTTAAATAGGCAGGGAATACGATCTCTTCTTTAAGGTTCGCAGGTTGCAATGGTCCGGAAATACTGCTTGCGACAGTTCGTTCCAGAGTTTCTTTGTTTATTAAATAAGCTGGCAAACGAGCAATCGGATCACCTGATGGAAAGCAACTTCCGTCGCCCATGGACACTCGCAACATCACAAGAGCTACAGGTGCGTTGCCGGCCTTTTAAGAGGGAATTGGGTAATAGGGAAGGGGAGGGTAGGGAAGGGAATGGAAGGAATGAATCCTATTCCATTATTATTATTGGGGGTAAACTCACTCGACGATATATAGATATAGATATATATATATATATATATATATATATATATATATATATATATATATATATATATATATATATATATATATATATATATATATATATATATATTTTTTTTTTTTTTTTTTTCCGGTGGTTTTCTATTCTGCTTCCCCACCATTGACTCCAAGCGTTGACGTCTCCTCCTATTATGATGTTTTGTGTGAGCAGTTTTGGGCAGATGTCTTTTATTTGTTGTATATATGGGTCGATGTTTTGATCAGGCTCTAAGTAGATGGATAGCATTCCTATTCTGGTGTTTCCAGCTTTAATTGTGATGGCTGCAATATTTTCGGTAACCAATTGAGAGTCGTGGGTGATTTCCACAAAGTCACCGAATTGCGGCCTTCATCAGTAGAAAAACATTTCTTATCAGCGGAATGTGATATACTGACTAGGAAGGTATAAATAAATTATTAAAAAAGTATATTCCAGGTGTGCAGATTTAAATGCCTGTCTCTACACAAACCACAAATATTTTGTTTGCACATTCTGCAGTATGTTTTAATTTTGTTTTTAATTGCTTTTTTGTTCGACACTCCTCATGGCTTCCCGCAGTTTTTCATAGCACCTTTCGCCGCTTAACGCTCATCTTGTCAATGTGATATACTTACTGACTAGCAAGGTATAAATTATTAAAGTATAAAATAAATAAATTATTAAAAAGGTATATTCCAGGTGTGCAGATTCTGAGAAGCAGCTAAAACTGGAATCTCTACAGGAACAGCGGCAGATCATGAAGGCTATGAGGGAAACTGCTGAGCTGAACAAAATTATAGCCGAGCAGAAGTTGAAACATGTGTTGTGGCTGAAGAAACATGACATTACGTGAGTACAATTATTGAAACTAGAGATCGCCCAATGGTCGAAATTCGACCTTAGTTTCAACGACATTAGGACTACTACCTATATTTTGTAAAAACTTTATCATATATTTTTCAACTCTTGTCTCTGGGACTCAGTTGATTTCAGACTGGCCGTGTAAGCATTGTCTAATAGTATCTCAGACTCAATAAAAAAAAATATAATCCATTTTCAATTTGTCACGTTTTTGTCAACAGACTTCAAACATAAATAAAAGAGTTTAATTCGTATGTATAGGCTTGTCACACAAAAATCTGTCAATTTTCCTAGTGTGTATGTTGTAGTGTGTGTAATGTTTTATTTATTAAAAAAAATTATGATAAAAGCATAATTTCAATATAATATTAGCTCGATGCACTCCTTCACCCTATTAACTATAACTGTGCAAAATTTCATTCACCTACGTTTCCCCATTTTTCGTCAAAAGGGATACAAAGTTTTTGGCTCACGTATTAATATATAGATGACAAACATAATAAATTATTACATTACCTATAGTTTTCTTATTTACCTCGAATTTCCTTATGGGCCTGTTTCATCACTTCGATAAGGCTATCCACTAATTAACTTGACAGATCAAGTATGGAGAATCTGTCAAGAAAACGTTTTGAATAGCCTATTAGACACTTTATCAGAAAGTGGTGAAACAGGCCCTTAGGCTTGGAAATAAAATTTTCGTCGGGACGCTATCACATTTTTTCACAAATATCAGCGTTTTTCAAGTACCATTTTTAAGAATTAGGAGTCACTGCGATAATATTTTGGTTTCAAATGAAAGATAATATATTCATCTCCACGTCTACACCATAAAAAATACATACAAAATTTTCACATTTAAAATACGTTTCAACCATCACAATAATCGCAAAAGATTAAAAAAACCGGCCAAGTGCAAGTTGGACTTGCCCATTAAGGGTTCCGCAGCAGCAATAAAGTTTATTTTTATGAAATTAAAAGATTTTTTATTTATTTTCATATTTCAGTTGATTTAATGAAAGTTAAATTAAGGTTTACCGTAGGGTTTACCATTCATCACATATAAAAAACTACTGGCTAGATCTCGTTCGAACCAATTTTCTTTGGTAGTTTTTGTAGTAATGTACATCATATATTTTTTTTAGACTTATCATGCCCCTACTTTAGAAGTTAGAGGGGGAGGGACACACATTTTACCGCTTCGGAAGAGTCTCTCTCGCAAACTATTCAGGTTAGAAAAAAATGATATTAGAAACCTCAATATTTTTTGAAGATTTAATAGACGGAAGGACGGACGGACGGACGGAAAGACGGACGGACGGACCGACGTAAAAACAGGACAGTGTCCGTCTGTCTGTCTCCAGGCTGTATCTCAAGAACCGCTACAGCTAGAGTTCTGAAATTTTCACAGATTGTGTATTTCCGGTGCCGCTATAACAACAAATACTAAAATCATAATAAAATTAATATTCAAGGGGGGCTTCCATACAACAAACGTGATTTTTTGTTTTTTTTTTGCTCGTATTCAATAATGGCAAGAGCTAAACGCTTTAAATTTTCGCAAAACACGTCATTATATTTGTAATTTAATTGTTTATAATAAAATTTAAATAAAGTTTCTTATTTCTCTCAGTAATGGTACGGAACCCTTCGTGAGCGAGCCCGACTCGCACTTGGCTGATTTTTATGTGATACACGTCCATAATAATTACACAGGGTGTAACAAATATAAGTGATACTTTAGGGTGTGTACGTGTTCCTTGTAGAGAGTTCACTGTGAAAGTAGCAGCACTGAAAGACCTAAATTTTTTTTCACTTTTGTATGGGGAAATTGGCGACTCTCGGGCCACTTGCCCATACAAAAGTGAAAAAAAAAATCGTCTTTTAGAGCTGCCACTTTCACAGTGAACTCTCTACAAGGAACACGTACACACCCTAAAGTATTTTCACTTATTTTTGTTACACACTGTAGATCCGCGGAGTTTTAGCTCCGTGAATAGACTATAGAGCGCCATCTATATTTGTATGGCAGACTTACACAGACGCTAGCGGCCAGTCCAAGAATATTTTTCTTATTAAATAAGGGGGCAAACGAGCAAACGGGTCACCTGATGGTAAGCAACTACCGTCGCCCATGGACACTCGCAACATCAGAAGAGCTGCAGTGGGTTGCCGGCCTTTTAAGAGGGAATACGCTCTTTTCTTGCAGGTTTGCAGGTCGTATAGGTCCGGAAGTACTGCTGGTGACACTTGACAGTTGGTTCCAGAGTTTTACAGTGCGCGGCAGAAAGTAACAAAAAAAATTAATATGAACTTTTAAATAAAAAATTACAAATTTTAACACTATCATAAAATATAATGAGCGTTTAAAAATAATATACTCTTTGTAAAATTATAAAGCTGCGCGTGCACTGGATCGGAATCAGAGCGTACGGATTTGTTGCTTTGTATTGATTTGTATGGTATATGGTACTGCGTGCACTGGATCGGCATTTCTGCGCCTAAGACCGGAATTTATGCCGATGACGTCATCCGCAGCCGCGTCTATGGGTCAATTTATATATTTAGTGTAGAGTCAAAGCGCATCGAAACAAAGTATCAAAACTGAACATAGCAAATCCAACCTTAACTCCAAAGCGTTAATGCACACATTTCATATATACATTTATAACTAAATTGCTGATGCGGAATCCGAATGCAGTGGACGCACCCCATCGGCATTTCGTAAATGACGACGTTCCGTACGCTCCGTACGCTCCGATTCCGATGCAGTGGACGCGCAGCTCAGCAGCTCAACAGCGCAGCAGTTGGTGCAATACGGGTGCACGGTGCACCCGTATTGCACCAACATACTTTTAACTTTAACTATGTATAACTTTAAAGTTTTGCCGGGAATACGAAAGAGTGACGTTGTGTTTTTGTATTATTTTTCTAAAATTGTGTTAATTCGGTTTTTATTGTGTAATGTTGACAGAGTAATTACCATTAAATATTCGATGTCGTGCACAAGACGTCTGGGCCAGTGATACAACTTCAAGAAACGTCCCATTTTGTGTTCCCTCAAAAACTCCATCGAAATTTTTTGTGAAGGGTCTACCACTTTACTAAAATAACTGACTTGACTCGTTGACTTCACTGACTACTTTTTTAGACTTTTACTAGACTTTCGACTTGACGATCATCTGGAAAAAACGAATATATAGGTAGCATGTCAAGAAAGTGAAGGAATTAAAAAGTATAGATGTAGCAACATCGTAGTGTCAGATCCCTTTCAAATCAATCGAAGAAAAAAGGGATGACACTAAGATGTTGCCACTTTTTAATTTCTTCACTTTCATGACCTTAGTGTTCTTGACGGACTTAGATAGATTTTGTAAACTTTTTACGATTTTTTTCCCCGCCATATTATTTTACTTGATACTGGCCATGGTTAAAAAGCCGAGCGCAATAATAAGAAAAAAAAACTTTAACAAGTGTCAACTGTCAAGTGTCACAGTCAAAAATTATACGGTGTGAAAAATTGCGTTTTCGAACAATTCCATTTTAATAATTCCTTTTTGTACTTAAATCTAAACAATAACAATGAATTTCCTCGCAAGAACAAGAACATCGCTCATGCCTGCGATTGCGAACATGAGGTAAAACAATGTCTTTCTTACTCTCCGTAAAAAACAAACATTTGGCCCGGCCGCCAGGTTACGCAATCTTGGAAGTTTTTCAAGTCGATTTAAAAATAAATATTGTATTTATTTCTCCAACTATGCCTTATTTAGAATATGAATCAAATGCATTACTAGCAATCAATCTTTTGACGCATAAAAAGGTGTTTCAAAATCGCGATAGGTTATTTTTTTGACAGTTCAATGTACGTAATTTTTACAGTAAATATTTTCCCGTGACCTACCTGTTATCGTGCCCTTGCCTACTCTATTTTATTGTCACAGTCATGACAAAGTTTAAACTTATTACGTATTGCCATAGAGTAGTATTATATTACATATTTATAAAATATTCAATTACTGTAACATCAAGATTTGAATCTTGATTGATCAAATTGATTTCATAAAATATTAATTGTCATAATGATTATCTTAAGTATCATTCATCTTTTCTTTCAATTTCTGTTTTGGGCTTGCATAAATTTTATCTTATTTATCTATCAAAGTAGATACGGTAAATAAAAGGAGCAATTTACATTCCAGAATGTATTCCGGTGAGCCAGGATCAGGAGCCGGTAAGGGAGGCGGCGGCGGTGGTGCTATCCGTGATGCCGGAGGTTCCTTCGGCAAGATGGAGGCCGCCAGAGAAGACCAGTACTTCTACAATAAGGTTAGTAAAAAGTTTATGCATCTAAGCTTACTATACACGTAAACGTAAAAACAGTTTTTTAGGAATCATAATATTATTGAGTTTCTTGAATTGCCTTTTGCAACTATAGTGTAGTAATTTTGTGTAATAAGTAATGGATAAAACTGCATAGCTTATATGTATACCAAATAAATGAGGCTTTTTATTAATTGATTTTGTTAGGTTTGGATTGAGGCTATATAATTTTATCTTGACCTTATTAATAATTAAAAAAAAAAACTTTCTATTGCAGCAAAAGGAACAGCTAGAAAACCTCAAGGGTCATCTGGACAAGGAGATTGCTTTCCACCAGGAACAAATCAAACGCCACGAGGATGCGATCAGGCGTCACAAGCAACAGATGGCTGAGATTCCCGAATCAAAGTGAAACTATAATACACTCTACAGCTCCTTTCCAATTAATTTTTATCTAAATCTAAACAAAATTTAATAGAACTACCAATTATTAACTCGTTTGTGGGAATTCCAGACAACAGATTTTAAATTGTTATGCGGCACCCGAGTGCCACTTGGGATGGATTAAATGTCACTTAATAAACATGCAATAATTACTATGGCGCTTTAACCTATCAAGCCCCATAAGGACACTGGTGACCGTGTCATTAATAGAATAACAATAGATCTCCAAGAATCTGCGATCGAAGGATTTGGTCAAGTTTTATGTTTTGTTTACATTTAGAGTGAAATTTATTGGGTCAAGGCCTGATTTAAAGTGCCCTAATATAAATCTATGCAAGGTGTAGCCTGTGCAGTTTAGAGGGTTTGAAACAAATACATACAACATTTTTATTTTTGGTCTGATATCTTTTGTTTCAAACCTTTTATTTTAAAAGTTTTATGCAATTAAAAAGTCAACATACTAAAGCGCGTTTATTTTTGTTAGTTTTAGTTCTGAACATGTCAATATAATAAGCAAGAATAATTTATTTACTTTTATTTACAACTTAGGAATATTTAAGGGTTTTTATTGGCTTTGGGTTGCAGCTGTTTTTGTACTAAGTCCATACATTATAGATAATATTATCTGCACCTTATAAAATTTAAACAATATTTGTTGATTATAATGGCAACAAAAAGACTTAGGTTGTCTCAGCTGTTTATCTAGCTCGGTTTTCGAGTTACATTATAGCCTGGAAACAAACAGACAGACAGAAGGAGAGGCAGCTAAGAAGGCGGCCGTTTTTACTCTTTGGATACGGAACCCCTTTTTTTTAAGACGGGAAATGCGCTTAAGCATCCTCGGCGGCACTGGGGAAGGACCTCCGGGGTATGTGGGACTCGCTGCAGTCGAGTAGATGGTAAGTTGGCCGCAGCTCTACCAACTAAAACCCGCCCGTGCCTTCTCCGCTTTGTGCTGGGTTGCTGGACCCGTCTGAGACGAAAACTGCAGTGGATACGGAAACCTACCAAATAAAAGTAATACATCGAAAAAGCGACATCACGAGTAATTTGTATTCTGTGAGCGACATCCGTTGATGGCAAGACAAAACTATGTTTAGCGCCATCTATCGGTGTATTTATGTATCAATTTGTTATAAACAAAAATGACGTTTCACTTAGTTCATAAAATAAACGCTAGATGTCTTAAGGGCAAGGTAAAATTCAAAAAGAAAATATTCTACAGTGGCATTTTCAATATAAAGTGAGCCCCCCGTTTTTGCTGTGTCCCTCATGTGTGTATGTGCATTCTGCCCGTCCTAACCTACGATGCGCAAACATGGTTATTGACCGATTCACAAAGGTCTCAACTCGGGGTATGCCAAAGAGCAATGGAGCGCAGTATGTTAGGAGTAAAGCTTCTCGATAAAATAAGAAATACCATACTGCGTTCCCAAACGGGCATCAAGGACGTAGGTGTCAAGTCGGCCAAGCTGAAGTGGGAGTGGGCGGGCCACGTTAGCCGCATGCATCCCGATCGCTGGGCAAGGGTCTCAACTCTCAACCGAGTGGGCACCCGAAGATGGACGCCGCCGCCGAGGCCGGCCTAGAAAATGGTGGCGTGACGAGCTGGAGGCATACCAGCCAGGCTGGCTATCGGTGGCGCAGGAGCGAGAACAGTGGAAGATCCTGGGGGAGGCCTTTGCCCAGCAGTGGGAAACTATAGGCTAATAAAAAAAAAATGTGTCCCTTACACTTGGTTCTCTGTGAAAGTAGCAGCGCTGAAAGAACATTTTTTGTGATTTGTATCCTGGGCAAGTGATCCAGGGCAAGCGTCAAGCGCCCCAACGTCATGATATTTTTCCATACTTAAAAAATTGCACTGAACTAGTACAAAGAGCTAATTACAAAAGTTTCAAAACGTTACTCTTTCAGCGCTGCTACTTTCACAGTAAACTCAACTGACTCTTACTCTACTAGAATAACGCTGTATAAAGGAGTGAGCACACTGAGACGGGTCGTGCCGGGGCTCATAGCAAAAACCCGCCTCCATACAATTTGTATGGAAGCGAAAATCCGCTGCGCCCCGACACAGGGTGCGATTCGCGCATCCGCTTCCATACAAATTGTATGGAGGCGGATTTTTGCGATGAGCCCCGGCGCGGCGCCCCCGGCACGGCTCGTCTCAGTGTGCTCACTCCTTTATATGTACATAGTCTCTACAATATATACAGCGTACTCATAATATTTTATTTTGGTGCAGTTAAGGAAAATGTATGTTTGACTATCTATTTCAATATGCAGCCATTCTCAAAGTGTGTTCCGCAGAGCCGATTCATTAATTGAAGACGTAAGTGGATGAAATGGATAAGTAACATTTCATTATAAGGACAATTAATGACAATTACTTATATTTTACCTGTATAATTTGATGAAACCAAAACTTACCTAAGTACTTTATGATATTGACAGTTAATTATTAGACTATGAGTCTGATTGAGCCATATTTTGCGAAAGCTATGGTATTAAAAGTTTGTCATTGAATTAACATTATCCTTTACTATTAGAGGGCCGTTCATTAATCACGTCAAATCTTTTTTAACCCATTAATCCCCAAGCGGCAGCCGGCTGCTGCATAACAATTGAAAATCTTTTGTGTCTGCGATACCCTCGATGGAGGTGTTTTAAAGCATTTTAATTTTTTAACCCCCCTTTGTAATTATTCCTCTATGCCAGGGTTTCTCAAACCTTCGGTTCCACGAACCCCTGTGTAAAATTTCCGTGACAGCGAACCCCTTACTAACTATAAGGAGAAAATAAGGTTTTTATTTTAATAAAAGGTAACTCAAAAAGTGCCAAAAGAAATGTCTTTCTAATATTAATGTGATGTGTGTACTCGTTTCTTGTCGCAAATGGATTCAATGTTGGGAGTAGTTTTGGACAATTTTAACCTTAATTCTGACTCGGTATATAAGTCGATTTCTGCTTTTATTCTTTATCATGACCTGGGTGCGAAAACCCACTCTCACATAAGTATGTTGTAGCAAAGAGTAAAAGAAAATTCACCGCTTTGCGTGAGAGTTCGAAATACTCTGCCTGTCTCGCTGCCCAAAATTCTATCAAAGACATCCTTTCAAAATCAGCTTAATTAAAGAGCTCTCTACGGACATTCGCTTTTAAAATAGTTAATATATCTATAGGCATTTTTAATAATGACTCCTGTTGCCACCATTGGTAAATCTTGTCGCGAACCCCCTGCCGTCGAATGGCGTACCCCACTTTGAGAAACCCTGCTCTATGCCATAGAGTCTATGGTTAATACTTACACTTAGTCTCTAGTGAGGTTTGACTATTACTTTTTGCAGGTAGAAAGACGTTGCTATTCTTTTCCAACTTCCAAGTAAGTGCCAACTGTCACTTCGGCCGCGGCGCGGCTGAGAAGGTATTAAGGTAAGCCAATAAATGTAAACCAAACACCGTATTGATCGTACATGACAGGCTAAGCATAAGTTAATAATAACAAGTGGTTTAAAAGGTGAGAAAATCTAATAAGTGGGAGATCTTCGGCACGAACGGAGCAGCTCGGCCGGATCCTTCTTAGAAAGGGGCATGCATGGGTCGTGACACAAATTCATGTTTCGTGTAATTGAGTTATCAGTTAGGTATCTGGATTCTGATTGTCTGGTTGGGGTTTCTCAGGTCCAGGAATGCAATTCCTAACACTAAGAAAGTGAGTCCTCTGGTGCTGCGAGCGTGGGCGGCGTGCAATGTCTGTAGCAGTCGCCATCATGTGATGACTGATCAGTCACTACAGCTCGTCCGGTTTATTTTATCTGTTCGTTGGGCTGGGCGGCCATCTCGCGTCGCGAGGTGACGTGATAGGCCACCACTCACCACTTACGAATTTAGGAAGGTTGGTTGCTTGACCACAATATGTCACAAGATTCTACTGCATGGGTTATATTTCTACATAATACATAATATTATGCTATTAATTCTACTCATGACTGGACTGGATAGAAACGAATAAAAATATGCTATGAATGAATTCATAACACTATGCATTCATTCATTAATATTTAGAGTTAACAATGCTAACATTATTCATAAACGATACTTAGGTTTTTCTAGTAATATTATAATAGCAATAGTAAGTCATAATTTCATTAATTCTAAAGCTTCTTAAGCTGTCTTGTGATTTTGTGAGGTAGATGTAGGTACATTCTTTGGAGCAAACTACAAAGAGAATACAGCTTGTTTGATACCCAGTTATTAGACGTGTACTGCTTTAAAGCGGAGCATCGTATCCCAATATAAACCATTGCAAATGCAGTTGACGGTCGACGCCCCAACCGTAGATATTTCGGTTCCAGACGAAATTAGACGCAGGAAGCGTTTCCCATGGCCGCGCGTATACGAAAGGTGAAATGTATTTTGCTATCAAAGTGACTCGATTATTCGGTGGCCCCGTAATAAATCTGAGTGCGTGACGCGAAAGATTCTCATCGACCATCGGGTCGGGCCGCGGCCGACGACCGGCGAGGGAAGAAAGCCCACATCAATGAAGTTGGCGCGAGCCGCGAGCCCGCCCGAATAAAGTGAAGCGAGCGCAAAGCGGCGCTCAGTTTACTACAGACTCCGAACGACGCCGCATGTCGTTTTTATAGTTTTTGTGGCCGTGTGCATGGTGTCAGTGTTATTACATACGACTAATCGTATTGTGATCTGTTTGTGTGTGGTGTAATCAGTGTCGGTCGGGCCCCGCGATCTGGTGTGATGCAGTTGAGCATATACTTATGGCTGACTTGTGTGGCTCTCGCAGGATATGTTCGAGCGACAGAGGTAAGGGGGATCTCTAGACGCGCTCCGATGTCTACGATATTCGGTGTAGTCTGCCGAGTAAACTTGCGTAACTTTCAATGTCACCGCGAGTTTTCGAGTATCTCGTTGGGTCAGGGGAAAAACTCCTGTACGGTCTAGTTTTTAGCGTCTAGAATTACCTGCGCGGGTGAGCGCCCATCACTTATCGTTCGCCTTGAACGGCAATCGGCAGGTAAACAGTTGTTATCGTGTCCCTCGCATCGATCTGTGGTGGTCGAGCGAGTAAACACGGGATATTCGGTGAATGAGGCTCGGGTACGCCGTACGCACTACAGAAGTACGCACGATCGTGCGCCCACGAGAGAAAGCACAAGACTCGGGCCCACACAGCCAAGAACGAGTTTCCGGCTTACCAGATTTTACGCTACGATTGTCAATAATGACCTTCGTCAAATTGTTTGAATATGCATTCAAACAAGCCGACAGGCTTAAGATACTTGCATACTCGTGAATCGTGACTCGTGGGTAATATTTCGTAATTTATTTACTTCCCGACGCACAATCTTAATCGATACGGCCGCGTTTGTCGCGAGTGATAACGAAATGAGAGCACTCGAAAGAATTATCTTTAGTAGGTATCGAAAACAACACCAATAATTCGTCTGTTTTGTCGCCTACAATGATTACCTACTACTGAAACGCTGGTTAGGAATTTAAAATCACGTTGTCCTTGTCATTCTATTAAAAAGAGACAAGGACGGCAGTTATTTGAGTGGTGCTCAACTTAATGGCCGTTTGAGCATCCGACTGTACCTACCTCGTAAAATAAGATTACTTAATAAAAACAGTTTTTATGAGCATCTCAGACACGTCGTCCTTGTCATTCATTTAGATAAAGAAAAGGACAGCTATGTTTTGACTAGAACTTAACTTAATAGTCGCTTTTAAGTATTCGACCGTAATTCATTAGCGGTTAATAGAACTTCATAATACTAAGTTAACAAGTCTTGTCTGAAGAGTCCAGACTCCAGACTACACTAAACTGTAAATTATTTTATTTAGAGATGTGTTATAAATTATAATGAAAGTTAATCCTGGGTTAAAATATCATGTACTTAATTATTAATTAGTTATTACTTTCGATTCTCGAACTTCGTATTTATGACTGACTGCATGAAATTTACCATAGGCAACCATTACACGCTCATGCAAGCGACAGTCAATTCCGTCAATCATGATTATGTTTGACTGATGGACTGACGAATGGTATTAGACGGTTACTCAATTCTTTTCAGTTTTATGTCAGTCAAAGCCAAAATTTTCAAAGGTATACGTTTCAATTTTTTTTCCTATTTTGTCAGATGTGACAACACTCACTCAAAATTCGTGACTGATGGTTGGATGAACCAACAATCAAGATATCCAGATTTTCGTCAATCAACTTCATGCAACTGTCTGTCACGTTCTTAAGGTGGCTTTCGGATCTTTGCCGCAAGCGACCACGACCGACGAAAATTCAAACGAAATGCCACTATATGACATAGGCAATAGGTTTCATTTTACTCTACCAACTAGCTTTTACGCCGCCGCCGGCGGCAGCGTGGGTCGGCACCAAAATGTCAGTAGAAAATGACACTTATATTCTATGTCATAAAGTAGCATTTTGTTTCAATTTTCACCGGTCGCGGTCGCTCGCGGCAAAGATCCGAAAGCCACCTTTACACGGTAGGTTATCCATCAGTTACAGCCATGACTGTGGTAAAACTGACAGCAAAACCTACTGTGTAATGGATGCCATAGGGTTTACTTTAACCTAGATCTTAGGAAGTAGGACTCATCGGTTACCACTCATAACTCAAGTACATAATTAAAATCCGAACTGTTCTTAATACATGGACCCTAAGTCGAAGGCATATAGGTCAGAGATATATAAACCTTATTGTTGCTGCGGAACCCTTCATGGGCGAGTGCAACTCGCACTTGGCCGGTTTATTTTTTAAATCTAACATCATTACAGCTTGGATATCGTTTCGTTACAGCCTCGTCTCAATATCAAGCTAAACATCTACGAATAATAAAAACTAATAGTACGGAAGCCCTAGAACAATTTTTTTTTATTATTATCAAGCTAATTTTTTGTGAGTAGCTTAAGTCTTAAGTATGAAATCCTGTCTATCTCTGTTAGCTACCACTTTCGAGATTTTTCGCATATATTTTTTTTATGAAAGAAGGGGGCAAACGAGCAAACGGGTCACCTGATGGAAAGCAACTTCCGTCGCCCATGGACACTCGCAGCATCAGAAGAGCTGCAGGTGTGTTGCCGGCCTTTTAAGAGGGAATAGGGTAATAGGGGAGGGTAGGGATGGGAAGGGAAGAGAATAGGGGAGGATAGGGAAGGTAATTGGGCCTCCGGTAAACTCACTCACTCGGCGAAACACAGCGTAAGCGCTGTTTCACGCCGGTTTTCTGTGAGAACGTGGTATTTCTCCGGTCGAGTCGGCCCATTCGTGCCGAAGCATGGCTCTCCCACGTATAAATCTTGTTCGTCTTATCAAAATGAAGCTACTCACAAAAAATTAGCTTGTTAGTAAGTAATAAAAAAAATGTTCTAGGGCTCCCGTACTATAAGGAAGACTCTGTCTCAAAAAAAATGTCAACGAGTCGACAAAATGTGACCCGAATACATGCATACTTTATGCATGTATTCGGTACACAATTTTGTGTAAATTTGGAAGTGATAACGGCTTTTATTTCGTAAAGAGTGTTTGTTTCGTTGCTATTGTCATATCGACTAAGACAAGAGATGACGACCAAATCAGTCATGTCATGTGGTTTCAGCTGTACTAAAACTCCGTAGCTACTTCCCTGAACAGCCTTTTCTGATAATCTGCGTGCTGGCACGGCCGTGGGCGGTGGATGTAGTGGGGTGGGGAAAAAAATGGAAAAAAACGTAGGTTCAGCGACTTGAATTCTTTTTCCAAACATTTGCTCTGTACTTCCTATGCACCAGAAAGAAAATTAAATCGATCGGGTGGTGGGAAGGGGTTGCCAGCGTTAATTAAAAGTAGGAAAATTTTTATAAATTATATTTTCATGTAGGTTTAGCTGTGTCGGCTTTTATCAATCATATCAGCGATTCTTTATAGAAGCGATAAAGAAAACATCTTGGCTAAAGGGCCTGGGACGGAATTACCTGTAACTAAATGCTAGAAAAAATAAGGTAAGTACCTATCTACATGTTGTACTACATAGTATGTACATTGTACAAGGTTATTTAAAACATGATCGTTTTAACCTCTACTGTCGATGTTATTGGTAAATTAATCACTGTATAGCGATGATTTTGTTCAGCGTAGTAACAAAAGAACTCACTAATAAATGTTATACGTTGCGCGTTGAATTCTCGAAAACACCTATAGCACAGAATACATATTAGTTTAACAACCTATAGTCAGAGTAGACAGAATTATACTATAGTTCATTACGGCGAATCGAGGCACAAATTGCCAAAATTCGTTTATCCCGCAGGAACCGTACATTTTTCCGGGGTAAAAAGTATTATATTATGTTCTCTGACCCCTGTGTCTGCTGTCTCTCTTGCACTTTGACACACACAACATGAAGTTGCTAAGTGTGCAGTAAATACATAATATAGTATGTTATGAACATAAAGTTAATATGCCTAGCGGAATAGAGCAACAATCTCGAGCTGTCAAACGAAACCGAAATTAGTTTTCGGTTTGGGTCATTGGTTGAAATAACATATTTTATAGTGACTACTCACTGCAAACCTAGCGCCAATAAACAAGATAACCCTACGAAGTATATATTCCATAAAGATAATATACCTAGCAGAATAGAGCAACAATTTCGAGCTGTCAAACGAAACCAAAATTGGTTTCATCTGTGTGTAAGAATATGTGTACGTATACACTTACACAAGCATGATTAAACATGATTTCTATGAGATTAAATTGTCAACGTGCGGCACGCGTGCCGACTGGACGTCAAAAAAAGAGTGCTGCTGTCATGTATCACACGTCTCTTTTTACCACGCAGTGTTACTGATAGTGACATCTCTCTTGCGCAGGCCTTTGTTTCTCTATTCCGCTAGGTATATTAACTTTATGAATAAGACCGTAACGTTAAAAAGAGTAACATTCTCATTTTTGTTTAAACTCCACTATTAATTTGAAATCGTTCGTTATTGATTCAGCAATTTAAGCGAGAAGAGGACAGACAGACAACTGTACCTAATCAATAAACACCTACCTACTGTGTTCTTTATTAGTTGCGATTCATTACTTACTGCATTTTGCAATGCGCCAGTGCATACAATGGTGCTTACGTCATCGACAATTTTAATCATCATGATCAAGCAATAACCACATTACATTCTTCTTAAGAAAAGCTCCAACATAGTACTAATTAGAAATAGAGTGAATATGGTTAGTAGTTTTAGTCGAGGTTATAATTTTTGCCGTTTTCCTAGGGTACTGAGTCATAGGTTTTTTTAAAAGTGTGCAGTATTGTGCCATCCTATTTTATTTTGCAAATCTAAATTGTAGATAAAGTTTCTGTGATAGCTCTTAATTAGATTATATATATATATATATATATATATATATATATATATATATATATATATATATATATATATATATATATATTATTATTCATTACTTTGTTATTTATTATGCACTTACTGCCGAACTCAGAGACTTTTAATTATGATTAACCTTACTGAAGAGTTTGACAGATAATGTCGACGGGTCCCAAGAACAAAATCGTATGTATGAAAATATTGGTTTACGGTATGAGGTTTTTAAGTTCTGTGTAAATATAATTATAAATTTTTGAAGCAAATGTACATTTTTTGAGAAAAAAATTAGCAAAAGCTATTGAAGAGCTTAATTTCTTTATTTCCATATTTTTTTTATAGATTTAAATTGTTATTTTCGAATAAAATGAATTCTTATAATACAATAAGGTTTTGTTTTCCGGAACGATCTAGTGCATATGTTAATATACGACGTTGTTCTTTGGAACAATCTAGTATATATCTTTATTTAAGACTTTGTTTTAGGGAATTGATGTTTCGGTTTCATGTCTTAAAAGAAAATTAAGCCCTAACGTTCGAATTGATATTGAAAATAACAATGTAATTATCAAAACTTTAATTAAATAAATAAATTCAGAACATTTTTAACTCAAAAGTAATATTAAAAAGTAGTTTTTAACCTTGTTTTTGAATTAACACCAATGTCAACGTGTATGTTACATAGGTTTTATTTCAGTCGTAATTATTATAAAAATGTGTAAGTAATAATTAGCTGTATTTATTTTGGTAAGTGCACCTATAGAAAAAGTAATTAAAAAAAATAGTGAGCTAAATATTTAACAAAAATAAATTTTACTCTTTTTCTCACCTAGCATAACAGTAGACATGGAAAAGAATCGACATGCTAATAGATTTTATCGAAAAATGGCGGATTATTAATTTTCCATTGTCTAACTGTCACTTTGTCTATTCTTCCGTAAAGAAACCGTTTCTATGGGGACCATGCTATGCCTAAATTTAAATCAAATCAGTTTTTATTCGAATTATCTACCAGCTGGCTGATTCTGTATCGTATATTGTGACGAAACGGAGGAGTAAGTGACGAAAATTCTCACTTTTATATGCTAGTGAGACTTTCCGTTACTCACTCCTTTGTTTCGTTACTAACTCAGTGATTAACTCACAAAATGTAATATACAAAATCGGCCAGCTGATATTTGGCATTGCATTGCTTGAATTTATGACTATACTTATTAAATCTTTATTTTTGTTAGCTTCAATAGTGACGAGTAAGCATTTTCTGATACAGGTACTGCTGTCTCTATTTCCTAGCTTCCAAAATCGATTAAAATATTCAAGTCTTTGTTCTTCTGTCTGAATTTTGTCTCCACACGTCTTATACTTACAACTACACGGCTTTCCCATCATTTTGTCTCTAACAAATTGACCTCTTCTTGAAACGTAACTCTTTCCAAGATTTTTCTGGGTTTTCCGTTTCGCGTTCGACCAGTCTTGTCGACGTACCTACCAAACGTTTCTTTGACTTTCGCTTCGGGGCAGTCTCAGGCGTTAAGTTTGATGTGCTATTATTTAGGGATTGGACTGAATCAATCCAACCACTATGATCGGCACAAAAAATATCTTTACATTTTTTGTGTACATTAACTGGGGAAGGCATAAGTGTAGCTATAATACCATATTATGTGAATGTGTGATGGGCCTTATCCCCTACTCCTCCTACCTTTCTTCTGATTAATTTCGTTGCGGGTCCCAAGACAGATTTAGCTTGTCCCTCGGGCACCCGTGAGATCATATCAAAGAGTTTTCGTGGTTACTACTGTTGATCCTGGCGACATAGGAGTTGCAGTGGTGGGAATGTGTGGTAGACCTAATACCATTATGTGATGATGATGGTATTGTAGAAATCGCAGGTTCTTCAAACTCTTCAATAATATAATGTATTATATTGCTGGTGAGTTACCTCAACGTTCAATGGAGTAAATACTTCTTATATTAGCCATACATAGGTGGTGAAGTAATTTGATCGCAGGTATCATAATCGATATCTGGGTTATGGATATTATGAGGATCTTATTTTCCCTAAAACTATCATTTTCATTATTTTCATCAAAAATATCATGCCAGACTTCTGCCATATCGGCCAATATTCTCGGCTCCAGCGAGCTGATGTTGGTGTAGCGTTGGCAACCAGTTTCTAACAGAAAGCAAATAAGAAGGTATATGTTATGCTAGTATATATATCTAAAATCTTATTACTTACAAAAAATAGTACTATTTCATTAAAAAAAATATTAAATAAAATACTTTTGTGTAAAACAAACACGCATGTTAAAAAAGTTTACAGAGAACAAAATTGTTTATTTATATACGACTAATTTTTTTATTAATAATTTGTAGAACAAAATCGTATCTGCTCAAACGATAAATTACTTGAAATTGTTTTTTACCGAACAGCGACTTATGTTAAAATAATAAGCTAGAATATAAATATGTCTAATAACAGTCTCATTGTATAGTCTATGAATATAAAAGTAAAATAGGTTTTACATGAATTTATTTATAAGTTACTGATGGACTTATTTATATTTTTAAAGAACAATATCGTATATGTCGTTGCGTCACTGCGCGCTCGGTGCGAGTTGCAAAGAACAATCGCCTACATGTCATTACATGTTTGTTCGTGGGTATATATTTCTAATAAGATAGTGTTCGATTGATTATTCCAATAAATAAAAGGATATAAAATAAAAAAAAATATGCTGCCATATAGTTTTTAGTATGTAGAATCCAAAAACGCAATAAAATACATTTCGTCTTATTTTTCCATAAGATTTTGTTCTTGGGACCCGTCGATGTATGAGGCTTATGTCAAAATTTTAAACTACATAATATGAAGTGAAAAATATTCGGATAAAAAAAAATATCCACAGCCGAACATTATAACCTGCTCGTTTTTTGGAAGTCGGTTAAAAATGCAAACTGATAATAATTACTGAGTCTAATGTCTGTGCATTGTTACGCAAAAATGTTCGGTTTCACATAAACACGGGTAGCATCTACATAATATTTCTTTCTGTATTCTGAGCGTAATAATTACAGAAGAAGCCACGGCCACCAAAACTGTTGAGAGAACAGGCGTCATACAGAGAGAGTCGTCCTTTTGTTAAGTTTTTGTACCCCACAGGGCGATGGATATATTGTGTTGTTGTAATGGACCCTTTTGTCCCTTGGCCTTCAATAATTCTTATTATTTTTAATGTATGTATTTTTGAAGATGGCGTCTGGTTTTGGTTAGAATAATATGATGATTGAGATTGTATGTTGGTAGAACATCAATGGGTAAGAAATAATATTACATTATATTATATAATATTTTTATAGGTTTTCTATGATACTTAATTATTTTGTTCATAATCTAGCTATAAGTTCCTAAGTTTTCATATATAATAATGTGTAGAGAATGATCGCATATTTTTTAAATATTGATTTTTGATTGGTTAACTATCAGATTTTTATACAATGTCACCCTTATTATAACATTAAACGCCTCCGTGGTCTAGTGGTATAGAGCGCGGCTCTTGACTCGGAGGTCGTGGGTTCGATTCCCGCGTTGGAAACATGTTATTTCCAAGTTTGGTTAGGACAATGCAGGCTGATCACCTGATTGACTGACAAGTAAGATGATCCAGGCGTCGGATGGGCATGTAAAAAGTCGGTCCTGCGCCTGATCTCTCGCCAGTCGTGTCGGTCGTCCGTCCCACTGGGTTATGAGAGTAAAGGAATAGAGAGTGCTCTTGTGTATTGCGCACACACTTGGTCACTATAAAAATTACTCCTGCGTAGCTGGCCTGGTTTCAATGAAACCGGCCACCGTCACCGAAACCGGTGTGGGAGCCATTATTATTATAACATAATCCAATTACATTTTTAAACATGAAAAAAGTCTTAATCAGAACTAAGTCATTTCAACTTCTATATGAAGACGCGGGCATAGGTAGCTTACGTCTTATTTAAATAAAAAGGTTTTATTTCTGAACCCGAACTGATAATAACTTTCTTGAGTTAGACCTTAAATTAGGCTTAAATTGATAACGAATGGTTGATGAATGAATGGTTTTATCAAAATCTCAAGAAGATTCCTTTAATACCCCACTAATCAATTGAAAGTCGAAGTGAAATACGAGAGCTGGCGTTCAGATGAGCTACTTTACTCTAAAGATCAGCTGTTAGCCTAATACTAATCCGAGTTTAGTCGAACGTGGAAAACCCCAGCACTCAAACTAAACTAGACCTAACACTATTGCTGGCGACTTGCCAAAAATTGCCACTTCACTTCAAATTGAAAAACGAACAATGCTCATGTTACTTAAGTTTTTTTTTTCATTAATTATTTTTAATTGCAATAACTCAATTAATAATTATAGTTATTGAGAAAAATTAGAGACTTTGGGGAGGACTTTACTCTTTCCCCTTACAAACGTATGTACATTTAAATTATGAAGGTATTTTGGTTTAGCTGCGGTACGTAGAAAGAGGCAATTCATTCTTCTTCAGAGCCGCGCCGGCAGTGTAGTTTTACACTGCTGGCGCTGCTCTGGAATTGAAGAGGAAGAACCTGATAGAAAATTCGTAAGACAGAAGGAGACCCTTCACGATTTTATAATAATTTCACCCGTCCCAAAAAGAAGTTTTTAGCTATTCTCATACGAACATGTTCTATAACAGTTATATATAATATAGTATGGTTGAATTAAATTGTTTTCGGTACGGTTCTAAATGCGGTTCCGAGAGATGATGGGCCGTGTGGGAACCAGCACCGGGAACTACGTATGTCGGTAATGCGACTAGATTAAGCCGCTCTTGGACAATATAACTTGCTCTATTTGTAACGTACTTTCAAATAACACTCCTTGTGTTATGGTTGACACGTGGATTTATTTTTATATTTATTTTTCTTCAGACTTCATGAATCATGCACTAAACACACCTCTTTTCATCAGTGTTTTTTTTTTTCAATAAAACCCATGCAATAGATATGTGGTCCAAAAACTATTCAATATTGTACATTACATTTGAAGGGACTGGATATACTAAAACTTCGCTGACCAGGCTTGGACAGCGATTTAGAGTCTTACTTCTTTTTAGTACATTTAATCATGATTAAACTTCAATTTAATGTAGAGTTTGACAGATTAATTTATGGGGTTTCATAAATATTCATTTAATTAAGGCTGAGTAATTTGTATATTCGTCTCTAAATGCGGCAGAAACGAGACAAAACGCGGCGATGCATAATAGCAATACAAAATTGAGATGTCAAGCGTTTCTATACCCACAGAGTTACAATAGTCAAAGAGCGACGGTTGGTAACGCGAATGAGATATTAGACAATAATTCATATCCAACATGTGTAACACAGATGTTGAAATCATACTCGTGACAAATACAACTATGACAGATCATTAATTACATGGAAAGATATTAATTTCACAAAAAGTACTTGTTAACACGTGTAAAAAAAGTGTTGATAAAAAGTCTTGTTAAATATTATAAGCTGAATTTATGGTCTGTTAATTCTGCGTTCGTCATTCAGTAATAATTCGCTATTAATACTTATGTGAGAATATGATTGCAATTTACATGCCTCAAAAGTCAAAAGATCTTCTTACCAGTGCTGGAGGAATAAGAAACTAAGGATAAACTGAATTAAAACGTCGTATACCGAATTGTACCAAGTTGTACTAATAAGCGACTGTCACACAGGAAACAGTCCCATGTTCTCGCAATTTATTAAGAGACCATCCAATTTTACCCAATCAGGGCTCCCCTAGACCCCCTATCAAAATTTGATGGTGATTTACCAATTTGGGGGCGACGGCTCTTTGACTCAATTAAAATTGCTATTAAATGTTTCTCTCATTCTGGCTCACTGTTTTCATTAGGAGCTGAAGATCGTCTCTTAATTGATTTTAATGGAATATTTATTCAATATTAGCTGTCCCGGTGAACTTCGTGTCACTTAAAAACCTTCCCTGGACTTCTACGAATATTTTAAGACTAAAATTAGCCCAATCCGTTCAGCCGTTCTCGAGTTTTGCTCTTAGCAACACATTCAGCGACTCATTTTTATATTATAGATTATATTTACACGAAACTACGTCGCGGACGAAACCTAACAAACTTATTTGCGCGGAAATTCGATTATCCGCAAAAACTGTTTATTTTGATCCGCGACGAAAAAGAGGTTATATGTTTGACGTGTCTGTCTGACTATCTGTCTGTCTGTGTGTCTACTGTCTGTCCGTGGCATCGTAGCATCTGGGTGGATCGATTTTGATCTGTTTTTTTTTGTTTGAAAGCTGACATTATCGATAGTGTTCTTAGCTAGTTTTGAACCGGAATTTCTTTTAAAAGTTTTTTAATTTAAAATTATTATAGGGTGGGTTGCACCAGAGGCGTAACTATAGTTAAGGTTAAAGTTATAGTCAAATATGGCGTCCAATATGGACTTTTACTAGGGATTTGACAGTTCCTTTGACATTTTGTTATGGCTAGAGTTAAGTTATAGAACTTAAAGAAAGTTGGTGCAAGCCACCCATAAATAATATTATCCTTTAATATTATGTCCTTTCCCGGGACTCAAAGTATTCGAAGCCTTAGTTTATCAAGTCGATTAAGGGGAAAGTGGTAACAGATAGTATTTATGATATTAGTATTCACTATTCAGGACAACCCTTACAAGAGTTGAAAAAATGTTTTCACAAAAAAATTTTTTCAGCTCCTAGGGTCCATCTGTATAAAAATTAACTCGTATGTTAGCGTTTGTGCACGACAGCTGCTTAGTTAATAAAACTAATAGTTCGCAATTTGTTCTAGTCTTACCGTAAGGGCGTGTTCACACCAAACCATTTTTTAAACCATATTATATTAGAAACGTGTATTTCCTCAACATCATCCTGAAAATACTCAGTGATAAGCTGGACAGCCCCCTCCTGAACCACTGGGTCCGTGCACACGTGCATGTATCCGGTGTACCAGAGGGTGGCAAATATTTGAATTATCTAATTTAACAATTATTTCCTGCTAGTTTAAGAATTTTTCTATGGGTTATTACCTGATATAAACGTATTTTATTTTCTCTAAAAAAAAGTTCAGTTTTGCTTGTTTAGTGTAACGATGTATCGCGTCTCGGTCTGAACTGACGCTAAGGGTCAGGCACATTGTCACTCTACGATGAGATGTGATGGTACGTATTAAAATGAGCTAATCAAAATTGCGATTGGGAAAGTGGGACTGGGCTGGCCACATAAGCCGCAAGCACTCCTACCGCTGGGCAAGGATAAAATCAACAGAGTGCGTAACCGAAGACGGACGACCGCAAACGTGGCCGGCCAACAATGGGGCGACGAGCTAGAGGCTAGTAATTATACTAGCTGGGCTGGCCAACGGTGGCGCAGGATCGAGAAAAATGGAAGACTGGGGGAGGCCTTCGCCCAGCTGTGTGACAGCGTAGGCTCATAAAAAAAAATCAAAATTGTAACAGGCAGCCGAACTTCTTATGTTGTGAATACCTGATTTAAAATGCATCGCATCGATATAATATTATATCGATGCGATGCATTTTAAATCAGGTATTATATATATATTTTTGTATAATGTGAACTGACCCTAACAGTTAGCAATTTGTTCAGTTGAACTCCCAGTAAACTAGACGCATCCGTCTTGTTTTGTTTACGAGTCTTCAACTCATTCTACACTCTACAGGGTGATTATAGTTTGATGGTTAGTATTTCTTTACATAATATACACTTCCCTTTTATTGTTTTCGGCACAGCGAGATTCCCCTAACACAGGTAAACTTTACGTAAAAGGGGGTCTCAAACACTGTTAATATAATATTATTGTATTTTAAGTTTGTGAATAAAGATTTTGTATTTTGTATTTGTACAGGCTGTAATATAATAATAATAATAATCTTTATTGTACACCACGAATATATACAGTTATAACATACACATAAGTTACATATAAGTACAATTTTGGCGGCCTTATCGCTGAAAGCGATGTCTTCCAGGCAACCATCAAAACGTTTCAGAGAGCATCACATCTAGAAAATAACAATTAGGGTGGACAAACAAGTAAACAAAGCTTAAAATAATAATTTACACAGATTGTTGACTGATATTGTCGGTCAGGTAGAATTCTTTGAGTAGTCTTTTGAAAATGCTAAGAGATGGCGCTTTTCTTACAGTATTGGGTAATGAGTTCCATAGTCGTACGGCAACGGACGCAAAAGAATTACCATAGTATTTGGTCTTTTGAGTGGGTACATCTAGTTTGTAAGCTAGACGAGTATTCTCGTCCTCAGATGAGAATGTAAATATCTCCTTTAGGTAGGGTGGAGCCATAGGGTCAAAAAGTACATTGTACAATAAGTGCAGCACATGAGTATTCCTACGGTAACGGATCGGGAGCCACTTCAATTTAGTTCTGAACTCCGAGACATGGTCATATTTTCGTAGTCCAAAAATGAAACGTATGCAAAAGTTTTGAATACGTTCCAGCCTATTTAGCTGGTCTTCGGTCAAATTTATGTAACTTACGTCAGCATAATCCAAAATTGAAAGCAATAAAGTCTGAGCAAGCATAACCTTAGTTGGTATAGGTAGGAGATTCTTAAGACGTTTTAGGGACGCAGAAGCCGCAAAAACTTTTTTACAAACGGAATCAATTTGACATGACCAAGACAAAGTTTTATCGAAAAAGACACCCAGATTCTTAACCGTGTTAGAGTAACTTATCTTTGTGTTATTCATCACGACATTAGGGACATCAGATTGATCAAGTCTACGTAACATGCCCTGGCTACCAATCATAATGGCTTGGGTTTTATTAAGATTCAGCTGTAGACCGTGATTACTTGCCCAATCCCAAATGTGTGACAGGTCTTCATTTAATTGCGCAATTGCGGTTGCCAAATTTTCAATGCAAGAGTGTACATAAATTTGAAAATCATCAGCGTACATGTGATAAAATGATGATATGTTTTTGCTAATCGTATTTATGAATAAACAGAAAAGTAGAGGGGACAGCACACCGCCTTGGGGGACGCCAGCAGAAGTGTAAGCCCAGTCAGAAAGTAGTTCATCAACTTTGATTCTTTGCCGACGTCCTTTAAGGTAACTGGATAACCAGTTTAAAACAGATGGGGATAAATTTAGAAAAACGGCCAGTAGCTGAAGTAGGACATCAAAATCTACACAGTTAAAGGCATTTGAAAAATCTAATAAAACTAAAATAGTAATTTTCTTGTTGTCCATCGCCAGTCTTATGTCATCAGTTATTTTAGTTAGTGCCGTTACCGTGCTATGACTTCTCCGAAACCCAGATTGATATTTATTAAGTAGGCAATATAAGTAGGTAATATGTAGTAAGTAAGCATTTTTCTGTATAAGATGTAAAAATAAAAGTACAAGTGTATTTAAAAGTATAATAATTCGTAGTAAAAACACGTCAATTCGCTATTTGTTCTTCTTAGAATTATCGTTATGTTAATTGGCTTTTAACTTTTTAATATTATCTACGGAACCTTACACAAACTCTGTCCGTTTCTCTGACCATCTTAGCAAATTTTCTGTGTGCAATGTGTAGAATGTATTAAAAGGCAAGACACCATCAGAAAAATTTATCCATAGGCTCTTTTTATAACTGCCCTACGTTATTTTTTCGGGCTTCGACTAACTTGGTGATCAGTCCACTGATGTTTTTTTGTGTATAGAATGGCGATGGCATTGTACCAAACTCTTAAATTTTCGCTGTTTTTCTGTTCATGCATTGAGCAAAGAATTTTCAACATGCATAGAAACGTGAAAGGCGATGCTGATAGTTCCAGCTTAAATTCAATTTAAGAAACGTCAAGTTTTCAAGTTTACATACGCGACTTGTGTTTCTCGTTTACGTCGCGCTGCGGAAATGTGCCCCAAATTCTAAAACTAATACTCCCTTTTGTGAAATAAATATTCATACAAGATAGTTCCTGTTGATTATTTAGATTAGTTTCGTTGGTTAAAGGTGTTTTTCAACCTTTTGTACATGAATATTTCACGAGTCACGACCCCTCTTTTTTTATCATTATCATGTAGGTATGTGTATTTTGTCAAAATTCTTCTTCTCAATCTATAAAATATTTTGAATCTTTTTTAATGAAATATTTCTCTCGAGTCTCAACTCTCAAGTTCTGGCCACCATCCTACAGAATCTTGAAATGCTTAGGTTAAGTTCTACGAGTTATTTATAAATATTACACGAAAGAAATTGACATATTTACCAGAGTGACCCCAAAAATACCTTTCAGGTGACTCTGCTTTTTCCCTGTTTCATGACTGTCATAATACTGTACAAGCGTTTATATATGTACGTAGTGACTAATGGTAAAAGTAAGGTAAGGTAAGCCTAATAGATTGTAGCGTACCAACTAGCGCCACAATCCTGAATATCGCACCAAGTCTTCAAGATACGATGACAAATACATATACCAAAAAATACTTTAATTGAGTTATCCCTAAAAAAAAAGAATGTTTTGTCTTTGAATAAATTGCCTCCATGCTGGTGCCTGACAATGACATTTCTAAAAACAATTTGTGTATCGCTCGCGAAGTCCCAGGGCTCCGCGGAACACACTTTGAGAATTGCTTTTAAGAAGTGACAATTTTGAGTGATCCCTAAAAAAAAATGTTTTGTCTTTGAATGAATTGCCTCCATGCTGGTGCCTGATAGTGGCAAATATTTAAATTAATAACATTCATTTCCTGCTAGTTTAAGAATTTTCCTATGGGTTATATTTTACCTGAAATAAACGTATTTTATTTTATTTTATTTTTATTTTTTATAACATTTCTAAAAACAATTTATGTATCGCTCGCGAAGTCGACACTTTGAGAATTGCTCCTTTCGAGAATCTGGATCTGAAAGGCTACTATACATTTTCTACAAATACAATTCGATACCTATTATGATTCGCAAAACTCTACCATGGTCAAAATTTGAACTGCCTTACGCAGCTCGAATGTCTGATGTATCTGAGGCGTGTAATGAGGACAACTAGCCTTAATTCCCCGTACGCGGCATTGAGCTGAATGATTTAGATCCAGCGGGAACGATGACGTCACACTTGCTAGTGACGTTACAGATCATTGTACCATCGGAGAAATCGGGAATACAGAAATGACGTCACACTTGTTTGTGACGTCATTGTATCTGAGAAATTGATTGACAGATAGATGGAACACTTTCCTACGTATTTTGGTCGGTTATGTCAATTCCAGCTCACAACTGACACTGACTTGATATAACCCGACAAAATATTGTAGGTGGCAGACCTACAATCTGCCTATTCAATTTGTTTGATAGCACAACATTTGCTCAGCAGCCGCTTCTGAATACATCGACCGCAACGACTGCGAACGACCATTGTAGAACAACAGATTAGCGTGCGCGACTTTTTATTTTGTTTTTTCTTCCGATTTTCGTATTTTGAAAGGAAATGGAACGTTATTTGTACGACTTATATAGGTACTAGAGTAAGCTTTTACTAGCAAGTGTTGTAGAGTATAATAGTTTTGACAAAATAGCTATATTATATATCTCAATTATTAATGGTCTTGCAATTTTGCATGTCAATTGAAAAGTGGAATATACAATTTCAATACTTTTTGCAAAGTAAACGGTATCATTTACTGTCAATATGCGATTTTTGTTCTGAACGGTCAGCAAAAATAGTAAATGTTTTACTACACCGCGCTATTTTTTAAGAAGACTTCATTTAATTAAAGAGGAATAGGCAATAATTTAAAAATCTTAATGCCTGGAATCTTACAATAATATCAAAAAAAGTGTCTTAAGATTCTCTTCTATCGTCATAAACCCGGACGCCCAGACTTGAAATATGCAGACAGGCTCCGTATTTTTAACATTCAAACCTTAGAAACACGTCGTAAATACTTTGATTGCATTTACCTCTACAAAATTGTACATTCTCTAATAGATTGTCCTGAACTTCTTTCTTGTCTAAACTTTAATATTAAGTACAGTGCACGCAGAGCGAATAAAACTAATCTATTTCTGTTACAAGTTTATAAAAACAATATTTCATATTTTAACCCCACTACTAGAATGGCTCGTCATTATAACGATCTCTTAAAAGCTGACAGTAAAGATATAGACATATTTATCCATAACATAAATAAATTTAAAAACTCTTTGATGAATGCCCTTCAAACCACTTAGCACTCTCTCCTGTAACTCAAATATTAGTCATATTGTTATCTCTGTTAATACGAGTAACTTTATCTTTGTTATCTTTGTCTAATATCATTTATTAAAGTGTAATAATTTGTCATTAAATTTGTAATGATGTGTACGCCTATAATTGGTACATACATCAGATCTTTACTTTGCTTAATTATTTTATATGTGTATCAATGTATGTACTGTTGGTGAACCTTATTAAAGTAAATAAATAAATAAATAAATATCACAGCGATAATATAGTGTAGTCTTGGTATAATAAAATTAAATTATTCTCGTCTAGCCATAGTCGTTAAAAACGATGTTAGACGTATTATTAAGTTATAATAAATTTTGTTGTTTCACAGAAGTTGCAACTATTAATGTGTGTCATATTATGGTTTTATGGTCAAATGTCGATGCTAGGGTTGGCATAAGTTGAATCAAAAGGTAGGTCTAAGGCAGGGGTTCCCAAACTGTGCACCGCGGCGCCCTGCCCCCCTATCATTAACTTTGTCAAAACCTGAGCTAATCCGTGCAGGTATGTAAACAGTTGTAAAGTGAGTGGTTCTGTTTCGGTATCATGTGCACTTTTACTTCTGAATGGTTTTAACCTGTAATATTTGTCTCTGAACTGGATTAAGAAATGTCAAACACGAACGTCAAATTTGACTAACGGAATTGTTTTTTTTTTTAGGAATTGAAATGGCTTAGCCATAACGACTAACGGAAAAATTGTAAATCAAGATGAAAATATAGTTGAAAAAAGATTAATATTTTTTATTATAAAATATACTATTTTCTAATATATAACGTGGTCAATGTAGGAATAGTTACTTTTGCACCGATTTATTGTATTTAAAGGTAATTATTATAAATGTGTAAATGGTTTTATTTATATTTTTTGGTATTTTATAAGCCCTTTATGAAAACACTGAGAAAATAACACTCCTTCATGTTTATATTATCACAAGCATGGCGATCTAGAGGAGAAAGAATTCTCTGACATTGGCAACTAACTGAGTCGGCAATTAAAAAAGAGAAGAAGAAGGAGACAAAAAAAAAGATAATTAGATATTGTTATTAAGTTTATAGAGATTATGTTATATGCAAGAAATTGATAAGTTTATTATATCCTATACCTATTTGATACCTACGCTAAATAATCTACCATGAAAAAGTCTTAGAAATGCATCAAACTTGTGGATTACAATTACATGCATTACAACAGAGTTGATGTCATGAGTTGAACATAGTTTGTTGAACTTGAACTCATTCTTGAACACCTACGTTTTTTTGAGCTTTCAAATAGGTATTATTGTAACATAAACAGGCAATTTATAAGTTTAATAATCCCCTTTTCGTGCCTTGTAAGGCATTTTACATTATTAGTACTGTGTACGCTGAACCAAATATTTTTCAGGATAAAGGATGATTGCTAACACTGAGATACTATAAGTACTACATTTTATAATAAAGAATTGCAAGTGTAATGATGACGAAGTCCTAGGAAGATAATATATATTCACTCAAAAGCTTTAATTAAAAGAAATTTAATAAATACTCGTTTTTAAATGTTTTTTCATTTATTTTCTCACTTAAATATACCTACCTTAGATACATATTCATACACAGCTTTCATCAATAGGTACTACATTTGTCTTACACCTTATTATCAACCTAGTATCAGATAGGCAAGTGTTAAATCTCTTTTATATTATACTTATAAAAATATTTATACAGCGGAAATCTTAAACAAGGTCTTGTCACTTAAAATCAAAGAAGATGAATCAAATATCCCTTGTGTAAATATTAATTTATTATTATTAAAGGAGTTCAAATACCAACTTTTGATGAAAGATAAAAACAATATTATAATTTCAGACTTTTATTTGGCAAACCAATAACAATTAGAAACTGCATTGCAAGTTGCAACTATGGGAAATTGCCTGGGATATCTCAGACAGAGAGCGGTCAAGGGTTTTGTGTTCTTTGTGTTGTATTATGTTGTAGAATGCCTCCCGTGTGAGTTTCTCTATATACTCACACAGGAGGAGTTCTGAATGTGTCAGAATTGCTCCTCAGTCACACACTGACTGCTCCAACGCAAATGCTTCAACGCGTGACCACTCTGTCTGATAGGTCCCTAAAACTACCACATCTTTTTAAAATGTATAATACATGAGGACTTACTAAAGTCCTCATGTATTTTAAATTTTAATGTAATAAGTAATATAAAACTAATATTATTATTATTGAGGTACAAAAGAATTTTTGGTAATAATAATATAAGTTCCAATGAAAATATTATGTTTTATGAACAATAAGTATGTTTGTTATGCAATTTTTGTTATGTCTTTTTGGAAAAAGTACTATAAGTAAAGTTTTAGTGACTATTCCCATTGTATATTATATCATATTGTAGTCAAGAGAAGTTATAAATGAAAAAGTGCATATGAGAATTTAGCTAATTTGGATTTTATATTATCAATGATTTAACTTTTCTAGTAGTTTAGGTGTATGTGTGTGTGTCAATATTTATTCGTGAATATACATGAATCTAAAGTTTCAAAGGTTGTGTTCTCAAAATTCTTGTTATTGAGAAAGTAATACCTTTGAATTTACGTCTTTGGTGCAGCGTTTATCATGCATGGTTTACAAGGAAATAGTTTGTGAAATAACACAAAGACCTACTGCAATCAAAAGATTGTACGAAATGCTCCTAAGATAGGTTCCTAAGAAGTACATAGTAAGTCCTCATGTATTTTAAGTTTTAATTTAATATAAAACTAATACTTATTACTTATTATTATTGAGGTAAGTACAAAAGTATTTTTGGTAATACATAATAATATATGTTCCTATGATAATATTATGTTTTATGAACAATAAGTTCCATATGTTTGTTATGCAATTCTTATTAAGTAAGTCTTTTTTGGAAAAGTACTATAATGTAGGTTTTTGTTTTTGAGTAAAATTTAGTGATTTACACTATTCCCATCATATAATACCATATTGTAGTCAAGAGAAGAAGTTATAAATGAAAAAGTGCTCATATGAGAATTTAGCTAATTGGGATTCTAATTGGGATTGATAATATCATATCAATTATTTAACTTTTCTAGTAGTTTAGGTGTGTCAATGTTTATCCGGAGCATGTTATACATACATCTAAAGTTTAAAAGGTTGTGTTCTGAAAATTCTTATTAAAAGTAAGTAATATTGAATTATTTACCTCTTTGGTGCAGTGTTTATCATGCATATACCAAAATACTTCAGGTTTACAAGGAAATAGTTTGTGAAATAACACAAAAACCTACAATGCAACTATAAGATTGTACCTGTAGGTTTTTGGTGAAAATTCATACTTGTTTTACAGTAATTAACTAATTATACACAACACTTGTGTTCCTTATACCTTGTATGTGTTTCTTGTGTACTAAATCAATGCAGTCTTAGCTCATCGCACAAATGCAAACCTTATTGTTGACTAGACATATAGGTATACTACACCTCACTTATGTTATTATTCTGAAACCTCACTAACACTAAATGGATTACTAAGGTCTCTACGTCTTTACTTATGTATCACTTCGTGATTAACTTGAGAATACTTAATCGTTTTCCAAAAATTTGGACACTTCGAATGTTTAGTTTTTTGGTTTTAATAACGAATTATTTTCACTAAAATATATGCTATAGACTAAAATATAACTTATTAAGTAACTAACCAACTAAATAGCAATATAATTTAAGACTAAAAAGTATGTAATATTAATAAATAAAATTACTAAAATGTAAACTATTCAGTAAAAGCTACTCGTTGGTTGGTGTTTATTGAATTGCTGTATTTGACGTAAAAGCAAGCGAGCTTATGTCAGAAGTGTTGTCATGATACCAAACGATACGAAATTATTACTCAGTTAACAATGGAGAAGTGAGTTTTGTGTCACGTGACCACTGACTGGCTGGAAAATAGAGGTCATGGTACCAAAATGCGAGCCAGTCAGTATTCTGGCTGGCTTTAAGAGCTCATGATAGAGGCCCTGGCCCCTGATGCGCCGTGGAAAGGCAAGCGGGCCGCCGCGCCGTGAGTCAATCCTCCATCATTATCCGTAACCACAAATATTAAAAAATATTATCATAACATGAATTAATACAAAGCAGGCTGATTATTAAATACTTGTTTTTTATTTTTTACTTGCTTAACCTAACTATAATCATTAAAAGTGTTTATGTATAATATTTATGAATTGTTTTTGTAATAGCTAGGCAGAGTAGAGAGCCGTGACAAAATATTGAGACTCGTAAGTGCGCCGCAGGCTGAAAAATATTGGGAACCGCTGGTCTAATGTGATGATTATGATGATGATAACAATTGCTATTTATATCAATTTGTAATAATAACAAGTAGTTTTCAAGGATTGATACCAGCAGGGAACGTGGAATGTATCGTCTAGTTTATGTCTCATGTCGCGCGGAATACTAATTCCGATATTAATACGCATCACCCAATGTAATTTAATCATTCGACGTGCATTGATGTGCCATAGCCCATATCCAAGGACGTTGCAGCAGAAATATAACTATATTGGTTCACGATTGTCTGTCTCTAGCATGCAATCGACATTAAACAATATGAGCAATCATAAACGTTCGTAATCGTTTGAAAAAAGAAAAACCCATCATGGACCAATGTAGAAAGGCCGTTGTTACAATAATATTATAATGTGACATTTTTGTTTTATTATAAGCTCACGAAAAATGATTAAACGAAAGGCGAAAAAAAGATTGTGTCGTCTCTGATATGGTACATCAATGGCCACGTGGGTAATCGGAGTATCTGCTATCTAGGCATTTAATGAAAACGACCGCCATTTTCACCGTAATATAATATGCAACCTCTTTACGGCTACTCAACAATTTGTTGAGTAGTTTTTAACGCCAGTTTTCCTCATTAATGCTAACTTCAATACATTAGACTTATTTGCAATGCGATGCATGTTTATCATGAAAGCAATTCAAAACTGAACTTTATTTAGTACTTAAGAAGATAGGTAGTAGGTACACACAACATATTTTGAGCTTAGAGACATGCTGCTTGCGGACAACTTTAATATATATTCTGTGCTTGCGGCTTGTTGGGCTGCCTGTAAGCTGCTAATTGTATAAATAAAAATTTCGTGGCAACGACAATAATTGACCCCTACTGCCATTTAATCGAATCGTTTTGATATTTAAACGGATTGGAGAAAAACCTGATGAATGGTGATGGCCAGATTTTCGTATCTTAAATGTCGAGCAGGCTGTCTCTCTCGCACACATGCTGTCCCGCTCTATTAGCTGACCAGCCTACTCTTTCATTGTTCCGCATAATAGGCCAGCTGCTGAAGAAAGCCTATTACGTCGTTCAAATGTGATTACTATTGTTTATTGTAATCCAAAACGGTACCTACTTAGCATTCCTCGTGCTGGTCCAATTACATTGCAATAACCGGCAAATAATGATTCCGAATTGATTGACAGAAGTACATTAAAGACAGGGCTTGAAGATGTGTTGCATGTCTTCAATAAGAATGCCCCAATGGGGCCATCTTTTTTCTGTATCTGTAGAACTCAAAATCGTGCGAGCAAAATGACACAAGAAAGTATATTGTATCAATTTACAAGTAAAAATCAAGTTTATTGCAGAATATGACTTCAAAGGGTAATCCTGTTTATTGGCGTTAGGTTTGCAGTGAATAGTCACTATAAAATATGTCAATTCAACCAATGACGCTTAGTGCTGTTTGAAACATTTGATGACTTATAACGAAACTTATGTTAGCTGCTAAGCCCACAGATTTCCATATTTTCAGGCACACGGTAAAACAATGTTCTGTAATATTTACGAAGCCGGTACATTCGTGCCGAAAACCCGATAGTTACTCAATTTGGAAATGGAAATCGGTTCGATAATGTGAAAGGTCGCGCTAAGTGAAAATCGATGCTGTCCAGCCGGCATTAAATATGCAGGGCCCTGCGATTGCACTGTCCGCTCCTACCCTTTCCAATCGAAATCTTTCAATTGAATTTAGAATTGCGGTATTTCCGAATCGAACTTCATTGAGACACCTTAATGTGCCTTAGTAGTCCAGTCCTATAAATTGACAGTATGGAATTCTATTCTTAACCAAGATGGACAAACAAAAGCCAAACCATACGTTTCCACTAATCAAAGCGTGCATTGCTTTAAAGTTGACAGGTTTGACGTTTATTAAGCTAAGACTGCATCAAAACTGTTTCGAAAATCAATTGGAATTCCGCGGGAAAACCGCCTACTTTTTTTCTCTAGCTAGCCTATGCTGTCCCACTGATGGGCAAAGGCCTCCCCCAAGGTCTTCCATTGTGCTCGCTACTGTTCCACCGCTGGCCAGCCTGGCTGGTATGCTTCCAGCTCATCTCGCCATCTTTTTCTAGGCCGGCCACTACTTGCGGGAAAACCATTCATTTCCTGCGAATAGTAGCACATCCCGTTGGGCGATTTTATTTATTTGCATAAATATGGTACAATAAGGTGTTACTATTCTAACAGTGTTTCACATATTTTGTAACAGTGTTTCACATATTATTTGAAAGGGATGACACAACGATGTTGCCGCTTTTTAATTTCTTCACTTTTTTGACAGACTATACTTAGTTCGTTAGATGAGCGCTATTAAACAAACTCTTTAGCTCTATAAGACGTACAGACGACATATTCTGTAATTTTTCCATGTCCTATCTACGCACAAAGGCACACGAGCTACATTAGGGCTAATTACCGTATCGCTCATTTGTCAGGCTAACGACCGAGCAGGGCTGCCGGTGACAGCGATCCATCCACGATTACTACCTGGGTGCTTAGACAACTTGCTTTCGATAACGTCGACGTTTGAAATGAAAGTGACGTAAGATTGTTCATGTAAATGTGCCTGCTAGTCCGTCTGCCCGTTGCCTGCCTATCTGTCTTTGTGTATATATTATTACCTCTAATAAATGACGCAGCCTAGGGTGTATTTCAATGATACGTATAAAGTTTCTACGTAGAAATTATGTCTTTGCTCGCAACTTTACTAGCGATTCTTAATCAATAAAGTAGCCCAACCGACCAACTGTTTTTCAACCTTTTTTGTAATGTGGTATCAAAAAAAAATTTTGCAACTCCTTCCTTCCCTCCCTTTGATTTTTCATCATGCATGTACTATCAGAGAAGTTAATTGCTAGGCAGATGAAGGACCTAAGTAGTTTGGCCGCGATACGTCAAACTCAGCCGATCACAATCAACATTGAATTGACAAGATCCGACCAAATGACGTTGGTCTGTCAACTGCCTGCCTAGGAATCAATTTCCTCGATTATACATGTCTATTCAGAATGTATTCTGTTACATTCTGAATAGACATTTCCTCTATTTCTTCGCTCCTATTAGTATTAGCGTAATAAAAAATAACCTATAGCCTTCCTCGATAAATGGGCTATCTAACACTAAAATATTTTTTCAAATCGGACCAGTAGTTCCTGAGATTAGCGCGTTCAAACAAACAAACTCTTCAGAATTTTAATATTAAGTATAGATTGAAATTCACTCCAAGGGGTCGCGATCCGCAGGTTGAAAAACACTGAAGTAGCCTTATTTTGCTTATTACCCAAGTCCCAACACCTGATATTTTCCGCGTCGCTGAACCCTGTGAGTTGGGCCGCTCTAATTGTGACATAATTAAGGGCATGACTCACTACTATTTGTGATTTCATTGCTCGTGCTCACGAAGACAATTAATTAGTATTAATAATTGATAATTAATATTAATTGTATACAAAGGTGCTCTGATAATACTAATTAGATGTTCCTGAAACTTTGTTGTGCTATTATTTTTCACGATAAAAAAAACTGTTCTATGTCTTGTGCATATTGGATGTATTTTCTTAATGAAATCTTTAGATCTGTCGGTCCAGCAGATTAGCTGTGAAGAGGGAGTAGAGACTAGAGACATAGAGCGTGGATTAGACAGAGCTAGTTAGGGCCAAAAGGCAAGACCTCTAGAATCTTGATGTGACTATTAGATACAATTTTCCCGTCTTAATATCCGTCAACATAATTTGTTGTCTTGGAATATGTAATGGTCCAATTGATAATAATCAAGAATTGAAAACATTTCACCGATGTTAAGTGATTCTTATGAGATGGAAATAATATTATTATAACGTAGTTAAGAAGTAGAGTTATTCAGAGAAACTTTACTTAGAAACTTAATTTTTACGTTATAACATATTATAAGAATTTTAAGTGTAAGCGGATTGTTTGCATCGATTGTATGACGATGATCAGGACGTCGATGATGATGATGATGATGATGAAATGAAAGTCCATCCCCATTCCCCACATAACCTCCACAGAGTATGCCAAAATAATCCATTATGTGTACGCGCCGGGAGTGGACCAATCAGTTTTTACATTAATTTGTCATTACTCATTGTTGTGACACAATGAAAGTATGTGTCAACTGTCAACTGCGTCATTTGTGTCAACTGTCAACCGGCCTCCACAGTCCACATTGCCTTAATTACTGCCAACTGTCAAACATACCAGTCACTGTGACTTGGGGAAATCTGGGACATATATTTTTAAAGTAATTTAATTGGTATTTGTTAGTTGGAGAAATATTATGGTATTTTTTAACGGGCTTTGGCCCACCACACTTTTCCACCGCTGTATCTCCTGTGTCGCCAGGATCGACAGCGATAATCAACCACGAAAACCCTTTGATATAATCTCAGGGAACCCGAGGGAGGGAGAAATATGGTATCGATAAGCTTTGTGTGTCTTATCCTTTCGACAGCCCCTTTTCCTACCTATCCAGCATTTCCTTTGTCCCTGATGTAGGAAAGCCACGATTTGACAGAAATGGACGGCTTCGACCTGATCAATACCATGGCTTCACAGGAAACCGGGATCCAAAGGACGCCTATGTTGTGTTTTGCCGAGCCAGGTAATAAAAAATCTAAAATATTATGGAATATTGAGGACACCTGCAGGGACGCAAATCGCAATTCTATAGAAGTTATGCGTGCTTTTTTGTGAGAGTCCGTGAATGGTGGTTATCGTATATCATCAAGAGATTTGTTTGCATTTACTCTAGTTCTTTTCATAAAAGAAATCTAAGACTACCTTATCTCGTTAAAATAGCGATCAACAATCCACTAGCAATAATCGCGCGAGTGATTGCTGGGTGTCATGAATGTCACAAACAATGGTGTCATGTAATAGTGATCGATTGCAATCGTATTGTTTTGGCTGATAAGTGATACGAAATTGCGATTTTGGAGCAATTATCGCGCAATAATTGCTATCGCATTGCTCTCGCAAGATACGTGATATGCGGGAATCATTCTTTTTAACAATCACTATTAACAGGCCTCTATTCTTCTACAGTAATTCACGACTTAACACTGTATTTGGTCACCTAATCGGCCAGTTCATCGCGCCATTTTTGGGTCGGCCTTTAAAACCAAATATGTTTAAATGTTATCAAAATTATACAAATTATTTAATCTACTTCCAAAAAAGGTAACGTTGTACGATGAGTTTCCGTACACAATTGATGTGTGAATGTGGATTGCAATACGATAAATTTAAAACATGTTGTTTAATGCTAATCGTATGCTAATGAATTCTATGACATTGAAACAAAACACATCGTCCGCTTTATGTTCCTATACAATATGGTTAATAATAATATTATAACGGATATAACCTTTCTTTTTTAAATGCTTCAAAATATGGTACTTACATCCTTAAAAATCTATTAGCTGCAAAAGCATGTCTGTCTGTCTGTCTGATACCTCTTCACGCCCAATACGATACTAATACACTATTTAGTAATCTGTGCTATGCTATTCTCCTTGGTTAAGAGCGTGGTTAAGAGCGTGGCTCTTGACTCGGTAGTCGTGGGTTTGATTCCCGTGTTGGAAAAATGTTATTTCCAAGGTCGGTTAGGACAATGCAGGCTGATCACCTGATTGTCTGACAAGTAAGATGATCCATGCGTTGGATGGGCATGTAAAAAGTCGGTCCTGCGCCTAATCTCTCGCCAGTCGTGTCGGTCTTCCGTCCCACTGGGTTATGAGTGTAAAAGGAATAGAGAGTGCTCTTATGTACTGCGCACACACTTGGGCACTATAGAATCACTCCTGCGTAACTGGCCTGGTTTCAATGAAACCGGCCACCGTCACTGAAATCGGCGTGGGAGTTATTATGCTATTCTCTTACCAAATGCGCTAAAACGAAAGTAATATTTTTAAATGATGATTTTTTTTCAATGCAAATTGAATGCAGAGGTCTGGGATTGTTGACGAATGCAAAAGCTGACTTCACCATTGTTACTCGTTATGCTTTAGGTACTCTGCATACGGCTAAAGTTTATACGACCGCGTAAAATCAGCCGTAAACTAGAAACACCTGGGCTATGCCTGGGTCTTAGTGTTTACGCTGTTTTAGTACCCTATATAATAATATTATGATTATGTTAATGCAATGTTATTATTAGCAAACAACAAACTTATTCACTTATCACCAAAATGTTAAACTCTGAGACTCACTGGTGGCCAAGCACGTGGTGCACCAAAATTTGCCTAGAAATTATTCTTCTCTATTCTCTATTGTATCTCTATTGTCTATCCAACTATTTATACCAATTAAAATTATTGGTCGTTTTAAAGCCTAATAAATGTAAACAAATACATCTTTTGACCAAAGGCAAAGACTGACTTCATTGGGTTGCCGTACTGAGCCCGGCTGAAACCCAAGTCTGGCCATCAAAATGATGCTGGGGGTTTCAACTCTTAATTGATATTTTTAGGAGTTTTTCTCAGGAAGATCTCAGAATCTCCAGGTACCTTTCAATTTCGAAAATAGCATTTATTATGTGTTTGTTTAAATTATTACTAGCCCCTAAAACTGTTTGATACTCTAAAGTCTTGTTTACTCAAATCATTGTGTTTCAAATACATTGTGTACTCAAATCATTTATTTTTGTTTCAGGTAATCATTTGGATGTCTTGGACTCTCGTACCCAGCACTATCATCCACACTTTTATAAAGGGCTTTGAGCTTCCCCATTAATTATCAAAAAATGTATCCTAAAATCACTGCAAAATATTGCCAAAAACACACAAGAAGCGTATAGGAAACTGTTAGTCAGTTGGTAAAGAGTGAGTCGGTGAGGACGAAGTGTCGATTAATCACTTTTCTTTTCCACTCCAGCCCGAGGGGAGCTCGGGAGTCGGGACAATAGGGTACCCACGGTGCGGAGTTGCGGAGAAAACGCTGCGACTTTTGACTGGTTCTTTAAAGGAAAATTTGCCTTTACTAACTGCTCTACTGGATTTATGTATAGGCAATATAGGCCATGGCCTATGGGCGGTAGTGTCCTATGGCGTCCTAGGGGGGGCGGCAGCGTCCTAGGATGGCGTCAGAGTTCGTACATAGGGGCGGCAAAATTAAAGTGGCATAAACTCGTAAACAATATAGATCGCAAATAAGTTCGTTTCACAAGTTAATTTTTTCCATGGGCTTGTAGTCTATAAGAATACTGACTTTATATTTGTACAAAGTACGAAACATTGTCAGGCCATGTAATTGGTCGAGAATTGAAATTTTTGAATTGAATTGAACCAATCCAGCCTAGACATCACGACTCATAAAAGAAAAAAGTTCCTGATATCAGTTTGTCGAAAAGTTTTTTGGAACAGGTATTTGTTGAGCAATCAGATCAGCAAACCACAGTTTTATTTGTTTTTAGGAGCTATTTAAGTTAGATCACTCAAGGTAAAACGGAAAAGTAAATTAAGTTTCAGCAGTTCATGTTACATTCGTTCTTAAGACAAACTCCTGGCCACTATGAATATTCCAACTATTCAGAAACCTCGCGAAAGTTATAAGCGACGCAAGCCTTTTAGAACTTCAAGTATTTGCCTCTGTGGAGTCTTGACTCGTGTGTTTCAAACAGTCGTCTGTTAATCGATGGTAATCTATCTCCCTCACACCAATTCCCATATCTATTTCCGTCCCGCTCTACAATACGGAATGGGGAAAGTCCCGGGTAAAAAAATTCTTTATTATCCAAAAAAGCGCTGCATTCCTAAAACCGGGAACGATTTCTCGGAGTTTTGCTTCAGAATTTCAATTGTTTTATGAATATATTTTGTCGTTTTACGTCAGTTTTCTTTCTCTATGGCGAATAGTAACTACTAACTACGTTTTAAATGAACGAAAAGTCTCTTACAACTGTAGTCAGAAATTAAAATATGATTATTTAAATGTAATTAAATGAAGGCTTTCAACATAATCTCCTTACTATTTCTATCATAATCTTTATTAAAGTTTTAAGCCACGTTTTAAGTAACCTTCAGTGCAGCAGTTGCATGTAAAAGTTTAAACTCTAAAGTATAGTTTACGCGTATCATTTACGTAAATAATGAGATAGTAAAGTTAAATGGACATTTGTGCGTGATTCTTCACACGATTAAACTTTACTCTACAATTACACGATAGTTAAGTGATAGTTAAAGGAATTTCAAACAAAATTGCAAGTTTTCGTTTCACGATAAATATTAATGTTGTAATTATAGTTGGGGATGATTTATTCGTCAATTTTGTTCAGTAGTTTCAGGCAATCAATATGTAAAAGTAGATATTTTTGTTAATATTTAGGGAAAAAAATATTAGTTTGTTATTATTTTTAGCAATGTTCCGCGAAATATATTGCTAAAAATAATAACAAACTAAATTTTAAGCTATGGATTTCCGCAAAGTAACGCCTGATTCCATTAACTCTTTTTAAACTCTTTTTAAAATTGTTAATGGAATCATAGTGCTGTTTTAAAAAGCAGATGGTTAACGTACATAATTTCGTTGGGATATGTGTATGTTGGTGGTGTTCTGGCTGAGCTTGACATAACCAGACCAAATTACGTAGAGCATTAATAATTTTCTCCTTTTTTTTTACTTATGACATCTCCACAAAATATCTTTAACGTTGTTCGTGGCGGCCGAAAAGGAAGATCTTCCGACCGAGCGAGATAGCATGCTCGGTCAGGCCGAAGCCCACTGACGTCATTTCAGACGTTGTATATATCTTGCCGTTCTCCGAAACTTCGATAGCGCGATGCAGGAATGTTAGGCGAATTGTGGGTACCGCCACATCACTCCCCCCCGAAGACCTGTGGTATTCTTCGATGCGCTTGTGTTGTCAGGTGTGGGCCGAAGCTACGCGTGCAATGACCAGGAGAGGGACCCCGTGCTCTGCTTGCTGACCGGTCGTTGTAGCCTATGGCTGCCCCGTTCAAGCCAGACGCGGGTTCGACCGGCGCGGACCTCCAACGCGGCTTATGGTCGAGGCGACCCGGTTATGCTTGATGTCTGCTGACGTGGTGCGGAGGGGTGGGGAGTGTTGATGATGATTAATGTCCAGAAGGATGCGTGTTCTTGTCGGTGGTCACCAATTTAACGTTGTTCGTGGCGGCCGAAAAGGAAGATCTTCCGACCGAGCGAGATAGCATGCTCGGTCAGGCCGAAGCCCACTGACGTCATTTCAGACGTTGTATATATCTTGCCGTTCTCCGAAACTTCGATAGCGCGATGCAGGAATGTTAGGCGAATTGTGGGTACCGCCACATATCTATTACGACTTTTGTAAGGTTTATTTAGTTCAGGTTCTGGTATGACCGAAAGAAAGGCTTTTGATTTAAAATTTAGGCGAAACTCTTAAAGTTATTTTCTGAATGTTGCAATCTTACATCTAAAAGTTTAGTCGAACTTTATTTTTTGGAAGGTCGCAGGTGACTCGTGTTTGCTTAACGTAACGTAAGATCTACAGCATCAGAAATGCCTAGATTTCTGATGCTGTCGATCTTACTGTACAAAAAGTACAACTTACAATAAAACATTCAATAACCCTTCAGCTGGGTTGGGCTATTTTTATCACAGCTATTACCGTCCAGCTATACCAGCTATATTCAACCTGCAGCCCGCGGGCCGCATGCGGATCGCCGGAACTTTCACATCGAAGTGAAAAATGTTCCCCTTAAAATCGCATTTTTTAAGAACGTTATTTTTTAACCCTAATTTTGGTTGCGGCCCGCAACACCTAGGCCAAAACTTATTTGTGGCCCGTATAAAAGAAGGTTGAGTACCACTGAGCTATACAGACGAGCAGATGGGAATCTTGGGGTTACTTGGTCTTTTTATGGCGCTAGAACAGAGGGCTTTAATAAGGGCTTAGCGATTAATTGGCGTATCCTTTAGGGAAGTGGAGAATATTTGGCGCGTTGGGTGCTTTTGAGATAGGATGGTATACTTTCTTATACGCCAATGCGCATATTTGGTTTTATTTCTATCGATAGCTGGTGTCAGTGTTTTAATAGTTTTTTGGTGCTCTATTATCTAGAATATTAGGATTTTTAGGTGTAAAAAAAATTAAGAAATTTTACTCTATGTTTCGGTGAAGCGTATAGCCCAGACGCAACTTTTTAAATGATTCAAGTAATTTTCACTTGCAGAAGCGTAGTGCAAGTATTTGCGCTTAATCTTTCATACATTTCACAAACAAAAAGATCAAAACAAGCTCATCCTTTTGGAAGCTGTATGCCACAGTATAATACTATAACACGGTCTAGTAAAATCATAGTAACAGCCGCAATTAGTAGTCCGTCAGCGCGTGTGTTATCGAAGGTTAGTCGACAAGGAACGTTGCACTCCATTGCGCGGTTAGTTTGACTGTCAATATCAGGAGTCAGCACGCCACACGCAATGTTCCGCATGGTCTGCCATCAGGAAATTAATGATTTATTGCTCACTTCTGCGTGCTTTTGCGTTAATGTGCCTTGAGAAATGTCATGAAAGCTGTAAATAGTGAGGGTTTTAATTAAACATGATAGCTGTTTGACAGGATGACATGAAATACCCTATGCTACATATTATGTCCGTCTGGTAGAAAAATATCGGAAAATTCATTAAATGCTGTGTTTCGCCGAGTGAATGAATTTACCGTAGGCCCAATTTTCCCTTCCCTACCCTCTCCTATTCCCTTTCCTACCCCTATTGCCCTATTCCCTCTTAAAAGGCCAGCAACGCACCTGCAGCTCTTCTGATGCTGCGAGTGTCCATGGGCGACGGAAGTTGCTTTCCATCAGGTGACCCGTTTGTCGTTGCTCGTTTGCCCCATTATTTCATAAAAAAAAATGCAATCGCGGTTCTTGAGGTACAGCCTGTTTGGTGACAAATAGACGAACGAACATCGAAGTAATAACATAAACACAACTTTGACTCATACCACAATAGACATAACGACCAGTAGTTCGACTGCAAAGAAACGGACAGGTTTCAATATCTGTCAAATTCGTCGGGTTTCACTAGGATTATGAACGGATTGTGCCTCGCGCTGGCTGATATAATTTATTTTTAAATATTTAAAATAAAGATTTCAAAATTGGATTCTGACAATTTTAATCGCATGTGCCAAAACACAAACAACAATACGACCAAAGAGGAACACGTCCAGCGAATATGTCATAGTTTTAAATTCGTATGTAACAAGATAACAACCCTAGCGACGATTTTCGTCATAATACGTCAAATTTAAAAATTTCAACATCAGTTCTAAGTCGGTATACTCTATCATTCTGTCTACTCTGCTCATACTGAAGTAAGTTGGGTTGTGGTTTATTTTGTTTTATTTAATTTATTATGGTGGACTTTCATTCATAATATTATAATTACACGTTTAATTAATTATAGTAACAATATTATTATGACTGACTCATTCTGACGCAATTTGAGTTTTGGTTCATTTTGCCACACAGATTTTAGAAGTAAGTTTGTCATGTAATGTACCATCGAAGGATTCACAGGCAAGTTAATTTTAAGACTTAATTATACCTATTTATACGTGGGAGAGCCATGCGTCGGCACTAATGGGCCGGCTAGACCGGAGAAATACCACGTTCTCACAGAAAACCGGCGTGAAACAGCGCTTGCGCTGTGTTTCGCCGAGTGAGTGAGTTTACCGGAGGCCCAATCACCTACCCTAATCCCTTCCCTACCATCCCCTATTCCCTTCCCTTCCCATCCCTACCCTCCCCTATTCCCTCTTAAAAGGCCGGCAACTCACCTGCAGCTCTTCTGATGCTGCGAGTGTCCATGGGCGACGGAAGTTGCTTTCAATCAGGTGACCCGTTTGCTCGTTTGCCCCCTTATTTTATTAAAAAAAACCTACCGCGTAAACTTGCGAGACAGTGGCTAGACGGTGCTCTCGGCCGACCAAATTGTCTGTTAGCACTGTCTCGCCAGTCTACTCGGTAGGTGTAATGATCAGCGGGGCTAAAATGGTCACATTTAGCAATTCCTCTCAATCAATTCAGCAAATGAATTGTCAAAACTGTCAAACTGACAAATGTCAAATCAGTACAAAAATACAAAAAAGAATTGCAAGCAGAGTTACATTTTGCGATTCTAGAAAAATGAATCATATTATGATTCATGTCATGATTCTTCAAAGCGACCATTTTAGCCCCGCTGTCGACTGGGCTTGAATTAACTCTACCAAATTACTTACGTACGTAAATATACTAAACTTATAATGATGGACTTTTCATTCATATAATATAACTAATTTCATTAATGATATCAGTATGATATCGGGTGTGTGACGTCATATATTATGTTACATAAATAATGTCAAATTTAGTATCAGAGTTAGACTGCAGAGGTTATCACTTGGCTAACATGTATCCATTTATACAATTATGTTATTGCACCAGAATATTCTTAAAGTAATAATAATAATAATAGCTCCCACACCGGTTTTCGGTGACGGTGGCCGGCTTCATTGAAACCAGGCCAGCTACGCAGGAGTAATTTTATAGTGCCCAAGTGTGTGCGCAGTACACAAAAGCACTCTCTATTCCTTTACTCTCATAACCCAGTGGGACGGAAGACCGACACGACTGGCGAGAGATCAGGCGCAGGACCGACTTTTTACATGCTCATCCGACACATGGATCATCTTACTTGTCAGACAATCAGGTGATCAGCCTGCATTGTCCTAACAAAACTTGGAAATAACATGTTGCGGGAATAGAACCCACGACCTCCGAGTCAAGAACCGCGTACTAAACCACGGAGGAGTTATTTTGTTATTCTTAGAGTACCGTTATTGGGTACTGTTTAGTGTGAAACCCCTACTATGATATTTTGCATTACAATATCTTGATCACAACAGCCATATTAAAATAATCTTTTCCACTATGTATAAAGCGTCTGATTGTATGATGACAGCGAAGGTCAGGATTATGAGGATATATAACGTCTCCCGTCTGATATAATGTGGCGGTCAGCAATTATTGCCAGGATGTCTACCCACTTACTTGTCGAGTATCAGTTTCATGGCTAATTTCATTTGGTGAGGATAAACTGCAGAAAGATTTTAAGATTTTCTTTGTAGCGTATGTATTTAACTCTCTGTTCTCTACCCTACTCTACACCAGATGGTATAGACTATAGGCTTTTTCTGATGATTTCATGTTTTCTTAAGTCTCCTTTAGCGTTCAAAATAGTGTACATGTTTATTGTTTATCATGTAAACCATTGATTCCCAAAGTGGTCCAAGTGGACCCCCAGGGGTCCACGGGAGCTATACGCTTACGTGGAAGAAAAATGGGGGTCCACGAGTCGTTAACGGGGGTCTATAAAAACTAGGTGACCCGACTTGACTTCTGTGATTTATAGGCAGACAATATCATATTAGCAGATTAGAGCGAGATTTACGGTTATACTTAACTAAACTCAAGCCAAATATTGATATAATTAGCTGTAAATTCACCAGAAATTATCTCTCCCATTAAAATTATAAGTTTTATGTCAGGGTACCATTGTAGAAACTTAAATTTTGAGTATATTGCGACTGTTTTTAAAATAATAATCATGGTTAGTTTTGATGTTAAATTGATTCTACTACGATATAACAACATAAGTAAAAGTGTGGTAATTTTTGTGTTAAATGGAGCCTAAAAAAGCAGAAAATATTTGCGTTTTAGACCGGCCTTGAACTAACAGAAGGGGGGGGGGGGGTATAGCTGCGGGGGGTTCACCGGATCTAGCAAAAAAAAGTATGGGAACCTCTGATGTAAACGATCTATCATTAGTTCACGAAACTCTTGAATTTAATTTTTTGCCTTTAATCCCCCAAAATTCAAGTCCCAAGTGATATGTAAAATCTACTCTCAATAACTTATCATCGCGATCATTTGCCTGATGTAATCGACCCTTCAGCCCTACAGGATCCTTCAGCCCGATGGAAGATAGATCCGAAGATAAACAAATTGAAAGGCTTACACTTAACCCAATTGGGAAGTAGTTCAACTCGATAAACTACTTTTTCTCGACCGATCTTTGGTTTACTTTATCTGAGATCGGATTAAGTGGTTTGTATTAAAAAAGTTTGCCAAATAAACTTTATCAATTAGTAGTGCTGGGGCCAATTCGAGAAATTATTTTATTTTAATCTTATCCATACTAATATTATAAATGCGAAAGTGTGTCTGTCTGTCTGTCTGTTACCTCTTCACGCTCCAACCGCTGAACCGATTTTGCTGAAATTTACGAATTTTAGCGCAACGGAGTGGCGGGCGTCATCTATTATACATAAAATTCTTGTGTCACAATGTTAGGCCGCGTACTGCTCCGAAACGGCTTTACTGATTTTAACCAAAATTTATATGCATATTCAGTGGGTCTGAGAATCGACTACTGGGTACTTATTATATTGATAAGTGCATTTGTTGAATAAATTATTACAACTCGAGACTGACGGCAACCATTGTTTGTGCGACGGGATAGCGATCGACGTTGCCATGGTGACATACTTATTTAGTCACTTCAATAAAATAATACTTTATATGGCAAAACGTTTTCCGGGAGAGCTAGTTGTTACATAAATATTTTGTGTAGATGAGTAGTAGATTTTTATATGGTTTTTAACGATTCCCGATTTCTCAGGTTTTTTATAGGAGCTTTTGATAATGCTTTTGATTGGCTACAAATTGGATGTCAAAACGTAAGTCACGAATCTCTTGCCATTTGCCAAAAAACCTCAGAAACCTCAACAATTGCGTTTAAATGCTGGGTAATTCTTGCGGAAGATCGCTAAAAACCAGAAAGTTTTCCAAATTCAAAACACTCTTGAACATGTCAGCTTTCAAACAAAAAAAATTGGATCCAAATCGGTTTACCCGTTTCCAAACGGGTGAACCGATTTTGATCCAATTTTTTGTGAACCGTTTTTGATTCAATTTTTTTGTGAGCCGTTTTTGATCCAATTTTTTTGTGAACCGATTTTGATCCAATTCCAAGGTACGATCAGACATACGCGCTAAACTTATAACACCACTTTTTAGTCAGGGGTTAAAAAGTCTATCAAATCCAGTTATATTTCCAGTCTAAATGATGAGAACGTACGATCGAGATAGCAGAATGCGTTGCCATTAATACCGCGGGCTTTGTCCCCGCCAATAGTAATGGCGGCATAAACTAGGCTTATGCGATACAGTTTAAGGTATAAACTTTAAATAAATTAGAGTGGTTGAGTTTGGGGGATACATTATATACAGAGTGTAACAAAAATAAGTGATAATACTTTAGGGTGTGTACGTGTTCCTTGTGGAGAGTTCTCTGTGAAAGTGTAGCGCTGAAAGATGATTTTTTTTTCACTTTTGTATGGGCAAGGGCCCGAGCGTCACGAGTTTCTCCATACAAAAGTGAAAAAAAATTTTGGTCTTTCAGCGCTGCTACTTTCACAGTGAACTCTCTACAAGGAACACGTACACACCCTAAAGTATTATCACTTATTTTTGTTACAACCTGTATAATTGGGTATGTCTTATTTATACATCATCAGAACTATTCGATTACATAATTTGAAATTTTGATACCAAGATAAGACAATGTCTAAACTGTAGGCTTAGCATGGTCACCATGGAAGCAGTTTCTTTCTACCAAAGAATAGACGAAGTGACAAAGGCAATCCGCCATTTTATCACTAAATCTCTCAGTATGTCGATCCTTTCCCGTTTCTAATGTTGTTATGTTAGGCGTGCTGGTGCAGTGATATTATTACTAGTCTTCAATCTCTGCCCTTAGTCGTCTTTAAATCTTTAGCAATTGGCAACATAGCAAATGACTAGGCTTACCTGATGTTGCCATTGTTTTTAGAAAGCTTCGTCTATCTTATAAAGAACTACGTCTTCCCTTTGCCTTTCGACCAGGTCATTCGTGGCCAAGTCATAATTAGCTCCTGATTCAGGGCATTCAAGAGCCTGTCAGCGATTTCCAGTCCTTAACTAGTAGGCTTGTCAGCGAATCCCAGCTTCGAACACGCCCAAAAAGCTAATAAAATATAACTCAATCAGGAGAGGCCATCAATTACCAAATCGATTTATTGCTCGTTCACCGTTCACTCGGTACTCGTTCAGACAGACGCAATTAAAAGACGAATGATAATCGGATGATCGACGAATTATCGATATTGAATAGCGCGAATTGGACTTCCCGCGCTAATTCCGGTCTTTTGTTCAAATCGATAAGGCGGGATTCAATTATTCACTCGATTATTGAAAATGAAAGATTTGTGTAGCTAAAATCTCTTCAATTTTTTGCTTTTAGAGGTATAATGTGATCAATGATATATATTTTATCAACTATTTTCGAGTACAAAGATATATATTATCCTTCATATACCGGTTTCGGTGACGGTGACTAGTTTCATTATCAACCTGGCCAGCTACACAGGAGTCACTTTTAAAGTGCTTAAGTGTGTGCGCAGTACACATAAACACTCTCTTCCTTTACTTTCATAACCCAGCGGAACGGATGACCAACACGACTGGCGAGAGATCAGAGACGCAGGAATTTTTACATGCCCATCCGACGCATGGACCATATCTTGTCAGATAATCAGCTGATCCGCCTGCATTGTCCTAAAATAAATCGGTTTAATTCTTTGGATGCTACGAAGCCACTGACAGTCATCAACTTCTCTTTTGTCGGGGCCCGGGGGTTAAAACATTTTCCCCGCTTCCCTGGTCTTGTTCGTTGCTTACGACACAGCTTTCTCACGCGCATGTTTTGGGCCGATTTCCTGTTCCGTTCCGGTCCGCGAGTGCATCACCAGCGCGCTTCACTGCCGGCTTTCATCGGATTTAAGGTATAATCTGATCAGTTTTTGCCGTGAGCAGTAGGGCTTGGCCGGCAGAATTACAACAGCTATGCTACAAACGTTTAGGAGCAGAAATTGCATATTTTATCTGTTGCTACTGTATGCACAGACGTAAAAAAAGTACGGACGTAACCTTCTCTAATCACGAGTGAAGCCTAGTTATGGCCGCCCGTGTAGGACGTGTGCGTGATATGAGGGTTGCCATGTAAATCATAAATTTCCCTACTTTTAAATTTTGTAAACTCAGACAAGTTAAATGTATTTTTTATACTTAAACATATTTTTATGTTTTTTCGCTTCAGAAATGTAAGCGGTTGTTAAAGATGTCATAATGAAAATTTTATGACACTATAGATAGAAAAAAACACATATTACGTACAGAGAAGTACCTATATTATTTACATAACATTATTAGTGATAATGATTATGTACAAACATTTACAATAATAAAATTATTACTAGCTATTTGACCGAGCTTTGCTCGGTATTCGATAAAACACGAATAAAATGACATTTTCTAAAAATAATTCCTAGCTAGACAGATTTATCGCCCCCGAAACCTATATATGAAACCTGTATACGAAAAGATATAAGATACTTAAGTCCCGTAACCCGTTTCATCAAACAATCAAGTAATGTTAAATAAATAATGGCTTGTTAAATCAGTTAACGGCCTGTTAGAGCTATCGAGAGTTCTACCATGCGCTAACGTCAAATCAAATCACCTAACATGGTGTTAAATTTATTCCTGGTCTAGAGGTCCATTCAATATTTTCATTCCTACTAGGTCTCAATGACGCTCGGGTGACTACACCAATAGCACCATCCCTCCCCTACTACTGAAGGAAATCTAAGACAACAATTTTATCTATGGACGCTTCACACCACGTCAGTCTGACCCCGTGCTAAGTACCTGAAGGACTTGTGTTACGGGTACCAGACAACGGAAATATATTTAATACTGTTATACTATATATATATTTAAGATTTTTATTATATGATACACATATTTAATACACACCCATGACCCAGGAACTTTGAAAACTTTTTGTTCCGTCGGCAGGATTCGAACCCGCGACCCCCGGCTTGAGCCACCGACAGCCCACCCACTGAGCCACAGAGGTCGTCAAACAACAGTTATATCCACTTTTGTAAATTAAGAAATTAATAGGGGTGTAGACTATTTTTAGGAAATATATTTATTTTACAGATCAAGGAAGTTGATTCCTATGCAATTGACAGACCAACGTTATTTGGTCGAATATGTCAATTCAATGTTAATTGTGATCTGTCAGCTGGGTTTGACGTAACGCGACTAAACTACTTGGGTCCCCGATTTGCATAGGAATCAACTTCTCTGATAGTACATAAGTATTTTGTTACACCTAAAAATATGTATAAAAAATAAATACACTCTTATTTCAATAAAAAAAATCACTTATTAAAATATATATAAAAATATTATAAAGTTATTAAGTAAAATATGTCCATTTTCGGTAATTCTATAATACAAACTCTCAAAAAAACAATAATTTGTATTAGATTTCGTTTACTGTCTACACCCCTATTATTGTATTCCTGCCTAATTACTGGTCAATAGTATGCTAAATACTTACATGACACTAATAAAAGACAATAAAATTAATTATTTGATTATTTAAAAATAATTTAAAAATTTTCCCGGTTTGGGGAAAATTTCCCCACTTTGTTATGGACATTACTGACCTGTTGAAATTGAATTAATATTTACATTATTTTATCAAAATACTTTAAAAATATGTTATCTTACCTATGAAATATTATTCCTTGATGTTTTTTGTGTAAGGTTGTATTGTTCTTGCACCATTTTACAACACAAGATGGCATATTTATTTTTATTTATGAATGACAAAGATGTGTCACCGCGATGCAGTCTAATTGCGTAATGGCGGTACGATCGGCTTATTACATTGCTAGTGTTTGTGCAAGATGTGTACATATGATCGCCTGGGCTTATTAAGGGTGCTTCACTCATTTCTTAATGGCGATCCGTCCGTATTTTTTTTACGTCCGTGACTGTATGTATACGAAATTTTTGACAGCAGATTTTCGGAACGTGCACGTCAGTAGGATTACTACTTTGGGGAAGTGCTGCAGATATTCAAACAATATTTTTATTGCAGAAACGGGCTGTTCGCGCCATATATAGACTAGGATCAAGGTGCTCCCTAAAGGAAAAGTTTAAAGACATAAATATCTTGACAGTTCCATCACAATACATTTTTGACAACATTATATTTATTAGAAAGAACATTCAATTTTATAGTAAAAAATCCGATACGCACTCTTTTAATACACGGAACAAAAACAAACTAGCAGTTAATTACTCACGTCTTCAAAAGGTTCAAAATTCATTTGTGGGACTCGGTATACATTTCTACAATAGATTACCTGATGACATTTTAGACTTGCCTTTTAATAAATTTAAAGAATGTATCAAAAATAAATTAATTCGAAAGAGTTACTACAAAATAAACGACTTTCTTGATGACATCCATCCATGGGAATAGTATTTTCATAACAATTTTATGCTTTTCTTTATGTAATAAAAATAATTAGTCAAGGTGAAAATTAATGCATTGACATAATATTATATTCCATAAATTGACATAATCATAATCATTTAACATATTTTATACTTTATATTTGACACATATTATTTGATGTACATATTATTTATTTTGACATTTTATTATTATTGCCTCCAAATATTATTTAATTATATAATAAAATAATAAAACATTAATTATTTAATAAAATAATTAATATTTTACGACCTAAATATGAGTTCAATTTAAATAATATAAAAATTATGTATTAAAATATGAAAATTGGATAACATGAAATTTTGTACTTAATAACTATAGGAAGTTAAATCTTAATAATGCTGTTAATGTGTAAACTATTTATTTGACGTTCATAAGTGTTACTGTGTGACCTACATGAATAAATTATTTTGATTGATTGATTGATTGATAGTAGTGACATATTTCAAAAGAAGTTTTAGGGGCATGTGTCAAAAAATAAACAACAAGAGTTTGTTTATTTTGTAAAGATTATAGCAAATAAAATATATTTAGAACAATAATTAATGGTATTTGGATTAGATTTAGTTAAGAACTAATTGTCGAAAAATGAATATATCCATAAAAACTGGTTTGACAGTGTAAAACACTCAATAAGTTTCAAGGCCCTATCTATGCTAAAAGGCAATAAATTAAATAAAAGCACCCTTCTGGGAACGCACTTATACCTGCTCTAGGGTAGTGGTGGTGTAATCGATTGGTGTAATCGATTCCTTTGTAAGTTCACGGATCTGCGTCATTTGGTCGGATTATGTCAATTCAATGTTAGCCGTGATCTTTCCGCTGGGTTTGACATAACTCGACCAAACTACGTAGACCGTCCGTCATCTGCCTATGAATCAACTTCTCCGACAGTACATTTTGTATCAATCCCTCTCAATCAATTTCAGCTTGTCCCTGTCTGCTCCTGCTGTTACCGCATTCAACAACGGGTTACTAGGACAAAGAACTACTAGTCTTAATATGATTTCACCATTGTTTTGAGCTGAAAGCAACAACCCTCGGTCAATAACAATAGTGCCTATCACCGGGGTCCATATTTCTGCTCCGCCTGCAGGCATAAAACTGGAATAAAACCTAGTAATGTTACCAGGATATTGCACTTTCCAAGCAATTTCAACCTCTCCTCCATTAGCATAGAGTCTACGTTAGCACATCGGAAAGTGGAATCAGGAGTTTATTATTCACAGAAAAAAAAAGCTTTATATAGGTCAGGTAAGGTTCATATTTCATTGATGCGGTCATGTTTTCGGTAATATTTTGTACGCTTTAAATAGTTTTTTGTTAGCCTTATAAAGAAGTTTTTGGGTGTTCCAGTACTCTACATGTTTCCATATTATTTTGCGCAAAATAAAATATTGCTTTTACATTATAATAAGTATTTAACCCGAATTACTTTTATTAGCTTGCATTAAGCTTCATTATTATTGATGAAAATATTAGCTAGTCTTTCATAAAGTTTATACTCGTTTAAAGCCTGATTCTCCAATATGCTGGGTTCATGATGATGAAAAATGATCATAAATGACTTTAATCAGTTTAGGACTCATACAGATTATAGATACAAATAACTAAATAGTAAATACATATTTTGTTTGCACTCTAATAAGATCCGCAACTTAAGGGGCCGGGTGCCATCGAAATTCTCATACATACCTAGGTACGTAATACCAAAATCATTTTCTCATACCAAAATATTTACCATGTTTAAGTTATTTTTTAGCTTAAAATAGTAATTAGTTAATTACCTTAGTTCCTGCGCAAAAATTTACTACAAAATATTTAAGCACTAAAATATGCTAAAACACTAAAAATATATAAATAAAGAGTAAATTTACTACAAAATATTTAAACATTAAAAAATATTTTTGGAGAGCTGAGACTTATAAAAAAAGACAATTATTGTGAATAAACGGTAAAAAATAGCACCTTAATCAGCGGAATACGTCATTCATTTCCTCAAAATCATTCATTTCCATACAAATATCCTGAATTTTCTTATACATACGAATTATCTACTGTCTTCAATAAACTCCACATAAGTAACGTGCTCAGGCGAAATATGTGATTGTTTTCCCCAGAAATTTCCGTGACTCCAGAGCTTTAGCACACCCTAATAATCTTAAAGACGGACTGAACCCTTAAGCCGGCTGTAAATTAACGATCTTAGGGCTCCACAGACCCTTACCCTTGTCATTTCAGAGATCCTACTCTGATGCTTTTTCGATACCCATAATATTCTGCCGCCGTCTGACAAGACGTAATGGTCATTTGAATGAAACAGGATTTTTAGCAAATAAACTTTTTCAGTACTGTATTTATCCCTATAAGCAATACAGTTAACAGCAGGGGTCAGAGGCTTCAGTATTGTTCAACTTTGTGGCTTCAATAAATCAAGACTCAAAATATTTTCATACTTTCTAATCATCATCATCATCATCATATATTAATACGCGAGTGAAAAACTTTAAATCCCTTTTGACGAAAAATGCGGAAACGTAGGTGATTGAAATTTTGCACAGTTATAGGCTATATTATATGATCAAGGAGTGCATCGAGCTAATATTATTTTACATATCATACATTTTTTAACAAATAAAACATTACCCACACTACAATGTACCCACTACCATCTTTTTGAATGACAAGCCTATGTATACATACGAATTATATTCTTTTGTTTATGGTTGAAGTCTGTTGTCAAATTAAAAATGGATTGTTTTTTTTTTATTAAATCTGAAATAGTCAATATTTTAAACGGGGTGCCAAAAGAAGAATTAAAAGGTCGAATTTCGACCATTGAGCGATCTCTATAGTTTGTGCGTTCTAAGATGATATGGGTGACAGTTTTCATATTCCTTGCTACAAGTTTTTTTTTACAAGAAAACAAAAAAAAATCAAAATGTAATAAATTATATTCCATCTACAAAAACAAATGTTTCCTATTGTAAATGAATAAAAATAAAAAGATGCTAAATGCTAACTTATTAATAAAAATTATAAATATTAACTGTGAAATAGGAGTATAAAATTATTGATTACGAAAACACTTGAAAAATGTCATATGCATGAAACGAAACTTATGTCAATAGAGATTGACTCTGTTGAATCGAAATCAAATCGATAAAAAAGGGCGGCCATCTTAAATCGCCGGCACTACTGAAATGTCAGTACGAAATCGATAATTTCGATTGCAATTCCTTTACGAAGTGATTCGATATTTTTAACTAACGATTAATTTTTGTTCTCTACTATTGTCAATTATAATGTGTCACGCATCATAAAACGCACAAACTATAGGTATAATAATATTAATATGTCATCGGCTCTGTGGACTTCGTGAACATTTGACAGACAGACAAAAAGAGAGGAAGTCAGTTACTTTTATAATACTTATATTGTTAGAATTTACATACTTACGCTAAAACAATAACGTTTCTTTTTTTAAACATTTTCCTGTAAAATTATTTCACGTATTCTAGGAAATTAATAGATGTAACGTTTTATCGGCATGTTATTTTTTTTATTTGTGAAACATTATACAATACTTATTTTAAGCAGAGAATTTAAAGAATAACATGATTAAGTAAAATATTTTAATATTAACTTTTCTAATAATACCTCATTTAGACTAAAAAAAGAAAGAAAGAAAAATGTCGCCTCCGTGACTTGAGTTTAAATTGGTGGCGACGGTAAAAAGTCGCTAAAAGTGTCCCACGGGAATAATTTTAGAAAATACTCAACTTTATTACTGCATAGACTATTTTTTTCACGGCTTTAAAATATATTGTCAATAATCATCATCACCACTTAATACTTATGTTTCCACTACTAGGTTTCGATTCATAGATGTATAGATCTACTAGAATCTGATGGCAAAAAGTGTGAATAAATTGAAAAGAAAAAGAAAATAAATTGACTCTAGCAATACTGGGGTAATTGGAAGAAACATACAAATTTAAAAATGTATCCAATAGCTAAGGATATTCTTTGAAAATCTGCCATTAAAATTTGCCATCAGATTCTGGTAGACCTATAATAGCCACATTTCCGAAGTATAACAACTACATTTTATTGAAGACTAGAAGTCGCCCGCAACTTCGTTGCGCCAAAATTCGTTTATCGGGCGGGATCCGTACATTTTTCTAGGATAAAAAGTATCCCATGTCCTTATCTGGTACTTTCCTTTCGTACAGCGGTTTGGCGGAAACAGACAGACAGACACACTTTCGCATTATTACTATTATTGGTGGGTTGCACCAGAGTCGTGGTTATAGTTACTTAACTTTAACCTTAACTTTGACCACAGAATTTGACAGATGTCTGTTGCTGGACCGACAAGGCTTTAAATGAACGTGGGCGTGGGCGAGCCTTGCTGGGCGCTGCTGCTAAAGGAGAACTGTCAAAAATGGCGTTTTTGTATGATGGAAGCGTTAGTTCCTTTTTCGCCACGTTCATTTAAAGCCTTGTCGAGCTCTCTGTTTATGGTTAAATAAGGCGTCCATTATTGACTTCAACCAAAGTTTTGACATTTTGCATTGTAGTTATATTTATATTTATAGTAAGTTGGTGCAACCCACCCTAAGTATGGATGGATTACCAAAAACATTTGTCGGTAATTCTGTTATCTTTTTAATATAATAGTTGTATTTATTATACAGTTATTTACAATGTAAATTTATCTTCAGTGTTAATCTTTATTTATCTTTTGGAGCTTTCAATCACACGTCCATTGTGTATTGGACCGTGGATGTGAATTAAGATAAACAGGAAGCGTTATCGATATGCGGGTATTGATTGTTTCTGTAAAGGTACAAGTTAGAAGCCGGCTACATGAAGCGGCAGCAGACGACGCGGCGACGTGTCGTCGCGACATTGCTGCTTCTATGTATTTTTATGAAAAGTATCGCTAGCTTCGTGTCGCTAGCAGCTGCGGAGGGGTTTTCATAGAAATACATAGAAACCAGCAGTGTCGCGCCGACACGTCGTCTGCTGTTGTCGCGTGTCGCTCGATTCCAACTTGTACGGCTTGTACCTTTAGGCTTGGTTTATAATAATTTGTATGCGTCCGCCCGAACGCGCGGTTTGGCGGCTACACCGCGAGATATTGTATGTAAATGACAGCGCGAGCCCCCCGCTATTTAAATAAATCGTTACATATTCTACTCGTTCGCGCGGGCGCATATAAGTGCGAGTGCAAGTGATTAGTGCAGGTTATTAGTGATTAGAAGAAAATAAGGAACTTGCACATCAGTCGCTGCCCACACTTGATTTCTCCTGATTACTAATCACCTGCACTAGTCACTAATCAAACTGAATACTAACAGGCCTTTACTTTTCAACGAGATAATGTAAACTATCAGTAGTTTGAGATGAGAACAGCAATGGCAACTAACTCGAAGCTACATGAATTGTCTTTAAAGTGCTTTAAATGAATAAAAATAATAAAGCTTCAACATTGAATAAAATCACTAAAACGCGTATAAAAGTTATAAAAATGTCCACGACATGGTTATGGGCTTATTGTGGTTATGGGCAACGGAGATCGAGGCAAAAAGTCTACACTCAAGTCTGTTTCTATTTTTGGGATTTGATGAAAACTTATAAATCTTTTGTCATATTTTTTTAGCGTTGCTAATTAACAACTTCATTTTGTTCCAGGTAATAACACATTTATAGGAGATTGTGATCGAGGTACACAAGTTTTTAATACCGATACCGGTTCTTAATGGAAATTCATTCATAACATCATGAATGAAGTCGTTTGTAGAAAGGTAACGGTATTCTGATCAATAGGTCTACTTAGACGTTCGAGAAATGTTCTCTAATAAATATTAAACTAGTTTTTTGGGTATCAAAGCGTGACCTTCGCATATTCGCAGTAACCTCCATGATAACCTTTTGATATCTTGGTGTCAGTACCTACTTTGTAGATTTTTTATATTAAATGCGTATTTTGTATCACGCTTTTATATTATGCTCGGGTTTTTTTTTTTTTATGAAATAAGGGGGCAAACGAGCAAACGGGTCACCTGATGGAAAGCAACTTCCGTCGCCCATGGACACTCGCAGCATCAGAAGAGCTGCAAGTGCGTTGCCGGCCTTTTAAGAGGGAATAGGGTAATAGAGGAGGATAGGGAAGGGAAGGGAAGGGAATAGTTGAGGGTAGGGAAGGGAATAGGGTAGGGGTTAGGGGATTGGGCCTCCGGTAAACTCACTCACTCGGCGAAACACAGCGCAAGCGCTGTTTCACGCCAGTTTTCTGTGAGAACGTGGTATTTATCCGGTCGAGCCGGCCCATTCGTGCCGAAGCATGGCTCTCCCACGTATTAAATGGTAGTATGTAATATGTATGTAATGGAATCGTTGAGCACGATTTTTACCTATCTAAAGGCCTGTTTCACCACTTTCTGATAAAGTGTCGAATAGGCAATTCACAGTTTTTTTGACAGATTCTCCATACTTCATCTGCCAATTTAAGTGGCGGATAGCCTATTCGTCACTTATCATGAAGTGGTGAAACAGGCCCTTAGTCTTATTAATTCGAAATTTGAGCCAATGGTAATGCAATAATTTGTTAATTTTTGTTTGTTCGTTGTTTGTTTGTGTTGTGTTGTGTGTAATGTTTTTTTTAGTTTTTTTCTTCTCTGTTCTGCTTCCGGCGTGCACATGCCACGGATAAAGAGTCAGTCAGTTTATTAAGCAATTAATAGTTATTTATCTTTTGATGCTACATGTCCTGTCGTGACTAATATAATTTAGAGATCAAAACTATAAACAATTTTTTTTTTTAATGAAATAAGGGGACAAACGAGCAAACGGGTCACCTGATGGAAAGCAACTTCCGTCGCCTATGGGCACTCGCAGCATCAGAAGAGCTGCAGGTGCGTTGCTGGCCTTTTAAGAGGGAATAGGGTAATAGGGGAGGGTACGGATGGGAATCTTTATTTAAAAACTTTTTGCATTATCTATATACAACTTATAGTTGTATATAGATATCAATATAACAGATTTTACACTATGTACCCTTACATTTTATATTTGAAGCAGGTTATAACTATAACCTGCAAATATTATATTTTTGTTCATATTTTCAACCAAAAATTAATGAAAACGGGTAAAACGTGCCTTTAGTATGCTCGGCAAGCCTGAAAATAAAAGCTAGTTAAAAGTTTAAACACGGGGGTTTGATAGAATCGACAGGCATTTTCAATTTGCCGCCGCCACTTCTATTTCCCTGTGAGATTGATTCCTGCAGACGCCGAATGGGCGGGGAAATTGACATATATTTTTATGATAAGACTGGTAAGTGCTCATAAAGATTTACTACCGCTCGCAGCTGCATTTGCAGTGCTGCTGAGCTGAATGTAATCAGCAAGCTTAGCAGATCCACCTTATATTTTCTATCTACGTTAAAATGACGTATGAAAAAAGAAAATTTGCGTTTTCCCCCCCAAATCTGACATAATGTTTCTATTATCGAATTCCGACTGTGATGTGTTGGATGAAAATCATCGCCTTGGAATACGTTGGTCGATGAAGTCTGCACTCGTTGTGGTATTTTCTACTGTATTCAAATATTATGTATTCGCGTATGGGTTTTAACTGGTTGAACATGACATGACATACAATATTTTTAAACGCGGCAATCACACTCAGGGCCTCCGAGTCAAAGGAACAGCAGCCAGCAGCGAAAATTTTGTTTTGGTCAACATATTCATCATCATCATATCAGCCTATAGTCGTCCACTGCTGGATATAGGCCTCTGTCAATGAACGCCAAGATGCCCGATCTCCTGCTACTCGCATCCAACATGGGCCTGCAACTAAGCGGAGATCGTCGTCCCACCTAGTTGGAGGTCAACATATTATTGTAACAATATTATGTTTGTGGTAAATGTTGATGCAGATGATTTTAGGTGTATAATATAATCCCATTAGGTATCTATGAACTATGGTACACGTCCTCAACTATAATCCCGGAGAACGTGACCAGACTTACAATACAATCGATTTATTACTGTTGTTACTGCTGATCTGATTGATAACGTCAGCATGCCCTTTGTGCCCTTTGTGTATAGCGAATTCAACGACGAGCATAAAATATGACTTTCGTATATGATTAAGAGCTCCCGCATATAACAAACAAGGCGAATTATGTAGGTACAGTTTTTATGCTATTTGGCTATGGAACCCACGAAACTTGCTTAGATTTGGTAGAAACGCAGACCAGAATTATCGACCAAAGTTAAGGTACTGTAGTGCCTGCAAAATGATTTTTTAAACATCTGTTATATGTTCCCTAGCATATAGATACGGTGCTCAAATAGTTTCAGCGGCTCAAAACAGACATACTTTCGTATTTATTATATTAGAATTATAATAATTTATGTACACGAGAAGTCTAATTCTAGACAAAATATCCTATTGTAGGTAAATTTTAATATTATGTTATTTTGTCTCGGACTTTCTCTCGAGATTTCTTAACTGTCTGCTGTATTTGCATCTTTGATTGTATTTCCTTTATTTTCGTCAGTCTTGCTGTCGAGACGAGGATTTGTCTGGTACCATGGTATTAGGGGAGGGGTTTGACGCAGCTGCGTCATTATTCCCCTATATGGGGGAGGAAATTCGTCTGAACTGTGAGTTGTAGTGTTTATGTTGTAGGTTTGGATATTAAAACATGTAACAATAGTTCTCATAATATATTTTTATTGTCTACTTTTGACATTTCATAGTTTACTCATTTGGATTATCATGACTTTACTAAGTTAGGGTCCTCTAGTTTTTTGGGTAATCATAGTAAACTATAATAATTATATGAAAGGCTAAATTCGAAGTGCTGTACCTAGCATCGAAAAATCACTTCAGTGATAGTCGAGGCGTGGGTTAGACATAAAACAACCAAATTACGTCGGTTCGCCATCTACCTACGAATCAACTTCTCAGTTCTCTGATAGCACTAGCGTGATAATGTCCCCGTCCTTTCGTGGGAATGTCAGAGCTGTACTATTAATTTGCCGATGTGTTCATCCGTTAAAGCATTAGGTAATCAAATTCCCCCTGTACCCTCATCATGTCGATGGTCGCGGCTCACGCGAACTGATCGATACCCTCTTTAGGTGCGGTCGGGTAAGATGTCTTAGTTCAGAAAAACATTTAATTTCTATGCAGGTTTGAAGAATTTACATTCTATTAGTATCGCATATTAATTGTTGAGTCGTTTATTTTAGCTCGAAAAGCTTATTTCTTTCGAAACAAAAACTTCTTAGTCCATTCCTGCAACTCAAGATATCTCCATACCAAATTGCATTGCGTCCAATGATATTTTTTATCAGTTTATTATAGGTTTACAACTAATTTAATTGACTCTACAAAAGAACCACAAATATTTTCCTTCTACAAAAGTAGAAATTTCATTTAGTATGGGTCCCTCTTTCATAGAGAATGAGGTCTTAAAAAATAAACACGTTTTGTTATTCAAGTTCATGTCTCAAACTGCTCCTACGAGGCACCTTTCATACTGTATTCTTGATACAACAGAATCTGCGCTGTTACCTGAATTGTCCGCCACAATATAAAAGTATACAGTAGTTTATCTTCATACTAGAACGCCGGCATCAGGTGCACAAATAAGAATGATTAATTGAGATAACTTGTCGTTCTGTTGCACGAAATTTTTTCAAGACCAAGTTCTTGCACTATTTTCCACTAAATTTACGTGGGAGAGCCATGCTTCGGCACGAATTGGGCCGGCTCGACCGGAGAAATACCACGTTCTCACAGAAAACCGGCGTGAAACAGCGCTTGCGCTGTGTTTCGCCGAGTGAGTTTACCGGAGGCCCAATCCCCTACCCTATTCCCTTCCCTGCCCTCCCCTATTCCCTTCCCTACCTTCCCCTATTCCCTTCCCTTCCCTACCCTCCCCTATTACCCTATTCCCTCTTAAAAGGCCGGCAACGCACTTGCAGCTCTTCAGATGCTGCGAGTGTCCATGGGCGACGGAAGTTGCTTTCCATCAGGTGACCCGTTTGCTCGTTTGCCCCCTGATTTCATAAAAAAAAATCACTAAATAATATCGTCATCAGTCCTGTAAATACTAAAAAAATTCATGTTAATAAATATAAATATAATAGAAATAGCGCTAGTAGATTGTGTTGTGTTATTAGTTGATTTATAAGTGTTAAACTTGAATTTCCATCAAAAATATGTTCTTTGTTACTTCAGTACAATTAATAACATAATAATATCCTAAGATCCGACCGTAAAATTCTGCAGGAATCGTTTTTTTCGATCAAATATATTTTAAAATAATCTTTAGAACGTATAGAATGGATTAATGTTGGGTTGCCTTGTTAAAAATAGCCGCAAGTACCTCTAATTGAGCAAAATTAAAGCCCGTAATACAAACTTGCGTGTATTCAATAGAAAAGTAAGAGAATTAAGAAGGAATGACATTGAGGAATGACAGGACAATACACATAAAAATAAAAACGCCTGTTGAATAAAAATAGCAATCTTGCGAGTTCTCGAAGTCCTCCAGTGCCAGGCATAATAATTGTAGGCCTGAACATTTGTGATATACAAAAGTTTGCGGCTATCGTGCAACTGGCAACCATGGATATTCATGTACAAGATGCATAAAACTTTAATTTGGTATCAAAATTATTTAAAAAATCGATGCTTCAATTTTGATGAAGAACTATGTCTGTTTACGGGCTGGCAACCCTAGGTTGCGGCCGAATTAGAGCTGGCAACCATTTATACCTTATTTTCTCACGTCATTTTCTTTCAAATGATGTAAAATTTACTTAAAAAAAATATAAATGCCAATTATGCATTTATCTCATGAACATTCAACTTAATTAGAGGTACTTGCGGCTACTTTTGACAAGGCAACCCAACATTAATCCATTCTATACGTTCTAAAGATTATTTTAAAATATATTTGATCGAAAAAAACGATTCCTGCAGAATTTTACGGTCGGATCCAATACTATAATATTATATTATATTAAATAAGAATATGGCAGCGTTACGTTACTGTATGAAATACTATATTTGGATTGTGTGTCCGTCCTTTTGGGAATCTCCTTGAATAGCAACCTTATCAAAGACATAAAAATATTATATGAGCTCTAAAGGTTTGATATTCATATAGAGGAGAGCACAGTACACAGTTTCTAGGATATGAAACTTAGTTAGCAAAGTCTTGTTAAATGGACGCTTACTGTTAAAAGCTGTTAAACATAATTAACAGAAATAGGTTATGCTGCGCAAAAGTGAAAACTTAGTCGTGTTGCATTACCGTACAGTAAGAATAATTGGATCTGATTATTTTCTGTAGAACGACATGAATTTTCTTTGATGATTTCGATTCCTTTTTATTTGATTTAAAAAGTAAATAATAGTGTAAATCGAAATCTAGAGGTGTCTAGAGCAGCTTTCAGCTGCATAAATTGCTTTATTGCGCTAGAGAAGGCTGTAGAGCAGGATAGAGCAAGTTAAAGCAGCTTAGAGCAGAGTAGAGCAGAGTATCATAGATATATCATTCTAGAGCGAAGTTTCGCTGTGATCTATCCTGCTCAAGCCTGCTCTAACTTGCCCCACGACTAGGTAGAACGGCTCAAGTCTCTTGGCTGTTCTGCCCTTCTCTACTAGTGTTGCTGCTCTAGGTGTAGCGCAGCTTCTAAACACGATGTATGGCAACGTAATACCTTGACTTTGATGTTCCCACGTGGCTTCTGCAAGGTTGGTGCTGATGCCTACCTACTAAATCACTATGTTCAAGCACAAATCAATAGGCATGATAGTTTTTCCGTAAGGTGTACCTCAAAATAGGTTGGGGGATATACTAGAGCTCGCTTCGCTCGCACTGATTAATTTTGACGGTACGATTTCAGATAACGTTACGATTTTACAGCTCTCTATGAGTCTATGAGCTCTAAATCTAAATTTCTCTCCTGAAAATGTAACCGTCGGTCCTACGTTTTCCTCTGTTAATTACCTGTGAAGTCTGCGGTGCGTCGTACGACTCGTACGGTGGCCCTGGCGAATACATTCGTTTGCACCCCTCCCTTAGGACATAGCAATTAATATACTGAGAAAAGTTCCAATAAATTTCCCTGATGATGTGATATGACTTTGCCGGCTCTTAGAATTGACGATTGCCGGCCCTTAAAATTGACACTGTCCTTTAAGAAAATCTTTGATGCAGTTTGTGGCTCGAAATAAGCTAATATGCGGCCTATGTACGGTCGGTCAGTCGGTCGTTTCGATCTTCGGTCGTTTATATTAGGGGTATTTTTAGAAACCAGTTCAAACTAATTTGTATACTACTCCATATTCAAATACTAAGTTTAAATATATATAAAACCGCTCCCAGACCGCGTTCCAAATGTTTAAACTTTAAACCAATAGAAAAGAAAATGAGTTTTAGAATCTTCCGCTAGCTTCTAAAATGGACTAAAAATTCATTTTCACGAAACAAGAGGAGGCAATCTCGTAAAACGTTTCAGTTACTTCTATCGTCTATTAAACTTGGCGGAATCTAATTAAGAACTTGGTCCAGCTGGCTACTGGCTACAATGGCACCATATACGTCTAGTCGCATTCAAATTACCATCTTACGCCTGCAATAATAGAGTTTACAATGCAGTGGAGCTATAGTATAAAGGCGTCACACTTTTCCGTTACACATTGGATTCTTTAGCTTTTTAAAAATATGAAAAAGAAAGGATGTGACGTCTTTACGGGCGACGTCGTTAGATCTTGTTCTCGTATGCTTTTGAGCTATGATCGCGGCGACCGAATCAAGAAATTCCGTAACGAAAAAACCTAACACACCCCACTCCCATTGATAGACTTCGGCATGGTGTTTGTGTGCATGCGTCTAGACGTATGCGAATTAAAATTGCATAAGTGGATAAAAAAATGCTAAGCAATAGCTTTACCGAGTGCAACACATGGTATTTTTTTCGTATTATTATCTAGCTGGATGTTTTCATGCTTCCTCTGTATATCTCTATTCCTTAGATGAGTCAAAATATATTTCTTTAAATAAATTGATAATAGCTTTGTCCACACTGTGCCTTTTTCTGTTCGTCAAGGGCATGCGTTATAGCGCAGTCAACAGCAAACGTGAGGCGTGCCCGCGACGCATGCCCTCTGACCGTATCCAAAACTTCAAAAATGACAATATTAACGTTGCGTTCCTTGACGCATTCAATAAAATAATTATTGAATGCGCCAATATGAAAGTTGATGACTACGAATAATAATAGTTTTTATTATTCGTAGGGTGGTGATGAAAATTGAAGATGAAAGTGCACAATGTGGACATAGCTATACATCATTACCAGCTATGAGCATTAAAAATTATTAAATCCTACAATTATTATCCTAAAAAAAATAAAAAATTAAAATCCTAAAATATTACGGCCGCACTCACAAAGATTTCAAACTAAATTTTGACAAAAACACCACACATAATATGCTGACAAATTATTCATCTAATTATAGTCAACTAGATGTCGCCCGCAACTCCGTTCCGCCAAAATTCGTTTATCACGCGGAAACCATCTTTATACGTGGGAGAGCCATGCTTCGGCAAGAATGGGCCGGCTCGACCGGAGAAATACCACGTTCTCACAGAAAACCGGCGTGAAACAGCGCTTGCGCTGTGTTTCGCCGAGTGAGTGAGTTTACCCGAGGACCAATTCCCTTCCCTTCCCATCCCTACCCTCCCCTATTACCCTATTCCCTCTTAAAAGGCCGGCAACGCACCTGCAGCTCTTCTGATGCTGCAAGTGCCCATGGGCGACGGAAGTTGCTTTCCATCAGGTGATCCGTTTGCTCGCTTGCCCCCTTATTTCATAAAAAAAAACCACACAATTTATCCGGGATAAAAACTATCTTATGTCCTTTCCCGGGGCATCAAAGTATCTCCATGCCAAATTTCAGCAAAATTGGTTCAGCGGTTTGGGCATTAGGAGGTAATAGACAGACAGACACTTTCGCATATATTTCGCATAATATTAGTAAGGACTATAAATTTATTATACCTAGCGGAATAGAGAAACAAAGGCCTGAGCAAGAGAGATGTCACTATCAGTAACACTGCGTGGTAAAAAGAGACGTGTGATACATGACAGCAGCAATCTTTTTTTGACGTCCAGTCGGCACGTCCCGCACTAATCTCATAGAAGTCATGTTCAATCATGCTTGTGTAAGTGTATACGTATACATATTTTTCACACAGATGAAAACCAATTTTGGTTACGTTTGACAGCTCGAGATTGTTGCTCTATTCCGCTAGGTATATTAACCTTATGGTAAGGACTTTAGTAAGTTAGTTTAGTATGATGACTTTTATTTTAATTTGGATACTTAGATATCATACCTCCCACAAAAGCCAACACGGTGGCTCTTAAGATACCTCAGGTACGGTCTAAGTGCCTATCGATTAAGGGGATTAATTTCCCATTCAACTCTCCATTAGCCGGTCCATTACATTCTTAATATCCTACCGACTGTCCCAATATCAAAACTAAGTGATAATACTTTAGGGTGTGTGCGAGTCCCCTGTAGTTAAGTTCACGGTCAAGTAGCAGCTCTGAAAGAATAACTTTTAAGCTATTCTTTTAAGGGGGCGAGTAACCCAAAATGAAACAATTTGGGGCTTATTTTCAAGTATAAAAATTCCTTTTTATACCCCAAATTGTTTCATTTTCTAAACATAGATACATTATATTTCCAAGAATTTGATCGGAGGATAAACACGATACTTATCTTAAAATTTTCTCGATAGAAAAACATCACAAAGATCTATCTAGTTTTCACGAATTTTTCAAATATTGCCGTAACCATGCATTAATTAGGTAAACTAAGTTAATATTTTAACACATTGTATAAAATTCTATTACTGAGACACTGACCTGGTGGATTTTTAAAATGTTGTTGTTTATAGAGTTATTAAGAAAAAACTAACTTGGTGATGATTCCACGTCGCCCTTTTTCACCTGGCATATGAAAGACGGGCGTGAGTGTGAAGAGAGAAGGACGATGTTTGATTTTTTGGGTTGGTCGCCCTCTTAGGCTATTGTATAGCTTTTATCGCGGGCTTTGAGCGCGGCGACCGAATCAAAAAAAATTATCTTTTAGCGCTGCTACTTTCACTGTGAACTCTATATAAGGGACATAGTACCTGGATGACCGAGATTTGCTCGGTATAGCAAACACTCATTGACTTCGTGTTTCTTAATAACGCCATCTGCTGGTCGTTAAAATAATTAGTTGCTAACAAAATAGTATTATTATTCGCCAATATATGTCAGGAAGGGTCATATTTTTTCAGTTTATCGATTATCGATAAAACACGAATAAAAACACATTTTCTGAAAATGATTTCTAGCTAGATCGATTTATCGCCCCCGAAACCCCCTATACCCCCCTATATACCCCTATATACCCCCCCTATATACTATATACCCTATATATATATATATATATATATATATATATATATATATATATATATATATATATATATATATATATATATATATATATATATATATATATATATATATATATATATATATATATATATAATATATAAGATTATTATACATACTCCTAAGTATTATCACTTAGTTTTATTACATCCTGTATAGTGCACTTCCATGGTCCAGTGGCCGAGAGTTTGCTTGAAGACTTGGGCGCGAATCCAGAGTTGAAAATGATGTTTAGATACGTTAAGTTTTTCTGTTACAATAATACTGATTGATCCACTGATTTCTGAAAAGAAAGATGATCAATTGATCAATGCATCGGATGGGCAGGTATGGTGGTCATCTGTCCCACTGGATTAGTAAAAAGGGAGGGAACTGTGTAAAAAGGGAGATAAAATGCTCCTATACACACACACACACTTGGACACGATAAATTTACATGCGTAGCTGGCCTGCAGCCTAGAATGGCCACAGTAGAAAAATGCCACTTTATGACATAGGTCTATGTCATAAAGTTGCAATTTATTTGAATTTATAGACTATCTAGTCTTAGCCATAAAGTGGCATTTTATTTGAATTTTTGTCTGTCGCGGTTAGGCGCGGTAAAGATGGGAACGGTATCTTCAGTTTATCTCCGCAGTGTTTCTATACTTTCGCATTTCTACTGTGGCCACCGTCACCGAAACCGGAGGCATTATTTATACTTCCCTTTCAAGGCCTTAAACCGAAGGATCGATTTCAGACCGTCATGTAATTGAATATGCTTTTAAAAAGATTAAGCAAACATTTGTATGGACGGGGTTTGTTCGTATTGATGCTTAGATACCCCGAAACTCCAAATAAATAAGATTGGAGTATATATAAAAAGCTTTTGTATCGAGAGTGATTCCTATCACTGATCAATTTGGGATCCCGCTCTCGATGTCTTCAATTAATTATTTGTATTTTTAAGAAATAAAGCAATGGGAAAAAATTGACAAATATAAAAAATTGATTTGCTTCATTTCTATCCTTTTTTTTTTATGAAATAAGGGGGCAAACGAGCAAACGGGTCACCTGATGGAAAGCAACTTCCGTCGCCCATGGACACTCGCAGCATCAGAAGAGCTGCAAGTGCGTTGCCGACCTTTTAAGAGGGAATAGGGTAATAGGGGAGGGTAGGGAAGGGACGGGAAGGGAATAGTTGAGGGTAGGGAAGGGAATAGGGTAGGGGTTAGGGGATTGGGCCTCCGGTAAACTCACTCACTCGGCGAAACACAGCGCAAGCGCTGTTTCACGCCGGTTTTCTGTGAGAACGTGGTATTTATCCGGTCGAGCCGGCCCATTGGTGCCGAAGCATGGTTCTCCCACGTATAAAACTCCACTCCTGGGTGTCTACTGTCTCTTATTCCAAGTTGTCATGGCAGCAAGCTTAGTTTTTAATCTGTATAGTTGCCACAACTATTCTACAAGAGAATAGACTGATTGACAAAGGAATTGTGTTGAACAAGCAACGAATCTGCATAATGCTTCATGAAGTATAATACCTACTGTACCTATAGTAGAGGTAGAATTTTAGTACTAAACAAAAACTCCATAATAATATAATTAGGGCCTGTTTCACCACTGTCACTTATCACCATTTTCTGATAAGTGCTGGATAGGCTATCCACAACTTATCTGACAGATAGAGTATGGAGTATCTATCAGATAAGTTATGGATAGCCTATCCGATACTTATTAGGAAGTGGTGAAACAGCCCTTTAAACGATTTCCTAAGTGTATACCATTTATCTGTCGTTTATAACATTGTAACAGGAATGGACCGATGTTTGATCAACCCTTATCCATCACTGGGATGAAATTGTTTCCTGCCCAGACGAATGGGTCTGACAGACCGGGGACATTTTTCTTAACCCTGTAATTGCTCGTGTTTCTTATTAGTCGTAATAATACATTAATTGCCTAATATTTTCGTGTAGCTAGTAGAATTTCGTACGTTATTACTTATTAGTTATTGTATTTGTTATGTGACGGTACATTTATTGCTGATATTAACATTATGTAAGCTGGACCTTATAATGGTTATGTTCCGAAATATTGTCCAGAATACCAACCACTCCAACCAGTGCTCATGATATTGTCTTAAATTGACATAGCATTGTTGATACGTTACGAAATATACGCCAGTGCATTGATGTATTATGATTTTATTGGGTTATCACTTATCATTATAAAACATCACACTTGTCTCACCAATAGGAAAGTACAGAAGAATAAATAAAATAAAAATAAAATAAAAATAGTTTTATTTCCGAATAGATTTGTAACAAATGCTTTCAGAATGTTGATACTACTGGTGCCTACCATCGGTTCGGGAACTATCCCGGCGAGAAGAACCGGCGTAAGAAACTCGCACGGGGTTTCACTTTTTACCAAAAAAGTGAGAAAAAAATTAATCTTTTTAGAATAAAATTTACAATTGTAACTTAAAATTATACAATGTCAATATCCATACATAATTGTAAGTCATAATATAATATAGAAGTAGCCTTGCAAGGAGCCATCCTACTCCCAAGATGTGCCATCGTTTATGAAATTATTGACCTTATAATTTTTTTACTAACCTTTGGCACACAAACGTTCTTTGACTACTTTTTTAAATTTATTAATCGAAAGATTTTGAACGTCAATAATATAATATTATGGCGGATGCATGACGTCTTAATTAGCAGTCATGGCCAGTACACTGGGTATATTTTGGAATCAGCTATGACTAAAAATCTGCGTTTAGGCATCGATACAAGTTAAGAGTTTGCCCATTAAAATCCATTAGTGGAATTATAAAATTACTAATTGGTGCCCACATCTCCTTTGCGCCAAAATCCGTTTATCGCACGGGAACTTTGTCCTTTCCCGGGACTCAAAGTATGTCAATGTCCATACCAAATTTTAGCAAACGGCTCAGCGGTTTGGACGTGGAGAGGCAACAGACAGATGGACAGACAGATAGAGGGATAGACATACACACTTTCGAATTTATAATATTAGTATGAATACAATATGATCAAAACAGCTGTTACGTAACACTTCGTTGTTAAACAATTTTGATTGTAGCATCGATGTGCACTGTGCATTGGTAATATAAAATTACCGCACGGTTCGATATCACAGCTCTAATTGAATTCTGCGCCGTTTGATGGAAATCAATTTGATAGATGAATAATGAAAACAAAGGTTTTTGATGATTGTACAGTATACTTTGAATGATTATCAACTACTGACGTTTATTGTTTATGTCACGATATTTTATATCTTGCGCCTTTTATTGTGCTTCACAGACACTGCAATAAATGTGATAAGACTTATACCATTCATAAAGTATGTCATACGAAATTCATGATTTACGGGTGGTTACATTTGTGAGGAAGAATGACGTCACTTTACATTTACATCTAAAAATTAAAACCACCTCAATATTTCAAAATTCGCGAATCAATTTATTAAATTTCAAATGTGATGTCACAAAACTTAGGAGCACTCCTTGTCATACCATGTCACACTTCGTCGACCCCCTTCACATCATAAAAAAGTTTGAAATACACTGAGGTAGAGTATCCCGCAGTGCGCTAAAGTTACAAATTTTTAACATCGCCGTTAAAGGGTTAACTCGCAAAATCGTGTCATACAATAATTGCAAAATTCATGTCATCCATACAACTCCGTTGACAAAACGTTACATCGATCGTGAATCTGTTGTTCGTTCATAAATTCATACTTTTTATTCGAAATCGTGGAACAAGAGCCACCAATCTTTAAAATTAACAGCTATTGAGGTAGCATTTTTATACCTAAGACCCAAAGATTTATTTACCTTGTAAAATTAAGCTTTTTAGTATATCGAAATTATTATTACCCACATACCCCAGCTAGACACCTCGTAAATTACATTCTGGCGGGGGGTAACGTAATTTCATAAAATATCTTAAAGGAAAGAAAAAAATAATAATTTAATACTTCAAAATGAATTTTAAGGTACTATTTTTCACGTATTTTACTTGTTTTAAATGAAAAGTTGCCCTGGTTGGCAGATTCATAGACCTACTCGAAACACCCAAAAATTTCATCAGAATCAGTGCAATCGGAGGAGTTTCGCAACAAACATCCTGACACGAGAATTTCACATACGTTCTGGCGGTCATGGGCTCCTGGGCTATAGCCTATATTATAGTAAGTCACAAAACGTAAAAAATTGTTATGCATTCGTCTCGGTGCCGCATTCTGGTCGGCAAATTGTTCCGAAAACCGATTCCAATTCGACGATGCCGATATCGGCGTTTTGACATTCTAACAATCCCATTCGATTTATTACTTGCTGCATTTCGACATGAATTCAATTATGCGCAGTCTTCCTATGTCTAGTCAAGTCGTATTGGGCCAACATTGCTATTAATTATTTATGAATCATTAATAAATTTATTAACCCATACAATTACAATACAGTAGTGAATTTTGATAATTTTTCTTAATTTTTATCAAGAAACCTTGAATTATATACTTTTGTAATGATAAAATCTTTCACCATATCTCATCATAATTACCACAAATCTTTGTCGCTAACACAGAAATAGATCAAGATATATCTGTGGTCGCTAAAGAGTAAAGAGCGAGCGCAAAGGAGTGAGTGCGGCGTTAGATGAGGAGGGCCCAACATGTTTTTCAGTAAAACAGAGAAACAAAAAGATAATAAGGTTAAAAATATTTTAGTTGCACTATTTGTCAATTTATAGTTTTTAGAAATTCCGTTGTAAGATTATCCAATTTAGAGTGCAAGTTAGTATTTTTGATAAACAATTTAAATTTTAGTTTTACAAATAATATATCCGGTGTATGAACCATATTTTTGGTGTGAATTCGGTTATAAAGGTCGTCTCGTTTTGTATGGTGTTTAAGTTTTTTTTGAAGGACATGTTCAGTTAATCAATTGTTTTAATTTATCAGTATTAGTTTTTCTGGTATGCATTCAGTTAATTAGCGGAGTTAAGGTAGTGTGCTGAAAAATTATTCTGATGTGCATTTAATAATATCCCATATAAAAATGGATTTTCAATTGTGTTAGTAACGCTAAAACTCGAAAAAGGCTGAACGGATTGGGCTTATTTTAGTCTTAAAATATTCGTAGAAGTCCAGGGAAGGTTTTAAAGTGACACGAAGTTCACCGGGACCGCTAGTATATAATAAAAATGGATCTGCAATTGTGTTAGTAACGCTATAACTCGATAACGGCTGAACCGATTTGAGTAATTTTAGTCTTAAAATAATCCTTGAAGTCCAGGGAAAGTTTTTAAGTGACACGAAGTTCACCGGGACAGCTAGTAATCAATATTTTTAAAGTTACAGCAATTTGGGGTCAGAATTTCACAAGTTGTGTAAAAACGTGTTATACTAAAGACAGACGGATAGGTAGGTACTATAAAGACCCTCTACATGTTTGACCTTTTACGTGGAGAGGTAAAATAAGGCTATGTTTTTTACACACTTAACTATAAGATTGTGGGTTAAAACTAAAATAAAAAGTGTAAAAAAGGATTTTAAATAAAAATCATAATGTAAAAGCATAATTTTAATACAAAATTACTTGGCAGTGAAAGAGTTAGAATGCATTATTCATACCATTTTGTTCATTCATATTAATATTACATCTAGATTACTAGACTGGTCCGTCTAGACTAGACGCAATATATGTTAAAATATTATATTTTATGGACATCGATTTTATTCTACGTTAAGTGGAGCTAGAGATCGTAAAAGTATAAATTTCTATGGATATAATACCTATAAAATACTAATTCATGACATGAAGAAAGTGAAAAAATGTTTTAACAAAGCTATTTAAATATAATTTTGAAGTACTTAACTCTTAAGTCGTGTGTTTGCGATTAAAGCCCCTGACTATAGACTGGTACATAAGTGCTAATCAGTCCGATCAGTTCCGCTTTCAGTTGGACCAAATTCGGCCCTCTACTGGGGGCCTTTAGGCTTATGCTACCTTAAGCCCAAGATCTTTCGATGTGTCGACGTAAAACCATTCGAATAGCAGGCCAACGTTGGCGCCAACGGAATATCGCTCCCAACTTCCCGCCAAGTTCTCTACACGTTGGCCCAATGTGTACAGCTGGCTTTATATGTTTATGAAATAAGGGGGTAAACGAGCAAACAGGTCACCTGATGGAAAGCAACTACCGTCGCCCATGGACACTCGCAACATCAGAAGAGCTGCGGGTGCGTTGCGGGCCTTTTAAGAGGGAATACGCTCTCTTCTTGAAGGTTTGCATTGTATAGGTCCGGAAATACTGCCAGAAATACGTTGACATCTACCTAAGATGGTAATATCAAATATGTCACCTTTTGGTAAACCCTACTGGGCCCTGCGGAATTTAATGTTGCACATAGTCTCAGACGAACATCTAGATTCTACAATCTAGATCAGAGGTTCCCAAACTTATTTTGTCTACTGCCCACTTTGAGAACAAATTATGATTTAGCGCCCCATTGTTTCAATTTAAAATGCATCCAGATAAAATAAATCACCTCCAAGCCTCTACAACGCCCCCATTTTTTTTCTCGGTCCCACACTTTCCCTTCAGGGAAATACTGATCTAGATTTCTAGTCAATAAAAGGCTACACTGTCCCACTGTGGGCTACAACAAACAATATCGCTCGCCGCATACCCAAGTGTCGATTTGGATTGAATTCCGGAGATGTTTGGTCAACCGCAGCTGGACGGAATGTCTTCTGATAAATATACAAACTATAGATATCAAATTATTATTTCATAGCTATAGTTTGTACATTTGTAGTTTGTATAATAAAATAAGTGTCTATCGATTTAGATATGTATTTAGTTTACAGTTTTCATTCAAATGCTAATAATATAATAATAATAATAATTATAATAATAATACCTATTGACGCTTCACACCACGTCAGTCTGGCCCCGTGCTAAGTACCTGAAAAACTTGTGTTACAGGTACCAGACAAAGGAAATATATTTAATACTTTTATACTATACGTATTATATTTAAGATTTTTATTATATCATACACATATTTAATACACATCCAGACCCGGGAACATTGAAAACTTTTTGTTCCGTCGACGGGATTCGAACCCGCGACCGCAGCTCAAGCCAACCAATTGAGCCACAGAGGTCGTCAATAATAATTTGTAGACGGAAAATATAATTCATACTTACCTTAAAATAATCGAGGAATATATAGCACATTTCCTGGACCCTGGTATATAAAACCTTGGTCACCAAATTGCCAGTTTCATTAAACTAGATGACCCGGTGAATTTATTGTCACTTTCCTCCCAATATAAATCTTCCCTGGACTTTTCAAGACTAAAAATTAGCCAAATCGGTTGAGCCGTTCTCGAGTCCTAACGAGATTAACCAAATTTTAAAATATTATTATAGAGGTACCCACTTCTACACGGTGTAACAAATCAACAAAACTAAGGGATAATACTTTAGGGTGTGTATGTGTTCCTTGTAGAGAGTTCACTGTGAAACTAGCAGCGCTGAAAGACCTAAAGTATTATCACCTAGTTTTGTTACACTGCACCCTGTAAATGGATACGCAAGCCAGCAGTGCAGCACTAAAAACATCTCTTACTAAAAATTGTAGTTGTTATTTCCGTTACACATAATACATATTTACTATTATATGCGTGTAATAGATCCTTAAGCGTGCATGGTAAACACTAATCTGTATAATGCTAATGTGCGTACGCAATGCGATCAAACCCACTGGCTAATAACTGTGTGTCAACTTCATTTTACTTTCGTACAAGACTGTTGCGCATCTGATGCTAAGCTATATTCATGCGATAAGTTTCTTTGTATTACGCTTTGCTTGCTGTAGCTATGCATGCGAAAATCGTTTTTAATGAGACTTGATGGAAAATAGGCCACCGGATCACCTGACGGAAAACTACTTCCCGCAAGATGACAGTAATTGCAAGGAATACGGCCTACGCCCTATGCTCTTCTATACTTAATATTATAAAGCGGAAGAGTTTGTTTGTTTGAACGCGCTAATGTCAGGAACTACTGGTCCGATTTGAAAAATTCTTACAGTGTTAGATAGCCCATTTATCGAGAAAGGCTATAGGCTATGTTTTATCACGCTAAGACTAATAGGAGCGAAGAAATAGAGGAAAATGTGGAAAAATCTATACTAATATTATAAAGCGGAAGAGTTTGTTTGTTTGAACGCGCTAATCTCAGGAACTACTGGTCCGATTTGAAAAATTCTTTCAGTGTTACATAGCCCATTTATCGAGGAAGGCTATAGGCTATATTTTATCACGCTATAACTAATAGGAGCTAAGAAATAGAGGAAAATGTGGAAAAAAACGGGGGGAAATTATTTGAAAGGGCTTATTTGAACGCGCTAATCTCAGGAACTACTGGTCCGATTTGAAAAATTCTTTCAGTGTTACATAGCCCATTTATCGAAGAAGGCTATAGGCTATATTTTATTACGCTAAGACTAATAGGAGTGAAGAAATAGAGGAAAATGTGGAAAAAACGGGGAAAATTATATGAAATTGCTTATTATCTTAAGAACTACTGGAGCAATTTTTATGTTATTTGGCAAACATGAAGAACAGACAACGTGAAGGGACATAGGATATTTTTTGCGGAAAAAAGTACGGTGGCGTGAAATTCCTAAATTACGCGGGTGAAGCCGCGCGGAACATCTAAATATTATAAGGAAGGTCAATTCTGTATATTGAATATTTTTGTACAATAATTTGGGACGTGGTCTACTATGCTAACGCGGACGAAGTCGCGGGCAACAGCTAGTTAGGAATAATATGAAAGGTCTTAGATTCCTAAGTTTTACTGTGCGCGACAGAAAGCTTCTTACCTGAAGTTTTCTACTGCTGCTTTGGTACACATATTTTATGCAGATACTTTAAGTTTAACATTTGGTATTTAGATACTTTACGTCACGTGAAATTACATAGGATAATTTTATCCCGGAAAAATGTACGATTCCCGCGCGATTATCGAATTTTGTATATTATATTTGTATATCTAGTAATTACTAAAAAGTATGCAACGCCTTAGTGTACCTACTCCCTGCGATATAATCGATAGCGGATGCATCTATCTTCTTGGCATGCTATGTTAGCTATACTATTGTATAGCCTGCAGTGCTAGAACGCCTTAAGTTACGCAACATCGCATCGATTCGCGTGCGATATTGACAGTGTCACTAAACTTACAGTGGCGAGTGGAAAAAATTGAATTGTATAATATCAGTACGTGTTGCACGCGAGCTCGTTAGAAATGCTCTTTCCTTGTTTGGCGACGGGGTTTTCACCTAAATATTTGTCCAGATGATCGGCTGGAGGTCTGTCCGTCTGTCTGTCACTACTGTCACTAGGCTGTATCTCAGTATAATTTTAGTGGGGCTCCCATACAACAAATACAATTTCTTTGCCTATTTTAGCTTGATGACGTCAATATATTGTACGGAACATTGGTTCGCGTGTCCGACTCGCACTTGGCCGAATTTTCTTATCCTGTATCCTTTCCTGAGACTTTAAAGTATCTTCGTACTAAATTTCATAAAAATTGGTTCAGCGGACAAAGCGTGTAGAGGTTAGGTTAGGTTAGACCGACTTTCCGCATACACAATAATATTAGTTTCGAATTTAGTGTAGTATTAAAACTTTTGAGCCAGCCAAACCACCGATGATTTAGTCAATTGCCGACATTTTGTTTCAAATTCCAATTTCGTGCGATAGTTTTAATGAGTTAATGATTTTATACAGTGCGAATGCAAAATATATTTTATTAGATAAATGTGCAAAAGTGTTATGCGGCTTTTACACGTTGGCCTATATGGACTATGAATTATGATATACAATATACAAACAGTCATGAACATGTGGAGGAGAATTCCTCTGCGATTATTTGATTATACATCTACTAGATGAAGCCGACAACTTCGTTGCGACAAAATTTGTTTATCGCGCGGGGCCGTACATTTATTTGGGTCAAAAATTATATTATGTAATTTCCCGGGATTTAAAGTATCTACGTACCAAATTTCAGCAAAATCGGTTCAGCGCTTAAGGGTAAGAAGGTATGTATGTCATTTCCCGGGATTCAAAGTATGTCCATATTGTGCTGAAATTTAGTAATTTCAGCACAATCGGCATCAGCAGTTTGGGCGTGAAGAGGTAACAGACAGAGAGACACACTTTCGCATTTATAATTTACGTTGATTGTTCCCGACAATGAGTTTCTAAAATACTAGAGTAGCAATGTCTTACAAAAGATTCTCAGAAATGCGTAACCACTTTTTTGTTCAAAAGACAATGTCAAGTCATATATTCGTTATGTCATTATGTATGTGAGATATGCCTGCAGGCATCTTCGAAGTGGCAACGCGTTGCTACCGTAAACTTCGAATCTAATTACGTTAGTAACATAGAATATCATTGGTTCCCGATATAAATAATTTTGCAATCATAGTAATATCTATTCTGTCATGGCCTACGTGGAAAGGTGCCATAAGATACTGATACTTAAAATAATTGAAGGTTTTTCGTTGGTCAATAAGGCTTATTTTGCCTAAGCAAAAGCTGCGATTACAATTATCAACTGTCATAGGGTCAAGATCACTACACTAGTTATCGATCGTTATTATAAACAGCAACTCATTGAGACGAGTATTTCCAAGTACTATAACTTTACTATGTTGTACAGTGCAATATAAATTTACTTACAAAGTTGTCGTGGCTTTAAAAAGTGAAATCATCAGTCGTTTTTAATGGATATATTTCTTTTTATTGCCAATATTTCCGCCATTGCGTCTCCTGTATCAACAGCGCTGCCAGTAACTACAAAAACCATTTGATGTGATCTCAGGAAGCCCGAGGGATAATCTAAAACTATCTTGGAACCCACAAGGAAATTATTTAGAACTAGGCGATGCCCGGCCCCCAACACCTTTGTACGGTATAAAAAGAATCTTATATTCTTTCAAGGGACTCAAAGCATCTCCATAACTTTCAGCAAAATCGGTGCATTGGTTTGGGCCTCTTCACAGGTAATAGACAGACACACTTTCGCATTTATAATATAAGTATGGAAGTAAAGACAAGGTAGAAAGTTAAAATGTTAAATTCGCGTCAGCACAGGTGACATAATTGAATCGAAAAAAATCGTAAAGGTACAATTCCATGCCTCGCGATCGATCGCGGCCGCGCCTATGACTGTCGTCGGCCGCTCGCGACAATAATCAGTATATGAAAATGTGTGGCACCGCTTTCGAGCCCCGCGACAGATTCGCCTCGACTCCGCGGCCGCGTCTTGAAGTTATATAAACTTTAAAACACGGCCGCACGCGGCCTACAACTGTCGTCTGCCGCGCGCGCCTCTCGCGAGCCGCGCGCGGCCGTGTCTTGATGTTGTATTATAATTCTTCAAGATACGGCCGCGCGCGGCTCACGACATTGGTCGGCCATGCGCGTCTGTCGCGGGCCTCGGAAGCGGTGCCATACATTTTTCCACACTGACTATTGTCGCGAACGGCCAACGACAGACGTAGGCCGCGCGCGGCCGTGATCGATCGCGATGCACGGAATTGTACCTTTAGGCGGAGGCAGAGTACACCGCCTCGTATTAGAGCAAGTAACATTATCCTTGTTCTCTTTTTACTGCTGTTTCATTTTCACTGGAATACCGGAGTAAAACCATATTTTGTTTTATCTCGTCAGCACTGATACTGACAGAGGCCATTCAAGGAAGAGGAAGAAGAAAAATAGAGCGTTTCAAGTTTCATCCTCCCGGTATTTATTCAAGCTTCATGTTTCCGCGAAGTTTGAGTCGGCCGGGGTAACCTCGTTAACTAATTTACGCCTGTTAATACAAGCCTAATATAAATTCCGCGGGTATTATGAATTCAAATTCATAATACACTCAAATGTTTTATTACCATTTAAGTGGCCATGATGGTAATCATGATTTTTTTTTTCAAACTCAAATTTTTTTGTTCAGAATAATTTTTTTCAAATATTCTCTGAACGTCGGGGCTACACAGATGCCTACCATTTTGCGTGTGATATCAACGTCGAACATAGAGACTGACGAATATGCGCTCGACGCGTCTGTAGTATTTTATATTGGTCCATCATGATTTATGGGCCAATGTTTAGAGGCCGCATAAGACTCTTATTTCTTAAAAATGATCTTAATAATCTTTATAATTATTCTGTAATTTTCGTCGGTTATAAAACTCTGAGAAACTAGAATGTACTATCAGAGAAGTTGATTCCTAGGCAGATGAGGGACCTACGTAGTTTGGTCGCGTTACGTCAAAACTCAAACCCAGCCACAGATCTCAATCAACATTGAATGGACATGATCCGACCAAATGACGTTGGTCTGTCAACTGCCTAGGAATCAATATCCTCGATGGTACCTAATACACGTCAGGGACATAGTTTTTAATATTATTTTTAATTTTATTATCTTTGAGTTGCTCTCATTGGTAGTTGCTCTCTATATTTATAACTAGTATTTGGGACTGTTTCACAACTTTCTGATGTGCCGGATAGGCTGTCCACCAATGATATTCTACTTATAGAGATCTGTTACGTTCATACTATTCTCCGGCTTAAATCACTTCCGAGCAACATTGACAAATTTGACAGATAAGTGAAACAAAAGATTCGAAATGCCATTTACATAAAAGAGACAGACTAAATAAAAGACGGCCCAATTGGATCGTATTTAAAGCTTCACAACGCGCGCGGTAGTAACATATCTGCTTTGAGTTTTTTTATTATTATATCATTGCTGTCCACCACTTAACTTGACAGATAAAGTATGGAGAATCTGTCAAAAAATTTGTGGACAGCCTATGCGGCACTTTATCAGGAAGTGGTGACACAGGCCCTTAATTTTTTTTTTCTTCACACCTTTAATCCATTTCACTTCTTAGAGACGGTCGAACTTCGAAGTATTATCATTTAACTATAAAGAAGTATGTCGGTAGTGGACTACCTATGGTGGCGTCATAATGATAGTATTATTCATTTTCAATAGCGAGAATATTTGAATATTCGCGATATGCCAGCGCATTGTGTTCCGCGTCACAATTATTTAAAAACACTCCAAACACTGCACCTCATTTTCCATTCAGCTCTGTGACGCTGTGACATTGTGACGTTTGTGACGCTGTGACATCTCGTCACAGATAATCCGGCGCTCGTCAACGGTTTTATCATGTGTGTCATCACTCGTATCTAACTGAATCATGCCCTTTGTGTGTGCGATTTAGGGTCAGCGCACACTGAAACGGGATTAAACGCCTCGATGCGATTTCGATGTATATTTCATGGGTGTATGGATGGGAAACAGCTGATACCTGGATAACAGAGCGCTGTCGTGAACTATATCATAAATAACATTTTACAAGATGGCGGACTAAATTGCGCCATAAAGACATACTGTGTAGGGCAACAGTTTTCTGACTTATTTGGTGGCGGAACCCTTTAAAAATGTAAATGGGCCGGTTCGAGCGGAGAAATACCACGTTCTCACAGAAAACTGTGTTTCGCCGAGTGAGTGAGTTTACCGTAGGCCCAATCCCCTACCCTATTCCCTTCCCTACCCTCCCCTATTCCCTTCCCTTCCCTACCCTCCCCAATTACCCTTTTCCCTCTTAAAAGGCCGGCAACGCACTTGCAGCTCTTCTGATGTTGCGAGTGTCGATGGGCGACGGAAGTTGCTTTCCATCAGGTGACCCGTTTGCTCGTTTGCCTCCTTATTTCATAAAAAAAAAGTCTTTGAATGAATTGTCCATGCTTGTGTCTGATGATATTTCTAAAAATAATCTACCGCTCACGGAACCCCTACAACGCCTTTGCCCTTTGCGGACCCCCAGGCGACCCTGTTGTTAGGACAAAACGCTTTACTTTCAAAAAATGAGTTTACAAATATGTTACATGGTTTCTATACAAGCTGATTACTTATATCAATTATCATATTTCCAAATTTTCATTAGAACATTATTTTATCGTATTTTTTTAAATTATCTTAAAATACTATAAAACATGTATTATTGTGACGGTAACTCAGCTTGCAGCGTTTTGCAAAAAATAAATAAGCTCAAACTTGGGCGATTGTTATCCTACTACGGGTACAAAACGCTACGCTATATTTAATATTTTTGCAAAACACTTTGTTTTAATGAAATAAGGGGGCAAACGAGCAAACGGGTCACCTGATGAAAAGCAACTTCCGTCGCCCATCAACACTTGCAGCATCAGAAGAGCTGCAAGTGCGTTGCCCACGCTCTTACACTGTAAGCCTTAAGTGGCTTACAGTGTCTTGCAAAAATATTTAGGTTAAAAACTTGTCCTCAATTTTTTGGGTTAAATCAATACAAAGCCATTACGAGTAGATATAGAATACCATTAGATAGTTCTTAGTGAGTAGGTAAAAAAGTTATATGGCGCCCAGCCCCTAGCAACTGTACTTTTTGAAATAATGTACAGTCAACGTACCACTTACCAGGCCGGCGTTACCGACGTAGTTTGTCGTCTATGTGGTAAGATTTATTAAAAAAAATATATTTTAAAGATCTTATACACCATTTTGCCGGCATCATTAATATGTGCATTCGTGCCGAATTATAGCTTTGTAGGTCCTATAGTGTGAGAAAAACCGCGGACAGACAGATGGACGGATGGACGGACAGATGGACGGACGGATAGACGGACAGACGGATGGACGGACGGACAGACCGAAACTATAATATGGGTTCCTTGTTCACTACGAAACCCTAAAAATAATCATGTTATAATGTAACGTGATGTTAACAGAAATGTATGAGCGCTGATGTCACTTTTAACATGGCTTTATTCAAAAAGTGCAACGAATCTTGACAAGCGCCCTATTGGTCATTAATGTATATGTGTATACCTTCCTAAAAATATTCAATCCATTCCTGTTGAGACCAATACCAGAGCCCATACATTTTTGCCCATCATCATTTAGACTATATTATTGCAAAACGATGTATCCCGGGTTGCATTGTTTTGTCGTAACAGGGCAGCAGGGCTCCGCGGAGCACACTAATTTGAGGATGGCTTCTGTGGGCTAATGGAGCGCATCAAACGTAAGTCAAATATCACTTATCTCGATTGGCTTCATTAAAATGAAATAAAAAAAAACGAAACCAATCATACTAGAGTGAGGCCATATATTTCAGGGTATCTTTTGTGTCAGACTGTATAGACCTCACGTTTACAAACTTTGGAGGACCGCCAAAATACAAAATGGCGTAACAACTGACAAATGATATAATTTATACTTGTTTAGGTGCTCGAGGTTAAGTGTTACAAAATATTTTTGACTCGCTGGCAATAAAACTTATATAGTTCATTGTGAAAATAACAGCGCTAAAGGACATTCTTAAACAATTGTATGGGCTATGGACTAATTCATGACGTTTGGGGCATGGAAGCATGCAAGTCACAAGTATTTCATTTTGCGCTGCTACTTTCACAGTGAACTCTACATAATGCTAAGTACTCACATACGGTTTTGCTGGATCGAGCAATCACGTAGAGTAAAAACCACGACTCGGGCTTTCGTCCACACATTCAGCATTGCTCGATAGTTTTACTCTAAATCGAAATATTTAATTAGGGTTGTTGAGGAAGTGATTATGAGGAGGAGGAGGAGGAAGAGGAATTGTCACGCGCAAATTTAGAGGAGCGGATGAAGAAGAGGATATTTTTTGAGGAAGAGGATGCGGATGAGGAATAGGATGATAGGAAATTATAAATACTAGCGGACCTTACCCAAAAGCCTTTGTTCTGTCTGTACATAACTAGGTACATACATTACACAAAAAATCATTAAAAGGGCATTTTCGAGAGGACCAAACTATGAATCTAAACCATTCTCAAAACACACACAATAAATAATCATCAAAATCAGTCCAGCAATTAAGGAGGAGTTGAGTAACAAGTTCAGTAACATATACAACACACGCAGTACGCACAGAAAATACTTTAATCGTCGACTCGATGTGAGCCTTCGAGGTGTTAGTTCGGTTCACATAGTAATAATTATTGTGTGCGGACCAAGCATTTTCGAAGTTGAACATAGTTAAAAATACATTTCGGTTTCGACTTACTGATGAACATCTCCAGGATTTAAAATCAATAGCTTGCACCAATTTCACTCCAAACAAGCAACAAAAATTGTCTCCTTTCTCATTGATATGTGTTGATACTTGATATGTAAATAAAATATGTACCTTAATTGCCTTTGTTTAATATATTTTTTTTATGTGTGGACCGCGAAGGTAATTTCATTTCTTAATATGGACCCCGAGATAAACCAATTGGTGACCCCTGCCCCCCGATGCACGATCGTCGGAAAGATCTCACGTGAAAAGATTTCATTATTCTGTCAGTCTCATGTATAATATAGGAATTAGGATAATATTATAATGTATGTATCTAGTATAAGCACGCCCCCTGGGATTCGAACCCACGACCTTGTAACCGTAAACCGAAAGTGTTAACACGGTTAATAAAGTTAGGGATGTAGATTTCCCCCGAGTAACAATGGTTCGGATAACTTAGTTATCGAGTTACCGATAACTCACTCACCTATTTATCACAAAAACTGTTATTAATAAGGAAACATAATCAAAATAATGTACCAAGTGAAATTATCGCGCGGGAACCGTACATTTTCCGGGATGGAGACTGCCAGATTATTATGTCCTTTCAAAGTATCTCATGCCAAACTTCAGAAAAATCGACTCAGTGGTTTGGGCGTGACAAAGTAACAGACAGACAGACAGACGGACAGATGGGCATTAGTATGGATTATTACTTATGGGGTTAACATAGACATCACAATCGCTATGTCACTTGGGGTCGTTCCCGTTTCATACCACTTATTTTTCATACCACGGTATGAATCAGCGAAGTACTGTTTTTGAATTGCTTGTTTCATACCGCGGTGCTTGGAATGGTATGAAACGGCTAATTTTTTTTGGGTATGGGTGGATTCGTACCACGAATTTTATTAAATATTTTTAGCCTAAAAACTTATTTATACTGGCGTATAGAAAAGTGGTAACAAGAACAAATAAAAAAATATTTGTGTGTAGGTACTATTCACCTAACTTGTATATTTTATAATAATAAGTGTGTAGACAGTAAACGAAATATAATACAAATTATTGTTTTTTGAGAGTTTGTATTATAGAATTACCGAAAATGGCATATTTTTACCCATTAACTTTATAATATTTTTTATTTTATTTAATAAAAAATAAATATTTAATCCGTAATATCACGTGATCGCAAACAGCCATCACAGAGTGTAACGTCACGATCTCCAAAACATTGTGTGCGACAGAGACATTTCGATGTCAAACTTCTACAAAGATTTTTGTTGTTTGGAGGACCGTGACGTCATAGCGACGCCAGGATGAACTTTAGCGTTTTAGCGGGTTTGAAACGAAATTTAATGAGTGGTTTTTTAATTTAAATAAGATTGTATTTTTTATATATTTTTAGGTGTAACAAATATACATCTGTAATATAAATATATTTCCTAAATACACCCCTATTGTTTTTCTGGTGCCAAAATTAAAAACAGTGCTAGTTTAGTTTGGTCGTAAGACTTAAGTCGGCTATAAAATTATAATTTTTTTGTTTGTTAGTTTTGTTAGTGGCGGCCGAAAAGGAAGATCTTCCGACCGAGAGAGATAGCATGCTCGGTCAGGCCGAAGCCCACTGACGTCATTTCAGACGTTGTATATATCTTGCCGTTCTCCGAAACTTCGATAGCGCGATGCAGGAATGTTAGGCGAATTGTGGGTACCGCCACAATTTTTTTGATTAATATAGAAATATAATACAGATATAATACAGCTTCTAATATGTTATAATACAGCTTCCGTCAGGACAAACATGTACTCTGCCCCTAAATTAGGGGTCCACGGAAGATCAGGGACGACAGTTCGGTGATCGGTCGTCTTAACCTGAGTGGTCTCCGTTTCTGCACACTTGGGTGTTACACTGCCGTGCTATAATTGTGCTTAATACATTAATTATTTTATTTCATTTTTTGTTTACCTTTGATAGTTTTTATGTGTGAATTAGCTGTAGAATAGGTAAAATAGGTTAATTTTTAATTTTATTCTGGTTGATATAAGTTCTGTATTATGTGTAACATTTAATTGTGGCAGAATTTAGTTATTTATTTAAAGACATTTTGAGCTTGACTGTACTAAAATCTACGCTGCGGTACGAATCGACTAATTCAAAAAAGGTCTTCGCTGTTTCGGACGCCGGTATGAAACAGGCAATTCAAAAACAGTACTTCGCTGTTTCATACCGCGGTATGAAAAATAAGTGGTATGAAACGGGAAGGACCCCTTGTGACTTGGCAAATCGGGTTTCAATGTATTTTTGATTTCGAACTTAGTTATCAAAATTAGCATGACTAGAGATCACCCAATGGTCGAAATTCGACCCCAGTTTTAACGATATTAGGACTACTACCTATATTTTGTAAAAAAATAATATCGACTTTATCATATTTTTTTCAAGTTAAGTGTCTATGGGACTCAGCTGCTGATCTCAGACTGGCCGTCTAAGCAATAAGCATTGTCTAATAGTATCGATTCAATATAAAAAAAAAAAAAAAACTATTATCCATTTTCAATTTGTCACCTTGTTGTCAAGTGTCAACAGACTTCAACCATAAATAAAAGAGTATAATTCGTATTTATAGGCTTGTCATTCAAAAATATGTCATTTTTCCTAGTGTGTGTGTTGTAGTGTGAGTAATGTTTTATTTGTTAAAAAAAATTATGATAAAAGCTAAAAAGCATAATTTCAAAATAATATTAGCTCGATGCACTCCTTCACCATATAAACTATAACTGTGCAAAATTTCATTCACCTACGTTTCCCCGTTTTTCGTCAAAAGGGATACAAAGTTTTTGGCTCACGTATTAATATATAGATAAGGCCAGTGTTCTAAGACAACTTGCATTCGATAATCTTATAGCAAAGCGATAGCATACTACGCCTATTGTTAAATGATTAAGCCATTAATTTAATTTATGTTTATTTTTGGTTGACGGCGATGTCTTGTGTTTCAATGATAACACGGGACGGTACGAGAGCCCTAGAACAAAAAAAAATATTACCTACTATTATGCAAATTTTTTGTGAGTAACTTCATTTTGATAAGACGAACAACATTTTTATTAGCGAAAAATCTCGAAAGTGGTAGCTAACAAAGATAGAAAGGATTTCATACTTTGATTTGATGGTCCTAAAATATGGATTGTTCTATTATTTTATTGTTATGGATTCACAAAAAATCAGCTTGACCGTTACAGTAATACTTAGATCCCCTAGGTTAGGTAGTATTAGGATACAAATTAAAATATAAAAGAGCTTTGAGATGGGTCTAATAAGACCCTGTAAATCCGAACCGAAATTGCGCGCCCAAACAAATGACTGTGCTCAGTTTGAGAGGCGACTTAAATATTCATAAACCCGCAAAGACCAGAAGCTTCCAATTTTGTAACTCTTGCTTCTTTGATTAATGTTTTTTTTGCATAACACAAGAATTTCATTAAAATGTTAAGTTATTATTACGACAATATTTACTATTCAGATAGCTGAAAAGAAAAGTATGTCGGTAAGTATTTATCACGCGGGGACAGTATATTGTCGGTAATACAAAACAATCTACAGCGTATGGGTCAATTCAGACCACAACGCGACGCGTAGATGCATTTCTTTTGTACTAAATTGACAGATTTGCATTACGTTTCACGCAATTGAAATCTGTCAAATCCATACGGAAAGGCATCTACGCGGTCGTTGCGGTCTAAATTGACCCTAATAATATTAAAATTCACATCAGCCCTCGGCAACTGTAGTAGCAACAGTTGTTAATAGCTAAGAAAATCCTCGAAGATGTTATCGAAATCGGTTCGCCCGTTCAGATTTTAGAGGCTACGAGTTACGACTCAACAATCAGATACATAAACAAGGAAAACATTAGCCCTTGTTTTTTGGGGAATTAAAAACATGAAGAGGAAATCTGTTACCTCTTCACGCCCAAACCGCTGAACGAATTATGCTCAAATTTGGAATGGAAATACTTTGATCCCGGGAAAGGACATAGGATACTTTTTCTCCAAGAAAATGTACGGTTCCCGCGCGATAAACGAAATTTGGCGCAACGGAGTTGCGGGCGACAAATAGTACTTGCATAAAACAAATTATTCATTATCAATCAACAAGAGCTAAAAAATCGGCCAAGTGCGAGTCGAAAGGGTTCCGTACCGTTATAGAGCAAAAATAACCCAAAAATGTGATTTTTTATGGGAAACCCTTAAATATTTATTTTATTTAATTTTATAGTCAATTATTGAAGTACAAATATAATAAAGGATTTTATAAAAAAATGTAAGTCTAGCTATAGCCATTATTGATATCGAGCAAAAAATAGTAAAAAAAATCACGTTTGTTGTATATGAGCTCCCCTTAAATATAATTTTTATTTTGTTTTTAATATTATTTTGTAGCGGCAACCGATATACACATTCTGTGTAATTTCAGAAGTCTAGCTATAGCCGTTCTCGAGGTACAGCCTGGAGACAGACAGACGGACAGACAGACATCAGTCTTAGTAATAGGGTCAAGTTTCTACCCTTTGGGAACTCTAAAAAACAAATTGTTAATCGCACTTTTATGTCTTCTTATTGTAACTTTTCTTAATTCCGCCATATTTTAAGCGCTTCAAAAGCTTATGGCCTTAGAATAAAAGTATCCCTCTAATGAAGCCCGCTTGTAAAGTCCAATTTAAAGGTACACTTGGCGGCAAATTAAACCTAACTACGGGAGCTTTTATCTGCCAAGATATTCCTGGATAAAGGTGGTTTTAAAGAAGGAATAGAGTTAGGGTGGGTTGCACCAACTTACTTTAACTATAACTTTAACCATAACAAAATGTCAAATGAACTGTCAAATCCCTAGTAAAAGTCCGTAATGGACGCCATATTAGTATTTAGTATTAGTAAGGGTGGGTTGTACCAACTTACTTTAACTATAACTTTAACCATAACAAAATGTCAAATGAACTGTCAAATTCTTAGTAAAAGTTGGTACTACTAATATATATTCTGTGGTAAAAGTCCATAATGGCCAAAATAACCTTAACTATAACTACGCCTCTGGTGCAATCCACCCTTAGTAGTTATTATACAATGTGTCCCGACACCGGTGTCCGATCCTTTAATGTCATGATCTATAGCATATTTTATCGACAAATTGGCTCTCAAATTTTTTCTCTCTCTCACGGTTGTAAAATGGCAGCCATTTTAGTTTTTCTCGGGGTTTCACACTAATCTGACCAGCACTTCTGATGTAAATATCCTATGAAGATAAAAAAGGTCTCATTTGATAGCTAAACTTGTGGACTACGCTTACACAGGCAATATGTTATAAATTTCGTGGAATCAAACATAGAAAAACCAAAGTTTATTGTATACTTAAAAGTTAAAAAGGCAGGTTATAGATTATATTTTGTACTTAGGTAGAGTAGGTAGGGTACTCGACGTATCTTAGCATTTGTACATTTTGTGTTTAGAGCGACCGCAGACTTACAATTTCAAATTGGCCGACTAAGATAGTCGAACAACCAAAACGCGTACTTTCATAATTTAATTGGACAACTTTTTAATTTGTAGGTAGTCGGAAAGGAATCGCAGTTCTTATAATATGATTGGTGTCCAATTCTCTAGTTGTACAATTTAGTTGGATGCAAATTGCAATGTGCGAGCTCTCATAAGTCGCTATAGCTATTGGTATATATCGCTATAGCGATTTAGTTGGCCAACTTGAAATAGTCTGCGGTCGCTCTTATATATATTTTTTTCTCTATTATTTATTTCTGTTTTCTTTACGAACAATAATTTGTTGTGATGCGTATACTGCATGTTGAATTGTTTTATAATATAATTTTTATTATTATTACTTAGCATAGGTATATTTTTATTTGCATATATGATTTTTTAATTAAGTAATGTTTTTTTGTTTCAGGTAATCTTCATTTCCATACCATGAGGGCAGTGGCTATTGGGAAAGCGATATAAATCTAGTATAAATATTATAATAATAATTAATACATCACAAAATTAAGAACCTTTTTTTCATTTAATATGTTTTATTTTATTCAAAAAATACACATACAACATACTGTGACAACATTCATAGCTTAAGAGTTAAGACTATATTTTGTTTTGTACTAACACAATTATTGTTAATTATTATTATAGGTGTATGCAACTATTATAGAGGTACTGCTAACATTAAAAATTAGTTTTAATTGATTACTTATAGAGAATAATAGCCAATTGAATGTGATTGCTCATGATCGATGTAGACTTGGCAAGCGAAACAGCTTCGCAATCATTGTTACTCATCATGGCCCATAAGTTGGGCATGTATTAGTATAGCTTGTCAAAAAAGAGTAGACGCTGTACACAATTTTGAAATCACATAAAAAATATGAAAACATCGAGATAAAAATGTGCAAGGTATAAGCGATCTCTCTAGAAACACAAAGAAAAAAAAAACACTTTTTGAGCATGATTACGTTTAGAAAATTTTGTACGGCGTCTTACTCTTTCATGTCAGACAAAAACGCGCTATCCACGCGCGTGCTCAGCGCGGTTTCGCGGTGCTGTGCGCGCGTTTTTCCAAACGCTACAGTAGATAACACCCCACTTTTTTGGTGGGGGTTAAAATGTGCAAAACACGCGCACGTCCAAAGGCGTGTCCATTAAACATAATATTATAAGCAAATACAGAATTCGTGCTTAGAATACTATAATGATACGAATAGAAAGGACAAATATTTTTCTGTAATTCATTACGAGTTATATTATCGTAACTTGGAAAATATTTAATTTTCCACGAGAGAAAATGGAATTCAAGGAAAATTAAATCGACGGCCGACGGGAGAAATATGGAAAATGCGTTTATATTGCTCTGAAATGTGATTAAGTCATTAGTAGGCCTACTTTTATATTGAGTTTACTCTACTCTCTATTACTCTCTTATATCTACTCTCTTCGCCTCATTCAGAGAGATACTACTGAACTTAAATTTAACGATGATTTTGACATAAACTCCGAACATTTTCTTTTAAATCTTTATTATAATTATGTTAAGTAATAATAATTAAATGGCACTGAGTTGGATGATAATCATCGGCTTCGTGACAACGGCTGGATTGTCATGAAATTTTGTATGAGGGTGTATTTAGTGGATTGAAAAGGATTAAGGAGATAGCTCGCCTGGAAACAGCGCATGTTTGAATATGAAATGTCATAAGAAATGAATGCCGAATGTATAACAAAAAAAAAATATTCAGAAGTGTAGCTATAGCGGTATTTGAGATACAGGCTACAGCCTGGAGACAGACAGACAGACTGGACAGACATCGAAGTCTCAGTAATAGAGTCCTGTTTCTACCCTTTGGGTACGGAACCCTAAAAATGAAGCTTTCATTCGAGTGAACACTCACTAGAATGAAATGTCTGGTATCACCTTAAGGCACAGAGTTTCAAAGAGACCGCAGTACTCAGTTCCACAAAGCAATGCAATAATTAATTTCTTGGCCCTCGTCTGCAATACGGATATTGTAATATCTCGTAATTAACATCCCCAGGGTCCAGTGGCTTAGAGCTCGACTCGGAGGTCGTGTGTTCGATGCCCGCGTCGAAAAATGTAAAATAAAAATTGTTTTATATCTGATTAAGGGCGAAGCCAAATGAGCGTAACTTGTGAGTCGCAGAATTTCGGCTGGCAGAAATTCTGCTGCATTCAGTTTCATACAAAACTCCTGTTTGATTCACACGAGCGTAATTTTGTGAGTCATGATTTGTATGAAATGAAAAGATATTCTGCAGCAGAAATTCTGCGACTCACGCTTCACCCTAAAGAATCAAATCTCTTCAGAATGTCTACGTGATGACCTACCACCGGTTCGGGAACTGACCCGGCGTGAAGAATCGGCGTAAGAAACTCGCTTTGTGTTTCCGAGTTTCAAATGATGCACTTGATTGTTATGACAAAGAATTCCATGCGTCGGATGAGCAAATACTGCACCTGTAGCTCTACCATGAGTTTAAAGCTATAGTTTTTGTCGATACTCGATACCGACTACGTAAATATTAGAGCCCTATAGCGGTTACTTGCGGAACTAAAATCGTCATACAAAAAATTTACGTAGTCGGTATCGAATATCGACAAAAACTATAGCTTTAAACTCATGGTAGAGCTACTGATCTCTTTTCACTTTTTACACATACAGAGCGATCAAGGGAATGGAAATAGCCTTTTTTCGCAGGAAAATGAACGTTTTTTGGGATAAATTCAAATGCGGCTTTAATAATCCTTTTTAATTAAAATTAAAAAAAAGCTTAAATTAACTGTTTTACTTCCTGTCCGGCCTTTGTTTGTCGGCGATTGTCAGATGAAATGCGCTTTGAATCGGTTTTATATCAACCGTTATTTAAATACGTTTATTATGTAATATAGATGTACCCGCGACTTCGTCCGCGTGGAATTTAACAAAAAGTTAATTACTTTATTTAGGTTTTTTTTTATGAAATAAGGGGGCAAACGAGCAAACGGGTCACCTGACGGAAAGCAACATCCGTCGCCCATGGACACTCGCAGCATCAGAAGAGCCGCAGGTGCGTTGCCGGCCTTTTAAGAGGGAATAGGGTAATAGGGGAGGGAATAGGGGAGGGTAGGGAAGGAAATAGGAGAGGGTAGGGAAGGGAAAAGGGTAGAGGATTGGGCCTTCGTTTTTTTTTTGTTTTTGAGCAGTAATGGAAGGCGACCGACGCGACGCCACACTGGTGGCATACATGATACGTAGCGCGCGGTACTGGTCAGTACTACATTTATTTTTCTAAAATTATACTTTATTTTTCTAAAATGAAACCTCGACCTCTGTGGCTCAGTGACGACTTCTGTGGCTCAGTTGTTGGGCTGTTGGTAGCTCAAGCGGGGGTTCGAATCCCGCCGACGGAACAAAAAGTTTTCAAAGTTCCTGGGTCATGGATGTGCATTATAGTAAAAACCTTAAATATAGTTATTATATTTACGTATAATATAAACGTATTAAATATATTTCCGTTGTCTGGTACCTGTAATACAAATCCTTCAGTTACTTAGCACGGGGCCAGACTGACGTGGTGTGAAGCGTCCATAGATATTATATTATATTTTTTTTTCTAAAATAAAAAGAGCCTATAGTAGTAAGTTTGTTTATTAGCAGGTAAATGTTTATTAGTAGGTAGCTGATGTAATAAGTAGTAAGTAGTTACTCCTTATTACATCAGCTACATACTAATAAAAATTCCGTCAAAATCGGTCCAGCCATTTCAGTGATTAGCCGGAACAAACGGTTATTCTGGTGTATGTAGGTACCTCATAATAACTATTATATGCATCTAGTAAAAACGATTATTTCAATATTATAAACAGACACTCTAATTTTTTTATATGTATAGATGAAACAAACGCAAATGTACAATACATTAAACGCTTTTACGCAAAGTGCGCAAAAGGTTTTACGATTTTACGCTCCGGTATTAAATTTTTGGTATTATTTTGTCCTTTTTATTGCGAAATTGTGTTTATTATTACAAACATTTTTAGTATCCACGACCTCGTAAAATTAATCTTACTTTCTGGTCCATAAATATTTTAAATGACTAGATGATGCTCGCAACTCTGTTGTGCCAAAATCCGTTTATTGCGCGGAACCGTACATTCTTATGGGATAAAAAGTATCCAATGTCCTTTCCCGGGACTTAAAGTATCTCCATACCAAATTTCAGACAAATCGGTTCAGCGGTTCGGGCGTGAAGAGGTAACAGACAGACAGACACACTTTCGCATTTATAATATTAAGATACTAGCTGTCCCGGTGAACTTCGTGTCACTTTAAAACCTTCCCTGGACTTCTACGAATATTTTAAGAATAAAATTAGCCCAACCCGTTCAGCCGTTTTCGAGTTTTAGCGTTACTAACATAATTGAAAATCCATTTTTATATATTTGACTTTTAAGTATTATCACAAATCTTTTGTATGGGACTATAGAAAAGTGTTGTTTTTAGACTTTTTCAGGAAATTTAATTTTTTTTAGAATTTTTCTCTCCGTAAGAACCATCCTCGTACTTCAAGGAATATTAAAAAAAAAGAATTAGCGAAATCGGTCCAACCGTTCTCGAGTTTTGCGCTTAGCAACACATTCAGCGATTCATTTTTATATTATAGATGGAAGTATGGATGACGAGATGACTCCCGCTACTCTGTTGTGCCAAAATCCATTTATTGCACGGAACCGTACATTCTTATGGGATAAAAAGTATCCAATGTCCTTTCCCGGGACTCAAAGTATCTCCCATACTCACCAAATTTAATTTAACGCCTCCGTGGCCCAGTGGTTAGCGTGGCTCTTGACTCGGAGGTCGTGGGTTCGATTCCCGCGTTGGAAACATGTTATTTCCAAGTTTGGTTAGGACAATGCAGGCTGATCACCTGATTGTCTGAAAAGTAAGATGATCCATGCGTCGGATGGGCATGTAAAAAGTCGGTCCTGCGCCTGATCTCTCGCCAGTCGTGTCGGTCTTCCGTCCCACTGGGTTGTGAGAATAAAGAAATAGAGAGTGCTCTTGTGTACTGCGCATACACTTGAGCACTATAAAATTACTCATGCCACCTGGCCTGGTTTCAATGAAACCGGCCACCGTCACCGAAACCGGTGTGGGGGGGGGGGGTATTATACTCACCAATATCGGTTCAGCGGTTTGGACGCGAAGAGTTAACGGACAGAGAGAGAGAGACAGACTTTCGTATTTATCATATTAGTGCGGATTTTATAGTACGGTACGTAATTAAAATTTTTGTTGTTGCTATTTCATTGAAAGAGGTTATCGATGTCAGGCATGTTATTACAACAGCAACAGTTTCTAGGAATTTTGTTTTTTGTTATTTAGACTGGAATTGGGTTATTACTAGGGAATGCAATCTCGTTCTCGCGAGATCTCGGACGAAAAAAAGGCGAGATCTCGCGAGTTTAACGAGATTGCACTTGAGCATAAAAACGTCTTATTTGAAGCGCGGACTGACACGGACGGAGTTGCGATCACGGAGTCACAACATAGAGGAGCTGGCCTTAGCACTGTGATTCTCAACTAGGTCCTGAATTTTGAGTTCTCGTTATTTTGTTACTTATAAAAGATTAAAGAACTATTTTAATACTAAAAGATTTGTGTTTGATAGTGCGCTTTTATGATTCTGGACGTCTCGTTATCCTATAGATGTTATCGTTTTACCGCGGACGTCCACGATATTACCGCCACGTCCAAAATTATAAAAGCGCATTAGAAGAGAAGATTGGCTGTTTCTTTCATTTGTTTTTTGATAGATAGTAGATACGTATGTCAAAGTTTACTACTTAAAAATTATAGACAGATACATCAAACAATGTTTAATGCATAAAATTCTATTGAAAAAAATCGTGAAAATGAATGTTAATCTTTTAATACTTATAATATTTATTACTTTTTTTTGTAATTTATTCAAATATTGTAATTATTTGCAAAAAATCCCACCAAACTGCTAATCTCGCGAGATCTCGAAATTGGCGAGATCTCGCGGTATTGTATTCATAAACTCGCGGGATCTCGCTTGAACCCCAATCTCGCGAGATTTGCATTCCCTAGTTATTACTGGGTTTTACCAAGTGATAAAATGTTTTCCTCCTAACGAATTATTTTATCTATTAACGTTTTTCTATAGGTGCATATAACTTTTTTGTCTTTTCGCCGGTGTACATTTTTTCAATGCAGTGATCCAATCCTATTTTTTACTATTGGTCTAATGTAAACGGGCACTGGATTGGATCCGTAAATCGGCCATTACAGGCCTTTGTGTCGGACTAAAAGTTGAGTTTTGGCTAAAACTTCAACTCCTTCAAAGCCTAGACTGTCTTAACTATCTTTGTCTTAATGTGGGAGGGCCATGCTTCGGCACGAATGGGCCGGCTCGACCAGAGAAATACCACGTTCTCACAGAAAACCGGCGTGAAACAGCGCTTGCGCTGTGTTTCGCCGAGTGAGTGAGTTTACCGGAGGCTCAATTCCCTTCCCTACCCTCCCTTATTTCCTTCTTTTCCCTTCCCTACCCTCCCCTATTACCCTATCCCTCTTAAAAGGCCGGCAACGCACCTGCAGCTCTTCTGATGCTGCGAGTGTCCATGGGCGACGGGAGTTGTTTTCCATCAGGTGACCCGTTTGCTCGTTTGCCCCCTTATTTCATTAAAAAAAAAGCCAAACCCGAAGCCTCTACCTAGTAATAGTAGTATTGTAGCTTCGTAGCGCAAGAGTTGTCTCGCGTAGAGCAATATGCGTAGACCTCTACGACGTAGCCCTAAAGAAGTCTACGCAAATAATTTTATTAGGGTTCTGCGCCCAAAGGGTAAAAACGGGACCCAATTACTAAGACTTCGATGTTTGTCCGTCTGTCCGTCTGTCCGTCTGTCCGTCTGTCCGTCTGTCTATCTGTCTGTCTATCTGTATGTCTGTCTCCAGGCTGTAACTCAAGAACGGTAATGTATTTAATTACTACCTGTGCCCCTCGCGTCGGTGTTACCCGCCGTTTATTAGGATGATTTAATGACTTAACTTTAATGTAAAACAGGTTTTGACCATAAAGTTAATATACATAGGTTAGTTTTTATTATTCGTAGACCTCGGTATATTAACTTTATGGTTTTGACCATTTGAAAATGAAACTCGAGGTACTTACATTTTCTTTCAAACTCTTCATTAAATTAAAGATAAGTAAACATTGTCTTTGAGTGTGGCCGTTAATAAAATACTTTATTACCAAAATTTTAGCTAAATGGTAATATCAATAAAGACTTTCATTATCTTTAAACGAGCAATTCTTTTTTTATAATTATATATATATATATAGGGGGACTATACGGTGCTGCTGCTGCAAGGTGCCAGGTAAGATATCTTCAATAAAGCGAAAAGTATGTAAAAATCTCATAGAACTGATAATTATGTTGCGGAAAATCTGCATTCGATTCATTATATTATTATGTGTGGTAAAGTGTGTAATGCATCGCCAAAGGGCCGGAAGAGCACTTGTATTTCGAAATTAGTATACAGATTATGAAAACTTTGAGTTTTATTAGAAAAAGATTTTTATAATAATCTCTTGTCATTTTGGTATCCGTAGATAGTGTAAATACAAATGCAAAATCTTATAATTAATACTAATCCGGTGTCGATGATTTGATTTTGACAACAATTATAATATAATTTTTTACAATAAGAATCTTTAGTATTGTAAAAATAATATTATCAAGCCTTGCCTTTTAAGGTATTTAGTGAAAGCCTGGGAGCAGATGGAAGCTGGTAACCGTCTCACGCCGACAGTAGCATACCTGAGCAACGCCGTGAGCAACCAGCAGGCGAAGTGGGAGAACACGCCGGAGGGAATCATCAGAGCTTTCCAGGCTGTTGCTGCTGCGTAAGAGTTTTGAGTATACTGTAGTTTGTTTAGACGCAAAAACCGACCAAGCTCATGTAGCATTACATTTCTCTACTCTAGGGTAAATAAGGCTTTGATTTACCCTAGACACAGAATATATTTTAGTTGTACCAACATAGAGTAAAGAAATGAAATGCCACTTTTTAAATTAGAAAATGTCGTTAAAAACTTTATTGTATTTTTTTAAGTCTGTAAAACAGATTTTCTTTTACAGTAGACGTGTAAAATAGTCCTGCTGGAGTCGCTTTTTAAATTGTTAGATATCCTACTCTGTGTTTTGAGCTGTAACTGCAGCAAACTTCATCATCAAGTTTGCTGCAGTTGGAAAACTAGGATTGACATCAATCAAAAACAAACTGAACATACTTGTTTAAATATAGTATATTATACTATATAACAATTATGTTCAGTTTGTTTTTGATTGATGTCAATCCTAGTTTTCCAAAGAGAGCCTAATGCGACTCAATGGCGCACACTGCCGAATTATGCTGAAACCACTGTTCTGTCACAGTGCACGCATCAAGCGAAAGCGCTACTCTTGATAGTGCTTGATTGTGCGAAGCGGTGTTGTCGTTGAAACATTCAACGTTAAGCATTATGCCGCATAATGCGCTATGCTCTTAATGGAAAACACCCAATGTAACAAATGGTCACATTTTATTTTTTTAGGAAAATCCAGTTTTGCGTGCAAAGCATTCGCGATCGTATGAAGTCCGGCAAATGTTACGAAGACGCCTGGCAGCTGACGACCCTGCAGTTGGTAGCGGCGGCAGAGGTATACTCCTTTAAACTTTTTATTTCTTCTAAAACGGACTGTAATTTGAGGTTTGGATAGTTGTTAGTAGAAACTTGTGTTATTTCCATCTCTCTTACTGTTATTTAATAGAGAGACATGGATAAAGAGTACTAACTCTTTTTATTACTTTTTCCTTTATCTTCTTGGCACTAAAATGTGATAAAACTATTTATAGATACGTTAACCAAAATATCATGATCGGGCTACTATCGTTTAAATCAGACATTTTTTAAACTCTTATCACTACAAAATATTATATTTTAAGTAGACCTTAATTACTGGAAGGCAAAACTAGGACTTATAAAATTATTCCTTGGATAGTAATATCTTAACCAAGACACTACTGATTTTCCGCGTGTCAGAACGTGAAGAGTTCCGTAAATTAAAATACAAATTGATTATACTGTCTAATATTTTATTTATGTGATATTTTAGTAACGTAATGCGCCATCTAGTGGCAAATAACATTCTCTTTGTTATTTGTAGGTCCATTGTCGTGCCGTGATGCTAGACACATATTGGAAGGAGAATCTCCGACTGACTGCGAGCTGTAGTGACAACGTCAAGAGGGTTCTACGCCAATTGACTAGTCTGTACATTATATACTGGGCGCTGGACAGAGCGGGCGATTTGTTGAGGGTAATATACGTTTAAGTTATCTTATATCTTTAAACGAGCAATTCTTGTATATATATATATATATATATATATATATATATATATATATATATATATATATATATATATATATATATATATAATTGGAATCTCGGAATCGGCTCCAACGATTTTCATGAAATTTAGTATATAGGGGGTTTCGGGGGCGATAAATCGATCTAGCTAGGAATCATTTTTATAAAATATCATTTTCATCGAATACCGAGCAAAGCTCGGTCAAACAGCTAGTTTTAATATAATATGAAGTGTACCGTTAATATTTAATCTGTCAGTTTTCGCACGTGTAACCACTGTTCATAATCCTTATCTAATTTATCTGACCCGAAGTAAGAGCCGTCCGCCAGGAAAATATCATATTAAGGGTGGCAAATAACATTTAATAATAAGGAAAATGAAGAATGATGAATTTTGGTAGATGTACTGCGCAAAACAGATCGAAGTTAGGTAAAGTTTACCCCTTTGTATAAATTAAAGGGGTTTAAACAGGGGTTTGGGCGTTAATTGTAGCATACTCAAGCATTTAATCACATTTACACTAGTAGGTTCTAGTAAGATGATGATGATGATTTCTACTACGTTTTTCTACGGGATTATCTTGCGGGAACTATACATCTTTTCATGACATCAAATCTATACTTATTAATATTATAAAGTGGAAGAGTTTGTTAGTTTGTTTGTTTGAACGCGCTAATCTCAGGAACTACAGGTCCGATTTGAAAAAATATTTCAGTGTTAGATAGCCGATTTATCGAGAAAGGCTATAGGCTATATTTTATCACGCTTATATAAATACGAGAGAAGAAATAGAAGAAAGTGTGGAAAAAACCGGCCAAGTGCGAGTCGGACTCGCGCACCGAGGGTTCCGACAGCTTAAAGGTATTATAGACCGAGTATTTGGTATGAATTTCAATTTAATACCTCTACGCGTTTATGAGGAAATGGGTAGTAAGTTTAAAATTATTAAAAAAAAAATATTATGTGATGTAACTAAAAATTTATGGTTTTCGTAATTTTTCCTTTATCTATGCTATAAGACGTTGCTTCGTACCAAATTTCAAGATTCTGAGTTCACGGGAAGCACCCTGTAGGTTTTGATTCCCTTGCAAGTGTCGAAAATTTGCGGCATAAACGGCTGTATCTTTTGATTGCGTTGGCTTAGAAGTTTGATTTTTTCACAGCTTCAAGGGACAGTAGACCTGAGTAATTGATATAAATTTCAGCTTCATACCTCCACGCGTTCCTGAGAAAAAGGGTCTTGACAGACGGACGGACGGACAGACGGACAACAAAGTGATCCTATAAGGGTTCCGTTTTTTCCTTTTGAGGTACGGAACCCTAAAAACGGGGGGAAATTATTTGAAAGGGCTTATTTGAACGCGCTAATCTCAGGAACTACTGGTCCGATTTGAAAAAAAAATCAGTGTTAGATAGACCATTTATTGAGGAAGGCTATAGGCTATATTTTATCACGCTAAGACTAATAAGAGCGAAGAAATAGAGGAAAGTGTGGAAAAAACGGGGGAAATTATTTGAAAGGGCTTATTTGAACGCGCTAATCTCAGGAACTACTGGTCTGATTTGAATATCATATATGTTGGTATCATACATGAGTCGACATAGTATCGAAAATGTTAACCTTCTTTGACTTAGACTGTACCCACTTAACTGAACTTTTTTCGCGATTTATTTCTTAAAACAAGTAAGTACTTTGCCGAGACTTGGTTGTTACTTTGCGTAATATAAATTGTAATTGTGTTGCGGTGTATATTCTAACAGGCGCAAACTTTACACTCGCTAACTTGCAATTTTCTTATCCTTACTTTTTATAAATTAGAAAAAGACTTTGCTTGAATTATATTAATTTCGTATTTTGAAGCATCATATATTTTTATTCATATTTTCTCCCTTTTTTTGTTACACCAATATAAATTTCATTTCGATAGTATAGATCAGGGGTTCCCAATCTTTTCCAGCCTGCGGCGCAGTTACACGTCTGACGTCGCAATATTTTGTCACGGCGCCTTACTCTATTTAGCTGTTAGAAAAAGATACATAAATTGACACCTTTAATGATTATAGTTAGGTTAAGCAGGTAAATAGTAGTAAACAAATATTTAATCATATACCTGCTTTACATTTAAATTAATATTCTTCTAATTTAAAGTTATAATATTTGTGGTTTCGGATAGTGATGAAGGATCGACTCACGGCGCCCCTCTTGCCTTTCCACGGCGCACCAGGGAGCCGCGGCGCACAGTTTGGGAACCCCTGGTCTATAGATAATAAATACTCTGAAAATACAAGACCGATATTGTTAAAATATGCACAGAAATGGTAGACCTGGAGAACCATATAGACTACTTTATATCATTGCAAAATGTACGATTCTCGAGATGATCCCATCTAGTACCATAAAACTAAGATATTATGTTAGGAATATAATATTTTAAGCAAAAACCCAGCTTTGTTTTAGCTCAATAAAGACTAACATTTCCATAACATTATGCATTTTATTCCTAAGGGTCATCTAACTCTGGTTCAACGTACGGACTGAAATTTAAAACTGCTCTTTATAGTAATGTATCGCTAGTCCTTGAACGTGAATGCTACATTTTATAGCTGTTTTAAACAGATGTATGATGGAGAACCATGTCTGCTACCATAATAAATAATAATATCTATGGGCGCTTCACGCCACGTCAGTCTGGCCCCGTGCTAAGTACCTGAAGGACTTGTGTTACGGGTACCAGACAACGGAAATAAAAATACTTTTATACTTTACATGACGTATATTTAAGTTTCTTATTATGATACACATATTTATCCACTGAGCCACAGAGGTCAAGTCATTGAAAAGTTGTGTTTAGTATCGGTAATCGACGATGGAGAGAGCATGGAGGATCATATACCAATATAAATGATAACAAACAGACATGTAAAGTGTTATTCTATATCTCTCTCCATAACTGTTCGTAATTATTTTAAATATTGGAAAATCATCGACCAACATACAAAGACAGTCAAGTAATCTAAAACAACGACGTGTGCTATTGGATTAACCTATCAACTCTCAAGTGGTCGAATTCGACCGCGTAAACAAATAACAATAGATGGAAAGAGTTTGTTTGTTTGTCTAATCTCAGGAGTCCGGAACTACTGGTCCGATTTGAAAAATTATTTCAGTGTTAGATAGCCTACTTATCGAGAAAGGCTGAATTGCGGAGAAGGAAAATTGCGGCAAAACGTACGGTTTCCGTGACATTCCTAAATTACGCGGGCGAAGCCGCTCGGAACATCTAGTAAATTATACTTTGGTAATAGACCGTATCACATGCAGGGGCGGTGCAATGACGTGGCCTTGGGCGCCCCCCGACCTCGCGGTCAGAGAGCCTCGCGTCTTGGCAGCGTCTTCGTTTCCACGTAACTGTCACGTCTAAAGCTCTCGAGATCTCCTGTAATATACGACATACGAGGCTCAAACATCAGTATATTCGGGGAAAATTGTTTAGCAGTCGTCATATTGTCCATCCTCCTTTCTCCCAAGAAATCAGGATGTCCCCTAATAGAGATATCATTAAATGTAGAGTTATAAAAAATCTGTTGAACGATATTAATTAATTAGATTAAGTTACTTGGCGATACTTTGAGTCCCGGGAAAGGACATAGGATATGTAATAAAAATGAAAAAAAATTACGGTTCCAGTAGGTACGATAAACGAGTTTTGGCGCAACGGATTTGCGTCTTCTAGTAGAGACAATAAATCTTCGTAACACGTTGTAAGGCGGGGCGCGTTAAACGAAAGTTCAAAAACTTCAAATATTGAACATCCCGCCGCATCTGCGACGTTTAATTAAAATTTTCGCAACGACTGCAATTAAAGTAGAGGTTATTGTAGGACCATGCTGAAATAAATGGTAACCATGGCCTCACAGAAAACCGACAACTCCAAAAAAATAAAGAAGTCATTTTCTGCTCATTTCCTTCGCAACTAAATAAAAAAATTAGTTGGGCTACATATTGCAGAGCCTACACAATACTACCATTAGTGAGCAAAATACTTTTTACTTTTGTCTTCTTTACGCAAATATATACGTACAAACTTTCTATTCCTATTTCTTCAATTACTTCTACAAAGAATGTGCAATCATTGTCATATTACTTTTTTTTTTTTATGAAATAAGGGGGCAAACGAGCAAACGGGTCACCTGATGGAAAGCAACATCCGTCGCCCATGGACACTCGTAGCATCAGAAGAGCTGCAAGTGCGTTGCCGGCCTTTTAAGAGGGAATAGGGTAATATGAGAGGGAACGGAAGGGAATAGGGGAGGACAGAGAAGGGAATAGGGTAGGGGATTGGGCCTCCGGTAAACTCACTCACTCGGCGAAACACAGCGCAAGCGCTGTTTCACGCCGGTTTTCTGTGAGAACGTGGTATTTCTCCGGTCGAGCCGGCCCATTCGTGCCGAAGCATGGCTCTCCCACGTATAAATTACTATAGACTTTCTTTGGAATTAAAGGTCTGCCATAATGTGGAAAGCTTAAAAAATACTTTTAAAGATTAGATATGTAGGGTAGTTTGAAATTCTTTCAGTGCTCCGATACTAGGTCACCTACATATTAAAGTAATAGTCCATGCTCTTTTATTAGAATATTTTATTCACGACCAAAACATAGGTTTTGTCGTGTCCCATTATGAAAATGTCTGACGTGACCCAAATCGCGCTATTAAGATTTAAAAGTGGTTTTATACAATACATTTTAACGTTAGAAAGCTGAATCGCGTTAGGTAAAACTCTGATTTTGAAATAAAAAACTAGAATAGTGAATTTCGACGCTAAAGCCAATTGTCATTTAAAAGTAAACTCCTGAATTTTGCAGATGATGATGATGAATTGTAAGTACCAAAACAGTTTATTCAAATAAATTCGAATAAAAGATTTTCTTTGAATTAATTCGATACTGATGTAAACGTTTTGTTGAACATTCACTTGAAAAAAGGATCCAAAATGAAAGGAAAAACTGATGAAAAATTTACCGTCTCTATAGCTTTCGATCATGTGAGTTTCAAACGAAAAAAAATGAATCAAAGTTATACTTTTGGAGTTACGATGCCTTGTACACACACAGACACGTCTTTATTGTTATAACGCTTCTGTTTTTCCCTTGGATTTTAAATAAATTGTTTTGAAGCAATGATAATATAGAGACACTTTAAAACATAAAATCTCTTTTTAAGTATTTCAAAATTTTAATTTCACCGCAGACTAAACGCTGATTATAATATTATATGATTATAACTTTTCCTTTCAGGTAAGATCGGCCCGAGGGACCGGACGGCCTAAATAGTGCCAGCCCTTTGTATTAAATATCAAAGTTGGTCAAAGTTTGTGTAGCACGTGAAACCAATGGCTTGGCTGGCAATCAAAGAGCTGTGTAGCGGTTACTGGGATCGGTATGTGCTTTATGTTTTAGTTGAGAGGGCAGCCACAATTTATGGTTTGATTTTTGGATGTTTAAATGTTTTCGTTATGGTTTAAATTAAAAAGAAGAGTTTTTAAGTTAGATTTTCATAATTGCAATATGATTTTTTTTTGGGGATTAAATTTAACCTAGGTTGTTTTTGGGGCTCAAAGTATATCCATACCTTAAGGGTGAAGCCAAACGAGCGTGGTTTTGTGAGTCGTGAGTCGCAGAATTTCTGCCGCGTAAATTCGCGCGTCGCTTTTAATACAAATCATGACTCATAAAATTACGCTCGTGTAAATCAAACAGGACTTTTGTATGAAACTGAATGCAGCAGAATTTCTGCCAGCCGAAATTCTGCGACCCACAAGTCACAAATTACGCTCGTTTGGCTTCACCCTAAGCGTGTAGAATACTGTATAGCCATCATCGGACCCACTCCATATTCTAAAAAAATATATAATTCCAATTTTAAATATCACAAAATGTTTAAAAAAATAAATAAAATTTTAAATATCACCACTTCCTGATAAGTGCCGAATAGGCTATCCACAACTTATCTGATAGATACAGTATAGAATATCTGTCAGATAAGTTGTGGATAGCCTATCAGGTACTTTATCAGGAAGTGGTGAAACGGGCCCCTTAGACAAAGTATGATAATAAGATAATTCTTCATCAAAATGTATGCGGTGACATAAGTCATCGCTAAATGACATTTCACTTGCGAAGACTAATGTCAAATCCCATACGTTTTGATAACGAATTTCGTCATCGTTTTTAACGAAAGTGACTTTGGCTACGGGCTCTGGTCCTTAGTACCCAGAATATACATTCATCTACAGAGAATGGAGAAGTTAAAACAATGTTCCGTTATTTGTTTGTCTCAGTCGGAATTGTTTTCCGAACAAGTATTAAAAGTTTGTGTTTGTTCGGCCCCATTAGCTCCAAGTTAATTCTTCTCACGACTTTATTGTGTTTGACGCTCACCTTCGTCAAACGATTGACTTTTTCAGCCGCCATTTTTGACCCTACAATTTTGAAGTGAAACTTGTTTAGACCATTAGAGGTGTCATGTAAAAGAGAGTCGGAGTAATATATTGAGTTACGACGCCGCCTGTCACGATTTTCGATAGAAGTTTCATGTGCTAGACTAAACAAGTGGCAAGCAATTATCGTAAACGCCAACAGAATGTATGCAATTTGACTTGAGTCATCGCTTCGCTAGCGAATGCTAATGAGTAATGTCCAATCCCATACATTTTGTTTTATGACACGTGTAGACACTAGACTGTACACATACGCTCTATTTTTGTCTCCTTTGTAAAATTGTTTGTGCCACGGAATTTAAATTCTTCATCTAGTCTTATCTCACATTTTAGGACTTTTTAAAATCCTATCTTACCCCATTGTTAATTATAATTTTACACACAATATATTGCCTTATTTTAAATTTTATTCTTAAATAGTGTCAAAAACAAGAGCAGCATGTCATCCATAATTCATGGTGTATAATATACAGACGATTTCACATTACACATTACGACAGAGCAGCTATAACTCACGAAGATATGACAGGCATAGTACGTATTTTAAAGGAATATTTTTACAGAGGGGAGGTTACACTAGGTGTTGTACGTGACTTCATTTGAACAGAAGTTAAACTTAACTATAAATGACAAGATGACGCCCGCGACTCCGTTGCGCCACAATTCCTCTTTCAAGCTGGAACCGTACATTTTACCGGGATAAGGGAAAGTATCATAATATGTCCTTTCCCGGGACTCAAAGTATTTACATACCAAATTTCAGCAAAATCGGTTTAGCGATTTGGGCAGCGGTAACAGAAAGAAAGAGACACGTGGGAGAGCCATGCTATATACGTGGGAGAGCCATGCTTCGGCACGAATGGGCCGGCTCGACCGGAGAAATACCACGTTCTCACAGAAAACCGGCGTGAAACAGCGCTTGCGCTGTGTTTCGCCGAGTGAGTGAGTTTACCGGAGGCCCAATTCCCTTCCCTATACTCCCCTATTCCCTTCCCTTCTCATCCCTACCCTGCCTTATTACCCTATTCCCTCTTAAAAGGCCGGAAACGCACCTGCAGCTCTTCTGATGCTGCGAGTGTCCATGGGCGACGGAAGTTGCTTTCCATCAGGTGACCCGTTTGCTCGTTTGCCCCCTTCTTTCATAAAAAAAAAAACACTTTGCATTTATAATTTTAGTAAAATAGTATGGATTATAATGTTTCTTCACACCCTTCACATTGCCTATAAGCGGTTCCGAATGTGTAGAGAGGTTCGCACTTCGTCAATGATTGTTTATATTGGACAACATTATTGTAACAATAGAATTATCAGAAGCTCTGTTTTTAATTTTTTTTTGCCTAAAAGTCTTTATGTAAGTAGATCATAATGTACACAAAATAGCTGCTGTAGTTTATTTTCTTTCAATGCTCCTACTTTTACAGTGACCTTTATATTAATGACATGTATACCACACTCAGTATTATCGCTTAGTTTTGCTACATTTTGTATATAATATGTACTTGTGGTTCCAGAATTCGCTACACAAACATCCGAAACTTAAACGAAAAATAATGGCTTCAGTCCTCATAAATCAACATTGAAGTCCATTGTTTTGAACAAATATAATTTATCTAGCAAGTTCGTGTATCAATCACGGCTCGGCAGCTGACGGCTAAGCGCGTTCCGATGAGGCTCGAATTTGTTGTTAGATTTATGTTTCAAACGCGTTACAAGAAGTACAGGTCCAAGAGTATTCTAATGCACCTGCATTCCACCTGGAATGCATGAGTTCTGATATTTAGTACAATATTATGTGCAGTGCTCGTGATGTCTAGAATCTGACGCCATATTATCCAGAATCAAGACGTTTTCTTTATCACTGCTTTATAAAATCGCCGGTCAAAATTATGGAATATTATGGAATAGACATTAGACCAGTCGAACGTCAACTTCTTTTAACGATCGCTTATCTTGACTAAAGAGCCTGGTGTGCCACTAATGTGATGTTAATCATCGGCATGGCGGCGATTTTAGACGTCATGAGCACTGGCCAGTATGCTTGGTAATATTTCGGAACTTACCCATGAAAATTATGTCAGCGATAATTCATAATTTGGCGCGCAAAATGACACATTCATGACATTGACATGAGGGTGTTGGCGATAACTTTCGAATGACTCTTTACAAGATGGACAAAGGCCCGGGAAAAAACCTTCATTAAGTCCATAATTCCGGACGGAATACATGAAATGCTACACAATGACATACGCGGAAACACAAGAAATCAATACGGGTTTTACCCTAATCCAATAATGAGGACATGCGACAACAAAAATCCAATAAAAGCGGGCTGCTGGCTTTACTTTTGTCAATCACCGCAAATGGGTCGCACTTGTGAAGTATTTCATTAGAAATTGTGTCAACATCACCATCATCGCTGTTCACGGTTCATCACTTCGTAGTCAGTAGTAATCTCCAACATACATGCTCCTCAGAAATCTTTACTCAAACGCGCAGTTTTTAGTACGCTTTTATTAGGTTGGGCTGTACAGTAGGTATGTATGTAACGGAATCTTTAAGCACGATTTTTATCTATCTCCAGTAGTCTAAATAATTCGAAACTTTGCAAACGTATTAAGATCAATATATAATTTGTTAAAATTTTAACAAGGTTTGTTTTAAAAAAATTAAACAAACCTTATAACTTACCTAGTTCATCATCTGGGTAATATATCTGGCTATACATAAAATATTTTTTTTTTATTCAAATTATTTTATTTTATACTAGCTGTTACCCGCGACTTCGTCCGCGTCAACAAAATGTAAAATACATAGGTAAAAAATAAAAAAGTAAAAATATGTCCTCCTCCTTTTTTGAAGTCGGTTAAAAAGTAGCCTAAGTTACTCCTTATTAAATCAGCTATCTGCCAATTAAAGTCCCGTCAAAATCGGCCCAACCATTTCGGAGATTAGCCGGAACAAACAGACAGACAAAAATTCTAAAAATTGTTATTTTGGTGTAAGTACCGTCTAAATATTCATATGCATGTAGTAAAAAACGGTTATTTTAATATTACAAATAGACACTCCAATTTTATTTATATGTATGTATAGATTTAATTCAAATTAAATGCCTAATGCAAAAATAAGGCAATATTTTAACTGTCACTTACCTATTTCTTCCACTCATGTCTTCAATTACGCCCGCGGAGCTAATGATTAAGCCCCATGTCAGTGTGACCTAACCTTTATTATTTTCTTGAGCGTTAATAATTACAAGTTGCCTCTATAAACGGCAGCCGGTCGTCGCAAAATAAAACAGACTATAAAAAAGCTTAGCACGATAAAAACATGATAAGCGGCGATGGAAAATCGAGTGCATTTTCCTCCGACCGCAAGGAAAAGGAAAATATATGAAGATGAAGAGCACCTCGGCTGTTGACTGAACAAAATGGGTATATCGGAGATATTGCACTTTTGCATTTTCTTTCGTCTCAATCAAGAATATTCTAGATTTTGCAGACATTTTATTAAGTTGTTATTATGAAAGCGTTATTTTCTGTAAATCTAGATGCTTATCAAATATGTGTTAAGTAAAATATATGTAATAATTTCGCAATTCAATGATTCTAAAGCTAATTCTCGTAACTATTGTAAAATATTTTCGTTTCGCGCGCAGTCTCATATTTTGTTTTATTTCCTTTCGATAATTAGCTGGCTGTTGTCCTCGCACGAGAGACAGCTCAGAATGTTCGAAGGGATATCCGAGGTTTGAGAATTGGAGCCCAGAATCCATACTAATATTCTAAATTCGCCTATCTGTCTTGATTGTTACCTCTTCCCGCCCAAACCACTGAACCGATATACTTTATGAAAGGACATTGGATACTTTTTATTCCGGAAAAATGTACGATACCCGTGGGATAAACGTATTTTTGCGCAACGGAATTGCGGGCGTTATGAAATAATTCCTACTTCAGGTACCAGGAACATAGAAGTATGAAAAGGTTTGTTAGCCGCTTTGAAAGCTAATAGAGCCCCAGGCGACTTGGCCGGCGTCACGATTTATCCCTAACCGAAACGGGAATTTGGCCCACCCAGGTTTTAGATACTGCTGAAAATGTTTAAACATTTTAGTCCAAATTTCGCTTCTGATATGGCTTAAACTATGCCTTCTCTTTGTTAATACGGAAAACGGGAGAGGTAAAATATGAAATCGACATACCCATTCACAACAAACGTCAGTATTATTCATGATGAATTTTTACATGGCTAGTTTTTGTTCCATCGCAAAGGACACAAGATAGTTTTTATTCCGCCAAAATGTACGATTTTATGCGATTAAGGAATTTCGACGCAAAACGATGTTGCGGGCAACATCTAGCTCAAGTATAATAAGCCAACAAAAAAAATGTAGAGAAAAAAAACTCGTTTACTTTTATTGAGAATTAGCGACCCGTCCTGGCGTCGCACGGGTACTGAGTATATAGCCACTGAAAAAATGATTAAAATCGATAGCAGATAAGAAGTAAACCACGTGAAGGATCATTATCCCTCACGTCGTTTACTTCTTATCTGTGCCAAATAACATAAAAATTGCTCCAGTAGTTCCCTTTCAAATAATTTACCCCTTTTTTCCCACATTCTCCTATTAGTCTTAGCGTGATTAAATATATCCTATAGCTTTCCTCAATAAATGGGCTATCTAACACTAAAAGAATTTTTCAAATCGGACCAGTAGTTCCTGAGATTAGCGCGTTCAAGTTAGCCCTTTCAAATAATTTCCCCGTTTTTTTACACATTTTCCTCTATTTCTTCGCTCCTATTAGTCTTACCGTGATAAAATATAGCCTATAGCCTTCCTCGATAAATGAACTATCTAATACTGAAAGAATCATCAAAATCCGTTGCGTAATTTTAAAGATTAAATGGAACAAAGGGACATGAGGTAAAAAAAGCGACTTTGTTTTATATAATATGTAATAAATATTTCAAAAGTGTAGAGAAAAAAACCTGTTTACTTTCATTGAGAATATTTAAAAAAATGTAGAGAAAAAAACCTGCTTACTTTTATTGAAAATATATTTCGTGTGCCTGACAACATTTTTCTTGTGCCAGTTTTGTGCTAAAAATGAAAAATCCGATCGACAAATCCGAGTTCTTTCATCTTATTTAATTGGGATATCGGCAGGTGAAGTTTTCGTGTCTTTAATACCCTGTGGTCGGGATTCGGGTTAATCTCATTCGTGATGCTTTTAGGATAAAAAGGTTTAATATTTTTTAATCATAGTAGTTTGTTAGTCTAAATACCTGTACGTAGCGTGGAGTCTATATTGTAGGTAGTAGGTATGCCCATCCATCTATTTTTGACTTAATAATAACTATCATCGTCATATAGTGTCAAAACATTATTTTATAATGGATTATTAATTCTATATTATTATTAATCTTATATATAAAATTCTCGTGTCACAATATTAGGCCGCGTACTCCTCCGAAACGGCTTTACTGATTTTAACCAAATTTTATATGCATATTCAGTGGGTCTCAGAATCGGCTTCTGGCTACTTATTATATTGAGAAGTGCATATGTTGAATAAATAATAGTAAATTATTACAACTCGAGACTGACGGCGACCATTGTTTTTGCGACGGGATAGCGATGGACGTTGCCATGGTGACATACTTATTTAGTCACTTCAATAAAATAATACGGGTGAAATCCTTTATATGGCAAAGAAACGTTTGCCGGGACAGCTAGTATTATAATAAGCTAGTTATAGAAATGTGAACACTATATTAATAATAATAATTATTGCTACCCTAAGTTCCTTTAGGTAGCCATAAAATCGTAATATTTTGCATTTTCGATTGTTAATTATGTGTTTGAGCAGTGGATGTTTTGATACAAACCATTTTTATAGCATTTCTATAAAAAATAATATAGAAACCGGTGCTTGAAAAAAAATTCTAACAGTCTTATATTTTACGTGTTTATACAAAAATGTCCGTAAATTATTCACATACAATGAAGTAATGAAATCCAATGGCGACATTATTAGAAAATTCCAAAGTTTATGATAATATTACAATAAAGCTTCGAATATATTCGACGTTTTTATGGAGGGTGATATAAAAACGCATATCTTCTAGTAACGCTCTATGTGATAAATCTACTTGTCATATTAAACTAAGTGATATTTTATGATCAGCAATAATGTCGTTGATGTTTAGTACTAAAATATATGCTCTTAACTTAACCCTTTGATGGTAACGCAAAAAATATTATCACGCTATAAGTCACCGTGTGTCAATCTAACCAAAAATCTAATTAGTTTGTCATCAACACTTTGTGACATACATTTTTGGACTTTCAGCAGAAGCTTAGTGTGCCTTGCCCCATATAATAATTTGTTTGAAGACCTTGAGAAAAGGGTAAAGATTTCCCACAAAACAAAAAATGGATAAAATGTGGCCGTGGCCCAGGGGCCCCGTATAATTGATACGGCGGAAGCTACGCCTCTGTTTTTCAGTTCCGAAAAAGTTTCAGTAAATTGCATTTCGTCTTTCATTCCCTGCACTATCCGCATTCTAACATGACACATGGGACATATGCGAATGAAACCCCGTTTTTACAGAATAAATTCAAACGCGAGTCCGAAGCAGCTATTTTGCAGGATCCCATTAAAATTTCACACTGGATTGTACCTAATTTTTAAGAGCTTGTGGGGACATTTTTATGTACATCTAACTCCTGCAATGTAGATTTGCGACACTTTTATAGAACTGTTTGCAATATAAAACAATTTTTTATTGTTATGTTAAGTTCACTATAATACTCATACAAATAAAATTAAAACCTGAATCAAATCAAATCCAAGATTGTTTTTCGATTTACGTCTAAATCGCCTTATTTTTCTCGTCCACACACTGTAGTTTCATAAAATATTTTCGAAGATGTCTCGTTTAGTTATTTATCTTATATATTTAAACAAGAAATTCTTGTATATATATAGGAATCATTTTTAGAAAATGTCATTTTCATCAAATACCGAGCTCGGTCAAATAGCTAGTATTATTTAAATATAGCAACTTAGGTAAACCGATAATAATATTCGCTATAGGGTTAAGATCTCGTGTTACTGCTACATCATTGGTCATGGTCGTATAGGACATAGTTAAGAGTTTACGTAGTTTTATAGTGCACATTGACATTCAATCTAATATTTTACAAGTCTTCACTCTTCTCCATGTTATTTGCTAGATGTTTCATGTTTTTTGCCTGCAAAGAAAGTCTCTGGGAGCGTATTATGACAGTGTTGAAGATGAAAACACCTTTACGTTGAACGCCCGCTTTTTGTTTTTTTTTTTTTGAGAACTCTCTTTTTTAAATATTTAAACATGATTTTCAGGTGTTATTATTGTAATATATTATAAATTATTGCTTGAATATAATGAAGAATAAGGGCATCGTTTTAAACTTCATTTAAAATTACTAGATATTACTTTGGCGAGTATTATAGCGGCATAATTACGACCGATAATGAGGAGGTTTACGAGGCGAGTTTACTGGCTATTTAAGTACGCTTAAACTTCGCTATTTACTTTGTTACTTAATCGTCGGCAACTTTGTTCGTAAAAGTGTAATTTTCATAACATTTCACTTATGCGGTGCGCCGTAAAAGCTTAGTATCGCTTCGCTAATTGTGATGAAACTTTGCCGTTTTATCGCTTACACTTAACGCACAGGCTTCGATGTCTTTACTTTGTTAAGAGGATACACAAGGGGCGAGAGAAATTGAAAATAGGTATTTGAAAATGTATTGCTGTTTCACCAATCTCAAGTCTCCCACCGCAGAGCGCGATAGAGACAACACGACAAAGGTTCTAATAAAAGAACAGAAAATCTTCGATTCGTTGTCCCCTGATTCCTTCTCCAAAAATTAACCGATTTAAGTACTTTTTTCATTAAGAATTAAAGCAAGGCTTGAGCTGTGTTCCTATGTTTTACTTTTTTGGTATATTTTAGCCAGTTTTGTTTTCTGGGTGTTTGAACACAGAGGAAAATATTGCCATTTTTTTGGGTTTTTGGACGTTCTTATCTTTTTTAATAATAAAATTATGATAAAAAAGAAAACATAGGGACATGCTAATAGTGGCCATAGATATTCAGGAAAAAAAAATCATAGCTCTACTGGCATTATCCAGGGAGGAAACAGGGGACAGCGTTTGTATGGAAAAACGGAGGTGTGGACTCCTCTTAATAGAGCATGCGAATGGCAATATCTCCATTTGCCACGGTGTGAATGATAATGAAGTTAAAAAGATACGAATTCACATTATTAACACTTTATTCTATAGCCTACTCAACGATCAGTGCCTAGATGACGAGTCAATAAAGGATAGACGCCGAACATAATTTTTAAATCACATAAAAAGTACAAAAACCTATTATTGCAAATAAAAAATGTGTCAGAGCGTTAATATTTAAAGTGTACTTAAACGTTATCTGTGAAAATACAAGGCGCAAAAACTACCATTTGATCGTGATTAAGTAGGTATGTTTGGAAAATTTATTTTTGAAACTTTTTACACGGCTACACGCTGCCTAGGATTGAACCTGCTACTCGTGGTAGCAGTGTGGGGGGACACTGCTGCCCATTGCACCGAGTTCCAGAGAGGGCCGTGATGCGCATTGTGCTCCTGCACATCGCGGCCCACATGTGGGCTTTTCTAGGCCACCCCGCGAGACGACCTAGAAAAGTCTACATGCTTAGATGAGTCTGCGAGACGCGGACAACCGCTGGAGTTGCGGTGGATTAATCGTGCCCGTGACTGTGCCTAGGCGGGGAGTAGAGCACCGTGGGGTTTTAGTGGGTAGTTCTTCGGAGAGTCCCACATACCCCGGCCGATGTCCCCAACCGCCGCGGATGCGCAAAGCATTTCCCCATGTAAAAAAAAGGATTGAATCTGCACCCCGATTACTCAAAGATCTAACCGCGACCGTCGCGACCTAAAGGTCATCATCAGGTTAATATATTATAATCTATTTCGTCTCGCCTCTCCACTAATGTATATTCTGTGGCCTCTCTTGTATCAGTTTTCAGAAAGGTCAAAAGACCCTCGTCTGGTTAACAATGAGAAAGGTACAATCACAATAGACAGTACAAACCAGTAGGCCGACTAAGAAGTGGTCTTATAAAATACGTCATTTTAAAAAATTGGTGTAATTTAAAGGCTGGCAGCTGCAGCTCTTCTAATGTTGCGAGTGTACATTGGCGACTGTAGTTGTTTTCTATCAGGTGACCATCGTTTGCCCACTTGTGTTATAAAAAATAATGACGTATGTTATATCGGCTGGCGCTCATCATTACACTGCGTTGCTGAGCCGTTCTATAGTATGCTTGCAGCGGTTCCACGTGGTCCAACGCGCCGATTTGTCAGCTTGTTTGAAGTCGGCCTACTGGTTCGTTCTGTACATTGTGGTACAATGTAATTTGTATGACGAATAAAGGTTAACACTTTTTTACTCCTTTATTCGACTGCGTAAATAGGATTTTGTTTTTTTTTTTGTTGACTTAAGTGCTTGTGCTTTTGTCGGGATAAAAGTTGTTTTTCACCGCCAGTGGTTCTGAACTTTTGTTGAGGGTTTTGAATAGGAAGATATATTTTTGTATTAATGATTAATATTATGTATGCCTAAGTATTTATTTCTTAAGTTTACGCGAATAAAGAACGACTAACATTTACTTAACATTTTGCACGTCGAAAAATCGACAAAATATGTGAAACACTGCTTGAATTGTATCACCCTCTGTACCATATTTTTGCAAATAAAAATTATTATTATTATTAATCTATACTATCTATACTTACTAATATTAATTATTATAAAGCAGAAGAGTTTGTTTGAACGCGCTAATCTCAGGAACTACAGGTCCGATTTGAAAAAAAAATTCAGTGTTAGATAACGCATATTTTATCGAGGTAGGCTGTAGGCTATATTTTATCACGCTAAGACTAATAGGAGCGAAGAAATAGAGGAAAATATGGAAAAAACGGGAGAAATTATTTGAAAGGGCTTATCTCACGATCTACTGGAGCAATTTTTCTGTTGTTTGGCACAGATAAAAAGTAGACCACGTAAAGGATTAAAGGTTATTTTTTGTGGCTAATTTATCTGTGAAATATCTAATTTACGCGGGCAAAGCCGCGCGGAACATTATAGTAACATTATAATAATGTTTTTAAACTTACGGGCTCTGTCGCGGTGCAATTTTCTTATTCGTTTCGACTGGTTTCCAGTGGCCGTGGTTACGGATGGTCTAGTGCTAAGTAGGTACTGACATACGGTTTTGCTCGATAGTTTTACTCCAAATCGAGCAATAACCACCGTGTGGACCGCAAAACTGACAGCTCGAAGGCTCGCTTCGAGGCGGCTCGATGAAATTTAATATGTCAAATCTGTCATTTCCTTCGATTCGGAGTAAAACTATCGAGCAAAACCGTATGTGAGTACTTAGCATAGGATGTAAGTATCTTGCTTTCACTTAATTTAGCTCCGAAGTAATTTGGCTATAACTTCTATATAATACAGACTTCGCAAAAGACAGAATTTGCAGCAAAATAAACGTTTGTATCTTCTAGTCTATATGAATAAAAATGAATTCTAAATTTTGTTGTTCGCGCTTAAACTCGAGTACGGCAGAACCGATTTGGTTAATATTAGCCTCGAAGTAACCGTGGATGTCCAAGGAAGGTTACGGGACATCTGCATAAAATACTAGATGTTGTTAACTATTGTGCTAGTTAACTGTAACTGTAGAGTATAGATTTTATCTCACGTGGCCCGCACTGAGCCGCGGTAGTAATTTGCCGTGACACTTAACTCCGGTGAAAATTACGTACGCTCGGGTTTTTGTGCGGCTTCCACAATTCTGGAATAGAATATTTACTGCGCCAGATAACAGCCCGTTTGGTTTAAAAATGTATAGAAAACTAGCTGACCCGGAAAACGTTGTTTTGCCACATAAATTATTTCTAGTATCAATATAAAAAGTAGATAAAAACCTATTCTCAGGCCTGGCGAATGTACATACAAAATTTCATTAAAATCGATTGAGCCGATTTGGAGGAGTTCGCGCGCAAACACTGTAACACGAGAATGTTATGTATTAGATATACAGGGCTCTAATCTAATATATAGATGGAATTGAAGACTTAGCTCTGGTATATAATCTTTATTATTGCCTAGATGATTCCCGCAACTCCGTTGCGCCGAAATTAGTTTATCGCGTGGGAACCGTACATTTTTCTGGGATAAAAAGTATCCTATGTCCTTTCGCGCGACTCAAAGTATCTCCATACCAAATTTCAGCTAAATCGGTTCAGCGGCTGAGGCGTAAAGAGGTGACAGACATACAGACAAACAGATTGATAAACAGATACACTTTTAGACGTGGGAGAGCCATGCTTCGGCACGAATGGGCCGGCTCGACCGGAAGAAATACCACGCTCCGGCGTGAAACAACGCTTGCGCTGTGTTTCGCCGAGTGAGTGCTTTACCGGAGGCCCAATCCCCTACCCTATTCCCTGCCCTACTCTCCCCTATTCCCTTCCCTTCCCATCCCTACCCTCCCCTATTACCCATCTAAGCCCTCTTAAAAGGCCGGCAACGCACCTGCAGCTCTTTTGATGCTGCGAGTGTCCATGGGCGACGGAAATTGCTTTCCATCAGGTGACCTGTTTGCTCGTTTGCCCTCCCCTTATTTCGTAAAAAAAAAACACTTTCGCATTTATAATATTATTATGGCTCTAATCCAATATGTGGATTGTGGATGGAATTGAAGACTTAGCTCTGATGATATATTATAAACTTTATTTATTCTCTTGTATCCCACTTAGGCTAGAAGTTAGAAGTTTGCAGCAGTCGCTGAAAAACAAACAAAGCAGACGTTCAGTTTATTTCCTAAAAAGTTTTAAGAAGCATTTTAAAAATGTAAATATTTTCTCACCGCGGAGTAACAAATTAACAGTTTTTTTCATTGCAAATAATATTTGCACTATGTAATGGGTTTTCGCGGGAAGACAGATGAAACCTTCGCGTGCTAAGAATAAAGGACCAACGTCTTTTGTTTTATTAACTCTCTCGAATGTTCTTTGTTAACACCATATAATAGTGATGATTTATGGCTATTCTATGGTGTTTTTCTATTCTTTTCTGTTGTAGAAATCTGTGACAAATTGTAAGATCCTTTGGTTTTGATATTAATAGTCTATTTGGGACGGATACACATCGTTTCTTTAATTGTCGAAATCTAAAAATTGGTGATGATGTAGTAAATAAATAAAAAAAAAAATTAAACTGAAAGTAGGAGAAAAAAATCAGCCAAGTGCTAGTTGGACTCGCGCACGAAGGGTTCCGTACCGATACAGATCAAAAAGAGGCTAAAAATTGTGTTTTTTGTATGGGAGCCCCCCTGAAATTTCTATTATGTTTTAATATTATTATTAAACTAGCTGTTGCCCGCGACTCCGTCCGCGTGGACTTTATAGTTGTTCCCGTACATCGATTGAGTCGTTTACGCGCAAATCAGAAAAGTATATTGTGTGGGAACCGCACATTTTTCCGGGACAAAAAACATTGCTTGTCCCAGATTCAAATTAGTATCTCCAATCTCCATGCCAAAATTCATCAAAATAGATTAAATAGTTTAGGGGAGAATTATAAAAGTTAATTGTGCGGGAACCGTATATATTCCGGAATAAAAAGTATCCCTTGTCCTTTCCCGCGACTTAAATTTAGTATTGCCATACCTTTCATCAAAATAGATTGAATAGCTTACGCGCAAATCATAAAAGTATATTGTGCAGTAAACAGTAATTTTTCCAGGACAAAATGTATCCTATGTTCTTTTTCGGGACTCAAAGTATCTTTATACCAAATTTCAGCAAAATGGATCCAGCCGTTTACGCGTGATGTCGTGACCACGCGTAATAATATAACGTTCCGCGCAGCTTCGCCCGCGTAATTTAGACATTTCACAGACAAATTAGTCCACAAAAAATAGCCTATGATCCTTCACATGGTCTACTTCTTACCTGTGCCAAATAACAGAAAAATTGCTCCAGTAGTTCGTGAGAATTTTTTACATTTTCCTCTATTTCTTCGCTAGAAAAAATATAGCCTTTAGCCTTTCTCTATAAATGGGCTATCTAACACTGAAAGATCTTTTTAAATCGGACCAGTAGTTCCTAAGATTAGCACGTTCAAATAAGCCATTTCAAATAATTTCTCCCGTTTTTTCCACACTTTCCTCTATTTCTTCTCTCTTATTAGTTTTAGCGCAACAAAATATAGCTTATAGCCTTCCTCGATAAATAGGCTATCTAACACTGAAATAATTTTTCAAATCGGACTAGTAGTTCCTGTGATTAGCGCGTTTAAATAAACACTTTCAAATAATTTCCCCCCGTTTTTTCCACACTTTCCTCTATTTCTTCGCTCCTATTAGTATTAGCGTGATAAAATGTAGACTATAGCCTTCCTCGATAAATGGGCTATCTAACACTGAAAGAATTTTTCAAATCGGACCAGTAGTTCCTGAGATTAGCGCGTTCAAACAAACAAACAAACAAACAATCAAACAAACAAACTAACAAACTCTTCCGCTTTATAATTTTAATATAGATATTAAAGTACACATATAACAAAAGAATGTGTGAAAAATTCGAGTGCCTACCTCTTGCCATTGTTAATATAGAGCGAAAAAGGCCGAAAAAATCACGTTTGTTGTATGGGAGCCTTCCTTAAATATTAATTTTATTTCGTTTTCATTATTTGTTGTTAGATCGGTAACAGATATACAAAATCTGTAAAATTTATTAGAAGTCTGGCTGTAGCGGTTCTTGAGATACAGCCTGGAGACACACAACGAAGTCTTAGTAATAGGGTCCCGTTTTTACCCTTTGGGTACGGAACCCTAAAAACTACGGTTGCCTTCGTAAATGCCAGCAGAATTGAAAACGAAACAGAAGGCATAGACATTTTATCCATAAGTGACGATGTAAGTACATGGAGTAAAGTTTTGTGCTGCGTCGAAAGAAAACATTGCACAAGATGTACTTCGCCAATTGTGGTGATGTATTTTAACTACGCAATTTATTGGGGAAAATACCTATCGGTGATCTAATTCTTTCGATGCAATAAAGAAGGCCGGCTCTTATTCTAAGTTCTCGTTAAGTAGAATGTCCCCCGCGGGACGGCGCGGTGCGGCGCGGCGGCGTGAACCCATCAATACACATTACATCTAATTGCCCTAATGTATAATTTGTTCTGCTTGCCCTATAAACGTTGAGCTTTCTGGTTTTGCTCTATTTAGTTGGCTACTAGACGACGCCCGCAACTCTGTTGCGTCAAAATTAGTTAATCTCGTCGGAACCACACATTTTTCCGCAATAAAACTATTCTATGTCATTTCCCGGGACTTAGAATAGGAAATTTCATCATAATCGTGATAAACTACCAATTATGATGACCACTAAACAAATGTTAATTTAATATTGGTGTTACTTATTTCGATTCGATATTTCCTATTTCGATTACAAAGTTCCTCTTTGGCCTCAGAAAACTGGGCTCCGATTCTATTACAGCCGCTTCGATCGCAGGCAACTTGCGATCGAAGCGGCTGTAATAGAATCGGAGCCCAGTTTGCTAACTACGCAAACATGCTTTTTATAAAACATTGCATCGCTCGAGGGATGAAAATTGGACCCCAGATTAAAAAAAGCGCGGGTTAAGCTAGAAACGTTTGTCCAGCTATTGTATTACATCATAATTTCAATGTTTGACTACCGATAAATGATAATAATCATACCGAACCCACAACAGTTTCCGCCTGCCAAGTAAAATTATTACACTCATTAAATAAATGCCATCTTCAGGTGATAGCTAAGCTTAATAAATTATTTTCTTTTCATCTCCAACAAAAAATGGGTCAAGTTATCAATAGGCGACCGCGAATTTTTTCTTTTATGAGACGATTTCCCATTGTGTACGTTGTCTTTTATCTTAAATTTAATGACGAACTAAAGTAAAAGTAATTTCGCTTTTGAAGAATCGACGGTGACTTTAACAAAGGGAATTTAAACAGAGATAAAGGCAGGAGTCGTACAATAAGTCGCGAACAATAAAGGCCATTCCCTCCCTCTTAGGGCCTGTACATGTACTAAGTAGTACTTTATTTCGATTACAATACAACATCAGCTTCTGGCGATAGCCCGCCAATATAAAATCCGAGTATAAAAAATGTTTTTGTAGTCGGATTTTATTTTGGCGGGCTAGAAAAAATACATAGCCCATGCCTTATGTAACGCGGGTCACAATAGGGTCGCTGTTACGCATTTGTGTACTATGCCAGGCAGTTTTTATTGAACTATGAATGCAGTTGTATATGATCTAAAGAATATGACTGTATTCATAACTCAATACGTAATTTTTTGTGGGATGGTTCACAAATGCTTTACAGCGTCCATATTATCACCACATATATTGAAATCGGATCAGTAGTTTAGGTGCCTGATAAAGATACTGCAAAGATCCATAGGAATTTTCCCTTAAAGTCCCCTAGGTAAATGAGTAGGCTGATCGGACTGACGCAGGCCGAATGACCGGACTCGTATTTCAAAAGGGAGTGCACGGAACGAGTGCACAGAAATGCGATGCTGGGCCAATTTCCGTGTACGTGTGTATTTTTAGTGTTCTGTGCGTAAAGGGTAAAAAGGCCCTATTACTAAGACTTCGTTGTCTGTCCGACTGTCTGTCTCTAGACTGTGTATCAAGAACTATAAATAGACTTATGACATTTTTACAGATTGCGTGTATGCCTTTTTGGCTTTATAACGGAACTCGTCGTGCGCGAGTCCAACTCGCACTTGGCCGTTTTTTTTAGAATTGCAATGACATAAAGTTATATTTTCCACCATTGCACGTTCAGTCTAGACACTAGACACGGCTAGCACTAGGTAACACTAGGTAACCGCTTGCCGCGGGCGCGACCCTAATGACAACACTTGCCGCCTCTTGTGTCTTCCCTTTGTGTTAGAATAAAAGTTACTTTTGGTGTGCTTACTCTTAAACTATTATATTGTGTTTGGGTGCGATCTTCTTCAGAGTATTTATATTCTACAGAATAATACTAATATATATTGACAAAAAATTAGGAACAGGAGAGTGGGAAAACTAATTTAATTTCTTACTAAGCTTAAAGATGTAGGAATCATGAAACTGATATTTGGACAAAAAATTAGGAGTAAAAAATGGCAAAACTAACTAGGCCTTTACATACATACATACATCCGTTGTGGATGATTTATACAGTACTAGCTGTTGCCCGCGACTTCGTCCGCGTGGACTTCAGTTTATAGCGCGCGATGTCAACAAAATTGGTGTCAAAAGCTATTATAAAAAATACCCTGGTACCCCTTAAATCAAAACAGCTGTGCAGTGTGTACATAATATTTCATTTTTTTTAAAATTAAACTTTATATATTATGCCAAATTTTAAAGCTTATTTAGCCCCCCAATTACACAACTTTACCCATAAACTATTTATCATTGATAGGTTTAAGGTTACGTCACCCTATGTAATATAATGTAAAATATATAAGGCTTATTAAATAACACAAAGAAATAACAATCGAAAAAAAACGAAATTTAAGTGTATGATGTTACCACCTCTTATAGAAAGATGTTGGGCAAGCTTTAGCGCGATGTAAAAGACGCACGGCGCCATCTAGTATGAATTTTTGGAACTAACTTAATTTAAACAAATTTTCGTATTTTCACCCCCTTACAACCCTTTTTTCCAGTAAAAAAGTAGCCTATGTCCTTTCTCAGGCTTTAGACTATCTGTATACAAAATTTCATTACAATCGGTTCGGTAGTTTTGGCGTGAAAGCGAGACAGACAGACAGACAGAGATACTTTCGCATTTATAATATTAGTATAGATTAGTATAGAACGTGTATAACGTGGGAGAGCCATGCTTCGGCACGAACGGGCCGGCTCGACCGGAGAAATACCACGTTCTCACAGAAAACCGGCGTGAAACAGCGCTTGCGCTGTGTTTCGCCGAGTGAGTGAGTTTACCGGAGGCCCAATCCCCTACCCTATTTCCTTCCCTACCCTCCCATATTCCCTTCCCTTCCCATCCCTACCCTCCCCTATTACCATATTTCCTCTTAAAAGGCCGGCAACGCACCTGCAGCTCTTCTGGTGCTGCGAGTGTCCATGGGCGACGGAAGTTGCTTTCCATCAGGTGACCCGTTTGCTCGTTTGCCCCCTTATTTCATATAAAAAAAAATAACAATCGAAAGAATCGAAAGCCCATGTTTGACATGGTACAACCTCTTATAGAAATACGCATGAGCAAGCAATAGCGCGATCTAGGGGACTCTTGGCGCCATCTATTTTGAGTTTTTGGAACTAACTTAATTTGACCAAATTTACGCATTTTCACCCCCTTACAACCCCCTTTTCCAGTTAAAAAGTAGCCTATGTCCTTTCTCAGGCTTTAGACTATCTGTGTACAAAATTTCATTACAATCGGTTCAGTAGTTTTGGCGTGAAAGCGAGACAGACAGACAGACAGACAGAGATACTTTCGCATTTATAATATTAGTATAGATAAGATTCTAACGTATTAAAAACTATAAACAAAAACATACTAACTAATAAGTATGATTAGTTCTATGTTACAATAAAGTAAAAAACAAAACGCCATCTGTTGAATCGTATTAGAACTAAAATGTTCATTCCATCGATATATTTCTGGATTTTTTATAATATTATACATAAAATATGTTTAAGATTTTTGAAATTTTATTTTAACACACATCCAAGACCCAGGAACATTGAAAACTTTTTGTTCCGCCTGCGGGACTCGAACCCAGGACCCCCGGGATGAGCGCTGGCCACGCGCAATGCGAATTCATTTTCATCGAAATTTTCATGGAAATAAGATATTTTCCCACATCAAAATGTAGCCTATGTCCTTTCTCAGACTCTAGAATAACTGTATACAAAATTTCATTGCAATCGGTTCAGTAGTTTTAGCGTGAAAGCAAGACAGACAGACAGACAGACAGACAGACAGACAGACAGAGATACTTTCGCATTTATAATATTAGTATGGAAGTATGGATAAAATATATTTAAGTAAAAAATAAAACGCCATCTGTTGAATCGTATTAGAACTAAAATAAAATAAAACGCCATCTGTTGAATCGTATTAGAACTAAATTGCATCGATATATTTCTGGATTTTTTATAATATTATACATAAAATATATTTAAGATTTTTGAAATATTATTTTAATACACATCCAAGACCCAGGAACATTGAAAACTTGTTCCGCCTGCGGGACTCGAACCCAGGACCCCCGGGATGAGCGCTGGCCTGCGCAATGCGAATAAATTTTCATCGATATTTTCATGGAAATAAGATATTTTCCCACATCAAAATGTAGCCTATGTCCTTTCTCAGACTCTAGAATAACTGTGTACAAAATTTCATTGCAATCGGTTCAGTAGTTTTGGCGTGAAAGCAAGACAGACAGACAGACAGACAGACAGACAGACAGACAGAGATACTTTCGCATTTATAATATTAGTATGGAAGTATGGATAAAATATATTTAAGTAAAAAATAAAACGCCATCTGTTGAATCGTATTAGAACTAAAATAAAATAAAACGCCATCTGTTGAATCGTATTAGAACTAAATTGCATCGATATATTTCTGGATTTTTTATAATATTATACATAAAATATATTTAAGATTTTTGAAATATTATTTTAATACACATCCAAGACCCAGGAACATTGAAAACTTGTTCCGCCTGCGGGACTCGAACCCAGGACCCCCGGGATGAGCGCTGGCCTGCGCAATGCGAATAAATTTTCATCGATATTTTCATGGAAATAAGATATTTTCCCACATCAAAATGTAGCCTATGTCCTTTCTCAGACTCTAGAATAACTGTGTACAAAATTTCATTGCAATCGGTTCAGTAGTTTTGGCGTGAAAGCAAGACAGACAGACAGACAGACAGACAGAGATACTTTCGCATTTATAATATTAGTATGGATTTTTCAGAGCGAAGTAACCACTCCTCAAATACTGTAGTGCCTGGGACAAGATTTTTAAATGTCCGTATGGTTGCCCAAGCGCATACGGCGTTCTCGCATCATAGTCGGCCTAGTCCAGAGGAAAGAACTAGTCAATACGTCTGGGACCAACTATGTGCGGGTTTCCTCACGATGTTTTCCTTCACCGTACGAGCATCCGTATTATGTACTTGAGATCAGCAAATGTCTCATAGGTACACACCTCCACCCGGGTTCGAACCTGCACCCTCTAGGAGTGCAAACCGAAGGTATACCCATTATGGCAAAACTAAGTACTTTTATTATTGGCTGTGCATGCTTTTTTTATAAAATAAGGGGACAAACGAGCAAACGGGTCACCTGATGGAAAGCAACTTCCGTCGCCCGGACACATCAGAAGAGCTGCAGGTGCGTTGCCGGCCTTTTAAAAGGGAATAGGGGAGGGTAAGGAAGGGAATAGGGAAGGGTAGGGAAGGGAACAGGGTAGGGGATTGGGCCTCCGGTAAACTCACTCACGCGGCGAAACACAGCGCAAGCGCTGTTTCACGCCGGTTTTCTGTGAGCCCGTGGTATTTCTCCGGTCGAGCCGGCCCATTCGTGCCGAAGCGTGGCTCTACCACGTAATTGTGTCCATACAATTATGGAATATAGGTCCAATTCAACGATTTTAGAATAACGACTGTAACATTTAACCCTAAGACAAATATTAGACCCATAGGAGCTACAGAGAAGCGCGAAAAAAAAATCTCGATTCTCTTTCGCTTATATGCGTTTTTGCCTTAGTTTTACTTCCATGTATAAGTAATATCCATCTTCCGTGGGGTCTATCGTGTATTATGGCGTGTTCTGTCTCACATCATAGTAATAAACTGGTGTTATATCAGGGAGGGGCTAATGAGAGGTCAATACCCATCAAGCCACCCCTACTCCATTTGTGTTATTGCTCGTCTTTGGGACAGGGGTCAGACGGAGGTGAGGGTCAGGTCATACTTAGTCATAAAGCGGGGTTGGATTCAAAATAGGCAAACAAAATTGAACTTAACTTACGACACGAAGGTGCACGCATAATGTTACACTTTCGAGTATCGAGAATCGGCAAGTTTGTGTCTTAACTCTTATCTAAAAAACGATAGAGTTTTTGACTAACTAGCGCTTTTCGAATTTCTATCCTACCCATTCATACATTCATTAGCTGTCCTGAATCCTGACAGACGTTGTTGCAAATGTTTTATTTCTGAATAAAACATCTTAACGCCAACAACAATTTAACGTCTCCGTGGTCTAGTGGTTAAGAGCGTGGCTCTCGACTCGGAGGTCGTGGGTTCAATTCCCGCGTTTAAAAAATGTTATTTCCAAGTTTGGTTAGGACAATGCAGGCATATCACCTAATTTTCAGACACAAGTAAGATGATCCATGCATCGGATGGGCATGTAAAAACTCGGTCCTGATCTCTCGCCAGTCGTGTCGGTTTTCTGTCCCACTGGGTTATGAGAGTGAAGGAATAGAGAGTGGTATTGTGTTCTGCGCACACACTTGGGCACTATAAAATTACTCCTGCGTACCTGGCCTGGTTTCAATGAAACTGGCCACCGTCACCGAAATCGGTGTGGGGAGTATTATTATTATTTCTGAATAAAAAATCAAATGTTTTCAGAATGTCGTACTACTGGTGTTGTTTTGCCATGTACGTTATTTTGAGTGTAAAAACTAGATTTTCCGTTTCTCAAAAGTCAAACCTACCCAAAATGCACACGAAATTCCATTACAGCTTGCTGCTAAGCTGTAATAAAATTTTGCATGAACCTGAACATGATATGAATATTTTTATGACAAGAATTTTGCACAAAATATAACAATAACATGAATATGAACACTCGTGATAATCAGTGAAACAAATTAAATTAGTCATTAACCTGGCGGGCGGCGGGCGGCCTCGCTTCGGCCTTGTTACTGGGATTTTATGGTTTCTCTGTGTAGTAGGCGGCATATCTATCTTGTTGACCCGACCAACGTTGTTTTGCCCTATATCCATACTTAATATTATAAATGCGAAAGTTTGTCTATCTGTCTGTTACCCCTTTACGCCCAAACCGCTTGACCGATTTTGCTGAAATTTGCTATGGATGTACTATAAGTCCCGGAAAAAGACAGGATTCTTATCATCTCGAAAAATGTACGGTTACCGGGCGACAGACAATTTTTTTCAATTCGTAGTTACAGGCGCGGCGTCACCTTGTTAAATCAATAATTATCTAGTTGACTCGACAAACGTTGTAGTGCTTAGGTACTTAGGTTGTATTATATTAGGTTGTATATAAAAACACGTCTTTTGAAACGATCTATCTATAAGAGAAAACAGCATTAAAATCCGTCGTGTAGTTGCCGCAAAATTGAAAATTATGAATTACATTCTTTTACTTAATCTTATATCTTTAAACGAGCAATTCTTGTATATAAATATATATATATATATAATTGGAATCTCGAAATCGGCTCCAACGATTTTCATGAAATTTTGTATATAGGGGGTTTCGGGGGCGATAAATCGATCTAGGTCTTTTTATTCGTGGTTTATCGATAATCGATAAACTGAAAAATATGACTCTTCCTGACATCTATTGGCGAATAATAACACTATTATGTGAGCAACTAATTGTTTTAACGACCAGCAGATGGCATTGTTAAGTAACACGAAGTCAATGAGTGTTTGCTATACCGAGCAAAGCTCGGTCATCCAGGTACTAATAATTATAAGCGACGGACTCTTTCACTTTATAAACAGCTACTACATAATACATTATATTTATGTAAGCACAGACCGTACTAGCGACAACACGATATCCTAAAGTTTCCGAATAGAAAAAACTATTAAGTGTTAATCTGCAATTTTTTAAGAAAAAAATTGGCCGTAGTAAATCAATTTCTCTATAGCAATACAGAGAACACGACAAAACAACGACGATCGATCTAAACATTAATTTAACTTGCCGGTACATTTGACGCGTACAATATGACAAAGAAATCCAACTTTTGCAAGTAGGTCAAGTTGTATTATAATTTACTACAAACAGCTTTCCCAGCTTTCCCACGGGGAGGAAAGAGGAAAAACCCTCCCCATATTTCACGGTTATCGGCCAAGGAATACTCTTTATCTCGCAAACAAGTTATTGGCATTTGCGTAAACAAAAACTATGATATCGGAATCTTATATCTTAGCCATACGTAAGTAGTTTATTGGTTTCATAAAAAAGCCTAACCCTATAACAAAAAAATATTTCTGCGTTGTTAAGACATTAGACTAGGGTTACATGCTCAGTCTGACATCAGTTCAGTCCATCAGTTTGGTCCGACTTTAGACTGACGCCAGAATCATGCCTAAAAACTGCATAGTAAAAAAGGCATGTATTTAAATCAATATCTGTATATATTCCCTTTTCTCGATCAAAATATTTGAAATTTTCACCAAAAATACTGACTTGCACACTAATTATGCACCCTAAATAATGCGAATTCAGCATACTATTTAAAGTTATTTGCGAAACTGTTTTACTGAACGAATAACTATTATTAAAATAGTATATCTAACAATTCCTTAGTTCAACAAACATACTACAACTTTTTAAAGGAAAACCATCACCTAAATTATAACATTTTAAATATGTAACATTGTAAAGTATGTGCTCGTAGTAGCATTACTACTTAAATAGGTCGCGTTAAGTCCCGATTAAAAAGTTTAATTACATCACCTAAATTACTTTTAGGAACATCATTTATTCTAAATAAAACCCAATTTAATCTGTTATGTTCATATAATTAAGAACTCATAAAAATCATCAAGTGTTAGCTTAACATGGACTAAACTTTGGCACAGTCAATGGTAACTCAGTTTATAAACAATAATAATAAACAATCGGTAAAGAGCGAGTCGAATTCGCGCTCAAAGGGTTCTTTACCGATATATTGCAAAATAATTAAGCTTCCGGCTTAGGAATTGCACTCTAGGGGTTGACAAGCTACTAAAGAAAAAAAAAGAAAAAAACAACTGGCTTCAATTATGAGTAGACGGACTACTTCTGGGTGGTTTACAAAAAATAACCACGATGGCTAAGGAGGGAGGTACGCTTCGCTACGCTATCTAACCAAACCCAATCAAGTCGTATTGGGCCAACATTGTATTAATTATTTAAGAATCATTAATAAATTAATTAACCCATACAATTACAATACAGTAGTGAATTTTCACAATTTTTCTTAATTTTTATCAAGAAACCTTGAATTAAATAGTTTTGGAATGATAAAATCTTTCACCATATCTCATCATAATTACCAAAAATCTTTGTCGCTAACACAGAAATAGATCAAGATATATCGATAAGAAATAGATCAAGATATACAAGGTGTAACAAAAATAAGTGATAATACTTTAGGATGTGTATGTGTTCCTTATAGAGAGTACACTGTGAAAGTAGCAGCGCTGAAAGACCAAATTTTTTTTTCACTTTTGTATGGGAAAACTCGTGACGCACTTGCCCATACAAAAGTGAAAAAAAAAAATTGTCTTTCAGCACTGCAGCTTTCACAGTGAACTCTCTATAAGGAACACATACACACCCTAAAGTATTATCACTTATTTTTGTTACACCCTGTATAGGTCGCTAAAGAGTAAAGAGCGAGCGCAAAGGAGTGAGTGCGGCGTTAGATGAGGAGGCCCCAACATGTTTTTCAATAAAACAGAGAAACAAAAAGATAATAAAGTTAGGTTAAAAATATTTTAGTTGCACGATTTATCAATTTGTAGACTTGTTTTGATAATAGAAATTGATTTTATTGTGGTGCACCTTTCGATATCGTTTTTAGAAATTCCGTTGTAAGATTATCCAATTTAGAGTGCAAATTAGTATTTTTTAATAAACAATTTAAATTTTAGTTTTACAAATAATATATCCGATGTATGAACCATATTTTTGGTGTGAATTCAGTTATAAAGGTCGTCTCGTTTTGTTTTTTTTTTTTTTTTTTTTTATGAAAGAAGGGGCAAACTAGCAAACGGGTCACCTGATGGAAAGTAACTTCCGTCGCCCATGGACACTCGCAGCATCAGAAGAGCTGCAGGTGCGTTGCCGGCCTTTTAAGAGGGAATAGGGTAATAGGGGAGGGTAGGGATGGGAAGGGAAGGGAATAGGGGAGGATAGGGAAGGGAATTGGGCCTCCAGTAAACTCACTCACTCGGCGAAACACAGCGCAAGCACTGTTTCACGCCGGTTTTCTGTGAGAACGTGGTATTTCTCCGGTCGAGCCGGCCCATTCGTGCCGAAGCATGGCTCTCCCACGTATAAAATTTATGATATTTAAGTATACAAGGTGTAACAAAAATAAGTGATAATACTTTAGGGTGTGTATATTATGTTCCTTATAGAGAGTATACTCTGAAAGTAGCAGCGCTGAAATACCAAATTTTTTTTCACTTTTGTATGGAGAAACTCGTGACACTCGGGCGCTTGCCCATACAAAAGTGAAAACAAAATTTAGTCTTTCAGCGGTGCTACTTTCACAGTGAACTGTCTACAAGGAACACGTACACACCCTAAAGTATTATCACTTATTTTTGTTACACCCTGTATAGATATTGTATGATGTTTAAGTTTTTTTGAAGGTTCAATGTTCAGTTAATCAATTGTTTTTTTTTTTTGATCAGCATTAGTTTTTCTGGTGTGCATTCAGTTAATTAGTGGAGTTAAGGTAGTGTGCTGAAAAATTATTCTGATGTGCATTTAATAATATCCCATAAAAAATATCAGTCAGGCAATCAACCGGTTACACCAAACTGATGGACTGAACTGATGCCAGAGTCCAGACCGAGCAATGAGCATTGACCATGTAACGGGTAGTTACTAGTCTAAAGTCTTAAGACGCTGACAACTGCCAATGACCTTGAGGATTCGCATTTCTAAGCCACGCCCCCTAATTGTCCGATAAGACAGCGCCAGCTTTGCTAGCGGCTAAACCGGGAACTTCTAAAAGATAGGTTTGATTAATATTGAGCTGTCGCATAGAGATTTCAATAGATGGCGCGTAATAAATAAATACTATGTACTATACTTCCGTGAGCGAACTATAAGAGTGCGGAAGATTAGTGCAGAATGCAGATAGAACGGAGCACAGCGGAGAGGTAATATTAACGCACTTGAAAATAAACTTTTTAATCATTAAACTAAAGTGCATAAATGCTTGAACCTTACAAAAAATGCACCTTTGTCCTCGAGGATACGCGGGAATCTTTAAAAGTTTGAAGTCGATATTATACTGATTCGTTATGTCTATTGTGGTAGTAATGTAAGCCATACACGTTACGCAGGTAGACCGGAATGTGTGAGGGAATATACCTGTGCAGTTTTTTGGACCTGCGCAGGCGACCAGGTCCCACACACATACCGGTATACATGTGCAGGCATACCTACGTGCTGTACAGGTGGATCTCTCCCGTCCCCGGTAGACGTGTAAGGCTTACTTATGGTAAATAAAACACAGTTATTCTTTTATAATATACCTATTATATTATAAAATAATGACAAAACCCAACTGCGTAAAAACATTCAATTTTTTTCATAAACATTTTTTCTGTTACATTACAATTTACATTAAAATTACAATTACATAAGTACAGCAAGAAATAAAACAAAATTCAGGAATCGTTTTTTACTGTCCCGGCAAACGTTGCTTTGCCATAATATTATATTTACGATAATATTATTATTTTAATTAAGTGACTAACGGCCGTTCCCAATATATGATCTATCTCTGGTTTTGCCCTACTAGAGATATGAATAGCTCACATTAGACATTAGAGACATATATTTTGTCAATTGTGAGCTATTCCTATCTCTAGTAGGGCAAAACCAGAGATAGATCAAATATTGGGAACGGCCGTAAATAGGTAAGTATGTCACCATGGCAACGTTGATCGCTATCCCGTCGCACAAACTTGGTCGCCGTCGTTAATCCGTTAAAAAAAATGTTAGCTTCGTTAAACGTTAAAGCGTTACACTGCGGACGAATTAGCGCAAGTTAACGTTAATCGTTAATCCGTTAATATGTGTAATATGGCCTTGTTGTAACTTATATCATTGCTTTAGTGTACATACAAAACCTGTTGGTTTAAGGTTTTGGAAGTTAACAGGTTAGGGACAAAACAAAATACTTCTATAATTATTGTATTCTAGGTAGAAATTACAATACAATAATTATTATAGATATAGTTTATTGTTATTATAAATAATTTGCATGTTGATAAAGAAGAGTGCAGTATAATTTAGTTAGGTAACTAAATTATACTGCACTCTTCTTTATCAACATAATGAAATGATAAAACGAAACAAATATCTTCTCACTCGCATGCGCCTGAAAATGTATATCTAGTATTATTTTTGTTTCGTCTGAACCTGTTTTCGCGCGGCGCCGCGGTGCCGTGCGGTAAATAGTAGGCATTGGAATAACGAATAACGGACTTCTGCATATTAACGGAAGTTAACCAGTCCGTTAATATTTTTAAAAGTTAACTTAAAAGTTAATCCGTTAATATAATGTTAACTTCGTTAATTAACGATTAACGGATTAACGAGTTAATGCCCAGCTATGTATATATATATATATATATATATATATATATATATATATATATATATATATATATATATATATATATATATATATATATATATATATATGCTCTGAAAGACTATTTTTTTTTTCTTTTCTATGAGCAAGGGCAAGTGTCACGAGTTTCCCCATACAAAAGAAAAAAAAATAGGTCTTTCAGCGCTGCTACTTTTACAGTGAACTCTCAACAAGGAACACGTACAAACCCTGTGTCGAGAAAATTGAATGCCGAAATCACCTACTTCGGAACTTCTGTAATAGGCTAAAAATTTACAAACTGATACGAAATATCCCATCAAAGACACAAATTTGACCCAAAGCGTGATCATGATGAAGTTATTAGAAAATTATTAGAAAACTTTGGCCGGGTGATAAAAAGAAGACCCAACACTGCAAGTGCTAACCTAGTAAAAGACATTTTATATTTAAAAAAAATAAGCTTCGTTTAACATGGCCAACAAACATGGCCAAGAAAATTAAAAACAAGCAATAAGAGATTTAGAATTACAAGAAGGAATTAAAGTAAAGCCTTGCGGGCTATTTATAGATACAGACTTGCCATTTTTAGGAGCAACGCCCGATGGAATTTGCGATGAAAAAACTATTTTAGAAATTAAATGTCCCATCACAGCATATAACACTGGAGTAGACGCTGCTATAACACAACAAAAAGTTACATTTTGGAAAATAGATAAACAGGGCAAATTAAATATAGACAAAAATCACTCCTGGTTTTATAAGGTGCAAGGGCAGCTCCATATTTCAGGTTACGAATATTGCCTTATTATTATTGATAGGCATGTAATGGTCTTCATTTGAGTCACTATCAATTATCAATATTAGATTGCAAAGTATGCATAGAAATGTGAATTTTGAATTGAGGCCATCTTGCTTTTCACCTACTAGTTCTATGTCAGTTAAATCACATCCAAGAGGACCATGATGAGAAATTTCTTGCAACCTCTTATAAAAATATGAAACACTTATAATTCTTCTTCCGACATCAGGTTTCTTCTGAGGAAGTGCAGTTTCAACAATAAGCTTTTCAGCATCACATTCAGCCTCCAAACTACATAGTCCAGTGTCATGGGTACTTTTTTCTTCCAGCCTGTAAGTAAGTTTATACTTTGAGACATCGACATTTAACAACAGTTTAAAAACTGGATCACCACAAAATTTCATAAATTAAAATGATTAACTTTTAGATTATTGGGAAATAGGAATTAGGATAAAATTATACAGAACTCAATATTTAAAAAAGCCTTTTGCTCGTTTGCCTTCTAATTTCATTAAAAAGGTATACTAAAAATTTTATTAGGCTAATACGCTGCACTCCGCAGTAGGGGTGGGTCGTTATGTGATTTTTAACCGACGAAACAAGTTGTAACTGTACGACGCGGGCGCCCGGTAACGGTGTGACGTCATATCACAATTTCGCCGCGCGGGCCCCATACAATAAACGTGATTTTTTTCTCTATCTCAATAACTGCAACAGGTAGGCACTTGAAATTTTCATCAAGGCCTTAATTATATATGTACTTTAATAATCAATAATAATATTATAATAAAATAAAAAATTAAGGGGGGCTCCTATACAAAAATCACAAATTTTGGCCTATTTTGCACTATAACGGTATGTGTATTCATAAGTGAGTCCGATTAGTAACATAATATAATATTATTATTAATTATTAAAGTACACATATAATTAAGGCCTCGGTGAAAATTTCAAGTGCCTACCTGTTGCCGTTATTGAGATAGAGCAAAAAATCACGTTTATTGTATAGGACCCGCGCGGAAAAATTGTGATATGACGTCACAAGCGGTCGCGGGATTGTTAGCGGGAATCGATATTTTTCGAAACTTTGAATGCCTATAAAATCAAAACTACAAGGTATTTTTGACTGCAACAAAAACTAGTGTATTTGTATACATACAGGCTTTACTGTGAGAAAATTTCAAGCAATTTGGCATACCTAGTAACATTCTCAATTAAACCTTCCTGCCCAATTATTCCAGCGGGGCTAAAATGGTCGCTTTGTTGAATCATGAGACGAATCATAATATGATTAATTTCTCTAATATCGCAAAATGCAACTCTGCTTGCAATTCATTTTTGTATTTTTGCACTGATTTGACATTTGTCAGTTTTGACAATTCATTTGCTGAATTGATTGAGAGGAATTGCTAAATATCACCATTTTAGCCCCGCAGGGCTTAGGTTTCGTTAGGAGAGCCCATTTAACCAAAAAAATGGGTGTTATTTTTTTTAAATGACAATATTTTATCCCATTTAAAATCGTTGCAGAAAGGTCACTCGCGGCGTGGGGGAATGAAAGGGGGTGACGCCGGGATGAGGCGCGCGCGCGGGCCTATAGCCTATAGCCTTTTTTCAAATCGGGCCAGTAGTTCCTGAGATTAGCGCGTTCAAACAAACAAACAAACTCTTCCCAATTATAATATTAGTATTGATATAAACTAATTAATATTTTTGCTAGGTAATCTGCGCGGAACTAGTTGGCCGCGCCGCCGGTATGCTCACATACCGGCGGCGCGGCCAACTAGTTCCGCGCGGACTATAGCAAACTCGCTGTCGCTCGCTAGGTCGACCGGTGCAGTGGGCGGCGGGCGCTAGCTGCGACTCCAAACGAAACAACGCGACGATCGCTCGACGGTACTTCATACCACCCAATGCAATAAAAACGTTACAAAAATCACTACTCTACTATATAAATACGACTCGAAACTAGTTATTCGGTACCTGTATGTAGCTAGTTATTGTAACTATAGTGACGTGAAATAACGCTCACCCCTACTCCGCAGTGAAGCCGCACCCTAATAGGGCCGGGGCACAAAAACACGGTCCGGCGCCGTACGACGTCGCGTCGTCGTGCCGTGATTTTGTGTCCCGGCCCTTACGGAGCATGTCCTTGAATAGAGCTGAAAGAATCGCGCAATCGCATCGCGCTCAAATAGTAATAAACTTATTATATCTATATTTACCTAGCCTATCGTAATTGTAAAAATATACTTGCCTTTTTAAAATACTACCCGTCGCTATATTGCGATCGGCATTTGCTACATTTTCCACTGTGTTATTATCTAATTCCATCGTTTTCGGTCGACTGGAAAAAAATTAAATCATAATAATATCATAAAAAGGCTAAAATAGCTTGTAATAGATAAACTGGATCATAAAAAATACAATGAATGAGCCATGCTTTGGCACGAATGGGCCGACTCGACCAGAGAAATACCACGGACTCACAGGAAAGCCGGCGTGAAACAGCCCTTGCGCTGTGTTTCGTAGTCGTGAAGGACGTTTGGTTACAACTTATAATAAGTAGGTAGATAAATAAACTTATATTACCTTTCCAACATACTACCTGCCGCTGGATCTGAATTGGAATTTGGTGATTCGTTTGGGTTATCAATAATTGCACTATCCATGGTTTTCCGCCGCCTGAAATAAAAATTTAAATAATAAAGGCCTAAATAAAACTTCAGATTCAAAGCAAAATGAACTTATAGTACCTAATTATAGTACTTGTACTATTATTTATTCTGTGCTAATAGTGATAAAAAAAAACCATAAAAAGTATTACGAAAATTCTCTGAAACTCGATCCATAGACCGATTGAATATTGATTTATCAGAGCGATCCCCGACGCGCGACGCTAAAACTTATTTAGGCTAACGAAATAATCAACTTTATGAGTGGTGATTTTTTAACTTATTGAACATTTATTTTGGAGTGCAAAACTCCAACATAAATGTTCAGATACAAAGCAAAATTATTATCAGTGATAAAATAAAACATAAAAAACTGTATTACGATTTACGAAAATCCTCTAAGATTCGAACCATAGGCCTATTGGAAATTGATATAATGTTATCACAACGATTGTGATAACATTATTATGTCAATTTCCAAGGTCTATGGTTCGAATCTTAGAGGATTTTCGTAAATCGTAATCAATCGTAATACAGTTTTTTTATGTTTTATTTGACACAACGATCCTGGTTATCCTAAAACACATTGAGAGTGACGAAATATTTTGATTCGGGGTCGTAATTGTTCATTTTTTTTTTAATAAAGACGTACGCAACTAGAAAGTAGATAAAATTGAACTTACTTTTACTTCCATCATGTATTTGTTTGCTTTCACGAAGCTGTCGCTTTTTTGCTGGACGTCTTTTCTTTTTCTTGTCACCCATTTTTACAGACGCGCAATATAATTTCAAATATTTACAGAAAAATATTTACAGAATAAACTTAATATACTATAAAACAATGAGAAATACCTATATACAAATTTTAAGAACTAAATGCTTCAATTACACTAAAATCACAATATCGGCAGAGCGAAATCCGTCACACGTCCACATAGCACCGCGCCTCAGCGAACACTGTCGGTTTTCATGCGAGAGAGAGAGATGTGAAATGTTCACTCAGAAGCGTGGATATATTTTTCGTTTGTTAGAGGAAAAATAAATATTGTGGGAAATCTAGATGTCAGAGCCGAAAATTAAATCGGGCAATCTTTGGATTTTTGTAAAAGGTATCAAATAAACAAATTTTTAAAGCATAGATTGTATTATTACTTTAGTTGGAACTGTTTAAAGTTCCCGAAAGATGTGACTTTGGTATTTTTTTTCATCCAGTAGGAGTAAATTATTTTATTATTTAAATCGGACAAGCTTTTCCAAATATAATCAAAAATCACATATATTTTTTTTGTGCCAATCAATGAAATACATACGTCTAGAAAACTGCACAAAGATGTCAAATTGGCAGCTGTCTGCGCCTTAAGAGGAGTCCACACCACCCTTTTTTCCATACAAACGTTGTCCCCTGTTTCCTCCCTGGATAATGCTATTAGAGTTATAATTTTTTTCCTGAATATCTACGGCCACTAATACGATGTCCCTATGTTTTCTTTTTTTTCATAATTTAATTATTAAATAAGATATGAACTTCAAAAACCCAAAAAAATGGCCAGATTTTCCGCTGTGTTCAAACGTCTAGAAAACAGATTTGGCTAGATTATACAAAAAAAAGCAAAACATAGGAACACAGCTCAAGCCTTTTTTTAATCTTTAATGAAAAAAGTACTTAAATCGGTTAAGTTTTGGAGAAGGAATCAGGGGACAACGAATCGTTGATTTTCTAGATTTTCTGCAGTTGTCTCTATCGCGTTCTGCGGTATAGGCTTGAGGTAAGAGAGACAGCTATAGATATTACACGTACTTTTTTTTTCATTTCTCTAGCCCCTGGTGTATCCTCTTAAGCCGGCTTCACTCTCGCGGCGCGAAAGCCCGCGAAGGCCACGCTTCTTATTTGCGCTTCGCGGCTTCCTAATTTTGGAATCGTGTTCACGGCGCGAATCGCGGCCGTAATTCGCGCCGCGAGTGTGGAGCCCGCATTAATACAATGTTTTATCCATGCTTGTCTAGCATTTTCTTTCTTCATTATCTCTCTTGGCCACTCACTGCGAATTTTAAAAATCACTAAAATTACCTTGATAATTTTACCTTTGTAACTCGATTCGGTTTTTAACCCTAAACTTAAAAACTACAGGATATATTATCCTTATTACGTGTACAGACTACGTTAAAGGCCTTTTATTGTTACCTTTGGACTCTATGCCAACGCCATAAGGACTCCTTTCATAGAAATCCGAGGTAAAACAACTGAACGGATTATACGGGATATCCGTTCACAGAAATCATTGTTATGTTATTCCCATTAAAATGTAACGAGTTTTATTTATCTCTATAAGCGATGGGACGCGGTCGGAATCGAAATAATCTTTATTGATTTTTTGTACAGAGTGTAACTACCTCCTTCTTTTTTAGGGTTCCGTACCCAAAGGGTACAAACAGGATCCTATTACTAAGACTTCGATGTCTATCTGTCTGTCTGTCCGTCTGTCTGTCTGTCTGTCTCCAGGTTTAATTGGTGACCCCTGCTCTATTCCTTAACTCTCATAACTCAGCGGGACGAAAGATCGACACGACTAGCAAGAGATTATAGGCGCAGGACCGACTTTTTACATGCCTATCCGACGCATGGATCATCTTACTTGTCAGACAATCCTCTTCCTAATTACTCTTTCTTAGTATTCTTTTTTGATGAGCTAGTGTATCTACACTAGGATCATGTTACCAGTACAGCCTTTAGTAGGTTATCATAATAAAAGTAAATTCACGCTGTTAATTTCCAAAAAGCTTTTTCGGTGACCATTAAAAATTCGTGCATATTTTTTCTCTGAAAATAGGTCACGCATGATTTTCATTTCCTTTCAAAGCCGTACAATCTAAAAATGCATACAGAAGATTAATGGTGTACAATTTGATATACCAAGGTACATCAGAATATTAAAATCGAACATACAAAACTGCCACGTCCAAATTGAATCAGACCTCTATGGTGTAAGCCTGCCTACTTGTAAGTTCAAATCTAGGGTGAGTTGTAACAATAAATAATATCTGAAGAAGAAGAAGAAGTAGCAGGCAATGCAAATAAAGAGTTTAAAAAAAAATTAAGAGCGCCATACTTTTTGTAGTATCGACAATCACCGACAATATGAACTTTGTATTCTTGCCTCAGTATCATGCCTGATTATAATCAGGCATGATTGGAATTTTAATAATATTATTACCGACCGACTTTGTACGACTTTGTGTGCTTTTCAGTATTATAATATGCTCTATTTTTCTTCTACAAAAATCAGACACCGTAGGTTTCGGATGTAGGCGCCCTGAAGGTCTATCTTTTCTTAAGCACGTACGTAAATCGACGAGACATTGTCGTCTTAATCTCAGCTATAATATAAAATACATTAAATAACCAAATATTATTACAATAACGGGAGTGGTGTAGGCGTGGCCGTCACTTGCACGCGGCCATTATAGCCCAGCCACAGCGGCGCCTATACAGGGTGCTGCAAAATATAACGACCGTAACTTGGCCATTTCTTTGTACATATAATTTTAAGAGTGTTTTTTTATTCCTAACTTATATTAATGGCATTATTGTGCACACATACAACACACACACAATTATGCCACACTAAGTGTGGGTTGCACCAGAGGCGTAGTTATAGTTAAGGTTATTGTCAAATATGGCGTCCATTATGGACTTTTACTAGGAATTTGACAGTTCATTTGTCATTTTGTTATATTTAAAGTAAGTTGGTGCAACCCACCCTAAAGAGAGTGCTCTACCATGGCCACAAAAATTATACATGCTTATTTTAAAATAAAAATACTTCAATGACCTATCTTGGCCATTTTTTGGCTGTTTTGGATGTTTCTAAATTATGAATCGCAGCTCTATTGCTACTTAAGGCACACATAATGCCACAATAAAGCGAGTGGTCTAAGCGTGGCCGTCAGCCGCACGCGCCCATTACGGCCAAACCGCAACGCCTATACAGTGTGCTTGCGAAATATTTACGTTTCTTAACGACCCCATCTCGAATTTCTTTCGCGATTTCGTACATTTTTTATAGTAACTTTGTTGCTTTTAATTTTAGTTATATATTACGAGCATTAAAATGCCAAGAAAAGTACTCGCGTGGAAATTATTCTATGATAATAATTATAATAAATATGTAGTATTTCTTTCGGAAATATTAGCGTGTAATTCTTGTAATTATTGTCAATTTGGCGTTTAGTTTAGCCTAAACTAACGTAACTTCACTAAGCATGTAATTTACATGCTTATCATTGATATTCCTAATATTATATTCTTCAATATTCATTTTTAACATTATATTTTTTTGTTTCAGGTAATTATTAAAAAATTCTGAAGAGTCCTACAAAATGCGGTCACCTAATTAGCAGTCAGCACACTTATACCCCCGTAAGCCAATATAATATAATAATTAGATATTTTATTTATTTATTTTATATTCTTATGAAAACTTACAGCTTACAACTACATTACATTACACAGCGATATGCCAATTAAAAGTTTCCACGCATACGTATGTATGTGTGTTATTTGTTAACAAGTTTTCTTTTCTTTCTTTTGGACTTTGTGTTTGTAACTTTTTTGTAATAAAACGTGTGCGCTAAACTACGTTCCATCTTCATCTGCTCCATCTGCTTTTTAAAATAATAATATAGCTAGCCAATAATCATTATAACATTTAATTAAATGTTGGTAATACATATTTATAATAATTAATTAATTTGAGAGAGCTGGGCAAAGTATGGATACTCTTTATGGTTTATGGTTAAAAAAGACCTTTCTAGTCTTAAAAACATTTTAACGCAGCAATATAATACACATTTTAAAGCAGAAGTAATGCAATAATTTACGACAATGATAGAAAAAGTTGTTTATCAAGCGACAACTAGCTTTAATTATTAAATAATTGCTCACCGCAAAACAATTACGTCGGTTGTTTGTCGGTTGACGGTTCTTATTGAATTAAACAATAGTCAGGATTGCGGTTTTTGGATGACAATACTTTGGAGATGTTTTTTTAACAGGAATTTGTTTTATCCGACTTAAAAAAACGTTTTCAGTTAGTGCTGCTTGTATTTCGCATAAATGACTATGTTTTTTTGCAATGTTTATCAAAATAAAAAAGCTGTTAGGTCTTATATTTTAGAAAGACTTAATTGTTATTTAGATATATTTAACATTTTGCAGGTACTAATGCGCTTATTTTATTTTCATTTATTGCCAAAACATTTTTAAGCAATGAGCACCTTTATTGAATTTGCTTACTGTGATATTACATCAAATATTGATATAACATCAAATTTTATGCCGTGTCGCAAAAGTACGTCGCATTATTTAGTATCAGTAAGTACATATACAGGGTGTTCGTCGAGAGAGGTTTTATCACGATTCCGCTCCGCCGCGCCGGCACAGGTGATCAGGGCTGCCTACTCTCCCGACTAAATCATGTTTATCCATAAAATATCGATATAACCTTATCGTGTTAGGGTTAACAGATATTTAGATAAGAGTCATGTTGACAAAATATTTGTTTCGCACGCTGCACAGTTATAGATATGAAAGTCAATGCTGTGCAATTGTTATTTTTAGAAGTAAATAATATTTTGTACAAGTTTTATTATGATAAATTGATCACAAATCACATAATATCCTTTCGTTTGCAGCATTTGGTAAATAGAAAATAGTAAATACATGTTTGGACGGAAATCTTGCAAATTTAAAATATTCTGAAAGAAAAATTTGTCAGTTTCATAGGCATAACAGCCTAAGCTACAGTTTTCATTCTTGCTATATATCACCTTCGTGTAATGCATCATACACATCTGTTTATTCCAGTCTCGTATCGAAACTTAATATTTTTAGAAATATATCAAGCTTGTGTCAGCCCTAATGCGATCTGTAGAATTTTCCACATAATATATAAATCGGTTCGGCGCTGATCGGCGCACGTAGGGTCGTATTTTACTAAAACCGCCTATTACTCCTGAGCTCGTCATGGCGATACCTACATCATGCGACTATAAAGTTTCACGCGTTTTGGGTACAGTCGGCGTCGAAAGTTGGTGATCAAAACGAAAACGACAATGTATAATTATAAGTATACAATATACATACTCGGGGCACATTTAGTGTTGTATTTACTCGTTTCTATCTGGGGCACGGCAGTGCCTCCGCCAAGACGAGCCAAGCGAAACGCAAGCGTCGTTTTATTGAACCCTAATAGAGTTGGTTTCAGCTGTACCAGATAGTTAATATTCTCAGGATATGATGTCAATAATTAACTAATTAAACATACAAAGTATGTACAAAGTGTCAATTGAATAGCTCTTATACTTAGGATTTATTGATATCTAAAATACACCGATTTCGTCACTGACACACTAATGAGCATCAAAATGTTTGGCTACTTCCTGAAGTGCTAGTAAGCTGAAATTTGGTATGTAATCTAAGTATAGTATAGAACCAAAAAAATAAAACTTTTTTTTGTGGGGGAAATAAAAAATTGTAATCGAAACACATAATATCAAACTGAATCAAACTTGCACCACACTTGCTTAACCCTCAAAGTTAATACATTTCGATCATACAGCATCACGTGTAACTGTCCCTATATTCATCCCAGCAGTATCGGTCACCAGTCACCACCGCATCGGTACCCGTATCACGTACCCGATCACCCGATATTGCGGTCCCAACTTAAGCCATGAATATCGGTCCCGGTATCGGAATTTTTGCAATCACCCTGTATTCTAAATTTCATGTATGAACTATGACATGGATGAACCAGGTAACCAACATTTTTATTTGCAATTACTCATTTTTTTCCTAATAATTTGAACTTATAACTTTCCTACTTCATTATCAGGCTAATTATCTACCTATACATACATACTTTCCTTTGTTGTTTTAATTTAAAAAAAAACACGTTTATTGCTGTAATAGTCATGTATAATAAACGTGTTTTTTTTAATACTTAGAAGCGACATTTTTTTGATTTCAATTTATTTTTCTGATCCTAAAGTCTCCATTCATGCAAAAAAACGTCAGTTTTCAAATTGTTACTTACCCGTTTCATACACTAATAGGTCTTCGTATATCGAATGTATGTAAAATATTTTTAAGTTTAATTTTGGCGAGCCAGCTGTGGCGTCAGGCGTGCGGCGATATTACATGCTTCGGGCTTTTTGTTTTGGAAAGGATTTAATGGACATGGACATTAGACAATTTATGTTGACACATAATCCATAATTATGATAAACGGGGTGACCCGGCGAACTATTACTTCCCTCCTAATACAAACCTTCCCTGGACCACTTGTACTATTTAATACGTGGGAGAGCCATGCTTCGGCACGACTGGGCCGGCTCGACCGGATAAATACCACGTTCTCACAGAAAACCGGCGTGAAATAGCGCTTGCGCTGTGTTTCGCCGAGTGAGTGAGTTTACCGGAGGCCCAATCCCCTACCCTATTCCCTTTCCTACCCTCCCCTATTCCCTTCCCTACCATCCCCTATTACCCTATTCCCTCTTAAAAGGCCGGCAACGCACATGCAGCTCTTCTGATGCTGCGAGTGTCCATGGGCGACGGAAGTTGCTTTCCATCAGTTGACCCGTTTGCTCGTTTGCCCCCTTATTTAAAAAAAAAAAAAATATCTATTTTCTGCCTGGACTTCTTTTTTATTACTTAATATTTCAAAACTAAAACTAGCAAAATCGGTTTAGTCGTTCTAACAAAACAAAAAATTCACTTTTTTTGTAAAAGTTTTATGTGCTATTAAAAATCTTAAGTGAAAATTAGCCTAAAACAAATAGAATAAAGAATGAACAAGTAACCACCCTGTATACATGTTAATATATTTCACCAAAGGAAACGTAATATGCTTTGATTTTTCTCAAACGATTTAAGCCTGCTGTAAAATATATGAAACAAGAATCTCAAAGAACAGATTCAATATACTAAGGCAAAGTCTAAACAGCCTTTGTGGGCTACACGGCCTCAAATATTTCCAAATTCACTTTATACCACCCCCGACGATGAATTTGATATTTTCCCCAAAATCAAAGGCATTTTATCTTTGCGACTTGTGTTGTGTTTTACACGCACATTTAAAATTAATTTTAGATATTTTACAAAATCATTCAGATAATGTGATAAAATAATTTTGTGATTTGAAAGGACATCAGGCAATTTCCATATTTGGTCTAAAAAAAAAGCTGCACGGCCAGACCTAGGATTATTTAAAATAGCTAGGCCATATTAAGAACTTAAAAAAATATATGGACTTAACCCTGTAACTGCATTGAGTAATTATTTAGTTCCTAGTAAGACCTTTTTAATGATTTTAATATTTTTTTCCTAACTAAATAATTCCTCAGAAAATGCAGTTACAGGGTTGTCCATTTTTTTAAATTCTTAATATGGCCTAGCTGTTGGAAATATTCTTAGTTTTGGTCGCGCATTTTATTTTTTTAGACCAGAATGCCTGATGTCCTTTGATTTTGAGCCATTTGCCATTGGCGGAATCTTCTGTTAATACAGGGTAATAATACTTTAATAAGATGTATATGGGTACATATTACTTCTAAAATCTGTGGTCCCATATATCAAGTTCTCTGTGAAAGTATAACCTTTTTAAACTTTAGTATGGGCAAATTCTGGGGCGTTTACATAATATGCAAATCGCAGAAAGAATTTGCTCTTTCAGCGCTGCTACTTTCACAGTGAACTCAATATAAAGGACACATGCACCCCCTAAAGTAATATCAGTTTGTTTTGTGACGCCCTGTAAATCTTTAATTTTAAAATTATAAAAAACTAGATGATGCTCGCAACTCTGTTGCGCCAAAATTAGTTTATCGCGCGGGAACCGTACATTTTTCCGGAATAAAAAGTATCCTATGTCCTTTCCCGGGTCTCAAAGTATGTCCATGCCAAATTTCAGCAAAATCGGTTCAGCGGTTTGAGCGTGAAGAGGTAACGGACCGACAGACAGACACACTTTCGCATTCATAATATTAGTATGGATATAGAGCGTGGTAATACCTGAAAATCAAACAAAATATTCTAAATCCTCTACAAAAAATCGCTTTCTCGGTTCACAAAGAAATATGTTCAAACAAACCGCTCAACTCTATATTATTGATTCAACCCCACCATATAGAGCAAATGGTGTCGATTTAAAACCGCTACGAAATCGAATTAATAATCGATTCCGAAGCGATTCAATAATCGAGTTCAAATCGATTCGATTAATATCGAGTCAATCACATCACATTTGTCGTAATTGTGTCGGGAAAAGTGCACTTGGGGTGAAATTAACGCTGTATTCAATCGCAATGAGTTTAAAGTAAGGATAGGCTGTAAGGACCTTTAATGTAACACTAACCTTACATTAGGTACGTACTCAGGCCAATGCTGTGTGGCCTTAGACTTATAAACGAGACAATCGGTATACTATTATGCTAAGTACTCACATACGGTTTTGCTCGATAGTTTTACTCCAAATCGAGCAATAACCACCGTGTGGACCGCAAAACTGACAGCTCGAAGGCTCGCTTCGAGCCGGCTCGATGGAATTAAATATGTCAAATATGTCATTTCCTTCGAGTCGGAGTAAAACTATCGAGTAAAGCCGTATGTGAGCACTTAGCATTAGAGGTATGTAAATTCAATATTTGAGCTTGTATTTCTCAAATAATTCTACTTATTTGGTATTTCTATGAAGTTAGGTATGTCTTGCAGGTTATTGAACCAAAAAGTTCATCCATACTAATATTATTATAAATGCGAAAGTTTCTGTCTGTTTGGCTGTCTGTCTGTTACCTCTTCACGCCCAAACTGCTGAACCGATTTTCGAGCAAAATCGGTTAAATGGAAGAGGAGGTATGGAGATTCTTTGAGTCTCGGGACCAGGACACTGAAAACTTTTCATTCCGGAAAATGTACGGTTCCCGCGCGACAAACGAATTTAGGGTCAATTTATAATAGCGCAGAGTCGAAGCGAAGCGAAGCGAATTCCCAATAACTGAACACAGAAAATTCAATCTTAACTCGAGAGCGTAACGCATACGTTTCTTCTGCGAGGCCAATCAGCGTTGGTCGGGCCCAGTCACGCGAATTCGCGCGAATGCGCGCGGAATCGCGCGCCTTTTTAAATTCTTAGAAGTAATAAAATGGGTTAACGCTTTGGAGGGTTTAAGGTTGAATTTGTAATGTTCAGTTTTAATAATTCGCTCCGATGCGCTTCGACTCTGCGCTAATATAAATTGACCCTTAGGCGCAATGGAGATGCGGGCGTGCGCGTGATCTAGAGGTAGTTTTCGGTCTCCCAGAAAGTGTTCTTGAGGCAGTCGCTTTTATTTTCCATGTCTAGCATGTCCTGTACTTCGTTCATAAAACTCATTGGTCGCTATCGATTGGATTCGATTGTAGCTAAACGCTTTGTCGGCGTTCAAAATATCCATTACTGTCTGGCTGCAGGATAGGCTTAAATGATAAAACTATTTTTGGGAATTTCGCGATTCAATTTAAAATAGATTTGGTATATTCCACGAACGTGACTGTGTTGGTTTTTACACTTATTGTTTTATCCTTATATACGCAAGCTTTAGTTCGTGTTGGCCTGAAGCAGAAAATATAAAAATTGCGCATTTTTTAATACATTTCCCTGATGACACCAACGCATGTACCTAAGTGTTAACATGGTGTTAATCATTTATGATTTTATGTATTTTTTATTGCTTGTGTTAATACCAAAAACGTTGGAAAACCCTATGATCCTAAATCACCAACGACGAAATATCCCTTCTCTCATCTCTGCCTTTAACCCATCAATCCCGGCGTTATGCGACAAGTTATGCGGTAGCCGGCTGCCGCTTGAACAATTGAAAATCTATGATGTCTACCCACGATGGAGGTGTTAATGCAAAGAGCGATTGATGAAGCATGACTATTAGTTAGTCTATTTATTAAGTTCAAAAGCAGTGCATTACTCGCCAAGTGACTTGTCTGTTATCATGCAATCAACTAAGAAGTCTTGGAAAAAATCTAAAATACTGTAGTATCTTCCACCGTCCCACTATTTCGTTCTGTCAGTACAGTTAGTAGTTTTACTCGCTCGTCACGTGGGGACATCCAGGAAGCGGGTTCGTTAACCGTAACAACTCGCCCGGGACACACGTGGTCTGAATGACGGACAACGACGAGATTTCATTAAACGGTTGAAGCTGCACGGTCGAGAGAACTGAAATCTGATGGTAATCATTAAAATTCTTACTTTAAGATGATGATAAGATGCATGCCGCATCCGTCTAAGGTATGATGGGTACTTTGGATTTATCTAATTGGTGTGCACTGTGCAGGCAACACTTAAACTTATTTGGCCATTAGGACTTTTGGTAGGTCTAAAACCTCTCATACTGACCCTAAATAAGTGCGAGTTTCTTACGCCGGTTCTTCTCGGCGGGGTGGTTCCCGAACCGGTGGTAGGCAACGTAGTTTCTTCGTTCTTTCAAAAAGTGTATGATGTTCTGTTCTGACAAAAGTGCATGATACCCATTTTGAATAAAAAGATATATATTTTTTTACACAGTTAAATGTGTTGTAAAAATACGCCATTCGGGCTTCCATTGGTTATTTCAAAGTATGTTTAATCAACTGAACAAAATTTAAGAAGTTTATACAGGGTGCAATTAAACCTTCCGGCCAAATTTTGAATTTTGAACAATTGATCCTTGTTAAGGGGGCGACTAATCCTAAAGTGTCGATTTTATAATTCATTTTTATACTTGAAAATAAGCCCCGAATTGTTTCCTTTTTTTAAAATTAGATACTACATTATATTTCCGAGAATTTGATCTGAGCAAAAACACGATATCTTAAAATTTTCTCGATAGAAAAAAATCACAAAGATGCATCTAAATTCACGAATTTTTCATTCATTGCCATAACCGTGCATTGAACTAAGTTAATATTTTAACACATTGTATAAAATTCTATCATTAAAAGATCGACCTAGCGGATTTTTAAAATGTTGTATATTTATCGAGTTATTGAGAAAAAACTAATCTGGCGATGAATCCGCGTCGTCCTTTTTCACCTGGCATATGAAAGACGGGCGTGAGTGTGAAGAGAGAAGGACGATGTTTGATTTTTTGGGTTAGTCGCCCTCTTAAAAAAAATATATATTTTTTATTTAATTGCGCCCTGTATATATTATATTTAGAATAAATCATTGTGTCTGTGTGTAATGAAAATTTAAGTTACAAGTATATAATATATTATATAGCAGTTATATTCAAGGTAAGTAAAGATTTCAGTTGTCTTTAAAATCGGTAATCGGCTTTCATCTTTGACTCGTACCTAGAGCAGGCACAAATTCGGCACCTCATCTAAGGTAAGTAAGTGACTAATTGTTATTCTGTTGGTGGATGTTATATAACACTCAAACTTATTTATTAATTAACAGCACATAACAAGAGACAAGTTTCTTATCCAATAACACGGTCAATTCTTACAGAATAAATCAGATAAAGCGTATTGATTCTATCCACGATACCGTACCTGTAAAGTTATTTTGGCTCCATCCATAAATTATTACGTGTCCTTCCGAAACCGCGATAGCTGCATCCGAACTTAGCCTCGGCTTGCAACCCGCATTTGGCTTGTGTAAGCAAGCGGCCGCAAGATCAAGATATCTTGCTTTACTGGTACTAGCTGTCCCGGCAAACGTTTCTTTGCCATATAAAGTATGTCGCCCGTATTATTTTATTGAAGTGACTAAATAAGTATGTCACCATGGCAACGTCCATCGCTATCCCGTCGCACAAACAATGGTCACCGTCAGTCTCGAGTTTTAATAATTTATTACTATTATTTATTCAACAAATACATTTATCAATATAAAAATTACCCAGTAGCCGATTCTCAGACCCACTGAAAAGGCATATACAATTTGGTTAAAATCAGTAAAGCCGTTTCGGAGGAGTACGCGGCCTAACATTGTGACACGAGAATTTTATATATAAGAAGATTAAGGTTTCGCAAGGAAAAACAACAGAAAGGGAGTGAGAGTTTTTCACGGCTGTTGGCCACCACCCATATCTACCACTGCTACCTTTTAACCTAATATAAAATATTCGTGAATTTAGGGTGCTGATAGATCCTGAATTCAGATTCCCAAATTCTGGACCCTGCATTGAGAATTGTGTTTTACTTTCCTGAATTTAGGATTTCTAATTAAGGTTGCTGAATTAGGAGCATTTTAATTTTCTAAAATTTAGGATCCTTAGAGTTTCTGTTTTTATTTCAAAAGTCCTAGACCTACTTTGTTACTTTTCTAAAAAGGATTAATTACCACTTGTCTCCATTATATTCTTGACTTGTAATAAAGCTTCGTACTTAATACCTCATGAAAAACGCGTGTAATTTATTTTAAACGAGTGACGGCCCATTATCTCGCGCCTTTGACACCCGTTTCCTTCATTAGAGCCTCCTCGCCTTACTAAATGTTGGTATTTATCCGTTTAATGTTGCTAACAGCTTCCCGGAGCATTACCACGTCCGGGTTCAGAGAGCCCTACCCTGCGAAGGGTTGGAGCAAACGGGATACTTTGATCGCGTTCGGACGCTGCATTTAATATAAAGACCTGTGTATTAGTAGCAGTGCTGGTTTCAGTCAAATTTTCAAGCGTGTGCTACCTGAGAAATGTAGCGAAGCAATTTCAGGAGCTGTAGGTAGAATAATTTTACTTACTGGCTGTTAGTTCCTAACTAAATATATATTATGTGTGTAAAGTATTTTATATATTTTGTATTCTGTATGCGATGACGGTCAAGACTGTCGCTGAACGCTGGTTGCAGTCGCGGGTAGCGCGTTTGCTCCAACTCTGAAGTAATTCCCCACACTCTGTAAACATTCTTATGAATCAGTCTCGAAGGACCATCTTAAGATGGCCGGGTGCTGTTGACGCTCTTTATTGCCCATTACGATATCAAGATGGGTTAATGGGATTGCCTAGTGATTACGGATTTCGTGTATTTTTTCAAATGAATAAACTCACTTTGTATAATATAACAGTGTGTAACAAAAATAAGTGATAATACTTTAGGGTGTGTACGTGTTCCTTGTAGAGAGTTCACTGCGAAAGTAGCAGCGCTGAAAGACCAAAATTTTTTTTCACTTTTGTATGGGAAATCTCGTGACGTTCGGGCCCTTGCCCATACAAAAGTGAAAAAAAATTTTCGTCTTTCAGCGCTGCTACTTTCACAGTGAACTCTCTACAAGGAACACGTACACACTCTAAAGTATTATCACATATTTTTGTTACACCCTGTATAATTCTTCAAGCGCCATAAGAGCACCGGTGATCGCGACAACAATAGAATACAAAAGCATTTCCTGGAATCTGCGATCGAAGTATTAAATGACTGAATTGAAATTTTCCTTAACGTGGAATATAACAACTAAGTATAGTAAAGTTTTTGTTTCGAGTATGATTTCAGGTTCTGATTTAATCAATATTTAACTAGATATTGATATACAGTGTGTAACAAAAACTAGTGATAATACTTTAGGGTGTGTACATGTTCTTTGTAGAGAGTTCACTGTGAAAGTAGCAGCTCTGAAAGACGAACATTTTTTTTCACTTTTGTATGGGCAAGGGCCCGTGCGTCACGAGTTTCCCCATACAAAAGTGAAAAAAAATTTTGGTCTTTCAGCGCTGCCACTTTCACAGTGAACTCTCTACAAGGAACACGTACACACCCTAAAGTATTATCACTTGTTTTTGTTACACCCTGTATATAATATGAACCAATAACATCGAGCTTAGAGAATAAAGAGAACAATAATTACAAGTTTGTGTAATCATACGAGGGCTCTTATAGAGAATTGTTCTCAGGAAATTCCTTCGGCAAATTGAGTGACGGATGCACGTGCCCAGTATACTCGATCGTTTCGGCCATTACAGCTCTTCGGGGATCCACGAGATATTGTGTCCAACTAAACGTACCAAATACTCCTATCGACGGAACTATTCGCTGTTTATTATTTGATCCCACTTCTGAAACCTTTTATATTGCCGCCGTTGCAGAATAAAACGCTCATTTTGTTCGAAGTTTATCTATTTTTAAACGTTAACAGCTTTTGGCTGGGTGAGCTAGTTGCCAAAAATCTTTACGACCATTCCGAGTTTTCAGTTTTTTATCTTTTGTTTTTACTGTTTCGACTACTGCTTAAGCTCGGATTATTCGTTTTGTTTTGTTGAAACTTTCGTATATAAGTATAGTTGATAACTACTTATTATGTATTTATACAATTATTACGGAAGTAAATACTTGTTATCGCTATTATTATCGCTATTATAATGTATAGTTTTTTCCTAATTAGTTTTAAGATAAAAAACTATTTGAAAAATATATTGATTATATATATTATGTATAACAATGTATTAATTCTTTCAGGATTTAAATATAAAATCCTGAAATAAGATTAGATACAATATCATAGTGTCAAGGAGTTGTTAAACCAAGCCTATTATTTTTTACTTACATAGGTCATATAGAAATCTAGAATCATTTGGATAAGTTAGTAAAAATAAATCAAGGGAGAACCAGTTCGTTACAGAAAAATACTTGCAACAATATATTCCAAAATATATTAATTTTTCCCTAAAATAATATCATGGATTTGTGAGAGTCAGATCATAAACAGTTATTATAATGTTATTCCGTTTAATGGAAACGGTGTACAATTTTACTAGTGTACATTTTCACATATTTTATAATTATCTTTGATTTCTTCGATGATGTAATCCGTGACCAGTTTCTTCACTTCATCTGAGAAGACAAAATCGGTGTGGCTGAAGGAATCTTTGGCGAGTCTGCGAGCTCTGGCGTTTGGCATTACGTTGGCCATAGCCAGGACATCTTTCTCATCTAGGACAATATCTCCTACGGTGTAGTGCATAGTGACATCGGCCGTGATCATGTTAAGGTTGTACGCTGGCGGGTCGACTCTCCTGTAATGCAAGAGGTTGCCCAGGGTGCCGTAGTTCCACCGCCTAAAGGTGCTGTCCCTTATGTTCTGGCCGTAGTGCGCGAATTGCTTGATGGCTGATCCCGCTACCACATCTAAGATGTTGAACAAGTCTTTCTGCGGAATAAATCAACAATACTATTAACAGAGTATCATTATTTAATTCTTAGCTTAGGTGTCAACAGAACATAGTTTCCTTAATTAATTATTATTATTGTGATTGTGATTTTTGCGGTTTTTGATTTTTGGTTGAAATATAATATGTTTGTAGTTGAAACGTAAATTCTTACCCAAAACTGTTCAAATGCTAGGAGATCACAGGCGTCTTGGTCGCCATACACCTCGCATGCTTCTATTATTTCAGCTGTAACAGTTGGTCCGAATATCTCCACATGGCCGCGCCACGTTGATAATCTCTAGAAAAAGAAATTAAATTGAATATCCTCTGATATTATTTAATTGAAGTGGTACTTCTCAGCTAAGCTCAAGTGCCACTATTATTTTGCCAGAAATTGTAATCAAAAGCAACTTACGTAAAGAGCATCAGTCCTCTTCGCCAGTAATTCGATAGTCCTTGTAGGAAAATGATTTTGGTAGCCCACAGCGGCGAGCAAATGAACGGACTTGAATTTCTCGTTATATTCTGGTTTCAGTGAGTTGAGAACTAGGAACACGGTTCCACCCTGGGAGTGGCCGACATAATGCAACTGTTCCCGACCAGTCTCCTCAAGAATGTAATCAATCATCGTTGGAATGTCAATCGTTGCTATTTCTTCGAAACTAAAGTCGAAGAAATCCCGTTTCTGCTCATCATCATCAGGATTCAGGTAGACGTGGTTGCGAGAGTTGAGCACACCTCGTGCGTTGCCGATCCATACGTCGAATCCGGCGTCAGCCAGATTGTAGGCTGAAAAATTAAGTACAAGTTACTTTAAAAACTATTTATATATTAATACTAGCTGTTGCCCGCGACTTCATCCGCGTTAACATAGTATAATAACAAAGATGGAAAGTTTTCTCCTTTTTGTTTTTGTGGTTCCTTATACAAAGGGTAAAAACGGACCCTATTTAAGCAAACGTCAAACGCAAACGTCAATAAACTTTCATGTTTCTAACTCAAGAAATGACGGACTTTCATTCAAACTTTCAACTCCAATTTCACCCCCTTGGGGGTAGAATTTCTAAAAACGCTTAAATATCTATCCATTCATATTTAATCAGCAGTCCAAAAATAAACTTTCATGTTTCTAACTTAAGAAATGACGGACTTTCATTTAAACTTTCAACCCCTATTTCACCCCCTTGGGGGTAGAATTTTCAGAAACGCTTAAACACGTATCCAATCATTTTTAATCAGTAACCCAAACATAAAATTTCATGTTTCTAACTCAAGAAATAACGGAGTTTCATTCAAACTTTCAACCCCGATTTCACCCCCTTGGGGGTAGAATTTCCAAAAACGCTTAAATACGTATCCATTCATTTTTAATCAGTAACCCAAAAATAAAGTTTCATGTTTATAACTCAAGAAATGACGGACTTTCATTAAAACTTTCAACCCTTATTTCACCCCCTTCGGGGTAAAATTTTCAGAATTCCTTCCTTAGTGGGTGTCTACTTAATAAAACAACCCTACTCACCAAATTTCGTGGCTGTAACTTTTACAGTTTTTGCTCAGCGATGATGAATCAGTCAGTCAGTCAGTCAGGACATGTAATTTTATAAGTATAATAGATACGCTTAAACACGTATCCAATCATTTTTAATCAGTAACCCAAACATAAAATTTCATGTTTCTAACTCAAGAAATAACGGAGTTTCATTCAAACTTTCAACCCCGATTTCACCCCCTTGGGGGTAGAATTTCCAAAAACGCTTAAATACGTATCCATTCATTTTTAATCAGTAATCCAAAAATAAAGTTTCATGTTTATAAGTCAAGAAATGACGGACTTTCATTAAAACTTTCAACCCTTATTTCACCCCCTTCGGGGTAAAATTTTCAAAATTCCTTCCTTAGTGGGTGTCTACTTAATAAAACAACCCTACTCACCAAATTTCGTGGCTGTAACTTTTACAGTTTTTGCTCAGCGATGATGAATCAGTCAGTCAGTCAGTCAGGACATGTAATTTTATAAGTATAGATTATAACCAAAAATATTATGTTAAAAACAAAAAAAAAAAAGTTAGTTTCTTGTAGATAACAAACTAACAACCCTTTAAAGGTAAAGGTTGGTTATAGTATTTTATGGATAATCCTTAAAATAACTCGATAGTAGTGTCTAGTGTAGTGGTACTCGATAGATGTGGTGGTAGGCACAGTTCAGAAAATATTTGTAAAAATATATTCTGAATAAAAACATTTGAGTTTGAGTTTAAGTGACACATATTTAACTTGTGGTGGGAAGTGCCAAAGATGACTGTTGTTCGAAAGCACCTACCAATACTAGTCTTCGGTCCCAATATAAGATATGATACGGCGGAGTTTTGTAGCCCGTGCATCAGGAACACCACCGGTCTGCGGGGGTTCGCCTCGCTGGCATTCTGCCCCCGGCTGTAGGGGATCCTGTTGATTTCCAGTATGTACCCATCGCTGGTCGTCACTCGGTGTACTTCTGAGTAGTATCCGTCTTCTTCGATGCGTGATTGCTGTAAAAAAATTAGAGTATTTGAGTAATTGCGGTGGTTGATGACAGACGATTTTCATTAAATCAATTGAAATATAAAAATAAATCAAAAACCTTATAATTTCATAAAAATAAACCTTATTGCTGCTGCGGAACCCTTCATGGGCGAGTCCAACTCGTTCTTGGCCGTTTTTTATTAAATAAGTGTAGAACTCATTTCAGTGTCGGGGTGCATCATTCTTTGAAGATGATGGCAAGGGTCGTACTTCTTAAAGCTTAGGGTCGAAACTTTGCCATTAGGTTGACTATCAATATTTCTATCCCATACCTACTCATGTTGTTATTTGTCATTATTAATGTTATGTTATTTATTATGTTATTTACGGCTTAATGTAAGTAGATTAGATATCCAAATCGCTTCCAGATTCACGATAAGTTAATCCTGAGTTTTAGAGTCGATAAAATTTTACACTGATTGTTTGTTTAGATTGATTATTGTTTAGCTTCCTACTTAATTTAGGAAAAATAATATATAAACCTACTTTTTTATGACGAAATCATGATTTTTTTATAGCTTAAAATATACATTTTGTAAGTAATACTTTCAAAGCTCAAGAATAGACTTTCGGAAGAAAAAGGCTTGTCGTTTGAACAATCATTGTATTTTTCAATCGGCTTATAAATTAACAACTTTTAAACAAGTTTCAAATTAACTTTTTTGTTTAAAGTGTTTTAAAATAGTCAAAAATAAATAATAAATATCGAAACAAAAAATGGCAAATTAATTTAGCTTTTTATAACTTCTAGATATGATTATTTTGAGTTTCCAAGACTAGATCTTGGGAAGTTCTTTGACTAATCAAATCGTAACTTTTATTTTGACTGTTTTTTGGATTGTCTCGTCTAGAGATCCTATCAGAATTACGAAGACACTCACCGTATTATATATAAGAGTTATATCATCAGCGACTGCCCCGGTCGGCGCTACCTTCCCCTGCGCCAAGCACACCGTAGCGATCACTATAGGTAGTATTCGGAACATTTTCTATATGACGACACGATTAATCGCCTCCTGCTTTTTATAATATCGGTTTGACTTATCAACAGATTATTTTTGGCATGATATCTAATATTTCAAATTACGTCTATCGTGTTTAAATTAGGTATGTGCTCCTTTGACCCATTAGCTCGTGCATGGCCATTCGCAGAACACGCGCACGTCTTAAGGCGCTCTTAGACGTAACTAAGAACACTGACTCAAGGATAAGCTCACAGTACGCGCTTATTCTCGGCTTTTTAATTTTAGAATCTACTTATGATGAGACTTTCTTACATTTTTAAGTTCGTGACATATGACAGCTGTTTGATAGTACATTATATGTCAATGAGTTTCTAAAATACTAGAGTAGCAATGTCTTACAAAAGATTCTCATAAATGCGTAACCACTTTTTTGTTCAAAAGACAATGTCAAGTCATATATTCGTTATGTCATTATGTATGTGAGATATGCCTGCAGGCATCTTCGAAGTGGCAACGCGTTGCTACCGTAAACTTCCAATCTAGTTACGTTAGTAACATAGAATATCATTGTTATATGTTATAATATATGATAGTACATTATATGGCGTTGGCATTCGTAATAGTTGCCACCGTAGCCATAAAGTCTTGCTCAGAAAGGATGATGCCTTGAAGAGAGTAGTGCCATGTGTGATGTGACATCAGTGGAGATAATGCTAAGGTCGTAGTTAGGAGGCGTTAGTCTTCCTTACTTCAGCAGGTTGGCGACGGAGCCGTTGTCCCATCTTCGGAAGGTACTGTCTCTGATGTTTCTGGACTTTCATTTTTAAGATCGTGACATATGACAGCTGTTTGATAGTACAATTAACTCCCGGGACCATAGATATATCTGCTAGAAGATTTGTAGAAAAGTGTCGAAAAATTCTTAGTCGCAGCTTCTGCAAACACAAGTCTACCCGGTGGTGCTTCATGAGACTCTACCGATCTCTAGGTCTGCCGATAGCGGCTAATGAAAATATGTAGAAAACCCTCATTGCAGTTTTACATGCCCGTAGCGCATGGCCAAACCCGGAACTAGCTCGATCTTGTCAATTGCCCTTTAGCTTTGTCCACACTGTGCCTTTTTCTGTTCGTCAAGGGCATGTGTTATAGCGCAGTCAACAGCGAACGTGAGGCATGCCCGCGACGCATGCCCTCTGACCGTATCCAAAACTTTAAAAATGACAATATTGGCGTTGCGTTCCTTGACGCATTCAACTATTGAATGCGCCAATATGAAAGTTGATGACGAAAATTGAAGATGAAAGTGCACAGTGTGGACATAGCATTTGAAAGACAGCTGGTTTGAAACACACGCGCTATCTTGTAATATAATATCCCCAATAAGTATTTTGCAAGTGGCTGAAATAAAACTAATGTTAATGTAATTATTTCAGCTCCATAATAATATCATCTAAGTCAAGTTCATTGTATGTCCGTAAGACCACCAAACTTTTAGGAAAATACATTTATTGACTTTCCCTTCGCAAAATTTCATTTTCCTTTCTTTATTTTTTATTTCTTTTTACAAAGCATTTAGCATATACTTAGTTATAATACAATACTCGTTTTGGTACCAAAATAAATTTCTTATATTTTACCAATTTACTTAAACATAGATAGGCATTCTTAAATCCCGTCAGGTGTATGTGAGGTGATGTTTGTTATCATTTAATCGTGTGACGTCACGAAACTGCTGATTATTATCAGCCGCTAGTTCGGATTAATATTATCCAAATACTCACTAGAAAAACAGAGACATTAGCGTAAAGGAATGATTTGGCGATAATTTAATAATATTATTATGAAACAATACAAAACAAGTGATATACTTTGTATATTAATACGGTCCCAACCATGAGACTAATCGTAATAAATAATATAAATTCAAATCACCATGTGTATCTTAATCATGTTGTATCATAATATTTGTAACAAGGATTTAAATAACGACGTAAAATATAACTAAGCAGGAATCCAAAAGTGGGTCATTCATGCGATTTATCATTTAAAATATTTTAAATTTATTCTTGAAAATGCCTCAAAAAGGCATAATATTTAAAAATGCTATGGAATCAAAGAAACTGAATGCAATACACTACAAGCACTGACCTCCATTATACAAGTACGCTGGACTGATGATACGCAGATATATTTTGTGCCTATTTGAAGCGGAATCAGCTCCCCCAATATTCGGGAAGAGAACTAAATCTGACGTAACTTGCAAATGGCCGCTCAATCGCTATTGGTTATAGAAACCACAGATAATAGTATACCTCCATGGTAGAAACTAGTATTAGTTCCAAGTACTCCCACTACTGCTATCAGCGCCAATATGGCGACTTTCAAACATCATTTTTACGTCAAATTTAGTTCTCTTCCCGAATATTGGGGGAGCTGATTCCGCTTCAAATAGGCACAAAAAAATAGCTGTCATTTCAAAGGGTATCATTAGTCCAGCGTACTTGTATAATGGAGGTCAGTGACTAAAAGAGATATTTGTATGAGTTTGTCTAATTTTATAAAAAAAAGATTTTTCATGAAATGATTTTTCTATGACAGACTTTTTTGGCATTGGACTAGCAAGCATCAATAAATAGCATGTAAATGCATGTTACTAATAACGTGATTGTGCCAAAATATAAATATTATACAGATACAATATATTTTATTATTTACTTATTTACTTCTTTATTTATTGATTCACCAACAAAATCACACTTAATAAAATACAAAACAATACAACTGAGTTTTTTTTATGGATGAAATGTGTTGTGAAATGTGAAATACAACATTTTTGCGACAATGCATGTAAATTCTTGTATTCTTGAGAGAAAGAAAGTATTATGTGTGAAACTTTGTCAAAAGCTTTGCTAAAATCGGTATAGATAACATCCACAAAGTTTTGGTTATCGATTGAATCCATAAGCTCGTCTACAAAGGTGTTGGTAGTAGTAGATCTGGTGTTGACGAAGCCGTGTTGATTAACAGATATAAAGGGTTTTATATATCAATATAGAACCGGATAAACTAATTTCTCAAAGATCATACCAAAGGTTAGTAAAATAGAGATTGGTCTATAATTTTTTTATTTTGTGTCTTTCGCCGGATTTGTGTAAATATAACTAAGGCTTCTTTCCATACTTTAGGAAAATAACCAGTGGACAAGAAAGCGTTATAGAGCTTAATGTGAAAAAGAGGTAAAGTAAGAGGATATTAAGAGGATTCCACACCGCCGTTTTTCCATACAAACGTTGTCCCCTGTTTCCTCCCTGGATAATGCCGGTAGAGTTATAATTTTTTTTCTGAATATCTATGGCCACTAATACAATGTCCCTATGTTTTCTTTTTTTTCATAATTTAGTTAATAAAAAGATATGAACGTTCAAACACCCAAAAAAATGGCCAGATTTTCCTCTGTGTTCAAACATCCAGAAAACAAAACTGGCTAAAATATACAAAAAAAAAAAAAACAGGAACACAGCTCCAGCCTTGCTTTAATTCTTAATGAAAAAATTACTTAAATCGGTTTAGTTTTGGAGAAGGAATCAGCGGACAACGAATCGAAGATTTTCTGTTCTTTTATTAGAACTTTTGTCGTGTTGTCTCTATCGCGCTCTACGGTGGGAGACTTGAGATTGGTGAGACAGCAATACATTTTCAAATATCTATTTTCAATTTCTCTCGCCCCTGGTGTATCCTCTTAAGAACTTGTGAAAAAAACCTACTTCTTTTTTGGGAAAGCTGGTTAGCAAAATATGTTTTCGTAATTAATAAACTGTCATTTTATTTTTGGCCTATTCCTTATTTTTGTTAACCTTTCTTACAGCAAAGTAACAGTTAATAATTATATTTCTAGGTAACTGATTATTTATTTTAATTATATCAGCTTGATGACACAAATAAAACGAAGGATAGGTTATCGTTCAGTCCTTTAATCAGTCAGGTTCAATATTCATAACGACACTTCTCGTAGTACTTGTTGATGTCTTCGATAATGTAATCAGTCACTAAGCGCTTGACCGATGGCAAGGAAAGGTAGTCAGAATGCAAGAAAATATTAGCTTCCACCCTCTTGGCTTTGGCATTGGGAATAGTGGCCACCATGGCCATCACGTCTTGCTCAGAAAGGATGATGTCCTGAAGAGAGTAGTGCCATGTGACGTCAGTGGAGATGTTGCTCAGGTCGTAGTTGGGAGGCGTCAGACTTCCGTAGTTCAGCAGATTGGAGACGGAGCCGTAGTCCCATCTTCTGAAGGCCTTGTCTCTGATATTCTGACCGTAATGCGCTAGCTGCTTTATGGCGATCCTGTCCGGGATCTGGTACAGGTGCTTTATGCGTTGCTGGAATATAAAGAGTTTTTAAGTAAGCTTTGCCAAAAAAGTTTTTAACCATAATATTTCGAAGTGCGCGCATATTAATAATTTTAATTTCTTGAACATGATCCATGCAACATCAATTGCATAAATGCAGTTTTTTCCGTACAAAATGCGTCTATGTACTTTGTTAATGTCTGAATTTTGAAGGTATAAATTACAAAAATACCCACCGCAATAGAAATAACAGATCTCAATTCGCACTCCATCTGGTCAGGGTTGTTACCGGAGCACAGTTCGTTATCAAACGGCACTATCGTATCTCTGATCTTCTTCGCGTCTACCTCCACAAATCCAGTCAAGCGGGCGAAAGCCTGGAAAAAAACTCACATTACTGAAGGAATGTAAAAAAATGATTAAAACAGTACCTACCTGTCTTTATTATATTCATCACAATTCTTAATAATCATAAATAATTCTTGACTTAGCGTGAAAGTTAATAGTCTAGCTTAGTTGGGAAAATTATGTCAAGGATTTGGCTATCACTTAAATATTATTATCAATCTTGAGAGGTGCTTCAAACTTACATAGATGGGAGTGGTCCTTTCAGCGAGCAAGTGAACCAGAGTACCCGGTGTATGCTCCTGGTAACCAACACCGGCTAGCAAGTTCGCTGACTTGATCTTGGCGTTATATTCAGGCCTGGTCGAGGCCATAACCAAGAAGACTGTTCCTCCTTGTGAATGGCCAACGTAATGCAAGTTCTTCTGTCCAGTAGTCTTCAGGGCGTAGTCGATCATAGCCGGTAAATCAAAAAGCCCGATTTCCTCAAAGCTGAAGTCGAAGAATTCCATCTTGTCGTGGGCATCGTCTGGATTCAGCCATACGTGGTTGCGCGAGTTGGCTACAGCACGAGCGTTGCCCATCCAAACATCGTAGCCAGCGTCTGCTAGATTGTATGCTGCAAGAATAATAAACAGATTTACAATCATTTTAAAATGTTACCATTTGTTAGCATTTTTCAAATATTTGCTAGAAATATCAGATGTGACGGCATTATCGTTTTACGATAAAGTCCTTTAATTAGAAAAAAAAATAATAATAATAAATCAGATGTGATCAAGCTTTACTCTGAATTCTTTGACGCTATTTTTTGCACCACTGATCTTCGTAAATAGAGCTTTGCAACGGAGCTGGCAAAATAGTGTTTCTTTCAGTGATAAGTTGTTGTTAGTCTTCAATAATAATCTTAATGCTCTTAGAAATATGTGACATTATCATACCTATGGCCGATTGAGGACCTAAGGCGAGGAAGCAGATAGCCGAAGTCAGAATGCCGTGCATCAGGAATACAACGGGTCTCTTAGTATTAGAGCTGCTTTCATTCTGGAATCTTCCATACGGAATTCTGTTCATTTCCAAAATGTATCCATCTTCTGTGGTCACTTGGTGTGACTCAGTATAGTATCCATCTGCTATTATTCTGTCTCTCTGAAAATTTAAAAAAAGATAATTTAAAAAAAAAAAACAATATTAAGGAGCCACCCCTGATTGCACTCTCTCGACTGAACGAACTCGCTAACTGGTGACAGAGTACTGGTGATTACTGTAGTTACATAATAATATTAATAAATTTATATGTATTTTATAATTTGTATGTATTTATTGATTATTGATTTTTTTAATCATTATAATAACCATTTTATTATGTTATGACTAATTACTACTTTCTAATAATGTCTTAAATTTAATTTTACTTATCATTATTTGCATGCCTAAATACTATAGGTAGAAAGAGTGAACCATGTTTAATAATTCGACAACTTCTTGTACTTCTTTCTGCAAATAAATTATTATTATTATTATTATTATTATTAATTCGTGATTTTTTAACCAATGTTCTGATATGCATATAATGTCAATGTTACTTTCATTTAAAAATAATTCAATTTCTAATTATTTTCCTTTTATTCCCTGTAAGTTCTGGTGCACCAGGTTTATGCTAAAATTATAATTTTGTCTAGAAATCTTACTTTAAATAATATTAATTAAAGTAAGATTTCTAGACAAAATTGGACGTAGAGACAGAAAAAGCGACTTTGCTTTATACTATGTAGTGATTTAAGTCCGTACATGGTCTATTTTAATATTGACGATCCTTATATTATCTTTCATGGAATAAAGATGTGTACTTACGATGGTATCAGGATCGAATCCCTGGACGCTGCAAGCGCCTACGACCACAGTTATTAACAACACTGTACGCAACATTGTTATTATGCTGAAATATTATATGTCCCATTCTTTTTATATCTTCTGTATTTTCATACACTTTATCTACAGATTAAACGTTATTTATTAATTAGGTATCGATAGAGTTTCGAGCGCCTGCAATCGTTATAATCCGACTTAAAAGTTTGTGTTTTACGTGTTATTTTCATGTCATATTGCATCTTCCTTAATCCAGTTTTAGGGTTCCGTAACGAAAGGGTAAAAACGGGATCCTATTACTAAGACTTCGATGTCCGTCTGTCCGTCTCCAGGCTATATCTCAAGAACCGCTATAGCTAGATTTCTAAAATTTTAACAGATTGCATAATATCTGTTGCCGTCTATAACAACAAATACTAAAAACAAAATAAATTAAATATTTAAGGGAGGCTCCAATACAACAAACGTAATTTTTTTGCTATTTTTTGCTCGATATCTATAATGGCAATAGGTGGGCACTAGAAATGTTCACAAAATACTCAGTTGTATTTATAATTTAATAAATAAAATGAATAATTAAGGGGGGCTCCCAGTCAAAAAAACACATTTTTTACCTATGTTTTCTCTATAACGGTACGTTATACTTCGTGCGCGAGTCTAACTCGCACTTGGCTGATTTTCACTACCAAGTTACAACACGACAGTAATTTATGTTTGTGGCTACTATCTCTTGAATTAATCTCTGTTGATGTCTGAAATTAGCAATATTAACGCGACGCCTTGATAATTTGGCAGTAGCGATATCGATTTTTCTCAGCAACGACTAAAGCTAAGAAATTAAAGTTCATTGTCAGTATTCATCATGTCTTTGTCTTTGAATTACCCATAGCATCCTGCCTAGCATACGCCAACAAGATATCTCACTCTCGAGATAATTAAAAACTACTCGTCTTATAATGTCAAAATCTCGACATTAACTAGACAAAACTCTATAAAAATGTGTTATTTCGATGATAGATTTACGCGAGAAAAAATGTTTGTCTTGCTAGGATCAATGGAGATGAAGAGACAAACCATAAAACATCGAGAAAACGTGTAGAGTGAGATATCTCGTTGGCGTATGCTAGACAGGCATAACACGATTGGTCAACTTTTATAACACAGAATAATCAATCAAAAAGACCTCTGTAAAAAAGGGATTTGCCAACAGAGGAGAGTGATTTAAGCTTTTAAAAGTACATAGATTGGTTCAAGCATACACTTTAATTTGCCCATAGCTTAAATATGAAATGTATCTAAAACATATCCAACCCGGTTTTTTACTTAAACCCGTCGTCACCTTAACACTCAATTTTTTTTATTTTTTTCACTACTTCGTTATATTTTTAAAAGAACAAGCTTATTTGGACGTTTAAAATTTTGTAGTCGTTAAAAATAGAAAAATTCGGTGAACCGCACCTGGCGGCTCAAATATTGAGAAACAGATTACTAAACTATTTTGAGGGTTGATGTCCACATTATGGGGACAATGAGGGTTTTCGGTACTTCATTTGCCACCAGATGGAGCTATTATGTAGAGCTACGGTGTCTCGTGTCAAATAGACACAGTATAACACATGAAGGTATAATACTATTGGAGGGAGCCTTATATTTTGACAGTTGATAATGTTACTCTTTCTTACTAACGATGCAGTAAGTTGAGTGAAAGAGAAAGCTCATATCGGTGTATAAACGTCCAAAGCCTGTAATGTTATGTCCGACCGAGTAGAACATAACAAAGGAGTCGGTCTGCATATTTCATGTTTTAAAAGTGCTAATAAAAGTGTTTAGTGAACGTTAAATGCAATATCTTGTTGGGTATTGTGGTTCCGCTAAATAATAAACCATAAAAACGGCCAAGGAATGCCTCAAACACGTGGATTTAACATAACATACGTAAGTTTTCAACAACCTTTTTTGGGCTTATCAATCGGTATTTTTTGTAAGTTAAAAAGAAAATGTATAAGTTTGATAATCGCTTTATCATGCTGTTTATGCCATTAGTGATAAAAATGTCACATCAAGTAATAATTTGGCTACAAATATGGCATAGATTTTTACGTGTGCTTTAGGGATGCACCTTGCTTGAAGTATAAATTTATATCGATAAGAATATTGTCATGGACTAAATGTTTTTTTTTTTTCAGGATTTGAAAATCACTAAACCTACTATTTTTTTTAGGTTTTTGGAATGCTTCTAAAGAAAAGTTCAATATGATGGTGATGACGGAGAGACCTATAATGAAGATAGTATTATTTTTAAGTTTAGATTATAACCGAGTAATCTGGTGGTGGTGAGATGGAGTGAAGAGGGATGGTTTAAGTGAGGAAAATCCCCCTTATCACTACCACCCTCAGGACACCCCCCCGTTAAGGAGACTGTTGTCAACTGTTTTCAGTATAATTCGCGAGGCATACTAAGGTTAGCTAAAGTTTATATTTTTATAATATGGATTTAAGTATTCAATACTCGTATGTACTCGCAGTCATTAATTGTGGATCAACCCACATTTTTTAAGTTATGGATGCCATTTTAAATGATCTAAAGAACATGACTGCATTCATATCGCAATACGTAATTTTTTGTAGCATGATACACAAATGCAGTCATTAAACAGAGTCCAACAATTATAAAGCAGACAACCTTCCCCGTAATCCATATTTAAAAATTGCTAATTTCATATTTTTTCATTTAAATCTTGACATGTCCAAATTTTGTAATGTGTAAAAAATGGAATAAATACTTTTTGAATATTGATACTAATAAACAAATTATTTTTAGGTTAAAGAAATGCTCCTAGAGAAGAGGTAAATGTGATGATGATGACAATTGGGAACCTATATGGAAGTTAATATTATATTTACTTACTTCAAAAGCTGCGACTAAGAACATATTCAATTAAACCTTATGTTTGAATATTTTTCATTTTCATTTAATTTCTAATTTTTAATATGTGTGTAGTGTGCAATATTATACAATGTGTCCTAACACCGGTGTCCGATCCTTACATGTTATGTTGTATGGCATATTGTATTGACTGATACAAAATTGCTGTAATAATAATAGTAATGAAGTATAATAAATATTTTTGTTCTTCTGTTGTTTTCTTATAAAAACTGTTGATTTTATTGAAATTACACTCCGGACAAGCCTTCGTGGCTTATGGAGTATACATATTATGTATATTTTTAACAATTTGTGTACATAATTATATACTTAAATTTTTTATTTATATAAAAGTATTTTCATTTTTCATATACTTTTGAACATGCGGGTCGAATTGATAACCTCCTTTTTTTGATGTCCTAAAAATCTTTAACGTGATAAAAATCCATAACATAAAATTATGGTCGACTATTGGTCGATGGCTGTAGTCTAATTTTATATTTTTATCGATATACGCCCATCCCTACACACATACTATGGCATTGCACACAAGCATAAAATGGCCACGCGCTGGTGAGCTAAGAATCCATCTACTTATATCCTTAATCTATGGTATAACAGCTATATCGTGACAAATGACAGCTGCTATATCGTGACATATGATAACTATTTGACAGTTGAAGCGATAGACCCTAAAGCTACATAGCGGCGCCTGGTGGCAAACGGAATATCAAAAACCCTCATTATAATGTAGACATCAACCCTTTTTATTTCACTTTGCCATAGCCATTGTTTTTGGATAGTATTATCAATGTTATGTTATGTTAACAATCGTCTTATACCTACGTGGAATATTGATGATGATTTAGATATTATTTTGTCTTGATATTGTAATTTTAAAAATTATACTTACATTTTTATACATTCCAAAGTATCTACTGATTTTTATAGGAAGTGATTAAATCGATTGGAATTATTCGTTATAATTCTCGTTTAATGAGACATGCTCTTAGATAACCTTATCATAATTCTGTTTCGGAAATCAGAAAAAATAATGACGGATTATCATCATTTACTATTACACGCGGCAAGGGTCTTTGCTCATTAGTGATAACTAATTGATTTGATCCGATAGTGGTGTGGATAATTTCCATGCTATAGATAGCTATGTACTCTATTGACGTCATAATAAGTATATGTTACCGAATAATTGCAAAGAATTGAAGTACTATTAAGCAAACTAATTAATAGTCTGACTAGATGATGCCCGCAACTCCGTTGCCCCAAAATTCGTTTATCACTCAGTAACCGTACATTTATCCGGGACAAAAAGTATCCTATGTCCTTTCCCTAGATTTAAAGTATCTCCATACCCAGAAAAAAAAACGGTTCAGCGCTTTGGGCGTGAACAGGTCACAGACAAATAGACAAACGTTTTTAATTATAATTATTCGTTAGGATAGCGGACCTATGTTATTTGGTCGAGCTATATCAAATCAGCGATGTTAGTGATTTGTCGGCTGGGTTTGATATAACGCAACCGAATATCGTAAAACCGTTATCTGCCTCTGTCCTCGGAATCAATTTCTCTAATAGTACCTCTTATACTTGGACAAGTTTTGTAAGTTTTTCACATGGTAAAATATAATATCATCTAGATAAAATGTATCGCCTGATGTATATGATGCCATCCATAAGGTTTATATTTAAGGATGGTAAAACGCTTCTGTGGTCTAGTGGCTTGCAGCTTCTTCGTTCGATTAGTTTTTTTTTTTTTTTTTTTTTATACATAAAATACCTGTATAGGTATTTCATAATTATTACAATCTAGCCTAACTAAGACTAATAAGTAATTTTACATTGACTTAATCTGCTAAGTAGAGTTAACTAAGATTGTGTCCATCAACACTTTCTTAAAGTCTCTATAAAGGAGAATACACACTATTGTTTGTGTTCATCACAGTCACTTTAGGTCTTTTACACTGATTTTAACACTAATACACTAACTCAAGAGGTTTTGTCCTTTTCAGTCTTCTAACTAAGTCCGTGTTGTCGAGGAGCTGGATGGCCTCGACATTCACATGATGGTGAAGTCTCTTTTCGTGAGCTTCGGCGTATCTTTTTATAACTGTAGAGACCATGTCCACGTTAAGGTCCCGGTGTAGGTCTTCGTTTCTAATGTACCAGGGTGCATTTACAATGCATCTAAGTACTTTGTTTTGAAATCTTTGTATCATCATGGTATTAGTCTTTTTGGTACATCCCCATAGCTGAATACCATAAGTCCATACGGGCATAAGGACTTGTTTATACAAGAGTATTTTGTTACTAATGGATAGGGATGACTCTTTCCCAATCAGCCAATGCATTTTCCTGTAGCGAAGCTCCAAGTCATCGCGCTTCGTTCGATTAGTGCCTTAGATTTTAGAACAACAATAATTCACTAAATATCTGACAAGAAATAATATTCATGGGTCAGTTTCGCATCAAAAATTTTTCACCAGCGGATCTAAAATGGCCACTTTTGGTGAATCATAATATTATGATTTTTTTTCGTTGCAAAATGGCCACTTTGTGCAATTCATATGTCTAGTAATTCGCATTCTAACCTGTCAAACCCCAAGCGGTCGCATGCGACCGCGCCAAATGTCAAAAACTATTCCGTCAAACCCCAAGCGGTCGCATGTGACCGCGCTCTTTCATTCGAGTATGTAGCATATTTGGTCGATTTAGAGACTACTTTTGTATGGAGAAGTTTGGTTAGATATGATCTTTGATACATGGGCCACATTCTCAATGAAAAAAATACTTTACTCTGTGGTCGAACATCTTCGATTTCGATTTCAGTCTATTGAAAATCGTGTTTGTGGCGCGCGTGTTGTTGAGTATTTTGATGGTTTTTGTGTGTAACTTTAGGATTTTCACGAATGTAAGTACTTTTAAATAATTTTAATAGGTATTTTATGTATGTATTTATAATTATTTGAAATAAATACGTCGTAATAACTTCTAGGTTACACTCGAAAAGTGGGCTTATATTTATGTGATTCCGACGCGATTTGTTTAATATTTTTGTAAATAAATGACGTTAAAAGCTTATATACTAGGAATTATTCTCGTGTAAACAACAATTTATCGTATATTATTCCATCGCTTTAGTAAAACAATTGAGATAATCGCGTAACTTTCTGCCGCGCACTGTAAAACTCTGGAATGAACTGTCACCAGCAGTATTTCCGGACCGATACGACCTGCAAACCTTCAAGAAAAGAGCGTATTCCCTCTTAAAAGGCCGGCAACGCACCTGCAGCTCTTCTGATGTTGCGAGTGTCCATGGGCGACGGTAGTAGCTTACCATCAGGTGACGCGTTTGCTCGTTTGCCCCCTTATTTAATAAAAAAAAATGACCTATTTTAACGGCTTTTTACCGGTCGCGGCCATTTTGAACTTTATTTGTATAGCACTAAGGTCGGAGTGTCCCATTTCAAGTGGTTTGTTTTTATACATCTCAACTTTTTGCTTCGAATTGTTTACAATAACTAGTTAGTATAAGTCTTTGTTATCAATGAGATAAGAATAAAGTATTCATTTATTTCTTGCAAAACTGTCAGCAACATAATTTTCAATGTTTATAGTTGTAAGAGGAATATTAAATCATACTAAATACTATATTATGATGGCTTCGTAGATAGAAAATTTAACATAATATGTAATTTATTATAATATTTTTCACAGAAACATAAAATATAGTTAGGTTGTAAAGTTATTACATTATTTGTACAAAAACCGGCCAACTGTGAGTTGGACTCGCCAATGAAGGGTTCCGCAGCAGCAATAAGGTTTATTTTTATGAAATTAAAATGTTTTTGATTTATTTTTATATTTCAGTTGATTTAATGAAAGTTAAATTAAGGTTTACCATTTATGACATATAAAAAAAACTACTTGCTAGATCTCGTTCAAACCAATTTTCGTTGGTAGTTTTTATAATAATGTACATCATATATTTTTTTAGGATTGTCATGCCCCTACTTTAGAAGTTAGAGGGGGGGGGGGGGGGGGGGGGGGCACACATTTTACCACTTTGAAAGAGTCTGTCTCGCAAACTATTCAGGTTAGAAAAAAAAGATATTAGATACCTCAATATGATTTTTGAAGACATCCATAAATACCCCACACGCATATGTTGGACGAAAAATTTTTTTTTGTTTCAGTTATACCTATGGGGACCCCAAAAAATTTTTAATTATTCCATTTTTGTATCAAAATCTTAATGCGGTTCACAGACTACATCTACTTACCAAGTTTCAATAGTATAGCTCTTATAGTTTCGGAGAAAAGTGGCTGTGATATACGGACGGACAGACAGACAGACAGACAGACAAACAGACATGACGAATCTATAAGGGTTCCGTTTTTGCCATTTGGCTACGGAACCCTAAAAAACCCTTTTAGGAGGGTAGGTTGCCATTTTATTTTATTAGTTTTTGACAGCTGGTGTTTGATCGATCCAGATGAATGTCAAATTAGTATGAATTGAAACCCTTCAATTCATACTAATTTGACATTCATCAGTTTGATAGTTTTGACAGACACTTTTCTGAATTGGTTTGAAAGGAATTGCACTTTGTGACCTTTTTAGGTCTGCAGTTCTGTCGTTTTTCTGGTCTGGCGGTTTATTAATGTGAGTATATCGTATAACAGTTGTAGAGAAAGTACAATAATATAATCTTTAAATTAACTAAATGTTCCGCGCGGCTTCGCCCGCGTAAATTAGATATTTCACAGATAAATTAGTCCACAAAAATAACCTATGATCCTTCAGTTGATTTACTTCTTATCTGTGCCAAATAACAGAAAAATTGCTCCAGTAGTTCATGAGATAACCCCTTTCAAATAATTTCCCCCGTTTTTTCACATTTTCCTCTATTTCTTAGCTCTTATAATAAGTCTTAGCTTAATAAATATATCCTTCCGGATTATAATATTAGTAGTGGTGTGGTGGAGTAGTGCATCGAGAATTATTTTGATTTTTTAAATGAAATAAGGGGCAAACGAGCAAACGGGTCACCTGATGGAAAGCAACTTCCGTCACCCATGGACACTCGCAGCATCAAAAGAGCTGCAGGTGCGTTGCCGGCCTTTTAAGAGGGAATAGGGTAATAGGGGAGGGTAGGGATGGGAAGGAAAGAGAATAGGGGAGGATAGGGAAGGGAATTGGGCCTCCGGTAAACTCACAAACACAGCGCAAGCGCTGTTTCACGCCGGTTTTCTGTGAGAACGTGGTATTTCTCCGGTCGAGCTGGCTCATTCGTGCCGAAGCATGGCTCTCCCACGTATATTTTATGCTTTTATCATACATTTTTTTAACAAAATATTATAAAACATTACACTACAAAACAAACTAGGAGATTTTGATTGACAAGTTGTTGACAAGCCTATGATACACACGAATTGTACTCTTTTATTTATGGTTGAAGTCTGTTGTCAAATTGAAAATCTTTGTTGGAATTTCTGAGTTGAAAATAGATTTAGTTTTTTTAATTAATCTTAAATACTGTAATCTTAAATACTGTGACAATTATTACACGGCCAGTCTGTGATCATTTGACTTTATTAATCTGAGACTGTCGCAGAAATTATGTCTAAAAAATAATAAAGCAATATTTTGACAATAGAAAATCAATAGAAAAGCGTTGATAGAAGACGGGTTACGGCCTATAGAAAATCACCCCACGTAAACTGATGTACCTCAAAAGATAATAAAAAAATAATATAAGAATATGGCATACTTCCGAACGCCATCCTTACTGTCTGACATACAAAAAAAAATGCTATGAAAATTCTTTCAGGCGCAATTTAATGTACTTAAATACTAATAAAAGTAATAAATAATAATATAATAAATTACGACATTAAAATAAGAAATAAAATATGTACACTAGCCCATAGAAATTACCCTACATTCTAAAGAAAAATGAAGAACCTTAAAACATAATAAAAAGAAAAAAATGCTATGAATATTGTTTAATGTACCTTAATGTACCTTAATACTAATAAAACTAATAATATGAAAAATAACATTTAAAAAAGGAAATATAAGATCAATAAAAATATAAATAGAAGTTTCATACTAAGACTGGTCTATTAAATACGTTTTAGGGTTCCGTAGTTTACAGATCCTTAATACTAGTAATCTATGTGTTTAAGAGCGTGGATCTCGACTCGGAGGTCGTGGATTCGATTCCCACATTAGAAACATATTTGGTTAAAAACAATACAGGCTGATCACCTGATTGTCTGACAAGTAAGATGATCCATGCGTCGGATGGGCATGTAAAAAGTCGGTCCTGCGCCTGATCTCTCGCCAGTCGTGTCGGTCTGCCGTCCCACTGGGTTATGAGAGTAAAGGAATAGAGAGTGCTCTTGTGTACAGCGAACACACTTGGGCACTATAAAATTACTCCTGCGTAGCTGGCCTGGTTTCCATGAAACCGGCCACCGTCACCGAAACCGGTGTGGGAGCTATTATTACTATAAATGCAATAAAATTAGCAAAATAATATTTAATACAAAAGTCTTCGACTCGTCTTCGGACTGCGAGGTATATGGATTTATTGGCAATTATCGTCGCTTCAAGTCGTCAATGATGTAATCCGTCACCAGAGGCTTAACATTGGAACTTAACATGAAATCGCCGTGGGAGAACCTCTCATCTTCAACTTTTCTTGGTCGAGCATTGGGCATGACCGACGCCATCGCAAGAACGTCAGCTTCGCTCAAGAAGACGTCGTTCAGAGTATAGTGTAGGGTGACATCAGCAGTGATGAGCCTCAGGTCGTAAGCTGGAGGGCTAACTCGGCCGTACTCCACCAGGTTCCGCAGGGCTCCGTAGTCCCACCTTCGGAAACTCTTGTCACGTATGTTCTGTCCGTAGTGCACTATTTGGGTGAACGCTGCGCTGCCGTGGATCTGGTAGTTGGGGTCGATGATCGCTCCCTGGAAAATAAAGATTGCTACTCGTTAAAATGGCAAATGAATATTATGTCCATATTTTTTCCTAACGAAACGTAGGCTGCGGCTGAAGTTATGATTGTTGAAGATTCTTCATATGACGAATCTAATAAAACTAGAGATCGCCCAATGGTTGAAATTCGACCTTAGTTTCAACGACATTAGGATGTAAAAAAATATTTACTTTATCATATTTTTTTGTATTTTTTCAACTCTTGTCTCTGGGTCCTGGGACTCAGCTGATCTTAGACTGGCCGTGTAAGCATTGTCTAATAGTATCTAAGATTCAATAAAAAAACTATAATCCATTTCCAATTTGTCACCTTGTTGTCAACAGACTTCAACCATAAATAAAAGAGCATAATTCGTATGTATAGGCTTGTCACTCAAAAATCTGTCATTTTCCCTAGTGTGTGTGTTGTAGTGTGTGTAATGTTTTATTTGTTAAAAAAAAATATGATAAAAACATAATTTCAAAATAATATTAGCTCGATGCACTCCTTCACCATATAAACTATAACTGTGCAAAATTTCATTTACCTACGTTTCCCCATTTTTCGTCAAAAGGGATACAAAGTTTTTGGCTCACGTATTAATATATAGATGTTTTGCCCGGGCCTTAAAGTATTATTATACCAAATTTCATGTAACTCGACAAAGTGGTTAAGGCCTGAAAATGTAACAGGCAGACAAAACCATACTTACATTTATACCTAATATTAATCAGTCACAATAATATAAATTCTAGGGTCTCATATAGGGTGAGCATGAGTGATTGGACAATACTAGTCATTGGACAAAGCACAAAACACTATAATATTTATTGAGGTTGCTTTAAAAATTACCTGTTTTTCTTTAAAATCAGGCGTTATATTACTTTAAAACTGGCAGTTTTTAAAGCAACCTTTATAAATATTGTGTTTTTGTGTTTTGTCCAATGACTGGTACTGTCCAGTCACTACTCGTTTTACCCCCTATATTTATTATAATAAAATTGAATCCTTACCAAAGTTTCCACAGCAAAGTACAGTTCACATTCTTCGGAGATACTGTCAGCACAACTGACTTGGGTGTTTAGCCATGGCCAGTTTCTCGGTCGCAGCACCTCCACGTAACCCAGGGCTGATGCTGCCATCTGAAATTTACGGAGTCCCCATTCAAATGTTAAATCTAGTTGAAAACTAGTTAGTGACATCATAAAATCAATTAACCTCAACGTTAATTTGAATTTCAATACTAAGTTTGCAAGTTAGTTTATCGGGTAATGTTTGTAGTATTTTCAATATTGCTCCCTGTTGACTGGATTGAAAATCTTGTAACAACTATAATAGACCTGAGATTTTTTTCTAGAATGTGGCTTAGAGAAATATAAACACAGCCAAACATAGTACCACCTCCTTTTTGGAAGTTGGTTCAAAATGGCGCCTTACAAAATGAGCTACTCACATGAATAAGATTCGTCCTTTTGGCGAGCGCGCCCAAGATTCTACTCGGGAAGTTATCCATGTAGCCTGTACCGGCAAGAAGATGCACCGAGCTGAATTTGGCATTATACTCTGGTCTCGATGAAGCCAGGGCTAAGAAGGCGGTTCCTCCCTGCGAATGGCCGACATAGTGCAGCTGGTCTTCACCAGTAAGCTGCAGGGCATAATCGACCATAGCGGCTATGTCATAGACTCCAATTTCGTGGTAGCTGTAGTCGAAGAATTGTTTTCTATCAGCGACATTGTCGGGGTCTAGCTGGACGTGGTTGCGGGAGTTGAGTACGCCGCGAGCGTTGCCCATCCACACGTCAAAACCGGCGTCAACCAGGTTGTATGCTAGAAAGTTGTGTTGAATTGTTTGTACCTCGATTCTAGCTAACATAATATTATTCTTTTTATTGTAACGATATTAAGTTGTGTCCGGCAGATAGCTTTTGTTTTACTCAACGAGTATATTAATATAATAATATTCTGCATTCTTACCCATACTGCTATCGGGACCCAACAGAATGAAGGCTGTCGCGGAAGCCAATAAGCCATGCATCATTAACACAATCGGCCTTCTAGCATTTGTGGGACCATCTCTTCCATATGGGATCCTGTTGATTTCCAATATGTATCCGTCCTCAGTGGTTACCCTGTGTGACTCCACGTGGTAGCCATCGCGGGCTGCCAAGTTTTTCTGTAATTATTAAAATATTTTTAAAAGCTTTTATTTAACTTGCTCTGTATGTATGTAAGTATGTATTTATGAAATTTTGCAACTCAATTTTGAAGTAGATATATTTAACCGATAGAGCTGAAATTTTGCATGCACGTTAAGTTTGGCCGACCATCCAAGATGGCGAAAAAGTTATTTTTAATGCACTTCTGCAATATGGGTATCAAATGAAAGGATTCATTGAGAGTAACTCGAAAACGAATCTAATATCATTCTACATCCAATATGGCGGCTAATACAAGATAGAAGAATAGTTATTTTTAATGCACTTCTGCAATATGGGTATCAAATGAAAGGGTTCATTGAGAATAACTCGGAAACGAATGTAATGTCATTCTGCATCCAATATGGCGGCTCATCCAAGATAGGGGAAGAGTTATTTTTATAGCACTTTTGCAATATGGGTATCAAATAAAAGGGCTCATTAAGAGTAAATTGAAAACGTGTCGTGTCGTGTCGTGTCGTCTCGAGTCGTGGTTTTAAAGTATTTAAATAAAAAAGCTTTTATTTAAATACTTTAAAAAGAAGAAAATAAATTTCTCCTTAAAAATTCTAACCTCAATATATTATACAATTTGCATGATAATAAAAGCTTGTCGCGAGACTTAACAATCTGTCAGTATTTATTTACTTTTATAAAATAAAAAATATAATATAAAACTCAGTTAAATTGGTACTAGTTTAAGTATCATCACGCGACAAGCTTTTATTATCATGCGAATTGTATAATATATTGAGGTTATAACTTAATAGTTAGAATTTTTAAGGAGAAATTTATTTTCTTTTTTAAAAGCTTTTATTTAACTTGCTCTGTATGTATGTAAGTATGTATGTTACGGTGGAATTTTATTTTTTTTAACCGATTGAGCTGAAATTTTGCATACGCATTTAGTTTGGATGACCATGCACGATATGATATGTGACAGCACGCTAAATCTAGTATGGCCGACCATCCAAGATGGCGAAATAATTATTTTCTATGCAGTCCTACAATATGGATATTAAACGAAAGGGCTTTTTGAGAGTAACTCAAAAATGAATGTAATTTCATTCTACATCCAACATGGCGGCACATCCCAGATAGGCGAATAGTTATTTTTAATGCATTTCTGCAATATGGGTATCAAATGAAAGGGCTCTTTGAAAGTAACTCGAAAACGAATGTAACGTCATTCTACATCCAATATGGCGGCTCATCCAAGATACGGAAATAGTATTATTTTTAATGCACTTCCGTAAATGGTATCAAAGTAATATGGGAATAGTTATTTGTAATGCACTTCTGCAATTTGGGTATCAAATGAAAGGGCTCATTGAAAGTAACTTGAAAACGAATGTAACGTCATTCTACATCCAATATGGCGGCTCATCCAAGATACGGGAATAGTTATTTTTAATTCACTTCTGCAATATGGGTATTAAATGAAAGGGCTTACTGAGATTAACTCGGAAACGAAATTAATGACATTCTATATCCATTATGGCAGCTTAGCCGAGATAAGGGAATAGTTATTTTAAAGCACTTCTGCAATATGGGTATCAAATAAAAGGGCTCATTGAGAGTAAATTAAAAAATAATATTCAAGTCGTGTCGTGTCATCGTGCGTGTCATGTCTGTCCTGTCGTGACGTGACGCGACGTGACGTGACGTGACGTGATATGACATTACGTGTAGTGTCGTGACGTTACGTGTCGTGTCGTGACTTTACGTGACGTCACGTGACGTGACGTGAAATGCCGTGACTGACAGCCAGGTTTCATAAAATGCCCGATTGAAAAAGGTCACTTTTGTTAAATGAAATTTAACTTTTTAGTCATGCAAAAATCTAGCCAGAGATAACTAAAAAACAAAAAATAAAATATAAACAAAAAACTTTTTAAAAAAAAGCTTTTATTTAAAAAGTCTAAAAAGAAGAAAATAAACTCCTTAAAAATTTTAACTATTAAGTTATAACCTCAATATATTATACAATTTGCATGATAATAAAAGCTTGTCGCGAGACTTGACAATATATCAATCAGTATTTGATAAATTTATTAAAATAAAAATATAATTATCAATTTACTCAGTTATATAGTTATAAGTATATAAATTGGTAGGTACTAGTTTATTTATAAATCGCGCGACAAGCTTTTATTATCATGCAAATTGTATAATATATTGAGGATTATAACTTAATAGTTAAAAATTTTAAGGAGTTTATTTTCTTCTTTTTAGAATATTTAAATAAAAGCTTTTTTTCAAAAAGTTTTTTGTTTATATTTTATTTTAAAGTATTTAAATAAAAGCTTTTTTTCAAAAAGTTTTTTGCTTATATTTTTTTTTAATTTATTTATTTATAATTTATTGTGCACAAGAAACAATTACAATAAGACAATATACACAGTAAAACGACACAAAGGATCTGCTTATTGACCGATTTCGCTAATTCTTTTTTTTTAATATTCCTTGAAGTACGAGGATGGTTCTTACGAAGCGAAAAATTCTAAAAAAAAATTTTCGACGGCAGGGGGTTCGCGACAAGATTCACGTAATATGGCTTGATAACTAGCAGGCACGCGCGGCACTCTTTTGGCACTTTATGTGTTCTCATTAGTTAGTAAGGGGTTCGCTGTTACCTGGAAATTGTAACATGGGTTCGTGGATCCGAAAGTTTGAAAAACCCTGAGCTAAGGTAACACCGCGTTAAAGTAAAAAAACCGTATTGGATACGTTTTAGATTGCTTGTTTTGTATTGCGGCTGGGCCTGTCTCTCATAGTAAACAAGCAGTGGAACAGCAAAAAATGGAAAGGGCGTAAGTGACAAAATGGTTTTTGTCGCGTAATTTAAAAACTATAAATACATTTCATATAAGCTATGGGCAAATTAAAATGTATGCTTGAACCAATATAATATGTAAAAATTTTGGAAGCTCACTCTCCTCTGTTGGCAAAATAGGAATCCCTTTTTTTACAGAGGTCTTTTTGATTGATTATTCTGTGTTATAAAAGTTGACCAATCGTGTTATGCTATGGGTAATTCAAAGACAAAGACATGATGAATACTGACAATGAACTTTAATTTCTTAGCTTTAGTCATTGCTGAGAAAAATCGATATCGCTACAGCCTACATCCAAATTATCAAGGTGTCGCCTTAAGCTAGAAACAAATTTTCTTTGTAATATTTTGTACTTACTAGGCTACTAGGTACTCACTTGACTAGGTATATGACCAAAAAATACTCAATTGTATCCATACTTTAATAATATTCACTACACGTTAGAAAGGGGAGGTACAGTCTGGATATGGACAGACAGACAGAGGGACAGGCTGAAATATCTTTGTTATCGGGTCCCGTTTTTACCCTTTGGGTAAGGAAACAGGGGAAAATTGTCCATCTTTCTTATTATACTATGCAGTATGCTGACATGGACAAAGTCGCGGGCAACAGCTAGTAGAAAATAAATTCTTGCAAGATCGTATTGTTTTCTAAGGTGTTATATTAATTTAGAAAATAGAAATAATGCTTTTGAAAAAAATATTGCAGCAAAGTTATTTTTAAAACGTCTGGCAATAGTTTTGGTCATTGAAAAGTGTCTTACACTACATGATACTAGTTCAGAACAATAATCTGCAAATTATATAAAAATATTAGCCATTTGAAAATAAGTAAAGTAAGACTAATTTTTAGTCCACTTTGGTTCCTGGTACCTGACCAGGTGTCACACTTAGAGCTACACAAATTCGCAGGTATTCTAAGTACACAAGGCACTACTAATAACCTATGGTTTCATCCATCAGAGAGTAAGTTATGTTTTATCCTTCTGGGATCCAGGTCTATTATGTCAAACCCAGCCGACAGATCACGACTTACGAGTACATTGAATTGACATAATTCGACCAAATGACGCAGATCCGTCAACTGCCTATGCATCAATTTCTTCAATGGTACATATTTAAAAGTTTCACCATATGTTATGGGTTATATTACCGAATGCAATACAATAAGTATAGTGTATATTTTTAAGTGATAATTTTGTGCTCCTTCTAAAACATCTTGTATTCAATAAAGAGCTTATTCTATGTTTTACTGGCATTGGTAGAAATAGGGTTGAAGGGTTTTTAAAATATAAATGTTAGTTATTTGGCACTGTCTCCCACGGTCAATCTACAGTTTATAGCATTTGATATAAAGAGGTGTCATTAGATCAATCTGTTGTGAGAGTGGCATAGTAGAGTATGAAAAGGAGGATTAGGAGCATAATAATTATTACACTTACAACAACATCCCTAGAGTGCACATGTTGGATACTGTGAGCACACACAAACACTAGCAAGAACAGTACCACCACCATTGTTACAGTGATAACTCAAATACTCAATTTCAAAGATAAATATTTCTTTTATACGGTATACTCTGGCTGTTATCGATTGATGAAAATCAATTTTATCTTTCAACCTCAAAATATTGTTTTTGTTTTATTTCTGTTCGCTAATCGGCTTAGATTTGAGGAAATTATTATCTGTTCTGCATCGAACGATTGGAATTAAGATTTGTAGATTCAAATCTGTTAATGTGAATCATATTAATTTGTATACTACATATTATATTATTTATTGTGGCCAAAGTCTAAATTTATATTTATAATTAGTTATTTTTCAATTTATAATCACTGAAATTCAAGTCCTTAAAAAAATATTTTTTGTTTCAGGTAAATGCAGCTAAGAGTGATGTTTGGACTCATCAGGATGAAAGTTTATCTTTTTACCCCCTTGAAACACATTTTCGGATTTACCACATCAACAGAATATTACACGTTATAATAACAATTATAAATACTGTTACGGTTCAAAACATTTATAAAATTCAACGTAAAGAATCCTCAACATCCAAAAACCAAATCGACTGAATAAAAGCGTCTATGAAGTCACTTCCAATGCTCTGTATCGCTTTGAGAACGCGAAAATTGACACAATATTGTCCTTTGAGAGCAGCGGAGCGACGAAAATATGCTGCGCTTGCAAATAAAACATTTTCAACTGCCGGATGGTCGTTAGGTTGGTTCTGGAGGTCTACTCCGAAGTGCAAATTTCAATGTTTCGGCCGAATAATCGGACTCTTTCCTACACTGAAATACTTTCGTGCCAAAGTTCGAGCTTTCGGAGCTCGAGCCGACCGAAGTCTGTCACGTGCCTCCGAAGTTTGTCACGTGACTAAGGTAGCTATAACCCGATGTAACTTCGGTGTAAGGTCTCTTGTAAGTTCGGCTTTCGGTCGGATCCGTAGATTTGTACATGTCGGAGTAGGCCCCCAGACGTTCTGACGTCTGTCGGTGTATTACCTCAGCTTGTCGAGCTAAGCTATTGAAACTTTTATAACATTTTTAACGAGAAATGAAGCGTCTGTTCGACCTACATTTCCTGACCTGTAATTATTGTTCGATCAAGCGTCGTCGTCGTAGTTATGGTTTACTTTTTCATCGAATTTCTAAAGTCCCTTAATGCCCGTATTCAGATATTAAAAAGTTACTTAACTTTAAATTAATGAAAAGTTTGAAAGAAAATATATTATATTGTCTTATATATAAAATTCTCTTGTCACATTGTTATTTATCGTACTCCTTCGAAACGGTTTTACTAATTTTTACCAAATTTTTTAGTAATATTATGAAAAAATCCTCAATAAATTAGATTTAAGTAAGTCCTATCTCTCTGAGTGCAGCCTTAAGTGTTATATAATATAATTAATAGTTCCTTTAAATTAATTTTGGCTTAGAGACAATTTCAATCAAAGATGAGCAATTACGATTGCAGGGTATCGACCGGATATTATGTACAAATACTTACTAAAATATAATCTATTATTTTTTATCAGTTCATTGTCTTAGGTCATAAAGTACATTGTCTGTCCAGACACACTTTTAAATAGTTTATCTTCTGTTTTGCTCTACGACTAAAGCCCGCTGTACATATTGGGCCAACGCATGCAGCCATCGCATTGGACTAATGGTTGATACTTGAGGCCTACTTGGCCCTAAGCTGGGAGCGACATTCCGTATTCTACACGTTGGTTTAATGCGCTGGCTCAATTATTTGGTCCAACGTGGTACAGTAGACTTATTGGAAATTGCAAAGAAAAAACAATTGCGGACATTATTTTGTTTATTCACAGTTTAGTTCAATTCGATTTATAATGCTTTTTCATCTCGTCTATAATGTAACCAGTCACTAACTCCTTGCATTCAGAGGAGGAAGTGAATCACGTATGAGATAAGTCCGCGCTGGGCACAATTCGGAAGGCAGCGTTGGGTATCTTCAAGTACATTTCCATAACGTCCCTCTCGTTGAGCAGTATATCGTATTTGCTGTAATGTAATGTCACTGGAGCAGTGATCAGTGATAGGTCATATTCCGGAGGTTCCAGAAAACCATAGTTCTGGATGTCGTTATTGAAGATATTCCAGAAACCGTAGTCCCATCTTCTGAACTTCTTGTCTTTTAATGTTTTGCGCGTAGTGCGCTATCTGCTTGAGGGACGCTCCAGCGTGGATCTTCGAAGCACCGTATACTTCCAACTGAAAAAGAAACAGATGATTAATTAACTTAAAATTATAATATCATAGGTTAGCAAGTTTGGTAAACAATAAAATATTAAATATTAGGCTTTGTATTGAGGCTAATGAGAAACTTACAATAGTTTCATTGTACAGCTTACAGAATGAACTGTCTTTTGAATCGCATGTGTGTTCGTTCTAATTTGGCCCAAAAATTTCGAGACTGAAATGAAGATTGTGCAAAAAGATTGATAAAATAAAAATTACAAAATGTTATTAAATCAATAAATATAGTCCGTGCAATCCTCCTCCTAATCGTCTATAGTAAATATGTGGCCAATGTTTGAGTGTTATCGGTACACACTAATTACCTATGAGTGCACGCGCACACTACAATAAATATACCAATTAATAGAAAGCGTGACGGTCAAAGGGAAATATGCCCAGTGCCCACCTTTTGGGTGGTTGGTGGGGCGCTTCTTCGTGGATTGCACTGAGCCACTGACTATAGAGATTTGTTTAATTTATATGTTGTCTAATATTATTAAATAATACCACCTATGTTACCACTTAGGTAAGAAGTACTTTTACACTTACATCAAATAAACCAGCGTACTGCTCAGCGATTTGTCGTAACCTGTCATTCGGGAAATGCTTCTGATACCCCACAGCAGCCAACAGATGCACTGACACAAACTTCTCATTATATTCCGGTTTCATGGAGTTCAGTACGAGAAACACTGTGCCTCCTTGAGAGTGTCCGACGTAGTGCAACTTCATCTTGCCAGTGTGTTCTAGAACGTAGTCTATCATAGCTGGTAGATCGTCAAGAGCGATCTGCTCGAAGGTGAAATCGAAGAATTTGAAGTCATCTGGATTCAGAGTTAGATGTCTTCTGGAGTTCAGAACACCTCGCGCGTTGCCCATCCAAACATCAAAACCAGCATCAGCCAAGTTGTAAGCTGACGAAAAGAATGTTAGTTTTAAAGAGACTAAATTAAACAGGTAATTTTTAACACTAAAATGTGGAATAACATTAATAAGAAGTAGATATTTAAATGTTTCTTATCAAATAATAATGATTACGATGGAATTCCTCATGATTTACAAGCTCATGATTTACATGATTTACATTTTAATGATATTTTATTTCGAACATTCTCGACGAATTATAAAGTAAAATACTTTTTTTTATGAAATAAGGGGGCAAACGAGCAAACGGGTCACTTGATGGAAAGCAACTTCCGTCGCCCATGGACACTCGCAGCATCAGAAGAGCTGCAGGTGCGTTGCCGGCCTTTTAAGAGGGAATAGGGTAATAGGGGACGGTAGGGATGGGAAGGGAATAGGGGAGGGTAGGGAAGGGAATAGGGTAGGGGATTGGGCCTCCGGTAAACTCATTCACTCGGCGAAACACAGCGCTAGCGCTGTTTCACGCCGGTTTTCTGTGAGAACGTGGTATTTCTCCGGTCGAGCCGGCCCATTCGTGCTGAAGCATGGCTCTCCCACGTATGAAGACACATTACATAAGGGTAAGGGCTCACCAGGATTAAAATATGGTCCCAAGTCGAAGAAGCTCACGGCGGATCCCAACAGACCATGCATCAGGAAAACCAACGGTCTATCCGTCACGTTTGAACTTCGAGAATAGGGGATCCTGTTCAACTCCAAGATGTATTTGTCTTCATTTATCACGTGGTGAGTTTCGACAGGATACCCATCGTCTTAAATTATCTTTTCCTACAATAGAAATACTATAGCTATGTCCACACTATGCACTTTCATCTAAAATTTTCGTCATCAACTTTCATATTGGCGCATGCAATAATTGAATGCGTCAAGGAACGCAACGCCAATATTGTCCTTTTTTGTCAGAGGGCATGCGTCGCGGGCATGCCTCACGTTCGCCGTTGACTGCGCTATAACGCATGCCCTTGACGAACAGAAAAAGGCACAGTGTGGACAAAGCTTATGATGAATGTCATTCTAAGGCCGTAGAGCAGTACTCTAGTACCTTAATAATAATAGAATGTAGCCATTTGAAGACGAAAGCGAAGAAGTGGAACTTAAAATTACTTGTAATCGATAAAAATTAGAAAAAACCCAAACTACCAGCCTGTATCGATAGGATTATTTGTTATGCAATACGACTAGCCTAAACTGAACAAAATTCATAAAAATACTCACAAAATCAACGAGTTTAGGTCCATATTTGTCTTCTACTCCGGCAACTATACTCAAAGCCGTGGCCAACACCACACTTCTCCATATCATTGTCACCAAATGACTCCAAAACCCTCAACTTGGGGGCTTTGTAGTTTGTTTACAATTTCGTCATAATAGTGTGATAAATGTGTTTGTTATCAACAACATTGGCTTTAGGGAGTAACGATAGCTGCAGCCGTGGGTGCCAAAAAAAAGCAAATTTTAAATAATAGTTTATTAATTATAACTTTTACATTAATTAAAATTAAAATTACTAATTACGAATTACAAACTAAGAGTGATTCCCTACTGAAGTGGAGTAAAAGAATGAGGTCCTCCGCTGGTCGCACGATGGTGGTGGCCGCTTCTGCTGACTTGGATATTCCCTCGAATTGATGTTGAAATCTTGCACCGTGTGCGGTACAGCGCGGTAAAGCTGTGTGCACACTTGGGTTTCTGAATATTAAAATAAAGGTGTGGATACACTTATATTGAGGTGTATCGTAGTTAGGATGGTGTAACACCTCCCCCCGTAGAACAGCGCCTGTTGAAGACTGTTGTCGTAAACTGCGCTGGAGGATGATCAGGATCTATTCTTCTAGGTCGAGCGTAGACAGCTGGCATCTCTATCTTGCTATTGTCATTCGGTTTTGATGTTTCAGCCAAGGATCTGGTATATCTCTTCCATAAGTACACGCTAGTGAGGGCGCATGCACTTAATAGTATCAATGCATACATAGGTATCGTAGTGTGATAGATACCGTAGTTGTCTTCATTTTTCAGTTTTATAGGTTGCTGCATGGAGATTCTTGTATTGATTTCTTGTAGATTTTTCAGGCTTACTGAGTTTAGTGTAAGAGTAGCCTGTGAGTCTTCTTCAGTAGTCGTGTAGTTGGGCATATTCAGTAGCTTGAGCGCCTGGCCTTTTAGACGATCCTTGGAGTTCGAAATGGTAAATTCTGGGGCCTCCATAAAACATTGCTTAGGGATGATGACAAGATAGCTGCCTTGGAGAGTCTCGTACTGGTGACGTTCGCAGAACATGTGGACTTTTGTTGGCTCAGGAAAACTGACAGTGTAGTGCTTCTCATCCAATTCTTCAAATGCTGCATGGCTCAGGGTAACAGTGATGGGCTTGCACGAAGGGCTTCGCTCCTGGGTTGATATTAGTCGCTGCACGCAGTCCTCTGGCTGGTTGAGAGGGTTCGGCTGTTCCTTACATATATGCCACTTGTTGGCCTTCGGGCATTCTGCCTCTATGTACCTGAATTCTTTCTCATGGATAACTAGGAATGGAAAGGTGGGTTTGAGGATCTCATGGTGCTTATTAGGAACTATAGATAACTTATATAAAGTAAATATCTTAGCTAGAAATATTGGAAATTTAAAAACTAAAACTATTTCATTACCCACATAAAAGGAGCCTACTCTAATTATATCATAGTATTCTCTTACATCTAAATTAAGAATACGCTCACTGCCGTACAATGATGACAGTTTGCTTAAAATAGAGCGTATGTTAGCTAGATCTAAAGCTGAATGATGTAAAGTGGAAGTTTTAATAAATGCTAAAATATTCTGCAACTTAATTATTTCCTGTGAAATGGAATCTACATTGTCACTCAATATTAAGAGTATTTGAGTGACACGAGTATATTTCACTAAACTGAAATTCTGCTTTACATTGTTATCATTAATTTTATTAACCATGTTCATCATTTTATTCTGATTTTCTTTAATAATTTCTATAATTTTTGAATACTGAACTGTCCAATTTTTAGATAAGCTAATATGACTGTTTAATTCATTTATCAAATTATTTTCGTTTTCCTGCAAATTTTTAATAGCTTCATTGTAATGAATAGCATCAGTATAATCTAAGTTACCAGTGACACTTTTGATTACTGAGCCAAGACCATCAATAAGGCCTCTTTTCGCACGGTTGGACACAAATGTCTCTAGCTGATTTAAAACACCAGTAAGCTTATTTTTAAGGTATGCTATATGGGGTTCTAGAAAAAATTTAGTTTTATTCTGAAATTCTTGAGTAAAGGAATCTAATTGAATATCGATAGACTTAATTTGATACTCTAATTCTTTAAGATTAATTTTATTTAAAAAGGTATGATGATGGGAAATGATCCTAGTGGATCCTAATTTAAAAGGTAAAATTCCAGGTCCGTCGTTTAGGCTTTCAAGTTTTATCTCTTGTGCTCGGACGACGCTCAGGAGAAGAAAGAGGGTCAGCAGTTTCCTGTAACAATTGCGCCGATTTAGGTACTCTTTTGAGTCTATTTTTGGCGATTGGGTTTCGTTTTTTCCTCGTATATATATATGAATAGGTAAGTCAGCCATAACTACATCATGGGTATAACGTGGGGCTAGTTTCTGTCGTGAAGCTGTTGGATTGTGGATAAAAACTGTCTGTTCAGGTAAGTAATTAATGTCAGGTTCCCTATTTCTATTTCGGTTTTCTATCATATTTTCTCAAGAGTCATTAGATATTGGGATATTTAATATAGGTTCCTCGTGGCTAGTATGTACAGTAGCTGTCCTTGAAGAGGTTGCACTAGCAGTAGCTGTCCTTGAAGAGGATTTGCTGGCAGTTGCGGTCCTTGAAGAGGACACACTATTCGTTATTGTCCTAGATTCATCTTCTGGATCGTGAGATTCTTCTGAAACATTTACTACTATAGAGTTCGTTTCATCATTATGCAATTCAATTCTGGAAAGTGCATCGGCATTAGTATTAATTTTTCCCTGCTTGTATACTACAGTAAAATCGTATTCGGAAAGCTTAAGACGCCATCTCGTAAGACGCGAGCTGGGTTCCTTTAAGTTCATTATCCATTGTAACGGTTTGTGATCAGTGATGATTTTGAATTTACGGCCGAATAAATAAGGTCGGAAGTATTTAGTAGCCCAAACTATTGCGAGCAATTCCTTTTCTATTGTACTATAATTACATTCACTGGAGTTAAGGGTTCTTGAGGCATAAGCTATTGGTTTATCTGAACCTACTGTTCCTTGCGACAAAATTGCACCAATAGCAACATTTGACGCATCGGTAGTGAGAATAAAATCTTTGGAAAAATCTGGATACTGTAAAATGGGATCGTTTGTCAAAAGGGTTTTGCAATGTTCAAAGCATTCTGTATAGGCTTTATCAAAAGTAATTTTGGAACCTTTTTTAAGACATTGAGTAAGGGGTTTTGTTATACGTGCAAAATCCCGAATGAACTTTCTGTAATAGCCTATTAATCCTAGGAAACGTTTAATTTCGGTTGTGGTTTTCGGAAGTGGATAATTTTGAATAGCATGAATTTTATTAGGGTTTGGCTTAACACTCTCATTACTTATTATATGGCCTAAAAATTCTGTTTCAAGTTTCAGAAATTCCGAATTATCTAGCTGAATTTTGAAATTAGATGAACGTAATTTATCAAAAACTTTTCTTAAATTTATAATATGCTCCTGAAGGGAGGTACTGAAGACTACAATATGATCTAGATATACTACACATATTTTATTTTGCAATTCGTCTAGGACATTGTCCATGACACGCTGGAAAGTTGCAGGTGAGTTTTTCAAACCCATAGGCATACGTAAAAATTCATAATGGCCGTTTTCAACATTGAACGCGGTTTTGTGAATATCCTGGGGGTCCATTTCAACCTGATAGAACCCACTAGCTAAGTCTAAAGTAGTGAAGTATTGGCATTTTCCTAGCTTGTCTAGTATGTCAGATATATTGGGAATGGGGTATTTATCATTTATGGTTTTTTCGTTGACCTTCCTGAAATCTATTACAAGACGCCACTTAACTTTGCCGGAAGCATCTGCCTTCTTAGGCACTACCCAGATTGGAGAGCTCCAAGCAGAATTGGATGGCCTAATTATATTTTGTTCTAGCATTTTTTTAATCTGGTCTCTTACTTCTTGCCTATGAACATAAGGATACCTATAAGTTTTTGTATGAACTGGAATTTCATCGGTAGTCTGAATTTTATGTTTTATTTTATTTGTAAATGTTAAAGACTCGCCCTCAAGATAAAATATGTCCGAATAATTAATACATAAATTTATAAAATTTGCACGTTCCTCTGGATTTAAGTGATCTGTCCGTAAGCGAGATATGACTTCTTTTGCGCGTTCAGATATGGTTTCTGGCTGGCTCTCAACATTATAGAGTTCTGCTTCTACTGGTTTATTCATAGAAAATATAATGTCATTATGCGTAGGATTGGTTATTTCAACCCATCCTCGATTATTAATTACTTTCGTTAAACATTCGGTAATGTAACAGTTACAAATTACTTGCTTTTCAATTAAAACATCGCCATTTAAAGAGTTGATAGGTAATCTAACTAATTTTGATGAGTTAGCCGGAATAATCTCCTCGTATAAATTTGCGTTACGTGAGTCATACATATGAATTGGAATTGTAGCGTTACGGGTAATTAATTTTTTATTTTTCAGATCTATATTTGATCCAAAGACATCCAATAAATCAAAGCCTATTAAACCGTCAAAGTAGTTATGAAATTAATATACGAATAATGTTAAATCGCCCTTATCTCGAAATTCCGGAAAACAAGGTAAAGTGATAGAATAATTATTTCTACTGGTAGCGTGCACATTTGTAACTTCGAAAGGATCATAATTTAATGGTATATGGCTAAAATACTTTTGTACAGCTTCAGGGCTAATAAAAGACTGATTAGCGCCTGTGTCAATTAAAAACTTAAGGGGTGGATCGGATATCTGAATATAACCTAATTGTCTCTGAATATGAAAATTAACTTCTATTTTGGCTTTTCTAATTTCGGGGCCTGATGAAAATTTACATCGTCGGCAGTATTTTGGTTTTCAATTTCAGTCACTTGCACTGTTTCAGGGTAAGGATCATGATTTACATAGTAGTCAGTTTGTTCGCATGTCAAATAATTTTGGTCATGGTCAGAATAGTAACAGTCTTGGTCATAATACTCGTATAAGTCATTATATTCATTGTCAAATTCGTTATAATTCATTTCACGCGATTTCAAATAATTAGTTGGTGGGGGATTGCCGGATTTACGCCAATCGTGTCCACTAAGGGTTGGTAGCAAAACTCTCGGAACAAAATTACTAAGCCACTCATGGGACGGGGCTGATTATGATGATTAAAATTATTATTATAATTTTGATGCATGAAAGGCCTATTTATTCTGAACATATTACTTTGGGGGTTGTAATTTGGGGGTACGGCACGCATTATTTGCTGCGTACGTGTGGGATCACGTCGCTGTTGCATTTGGGGATGGTAATTTAATTTTGAAGGACCCTGAAAATTATTCACAAATTGTCGCGGAAAATTAGACGTATTTAAATTAAATGGTTTAGGAACAAAATTATTGAGAGGCAAATTCTGACTATGCTGGTTTGAATTATTAATTTCCTTTTTGCTCGAATGACTGCTATCATTTCTATGTTGCATGTATAATGCATTTAATTCCTCCTGTACATATTGTAATGCTTTTTCCATAGATTCCGGTCGCATACACCTAATCCTATAACCTAAGGGGTCTTTAAGGCCTCGCAAATAAGCTTGCAGTGTTAATTTTTGATATAATGTGCGCTTAGCCGCAATAGTAGTACTGACAGTTTCATGCAAAGAAATATATGTCATAATCGTGCTAAAAAGATTTTGGCAACGCTCATAAAATTCCTGTGGTGTACTGGAACCTTGGGTCTGCATCGAAAGGTCACTATAGAGTGCTGTCTCGTCACGGTGGTCAGCAAAATTATTTATGAGAGCATTTTTTATGCCCTGCCAAGTTTCTGGTATGCCACTTGCATTTATTAATCTAGCTGCGGGACCAGTGATCTTATTTAAAATACCATTAAGAAGAGCTAAATTACCTAAATTATGTTCTGGCTGGGTGCCTAGGTGAGTTAAAACTATTTGATCGCAAAGATTAATAAAACGATTTAAAACGTGAGGGTTCCCGTCAAATTCGGGTAACATCCTCATTGATTTATAAATGTTATCTAATTCGTATTGAGACATATTTTCTGAAAAATCCCTGTTCTCGTCAAAAGCACTATTCCTACTAGAACTACGTTCACTTAACCTACTATTACTATTTTCTCTTGGATGAAAAATTTTGAAATACTACTTAAATTAAATTTTTAACTAAAATAACTTTAATTAAAAAGAAAATGTATCTAATCCTATTATTCACACAAAAATTATGCGATTTAATTTTTATGTAACGAATAAATCTACCTAATCCTATAATTAACACAAAAATTAAACGATTTAATTTCTGTCAAAAGAATAAATCTACCTAATTCTAAAATTAACACAAAAATTATGCAATATAATTTTTATGGTATAAGGAATACTTATATTTAATAGGAAACTTATGGATAGGTTTGGTAAGGAACTTGAAAGATTCAAGGTACTTACATTTGCATTTTTCTCAGCCGAATCAATGTCTGGATTCCCCGTAGGCTGCAACCGTAGGTTCTTCTACCACACGGGTGGTACGCGTCGCGATGATGATTATCCCGAATTTCGCGAACCGGCCCGCGAATAGATCCACAAGACTGCGCCAGTAACGATAGCTGCAGCCGTGGGTGCCAAAAAAAAGCAAATTTTAAATAATAGTTTAATAATTATAACTTTTACATTAATTAAAATTAAAATTACTAATTACGAATTACAAACTAAGAGTGATTCCCTACCGAAGTGGAGTAAAAGAATGAGGTCCTCCGCTGGTCGCACGATGGTGGTGGCCGCTTCTGCTGACTTGGATATTCCCTCGAATTGATGTTGAAATCTTGCACCGTGTGCGGTACAGCGCGGTAAAGCTGTGTGCACACTTGGGTTTCTGAATATTAAAATAAAGGTGTGGATACACTTATATTGAGGTGTATCGTAGTTAGGATGGTGTAACAAGGGTCAATTATTGTGTTTGTTTATGATTTGTCTAATGACTGAATAGGCGGCAAAACAAGTTTAAACGAACAATGGAACATTGGAGGGAATGCTAATCGGCGTACCTACTTAATCATAGCCTTATTCTACATGAATATTGTATAATATGTTTCAAAGAAATCACTAACTTTTCTTACAAATACAAAAATATATAACACAAAAAAATATTTTTGATTGGCAGCTTTCGCGTCTAAAAATAACTCAGTTCAGTTTTTTAGTCGTTTATTGTCAACAAAAGTAGATAAAAATTTTAGTCATAATAAATAGGTTATATGGGGGGAACGCAAACAAAAACAAAGTACTTCCTATCAAAATGAATGCCATAGTAGGTTAAGAAATATTGATTTTCCTCATTAACTTCAAAACTGTAGTGATCAAAATATTGTGTTGTGATGAAAGTCATAGAGGTATTATAGGTATTCTTATATAAGCAGATAGCTAGTCGATGCCATAAGGGAAGCTTATATAATAAGTAGTAAGAGTGTGAGACCTAAGAGGATAATTGTTCGGGGGGTGGAATAGATATGTAGCGCAGGCGCACCGTGAGGCTAAGCAGAACTTTAACATAATATGTGTCACATTTGGTAAACCTATTTGTGGTAAAACTTATGACTAAATGTGTTTATCTAGAAAAATATATAAATCTAGATTAAAGTGGTGTCAGAACCATGAGACAAATAAAAATGGTCATTTTTGCGTCGTACCACTCTAAACACGAATTTCGTTATTTTTGGAAACATACAAATAGGCTACAAGCCAGGCCTGCCGATTGCTGTTAACGGTGTAAATGAGTCTAATAAGATTGCAAAACTCGCCAATCACTTTGTAATAAAGTCTCCTTTTGGGCCTTCACTCTCGTCGCTGATTGCTGGTCCCGTTGTGGCCAGGACTATAGCCCCCCCCCTTCCCCTGCAATACTGCTAACTTATGTTGTGACAGTCGCTGTGCTTTTCAACAAACTAGAGATCGCTCAATGGTCGAAATTCGACCTGAGTTTCAACGACATTGGGACTACAAAATATAGGTAGTAGCTATATTTTGTAAAAAATATTGACTATCATATTTTTTTCAACTCTTGTCTCTAGGACTCAGCTGATCTCAGACTGGCCGTGTAAGCATTGTCTAATAGTATCTAAGATTCAATTTAAAAAAAAACTATAATCTATTTTCAATTTGTCACCTTGTTGTCAACAACCATGACTTCAACCATAAATAAAAGAGTATAATTCGTATCAAATTCGTATTTATAGGCTTGTCACTCAAAAATCTGTTTAATGTAAATTTACCACCAGATCTAATTAAAATATTCAAGTACTGGTATGGAAACCATACATGCTGACTTCCGACCTCAAGGACGATGACGACATAGAAAGAAAACGAAGGGCGTTGTCGGTTCGTGCTAATACTTTGGTCCGCAGGTTTGCGCGCTGTACGAGGGAGGTCAAAATAACTATTTTCAGAGCATTTTGCACCACCTTCTACACGTGCAGCCTGTGGAGCTCACACACGCTCAGGGCCTACAACGCTCTCCGTGTCCAGTTTAATAACGCATTCAGGATGCTGTTGGGGCTTCCCCGCTACTGCAGCGCGTCTGGGATGTTTTCTGTGGCACAGGTGGGTTGCTATTACCCCGCTCTGCGGAAACGATGCGCGTCCTTAGTGCTCAGAGTGAGGGGGAGTACCAACAGCATACTTGCTATGATAGCCAGTCGACTTGACTGTCGACTTGACTGTCCTGTTCAGCACGTAAGTGCTGCGCCATATCTAACGGCATGGAGCAGAGGTGATGCACAATGTAGTTATTATTATATTATTGTTTAAATAAACCAAAAGATTAAGATGTTACTAACATAATTTATAAGCCTCTACTAACAAATGAGTCTATGTTACTTAATTAAATAAAGTATTTCATTTCATTTAATTGTCAGATTAGTAGTGGCTCTTGAGCTCTTCAATGATGTAGTCGGTGACCAGTTCCTTGCAGTCATGAGCGGAGACGAACTCAGTATGAAGGAAGTCGTCTCTCGCGACCTTCCGGACGCTGGTATTGGGCATATCCTTAGCCATGTCGAGAACATCTCGCTCATCGAGCAGCACATCGTTAGTGGTGTAATGCATGGTCACGTTGGCGGTGATAAGCGTCAGATCGTACTCCGGAGGCACCATGCGGCCGTAGTGGATGAAGTTCAGCAGACCGTAGTTCCACCTGCGGAACCTCCGGTCGCGGATGTTCTGGCCGTAGTGCGCGAACTGCTTCAGGGATGCCCCCGCGAATACCTCCATGTCGCCGTACATCTCCGTCTGGAATAAGAAGATATTATATTTATTTATATTTATTCCACACATGAACAGTTAGCAAGTTATACATGTAGATAATAATCAGCCAAGTGCGAGTTGGACTCTGACTGGACAGACAGACAGACAGACGCACAGACTGACAGATGGACAGACATTGAAGTCTTAGTTATAGGGTCACCGTTTTTACCCTTTGGGTACGGAACCTTAATAATGACACATGTTATCTTTAAAAGAAATTTCTTCCAGAAGTCCCAAGAAGAGTAAGATCAGAAGCTTCATAAGTAATGTTACCGGAGAACACAATAATTTTGTTAATCTAAAGGTGCGTTCACATTTGTATCATTTGCGCGATCAGATCTCCGTCGCGATCATCGCGCCGTATCAAGTATGCGTATCATAGTGTGGACGCCTATTAGATCATTCTGCCGATCATGCGCGAATTTGATACGACACCTGTCAGATACGCGGTTAATAGCTTCGATGATACGCGACGGAGATCTGGGCCTGTAGACAAGTGGCAAAGCGCTTACGCTGACGCTAACGCTAGCGCTACAAAATGTATGCGATTTGACATAAGTCATCGCTTCGCTAGCGAATACTAATGTCAAATCCATACATTTTGTAGCGCTAGCGCTAGCGTTAGCGTTAGCGTTTTGCCACTTGTCTACAGGGGCTGATCGGAGATCTGATCGCGACAATGATACAAATGTGGACGACGCCTTAGCATATATTACAAATGTTTACACGCTATTGATTAAAATTGCACCAGTATTTTGGGTGATACCGAACAAAGAAAAATTTCAGAAAGTGGTTTTGTGGTTTTAATGATGATGTATGACCCCATTCAATAATTTCGGATTATGATAAGAATTACTAATGTGTGACAACTGAATATAAGACTTGATAACAGATTGTATCGTAATAATATTATTGTATTGAAATTAATATGGAGCCTGTGTGTATTAAAGAGCAATTTAAATTTGAGTATAAACGTTTAATTTCTGTAGGGTCCGTTAAACAACTTTATTAGTGTCGGCCTAATGACGAGTTTTGTAACTTATTTAGATTATGTTTATTACAACTTGTAAAGCTTTACTCTTGCATTACATGTTACTCAGTCATCAACTACACAAATTATTGACTTGACTGCCTCTAACATATAAAGACACTTAATTTCAAGATCCTCAAGCGGCAGCCGTCTGCCGCATAACAATTGAAGATCTATAGTGTCTGCGATTCCCACGATAGAGGTGCTACAATATGTCTCTAACCGCCATACTCAGAGACAAATTAATTCAATTTAATGAGGAGTTTAACAGATAATGTATGAGGCTTATGTCAAAATTTTAAATGACATTTAAGTAATTAATGTTCCACTCTGAGTGCGGCAGTTTGTGCGGCCAATAGAGCACGCCAATAGAATTACTTGCAAAATATGATCGTTATCATGTAACTATTATCATAATTAAATATAATCATAACAAACATTAGGGTTGTCAACATTATGGTATTTTTTTACAATTTGGTAGAATTTTTCTTCCACATACAACTATTTTCTACTGATGTTAAAATGAAATCTGTATATGTGACATTACCAGCATAATATCATTAATTTATCAATTTAAAATGGGTAATTCCAACTAAATATTAATTTTAACATCAGTAGAAAATAGTTGTATGTGGAAGAAAAACAACCAACCCTAATGTTTGTTTTGATTATATTTAATTTTTTAAAACTACCGACGTTAAACTTACACCTGATGATGATTTATTTCGAAACCGGTCGTGTAATTTTTTAAAAGTTTTAATAATATCTTAATATGGTAGAAAAAGTGCACGAAAAAATGTGTTTTATTAGTGTTCTTTTTAGTTGGTCAAAGACAACATTTTCACCCGAGTGCGTGGCTCTTTTAAAATATTTTGAAACAGAATCTCACTTACTTAAAAAAAAACATAGAAACTTACGATAAAGTCGTGCACCAGGTTAAGTTCACAACTCGAGTCGCTTCCTGAGCAGTCTTCGATCTCATTCCAGTGTGGTCCGAACACCTCAATAAGTCCTTGAGATGTGGTCAACGCCTGAAATACACATATCAATGTTAAGTATTACTTAGGTCCAGTTGCGCCTATCTAATATTAGGTATTAAGGAATACATATTGTCGCTCTCTCTCGAGTCTTATTCCTCGTAATAATGAAAGAGAAGGCATACTATTTTGACTAACGTGTAGCAACTAGCAATATTACTCTGATTTGCGCAAGTGGGTCTTAAAGGTGATCGCACATTTATCAACGCGCCGGATTTTAGAATTCGTTGTATGAAATTATGTGAAACCTCGCACACATTTTGTCAGCAACCCGCATTTCGTGAAATATGCGGTGCGTACGGCGCGTACGGTACTGACAAATTTGCGATCAGCTGAAAATGCTGAAACGTACTAGGCGTTGTCATTAATTTTTTTATTTGATAACTGGCGGTACTTTTAATTAAAACTAGCTGTCCCGGCAAACGTTGTTTTGCCGTATAAAGTATTTCGCCCATATTATTTTATTGAAGTGACTAAATAAGTATGTCACCATGGCAACGTCCATCGCTATCCCGTCGCACAAACAATGGTCGCCGTCAGTCTCGAGTTGTTATTATTTACTAATTATTTATTCAAGAAATGCACTTATCAGTATAAAAAGTAGCCAGTAGCCGATTCTCAGACCTACTAAATATGCACATAGGTAAAAATCAGTAAAGCCGTTTCGGAGGAGTACGGTAACTAACATTGTGACACGAGAATTTTATATTATGTATAAGATATTTTATACTGACTTCACGGACACGCGGTCGGACGGGATAAAAAGTATCCTATGTCCGTCTCCTGGTTCTAACCTACCTTTTCACCAATTTTCAGCCAAATCGGTTCATCCGTTCTTGAGTTATAAGTAATGTAACTTACACCACTTTCTTTTATAATATTCCTAAATTTTTAATTTACATTAATTAATTAATAAAAAAAATTAGATTAATCCTAAAGCTCATCAATACAAACTTTAAAATCATACTTACATAAATTATGTCGGTACTGATAGCAGCCAATCTGAGGGCGGCAGTAGGGAAATAGTTCTGATAGCCGACACCGGCCAGCAGGTGGGCCGACTCGAACTTGGCATTGTACTCCGGCTTCATAGAGTTGAGGATGAGGAAGACCGTGCCGCCCTGAGAGTGGCCGACGTAGTGCAGCTTCTTCTGGCCGGTATACTCCAGAACGTAGTCCAGCATAGTCGGTAGATCGTCAATGGCGATCTGCTCGAAGGTGAAGTCGAAGAATTTGATAGGATCAGCGTTCGCGTCCATGGAGACGTGGTTGCGGGAGTTGAGCACGCCGCGCGCGTTGCCTATCCAGACGTCGAAACCGGCGTCAGCCAGGTTGTATGCTGAAAGTGTTATAGTATCGCTTAGGACTTAGGTTATGGTAATAGTCGTAGTAGTAGTATGGAGGAAATAGATTCAAACGTTGACTTATCGCGACCAAACAACGTAGGTCCGTCAACAACGTAAACCGGCGTGAAACAGCGCTTCCGCTGTGTTTCGCCGAGTAAGTGAGTTTACCGGAGGCCCAATCCCCTACCCTTTTCCTTTCCCTACCCTCCCCTATTTCCTTCCGTACCCTCCCCTATTCCCTTTCCTACCCTCCACTATTACCCCTTAGAAGGCCGGCATCACACCTGTAGCTCTTCTGATGCTGCGAGTGTCCATGGGCGACGGAAGTTGCTTTCCACCAGGTGACCCGTTTGCTCGTTTGCCCCCTTATTTCATAAAAAAAAAAAAAAACTCCCAATGAATCAACTTCTCTGATAGTACCTTATTTTCCTGTTCTGAGGATAGTACTATTAGAGGAGTTTATTTACAGGCCTATTTAATTTGGCCGCGATTAGTCGCGAGTGGTCGGGAGTATTAAAATAACATGAGTCGGCCATCTGCCTAGGAATCAATTTCTTCGACGGTACATGAAAAGGTGGTGGAGTCTAAATCCTTGCGTATTCTTAACTTAATAGCAAAAGTTAAGAACTGAAAACCTCGAAGTTGGCAATTTAATCTTAAAATGTAGTTAAGTCTTAATAACCTGCAAGAGAAGCATCTACAAAATGAAATAACAAAATAAACACTCGAGGGAATAATGTGAGTCTGGCCGCAAATTTTCCGCAAAAATCTTAAACAAGACGCTGAAGTACTGGCCAAGTTGCGACGAGTCAGCTCGAATGGGGTCCTCGAAAGAAATACCCGACTAATTGGGTCAAAGTCATACTTCAATTATACGGGGCTTAGGGAAAATTCTACATGGGTGTGTTGTTCATAAATTGTTAATTTGCCGCACTCAGAGACGAATATTAATTACCTACTTCATTGTAATTAAACCCTATACAGCAACAAAAGAATTATGAAAATTGGTCCACAAACGGCGAAGTTGAACATACAAAAAAAATACAGACGAACATGTAACCTCCTCCTTTTTGGAAGTTGGTTAATTAAATGAAGATTTTGACATAGACATTAGACACCAAACATTTCCTGCTAAACTCTCTATTAAATTAAGTATAATCATCATTAAATGCCTCGTGGGTGCGATGTGTCTAAAAAGTATTATAGTATTTTCTCTTTCACTTTTCAGAGTTATAACGAATTTTCAGATATTTAAAATGCGTAAAAAGGATCAGGATATTAACTAGACGACGCCCGCAACTCCGTTGCGCCAAAGTTCGTTTATCGCGCGGGTGCCTACATTTCCCGGGATCATAAAAATTTGTCCTTTCACGGGATTCAGATTATCTCCATACTAGCGGTTTGGGCGTGAAGAGGTAACAGACAGACAGACATGAATAGTTATGTAGTGTGGATACACAACTCATAATTAATCTGTCTTGCATCAACTAACCTATTATTACTATTTTGTATGTCAATTTGTAGTGCTTCATCTCAGGGTTTTGGCTAAACGAGTGCCGTGCTTCATCTATTTCACATGAACTAATTACCGTGATCCGTGTCACTTGTGCCATAGCCCATACACAATCATTTATAATGACGCTGAATACACCTTAATGAGTTTCAATCCCAATTTTACCTTCCTACAAATTAGTGCGATTATAATGACGGATGGCTGTTTATTTACAGAAATTAGTGTCAGTATTGTTCAAGTCAAAACTAATTATTATCAATAACCAGGAAGTTAAAGCAGATTTAGGTAGCATATTGTTAGAATGTTCCTCAAAAGGTTCATGGGAACAAAGTTATGAAATTTATGTAATGTAGGTTTAATTTTCTGATGAGGCCATAATATTTTTGAGAAAGTTTCTTAGATATATATAATGTTTGATTGATTAATCGATTAACAATACAAATGATAAACAAATATCCCATTTGAGGACTTAGAAGTCGCATATATACTTAATTTTAAAATAAAATTAAACAGATAGCATCTTGCAGTCGAAACCGACTGCAAGATGCGGTCGCCGTACGGTGATCTGAGTTTTCATACTAAATTCATACACGGACCGCTCGAGCAGTTCTTGAGCGGTCGGTACCACAGACAGAGGTCGGTATCAAGATAGATACCGCATGTCGCTCTATTTGTATGAAAACTAGCGTGTCACTTTTTTATTACCTACTACTAATTTCAACGCGACCGCTCTAGGGCAGTCGGTCCCGAGTCCCGTGTCCCAACTGCAATTTGCGGTCCGTCTATGGCCAGTCTAAGGGAGAAATCTACAAAAATGCATACCTGGACTGATCTCCGGTCCCACCATGAAGTACGAAACAGCGGAGGCAGTCAAACCATGCATGAGGAAGACCACGGGTCTGTCACCGTCTCCCTTGTTGTGGCGGCCATGGGGGATCCTGTTGATCTCCAGGATGTAGCCATCGCTAGTTATGACGTGGTGGGACTCCGCCGGGAAACCATCCTCGTTGATTTTCTTCTCCTGTGGATGTTTTGTGTGGTTTGTCTTAGTTATGATTTAAACTTGTACTGGATTCCGGCGCTGATCAACAGCGTATAAATGTAAGCATGACGTAATATCATCAATAAATAATAGTTTAAAAAAGAACTAAAAAAATGTTTTTTTTTTATTTATTCAAATTTTTAACAAATTATTGCATTGTTATTGCCTCTTAATACGTATGTAAAGTTTCAAATTAATTGGACTACTGGAGATGGGTAAAAACCGTGCTCAAAGAATTCAGGCAATCTATACAACAAAAAATCTGACCACAAACAGCAAATGAAACATTAGCTCCTCCTTTTTTTAAAGTCGGTTAAAAAAAGTATTAAAATGTTGACCAGGGATGTAAGGTATCATCATGCCAAATTTCATTGAAATCGGTCCAGCGGATTCAGAGATTAGCCTGTACAAACAGACAAACAGACAGAGAAACAAAAATTTCAAAAACTGTTAAAATGTGTTCTATTACTCTTTTAACAAGCCCCTGACTCATTTTTTCAAGTTTAGTTTCAATGTACAAAAATTTTACCTCTACGATTTTATTATAAGTATAGATGACGATTTTAGTTCCGCAAGTAAGCACTAGAGGCGCTGTAAAATTTGCCATACTAAATATTTACGTCTTCGGTATCGAGTATTGATAAATACTATAGCTTTAAACTCATAGTAGAGCTACTGGTAAGCAGTTATACTCACGGTATCGTAAAGTTTATTCAAAGGTATGTCAGAGGGAGCGGGCACTGCCACCGCGCACACCACCGCTGCCACCAAAAGCCAAATTCGCAACATTGTTGATTACTCCACATCCGATACAACGCGGAAATCTCGCGGCCACCGCTTTTATAACGCTGGTATCGTCTCGTAATGTGATAAATCCTAATCTGTGCGTTATCGTAGAGTATCATCAATATTTACTATTTAGATCAGTTTCACCGACTTTGCAAATAATAGAAAGAAAATTCGGTCGTTGTTTATTTAATTTCTATAGTATTTTTTCCTAGTCTCAAAAGTTTGATAAATTCCAATTATCATATTTTTTGCAAGAAGTTGGTCATCTCAACAGTTTAGTGTTTACTGATTTGGAGTTGAGGTACTCGTGATAGTTACAATTTATACCATAAAGATGGTGTAAATTGCAACTAAAATGCTCAGTCAAAAGTGACTGAGCATTTCTTATGTTCATTAAGCATCCAAAGGTTGCTTTATGTGACATACAGTATTCTAACACTGTATCAGTACTGGTATCAATTAAAAAGTGTTTAAATCCTGCCCAGCGTCTAGTATCCTTTTTAAATTTAATCCAGTAATGCTGTTGATGTTAATCTGAATGTAGATTTCTATCCTATTATTCTTAACATTTATTATTATGTTGTTCTCCAATAAACGTTTTATCTGATTTAAATGAGTCCAATACCCGATTTCTAAGGTTTTTTACAAGAGTTTGTCTTTTGACTAGTGCTTGTGATTGAATTTTGACAAAAGGTTAAGCAGTTAATAATGCTGTTGAACTGGTAAAATGCTGTCAAAAGCATTCAGAAACCTGGCGTTATTAGCTGAACAAGCTTGTACAAACTTTGAAAACGCCTTTACTAGCGGTTTCGGAAGTATTCTTAAAAATCTTAATAACTATTTCAAGCAAATAGCCAAACCACCAAAACCGGGAGTCACGTTTGTATAAAGTTCGATAAACTTAGTATTTTGAATGATAAGATTGTGTATAATCGGACTTCCACCAAGCATATCAAGCAGGTGGTAATACATTTACAACTTGATTGCCCTGCGCCGTGGTCAACACCCATAAACATGTTGTTTTCGTGATCAGACAAAAGTTATATCAAATCTGACAATGGACTATAAGATTAGGTATTTAATTTTGTTGTAAAACGATTATTTATAAAGGTGAAAATTACTAAAGGTACACAAGAGACATCTAATATATAAAATCAGTCACAGAGTATGTGCGCGTGTAACTCCTCCAAAACGGCTCAACCGATTTTAATGAAATTATGTATGGACGTTCGTTAGGCCTGAGAATAGGTTTTTATCTACTGTTTATATTGATACTAGAAATAATGCATATGACAAAACAACGTTTGCCGGGTCAGTTATACTATATTATATAGTTTTAAGAGTTAGGTGTTTTAGTGCAGATTTTTATAATACGGTGGTGCTGGTGCAATGTACCTACTGGATACTGGAGTGGAAAAAAGCCTTTCAGAAGAGCGCGTATTCCCTCTTAAATGGCCGGCAACGCACCAGCAGCTAGTCTGGTGTTGCGAGTGTCCATGGGCGACGGTAGTTGCTTTCCATCAGGTGACCGTTTGCTCCTTTGCGTCCTTATCTTATAAAAACAGCTCATTTAATATGGGATATTGTGGTTACACCTACTAGATTCTGCCCTCTTTAACAAACTTAATTGCATATGGTTTCAATTTGGACGTTTTCACTTTAAAATTCTTAAAATTTATAAGTTTCATAAAGTTCAGTAGTCATAATTATGACCATAAGCCACAAAGTTTATTTTCATGGAAGTTCTGTAACTTTTGTCTATACTAATAATGTGGTTATCCAGCACCCGAATCTAGCGATATGAGTGATTACTGATTACTAAATCTTGTGTAATTACTAGTGATAAGAAACTGCATGATGACTTTCAAATACATTTATTCTACAATATTATACAGTGGTACACTTTCGGGCAGAGATTCCTCTTACAATTGTTCTTCCGTCAAAATTCGCATCATACTGCGCTCTTGGGGTATTTATACACAATTTTTACCCGTCAACCCCCACTCCAAGTAAAGCGAACGTAACCTTGGGAATGCACGTTGTCAGTGTGGCCAGATTTAAATATTAAAACTACCATCTAATTTAGTCAAAAATAGTTAAGTTACAATAATTTAGTATTCTAAAAACAATAAACTAAGTACTGACTTACGTTAATCATAACACTAGCATTATTATTTTAAGAGTTGGTTGGGTACTCTGAAAGGGGTGACAGACGTGCGAGTAAGTACGCGGACTTATGGCTCGACGATCTTAATCGCCTGTGTGTCAAGTTGTCAAATGTGTGTTTTGTATACAAAAAACACATTTGACAACTTGACGCAACTTGACGCTCCGTCACTGACGCGTAGGTTTGTTCTACGCCTACGGCTAAGGTTCGCGTCCTTAAGAGGATACACCAGAGGCGAGAGAAATTGAAAATAGGTATTCGAAAATGTATTGCTGTCTCACCAATCTCAAGTCTCCCACCGCAGAGCGCAATAGAGACAATACGACAAAAGTTCTAATAAAAGAACAGAAAATCTTCGATTCGTTGTCCGCTGATACCTTCTCCAAAACTTAACCGATTTAAGTACTTTTTTCATTAAGAATTAAAGCAAAGCTTAAACTGTGTTCCTATGTTTTATTTTTTTTTTGTATATTCTGGCCAGTTGTGTTTTCTGGGTGTTTGAACACAGAGGAAAATCTGGCCATTTTTTTGGGGTTTTGGACGTTCTTATCTTTTTTAATAATAAAATTATTAAAAAAAAGAAAACATAGGGACATACTAATAGTGGATAGTGGTGGTAATATTCAGGAAAAAAATCATAACTCTACCGGCATTATCCAGGGAGGAAACAGGGGACAATGTTTGTATGGAAAAACGGCGGTGTGGACTCCTCTTAAGTTCGTACGTCTATCAGGCCTTTGAAATTCGGTAAAGGTTACAAACTTCTTATGAAATTACCATTATGAGCTATAATGGAAACTTCATAAAAAGAAATTCACAACAATGAGGCCGACTTCATTTTTTTGTTTACTATAAGATTAAAATGAATTTAAACGTAGTTGATAAAGTTTTTAATTGCCGATTATTATAGTAATGAAAACGATATCATCGAATACTATCTACTAATCCGTGGATTAATAACGTCAATAAGGTGATAAATTATACTTCTCCTTACGGCCTTGGTAAAGTGAGTTATGTGATGGAAGTATGAAGTCAGCGACGCTGAAGAATAAATGTTTTTCCTTATTTTGGCAGTGAAAGTCTTGTTACCTTGATGGCCTATGAACACAATACAAATATATACTATCAGGGAATTAGTTGATTCATATTCAGATGGCGGACCTACGTTATTTGGTTGCGTTGTGTCAAACCCAGCCTACGGATCTCCTCGATGGTAGGTACGTGAGAGTACGCGTAGCTCAGCCCTGTTCTTGAAATCATAATAATTGTGCGTATAACGCAGCTACGAATTTCAAACAAGAGAATTATTTTCTACGAGACCAGAATTATCATCACGCTAAAGTTTTACTACTGTACTGTACTACTGGTTATCTGTGACCTGTCGTGCCTGGACCAAAAGGGAATATTTTGTTTAATATTTTACGTACTCAAACATTTTGGTAGGACGTGGACTTAGTAAGACGCGATTGTGTATTCCGCGTATCCCAGGGCTTCCCAGGCAGCGGAAGAGCAGGTACACCGTTGGGGATTTAGAGGGTATGTCCGGGCGCGGCCCTCACAACCCCCGGGGAGTCCCACATACCCCGGTGGCCCTCCCCAGACTACCGGGTATGCGTAAATGCATTTCCCCAACGGAAAAAAAAGGTACTTGGTAGGACATAAATACTGAAAAATCGAAGGAAAGCGCCCATACACAATGACAAATTAATAGTACATTGCGCACAATGTCTCAGATCACATGAATCGGCTTCGCCTCGGCCAAGAAACATGTGATCTGAGGCTTTCTTATTTACTGCCCATGGTGCGTTACATACTATTTTTCTCATCGACTTAGGCGGAAAACGGTAACATCGGTAAGCGCAGCGGGAAGAAAGTTGACGTTTTCCGCCCGGAGGTGAAAAAAATTATTTTTCTGCTCCAAACGATGATAACAAACAAATAAACAAAGTTTTTGTTTGTGGGTTAAATAGTTATAGACGGAAAAAGATAACAACATGACAACACCTATTTCCTTTGTTAAATATATTTATTACTTTATTAGGAGCATTTAGCTGATTAGAACACAATAAAGCGATTATAATACAAAGACTTAAATAGTTTTGTTTATGACAGGTAAAATTATACAATAGGTACAGTAGTTTTCCTCTACACCACCGGTTCCCAAACTTTTATATCTTCCATTGATTTCGTAGAACCCCCTGCAGCTTTTATGGGCGCCCATCATCGGGCAATTGCTTCCTTGGCAAAAATATATTCCAACCACCAACTTATATAGATAACCTACCGAGTGTGTGACTTTTTTTGATGTGTAAAGTGTAAACACTCAAGCGACCCACCTGAACCACTTAAAGAGTCAATTACTGCATTAGAAATCTATCTCCCAAAAAATAATTTTACTTTTGTATGTCAGAATTTAAACTCCATTAAAAGTCTTTGCGTCAACATTTTCACTACAGTGCATAATGTCATACAGTTGTATTCTCAAAAGATGCGCTGTTTTTATACACACACAGCTTAAAGCCTGTCTTGTTAGTAAGACTCACATGGCGACGGTTTGCAGCGAATGAGTTGAGAGATGCTTATACTGAGAGCCACTCTGTTTCAGCTGACACTTCACCGTAATTAACAAAGACGCCAAAATTCTTGTCTGTGTATGCGTAGCTTACTTTTAACAACTTTGTCGTAAAAATATGACATTTTGATATACCATTGTGAAATAGATTCAGCGGTTTGAGCGCAAAGAGGTAACAGAAAGACAGATACTTTCAAATTTACGTTTTTGGTATAGACTAGTGTGAATTTACACTTTAAAGTCTTAACCTTAGAGTCTAATGTATCCACAAAAAGTTTAGGAAACCCTGATATTAAAATGTTTTAAAACTGGGTTTTAAAATACTTAGTATGGATTATATATTTTTGGGAGTTCATGAAAAAAGTTTGGCAAACTGATGTAATTTGCAAATTATTGTAATTAAAATAGCTTCACACAGCAACAGCATATTGTTGGAGAGCGCGATTGCTTTTACAGTGGATTTGTTTACTTTGTTGGAGACATCTAATTCCCGGAGCTCGTCTGTGAATTCCTTTACAGAAGTTGAAACTTCGAGACTGTTCGAGTGCACTTGATACGGTTACGAGAAGTTTAAGTATATTTCTGTTTGACTGGTATTCTGACGTCATGTGCATTTTAAGGCATTCGCGATGGATGATACGTAGCCAAGCGAAGCTGTAGCATGGACATTGCACAATCAACGTCGATAAATTAAAATCATAGGCAAAAAAACGAACCTCTACGCGTTACGAACGCGTAGAGGTTCCTTTATTTTGCCTTATATCGGTTGTATTGGTCCAACATAAGAGCCTGTCCAGATGAGGCGTTTTACGCGCGAGTAAACGACTCGCGCGTTATAGCTCTAGTATATCAGGTACGCGCATAAAATATATTATAAATATATCGCGTCCAGATGCCTACGCGCGTTTTCTTACTCGCGCGTAAAACACTTGCAATGAGCGGGACTCTCGACTCGCCGCCCGTAAAACGCGCGAGCGACGCGACGTCGCCGAGATACTTCCAGGGTACCATTGCATTGCAGCGTCCAGAACTACGCGCGAGTCCGTTGCATATGGACGTATTTGTTTGGAGCGTGATAATTTCGAGTCCATGTTTGTAGCGTAAAACGCGGTATCTGGATGCAATAGAAATTGAAATGCGCGTATGGACTTCGACCGTAAAACGCCTCATCTGGACAGGCTTTTATGATGGACCAATACAACCGATATAAGGCAAAATAAAGGAACCTCTACGCATTCTCACTAAGGCAGCGTAGGGGATTTTAACTAAGTTACTAACTAATTACTTTCTTATTATATAATATAACAAGTCTTGTTATTTTTATTTGAAGCTAACGACGTGATCGTGAGTTTTTAATTATTGATGTGTAATAATTAATTTTTATTGACGTGTAATAATTCATCACTGATTAATACTTTGGGGGTCTCCAAAACTGAGTTTTCAGTCGTAAACTAAAATCATAAGTAGAACTGAATATTGAACTATTCTAACTAATATTGCTTCGGGAAATTAAAGCTTTTTGGTTGAGCTTAAAGCTTTAAAATATTCTTTAGATACGACTCATACGATCTATTAATTAACTTTTAACGTGCTGGGAATTTAAATCGAGCAAAACTAATTTCGTTCTAAAAAGGCGTTAGTAGAATATAAGAACTCAGGATAGAAAATAGCATTGGAAGTTTCTTTTTAAAATATACACTATATAGTGATTAACTGATAACACTATAATATAGTGTCTAACACTATAAAGAGCTAATGCCGATACAGGTAAAATATCTTAATTTTACCTGTATCGGCGTTAGCTCTTTTGCTATTGATCGTTTCGATTTATCGCAAATGTACTAGTTTGACAGAAACATGTTTTTTACTTTCTAAGAATCCGATTCATACCAGGGGCTTAGCTCACGTTTTTTAACAAGTCCTTATAAAATCGCCAATCTTTCCATATATTTGATCTCCGATTTTTTAAGTTTCAATATATTTTGCGATGAATTGAAACCGTCAATCGTAAATTAGTGGCCAATCTAAGACTTACTTTCATAAACTCCACAACAAATAAACTTCAAAATTATATCAAACAAAAGCTCTTTGATTGCGTGATATTTATACTTGGTACGTGAATAACGCGCGGCTATGTGGCGTCACGTCGCTCGTCGTGACACCGTGACACGAACGATACTTTTATCTAAAACGACGTGAAATCCCGTTAAATTACATTCCGTCTGCTTAAGACGGTTTTAGGTTGACATCGAAGAATTCTCGAGTTTATTGAAAATCCGAAAGTCGTTTCAGTGATTTTTTTGTTGAAACAAAATAAATTGAGCAACGCTATTTGAGGCTTAAGAGAGTCCTAGACACAAACTCAAAAGTACACAAGAAAATTCTTCGCATTCGTTGATCGCGCGGGAACCGTACATTTTTCCAGAATAAAAAGTATCCTATGTCCTTTCCCGAGACTCAAAGTATCTTTGTACCAAATTTTTAGCAAATCGGTTCAGCGGTTTTGGCGTGAAGAGGTAACAGACAGACACGCTTTCGCATTTATAATATTATAGTATGGATAGTACATATTTTATACGTGGGTGAGCCATGCTTCGGCACGAATGGGCCGGCTCGACCGGAGAAATACCACGTTCTCACAGCAAGCCGGCGTGAAACAGCGCTTGCGCTGTGTTTCAGTGAGTGAGTTTACCGGAGGCCCAATCCCCTACCCTATTCCTTTGCCTACCCTCCCCTATTACCATAGTCCCTCTTAAAAGGCCGGCAACGCACCTGCAGCTCTTCTGATGCTGCGAGTGTCCATGGGCGACGGAAGTTGCTTTCCATCAGGTGACCCGTTTGCTCGTTTGCCCCCTTATTTCATTAAAAAAAAATCACAAGACTCTACCATTGAATCAATAGCGGTACAGTTGCTTACTATTTGTAGAATTAACACTCAATCGAAAAGAAATAGAATTCGACGGAGACTCGAAACTTCCCCCATAAAGTGCTCAGTCCCCGTCACCTCTGTTACTAAAAAACATTAAAGAATGTTACCAACTTGTTCGGACTCGTCTCTCCGAATAACTTTTTCCGTCTCATACGTAACTTTATTTGTTACTGTGTTACTGGCTAAGCGCTCGGCTTGTTTCGGAAAACTTTTAATTTACTTTTTTCTGAACAGTGTGAGTTCTAGATACTAGTAAGAACATTTTGTAACACAGCAACTAAGGAACTGGACATGTAGCTAAACACACTAAGCAGAAGTTCCGCGGCGGAAATTCCGCATGATTTTTTCAGCAATGTCAAACGCACGCGACGGAATTTCGGCATGGTGTGTCATCACTCATCAGTAATCCTACTAATATTATAAAGGCGAAAGTTTGTTTGGATGTATATATGTATGGATGTGTGGATGTATGGATGTTTGTTACTCTTTCACGCAAAAACTACTGAACGGATTTTAATGAAACTTTACAATAATATAGCTTATACATCAGAATAACACATATGCTACAATTTTAACCGACTTTCAAAATGGGGGAGGTGTTATGTTCGTTTTCTTATGTTCAACGATTACTCCGCCGTTTGTTAACCGATTTTCAAAATTTTTCTTTTGGTATATAGGGTATCATCCCAATTTGGTATTATATTCACAAAAGTGGTGATCTGATGAAGGATCCATAAGTAATCGAGGGAACTCCTCAAAATTTATAGGGAAACATGTGGTGGGACTTCGGTTTCGTGAAAAGTATTCTAAGCATATGCTACCAACGAGTAAGATTTTGCACCGAGGTATACCTGGTATAACGTGATTCGGAAGGTGCTGAGAGAACTCCTGATTCTTTATAGATACAAGTTTGGGAGTTTCGGCGTTGTTTTAAGAACGGAAAGCATATGCTACTATGCAAATTACATTCATCATCATCAAAGCGATAATTTAAAAAATCTATACTTACCCACCTAATATTATAAACCTGAAGAGTATGTTTGTTAAACGCGTTAAGCTCAGGAACTACAGGTCCGATTTAAAAACTTATTTCAGTGTTAGATAGCTCATTTATCGAGTAAGATTATAGGCTAAATATTATCACGCTAAGACTAATACGACCGAAAAAACTCAGGAAAATGTGGGAAAAACGGAGGAAATATAAGAAATTACCAACTACTGGAGCAATTTTTATGGCAATATTTGGCACAGATATAGAGTAGACCAAGTGAAGGGAGTAGGGACATAAGCTATTTTTTATGGGAAAATGTACGGTTTTTGTAAAAGTCCTAATTTACGCGGACGAAGCCGCGCGGGACATCTAGTTTAAAATCCATCCGAACTTCCGCCACGGAAATTCGGCACAGTGTATTTAGACAGTTGGATTCGATAATTTCTGCAACGAAATTAGAAGTTAAAAACGAGGATTACGTAATAAATACACATAACACATTATGCAATATGCACGCTTAAAATATAAGCTTTGAGCGCGGCAACCAAATCAAGAAATTTCGTAACGAAAAAAACCTAACAAGTAACAAGTTACACCCCTCCCCCCACTGTCTAAACCAAAGTCTATCTATGTTATAAAGCTTGCAGCAACAGTTTACAGTGAGGACTAGGAGTCATAATATCTTAGACTAGCTTTTGCCCGCGACTTCGCTCCCGTAAGAAGTATTATTATTAATTAGGTATCAAAGTCTCAGCCCGATCGGTTAAAAATTGACAAAGTTTCATACAAATTTTCATTGCCTATTTTAACCCCTTGGAGGTAGCATTAATCAAAATCCTTTCTCATCCGCTAATGCCTACGTCATAACATCTACCTGCATGCCAAATTTCAGCCCGATCCGTCCAGTGGTTTGGGCTGTGCGTTGATAGATCACCATGTCAGTCAAGTTTGAGTTTTATATAATACCCCCCTTACTAATAAACGTTGTATAAGCTTTGAATAGTTATACAGTGTTTTGTTCCTGTCACACAAGTGACATTTTCAAATGGATTGAAGACGACAAAACACTGTATAACTATTCAAAGCTTATACAGCGTTTATTAGTAAGGGGGTAGATTTATAGATAGTTTATTTTTAATCTAAGTAACTACCACGTCCCGTACCGCGACGAGCGAGCGAGCGGTTTCAGGCTCTACTTGACTGACGTGGCGTTACTCACGTTAGGGAATGTTGTTATTCGAATATATTCGAATATTTCTTTAAATTTTTTTCTTGGATAATGAATATTATGCATTCTAATTATAATAAGGAAGTCGCTAATTCAAACCCTCCTTTATCGTTTCCAGCTGTGGGTATACAGAAAAGACGGCTGGTTTAAAGACCTAAGAACTAGGGCTGGTAATAATAACAGTATGTTAGGCAACTTATACGAAACTTTAACTTCAAAGTGACATCCCTAGATACGTCTAGGAGCGGCGTACATTAATTTCCCCTAAACTCAGCTAATACACCGGATAATGTACCGCGCAAACTTAGCTCAGACGCTTAGGTACTGTACTAATTATGTACCTATAGTCTATACGATGTTGAGATTTAACATGATAGTTATATATTTAGCATAAGCACAAGATGTTGATTCCGTACACCGTTCCGTGACCGTAAATTCGAAAATGTGTCCGTCTGCCTCCTTATGTTTAAAGCGTTGAACTTTGACGACCATGGAGATTATTGGAGACACTTACGGTGAAGCCAAACGAGCGTAATCTGTGAGCTGTGAGTCGCAGAATTTCGGTCGCGTAAATATCTTTTCATACAAACCATGACTCACAAAATTACGCTCGTGTGAATCAAACAGGACTTTTGTATGAAACTGAATGCAGCAGAATTCTGCCGAACCGAAATTCTGCCACTCACAACTCACAAATTACGCTCGTTTGGCTTTGCCCTTAAGTTTCGGGAAAAGGAAATAGGGTAGTTTTAAAACAGTTCAATTCCCAGTTATAGTCGAGCTTAGAATTGAAATAATGTTTCTCGTCGTCTTTTGTATATTGCATATCACTATATGACTGATGGATCAACGCACATGCCGAACTCTTAGAGCTAGAAACGAGGTCTTGGTTAAGCCTTTTTAGTGGATGTCCTATCCACTAAGAAAGGCTTATTCAGTGCCGGTTTTAGTACTACCAGTGCCCTTGGCGAAATTTCTTCGGCGCCCAAGGAGCTGTTATTGCTAAAAAGGGGCGCCTTTTTGTTTACCTTCGGCGCTCCCTTTTATCCAGCGCCCTGAGCGGTTTTTGAGTCTTCGATAAGCCTTTCTGAGCATAGGGGTTAAATAGGAGATCAAAATATTATATTCTTCAATCGAAAAATCTAATATTATGTCTAAAGATGTTAATAGCCATCGCGGGCTCATACACAATAAACGGGCGGCGGTGCATATGATAGATGTGGACTAAACTCCTGAGATGATGGATTGTCTCCAAGTTGGATAACGATGCACTCGGGACTGGGGAGCAAATATTTGAAGTGAAGCGGCGAAGATAAAGTACATCAATAAGATAAGTTAGAAACGTTGATGGGCTTTGAAAACAATCATATCATTTTTTGAATAGGGAACATTACGCAAGGTCTACCAGAATCTGATGGGAAAAAAGTGAGAAAATAATTTGACCCTAGCAATACCGGGGTATAGGAATAAAACATTTTAATCCTTTTATTTCCTTTAGCGGCTTATTCTGTGTGTGAAACCTGCAAATGTAAAAATGTATCCAATGATCAAGGATATTTTTTGAAAATCTGCCGTGAAAATTTGCCATCAGATTCTGGTAGACCTATAGGACATACAGTAAATAATATTCAACCAAAATCCGACACATTGGACAATGGAAACGAAGAGAAAGTAATATATTATGATTTTCTACTTGAAAATGTACGTACTTCTTTTTTACTTTTGCCGGCACTGCTGGAGTACAACCTTCTTTTATGCAATAGTTTCAATATAACATTTTATAACAAATATTTGTGACACAATGATATAGCAAACATATTCTTAAGTTACGATATAGTCCCGCTGAAGGACTAATAAAATATAGATCCGCTCACTTTGATAAATTATTCCGTTGAAAGCTACGAACGTTATTGTTACATATTCACAAACAATTGCTACTACAGTTCCAATCCTAGAATATTCTTATTGTTAAACCTGATATTATGTTCTTAAAGTCTAGAAAATAGGACCAGCGAATCTATTTTAGTTTAACTTATGCTATTGCTTTCTGAGATTTCTTGATAGAATTCTATCTTTTTAAAACTATGCCTTTGCACCCGTTGTGAATGATTTATACAGTTTTTTCAGAGCGAAGTAACCACTCCTCAAATACTGTAGTGCCTGAGACAAGATTTAAATGTCCGTATGGTTGCCCAAGCGCATACGGCATTCTCGCATCATAGTCGGCCTAGTCCAGAGGAAAGAACTAGTCAATACGTCTGGGACCAACTATGTGCGGGTTTCCTCACGATGTTTTTCTTCACCGTATGAGCGTCCGTATTATGTACTTGAGATCAGAAAATTTTTCATTGGTACACGCCTCTACCCGGGATCGAATCCTCTACGAGTACGAACCAATGGTCTATAGGACACGGACGCTCTCCTTTTAATCACGTTTTAATGGCATAATAAACAATTATTGGTTAATCATTAACAAAATCATTGAAATACATTAACCGTTAATGTAGTTTTGCCAATTCAAAGCGCTAGTGAAATATAAAGTCCGGTAAAAAACCACTGAAACTGAAACGTCTAAACACGAATTGGTGAATACTTACGTTATAAAAGGAGGTTATCAATTTGTAATAATTATGTTTTATCTCTAATAAATCTATTTTGTTGTTTCAGGTATGGTCTATTTTTGTTGCAGACTACCTAGTAACTAATTAGTAAGTTTAGACAATTTTAATTTAGGACAGTCCTTAGTTAAAAGGTATGATTTTATTAAATCATCCTCTTAATACACTGAAATCATGTATTACATGTAATGAATAAGAATTTTCCTTTTACTGTCATTTATTTACACGTAAAATTGTTAATCAGTTTTCGGAAAACATAATGATGTTCGTTTTTTGTCCGTTTATTCGGAAATTCCGGGAAAATTATTTTTACGAAACAAGGGGCGATGAATATGCATGCGATATTGACAATTCCGTTGTCATTTTATTATGCAGTTTACTTGATGTATATTTTAATTGGAAATTGTCGGAAAAATGCTGAGCTACATGGATATAGGATATGACATCATGGGTAGTGGCCGAGGGTGCTAAACAGTCAAAATAACATTCGTTATCAGCCACTGTAAATCTGTGCCTCTTCACAATAATAATTGCAATAATTATTGACCATGCTGGCCCACTACAAGCCATCGCTATTCTGTAGACAGGGTAATGACTAATGGTGTATGATGGCGGACGATTTCCAGGCGAGGCGCCAATGGCCTGGCCTGTAGTAGGCCATTGTGGGCCATTGTGTACTGGCTACTCAAGATTATACTTAGATGACATTGATAGTAAAAGAATTGCCACTTAAACGGCGGTTCTAGCTTGGACTAAGCCCAGCATTGTAGCATAGTAAATTGGTTAGTGTTAGTGCACTACTGAACATAAACAATGGCCACTTGTATATCGCCACGTTCTAGCGTAATGGACTGATACCTGAGTAAACCTAATACACTTTTGATGCCCATATGTACCTAGTGTCCACAGCTGGGATTGCACAGTACAGTGCTCCTAAAGTGATAATGCGCATAGATATTTTCGTAATTTTTCGGCAACGATCGTATTTCCCCAGCGTCAGAAGACGTCGCTGCAAGCGCTGTTTTAAACTTAACTTTAAGAAAAACAGCGCTTTGCAGCGACGTAGAGGCGTCTGAAGTTTGTTTGGGGCTCTTACGTTTAATATATTCGGGTGTTTTCGTGATTACGACAGTTAGCGAAGATTTCCATGCGCATTATTAATTTGGGAGTACTGTATACCTTTAGCTAAGTGCTAATACGTGCCTTTCGGTACTCACTTGAAGTACCTACACTCACAATTCATATGCGCCTGTGCACCAAGAGCTTGGTGTTAATTTTTTTATTTTTATAAAATAAGGAGGCAAACGAGCAAACGGGTCACCTGATGGAAAGCAACTTGCGTCGCCCATCATTGGACGTGCGTTGCCGGCCTTTTAAGAGGGAATAGGGTAATAGGGTAGGGGAGGGTAAGGAAGGGAATAGGGTAGGCCGTAGGCCCTAGGGGATTGGGCCTCCGGTAAACTCGACATTCACTCGGCGAAACACTTTTTTTTATATGGGATCGGCCGTAGCGGGCCGATGAGCCGACCGTGTTCCTACTTCCGCGCTGGACGGAGACGCGAGAGTCTATGACACGCCTTCCGTGGCTTCCGTCCGCGCTCACCTGCTCTCACCCAAAGCAGGCCCACGCTGTTAGGGTTTTTTAAATACCCTAGGCCGAGCAGAGGCACCATATGGGTTGCTTAAGCGGTTCGTCTTCTTGGTTACTTGGTATCGCGATGCGCAGGAATACAGTGCGCATCGCGATCCTCTCGGGATTTTCATGTGTGCCTAGTACATCTTAAAGTGGGTGTTCATGTGTGCCTAGTAAGTATAGCGAGTCGCATTTGAGCCGACCACGAACTATTGCGAGCTTCGTACGTCCGAACGCAGCGCAAACAAATTAAGTCGATTCAGTAGCTCTACCATGAGTTCAAAGCTATAGTATTTATCGATACTCGATAACGACTACGTAAATATTTAGTATGGCGATTTTAGTTCCGCAAGTAATCGCTAGAGGCGCTGTAAAATTTGCCATACAAAAAATTTACGGTTGTCGGTAAAATACTATAGCTTTAAACTCATGGTAGAGCTACTGACCGCAGCGTAGATACTAGGAGAGTAGATGTGCCGTAATGTAATGTGCAAGTTTTTCTTGCATTTTACATTACGTTTTGTCATGCGTGTTGTCACCCGCGGTTCTGGTCCGCAAACATCAATGATATTATGATAAGATGCGATGAGAACAAGATCCGCGCGCGGGTGATGACACACATGACAGAAAAGAGCCAAAAATATACATGAAATGCCGGAAATGGAGAGTAGATATGCGCTGCGCTGAGAAGAGCCAAGAGATATTCCAGAAAGGAAAAGGAAATTAAAGTCGAAAACAGTTTAGAAATCAAATTGCGTGGTTATCCTTTATAATTTGTTGTTTTTAGGGTTAAAACAAAAAATAGACTAAAAAGATACAAGTTTTTGTTGTTGCCTGCTTGTCCGTCCATCTGGCGAGGTATTTCAGCAACGCATGAAAAATGAAAATATAACGATGAAATTAATACTGAATACTCTAGTCTCTATCAAAAAATGTTTGTGGTCGCTTTTTGCAGGTCTTTGCATTTTGCTGTAACACGATAGGTAGACTTTTAAACATAGACATCATGCAGTCTAACACGTTCTATTATCTATAGTCTACATAGATCAATGTTTGCGTAAACCTTCGGGGTAGATAGTTCGTTATTCCCGAACTTCAAACGGGTCATTCGGCCGTCGATTGCTTTTTAAACCGCTCTGTAACCGTTTTTCCATTACAGCCAGTAATGAAACAATGTGTGCTCGTAATTACTAGAAAAGCCACCATTTGCATTCTGATCGACTGTTATAAATTGAAAATAGTCTACTTTTTCGGAAATCCTACTAATATTATAAAGGCGAAAGTTTGTTTGGATGTATGGATGTATGGATGTATGGATGTGTGGATGTATGGATGTTTGTTACTCTTTCACGCAAAAACTACTGAACGGATTTTAATTAAACTTTACAATAATATAGCTTATACATCAGAATAACACATAGGCTACAATTTTAACCGACTTTCAAAATGGGGGAGGTGTTATGTTCGTTTTCTTATGTTCAATGATTACTCCGCCGTTTGTTAACCGATTTTCAAAATTTTTCTTTTGGTATATAGGGTATCATCCCAATTTGGTATCATATGCACAAAAGTGGTGATCTGATGAAGGATGCATAAATAATCGAGGGAACTCCTCAAAATTTATAGGGAAACATGCGGTGACTTCGGTTTCGTGATAAGTATTCTAAGCATATGCTACCAACAAGTAAGATTTTCCACCGAGGTATACCTGCATACCTGGTATACCGTGGTTCGGAAGGTGCTGAGAGAACTCCTGATTCTTTATAGATACAAGTTTGGGAGTTTCGGCGTTGTTTTAAGAACGGAAAGCATATTATGATACTATGCAAATTACATTCATCATCATCATCACTACCATATTATTATACCATACATCGTCCCATGGTTATGACTTATGAGCCTATAATGACCCTGTCATTGGTACTTTTCATAGTCTTTTAGATCGAGACTCAAGTTTGTCAATCGATAATTGAAAAAAATCTATACTTAATATTATAAGCCTGAAGAGTATGTTTGCTTGAACGCACTTATCTCAGGAACTACTGGTCCGATTTAGAAACTTATTTCAGTGTTAGATAGCTAATTTATCGAGTAAGACTATAGGCTATATAATATAGGTAGGCCTGAGTTTCTTCGGTAGTGATACTACCGAAGAAACTCAGGAAAATGTCTGAAAAACGTGGGAAATATTAGAAATTACCAACTACTGGAGCAATTTTTATGGCAATATTTAGCACAGATATAGAGTAAACCAAGTGAAGGGAGTAGGGGACATAAGCTATTTTTTATGGGAAAATGGACGGTTTCCGTAAAATTCCTAATTTACGCGGGCGAAGCCGCGCGGGACATCTAGTTAAGCATAAAGATGCGATAATTTTTTTTGGTATATTAGTAAAGACGCCAAGTATACATTAGTATAATATATTATGACTGTGTACTCTATACAGGTGTAACAAAACAAAGTGATATAAGACTTTATCGTGTTTTTTTTTTAATGAAATTAGGGGGCAAACGAGCAAACGGGTCACCTGATGGAAAGCAACATCCGTCGCCCATGGACACTCGCAGCATTAGAAGAGCTGCAAGTGCGTTGCCGGCCTTTTAAGAGGGAATAGGGTAATAGGGGAGGGTAGGGAAGGGAAGGGAATAGGGGAAGGTAGGGAAGAGAAGGGAATAGGGTAGGGGATTGGGCCTCCGGTAAACTCACTCACTCGGCGAAACACAGCGCAAGCGCTGTTTCAAGCCGGTTTTCTGTGAGAACGTGGTATTTCTCCGGTCGAGCCGGCCCATTCGTGCCGAAGCATGGCTCTCCCACGTATAAAATTATGTATAAATTATGTTTGGAAGTGTGTATTTCTTCCTTTTAGAAAGTTGTTTACAGTAATAACAGCTCCCTCAGCAATAGCTGTTCTGAAATATATTTTTAAATAGTATTATTTTGATTTAATCTATGTTTCTACTAGCAGTGACCACTGACCCAGCAAACGTTGTTTTGCCATATAAACCGGGGATGAACAATGATTAAATTACTAAAATGGCTATAAAAAATAGGGGTTGGAGATAAAAAAGTAAAAATTAAGGGGTTGTATGTATTTTTTAATGCCACATTATAAAAAAATAAAAACGAAAAATTTCGTCCAAAAATTTAAAAAAAAATTTAAGGGTGAACAACCCTTATTACTTAGGGGTATGAAAAATAGATGTTGGACGATTCTCAGACATACTCAATATGCTCAAGCTCAAGCCGTTTCGGAGGAGTACGGGAACGAACATTGTGACACGAGAATTTTATATATCTTAATATATATATTTCTTGTGTGCGTGTGTATGTGACTGAACTCCTCCTAAACGACTGGACCAATTTTGATGAAATTTTTTGTGTGTGTTCGTGGAGATTCGAGAATGGTTTAGATTTACAGTTTGGTCTACTGGAAAATGTTTTTTCAATTAATTTCTTATTTATAAGGAGTTGTTGATTTTGGAATGTTTTACATTAGATCCGGTGGACGGCGCTATCATCGCATTCAATATTATTCTATTATTCAGAAAGCATATGCTACTATGCAAATTACATTCTTCATCATCATCATCACTACCATATTATACCATTTCATAGTCTTTTAGATCGAGACTCGAGTTTGTCAAACGATAATTAAAAAAAATCTATATCTACCTAATATTATAAACCTGAAGAGTATGTTTGCTTGAACGCGAACTTCAGAAACTACAGGTCCGATTTAAAAACTTATCTCAGTGTTAGATAGATCATTTATCGAGTAAGACTCATCATTTATCGAGAAGGTTATATTATATTATTACTCTAAGACTAATACGACAGAAGAAACTCAAGAAAATGTGGGAAAAACGGGGGAAATATTTTTTATGGGAAAATGTAGCTACGGATTCTGTAAAATTTCTAATTTACGCGGGCGAAGCCGCGCGGGACATCTAGTAAGAATATAAAAATGCCCCTACGTCATGAATTCGACCATACAATAAATGCTGCCACTTTCACAGTGAACTCTATACACGAGACTCATACACACCCTTTTATTACGTGGTAGAGCCATGCTTCGGCACGAATGGGCCGGCTCGACCGGAGAAAGACCACGTTCTCACAGAAAACCGGCGTGAAACAGCGCTTGTACTGTGTTTCGCCGCGTGAGTGAGTTTACCGGAGGCCCAATCGCCTACCCTATTCCCTTCCCTAACCTTCCCTATTCCTTTCCTTACCCTCCCCTATTCCCTCTTAAAAGGCCGGCAACGCACCTGCAGCTCTTCTGCTGTTGCGGGTGTCTATGGGCGACGGAAGTTGCTTTCCATCAGGTGTCCCGTTTGCTCGTTTGTTTATTTCATTAAAAAAAACACCTAATATTTTTATCACTTAGTTTTCTTTCAGCCAGCTGTGCGCACGCTATTCTATTTGGCGTGCTCTGTGAACAACTTTTTGTCCTCGGTTAAATATCCGATTCAATGTCACAAGGGACATGACCCCCCCCCCCAAATCTAAGGTTAAATTGAAAAATCTTAAAATCTTGCCAAATAATAAAAGGAAATTTCTAACTATCCCCTAATCACCACCGCGTCCGACCTTAGACGGCTGTCATCCCAGAACCGTCCGAGGGTGCAGATAAAAAAATATATATAAGTGTAGTGACTAGTGAGTCACAACCCCCCCCCCCCAAATTGCAGGCTGCGACCGCGCCTGTTAGTAACCGTATAAAAGTACATGCAGGGAGCCTATTCTCATGACATGAGCGATATTCGAGGCAAGAGAATCAGTCCTCTAATCTTTACTCCACAAGGAATCTATCCCAAATATACCTCTTAACTAATTATGCCACACAATAAAGCGCTTAAACATGATATATTTGTCGCTCGTGAGCGAACGTGTGCGACACAAGCGATTTACTTACCTGCGCTTGCCAGGATTTGGCAGCGCGGCTCAGTGGGACTAATTTAAACCAATGTTCCGGTAATATACGTTTATTCCCTTATGAGATTACACGGGGGCCAGACTAGGATGTTGATTAAAGGGTTGTAAGATTATGGTTATTATGTTATGCAGGTAAAGTTTTGCATATTAATATTATTATTGCACAATAATCTTTTGAGCACTCGTGATCATTTAAATCGTGATGTTTTGGCTTAGTTATGCGCAAAGTCTTGAAAAAAAAAATACGTGTGACACTCGGGGACTGCCGCGGTAAAGCTATTGCATAGCATTTTAGCAACATATGCGAGCAGCGAGCCGAAGTCTGCTAAACTGAAACGACGTTAGACGAATGTTAGGTGTTTTTTGTTACGGAATTTCTTGCTTCGGTCGCCGCGCTTAAAGCCCGTGATAAGAGCTTAGATGCAATCGCTTAACAAGATTGTTATAAGTTCCTTGTCCAATTTAAAATACCACTTTATTTCACAAAGATCTTAATAATATTATGTCAAAGTTTAAACTCTTAATTCTTGCAAACCAACCAAAACCTGAAAAACCCTCAGTAGGTGACGGTGACGGTGACCAGAGGAAATGCGAAAGTATAAACAAACTGTGGAGATAAACTTAAGGTGTCGTTCCAAACTTTTTTCGTTCCGAAAAATTCAATTAAAATGCCACTTTATGACAGACTATAGTCACACAAACTGTGGAGATAAACTTAAGGTACCGTTCCGATCTTTTTTCGTTCAGAAAAAAATAATTCAAATGCCACTTTATGACGTAATTTAGTCCTAAAAATTCAAATAACATCCTACTTTATGACATATTATACTATAGTCTGTCATAAAGTGGCATTTTAATTGAATTTTTGTCGGTCGCGATTAGCCGCGGTAAAGATTGGAACGACACCTTAAGTTTATGTCCACAGTTTGTCCATACTTCCGCATTTCTATCGGTGGCCGTGCTAAGGCTACAGGTGTAGCTAGGAACAAGAAGTATACGAGTTGCTGATAGTCAAAATGATGATAATACCTACTCACCGCTGTGTATTTACCGTCTGAATTTCAAACATGCAGTCCATCATACACGTATCCAAGTTTATGTCATGTCAGATGTACAAGTACGTAACAAGATTGGACATTGTGTCGATGTAAAACTTGTTTTCTTGTTATAACATTCTCCGTCATATTCTCCGCGAAGAGTTTCATGATATTACAATATTTGCAAAGAAATTGACACTGAAAACATAAAAATGGAGTTGAAACTTGAAAGTAACTTGTGAAATTACCATTGGTGTTTGTGTATTTTTTTAATAATATAAGGGGGCAAACGAGCAAACAAGTCACCTGATGGAAAGCGACAACCGTCGCCCATGGACACTCGCAACATAAGAAGAGCTGCAGGTGCGTTGCCGGCCTTTTAAGAGGGAATACGCTCTCTTCTTGTAGGTTTGCAGGTCGTATAGGTTCGGAAATACTGCTGGTGACAGTTCGTTCCACAGTTTTACAGTGCGCGGCAGAAAGTTACGCGATAAACGCACGGTGGAAGACTGCCACTCATAAAGGTGGTGGTCGTGGTGGTGGTGGTGGAACGTCGAGTCCATGATGATACCTAAGGGCCGATCTACACTGGAATGGCAGAGGCGAGGCGAGCAGTTTCAGTGCCATTCCGGTGTGTTTTGAGCCTAATAGTTCGGATGGTGATACCTATAACCTAACAGTTCGGATGGTGATACGGTGATACCCAGTTCGGGAATTGGCCCGGCGAAAAGTACCTAACCCAGGGGTTCCCAAACTGTGCGCGGCGGCGCCCTGCGCTGTGGAAAAGCAAGAGGGGCGCCGTGAGTCGATCGTCCATCCTTATCCGAAACCACAAATATAAAAAAAAAAAATTATAATATTAATTAAGTAGGTGAAGCAGGTAAATGATTGAATATTTGTTTATTATTGTTTACCTGCATAACGTAACTATAATGATTTAAATGTGTATATTAATTTTCTATTAGCTAGGTAAAGTAGGGCGCCGTGACAAAATATTGACGTGCAAGTTGCAACTGCGCCACAGGCTGAAAAATATTGGGAACCCCTGACCTAACCTAAAGTGTGAAGTGATACAAAGAGACAGTTCATATTGCAAAACATGACACGTCAAATCAATGGGATGCATTTTTAAATTACTCATTCAAAACTGAAATTTGATTAGCGCATTGAAAAGTGCACCGCAATTCCTCACGACACTGTAAATTGAACACTAATAAAATCTGGAAATTGACCCCGATCATAATGATTATCATCGCAGTATGTATATGGCTATAAAGGAGTGAGCACACTGAGGCGGGCCGTGCCGGGGCTCATCGCAAAAATCCGCCTCCATACAATTTGTATGGAAGCGGATGCGCGTATCGCACACTGTGTCAGGGCGCAGCGGATTTCCGCTTCCATACAAATTGTATGGAGGCGGATTTTTGCGATGAGCCCCGGCACGGCCCGTCTCAGTGTGCTCACTCCTTAAAAGTATAAACACGCAGGCTTATCAAAGGGCTCGTCTCAGGGCTCCCGAGGGACGGAGAGATATTGCCGTGCGATGTTCCGGGGATATTACTCCCTCGCCAGTCACCACCGGTTCTTGTGAGATACTTACACCATCATCATCAGCCAGAAAGTTTTAAACCAGATGAACCATCGATATTTGGTGAGCTAAGAAAAGAGTCCTTTTTGCCCGAAATAAAAGTAGAGTTTAGGCTGTCTAAACTACTAATCTAACTTTGACGAAAAAGCTGTCAATATGCACTTATCTATGGCTTGGCTGTCATAACTCATATAATTTTGTATTTAGCGTAATAATTAGGAAGGGTATGAAGATTTTTATATGGAGCCTGGCCGACTTACTGTGCGCCATTGTGTTTTTCCGCGTGCACGAATATTTTTTTTAGTTTATTTTTGTCCAAGATTATTTTTTGTTTGTAGTGATGTTAGCTATCCATTTTTGAAAAAAATATTCGTGAACGCCAAAAAAACACAATAGCGGACAGTAGGTCGGCCAAAATCTTCACACCCCTTTACTTATTCCCTATTGATTTAGAAAATTTACGTGTGGTGTAGGTACAATAAAGTATTCGAATCCGAATCGAACGAGAATAGGGAATTTGCCCCAAAGTCATAGTTTTTAACATTTTGACTGTTGCAATTTACAAGCACGGTTCCAAAAAATGGAATAGGTCAATCCTATAGACTGGCGTTGCAAGAAATGTTTTAATGCCCGATACAATCGTTACAAAAATGCTTGTAACGCAGCCCTTGTAAAACACATCCTTGCCCTTAAGTTCAGGCAGACCAAATCGAGCCCACAACATTTGAGTAGTTACACTATGTTATTAGTGGACAGAACGTTAGTGTAACAAAGCGTAGGGTCTGCCCTAAATGAGGGCGATCTAGATTAGTGAAAATGTCCTAATTAACAACCCTTAGGGCCTGTTTTACCACTTCCTGATAAGTGCCCTTATCAGGCGAATAGGTTATTCACACCTTTTTTTACAGATTCTCCATACTTCATGGTGGATACCACTTAACTTGACAGATGAAGTATGGAGAATCTGTAAAAAAGTTTTTTTTTTATGAAATAAGGGGGCAAACGAGCAAACGGGTCACCTGATGGAAAGCAACTTCCGTCGCCCATGGACACTCGCAGCATCAGAAGAGCTGCAGGTGCGTTGCCGGCCTTTTAAGAGGGAATAGGGTAATAGGGGAGCGTAGGGATGGGAAGGGAATAGGGGAGGGTAGGGAAGGGAATAGGGTAGGGGATTGGGCCTCCGGTAAACTCACTCACTCGGCGAAACCCAGCGCAAGCGCTTTTTCACGCCGGTTTTCTGTGAGGACGTGGTATTTCTCCGGTCGAGCCGGCCCATTCGTGCCGAAGCATGGCTCTCCCACGTCTGTATTTGTGAATAACCTATTCGGCACTTTATCAGAAAGTGGTGAAACAGGCCTTTATAGTTAGGTACTGATAGCTAAAAAAAACAATAAACTAAACAGGCGCTTTTGCGATTAATAGGAGGTACAATCGAAAGGTAATAAGGATCGCCACATTTTTGCAATTGATCGGTTCGATTTGTCGCAAATAAATTGGTACAAACTGGTTTTACTCATGGAGGGTTGTCAAATTTGCTTTCTATACCATTTGCGACCCGAAACAATCCATTAGCAAATCACGTGGCACCACAAGCACTATATAAACTACAGTACGTTCAGACTTTAGAGCAGGGGTTCCCAAACTTATTTCGTCTACTGCCCACTTTGAAAACAAATCTAGATGAAATAAATTACCCCCCAAGCCTTTACACAACGCCCCCATTTTCTTCTAGGTCCCACACCTAGCCCCTAGCCCCTCTCTAGACCTTCAGCGCCCACAAGGGGGCGTTATCACCCACTTTGGGCTTGGCTGCTTTAGAGCTGTTTCAAATTTCATATGCATACCAATTGTAAAATGTTATGTCTGTAAAACAACTATTAAAAAACCCTACTAAAACAAACCTTTTAATATATTCAAAACAAAAATTACCGCGTTATACAAACGAATGGAGTTCAATCCCGGAGTCGTTGAGAATAATCGCCAAATTCAGAGCCACATTATTACAAATCTCGAAAAATAAACATTTAAAGTCAAAGAAAACAAAAGTGAAACTCCCGGGAATTTTTAGGCCGGTTTAGCATAAATTGTGTTCTAATCAAAAAGTTTTCTACTTTGCCAAATTCTTTGGTCCACTTCGAGACGCTGCGAAGTTTTAAGGATTAATCAATGTTGAATCGGGGTGGATTGAATTCGATCATTCGGTAATGACAGCCTTTATTCTCATTAACCATTTAAATCTACTTTATTGTCTGTAGCGACAGCTACGCGACAGGTCGATATGTATAATACAAATACTGAGTTACAGACCTACAAGTATGTTTGAGCTGCTGATAAAAATGACACTAGCGATATAAGTCTTCCAAGTTCCACTTTCTTCCTATGAAGATACCTACTCTACAGTCCCTAATGGCAATTTGCCGAACACACGAAATCATTCTTGATCCGTGTAGTACTGTAACTCAAAGGTAGATCGTCAGTGAAAAACTACCAAAGTTTTTAGAGGCGATTAATTTCCCTGTAAAAATCTTGTAGCCAAATTCACAAGACGAGATACGTATGCATGCCTAAATCTATGAAGTTCCGTGTAACCCAAGGTATAGTCAAGACTGAATATCGAACCCGGACCAATAGTCCAATATCACTGATGCCGGTAAAAAAAATGGCGCCGTCCTGCCAAGGCTTCCTCAGTACACGTTTTTGCGCGGTAATTGGCTTGCATTATTTAGCCGTCTGTGGTCTATGCTCTGTGGTATGAGGTACAAAAACTACTCCTATAGCTTCTTAGAGTTCATAAGAAAGTAATCCTTGTGCAGTAATACTTAAAGGTCCTGTTTGAGGTAAAATATGTCTGAACGATTGCAAGTCCATAGACAAGTCCGTGGGAACAATTCTACGTATTGGTTCCTGTCAATGGGAGGTGGGTTTTTGTAGTTGGAATGTTAGTATAATATTATGATTCAATTCCAACCGACTGGGCTAGTCCCCACGAGTTCCCAAGTGGGCGCCCCGCGGGCCGCAAGACAACACAGATTATGTCAACGCAATATAACGGTGCGTCCATTTGTATCATTTGGGCGATCAGATCTCGTATCATCGAAGCGTGTCAAAATGATACGCTTATCGTGATACGCTGATCACTAAACCGCGTAAATTATAGGCGTCCACACTATAATACGCATACTTGATACGGCGCGATGATCACGACGGAGATATCGGAGATATCGCGCAAATGATACAAATGTGGACGCACCCTTATAATATGATTTTGTAAACACATGTCATTGTAGGATGTAGTACATGACTTTTTCCTTATTAATTTTATTCCGAGTCACAAGCGAGGCTCAGCTCGTTGTCGAACATAATAACAGACCTGGGACTCCTGGAGATAATATCACAACTATCAGAAGGTATTCGTGGTTCTTACTTTTCGTGGTTTGGTTTGATACACTGTGCTGTGCTGTACTGTTAATCTAATTATTATTATTATTATTATTTAAAGATGAAATTATAGGCCGTAACCAAATACTACATTTCAATTTGTAAGACTAGGCATCAAAGATTGGGGACACCTGGACCTAGTACCTAGTAGTAAAAAAAGTAAAAAAAGTAAAAAAGATAATTTACTTATTTATTTATTTATTTTGGAAAACCAACAGCTTTAACTTACAATACAATAGAATCGATATTATAGAAAAAGAAAGCCAATGACAGGTTTTCACGAATAATAATATTATTATGTTTAATTTAATTGACTTAAGAATACTTGTGAATTTTTTAGGAATCCAAATTTTATGCAAAGATATTTATTGAGTATTCTAATTTTCTTTTTCATCTAAATGAAATAAGGTTGATATAAAACTTGAACACGTCTTTTCTCCTAATTTACGTTATTCGATATTTAATTCTACGTGAGTTGCTTAATAAATACTTGAATACTAAGTATTCATGTGGATATTATTAAATTATGTAAGTAAAAGAATTTATCAGTAGTCTTTCTTTAAAAAAGTATATTCTTTAAATACGGACTGTGAAATTATAGCTTTTATTCTTGGAAAAATATATATAACTAGCTGTTGGCCGCGACTTCGTCCGCGTGGACTTTAGTTTATAGTTGTTCCCGTACATTGATTGAGTCGTTTACGCGCAAATCAGAAAAGTATATTGTGTGGGAACCGCACATTTTTCCGGGACAAAAACATTCCTTGTCCCAGATTCAAATTAGTATCTCCAATCTCCATACCAAATTTCATCAAAATAGATTAAGTACATAGTTAAGGCGAGAATCATAAAAGTTTATTGTGCGAGAACCGTATATTTTCCGGGATAAAAAGTATCCCTTGTCCTTTCCCGAGACTGAAAATATTGCCATACCACTTTTCATCAAATAAGGTTGAATAGTTTAGGCGATAATCATAAAAGTTTATTGTGCGGGAACCGTACATTTCAAGGGACTCAAAGTATATCCATACCAAGTTCCATCAAAATAGATTGAATAGTTTACGCGCAAATCATAAAAGTATATGTTGCAGGAACCGTACATTTTTCCGGGACAAAATGTATCCTATGTTCTTTTTCGGGACTCAAAGTATCTTTATACCAAATTTCAGCAAAATGTGTTCAGGCGTTTACGCGTGATGTCGTGACCACGCGAAATATAACGTTCCGCGCAGCTTCGCCAGTACAGCGTAAATTAGATATTTCACAGACAAATTAGTCCACAAAATGATCCTATGATCCTTCACGTGGTCTACTTCTTATCTGTATGTGCCAAATAACAGAAAAATTGCTCCAGTAGTTCGTGAGATAAGCCCTTTCTAATAATTTCCCTCGTTTTTTTCCACATTTTCCTCTATTTTTTCGCTCCTATTAGTCTTAGCGTGATAAAATATAGCCTATAGCCTTTCCAGATAAATGGGCTGTCTAACACTGCAATAATTTTTCAAATCGGACCAGTAGTTCCTGAGATTAGCGTGTTCAAATAAGCCATTTCAAATTATTTCTCCCGTTTTTTTCCACACTTTCCTCTATTTCTTCACTCCTATTAGTCTTAGCGTAATAAAATATAGCCTATAGCCATCCTCGATAAATAGGCTATCTAACACTGAAAGAATTTTTCAAATCGGACCAGTAGTTCCAGAGATAAGCGCGTTCAAATAAGCCCTTTCAAATAATTTCCCCCCGTTTTTTCCACACTTTCCTCTATTTCTTCGCTCCTATTAGTATTAGCGTGATAAAATATAGCCTATAGCCTTCCTCGATACATGGGCTATCTAACACTGAAAGAATTTTTGAAATCGGACCAGTAGGTCCTGAGATAAGCGCGTTCAAACAAACAAACAAACTCTTCCCAATTATAATATTAGTATAGATTTATATTCGTTACTGTTGAAATAAACATGTAAATATTGACTTCATTTGCATAGACAGGACAAACAATCATCTATGGTTCCTGGAACATACCACTTGGCTGTGGTGTATCTTCATCATTATCTGCCTATCGCTGTCAACAGTTGAAGGCCTCCTCCAATGAGTGCCAACTATCCTGATCTTGGGCAGACTTTATCCATCCGTTATCCAACACCTTCTTCAAATCGTTGGTCCATAGAGCATGCAGACTACATCTACGAGTAGTACTTGTCCGCTCCATCGGCTAATACGTCTGTTACCTTCGTACGTTTCAACTCAGTTATGTAGGTACTTTAAGAGGAGTCCACACCGCCCTTTTTTCCATACAAACGTTGTCCCCTGTTTCCTCCCTGGATAATGCTAGTAGAGTTATAATTTTTTTTCTGGCTGGCGCGTACCGTCCGCGCGGGCGGTAAGCGCGGCTCGCAAGCACGCGGATGACCCGTTCAAAACTGTAAAACGAGTTCAGTGCCACGCGGTTTGCCACCTCGTACAGTCGCAATAAGAAAAGCGCGGCCGAAACAACGTCCGCGCGGGCCATCCGCGCGGTTTTTTTTTACTATGTAACGATCTAAGGCACTCAAAGCTCGTGGACCGCGACGCTTACCAACCGCGCTGGCAGACGCGTCATTATAAAACCACACTTAGATCCGAGATAATTTTTCTGTTCATGATCTACACTCAGCAGGCTCGATGTCCAAGTGTTTATAATCTTGTTGTATCCTACGTCGTGCAGGCGGTCTACTCTTACTCCGTCTTACAAAATTTCGATCAGCTTATATGTCTTGAATTCTTGATAGGAGTTCAACATTTTTAACTATCCCAAAAAGTGCACTACGCTAAAGAAGATTTTACTTGAAAAAATTATATCTGCTTGCTGACATAACGCGCAAAATAAAGCAATGTTTATTACATCGATCATTAGGTATCGTAACTATAAAAACCAGGTATCTTATAGCACGAAAAAACATAAAAATCGAATGCAATCTTAACGCCTAATCTGACGACACTAAAAATTTTCGTCGTAACAATCGATATCGAACTGTAAATGGATTACTCTTATCGATAAAGGGGCTACTGTTGATCTTTATAAGTCTTTATCATACATGCTTTGATCCTCTATTGAACTCCCCGCGAAAAATCTTTGTATCAATTGCTTAAATTTTTATAGCCTCTCACATATGGTAAGTTTTGAAATATAACCCGGTGTACATATCAGTGCTCATAACGTCAAAAATGGACGCCATACTGTCGATACGCTCCGAAATACACGCCAGTACGTTGACACTTGACGTATAATATGTAGTACTTTTGTGATGCCATTATATGTGACACTTGTCTTACCAGTGGCACACCGCACAACAGTACAATATGGCGTCGAATATATGACGTGTTGAGCACTTGCCAGTATACTGGGTTTTATTTCGGAACGGGAGATAAAGTATGTACCTCCATCAAAATTGGTATAGTATAGGAGTCTCTCAAAGGATACAGGACAGTTTATACCACAAAACAATGCACTGATCCCACGTGATAAACAATCTTACTGGAATTTGCGGGGAGCATCTAATGAAAATTATTATTCTACAGTTCAGACAGAGTATGAGTTGACCCTTATGAAAATATGCTTACATAAGGATCGTGCAATTTAAAGAACACAAACAACATTATAAGTTGATCGTAGCGAAGTTGCCGCGTAACGAACTTCGTGCATAACAGCGAAGTTCGTGCATATGTTTGCCGCCATATTGGGCTCATTTGGATCTCGCTCGTAACTTTTAGCTACAAATGCATCCTGTATGAATTTGTTATTTCAAAAATAGACATGAAGACTAGTATACTATGATTTTGATCTGAAAGGACATTTAACTCGACTACACTGATAATGTTACCTTCAATGCCAGCGCGGGGTACTTATTCCTATAAATGGGAAAGTATGACAGTCTATCTGATATCTCTTGCCGCTAAAACGGCGCGATAAAGATGGCTATGGATATACTTTAATTTGAAAGGACATAGGTTTTCGCTGCGGAAAATCCCGGAAAATATAAGGTTCCCCGTTCCCTATTCATAAACGAATTTAGACGTAACGGTGTTGACGGCTTCATCTTATAAAAAAATGAGAGGTGTCAAGGGACACCCGAATGGAACGAAGTTATATTTTGTTATGTTCAAAAAACCTGTATACATAATATATACATACATTATACACTCAAAAAATATATTAAAAAACGCCATCTATTGACGCCCAGGAATAGTAACAACGCGTCGCTGTTTATTCTCAAAAAACGCCATCTAGTTGACGGACAGGAATACTATCAACGCCCTCAGCCCCTACCATGCAGGTACTAATAAAAAGTGTCGAGGTCAAATATCCTTCTGTCTAGCCTCTTTTACGCCGAACGCGCGATAAGGAACTTCGTTCCAATAATAATTTGGAAGTGAATCTTATGTCGTTGGCATAAAGGAGCTGTGAGAGGTAAAATAACTTCGAACGCTTTGTAACTATCAACTTTAGGAACTCGGGTAACTTAATATTATAGAGATGGCCATCAATCGTTTGCGCTGTTTTATTGCAGAGCTATAGTGGAACCCTGAATTTAATGTTTTGTCACAGTTTAAATGATAGAAGGTAGTGAGTAATCTTCATATGAGACTATCAGTATCAATCGAGTCACGCACACATGAACGTCATTTCACATAATAGCAAAATAAAGTGTCAGTCGCACGAGCGTAGAAAATGTCCTTATGTTCCCAGGGACGTAGCTACTAAAGGGCAAGAGGGGCAATGCCAGGATCCTTCGATATAATATTGTAGATGTTTTGTAACTGTAACTTTTTAAGGCGTCTTTCAGATAGTAGATAATGTTATTTACAAACCAAAGGTAACAGGCATGGCTTGACCAAACACGTATCTGCAGATCAGAGGATCTCGCCTTCATAAAATTAACGTCTAGCGAATTGCGTCGGGACCCCACTTTATTTTCTGTTCCAGGATTCTCGGTTATCTAGGCCCCTGTACGTTCCTCAAATTTGATTTAAAGAACACTGAGTTACGCTATTGTGTATTATTATACTGTGGCACCCGTAACTCAGGGCGTACGCGTTTTGAATTCGACGTAACTCGACGTTAAGTGTAGGTTTATCGCCGACCTACTTCAGACGTACCTAATCGTTAACGTGCGTGACGATTTTAACGATTTAAGCGTTACCCGCCCCTCATTTCCTATGTTTGTTCACTTTGACCGACTCCTTAAAAAAACCGGCCAAGTGCGAGTCGGACTCGCGCACCGAGGGTTCCGACAGCTTAAAGGTATTATAGACCTGAGTATTTGGTATGAATTTCAATTTAATACCTCTACGCGTTTATGAGGAAATGGGTAGTAAGTTTAAAATTATTAAAAAAAAATATATTATGTGATGTAACTAAAAATTTATGGTTTTCGTAATTTTTCCTTTATCTATGCTATAAGACGTTGCTTCGTACCAAATTTCAAGATTCTGAGTTCACGGGAAGCACCCTGTAGGTTTTGATTCCCTTGCAAGTGTCGAAAATTTGCGGCATAAACGGCTGTATCTTTTGATTGCGTTGGCTTAGAAGTTTGATTTTTTCACAGCTTCAAGGGACAGTAGACCTGAGTAATTGATATAAATTTCAGCTTCATACCTCCACGCGTTCCTGAGAAAAAGGGTCTTGACAGACGGACAGACGGACAACAAAGTGATCCTATAAGGGTTCCGTTTTTTCCTTTTGAGGTACGGAACCCTAAAAAGGCGGAGGTTCTTAAGGCCTCACGATGGATAACCATGATCGCTATCAGGATTGAAGACGTGAGTGGATGAACACGATAACTATTTTTTTCTGATAGTTATCGTGTTCTTGAGAGGTGTCAAGGGACACCCGGATGGAACGCTCAACAAAAAAAAAACAAAAGACAGAGAGAGAAACACGTGCTACCGCACGGCTTACAATTATAGCAAAAATCACAGACATTGATCAAGATAGATACCATGTCCCCCGAAGTGCATACACATGGGGTCTATCTTGATCTATGTCTGTGGCAAAAAGAGTCGTTACAACTTTTGGTCTTAATTTTTCCTTCTAGCCTCCTTTCGCAACGCGCGATAATGATCTTCATTCCAAAAACTATGCATTTTATGTGTAGCCAGATATATTAGCCAGGTAATGAAGTAGAATATTACCACAAGGTTTATTCAAATTTTAAGGAAAACAATGAGTAAATGTCTATATGTTAGTATAAAAATATTGATATATAGTTATATACTGTGTTCTGGCACTCATGTCTTCAATTGTCAAGCTTTCTATAATATTATGATGAAGTACCGACGTCGATGATGGGCAATCGCAGACGAATATCTCTAGATGTTCGGAGTCAATTTTATTTGTCAATCAAAACGGAGAGGCATATCTGCCACTAATTGGCTTATATTATGGTAGAGGATTTCGTAGTACCTACCCAATTAAATGTTTAATCTGCCCATTTTATGCACTAAATTAGTTAATGCATAAAATTGGTGATGATTGCTTTACTTTTTTACTTGGCCTGAAGAAAACAGTAAGATCTTACTGTTTAGATACTTATAATGATGTTATATTATACCATTATTATATTTTATGATACAGAGCTCCGAAATAATTGTTCTCTCTGCTGTATTTTATTTTCTAATCTATGGCTCGCTAGTCGCTCGTAATCACAAATTGTTCATAAAGAAGGCCTTTTATATCGAACAGGGGTTCGCAACTGATAATATAATCCACAAGTAACATTAAACACGACGGATGTAGCTAATGTACAAAGTTACGAAAACATAAGTCGCACGAAATGTACAATAAATTCTATCCCTTATTCTCCCGTAGTAAAGTCTAATTTCACTTGCAAAGTTTATAATTAGGCGTAGGTATTCCGTGTACTTCGGTTTCACAAAATGCTAACATACCCTTTTATTGAATTCGGCTTACGTCGTGAGTAATGGCGTCGACTTGCCTTACTTTAATACCCGGAAAGGTTGAATTGCCCTGAATTATAAGCTTTTGACCATTTTTGACGCTTGTAATTTATTCGCGGTTTAGAAATGAAAGGGTTGTATAATGCTACTAAAAGGTCCAACTGAGCTGTTTAAATTAATTATTTAGTAAGTAGATAGCACATTAGTTAACACTAAACACCGTACGCGCCGCATAGTTCACGAAATGCGGTACGTAAAGTGCGGACGAATGTGCGAGGTTTCACATCATTAATTCATAGTAACGAATCCAAAAATGCGTCGCATACGGCGCGTGCTTGCTGACAAATGAGCGATCACCTTTTGGGTTCACGTAGGGAGATTCGAAATTCGAACTTTATTTATTGCACGAAAAGATACCGGTTCCCTTGATAGAGTTGAATTTCTTCAACGCGCAACGCGCTGAGGCTCATAATAATGTACTCATAACTGCATCGTATGTGTAAGCATTTTCTATAATTACAATAGAATAATAATATAATAAACGTTACACCCGCGTATATTGTATAGACCTGTCACAGGACAGAGTGATTTCGTTAAACGATTTATGCTGCCGGTCTTACGAACAGTGCAATAAGTCAAGTTCTTTTGGCAAATTTTAGACCATTTTAGTGATAACGCGCGGTCTAAACTCAGTTGGCCTGAAAACTTGACTTATTACACTTATCGTAAGGACGGCAGTATCGCTAAAATTCTTTCAGTACCACACGAAAATACCTATTCCACGTTTGATAAGTAAATAGTCTGTTTAGTATCGTATGCGTATTGAAACGCTATTGGTCGATTTACGGATCTCTCTATATCCTGCGACTAGACTTTAGTAACGTATTAGATTTAATAAAAACCGCGGATAAAGTTAAATGAATAATAGCGCAAGTACAGTCGACATAGTCGTTAATTTTGGCTCTTATTACAATCACCGTAAGAGCCAAAGGTACACCGGTTTGTCGCTAGTAAATCAGTGTATGCAGTTCGGCGGTTATATCAGACCGCGGCGAAATCGATTCTGTCGTGCATTCGATTGTTCTCGATCGTTCTCGATTATTCTAGACCGTTGTGGTACCTTTGTTAACGGTTTTTAAACAGATTGGTTTTTGCGGACATAACGTGTCCGGAAGAGGTTGTTGTTTTTGTGAAAAAGGCATATTATTTAAATGAGAGATATCTCTTTCGAAATGAGATTCAAAAAACGAGAATTAAGTACCTATTTGCAAAGAAGTAAATAATATTAATACTGGCAGAGTGCTGTTTAAAAATCTTTGGGCTTAGACTTTTTTTTAATTATTATTTAGAACCTTAAAAGTATAACATTACCATCTTATGAAATGTATGAGCGCTTGAGCTGTCATTATTTTCATCTCTTTCTTATAACGTTTCAAATACAATTGTTTCCGCTTATCCAGTATTTAATAAAGTAACTCATGTCATTAAGGAGCGTCCGTGGTCTAATGGGTAGACCTTTGGTTCGCACTCTTAGAGGGTGCAGGTTCGAACCCCGGTGGAGGCGTGTACCTATGAGACATTTTCTGATCTCAAGTACATAATACGGACGCTCGAACGGTGAAGGAAAACATCGTGAGGAAACCCGCACATAGTTGGTCCTGGACGTATTGACTAGTTCTTTGCTCTGGACTAGGCCGACTATGATTTGAATCTTGTCCCAGGCACTACAGTATTTGAGGAGTGGTTACTTCGCTCAGAAAAATACCGTATAAATCATCCATAACGGATGTAAAGACGGATGGATGTAAGTGTATCCACAACTGAACGTAGAGCCCCCTCCTTTTGAAAGTATGACCACAATAGACATAACTACCAGTAGTTCGACTGCAAAGAGACTGACAGGTTTCAATATCTGTCAAATTCGTCGGGTTTCACTAGGATTATGAATGGAATGTGCCTAGCGCTGGCTGATATAATTTATTTTTAAATATTTAAAATAAAGATTTCAAAATTGGATTCTGACAATTTTAATCGCATGTGCCAAAACACAAACAACAATACGACCAAAGAGGAACACGTCCAGCGAATATGTCATAGTTTTAAATTCGTAGGTAACAACTTAACAACCCTAGCGACGATTTTCGTCATAATACGTCAAATTTAAAAATTTCAACATCAGTTCTAAGTCGGCATACTCTATAATTCTGTCTACTCTGGTATGACGTCGTCGGTTTAAAACTGAATGAAAGAACTCGGCCGGTAGTCGCGTGATAAATAACGTCACAAATACAATTACCAATTGTTTCCGCTTACCCGGTCTTAAATAAACTTACCCAATAAAACAGGCTGAAGGAACTCGTCCGGTCCATATCTAGTGAAGACATAAACATTTTACGAGTCCTGATCGCGGCCATTCCGCTTTATGTGCAGTTCGCGCCGTGTCACTGATAAACTACACTCGTAAAACCTCTAAGATTTAATCTACCGTCCTTCAGCGCGAATTGGCCGGCTTTGAAATAATAATAATATCCAAAGCATAAGTATGCATTTCTTCTTGTTTTTTCTTGGTTCTTCTTCAGCTTCTGTACGTATTTAATAAGTTTTTTTTTTGTTTCAGGTAAAAATTAAAGACTTATAAGCCATCTTTACCACGCAATCATTGGTATGTGACCACTAAGGAGGAGGTACGCCTGTCGCCTGCGTTAACCCATGCCTTCTGAATACAAAAAAAAACGCTCCAGAGCGTCTATCATGTTCTGCATACATTCATTTCAAAACAAGGTCAAACTTAAATCACAGACAAAAAGAAAGTACACCATTAAATCGTTAGCACAATAATTGTTTTCTAACTTTCCCGCGCAGCTTTAAACATTAAGTTGTTTGTAACGACTGTAGTTTTAAATAGTACTGTTTTGAAGTTAAAATTCAGAACTAACAAATGTAAAAACTCCGCCAAGAAAATGCGAAAATGATTTGGTGCAGACGTACGGTCCGCAAAAAGGGTAAATGGCCTTTTAAATATACAGTCGGTGCGCTGTCATGCCTATCTAACACTAGATAACGCCCGCAGCTCAGTCGCGCAAAAATTTGCGCGGGAATTTTTCCAGGATAAAAAGTATCCTATGTCCTTTCCCGGGACTCAAAGTATCTCCATACCAAATTTCAGAAAAATCGGTTCAGCGGTTTGGTGGTGAACAGGTAACAGACATACAGACACACTTGCGCATTTATAATATTTAGGGCCTATTCCACCACTTTCTGATAAAGTGCCGAATAGCCTATTCGGAACTTTTTTGATAGATTCTCCATACTTGATCTGTCAAGTTAAGTGGTGGATAGCCTATCCGGCACTTTATCAGGAAGTGGTGAAACAGGCCATTAGTATGGATTTTCTGGTCTGCTTGTTTTAACTGCCATATTGGAAGAGTCACACGACAGACAAAGACGGCTTGATTTAAGTTTTCACTGTTGTAATAATTGTCAAGTCTCAAGTAAAATATCCTTGTCATAATGCCAATAAAGCCTGTTAATAGGATCAGCGCTACGAATAATAATAAATTAATTAAAAATCAAAAAACCCGACTGCAAAAAATGTTAACTAAAAAGAACGAAACAAGACCTAATTCTGCCGGAGGCATCGAATCCACGTTTTAATTGATACGACTCTTGCTTACGAGTTTCATGCCAGGATAAATAGAAGGTTACAGAGAAAAATGTGGAAGAAGAGGATTATAAAATGCAGCCGGAGGCATGTCGCACCAAGCTTAACATTAATTCATAAATCATAAAATATTATGCCTCCGTCTGACGTGGGAGAGCCATGCTTCGGCACGAATGGGCCGGCTCGACCGGAGAAATACCACGTCCTCACAGAAAACCGGCGTGAAACAGCGCTTGCGCTGTGTTTCACCGAGTGAGTGAGTTTACCGGAGGCCCAATCCCCTACCCTTTTCCCTTCCCTACCCTCCCCTATTTCCTTCCTCACCCTCCCCTGTAATTCCCTTCCTTACCCTCCCCTGTTACCCCTTAAAAGGCCGGCAACGCACCTGCAGCTCTTCTGATGCTGCAAGTGTCCATGGGCGACAGAAGTTGCTTTCCATCAGGTGACCCGTTTGCTCGTTTGCCCCCTTATTTCATAAAAAAAAAAACATGGATTCGATGCCTCCGGCAGAATTAGGTCTTGTTTCGTTTTTTTTTAGTTAACATTTTTTGCAGTCGGGTTTTTTGATTTTTAATTAATTTATTTTATTTATTATATTCAGCAAAAATAATGTAGAATTCCAATGGTAAAAGAATTTTTCTAATCGGTCCAGTAGTTTCGGAGCCAAACAAACAAAAAATCAAATCTTGCCACTTTATAATATTAGTGTAGATTTATCGTTCCATTTAATATTAAAACGGCAAGTTATATACATATTTAGAATCAGTGTTTAAAATCCTTTATTTTGATACCCCACTCGATATGCTTGGTAGAATTTTTATTTTTTTTACCGCACAATATGGCGTCAAACATCTGCAATTTTGTTTTTTTTAAATGTCACCTATCTAAGAACACTTGGGTCATTAAGACAAATCTAACGATACCTCAATTGTGAAAATCCGTTTAGCGGTTCTGGAGATACAAGGTAATAAAGAATATTACAAACATACAAGATACGCGCCAAACACATAACCCTCCTGGCAGTCGGGTAAAAACTAAGGAAACGTAACTCCCATACTATTACCGTTCTTTTGGTTCCTTTTGATCTGTCATGTAACGTCAGCCTGATACCGCTCAAGGCCACCTAATTATTATTACAAATGTGTAATGTATTATGTACCTAAGGTTTGACAAATTTTTGACAAATATTGTAGATAATTTTTTTTGACGGAGTTACTTTTCCTTAGTTTTTATTATTCGTAGGGTCAGCCTTAATTTGAGTTAGCATTTCAGAACTCAACCTTCCCCCAGAAAGTACGTGTGGCATCGAGTGCCACGGTAAAGCCATTGCATAGCCTTTTTATCAACTTATGCAATCATAATTCGCATACGTCTAGTCGCACGCACACAAACATCGTGCCGAAGTCTAGCAACGCTTCACCGACCGGCACAGCGGTGCGGCGTGGCCGATATTGCCGGAGTAGGGTGTTTGTTAGGTTGGTAGGATGTTAGGTTTATTTTCGTTACGGAATTTCTTGATTCGGTCACCGCGCTCAAAATCCGTGATATAAGCTATGCAATAGATTAAAAAGGTATTTCAGATATTTTCCAATAAATATTTTAAAAGCGATATACCCCATATTCTAATAAAAAATTAACAATAAGCTCATAAAATTTTATAAATAATCTATATTCCTATTCCTCCTTTTAGAAGATACCAGTAAATTCTATTTCTACCCGCATTTTACGCGCGCCGTAAACAAAAGAAATGACGTCACAAATCAGTCGCTGCGGACCGTACGTCATTAAAGAAATTTATACTTAACGTGCTGCGCGCCGGCTGCTGGTAAGTGCTATTAGCTGGGAGCTTATTGGCTGTGGAGCTGATACAACACACCGGATTTTGTATTGTTGGAGTCTTGTATGCATTTTGACATTTTCAGCTTTTTTACCCGTCGACGAAGCCAAAAGAAAGGTAATGATTTTGACAATATGTTTGATCCCTTTGAGCCTTCGTAGCTAAACTGCATTTTTTTTAGTCAATTACGAGTTGCTAAAGATTTTGATAGCTCTCGCCGGATAAGTTCCGAACCGGAGGTCATAAAGTCGGATAATTAAAAAGATATTACTAGCGACGTCGACACAAAAGAATATTCCGTTGAAACACCAGGATGGGGGTCCTAAGTTTTGTGATGTCACATTTGAAATTGAATAAATTGAATAGCGAAATTTTAAATATTGAGCTGATTTTCATTTTTAGATTTTAAATTGCTAAATCGGCTTATTAGTTGCAAAACTTATTCGATGCAAACAAATCTTTTCTTAGACATCTATAATCCCACCAAAAACATTTCTTGTAAAATGTTGCCGAGACGATATCACAATATAAGGTTTACCCTATGAATAAGATATGAGATCTCATGTAGAGCCAAGCACCCAGATAAGAGAGCATAAAAATAGAATCAATCGAAAAGGTATAGGTCCGAATCTAGAAGGTGTAATTATTGATTGAAGACAAAATTTAAACCCCATTCTAGTCCGCAAGTTGGCGCCGCCACAATTTTCCAAACCTTTGCAATTAAGATCAGGTTAAGTGGCACTTAAGCGCCACTTAAGCCTCTTACACTTAATACAATTTCAGGGTTCAACGTTCATCTCGTAGGGATTTAGAGGAAAAGTAGTTGGAACAATATGGGACCCGATTCTTATACCTACCTCGAATGTTGTTTCGTGAACTTGCGTACTGAGTGGGTGAAAAGAAATGAGTTCGAAGCGATTTAAGGCTTTAGACTACGTACTTTTAAACAGTATCTCTTTTGACATTGCCTTCTGTCCTGCCGTTCGAAAGTGAAATAAGACAATTTTTGAGCAAACTGAGTTGAGACCGCGCGTAATCACGAAAATAGTCTAAAATCAATTTGCCACAAAACTCGACTTATTGCACTTTTCGTAAGGCTGGCAGTACTGTGTACCGAATTTGTCATATTTAAGAAAGTAAGAAATATGAGACCTCAGAAAAATTTGAGAGCGACTCAAAACAATTGCTTGTTAAAAAGTTAAATTAGATAAAAAGCGGCAACTTCATGACAGTCGTAATGAGAGGTCTGGAGTTTTGCCATTAAAAGTTCTGCCACCTGCCAAATTGTTTGCGTCTCCATGTTTCATGTTTTGCCCAACTTCTCACTTGCACGCCAAGATTAATCACTCGAAGAGTTTGCATGCTGAAAATCGGGCACGGTTATAATACAACATGTTATAACAAAAAATATTAATTATTATACTTGCTGCACGAGATATTTTCGCTGCGTAGAGAAAAAGGGAGGAAGGTCCTTCCTAGGGACTCACGAAACCCTATCACTATCAAATCAAATATATTATCAAAAGCGTAAGCATATCAGATAGACAAGCATACAGGCAAAAGTTTTTTATCTTCAAGCTTCAAAAGTAATGGCAGTACGCAATTTCCTGCAATCTTAACAAAATCTTTATCCTTATATTGATATTGCACAAAACCCTGCTGGATATTATCTTCCGTATAATGGCGAAGGAGATTACGGGAGCTAAATATTAAAATATCTTCAACATGAGAAAAATTACGTAGCGGATAAAATCTTAAGTAAAAGAGTGCAGTTTTATTAAAATAATGGCGGCTGTTGAATTCTACCGAGACTTGCTCACGATAAGGTAATTTTAGGGCGAAGGAGGTCGCGGGTTCGAATGCCGCTGACGGAACGAAAAGTTTTCAAAGTTCCTGGGTCGTGGATGTGTATTAAATATGTGTATCATATAATAAAAATCTTAAACATTATGTATAGTATAAAAGTATTAAATATATTTCCGTTGTCTTGTACCCGTAACACAAGTCCTTCAGGTACTTAGCACGGGGCCAGACTGACGTGGCGTGAAGCGTCCATAGATATTATTATTATTGTATTCTGTTTGCGTTGTGCGCATGAAACAAAACGGCTATCGTCGTAGCATAGGGCGTCATTCGCCCTACCACATATTATACATATTATCTATGCTACTTTGCTTCCTATTCTTCGTTCTATCAGAACACCACCTCCGACGACGCGATCTACGTTGTCAATGTCATCGATACTAATTAAAAACACAAAAGTTTTCCTGTATGTTTGCATGGAATAAGCTCCGAAACTGTTGGGCGGTTTTTGATGCGCACATTCATAAAGGCCACTGTGATTAACATAGGATGCTTTTTATCGCAATCGAAATTTTTGGATTACCGCCGGATACTGTTTTGACTGTAGACCGGCAGGCAACTTTCTGTAAAATGTAAAAGCGTTGGAGCGTCGTCAATGCGTTGTCAAACTGCAACGCATTGGAGAAATATAACCTCTCCCTTACTTGAGTTACTCATCGTCTGTTACTCTAGCACTTTATTTTCTTGTTAATAACACGTTACACTTTATATTTTCATAAGATGCTATCATTCTTCCCAATTTAAGTTAAATTAAATTCCCCTTAGACATAACAAAGGTTCAGCGTATAAACTATTTTATAATTTGAAAGCATCCTAGTGTTGCCATGTCATTGTACGCTGTAATGAAAACAGCAGGGAATAGCGTAAGAAAGTTAATTAAAAGCCAGGAGGGAATGACGGGCGCAGCGAGCCCGACAAGCGCAATTAAACAAAATGGACGACGCGAAAATTGGTCGCCAACTAATAACACTGGGTTATATTGTGTACAAGACGATGCCCGCTACTCCGTTGCTCCAAAATTCGTTTATCGCGCGGGAACCGTACATTTTTTCGGGATAAAAAGTATCCTATGTCCTTTTCCGGGACTCAAACTATCTCCATACCAAATTTTAGCAAAATCGCTTCAAAGGTAACAAACAAACAGACAGATAGATAGACATGACGCAGTCATCTGGCTTGCGATTCGATTGAATGACTAGCGCGTTTATTGAATGATACCGCAGAGTCAATCGCAGAGAAAACAAGCTGACTGCGACAGACACACCTTCGCCTTTGACCCCCTGCGTGTCCTTCTAGACCCCTCCAAGCTCGGACCCCCCACCCCGAAGAAGACAGCCAATATTAGTATGGATTCCAAGTACAGAGTAATTAATTACTGTGAGTACTGGCCTTAGTCTTTCCGTCTTCTAAGTAGTAAGACTATTTATCAAAATTTTCATGAAATTAATGTGCGAAGCTTCTTAAGTAACCCACGTAAATCCATTATTCATAAGTCATAACTTTTATTTATCATCAAAGATTTAAAAACTTAGGTTGTGGTAATAGCTTTCAAATAGTTAATGGAATCGGCGTTACTTTGCGGAAATCCATAGCTTAAAATGTAGTTTGCTATTATTTCAGCAATATTCCGCGAAATAAATTTCGCGGTATATTGCTAAAAATAAAAAATAAATAAATTTTAAGTTTTATAGCTTTCGTTTGACAATAGGAACAAAATGTTTTTAAATGTACGGAAACTAAAATATTATGTCTTGTATGAGGCCAAAGCAAAACTGGGGTACTTTGTGCATTAGTTTGCCTTGTCTTCAATGTTATAATAAGTCAATGAGTTTCTAAAATACTAGAGTAGCAATGTCTTACAAAAGATTCTCAGAAATGCGTGACCACTTTTTTGTTCAAAAGACAATGTCAAGTCATATATTCGTTATGTCATTATGTATGTGAGATATGCCTGCAGGCATCTTCGAAGTGGCAACGCGTTGCTACCGTAAACTTCCAATCTAGTTACGTTAGTAACATAGAATATCATTGTAATAAGTTGTAATAAGTAATGATTTTTCATTTTCATCTAAACTAAGAATTTCTGCACTAATGTAGCAAAAAGGAAGTGATTTTAATAGTTATCGTTATCAAAAATACTTTCCTCGCAACACATCTTAGTTGAAAACGCATCTTTAAAGAGTTTATGGTGTTGTAAAACACACCAGCTGCTGATATTTTCATTAACGTGTTTCACACAACAAATTAAATCATAAAGAAAGAAAAAACACAAAGAATGTTTGTTATCTTACTACGTTCCGTAATTTACGGCCGAGACCGCGTTAATTAATTTCGATTGTCATTAAGTGGGGGGCTGTCTCCTTCGGGGTGGGGGGTCCTAGCTTGGAGGGGTCCAGGAGGACACACAGGGGGTCATAGGAGTACAAAAAGGGGTGAAATATTTACACGAATGTGGAGTCTAAGGGGTACAGAGAGGGGGTCAAAGGTCAGAGGGGGTACAAGGAGGGGTGTAGGGGGGTACTCAAAACAGCTTAAGTATTCCGGCCGCTCAGCCAAGACCATTAAAAGTTGGCGTGGCTTCTGACCACGTCGCTAATTGTATTAGACCAATTAAACCGCGATTGCATGTCCGTTGCGATGGTGGCATTTCGAACTTATTACTATGACAATAAGTGCCAAATTTGGTTAAGCATTAGATTAGAAGCTAAGTGTGGCGGTACAGTTGTACTCATATAAGTTAGGTTAAAGTGTATGCCAGTGTAACGTTTTAATTAAAGGTCAATTATACATGTGTAGTGTACCACTATTGTCTTAATTCTCTGAATTATGTGACATTCTTTTTTGAGGTTGTACCGACAGAACCAAATAATTTCTTATTCAGAAATAAGTCTATATTATGCCTAATTGTGAAGTTGAGATGTAATTTCGTAGGTATACCTAAATACTAAATATAATCCTCCTCCGCCTCCGTGGTCTAGTGGTATAGAGCGCGGCTCTTAACTCGGAGGTCGTGGGTTCGATTCCCGCGTTGGAAACATGCTATTTCCAAGTTTGGTTAGGACAATGCAGGCTGATCACCTGATTGTCTGACAAGTAAGATGATCCATGCGTCGGATGGGCATGTAAAAAGTCGGTCCTGCGCCTGATCTCTCGCCGGTCGTGTCGGTCTTCCGTTCCACTGGGTTATGAGAGTAAAGGAATAGAGAGTGCTCTTGTGTACTGCGCACACACTTGGGCACTATAAAATTACTCCTGCGTAGCTGGCCTGGTTTCAATGAAACCGGCCACCGTCACCGAAACCGGTGTGGGAGCCATTATTATTATTATAAATATAATAAGAACTGAATATTGCTTCAAAATTAATTTCAGTGTTATAAATGTTAGCGTCAAAAATGAGGTTATAATTTTCACAACAGAAAATTCTTAATAGATTTTCAAACTTATACATTACGAGTTACGACTTTTCGTTGTCAGAATTCATACACATTCGATCATATAACTTTAGCAGTAAGGCTCAGACGGCAGTATATCCCGGGGGTGATAACGGCATAACGAGTACTGACAGGTTAAAACAGACAGGCCATTATGGAGGCTTTCACAGTAATGACACTCGCGATCGAAAATATGGGCCAAACTCTAGTGACACTTGCGTATTGCCTAAGCTCGTTGCGTCTAGCGCCCTGCTGGTAGAAAAAGACGCAACGATAATAAAAAATAACGATAATAAAATCGATAATAAAAAAAATAAGTGTTGTTATGCTAATAACAACAGTAGACATGGGAATGAATACTGACAGATACTGACAGATTTTATCGACAGAATGGTGGATTTCCATTGTATAACTGTCACTTTGTCCTGTCTAACTGTTACCTTGTCTATTCTTCCGTAGAAAGAAACCGTTTCTATGGTGACCATGCTACGCCTGCTGGTTATAATGCTAAAAGATGGGTAATAATTTTGACAGACTTAACCTTTTAATCCCCAAGCGGCCGGATCCGGCCGCCACAGATTATACTGCAGCCATTCCGTCTACACCCAAGCGGCCGGATGTGGCCGCGCTCTTTCGTTCGATTGAATTACGTATTTCGTCGACTTAGAGACTACTTTTGTATGAAGAAGTTTGGTTAGTTATGATCTACGATAAATTTGCCATATTCTGAATGCAAAATATTATACAATCTATGGTCGACGAATATTTGTCAGTCATTTGAAAATCGTGAATTTTTCGTGTGTGTTCTGCCATGTTGTGTTGTTTGTTTGATATTATTGATGGATTTAACGAATGTAAGTAGTAAAATAGTTTAATTTATTAATTATAATTTATAAATAGTTTTAGATAATCATTTGAAATAAATACTTACATCGTAATAACTTCTAGTTTACACGAGAAAATTTGGTTTTTATTTATGTAATTTGAACGCGATTTGTTGAATATTTTTGTAAATAATTGACGTTAAAAGCGTATATTATCGTGTACAAAACGATTTAGATCCTAGTAATAGTATATAATAGTATCGTTTTAGTAAAATAATCAAGATAAAAATTACCTATTTATAACGGCTTTTTGCCGGCCGCGGCCATTTTGAACTTTATTTGTATGGCACTAAGGACGAAGTTTGCTTGTGTATAATACCAAAACCGGTTTTTATTACTCTTATCTCTTATCTGTTTATTGATAACAAGTTATGTTATTTCAAAGAATTGTTTACATAAACAGTTTGTATAGCTCTGTGTCATTGAGATTATAATAATGTATTAATATATTTGTTGCGAAATAGTTAGAAATATAGATTTCAAAGTTTACAGTGGTGAGACAAATATCACATCTGACTAAATACTATATTATGATGGCTTGATAGATAGAAAATTTAACATATATTATAATATTTTTCACACAAACATAAAATATGGATTAGATGTAAGGTTATTACATTATTTGTACAAAGAGGGTAGGCCGGGTGCCATTTTTTTTTGCAAATCACGTACCCTACATTTTTGCAAAGATTTTGGCACGTACTGAAGGGTTAAATTACGTTGCGATCAGGCGCGGTCGCAGCCTGAAAATTTGGGGGGGGTCACTCACTATAATAGTCACTACACTAATATATATTTTTTTATCTGCGCCCTCGGATGGTTCTGGGTTGACAGCTGTCTAAGGTCGGACGCAGTGGTGGTCAGGGGATAGCTAGAAACCTTTTATTATTTGGCAAGATTTTGAGATTTTTCAAGGGAAGGGAAGGGAGCCAGTTCATTGACTGAACTTCAGTAAAGAGTTAAAGACCTAAGTGGATGAACTGGGTAACTAACAGTTTGAAAATTTTTGTTTTTTGCATAAATGGAGGCTTCAGGAGTGAAAAAAATATTTAAGTTGGATTATTTGTACAGCTAGATATATTGGATATATGATGAAGTAAATAAGTTATAATAATTAAGGTTTGTTCAAATTATAAGGGAAAAAAAACTTGAGAGGTGTCAAGGGACACCCGAATGGAACGAAGTTATTTCTTGTGTTCAAAAAACCTGTATGTACCATCGAGGAAGTTGATTCCTATGCAATTGACAGACCAACGTTATTTGGTCGAATATGTCAATTCAATGTTAATTGTGATCTGTCAGCTGGGTTTGACGTAACGCAACCAAACTACTTAGGTCCCCGATTTGCATAGGAATCAACTTCTCTGTTAGTACATATATGTACACTCAAAAAAAAGATTTAGAAAACGCCATCTATTGACGCCCAGGAATACTATCAACGCCCCTACCATGCGGATACTAATAAAAAAGTATCGAGGTTAAATATCGTTCTGCCTAGCCAATCTAGCCTTTATGCCGAACGCGCGATAAGGAGCTTCGTTCCAAAAATGAGTAATCGTTCTTATGTTGTAAAAATATGTTAATTACCGGCTTCATCCACTCATGTCTTTAATTGTGGTCTAAGGAAGCCAATTCATTTACTGAAATAAGGAGTAAGCTCAGTAATTCCGCGAGGGATGTTGTTTTCCGAGAAACTCGCCGACCGAAGTTTCCGGAACTGTCGCGGATCATATTCTGGGAATCTCTCATTCTGAAGACTACTGAAGAGGTGACTCTTATGTGAAGAGGTTTCACGAATCGAACAATTGTTACGTATACACACGTAAGGATACACAATTGTCCTTTTTGTACTTTTAGACATGATAAAATTGTATACAGAGTGTAACAAAAATAAGTGATAATACTTTAGGGTGTGTACGTGTTCCTTGTAGAGACTAGGGAGTTCACTGTGAAAGTAGCAGCGCTGAAAGACCAAAAATTTTTTTCACTTTTGTATGGTTTTTCTCTATTATATGTATTCGCATTCGTGACGCTCAGGCCCTTGCCCATACAAAAATGAAAAAAAATGTTCGTCTTTCAGCACTGCTACTTTCACAATGAACTCTGTACAAGGAACACGTACACACCTTAAAGTATTATCACTTATTTTTGTTACACACTGTATATTCGATTTCAAATATTTAATTTTTTTTTGGATCTGTTTTTCAGATTTATAAATGGATTATTATTATTTTATCACTGACTTATTGCTGAGGTTGTCTTAACTATAATACCTTCTGAGTAAATGAAAAATTACTCATTTTAAATATGAGCCGTTGAACATTATTGATATCTAGGTAACTTTTGGCTAAATAATATAATATAAACTTAAAATTGCCTATTTACTTGACTTATCCTTTATTATAGTTCCTGTAACATGTTAATTGCTGCCAATTGGGGTCGCAAATCCGAAAGTGTTAATTATTTACTTACAGTACGCGCGTGATCTTAGTGCAGTCGGGGTATGATATTATGTACTGAGTAGTGTCGTGCTAATCGATAGCGTTTTACTCAAGTACTCGTGTTATTGTTTAAAAGATGACTGATCCGTGTACTTCAAGTCCTATTGATAAAAGGCGTGTTTTTATTGAGATCGACGACGACAGTGATGATGGTGACTCCGATTCTGCCATATCTGTGATTGTCGAAACTGATGATGATTAAAATTATTACAATATACATTTTTTACAATAATAAACTTGTTTGATTAAGATTTCCGCCTTTTCACACATGTATGCATGATATTTTCTTTTTTTTGTACCATAACTTGTAAAACAAATATCTAGCGCCAATTTAATAAATAAAATGTGTTAAAATACTAACAGATACAAGCAGTTTGAATGTCCACTTTTAAGGTGTCAAAGAAAAGTATCGAACTCCGTTCATTGTCGCTAATTAGGTCACAACACTAGCGCATTCCTCAGAGCTGCACTAAGATCGCGCGCGTACTGTACTTATACTACCTATAATAGTTTCTGCACAGTCCCTCTCCCGTGTAATCGTAATTTCTAAATGTCAAGATGCCTCAACCGTGTTGTCATCATGTCGCATGTTGCATGCAGCATGCATGTCACGTGCTACCCAATCACCGTCATGGCGCTGACATAGCCAAATGTCACGTTGAAGTGTTAAGTCATTAGCTTAGCTGGATTTTAGTGTTCTCGCGGGGCTAAAATTGTCGCTTTGGAGAATCATATTATGAATCATAATATGATTCATTTTTTCAAAATCGCAAAATGGTCACTCTGCTTGCAATTCATGTCTAGTAATTCGTACTAATTTGACATTTGTCAGTTTGACACTTTTCACAATTCATTTGCTGAATTGATTGAGAGGAATTGCCAAATGTGACCATAGTCCTAGCCCCATATTATAGCCCCAGTTATCAGTGCAATTGTCCATTATCAAATCCGTACTAATAAAATATGCGTAAGTGTGTCTCTCTGTCTGTTGCCTTTTCACGTTTAAAAGTGAATTTTAACTCCTTTGTGGTGAGGGACTCGACGCATCATCTACCGACCTTCGAGAAGGAGGAGTTCTGGCGTCATTTACAGGAGGTTCCGATGACGACTTCTGAGTTCCGAACACGTCGCGCCCCACGTCGCAGACAATAATGAATACGTGTTTAGTGCATAGTATGTTAGTCTATAAAGTATATACTTAATATAATATGGGCCAAGATGCCTGATTTAAATAAATAAATTAATTAATTAATTAAACCGCTGCACTGATTTTGTTGAGGTATGCTGATACCTTGAGTCCCGGGATAGAACAATAGAATAGTTTTTATCCTATAAAAATGTACGGTTTCGGCGTTGTAAATGAACTTTGGCGCAGTGGGTATGATCTAGTTATTAATATTTAAAAAAAATTAGCAGCTAGTCTTCAAATATCAAAATTAATATTTATCAGTTAGACGTGGGAGAGCCATGCTTCGGCACGAATGGGCCGGCTCGGCCGGAGAAATAACACGTTCTCACAGAAAACCGGCGTGAAACAGCGCTTGCGCTGTGTTTCGCCGAGTGAGTGAGTTTACCGGAGGCCCAATCCCCTACCCTATTCCCTTCCCTACCCTCCCCTATTCCCTTCCCATCCCATCCTTACCCTCCCCTATTACCCTATTCCCTCTTAAAAGACTGGCAACGCATCTGCAGCTCTTCTGATGCTGCGAGTGTCCATGGGCGACGGATGTTGCTTTCCATCAGGTGACCCGTTTGCTCGTTTTTCCCCTTATTTCATTAAAAAAATATATTTTAACTAAGTGCAGCCATTTTGACGTTTGCACTGTTGAGTCTTTGTAAACCAAACGCGATTTAATTGAATTTAATTAGGACAACGATATTAACATGATCCCTAGATCATATTGTTATTAATATCGTTGTCCTAAAAACGCATTGGCCAAATTTTGGTCAAACAATCCATCGTTAAACAAATTTTTGGTCACCTCTTAATTACAACCGAATAATGAGATTAGCATAAAGGGGTATAACATATTATAATTAAGGGCAAGGGGCAGCCCCTTAATTATAATACTGTTTTAAATCTTTTGTACCTTTACATGGATATAATATAATGAAAGGTATTGTCAACGCTGTTGAAGATAAAAAGGAACAAAAATTTCCCATTTAAATTGTGTTAAACTAAGGCTTAGTACGAGAAAGCAGTGACAGGCTTTGGCCAATACTCATATCCCCTGTATCTCTTGTAAACCAGGATCGACAGCTGTAGTTAACCACGAATGTACTTTACTATGGTCTTCGGGATCCCTTGGCATTAATCACAATAAATTATTGAGAAGAAAGCTACGAATAATAAAACGAATCACCTCAAGTAGTGACGTTCAATTACTGCAGGAAGACCTTAATAGATTTTGTGAATATTGCTTTTTTAACAAACTAGGCCTCAATGTTTTTAAGTGCTTCGTCGTAAGCTTCACTCGCAAACTCCTTACCTCTATTATTAAACATAATTATACTTCAAACAATCCGGCCCTATCACATAAGAACTCTATAAAAGATTTAGGTATAAATTGCTTTTCGACGAGCACATTGATCACGCCGTAAAGAAGGCCTCTAAGGCGCTTGGTTTTATTATTAGATCCTGCAAAGACTTTAGAGCACTCAAGCCGATCAAAGTTCTTTACTGCTCTTACGTACGCAGTATACTTGAATACTGTTCTGCAGTATGGAACCCTATCTATCACACTTACATTCACAGAATCGAATTAATTCAAAAAAAGTTCTTATGATACAATATAAATGTGGTGATAACCTTATCGACTATGAAGCTAGATGTATGAAATATCATTTCCTTCCCTTACAATACCGTCGCAAAGTCTCGGATCTTGTATACCTAAGCAAAATTAACAATCTCATTGACTCTTCAGAGCTTCACAACAAAATAACCATCAATGTACCCACCAGGTTTTTTCGTACTTTTCTTCCTTTCCACATTCCACCCTTTAACACTAATTATCGTCGCAATTCGTTCATTTGTAGGTCTTCTGCCCACTTTAACGATCACATTCGTGCTCACTCAAATATAGATTCTTTTTCGTTCACACCTTCACACATTAAATTACTCGCAAATAAAGATTTCTTTTCTCCTGAATAATTGACCCATGTATGCATTTGGTACGAGACCAGTTCAGTGACCCATAGGTTATTTATTAATATAAAGTAAGATAATTAATTTTTCTTAGCAATTATTGTATGTTGTTTATGCTACTATTTTTTATCTTCTTTTAACGTACTCACTAAAATATTACTTGAATGTAAAAACTTGTAAATGGCTATTTGTTTTTAACTTAGCTATTATTGAGATTTGTTTAGCTGTAAGTTTTTCTGTACAAATAAAATAAAAAATAAAAATAAGGAAACAGAACTCCCATACTTGAACCGTTTTGAATTTGGTTCCTTTTCGCACACTAACATATTATGGCAATAGTAACGAAACCACTCAAATTTACGAAATAAAGCCCTTGACATTAATATTGTCACTTCTATATTTACACAAGATTGTGTACCGAATACATTATTACTGCATAAAGTATGCATGTATTCGGGTCACATTTTGTTGACTCGTGGACAAATTTTTTGACACAGTTAGTTTTCTTAGTTTTTATTATTCGTAGGAAGCAAGGTTAAAAGTTCTTCAACCTTCGTAGATCGAGCTACAGTCGTAGGCTCGTAGCGCCACGGTGCGCCTCGTAGCAAGCCTACGCCGTAGCTCTGCTACGGTGTTCGTACAATATTTTTGTAACAAAGTACGCAATATTATTTTATATTATATACCTGTCTCTTTCTCTTCCCTCTCTCTCTCGCACACACATTAAGCATATAATTCCCAAACTTCAAAAATCAATAACGTTCGTCGCCTATCTCCGAGCACAGTTCTGCAAGTGAATTATTTATACAAGCACTGCTTCGAAGTTCGCACAAGTAACTGGGTTATTATCTCGATTATGTATGCAAATTATTTTAATTCGTGTTAAACTTGCACACTTGACGATAAGTTTGAGCAATCCTCTTGTTACTGACGAGCGAGTTTGAACTCTGTGGCGAGGACTTAAGGTTGGAATACGTTTGAGACGTTAAGATGTTAGTGATTTCGACTTAGTTGTACAATGGTAGTTATTGTACGTAAAGTGGATGTATGTTATGAATATGTATGTTGAATACGACAAGACAGATAATTGAGTCACAAAATACTAACATAAAGCGAGAATTTGCCCTCAAACTGTAAAACATTTTTACGGGTTGAAAACTGTCCTATGTCCTTTCCTGGGACGCAAAATGTCTCCATATAAAATTTCGGCAATATCGGTTCAGCGGTTTGGGCGTGAAGAGGTAACATACAGACAGATACTTTGCATTTATAATGTTAGCAATGAAGTATGGATAAGAAATCTGTGTTATATTTTTTTATTACCTTGAGGTATTAACCAAACATCTAATTCCATTAATCGTTTTTTGCAAATAATCCAAATCTATACTTCCATACTAACATATTTTATAAAAGTGTGTCTGTCTTTCTGTCTGTCACCTCTTCACGCATCAACTAGTAACCCAATATAAACATATAAACGCTCTAGATAACGCTCGAGATAAAAGTATCCTGTGTCCTTTCCCAAGACTCAAAATGTCTCCATACAACATTTCAGCAAAATCGGTTCAGCGGTTTGGGCGTGAAGAGGTAATAGACAGACGGAACAGATACATTTTCGCATATTTATATAAAAAAAAAAAAAACGTTTATTACAGACTATCACAGCCCATAGCGGTAAGTAATTAACAATAATTTTAATCCTATGTTAGTAATGATAAAAAGTGATTAAGTTTAATTTCCGTATTTGCGCCACGGTACCGGCGCACTAGAAACATGGACATGGACGTGCTCCCAGTGCGCCGCTATCGCGCCGTCAGCTTGCCCACATATCGCCTTCAGTATGCTGTTGTCACTCTCGCGAACTCTGTACATCAGTGACGCTGTACGCTTGCGTAAAACTGACGGAAAGTCGTCAGTTCTAGTAACACTAGTCTATATAACACTAGATGACGCCCGCAACTCCGTTAGGCTAAAATTAGTTTATCGCGCGGGAACCGTACATATTTCCGGGATAAAAACTATCCTTTGTCCTTTCCCGGGACTCAAAGTATCTCCATGCCAAATTTTAGCAACGGTTCAGCGGTTTGAGCGTGAGCGTAATAGACAGACAGACAGACAGACATACAGGCGGCACACTTTCGCATTATGTTAGTATGGATTTTGTTGTTTTTTTTTTTGCGCAATTATGTTTATCAAACTATTTGCTCATAAAAGTCACCATCAAGTCATCTTTTGTAGTTTCAAAATCAGGTAAAATTGGACCAAAAAACATAATTCAACATAACAAGTATGTCAATAGCTGGCCGGAATGCGCGCCGACCCGTACGAGCCTACGTACGTTACTTTACTTTTAATTAACTACTGTTACCTTGGTACTAGTTTTTTTATTTTTAATTAACCAAACAAACAAACAAATAAATATACTTTATTGTGCACGAACATAACAGTGAAATTTACATTATTTACTTAATAAATGAGACATGTACACAAGGGCGGCCTTATTACTTGAAAGCAATTTCTTCCAGGCAACCATTTAACAAATATAGAGATGATGAATACAGGAAAAAGGTGATGTGCAAAAGTATATAACTATATTATATATTATAAATAATATTTATAATAATATAACGAGTTACCTTGGTACTGGTTTCAAGGGTTTTTTTTAGCTTTTCTGTGACAGCTGTATGATATTGGTATTTCCAGAGAAGTTTGACGGAAACTTTGTCTGTTTGGAGCAGATATCTTTGAGGTAAGTAAGCAATATAACCAAAGATTGTTCTGTTTATTTATGTATTAACCCACAATTTTTGGAACGAAGTACCTTATCGCGAGTTCGGCGTAAAGGCTAGATAGGCTAGACAGAACGATATTTGACCTCGACACTTTTTTATTAGTACCTGCATGGTAGGGGGCAGAGAGCGTTGATAGTATTCCTGTGCGTCAACTAGATGGTGTATTATTATTAAATAATTGATAGTATTCCTGTGCGTCAACTAGATGGTGTATTATTATTAAATAATACACCATCTAGTTGACGCACAGGAATACTATCAACGCTCTCTGCCCCCTACCATGCAGGTACTAATAAAAAAGTGTCGAGGTCAAATATCGTTCTGTCGATATGTACTAATAAAAAAGTGTCGAGGTCAAATATCGTGATGTCGAAAAACCTGTATCCATATACACTCAAAAAATTATTAAATTTTTTGAGTGTATATGGATACAGGTTTTTTGAAGATAAGAAATAACTTCGTTCCATTCGGGTGCCCCTTTTTTCACAAGTTTTTTTTTGAGTTATATTCATAATTCAAAAAAAAATTGTGGGTCTTGTTCTAAATAATCTAAAGTAAAATATAACTGCATTCATGACTCAATACGTATACTTTATGGAATGATATAGAAATGCTTAATAGCGTCCAAATACAGATATTTTTTTTCGGCTAACTTTGCTTATTTGTCCAACAAATTCGTCAATTATGCGATTGTTGGTTTACAATAATTGTAGACCAATTAACACAACGTTGAGTGGACTGAGCGCCAAAACTGCCCACGTCGACTGAATAATGAACAAACGGTTTTATTTATTGCACTGCAAATAAAAAAAAAAGTTAAATTGACTTCTGAGGTTGTTAATGATATTAATATAAAAGGTTAAATAAATGATGGGTTTCAAATCCTCGATGAAAACAGACGCTTAAGTTTGACGTGTTTGGGTGTGTGTGTGTGTATGTGCGACTTAATCAAGAAATTCCGTAACGAAAATAAACCTAACACCCTCCCACTCCGACCGGTCGGTGCGGCGTTACAGTGTAACGGCGTTTCAGTTCGGCAGACTTCGGCACGATATTTATGTGCGCGGAACTAGATGTATTCGTGTATACTAGATGCTATGCAATAGCTTTACCGCGGCACGTATTTTTTTATTAATTTATCTTTATCAACAACTTATGTTTGTTTCACGCGGCACGTTATTTGACATTCAATTTTGTATTTGCAAGGCCAACTCCACCTTGTTACATCCTTTTTGATGTGTCTTACAAAGTGTAAATTCGAAGGACCATTCCTATTCGAACCCATTCAAAATCAATGTAGTCCCCGCCTTCTCCATATTCTATGCCTTTATTCAAATGAGCCGAGGTACCCGCGCGGGTACCGGGGCGGGTACCAAAGCGGGTACCTGCGTCTTTGTGCCATTATTACCCTATATAACTTCACCCCAGGATTAAGTTATGCCATTGGAATAAATTGTGGAGATTAGTCAGGCTTGTTCTGACATTATACAAGATTATTTAGGAGGATAAAACATGGTAGATTCTCAGCTTAGCTAAGTGAGTTTTAAGACATTTTAATATAAAGGTAAATGAAAACAAAATATAATTGATATTCGAGAAAATTGTCAATGTATATTTTTTTGCGTGGTGAATATTTATTTAATGTGTGTAATTAATCGTAATAACTGCCCTTTTTTTTTCAAAAAAGGGCAGGTACTTTGAGCAGGTATTTCGTTTGTCTCAGTGGTTTGTGCGTAAAGAGGTGACAGACTGACAGTCAGAAAGTTGTACTTTATTAGGGAACCCAGTTCATGGTAAAGTTTAATTAAAACTGCATCAATTTTTACTCCGAAAAATTCGTAAAATTTATCTGACCGATATTAGAGTGATTTAATTACATGTTAGTCAATATTGCCAAAAAAAATATATACAAAATAGGGCGATTGAGATTATAACGTTTGAAAATGTTAAAAAAAAGTTGTGAAGCTATCTACACTTGAATGATAGTAGATCTAAACATTATCTTATCTTATCTTTTAACTATATAAAATTCTCGTGTCACAATGTTAGTTACCGTACTCCTCCGAAACGGCTTTACTGATTTTCACCAAATTTTATATATATGTCACCGTAAGATTGTAAAAACCGCGAGATTGTAATATGACGAAGTGATGGATTGTAAACAAACAGTTTTCCGGTGATTTTAAATTAATTATTTCGTATTTAAGTGCATTAATTGTTCAATGAATAATAGTAAATTATTACGACTCGAGACTGACGGCGACCATTGTTTGTGTGACGGGATAGCGATGGACGTTGCCATGATGACATACTTATTTAGTCATATCAATAAAATAATATGGGCGAAATACTTTATATGGCAAAACAACGCTTTCCGGGACAGCTAGTAAGCTAAAACCACAGATTTTAGAAGTAAGAGATATTTTATAGAGCGTGTCACATGTCGCCAAATCCTGCTCATATGAGCACAAATTGTCAGTCGTATGTCAATCACTCCACGGCTTACACGTTTACACTACGCCGTAAATTGCGAACAAAATGCTGACTTGTGCTATAATTACCGACAAAAATTGCAGCGATACTGTGAATTTCAAAAATAGCGGGATCACCTATCACAGCCAACTGTAATTTATACGACTTTTTAATTTAAAAATCAATTATTCTTCACGAAAAATGTTCCGTGAACTATCAAACTAAGGCACTAGTGATGTGGTGTGATGCAGATTTTGGTATCGATATTTTTATCGACATTTTTTATGCGGTTGCGTTATTATCTACACTAATATTATAAAGCTGAAGAGATTGTTTGTTTGAACGCGCTAATCTCAGGAACTACTAGTCCGATTTGAAATTTTGAAGTATTCTTTCAGAGTTAGATAGCTCATAGCCAAGAAACAGAGGAAAATTTGGAAAAAACGGGGAAAATTATTTGAAAGGGCTTATCTCACGCACCATCCAGCAATTTTTATGTTGTTTGGCATAGATAAAAAGTAGACCACATGAAGGATCATAGGCTATTTTTATGGGCTCATTTGTCATTGAAATTCCTAATTTACGGGGGTGAAGCCGCGCGGAAGGTCTAAATTTATTATAAATATGCGGAAGTTTTATTTTATAGTCGAAAGAAGTGGTGCTTAATGCTTACTCATATAATAACTTACAATAATTAGTGCATCTTTGAAGAATGATTTGTATTACCTTCATCGCTTTTAGTCCTATTTCAGTTTCCCCAAAGACGCAAAATTCAAAGAGAAATGTATGAAAAAAATCGGCCATGTGCGAGTTGGTCTCGCGCACGAAAGGTTCCTTATCATAATAGAGCAAAATTAGGCAAATAATGTGTTTTTGTACGAATCCTTAATTATTTAGTTTATTTTAATTTTATTATTAATTGTTAAAGTATAAATACAATGGAGTATTTTGTACTTTTCAAGTGCCTACCTAGTACCTGTTGCCATTATTGATATCGAGCAAAAAGTAGCAAAAAAATCACGTTTGTTTTGTGGGAGCCCTTAAATATTTAATTTAATTTGTTTTAGTATCTGTTATTATAGCGGTAACAGACATACACAATCTGTGAAAATTTCAGAAGTGCAGCGGTTATTGAGATATACAGCCGAGACAGACAATAAGACATCGAAGTCTTAGGAATAGGGTCCCTTTTTTCCTTCTTAAAGATATTCAAAAAATAATAAGTGGGGAATATTACTACATCGCTATAGAAGCCAAAACTGTGGCTAGTTTTTTGTCTGTCTGTCTGTCTATCTGTATGTTTGTTCCAGCATCACACGAAAACTACTGATCCGATTTGAATGCGGTTTTCGCAGATATATTTGTCTTTTTCCAGCATAACATCTGGTTATATAATATTATGAATGTTTACGAGGGCTGCTATTTATGTATCCGGAACTGGCCACTTACAAGAACAATATTTAAAAAGTAATTACAACATTTGAAAATAGAACTCTTTGGTTGAAGAATACATTTTGTTTCATGTGACTGTCAATTATTTTTCCATTGTGGCGTCATTTTGAAAATTGCGTGTCTTCATTTGCCATGGATTTAACGCGTGAACATTTTCGTGCAATGATTTACTACGATTTTCGGCGTGGGCTAAATCAACAACAGTGCTTTATTCAACTCACCGCAACTTTTGGAGATGAAGCACCATCAAAAACCACTGTTTATTACTGGTACAGTGAGTTTAATCGTGGGCGGTCTATGCTCACGGATGAAAATAAAGAAGGTCGCCCAAAAACAGCTGTTGTCCCACAAAATATAGATGCTGTGCGGGAACTAATAATGCGTGATCGTCATGTTACATATCGCGAGATAGAGGCGTCCTTAGGCATAAGTATGACGAGCATACATAAGATATTACACGAACATTTGGCTGTAAAAAAAATATGTTCGCGTTGGATTCCGCACAACTTGACAATCGATCAAAAACGGGCTCGTGTCGATTGGTGCAAAAAAATGATAAAAAAATACAACCGTGGTACGTCAAAAGCCGTTTATAATATCTACACAGGTGATGAATCTTGGATCTATGCATATGACCCCGAAACTAAACAACAGTCAACGGTGTGGGTGTTCCAAGATGAGCCGAAACCAACAAAAGTTACTCGTGCAAAAAGTACTTTGAAGCAAATGGTCGCCTGTTTTTTTGGAATTAATGGACATGTGGCTACAGTGCCATTAGAGAATCGTAAAACGGTTAATTCTGAATGGTATACGACCATTTGTTTACCAGAAGTCTTTGAAGAAATAAGAAAGGACAACCGACAACGCAGAATCATATTACATCACGACAATGCTAGCTGTCACACCTCAGCTGAAACAACTCAGTTTTTGGAGGGTCAAAAGATCGAATTGACTGGTCATCCGCCGTACAGCCCTGATTTGGCACCTAACGATTTCTTTTTATTTCCATACGCGAAGAACAAATTACGTGGTCAACGTTTTTCGAGCCGCGAAGAGGCTGTTGATGCGTTCAAAATGCACGTTTTGGAGATACCTCAATCAGAATGGAAAAAGTGCTATGAAAATTGGTTCCAGCGTATGCAAAAGTGTGTCGATCATCGCGGCGAATATTTTGAAAAGCAATAAAACCATATTAAATGATATATGTTTGTTTCTTTTTTTAATTCCGGATACATAAATAGCAGCCCTCGTATCTATTGCCTAGTTACAATTTTGCCAAACAGCTGATTATTTTGCCGAATTGAGTTAGTCCCATAGTAAAAGTTTTTCGAAATCATGAATGATTTCAACCCCTTTCGGCCTTTAAGTTGTTTTTGTTAGACTCTGTAATATTAATTATTTATCACTTTCATTCTTATAATAGTATTTAAATACCTACTAAAATCGTCGAAATAATAATTAATCGACACCGTTGATAGACCGGACATCACTAGACCGTGTACCGTTGACACTATGCTGACAATATAGTGTCATTGAAGTCGGCGACATAGGTTTCCATATAAACGGCGCTATATAACACTTTTCTTTATTTTCCTGTTCTGAGGCTATAACAATGTTCTTTTTACAGTTGGTTAAGAGAAGAATCCTGTAAGATATCGGTCTTTGATACCTGAGACGCTACGTGCCGGCTTTTAATTAAAAATACCGGGTGTCTCCAGACTCATTCGTCGAGCCATTAATTGAGCTAGCTCAAGGATACCTATGTATTACCTATACGGTATACCTACAGATTACATAATGACAATATGTAATATTGAGCAGTTGTTGATAATATAAAGAGAAAATTGTAGAGTAGATATGTGTGTATGTTCTCTATCCATACTAATATTATAAATGCGAAAGTGTAATCTGTCTGTCCGTCTGTCTGTCTGTCTATCTTTTATCTCTTCGCTTACTTTAAGTCCCGGGAAAGGATTTATATGATACTTGATTACTAATTATTTTATTATATAACTACTTGATTATTTAATTATTTTAGTTAAGTAAGTACTAATTATGCTCGAATAATATGATTAACTTGTACCTTAGCTAATGTTGTGTCACTTATAAAAGTGCATGTATCGGGATTGTACCTACTTGTGTTGTTATATAACTGTAATGTTCAATTAACATGTACTGCTGGTCAGTGCCGTAAATAGCCTTCTTTGCGCCCTGTGCGAGCTTCTATATAACTGCACCTTTGTTTTTTAACCGACTTCCCAAAAGGAGGAGGTTATATGTTCGGCTGGGGATATTTTTTTATTACATTGGGAAACATCTCTGGGGCGCAGCGGGAACTTATCGGGAGCAATTCGAAAAATAGGGATCTGTCTGGTCTGGCCATTCTTGCGCACCCCAGAGTCTACGCCCTGTGCCTGGGCACCGGTGGCACCGCCCTGTGCCTGGGCACTGCTGGTGTCCTTTTTGAATAAATAAATAAATAATTTTAATCCTGGAAAAATGTTATATTTATGCAACGTTACAATTGCGGACGTCGACTAGTTTAAATTAATTATTACATAATTTATTAAGTATATTCTCGTCTTATACTAAACAAACAGTGATTATATTGGCGTAGGTCATGGCAATAGCTTGAAACATTAAAAATTTTAGAATTTCAATTAAGTATTAATAATTTAAATAAAAGATGATGACAAAATATATTAATAATTTAAATAAAACACGATGACGCGTCATTTATGCTTTTGTCGGGAATCAATAAAACAATTTTTAAGTACGTACATAATTTTAATTTGTACCATTTTTGTACTTAATCAAAACTTTAAAATATTTTTATAATAATATATTTCAACATGTAAAATATCGTGTTTCTTTGCTGCAAAATGAATGAATTTACACAAGATGTAACATTATATAAGTACTTCCCTTTAAATGAGAACGAAGATCTTAACCCCATACTTTACGTCTAGGTAATGTTGAAATACATGCGAACTTGAAGGGGGGAAGGGTGTAAAGTTAATAATTAATTCCCCTCAGCAGTGGAAACTAAACATTATATTTACATTAGACCGAGCATTCGTCGAGTTAAATATTCAGCGAGTGTAAGGAAATTAGAAAACGTAATGCTGTGGTTATGTTTAGTTTTAATCATCATGTATGACGTCTTCTTAATTTTATTGAAGGAGGACAGATTTGGGATTTTTTTGCATTAATTATGTTAAGATGTGCTAAATATCATATTATGATAGAAAGCTTTAGTTCTCAATACTTCATTTCTCGTTTTAATTGATCGTTGATAGGAAATATTGTGTTTATGGATGGTATTTGAGATCTTTTGTTTATTAAAAATTTATAAAAGCATGTTTCCGCCCGGGATCGAACCGGGGGCCTTCTGCGTGTTAGGCAGATGTGATAACCGCTACACCACGGAAACTTGAGTAGTGTAGATGGAAATTAACAACGGTATCGAACTCACCTGTTAGCTTTTGAGCTTATCTCGTATGTCCTTGGTATATTGATATTAATTGATATGATTTTATTGGTGGTAGCCCCGCTGGGCGGTGAATGCAAATGTAGAGCTCAAACGGAACGACACTGTCCTAAGGATACGCGCGTTGTAATATTTTCTTATTGCTAGCGTCCCTAACCTGTTTATTTATACTGTACTAAATGACGCCTGCAACTCCGTCGCGTGGAAATTCGTTTATCGCACGGGAACCGTACATTTTAGGGATAAAAGTGTTATATGTCCTTTCTCGGAACTCAAAAACTCCATGCCAAAATTCAACAAAATCGGCTCAGTGATTTGGGCGTTATGAGGAAACACACACAGACAGACAGACACACCTTCGCAATGTATAATATTAGCATGGAAGTATCGAAAATTTCTGCAACTATTACCTACTGCTTAGAATTTAGATGTTACTATTACTCGTCATGGCTAGTTATTTACATCTCGCTCGTATATTCTTTAAGTGAATTTAAAACATATTTTGAATCTAAATCATGCCCGCCATTTTGTGGTAATCGAGTGAAAACAAAATGGCGTCGCTTTGTCCGCGGCCCGCGCGACCGCCGGCTGCGAGCCGCGATAGCATTGTTAACGTTTATTCACATTCATCTCATAATAACTGTATAATCCGCTTTATAAATAATAAAGTGCCAATATTTGTGAATAATTGGCCATTAAATTTGATATTGTGACCCTGGATTCTGATGACAATGATACAAAGTAGGCGCGGCGCATACCTCCTCGTTGTCTAAGAAATAGACTGATATCCATAGAGGTACCTTACAAAACAAACATGACTCATATTATGGTTACCTTATCCACATACATACTTATTCATACCTACATATTATGTACTTCTCCAGGTGTTTCTTTAGCCATTACGGCCACAAATCGTCGTTTTTGATCATCATTAATCAAAAACTAAAAGTCTAGTACTTAATGTTTTTGATTAATGTTGAAGTTACAATTTCTCTGTAAAAAGCTCCTAAACAAAATTGAATTACCTGATTAGTAAACTAATAATAAAGTTCATCAAAATAACGAAGTAATCTGAAGATCTGATTCAAGACTTCTCGGAATCTGTAGCAATCAGAAAATAGAAAATGTAACAAACAAATAAACTGTAGAATTTATTATTATTGCTAAGGACAAGGGATAAGAACAAGAATTAGAATTACTTTTCCGTTTCTAAACACATTGTGATAGTATCCATTTTATTCTTAAATTGGAAAGGGCAGGAACGTAGGGCCCACGTAAATTGCACGTAATGAAGGCTTGTCCCTTGAGATCTGTATGTCGCCGAAAACCTTATCACTTTTCTATCTTAGTTCTATGAGAATAAGGTCTAAAATGTGTTGTAGTAGGTATACACTATACAGTAACATATGAGTATGTGTGTTTTTAAGTACGTCGTGTAAATGATTATTATAATTGTGTTATATTATGTTTCGTTATTTAAGACGTTATCGAAAATTTAATTGTATTAAGTTTGTTTTGCAGTTAAAAACTAAGGCTGCCTTCACATTAAGTCGCGAGTACAGTGCGGTAGCCGCGCGGCTTAGACGATATTGTTTGTCTGCGTAGGTTAGCCATGGCTTATTTCATGTAACGATCATAATAATGACGATGATGGAAAACTAAAAACTATGTTATAACGCCCGTTTTTAGCAAACATTATGCGGCCCTCGCAGCCATTCAGTGTACCTAGTCCACAGTCCTTAAAATTTCACCATCGTATAAGTATCACCAAAATCCAGGCGATTGGTGAAAAGCTGCAAAAACGTGGGAGAGCCATGCTTCGGCACGAATGGGCCGACTCGACCGGAGAAATACCACGTTCTCACAGAAAACCGGCGTGAAACAGCGCTTGCCCTGTGTTTCGCCGAGTGAGTGAGTTTACCGGAGGCCCAATTACCCTATTCCCTCTTAAAAGGACGGCAACGCACCTGCAGCTCTTCTGATGCTGCGAATGTCCATGGGCGACGGAAGTTGCTTTCCATCAGGTGACCCGTTTGCTCGTTTGCCCCTTATTTCATTAAAAAAAATCTGGTAGATTAAGAAGTACACGAACGAATAATCGAAAAACCAAAAATGAACAATCGAAATGAACAACGCTGATAATTGGAGTGGAAGCGTTTTAATTGAACTGGATATGCGCGGACTGGAAAAAACTAGCGAGTGAAAAACAATTATAACAATTAATATAGCTTGTATTTGGGTCGCGTCAAGCGAAATGCTATCGGGTGGAACTACCACGCGTTTTGGGAAAACCTGGATACAGTTATTAGCGATTTGTTAGACCAAATTTCTGTCTGCACTCTGCAAGTCTGCAAACTGCAAAAATCATCTCTGAAAAAGTAAAAGTAAAATTACCCCTTAATACATTTTGGTAACTTTGGTCACGGTTTGTTAACTCGTAAAAACTGCCTACTGATTCAAAGAAGGGAGAAATTTTGGTAGGATAATATGAAAACCACTTGATATGAAATGTTAAAAATCACTTGATGTTTCAAACTCATCCATTGTTGGTAAATTTCAATACAATATTATCTAGTGCCATCAGATAAAGAAGGCGGCCTACATTTTTTGTCGTGTTATGTAGTATGTGGTTAGAGGTATATTATTTGTCGTGATTTTGTCAGCTGGCAAGTCCAGTAACCCATAAATGCCCAAGCTGCAGCCGGCTGCCGCATAACAATTGAAAATCTATTGTGTCTGCGATATCCACGATGGAGGTGTTAACTGAATTAAGTTACTTAGGCCTCACTAACTGCTTAGAACATGAATGAATTTCTCTGATACATTGTACTCTGATCATTCACTGCACAATTGCAATAATACCTACCGTCAAGGATGGTCAAAAGTGCCGCAACACTGCCAAGACTGTCCATCAAATCAGCCCCAACTGGCGACCCCATACGAGTATTAAACGTTCCAAAAACAATTTAACACTAAATTGGTCGTGTGCGGTCGTTTATAATCAATATTTGTATAACGGGCACAGCTTAGCCGCTAGTACGTTTGATCGATTACCACCGGTTATAGCGACAAGGCAACGAGGTTATAGTGGTTATAATTAATACGAGATCCATACTTAATATTATAAATGCGAAAGTGTGTCTGTCTATCCATCTGTCTGTCTATCTGTAAGCTTTTCACGCCTAAACCACAGAACTGATTTTGCTGTTTGGTACGGAGATACTTTGAGTCCCTGGAAAGGATATAAGATACTTTTTACCCCCAAAAAGTGTACGGTTCCCGCGCGATAAACTAATTTTGGCGAATTGGAGTTGCGGGCATCATCTAGTATTATATAATATTTAATGTACTAACTACTCTCTTGATTATAAAAAGATCAACGTGTATAAAGATCTTTCTGTTATACAATGTTTGGGCCTTATCTATGAAACCACGTTTGGAACTTTTCAGACAAGGTAACTTTTGAAGAGGCACAGATTATAAATTCTAATTTAATAATCACATGAACTGTGTGCTAATTAAACCACAAACAGGATCTTTAGTGTATTTTTTTTTTAGTTTTTCGCAAAATAAAACCTGGTACGAAGACATTTCAGTTTTTTGTCACACGCAACAACACTGGTCTTGTTTCTGTTAAGAGACCTAAGGTTTTACACGTACATTATGCTAATATAATAAATACGAAAGTGTGTCTGACTGTCTGTTACGTCTTTACGCCCAAACCGCTGAACCGATTTTGCAGAAATTTGGTATGGAGAATGGAGATAGGTAATTCAAGTCTCGGGAAAGGACATACATAGTACATACCTATACTTTTTACAGCAGAAAAATGAACGCGCGATACACGAATTGTGGCGCAACGGAGTTGCGGGCGTCATCTAGTATTTAATAATATTATGATTATGATTATGATATATTAGTATTATGAATCATAAATTCTGTAAAATAAAGGACATTTTAATCAAAACTGGCAATTTGATGATGATGATGATAGTCAAAGGATCACAGCGTCTTGGGACGAATCAATTACCAACTTCCAGGAGCCGTAGACAAGTTATAATAATTGTGTTCACAGTCAATTAGCTTCTACTTCCGATATTGTCTCCGTATCGATCGCTGGGTAATTGGACAGTGGACGGGAATCAGACGTTGGAAAGTCGGACATTAACTGAATTATTGCTACTGACATATGAAATGTTCGATTGGATTGTCCGAAAATGCGTTAGATCATAAAGCGTAGTGTTTTACGAGGAGCGGCTATACCTTATATACTTATATATATTTTTAACATTAAGATCATAATGATTATTGTATCGGTGTAAAATCTCTTGACGACAAGTATGATTTTCATTACTTTTAACCGGAGAACGGTTACCCGCCATCGAGTACATAATATTACTATTAAATATTTTGTAATTTATAAATAACTATAAGTCTTCCGAATGCCGGTTTCTAAGGTTTTTGATAGTTTGTCCTTTCGAAAGCGTTGTTAATTGGTTTTGGCATTAGCCAATCAAGAACGCTACTGAATAGAGAAACTCCTGTCAAAAAGCCTTAGAAACCGGACATTAATGCAATCCCTTTCGAGGTTCTCAATCTAGTACATTTCCTTCGTTATAAGCACGTCTTTCTTCTATTCATTCCCTTTCGTCAGTCTAAACTTCAAAGCGAAATGTCCTCAATGAGATCAATCTTGTATCGGGCGTTTATAAATTTTTAATTTTCACCCTGACTGCTCTCCGACCCGACGTAATATATTCCGTGTACCGTCAGCAAAAGTACTGGTTTATAGCGAATATTGCTTGCGTGTGGAAATGTTGGGTGCGATTGAAATATGAATTTATTCTTTTATTTTTGCGATTCAATCAAATATATTTTGTGAGCGATTACAATGGCAGGTATTACACGCATCAATATTATCATAATTCTAGTATCACGCGATTCACAAATGTACTGTGTTACTGCGATTCGGCCTATTAGTAGAGGAGGGGAGGGTGCTATTTTTGTAGTCACTCGAGCGTCATTGAAACCTACTAGGTTTTGTATATTAGGTAAAGCTGTTAAAAAAATAATAAGAGCGTTTTTTTTAGCGGTGGGTTCAGAAACTGCAGCCATTTTAAACTTTTTATACGTGGGAGAGCCATGCTTCGGCACGAATGGGCCGGCTCGACCGGAGAAATACCACGTTCTCACAGAAAACCGGCGTGAAACAGCGTTTGCGCTGTGTTTCGCCGAGTGAGTGAGTTTACCGGAGGCCCTATCCCCTACCCTATTCCCTTCCCTACCCTCCCCTATTCCCTTCCCTTCCCATCCCTACCCTCCCCTATTACCCTATTCCCTCTTAAAAGGCCGGCAACGCACCTGCAGCTCTTCTGATGCTGCGAGTGCCCATGGGTGACCCGTTTGCTCGTTTGACCCCTTATTTATATATATATATATATATATATATATATATATATATATATATATATATATATATATTCAGAAAATATGAAGCTTTATTTTTTTATATTTTAAACTGTCCCTACAGGCTTACCTAACCTTTGAATCGTTAGGTTAGGTTAGGTTAGCCTGTAGGGACATTTTAAAGTTCTATGGAAGCTTCTTTGGGGTATACTAAACATGTCCTATCTTAATCTGACAGTCCCGACGACATTTCAATATTTAAAAAAAAAAAATTACCCACCACGTGAGAAATCTGATTTCTATACCATGATAACTAGACACATGTCGGAAGCCTATGCTAGCTTAATCTGACACGCTCGAGCTACTCTCGAAACCCCCTCTTCCCCTTCCCAACTATGTTACACAATATTATCACGGAATCGTGATAATATTGATGCGTGGAATACCTGCCATTGACACGCACATGTATAGTAATAATGGTACCATCGAACGAATTGATTCATAGGCAGGTGATTGACCTAGTCATTTTGGTCGGATTACGTCAAATTAGTCATGAGCCGTCGGCTGAGTTTGACATAACGCTACCATATCCCCTACCCTATTCCCTTCCCTACCCTTCCCTATTCCCTTCCCTTCCCTATTACCCTATTCCCTCTTAAAAGGCCGGCAACGCACCTGCAGCTCTTCTGATGCTGCGAGTGTCCATGGGCGACGGAAGTTGCTTTCCATCAGGTGACCCGTTTGCCCTTTTGCCCCCCTTATTTCATTAAAAAAATATATTATATAGGTCCGTCATCCGCCTATAGTATAAGTACATTTTACTTATGTCAAACTTGAAACCATTTAAAAAACTTATATGTATTTCTACTATATAAATAAAGGTGGAACCTTGCAACCATTAAACTAATACTTATTACGAAACCACTTAGAAACTAGCCAATAGGAATTTTATGGTTATGTGGCTTAAACCACGAGAGGAATTTACACTTCATATTAAATTTCAAAATAAACAAAAAATCTGTTGAGCAGAAGTACCCAATACAAAAGCATGTTTTGGTATTTCTGTTCAAAATTATTTAGCAGATTTGAAGGCCCTTACGCAGGCAGGTTCTTGCTGGCGCTACCTAACCGGAGGATAAAATGTTGTCAAATTGTAAGATGATGGATCTACCTCTACACGTGGTATCACCATGACACGCCGTTTAGCTGAGAGCCATATATTGTGTGCCAGATATGACACGAGTGATGAGGGTTCATAAAACGTTCAAAGGTGAGGGAGATTCTGCAGATCAATAACCAACAATACACTAAGGATGTTTCGATAGTGGATAAGATTCAAAGCCGCCATCTTTGAGTGCCACTGAGACACGGAATTTTTCACCTACCTTCCTTCCTCCAGTGAAAATATCATAATACTGCATGCAACCGAATTATGCGTTGGACCAAACAGTGTACAATCCTGAATCGAAATATCTAGGTTGGTCAGAAATGTTGACAACGCCTGAAAAGACCATTGATTGGGGTGAAGCTAAACGAGCGTAATTTTGTGAGTCGTGAGTCGCAGAATTTCGGTAGGCAGAAATTCTGCTGCATTCAGTTTCATAGAAAATACTTACTTCATTCACACGAGCGTATTTTATATATATGTATGAAAAATAATTTACGCGACCGAAATTCTGCGACTCACGACTCACAAAATTACGCTCGTTTGGCTTCACCCCTTAGGCTGGTATAAATAGTCAGTACTCAAGATTCATCTCGATCTCAAGACACGGTTCAGGCTCTGTTATTGGTAGGCTGTCAAAATTTGGACCAATCACAGAGCCGAACCGCGTCTTGAGACCGGGTGGCATCTTAAGTACTGACTATTTATACTTACAGTCGGATCTACCTTTGAGGCTCTCAAGCGTATCCCTACAAAATATAATAATATGTCGAATCAGTACGTTTACCAGGTCAGCTAGTTTCATATAAAAATATTGATCACGCCACAATCAGTTTTAATAATCTGCTGCTTATTCCCGAGCTTTGTATAAAACAGGTCAACAGATAACTATGTTCAACTCTCGCTGATTTTATTCAAACGTTAACTAGTTAAACAATTGAGAATTATAACCAGGTAGTAATTTGCATTTCAATAAACATCCAGAAAAGCCGAGAGCCTCTTCTACTTTAATGGGGAAGGAGAAAAAAACCAGTCAAGTGCGAGACGGGCTCGCGCAGGAAGGGTGTCGTCTAAGTGAATACCGTTTATGTGCAATATAAACAATAATACAAGCATCCCATGGCACTTAGGGGATGCAAAACAGATGTGACTCTAAATAGTGTTTCGGCCACATGAGTAGTTAAGTATTTCGTCCTGATGAAAGACTTAACCACTCGGTCACATGCAGATATACTTTGGTGGCCGTCAACTTTAAATAAGTGTATGTCAAATGACATTTAACTTTTATACCAAGATGCCTTCTAGGACTGTTTTATTTACTTACCAAAATACAATTTTAAGTAAGTATCTTTAATCTTACTATTTATGTGACAGCGACAACAAAGTATATTTACGGCCGTTCCCAATATTTGATCTATCTCTGGTTTTGCCCTACTAGAGATAGGAATAGCTCACATTAGACATTAGATACATATATTTTATGTCAGCTGCGATGGTTGTATGTCAAACCAGAGATAAATTGAATATTGGGAACGGCCGTAGTGTATCTAGCAATCGTGACCTAGGATAGACGGGCGGTCAGCGAAATCTCTCGTTTTCAACAGAATACGGAACCCTAGAAAAAGACCGTTCAGCTTTCAATAACGAAATTGCATTTAACATTTGTGAAACTCATTTCGCTGGAATCCTCGATTCCTGCAGTGGAATACTCGAAGACACTCGTATTGGAAGTATGCACAAAATAGCAAACGCCTTGAATATTCAATGGATTTTTGTATTGGTTTGGCTTAACAATGCTGAACGCCGAGATATTCCAATACTAAAGAATGTATATTTCTAGAAAGCTTATGCTATTTGAAATGATTCCATATTGTTAAATCCTAGGAAAGAAGTGAAGTTTTGTCCAGAAATGTGAGCTTTGGTTTTTGTACAAGTTTGAATGTACTGTATATAGGCTTTTACTGTTAAAATTGTTTTTTTATATATATATGTAAAACTAGCCCTCCCGGCAAACGTTGTTTTGCCATATAAAGTATTTCGCCCATTTCATCAAAATAGATTGAATCGTAAAAGTTTATTGAGCGGGAATCGTGCATTTTCCGGGACAAAAAGTATCCCTTGTCCTTTCCCGAGATTCAAAGTATCTGCATACCAAAATTCGTCAAAATCGATTGAATAGTTTAGGCGAAAATCATAAAAAATTATTGTGCGCGAACGGTACATTTTCCGCTACAAAAAGTATCTTTTGTCCTTTCCCGAGACTCAAAGTATCTCAATACCAAAATACATCAAAATTAATTTAATGGTTTACGCGCAAATCGTAAAAGTATATTGTGCAGTAGCCGTAGATTTTTCCGGGACAAAATGTATCCTATGTTCGTCTTTGGGACTCAAAGTATCTCTATGCCAAATTTCAGCAACATCGGTCCAGCCGATTACGCGTGATGTTGTGACCACGCGAAAATGGATTCATTTTTATATACATATTATATAGATTTGGGGGCAAACAAGCAAACAGGTCACCTAATGGAAAGCAACTATTGTCGCCCATAGACACTTGAAACATCAGAAGAGTTGCAGATGCGTTGCCGGCCTTTTTTACACGCTTTATATTAGCTTCACTCGTAACTAAATATTAGTAAGTAAGAAAATCTGGGAATCTTAATTTGACCTACTTCCCGGTCTATTTGACCTACTTCCCGGTCTTCTATTAGGATGAAATTTTACTCACGCTCTGAGTTCTGATGACAATACATGACTAGCTATGAAACGTAATTACAAATCCAATATGGTGGCCTCGCCAAGATGGTGGACAGGCTATTTGAAATGCACCCCCGTGAATTGGCTATCAAATAAAAGAATTTGCTGTCAGTACGAAAAAAAGTCACGTAACTTAAATCAAAAAAGTTTAAATCAGGCTACGTAGGCCCATACAATATATTATACCTTAATGACTAACATACATAAAAATTATATAAACTTAACAACTACACATTATCACGAATTAACGGCAACGTGACACGTGCTTCATTCCGGAGTCTCCCCCGGAACCTTCGGTAAACCACATCAGTCGGCCAGAATTCCTCCGCTTCAGAGGTCGAGAGAAGATGCGTCGGTACTCTCACCACAAAGGAACTGAAGTTGACCTTGTGGCGAGACTGCAGACGCTCGACCCTCAAGTGGAGGGATGTCTTCTTACTGATGTAGTCCACGACGTCTTCGACCTCCATGGACCAGTGCAGGTGGGATATGTACAGGGGCGTCGCGGAGACCTCGCTCCGCAGACGCAGCTCAGGTACATATGGCGCGGTGCCGCGATGGTTGCGGGCGGCGGGCTTCTTCTTCCTTCTCTCCACCAGTATAAAGCCCTCCTCATCGCACCTCCTGCTCTCGTCCTTGCCAGGTCGAGAAGACTTAGCCTTGCGGCTCTCCGTAGTCTTGCGACTCTCCGAAGCCTTACGGCTCTCAATTTCCCCATTTTTATGCGCCCGCGGGGGAGGCGCGGGGCGACCAGCAACAGTCGCGTAGTTTTGCTGAGTCGCCTGTGGACTCGGCGTCGGCGAGGAGGGGAGCGCGGGCGGGGGCGGCAGCGGCGGCGTTCATTGACCTGTCCGATAATGCTGACGGGCTAAACATGATCGCTTGTGCGCCTCGGCGATGAGTGACGAATGCGGCGTCAGCTGGTGACCTACAATTATTACTTTTTAGTTGTGATAATTCATTACGTAGATCACTAATGATAGCTTCTGACGCCTGCAATCTACCTCGAACTCCGGTCAGCTCCTCCTTCAGGAACCTGATGTCCTTCAGTAGGCTGACGACGTCGACGTGGTCCAACGTGACGGGCGGCAGCTTGTGCAGCTCTTTAGCCACAAAAACCGGTACCTCATCTGGATCAGTCTGCTTCAGCAGGGAGATGATGTCACGCTCCTTTCGGTTCCGTCTCTTCGTCGCGACGGCATGTTCACGCTCTGGCCGAGCGTCTCATACAGCAGCTGCTTCCCCTTGCAAATCTCCTCACTGGTGAAGGAGGACTTGCAGATCTGCATGATGCTGACCTCGTCCATGGTGTCGATGGCGTGCTGGATAAACGCCAGCAACTCGTTGGCTACGATCGCCATGGTCACGTGCAGCGGCAATGTGCCGCGCGATTCGCGAAAATATTAATTAAATAATATTTGCGGCGTGTGTAACGTGGAGCACGACCGTTCGCTAGCTCGACACATTACACATTCAATAATGTGTTAAAAAATACTATGTTAACGCGGATGAAGTCGCGGGCAACAGCTAGTATATATATAAAACTCAAAGGTGACTGACTGACATGGTGATCTATCAACGCACAGCCCAAACCACTGGACCAATCGGGCTGAAATTTGGCATGCAGGTAGATGATATGACGTAGGCATCCGCTAAGAAAGAATTTTGATCAATTCTACCTCCAAGGGGTTAAAATAGGGGATGAAAGTTTATATATAATAATACTTTTTAACGCGAGCGAAGCCGCGGGCAACAGCTTTAAATAATATAAATGCATAATGTATCGCATATAACAAGAACCGAATTATGTGCACATTTGCGTTAAATCTAGAAGGGAAGGCAAAAATGTAATAAATCTACGAGTTATAATAAAAGTTTTAATAGCTCGACACTGTAGCTCGGTTGTTCTCATGGCAGATTAAATTTCAGTAAGCTGCAGCTGAATTGAGTTATGCGAGCTGCAGGAAGCTGTAATTTGGATTCGTATACTTTTTTTATAATAATGTGATATATTTACTTCAAAAGTACCATTATTATTTACCAGTTAGAACCTTAGGTCTTAGCTAGTTAGGACAACCGAGCCTTTTATTTTCACAGGTAAAATATTTCTTTTTAAGGAATGGCCCGTACAATGTACATACATCTACGTGGCATTCTCTTAAGGGCGCCACACATTAACAGGTCGCCTGACAGTTAATCGGAAAGACCACAGACTCACAGTTCCCCTGACGATTTTGTAGATTTTGTATAGACGGTCAATGACTGTCAGGCATCCCGACCAGAGCCTGCAGGCTGACTGTTAATGTCTGGGACGTAGCCCTGGTTCTACGCACGTAGCCCCAGCTCTACGCACGTAGCCCCGGTTCCACGCACGTAGCCCGGCTCTACGCACGTAGCCCTGGTTCTACACACGTAGCCCCAGCTCTACGCACGTTGCCCCGGTTCTACGCACGTAGCCCCGGCTCTACGCACGTAGCCCTGGTTCTACGCACGTAGCCCTGGTTCTACGCACGTAGCCACGGTTCTACGCACGTAGCCCCGGTTCTACGCACGTAGCCCCGCGTGGCACTAGTAATGAGACGACGAAATTGGGTTAAATTGCAAAAAAAAACTAATAATAAACAGAAAGAAGAAACACAGAGCGACAGACAGACCGACGACACATTTTTGCCCTAATGTAACTACGGATAAAATAGTCAAATTTAAAATCGTACTCCTAATATACTCTCTTTGCACACTGCATCCTATTTCCGAGGGATTTTTGTCCTAAATTTTATCTCTCCGGCATCCGCTAGGCTCAGATGTGCTCCAAATACATTCACAAAAAGTCCGTATGCAAATCGCCGCCACAGTAACGTTATGTTTACCATAAAATGTTGCATATAAAACGGAATTACTTCCCATTCCGTAAAAACAAACTCCGAACGTGATTACAATAACAGTAATTTTTTTTACAGTTTTCGCTATTCTACTTATATGACGATATAAAAACATTTTCTCGCTGATAAAGCTGAAAAAACAACAATTCAACGCAATAAAAAAGTGATAATTTTCGTCTGTATTTTTGTTGTGTATTATAACTGGGCTATTATTTCAAATTTATGTTGGGTTTTATATTGTTGGTTTTTCGTCTTTGTGATCATATAAATAAAAGTGATGGTTCGTTGTATTGAAAATGTTGTGCTGATTTTACGCTTACGCTCGAGTAGAGGTCTAGGCTATTGCATTCTGATGTATGCGTGTTTCTTTCCACTTTCGCGTATTTTTCGGACTAACCTACCGTACATTTTTAAGGTATGGCATAGCTATTATTCCGGGCTCTGAGCGCGGCAACTGAATCAAGAAATTCCGTAACAAAAAACCTAACACACCCCACTCCAACAGGCACGGCGGTGCGGCAACGCCGGTCAGTGCGACGCTGCCAGTCTTCAGTAGGGTGTTTGTGTGCGTGCGACTGGACGCATGCGCGTTGCCTTTACCGCGTCAGTCCCTGAGTGCCACACGTATAATTTTTAAGAGCCTATACTATCCCACTGCTGGGCAAAGGCCTTCCCCGAGGCCTATGTCTCGTACTAACGCCACCGGCCAGCCTGGCTTGTAGGCATCCTGTTCATATCGCCATATTTTTTGAGGCCGTCCACGGCGGCGTCCACCTTAAATTTGATACCTCTTTTTTGATTTCAAGACTCAGTTTAAACTTTCAATTAGGGGTGAGGAGACTCAAGTTTCATATTTTGAATTCTAACATTTCTACATGCAGTACAAAGTGAAATAATTCATACGTGCGACGTAAAGTGTAAACTAAAGCAACGTGCAACAACAAATAACTCTACTTCAAACTTAACGAGTATTAGCAAGCCGGATGGAACAATTAACAAGTTGGTACAGTTATTAACAAACCGAGCAAGATCTGATAACTCCGGTACAGATGAAAGGCGCTCCTCCCGCGCCATAAACAATTCACCCCTTCAACTAATCGTGCATGCAGCGGGTGCATATGCATGCACCCGTAGTATCGTTAGAGGAGTGCTGCAGATTAGGGGTTGTCGATGATGTGCTTAATTATGAAGAGATGGTAATGTGTGTGTCGTGTTTGTTACAATAAATTTCCTGAAATCTAAATGTTTTTTACAAGTCGACCTTGAGTCTCTAAAGAGTACACCTATATCTTAAAATTAATGTAAGTTTTTCTCACAATTTTCTTTACCGCACCCCAATCAAAATTTTATGATAATCCTTTGTAGATCATCGCCAAAGATAAGTCGATAGCACCCTTTCCGAGAAACCGATTTCGGACAAGCCTAATTCTACATAAAAGTTCAAACATCGCGTCGTCCAATCTAAATTTTGATGAATGCGAAAGGCCACCTAAATTCACCCGACGAGCTCGAGCGTGTAAACGTGTAGCAAAAAATGTTGAAATGTAAAAATTACTCGTGTGAAAAATCATTTTTTTTATTTTCCGGAATAACGTTACGCGGGTTGATCCAATTATTCAGTTCCGACAGCGCCAGACAGCGGCAGACAGCTCGCACAAAACGGCCGCTCCACAAAAGGAAATTGTTGCACTGCGATGTTGACGCTGCGTGCTCTCTCCGTTGCGTGGAACTTAATTGCTTTCGAAATTATTTTCCATTTCATCGTATTCATGTTTTTGCTTTTCATTTGCCTTGTAAATGAGTCTATTTTAGAATTCTAGCGAATGTTTCGCATTTAGAACTCCTTTATGGCGGTGGTGATTAAACAGAATCAAATGGACGCCGATATTTTGTTGCTGTATGAATAACTGACGCTAATGGGAGCTATTTTTCTTTTTTGTACTAAATGTTTAATGCTAGTGTAACGGGCGGAGTGGAGTGGTGCGATAATCGGAGGAGGGGTGAAGGGTGCAACAGAGGAGACTGGCGGGAGAGGCGAGGAGAGGAGAGGGGATGATATAAAATGGCGTGATTAGTGGCGGAGCCGGCATTATTATTCTAAAATTTTTGTACTAAGTTACTGTGATTGAAAATATACTTAATTTTTCTTATTTTTTATTTTATTTAAAATCTACGTAAAAGTTTTCTTATTTTTTAATTAATTTAAAATCTAAGTAAAAGTTCAGAAGTGGCATTTTTACCACGTGCTAAGAAGATGAAGCGTTTCCGGCGTCATTATTCTGGTAATAATACAAAATCCAAGAAAATAAGAAGTAATGAACACGTGAGTAACAATGAAGATAATAACTCCTTAACCGAAAGTGTTGATACCATAATATCGCAAAAGGTTAGTGAAGTAATCAGTAAATTTCAAAATAACAATAATTGGAGGGTAGATAAATTACTCCATACGGATAAATTAATTCCTGAATTTGATCCTGAAAATCGTGATATGAATGTGCAGAATTGGTTAAAGAAAATTGATCAATTAGGAAATATTTACGATTGGTTCGAAGAAGTTAAATCATTTCACCTTCAATCTAAATTACAAGGTCAAGCACGGGTGTGGTTTAACCGCTTGGATTCCTATAACTATTCATGGGACGAGTGGAAAAACCTACTCACAAGAGCTTTTCCCCGTCACCACGATTATGCAACTCTATTGGAGGAATTAATGAACCGTAAGAAATTACCTAACGAATCTATGACGAAGTATTTTCAAGAAAAGTTAGCCATGTGTTACAGATGCCAGCTAAGTGATAAGGCTGCTGTTTCGTGTATTATTAGAGGGCTACCACACGAGTTGCATGCTAACGCTCAGGCATACCAGTGCTCGAGTCCCGACGAGTTGTACGAGGGATTTTTGTCAGCCGTCGATAACTACCAAATGACGCAGGTAACCAAGAGTTTAGTGAGTAACAGGAACATAACATCTCGGCCGATGGAAGCATCTGGTAGTAAAAATTCTCGTCAACAACCTATATGCTATCGATGCAATGAAGTTGGACACATTGCTCCTGAGTGTAGCGCACCGGATAAACGTAAGTGTTATAGATGTGGGAAGCAAGGCCATGTTGCCACGAATTGTAAACAGGAACCTGTGCCAAATGCAAGCAATAAAAGTCACGAAAAGAAGGTGCAAGTTTTGTTGAATCTAAACGACAATTATAAGAAGAGGGTAAAAGTAAATGGAGTTCTTGTTAAATCTTTTATCGATACCGGAAGTGAATTAAATGTGATTACGAAGACTGCTGCAGATGCAATCAATTTACAAATGGAACCATCCAATACCATGTTAAAAGGATTTGCAGGTTCGGCCGTTAAAGCTGACGGCTTAGTACATTTTGATTTGAATGTTGATGACATCCAATTACGTACGACTGCAGTTGTCACACGAGAAAATTTAGGAGACATAGCATTATTAATTGGACAGCCAGTCATAAATAATGAAAAAGTTGTTTTGAGTGTATCAAAAGATGGTGCATTTTTCAAAAAGGTAACGGTTACTAATTTAAATCTTATCGACACAATTGAAGAAGCGTTATGTTTTAGAGTTTTAGTAGCCGAAGATACTGAAGTCCCGATCGGAAGCAGCCTCGTGAGTGTGTACGTAGCCAATCCACCTCCTGGATATTTGAGCACAAAACCGAGACAATACAGCTTAAGTGGAGTCGTGTATGCTCTTGGACGTGGAATTTTACGGGAAGGCAAGGGCTACATCAAAGTCTGTAACATCGGGGCTCAGCCGATAATGTGGAAAAAGGATGAGACTATAACGAGAGCGGAGAGGTGCGACATTGTGCCAGAGGTGAGTGCAAATATTTTTTTAGTGAGTAGTGGCGAGGAGAGTAATATAGGTGGTGTAAAACTTGATGATATCGACATGGGCAATAATTTGTGTGACGGAGATAAAAATAAATTATATCGACTTTTGTTTAAGTATTCGGATTGTTTTGCTAGTACTGTCAAAGAGTTAGGCGTTACGGATTTAGGGCAAATGGAAATAAAACTTACAAGTGATATCCCTATAAAAAGAAAACCTTACCGCTTAGCTCATATGGAGAGAGAAGTAGTAGCTAGAAAAATTAACGAGATGTTAGAGGGCCATATTATTAGGGAATCATCATCAGAATATGCTTCGCCAATTATTTTAGTTCGCAAGAAAAATGGCGATTATCGTTTGTGTGTCGATTATAGGTCATTAAACTCTATAACCGTTAAGGAATGTTTTCCTCTCCCACATATAGATGACCAGTTGTCAAAGCTAGCCAATAAGAAAATATTTACAAATCTAGACTTATTTTCTGGTTACCATCATATTAAAATTCATCCAGATTCTATAAATAAAACTGCTTTCATAACACCGGACGGGTTATACGAATTTTTGAGGGTACCCTTTGGTTTGGCAAATGCACCGTCGGTTTTTATGCGTGTCATTCAAAAATTAGTACGAATGGTGGGTAGTGATGAAATTATTTGTTTCATGGATGACATTTTATTGTCAACAGTTGACGTTTCTGCGGGTTTAGAGTTATTAGAAAAAGTATTTTGTAAATTACGACAGAGTCACATGAAACTGAATGTGCGTAAGTGTTCATTTTTAAAGTCTAGTGTTTCATTTTTAGGACACGAAATTAGTAGTGAAGGAATTAAACCAGGAGATCATAAAATTGCGGCCGTTTCAAAATTTAGTCAACCAAATAATTTACATGAATTGAGGCAATTCTTGGGGTTGTGTAGTTATTTTAGAAAGTTCGTTAAAAATTTTGCTATTTTAGCTAAGCCTCTTAGTGATTTGACAAAAAAGAATAATGTGTGGCAATGGGGTCATGAACAGATGCAAAGTTTTGAGTTACTTAAATCAAGGCTAATTTCTCGTCCTGTTTTAGCTTTGTACGATGAAAAATTGTCGTGCGAAATTCATACGGACGCTTGTAAAAGTGGGTTAGCAGGAATTTTGTTACAAAAACAGGAAGATGGGAATTTAAAGCCAGTTTTTTATTTTAGTCGAGTAACCACTCGAGAAGAATCCTTGTATCATAGCTATGAATTGGAGACGTTAGCCGTGGTGGCGTCACTAAAGCGTTTTCGTGTTTACGTTTAGTAGTAGTTTAGGCAAGCCAGTTAAAATTGTTACAGATTGTTCTGCAGTCAGATATACGTTACAGAAAAAAGAATTAATACCTAGAATAGCACGATGGTGGTTAATAATTCAGGAATACGATATTGAAATAGAATATAGGCCAGGCGATAGAATGAAACATGTCGATGCTCTCAGTCGGAACCCTATTAGTGTACCTGTTGATGATTATGATCAGTTTCATTTGCTACGAATTTCAAATGAAGATTGGTATTTAACAGTACAATTACAAGATGAAAAATTAAACAATATTATTAAGCAACTAAAAGAGGGTAATGCGTGTAATGACGTGATTAATAATTACAAAATTAAAAATGATCGTTTATATAGAAAAACTTTTAATGGGGAAAAACTCGTAGTTCCTTCTTTTGCTCGTTGGAAATTGATGCAGAAATTGCATGATCAAATAGGTCACGTAGGTATTAAGAGGTGCGATGAGTTGATTAAAGCTGATTATTGGTTCCCGAAAATGACACGTTTTATTAAAAAGTACATAAATTCATGTTTAGAGTGCGCGTATGGGAAGGGTGATTATGGTAAGCCCGCCGGAGAGTTACATCCAATTCCTAAACCGTCATCACCAATGGACACAGTACATATCGACCATTTAGGTCCCTTCAGTAGGTCACCAAAAGGTTATCAGTATATACTTATGATTGTCGATTCTTTTACAAAGTTTTTGATTGCACGCCCCACTAGAACCATAAACTCTGTGGAGACTGTCAGGGTACTCAAAGACATGTTTAGTTTATTCGGATACCCAAAAAGAATCATATCGGATAGGAACTTAGCTTTCACAAGTAGAGTGTTTAAAGAATTCTCCGTAGAATATAACTTTCGTCACACAGTTAACGCTATAGCGTGCCCACGTGCTAATGGCCAAGTGGAGAGATACAACAGAACTCTACTTGATGCTATGCGTACGCGAGTTAGAGATCCAAATATGTGGACTGAATGTTTACCAGATGTCGTGTGGGGAATAAACAATACGATAAATGAGAGCTTGGGTTACCATCCTTTTGAAGTTTTATTTAGCTATCGTAGTAGACTAATGCCAAACTTGACAAACGAACACAATGAAGCTAGTAGTAGTACATCTATTCAAGAAAAACGAGAAATTGTTTCTCGTAGGTTAAAACATCGTAGCGAGGTTATGAAAAGAAATTTTGATAAACGTCATAAGCCTGAAAGAAAGTTTGCTAAGGGCGATTTGGTCTTATGGAAGCAGGCGCCTACTGGTGGGGAAGTAAAAAATGTAAATACAAAGTTACAAGCACTTTATTCGGGGCCTTATATTGTGCAAAAAGTATTACCTAACGGGCGATATGAAATTCGAAGTATTAAAGGCATGCGAGGATATAAAAAGTTTACAGGGGTTGTAGCCGCAGACTCTATAAGACCATATCGCAGTGCCCCACAGTGTAGTGATACCAGCAGTGATGAAGAAATAGTTGATAGAGATGATTTGATTGATTTATTGGAGAGCTAATGATGTTTTTTTGTGCCAATTGCGGCGCAATTGTTACAGGATGGCCGACTGTAACGGGCGGAGTGGAGTGGTGCGATAATCGGAGGAGGGGTGAAGGGTGCAACAGAGGAGACTGGCGGGAGAGGCGAGGAGAGGAGAGGGGATGATATAAAATGGCGTGATTAGTGGCGGAGCCGGCATTATTATTCTAAAATTTTTGTACTAAGTTACTGTGATTGAAAATATACTTAATTTTTCTTATTTTTTATTTTATTTAAAATCTACGTAAAAGTTTTCTTATTTTTTAATTAATTTAAAATCTAAGTAAAACTAGCTTTAAATCCTTTGAAGTGGAAAATCGGCAAATATGTATTTTCAACAAAAACCTAAAATATGCATTTTTATTTCGATGATTTTCTCAAAAATGCTTTCCTGTTCGCTGCTACCAAATATTCGGCGAAATGGGTTTATAACCGGTTGGAGGCAGTTTAATCTCGTCACTAGTGATTTTAAAACTCGTGTTGCAGGCTCACAGGCTGCACGTAGTAAACTAAGTTTTTCGTTGCGATCGAGCGGGCAGACTCCGATCGGATTTCACGGGCTACTGGGCTGTGACGTCCATCGCTTAATCGGTTTACTTGGGCCTGTCTCTGTGACGTACGTGGACTCATAAATAAATCAACAAAGATGATAGGCCTTCATTTACATGCTAAAGTAGACTCTTACCAGAATTCGGTTGGAGCAAGTGAGTTAGAGCAATAATCACCATGATCATCATTAGCCTGTTGCCGTCGACTGCTATATGTAGGCCTCCCTCAATGAGGGCAAACCATACCGATTGGCAGTTGGAGCAATTTTACTTACTTATTGATGCCGCAAGTTGTAGCCGATATCCGAGCTTAATTTTTCTAGGATAAGATGCTAAAGTTGAACATTCCTACCAGAATATGATTGCAGCATTCAGCTTACGATATAATTTTGATGTTGGGTATAGGCATTTTCAGAGCTCAATTTTCCTACGGCAATCTTCGGGAAAATCGAAAGCTCTTTCATTAATGCATCGGTGCCGATCAAGAAAAAAAGGGTTGAGCTATAATTTAAAAAGTTATTCGGTTCCGTTTTATTCCTTAAAACGGAACCGGCGAAATTTTAGCTTCAGTAATTCTATGAGCTAGCAAACAAGTCGGGGATTATAAAGGTAGGGGTCCAATTAAAAAGCCGAGCGATGTCCCCTTCGTCACGTCCCGCCAAAACAACGAAATACCCATTTGACGACTCTGCGCAAAATATCCACGACTGCGATTGCAAATATTTATTTCCAATTCTTTTTTTTTTTTTTTTTTTTTAATGAAATAAGGGGGCAAACGAGCAAACGGGTCACCTGATGGAAAGCAACTTCCGTCGCCCATGGACACTCGCAGCTTCAGAAGAGCTGCAGGTGCGTTGCCGGCCTTTTAAGAGGGAATAGGGTAATAGGGGGGGTAGGGATGGGAAGGGAAGGGAATAGGGGCGGGTAGGGAAGGAAATAGGGTAGGGGATTGGGCCTCCGGTCAGTTCCATCGTCATTTTCATTAACTATAGATGTTATCCACAACTACCTTCGTTACTCCGCGGGAACATCTTTCGATAAAACCTATTTCATATCCTTTCCCGGGATTCCAAGCATCTCTATTGACTAATAGAGATGCTTATATAGAGGGAGCCCTATAATTTTTTTTTTATTACTAACAAGCTATTTTTTGTGAGTAGCTTCATTTTGATAAGTCAAACGCAATAAAAATATTGTTTGTCTTATCAAAATGAAGCTACTCACAAAAAATTAGCGTGATAGTAATAAAAAAAAACTGTTCTAGGGCTCTCTGACTATAATATGTCAAATTTCGTCAAAATCAAACATTCAAACGTAAAGTGTGCATTAAGTGCGCTGCCAGGTTTTGCTTTTGGCTTTCATTATTAAATATTTTAACCATTAATTTGGTTAAAAAAATTAAATGTTGTGTATTCATTATTTCGGGTGTTTCATTCAATTATTGAAATGTGTGGTTTTTGTGCTTTAATTATTATTGTTAATTTCCTTTGTATGAATGGTTTGGTTTTCACTTTTGAACTTATATTGGAAATATGAGAGAGTTTTTTTTTTTCTAAAAAGGATACATTGAAAACAGTTTATTTTCAAAGTGCTGATTCGGTATAAAATGCAAAGAATTTGCTATGTTTCTACACAACAAACGTTGCCAAATAATAATTACTGGAATCTTTAGGGATAAAACATTTACTCATAAGAACTTAAAATAATTAAATAACATGAGAAAACATACAATTATCATGAGAAAACATTAATTTACTAACTCTAAGCGTACTGTTTTTTTTTAAACGGACGATAGCCAACCACACATTCCCGCCACTGTATCTCCTGTGTCGCCAGGATCGACAGCGGTATCCAACCATGAAAACCCTTTGATAGGGTCTTACAAATATTAAACTTGGCACAAAAGAATATTCGATCCAGAGAAAATGTTATTAACACTACAGCTTATTAAACTCAACCAAAAATCCTTCAGTTGACGACCAAAGTTTTTGGAAATTGATTAACGTAACTACTTTTAATTGAAATTTTCGCTCGACCATTTTCCTGGAGTTTTTCGCCGTCGAAAATTTGTCGCGCTACAATATAGCGCTCCCGAACTACAGTAATAAATGAATTATTCAAGTGTCGTTGAGGCTGCTCGTAACTTTCATTATTATCATTATCACTACCGTCACCCCTTTTTAACCCCCGACAAAAAAGAGGGGTGTTATAAGTTTGACGTGTCTGTCTGTCTGTCTGTTTGTCTGTGTGTGTATCTGTCCGTGGCATCGTAGCATCCAAACGGATAGACCGATTTTGATCTAGTTTTTTTTATTTGAAAGCTGACATGATCGAGAGTGTTCTTAGCTATAATTCATCATCATCAGCCTGCTCAGTGCTGGACAATCAGGGTTTATCTGGTTCATGAAAGGCCGTTAGCAACTTGTATTGGTTTGATGGGTTTACCGGGTTTACCGTCACCTCTTTTTAGTTGGAGTAATGTCAGACGATCGTGATTATTGTCAGTTATATTCATAAACTTATAATATACTGTCGTAAGTTTATGGTTATATTATTTAGTTGGCTGGTCTTCTCACATATATTCTTATTCATGTACACATGCTCCCTGCATTTATTGTTAATATACTTTTGTCTATAATAATCTTATCATTTTAATTACCTACTAGATATTGCCAATAATTTCTTTAAAAGTGTGTAAAGTACTGTATTTAACCGAATGTTCTTTTTTGTTTCAGGTAAAAAAAACACTTCCACCATGGTATTTTGACGAAAACTAGTTCAAGTTATCAGCATAGTAAGTCAGAAACAATAATTATTTATTAATTACAAAAAAAATTCCAAGCTCTCAGAATTTCCTTCATCTTTACTGACTCAATTCGTGAAGATTGGAGCTGCAGTACCTACTCACTTACAATGTAATAAATAATAAATATTAAAGGCAACGTTTGCAGTACATAGTTATTACAACGATCAAATAAATCCGATCCCCGAGTAGGTAATCTCACACAAACGCGGAATACGTAATGCTGGCTTGACACGACGCAAGTTCACGAGAAACAAAGTTCACAAAGTATTCGATTTTACTTAATAGAAGTAACTTTGAGTAAATTAAGTAAAATACAATAATTTTAGATTTTTGAAGAGGTTTTGTTATATTTTTGACGTCTCAACAATATTGTATGAAGCCGATAATTTGAGATCTCTATATTTAGCTACTAAAATAAAGGGAATTCTGACTTAAAATTGCCCACTATAAAATAAATAACTCATCGAATAAATACGACAGCTGGATGTTTAAAATAAAACACTCTTCTTCAAGGCAGCTCTGTAGCAGCCCTGAAGAAACACAAACTATGTATTATTTTATATGGGCTAATGGAGTCTCTAAGTTCAACAGAAAGTCAGGCGTAACAAATTCATAACCTTACGGGTACTGGTAATCATTGTCCTTCTGAAAATATCTGCAATGACTTTTTGATTAACATTTTGCGTACGTGAACTAGCACCGTGTAAACCAAGCATAACACTTGCTGATACACTCAGTTTCGTTATAATATTAAAATGTGCTTACTGAATAAAGGTGTAGAATATTCATCGAAATCTAATGAGTTTTTGAGTATAATCACGACTTATGCGAGTAGCAAAGTAGCAAAGTAAATATCAAAGTAATGAAGGCTCCCAAATATTTAAAGAAACATAATATCATAGAAATTGTATGCTTACATTATGTTGACGTATTGTAGTCGTGTAGAAGTCTTAGGGCCTGTTTCACCATTTCCTGATAAGGCTATCCACCAATTAACTTGACAGATCAAGTATGGAGAATCTGTCAAAAAAGTTGTGAATAGTCTATTAGGCACTTTATCAGAAAGTGGTGAAACAGGCCCTAAATAACCTCTTTCTTTTTAACCGACTTCTAAAAAGGCCAAAATCATGAGAAAATCTTATAGTCTAGCTCTCGGAAAATAAAGCCACGTGTTTTTGCCAGCGCTTTGAATATTTTTGTATTTTTTGCTGTGCCCGGTAGGAGTTACTTGTTTGATCAGGTTAAAACGTAGTGCGAAGTCTGAAAGTACTGCTCAGCGTCACTAGCAGATGTAGTAGTATAACTATTAGTTGAAGTATTAGCTTTTTCTAGGGGCTCCGCCCGCGTATAATCTATATATATATACGAGTAAAAATGGATTTCCAATTGTGTTAGTAACGCTGTAACTCGATAACTGCTTAACCGATTCTGCTGATTTTAGTCCTAATCCTTGAAGTCCAGGGAAGGTTTTTGAGTGACTTGAAGTTCACCGGGACAGCTAGTAAGCTATAATACTTACCAAGTTTCAATAGTATAGCTCTTATAGTTTCGGAGAAAAGTGGCTGTGACATACGGACAGACAGACATGACGAATCTATAAGGGTTCCGTTTTTTGCCATTTGGCTACGGAACCCTAAAAATAGATCATTTATTAAACTCTTTTAAAAGAATTTCGATAAATCCTTTCTCAAAATACGACTTGTGTACGAAATTTCATGAGTCTAGCTCCCAATAAGACGTTTTTTTTTCTTATAGTTCTATTTATAATATGTTTAGTAATTTTTAAGCTATTGCATAGCTTTTATCGCGGACTTTGAGCGCGGTGACCGAATCCAGAAATTCCGTGACGAACAATAACAATAATAATAATACCTATGGACGCTTCACACCACGTCAGTCTGGCCCCATGCTAAGTACCTGAAGGACTTGTGTTACAGGTACCAGACAACGGAAATATATTTAATACTTTTATACTATACATATATTTAAGATTTTTATTATTTCATACACATATTTAATACACATCCAGACCCGGGAAAATTGAAAACTTTTTGTTCCGTCGGCGGGATTCGGACCCGCGACCCCCGGCTTGAGCTGCCACACACTCAACCAAATGAGCCACAGAGGTCGTCAAAAGGTCAAATAAACCTAATAGGCGTTGCTGTGCATCATCTATTAACGTCACTTCAGAATTATAATTGCATAAGTTGATAAAAAATGCTATGCAATAGCTTTACCGCGACATTCCCCGAGTGTCACATTTTAATTATATTTTTGTCTACTTGAAAAAGCTCTAAGAAAAGGTTGGTTTGGTCATTACAATAGAACTTATAGCAAAATATATTTTTATAGTTTTTCCGGTCGAAGAGCATAACGTCCAGTCCAGAGTGAAATCTAAAATACTCCCATTGTAAAAGTTATAGGTTATATTTCAGGTCGTTCGTTGCACGTAGAACGTAGGAACGTAATAAAAGTGTCGTTTAGGAGTCTAGAATAATGCGAGAGATTTTATCGTCGCGATTAAGGTTCAGTTCGAGGAAGTAATAATGCATTCGATTAAACGGACTAAGTTTTATGCACGGAGTTTTCAGATAACCATTCATAAGCATAAAATACTTAGGATGTTTTTAATAAGGATGTTTTTAAAAAGCCAGTAGGGCTTTTAAAAGATCTAAACCTTGATTGAATAAAATTGGATTAGCACATCCAAAGACGACTCGCAATAAAAGAAAACAATTTGCTTAAGTTACAAAGCTGTTCTAGCCTAAAGCAGACAAACTTTATAACCTGGAAAATCGAGCCTTTCTCCGGGTTTAAAAAGGAAAAACTTAAATAATATTAAAAACTAGATGATGGCGCAACCCAAAATTTGTTTATCGCGCGAGAACCGTACATTTATCCTGGATAAAAAGTATCATAAATTTTCTTTCCTGGGACTCAAGGTATCTCCATGCCGAATTTCATCAAAATCGGTTCAGCGGTTTGGGCGTGAAGAGGTAACAGAAAGACAGACAGACAGACAGACACACTTTCGCATTTATAATATTAGTATGGATTAAAATACGGGATTTCCCAAAGTTGGCTACAAGTAGATTTTTTTTTAATGAAATAAGAGGGCAAACGAGCAAACGGGTCACCTGATGGAAGGCAACTTCCGTCGCCCATGGACACTCGCAGCATCAGAAGAGCTGCAAGTGCGTTGCCGGCCTTTAAAGAGGGAATAGGGTAATAGGGGAGGGTAAGGAAGGGAAGGGAGTAGGGGAGGGTAGGGATTGGGCCTCCGGTAAACTCACTCACTCGGCGAAACACAGCGCAAGCGCTGTTTCACGCCGGTTTTCTGTGAGAACTTGGTATTTCTCCGGTCGAGCCGGCCCATTCGTGCCGAAGCATGGCTCTCCCACTTATATCGTTTTATGGGTTTTTTTCTTCTACAAGAAATACCTGAAGCTTATCACGAGAAACTAATTGCAATTATATATGTCGCAGCCGACTGGTTTAAATAGCCGTTCAATCAAACAGCTAGCCCTTTGACTGAACAACGCCATTCAATCACACGGCTATACGTCGTTTAGCCGACTAGTTGACTACAACGTTCAACACTACAGCTAGACGTCGCTTAGCCAACTGGTAATGGCAAATTAACTAAGGCGACTATTAGCTTAATATGTAATTTGGGAGAATAGGAAAACTTTTTGTATTTTATTGAAAGATTATTCTCGGATTAAGTTTAAGGGGTGACCTAAAGATTAAAGCAATAAGTAAAAATAAAAAATTCTGAGGCGTGTTTTGTGACGGTCGCCGGCTTCTGCCGCAGTACAGTCACAGTTCTAACCTAACCTACTTTTGGACTTTCTGGATTGTATTTGTTTTTGTTTTGGCGGGGGGCTGCGCCCCCCGAGCCCCCCTTTTATTTGGTGACGGTCGCCGGCTGCTGCCGCAGCACGCTCGCTGCACTCGCTCGGCTCCCTCTGTGTTGTGGTCTAAGTTCTAACCTAACCCAACCAACTTTTGGACTTTCTGGATTGTGTTTGTTTTTGTTTTGATGCAGCCCCCCCTTTCGGGGGGGCTGCGTCCATTAATTTCATAATCCCGTAATTTCTCCTCGAATATTTGTTGAAATTTTGATTCACTCGTATGTGCCTCCACAATTTTTGTCTCTTTAACACTTGTAACTTTTATTAACTACTTTCTTTCCGAAAAACAACCACAAACACCAACAAACACCTGCTAGTTGACGCCATATTGTAAATAAAACGCACCTAGCGCCGCAGCGGTGCGCGCTGAACTACTTCAATTAGACGGCGGCTTTTGAATCAGCTGTAGTGTTGAACGTTTTGAGCGACTAAAATATTCAATATAAAAGCTAGGCGTGTGATCGAATGGCGTTGTTCAGTCAAAGGGCTAGCTGTTTGATTGAACGGCTATTTAAACCAGTCGGCTGCGACATATACAAGACTAAATGACGCTCGCAACTCCGTTTAGCCAAAATTCGTTTATCGCGCAGGAACCGTACATTTTTCCGGGATAAAGAGTATCCTATGTCCAACGGACTCAAAATATCTCCATACTAAATTTCAGCAAAATCGGTTCACCGGTTTGGGCGCAAAGAGGTTACAGACAGGCTGACACACTTTCACCTTTTTTTTTTTCTTTTTTTTTTAACATGGGAAAATGCTTTACGCATCCCCGGCATTGGGGATATCGGCCGGGGTATGTGGGACTCCTGCGTCGTTTACCTACTAAAACCCCATGGTGCTCCACTCATCGCTTAAGGCAGTGTTGCGGGTACGATAGAACCTACCGCAACAACACACCTAATTATAATATTAGTATAGTATGGATTGTCTGTTACATAAGAATAATAAGGATTTGTGATTATGAAAATCATTAATGAAATGACTAATTAGCGATATTGCTATCAACAGTAACAGTTATTAATTTCGTGAATTAAAACTGTCACAAGTTTGTGGATTTTAAATTGTAGGATTTACGTCGTCACTTTTGACAGCATTATCCGAATTCTGCTATATTATTAATTCGTCCCTTGTTCGATCCAGTCAGGTCTGCAAAATAATATTCTCAAGGAATGCCAAACCAAACTGAACCGTTGTCATGCGTCAACGCAGGTAGGAGAATCATCCATACTATCCACACTTCTAATATTGGAACGAAGTTCCTTATCGCGCATTGCGAAAGGGAGCTAGACGGAAAAAGTTGTAACGACGTGCCACAAAAGTGTCGGTATATTACAACTAGAGCAAAAATGCTATAGTTTGTAAGCCGTGTGGTAGCGCGTGTTTCTCTCTCTCTCTCTCTCCTTCTCCCTCTTTTTTTTTTAATAACTTTGTTTCATCCGGGTGTCCCTTGTTATAAATGTGAAAGTGTGTCTGTTTGTCCGTCTGTATGTTTGTCTGTTACTTCTTCACGCTCAAACCGCTGAACTGATTTGCTGAAATTTGGCATGTAGATACTTTGAGTCCCAGAAAAGGACAAAGGATAATTTTTATCCCGGAAAAATGTACGGTTCCCGCGCGATAAATGATTTTTGATGGAACGATGTTGCGGGCATCATCTAGTTTATTATAAAATGCGAAAGTGTGTCTGTATTTATGTCTATTATCTCTTACCTAAGCTTGAACCGCTGCAGAGTCGATTTTGATCTGGAATGGAGATAGAATTTTATTTCTATTTCCATTTTTGACGTGGGAGAGCCATGCTTCGGCACGAATGGGCCGGCTCGACCGGAGAAATACCACGTCCTCACAGAAAACTGGCGTGAAACAGCGCTTCCGCTGAGTTTCGCCGAGTGAGTGAGTTTACCGGAGGCCCAATCTCCTCCCCTTTTCCCTTCCCTACCCTCCCCTATTTCCTTCCGTACCCTCCCCTATTCCCTTCCGTACCCTCCCCTACTCCCTTCCCTACCCTCCCCTATTACCCCTTAAAAGGCCGGCAACGCACCTGCAGCTCTTCTGATGCTGCAAGTGTCCATGGGCGACGGAAGTTGCTTTCCATCAGGTGACCCGTTAGCTTGTTTGCCCCCTTATTTCATTAAAAAAAAAATCCGGAAAAGACAGCATGGTTTTCAGCTCGGAAAATATTTTTTGGTGTAATGAAGCTGCAAAAAATATCCTAGCATTACCTAAACTCGCGGGCATTATATCGCGGGCATTAGGTCAAAATGAATTGAAAAGGAGTATAGTGTGCCGTCCATCAGGCGATTCGTCATCCCGTTTCCAGTAGAAACTTGGTCGATAGTCAAGTTTGTACTAATAGTAGAACTGTATAATTAACCATTCCGAGACTTTTGCTCCGTAGAGCGCAAATTGCACTTAATGAGAACGCTATGCACGTGGCGGTGAGTTGTGTTACAGGATGTTTGTGCAGGCGATTTTCGCCCTTATGTACTTGTACAGTGTACACACACAATTCTATCTTTATCCACTTATAATCATAATACATATTATTATCTTAGGCATAATGTTATTTTCTCCATCAAATCAATTATACGGTAAAAATATTTTATTAGGTACCATAAAAAAAAAATATTTTTTAAGATTTTATAAACCATTTTATAGGCATCATTAATATCTGCATTCATGCCGAATTACAGCTTTGTAGGTCCTATAGTCTCTGAGTAAAACCGCGGACAGACAGACGGACAGACAGACAGACAGACGGACGGACATACCGAAACATTAAGGGTTTCTTGTTGACTACGGAACCCTAAAAAGGTAGAGCTTAAAAAGATCTTTGAACGACAGCTAGTTTATTTTCGTAAAATGTGCAGTTTCCGCGTGCAACACGACCGCGGAGTATCGTCTCACTGTCGTCTTATGCTGAATAAATAGGCTTTTGTTGACGGTGGAAATTGTCTTGGGATTTATTACGGCCCGTGAGCTCGTGAAAGGATATTTTGTCACGAATGTCATTTTGTTTATTATTATTAGATAATATTATTATTATTCGTATTCATAGAAGCACGCCGCAAGTATAGTATTATCTTTATTCTATACTCCACTCGGGCTAACTTGTCGCTAACGGTCATTGACTCCCTGTCAAAAACTTGTCATTTTCCATATAAAACCACGAACAATATCTGACACTTCAGTCAATCGCGGTTTATATGGAAAATGACAAGTTTTTGACAGGGAGTCAATGACCGCTAGCGACAAGATAGCCCGAGTGGAGTATAGTTTCTCGTCACAGTGTTTGTCCGCGAGCTCCTCCAAAACGGCTCTACCGATTTTAATGAAAATTTTGTATATGTACCATCTATGAAATTGATTCCTAGGCAGTTGACGGACCCATGCCATGTTGTCGTCTTATGTCAATTCAATGTTAGGTATGATCTGTTGAATGGGTTTGACTTAACGGGACCAAATTACTTAGATCCGCCATCTGGCTGGGAATCAACTTCTCTGTTTGTACATTCGTTAGGCCCGAGAATAGATTTTTATGTACTTTTTATATTGATACTAGAAACAATTTATGTGGCAAAACAACATTTGCCGGGATAGCTAGTTGCGTAGCGTTTGTTAGCAAACAAAACGGGACGATTTTGTTTAAAATTTTGTGTGCTTTACCTGTGTACCTGTACACAGAGTAGACCGCAGGCTTGCGGGCAGGGCCCCCCATTCCCCCGCAAGATACTTTTAAACGCATTTTCTCGGCGAAAAAAAAGGTAAAAGCAACAGCTATTTTTTTTGCGCAAAAATCCATGATCTCTCAGGATTTTATTTTATTTAAGACGTTATTAAATCTAGACTAAGACCGTGGTTAACAGTTCTACTACTGTAAGAAACTGTTCATAGGCGGACCTACATTATTTGGTAGAATTATATGAAGCTCGGCGGCTGACAGAGTTGATTATAACTCGACCGAATAGCATATAGGTTTCCTATGAATCAATTTCACTGACGGTATATTGTATGTAAACTAATAGGATTAAGAGTAATGTATGAACTGTAATGTTTGGTGCCGGCGCCTTCCAATTAATATCGACAGGACTAAACTAAACTAGATGCAATGCTCTGTAGGCTTAGTGAGACCACTGCAAGTGCGAACTTGCGACAATATTTAGAATAATACAGCAGTATTTTAATGTCATATTCATTGGGCTAGTTATTAGTATTGAAACTTTACAAGATTTTTTGAAGACTTTTTTGTAATGAGACCTAGTAATAAATACAAACATGCGAAATTATTTCAAATAGTACAAGAGTATTTGAATGCTTACATCCTTGAGTTAGTTATAAAAAAATTCTATCATATAAAAAAAATCTGAATTGTAATTTCTTTAATTGCCATTAGTTAGATTTTCGTATCTATGTATCTGAATTGACGGATATTATCTAAGTACTGACCAATATCTATAAACAGGAAGCAGTGTAGCAAATAATGGTCTTAAAAAATGATTAATTAATTCTTAATCTACATCCAAATTCTACGTGCTTTCTACTTATCGTAGCATAAAGGATTATAGTATAAACAGGTGTTTCTATTACCTAACGCTTGAAAAATAATGATGATAAGTAACCGCAGCTTAATGGTGGTCTCAAGTTTTATCATTATATTTTATTGACATCATTAATATCGTTATATCCGTCGCAGTATCATGATTCATTATTTACTTTTATTATCGGTGACGTAATGAACACGATTTTTGGTACAGGTTATGTGTTAGATGTACACGTTATTATTATCAGCCAGTTAGGTATCCTTCCGATAGGGAAATTAACCATTACTCAATCCTAATAATGATGAATGAAAGATGTAATGAATTTTCAATTGGTAGGTAAAAAGTGCCCAAAAAGTGCTTATGAGAGTAAAAAATTCGGACTAAAAAAATTAAATTAAGTTATTCCTTTAAAACACTTAAATGATCAATGATGGTTTTAATACAACAGTTAAGGTGACTTATAAAAAGGAAGGTTTTATGTAAATAAAATAAAGATCCGAGTTACTATTAATTAAGTATATGTATTATCTACTTTTATTATTGTTTTTGAATAATGCCGCAAGTCTGTAGTTTTCGTACATGAAACTAACTCACACACGTAAAGTAAATAGAGGTTCCCGAAGATGTTTGCATCTCCCGCATTTAACAGGCAGAGTCTGACTATATACAGCAATTGAACAAACAGACAAGTATATTGTTATATCAATATCTGAAGTTGAATGTCGATATTAATTATGATTGATTCACTCACAATATTGTGTTCGTTCGGTTCATTCCACCGGACCAGGGATCCCCAAACTAGGCTCTGCGAAACCCTAGGGGCAATATACCAATTTCTCTAGAGCTTTAATTGCTACCTTTTTCCTTCCGTTTGAGTTTCATTAAAATAAAAAGAATTTTATCGAGTTCCATCATCTCAAAACTTTGAAAACCCCTGCTCTAGGCTTTCAACTCCGGTACTTCATTCCATTCCATTTTCCCTCGTAATTAATGACGAGAACTCATCTTATTACCGGCGTTTTTACGTTTCTCTAACGGTCATTTGACCCATAAAAGTAAATAGGATTTGAGGTTATGCCCCACATTGGGGGTGCACAATGGGGGACACTGGGGGACCAGAATGGGGAACCAGAGGGTGCACAAAGGGGACCAAGATTGTTTTCTCACGGACCATTGTGCCGTCGATCCGCAGGATTGGATGGAAATGAGACCTCGGATGCCATCGATGTTATAGAGCAGATGCTGATAATAAATTCAAATGCGGCATGAATAGTATAGCTTTACAATAAACCAGCGTAAAAAACTATGTCGGGTTTCACTTGTTGAGTATCTGGATCCTCGCGGATGCGTTACTTTAATAAAGATTTTGACTTAAATTCCATATAGTTACTGTAACTAACTCTTTAATAATGTAATGTAAAATAATCATTAAAATATGTAGAGACATTATTAGCAAAACTCAGTGCAGTTGTTAGTTAAATTGCATCTAATGCTTTTGTCAGCAAAGTTACACGGCTCGACGACGGCCTCTATTGCAACATTAAAACGCGTAGCGTTCCTATATTGTTGTATTGCGGGAATACATCTATTTTAATACATCGCAGCCGCACTTTTGAATGGCGTATCAGCAATCAGAGTTTCAGGGAAGCGAATTAGGGAGGGTGCATAACTAATGATTGTGTATTGTCATTATTCTTACATCATATTTCGAGATACATTTGTTTTAACGCTCGGAAGAGGGGTTTTTACCACATTGTAAAGGAGATTGTAAGACAGGGGCAGAGTTTAACGTTCCGTGGATGGTTACATAGAAAGGCCGATTGTTCCGATTGGACTGATCGCAGGCCAACCTGACAGGATTTGTACACAGTAATGCACAAAAAGAGTACACACGCCGGTTTTGCTTATGAGCGTAAGTTCCTACTTATATTATACTAATATTACTAATATTATGAATGCGAAACTGTGTCTGTTTGTCTGTCTGTTACCTCTTTACGCCCAAACCGCTGAACCGCTTTTGCTGAAATTTGTTATGGAGATACTCGGGAAAGGAAATAGGATAAATTTTGTCCCGGAAAAATGTACGGTTCCCGCGCGATAAACGAGTTTTGGCGCAACGGAGTCGCGGGCGTCATCTAGTAATTTATAAAGTCCAAATGTTTGCGCAGTTTACAAGGACAATCTCTCTTATATTTGCTCTACTAACCCAGCTAAACTGAAAAAAAACGACATTATGAAAGTTGGGGCATAGGACCGACTTTTTATATGCCTATAAAAGATTCAAGCATATTTGTTGTCAATCAATCAGATCGGCCTGTATTATCCTAATATCCTAATGCGGGAATCGAACCTTCGACCCCTGAGTTCATAGCTATGCTCTTAACTACCTACTGGACCATGGACACGTTAATGTAGAAGAGCAAAGTATGTGTAAGTAAACTAAGCTGCACAAAGTCAGAGCGATCGACTTAGCGCAAACCAAAACTCCCAACGAAGGTTAATTTAGCCCCGTGAATGTTTTCCTTTGGAAATTGAAGTTAAATATTTATTTTCCTCCGTGAAATTCATTCTGAGCTCTACTCTTTTCATATTTTTTACTTTATTATATTTTTAGCTGCCATCATCATCAGGCTCTGTATCAAGATTCACTGCACAGAAATGGTGAAGTTTTGTTTTCTGTGAGGCCGACTTAAACAGTTTTGATCGTATTGCAGAATTGAGCGCATGCACACACTACACATAACTTGCAGTCGTTTTTATAATTTTCATGACTGTTGATTTCATTTATGCTACGCCTAAATCGGTATATTTAATTCCGTCAAGCCAGCTCGATGCGAGCCTTCAAACTGGCTCGATGCGAGCCTTTAAACTGGCTCGATGCGAGCCTTCGGGCTGTGACTTTTGCGGTCCAAACAGTAATTATTACTCGATTTGGAGTAAAACTATCGAGCAAAACCGTATGATTACTTAGTGTTAGAGTTAACTCAAAGTATTTTAACTAACCCAGCGCCAAGTTATATGTAATATTATAAACTAAATAAAATCATTACCATAGCTTCACTAAAGTCAGGTCAAAAGCAAAATCGTAAATATAAATGTATTTAATATCTAATTGGGATATTAAATTATACAAGGACATTGACGTGCTAGGACTTATTCACACCTTATCATTTATAAATGGTTGCCGCAGAATTTTCGCTCGGAATTAACACTTCAAAGTAAATCGGAAGCTTTCGGGTTTCGATTTGCATTTCAAAAACTTTCAAAGCTTTAGCCGGCCTGCAAAAATTGAAAGTTTCAGAGATTGTTAAATTGTTCACGGGTTTCAGTAAGAAGGTAGTCGAAAGTTTTGTCGTTTTATGTAGTGTTTAGTTTGGTTACTTTTATAGGTCTGGCCCACCTGAACGGTACATTTTTGTCCCAATGAATCCAAACTGACTTAACGTGCTTACGAAATTTGTAGTTCTGTATGTAATTTTATGAGAAAACAAAAACAATGTTGACATTATTCAACTTCAAAAGTATATGAAACTCAAATGCTTGTAGTAAACCTACAATAGATAACTTAGGTCTTAGAGGTTACTCGTAATATGATAGGACTTTGAATATAATAGAATGCCACTAGAAATGTCATAGTTTAATTAACGAGTGAGTTCAGTAGTTCAGAGCCTTTAGTTTTGTTTCATTCTTTTCGACATTAAAGTAAATGTTTCAAAAAAATATATAAATGAGGCGTAATTCATGTCATATCAGCCCATCTATCTACAAACCTCACATCACTGAGTCATTGAGTGAATTAACAACTCGATTAAAAGCGGAGCGATTATAGTAATATTCTCCATCGAATTATTTTTAGTAGAGTACTTGGATTTAAGAACTTCGACTGCACAATTAGAAATTAAATAGAATGGAATATACATTATTGCGTTCAAGATATTGTACAAACATAAAATACATTCAGCAGAGATACAAGAACGCAAAGGCGGCTTTATTGCTATTGAGCAATTTCTTCCAAGCGACCTTTGGTATCTATAGGAGTACAATAATAATTAACTTAGTAATAGGGTCCCGTTTTTACCCTTTGGGTACGGAACCCTAAAAATGACGCCTGCAATGCCTTATCTTTGATTTTTAAACGGCCGCACTCAGAGACATTTAATGATAATTAAAGTTTAATTTAATGAAGAGTTTGTCAAATAATGAATGAGGTTTATGTCAAATTCTTCATTTAACTATAGTTAAATCTTAATATTCAACTCTGAGTGCGGCAGAAAGTCGTCAAAATTATCGAATGCTACTTGTCTGAATCCCGAGCTCAGTTCTAGGTCAGTAGCAACTGGCAGGCTCACTTTATTGCCTCCAGGATATTTAACTTCACTCCCACTACGTCCGTCGTTTTACGGTACTTTTACGTCTTTTTTGCGGTTTTCATTATTGTTCGGATGTCTTCCGATGGCTATTTTTCTTCTTCAACTGTGTTAATTAAATGGCTTGGGTTTTAATTATTAATTTATTATTAATATTATTATTAATTGTATGGGAGGATAGGGTTATTTGAAGGAATATGAGTGGAAGCCACAAAATGCCGAATATCAAGCCGAAGCCCTACTGTCGTCATTTCAGACGTTGTATATGCCGCATCGGTTTTGGTTCGCTGAAATAAAACTGAACATACTTCTGACGTCCTCACTTTGAGAGCTTTTAAGTCCTAAATAAAGAAGATAAGGCTGAACTCTATATAGACTAGCACGAGTCGGCGCATGAGTACCGAAAACTATTTCACCTCAATTTTTTTATGCGATCCTCTTCAAATTGCCCTTCTGATGATATAAATGCATGTTGCCATGGCGCAACCCGGTGCCATATTGTTTAAACAAACATTGTTTAAACAATAGCAAGGAATTGTTATTTTTCAACCGAACAATTTTTTTTATATTGTTTATTAAAATACCAATAAAAAAGGTCCTATGACTTTTTACGATAAAGTTAATATTTTTAAAGATATGAATTTTTAAAGGTTCGAAAAACCTCAAATTTGGGTACTTTCGACCGATGAAAAATATATTTAAAAAATAATAATGTCAAAGTAATATATTTTTTAAAATTCTATATACAATAGTTAATAATATTGTTAATAGAGATTTCAAAAAATTTCATTGTTTAAGTATATCTTTTTTTTATCTTAGCAAAAGTAGACAAAAAATTGTGTTCTTGTATGGGAACTCCTTTAACAATTACGTACTTTATTTTAATTTTATTATTAAAGTACAAATATAATTAAAGATTTTATGAAAATTTCAAGTGCCTAACTGTTACTATTATTGATTACGAGCAAAAAAGGCCAAAAAAATCACATTTCTTGTATGGGAGCCCCCCTTAAATAATATACTTTATTTTATTTTTAGTATTTGTTGTTATAGCGGCAACAGATATACACAATCTATGAAAATTTCAGAAGTCATAATAATAGGGTTTACTAAGACTTCGTTGTCTGTTTGTCTATAGGTCTCCAGGCTGTATCTCAAGAACCGCTATAGCAAGACTTCTGACATTTTTACAGATTGTGTATGTCAGAGTACTCAGAGTATCTTCATACTTTTCACTCAAATTAGATCACCATTTTAAACGTGAAGAGGTAAACATTAAACAAACAAAGAAAAAGTAACAAGCATTAAGAGCAAATGCAATGGGATTTGGGAGCAAGCAAACGCTTTTATTTAAATGCAATAAAACTTGGTACGTAGACGGTAGATGCTTCATCAATTGATCGGTACGTGAGTTCCAACTCTTAACTGCCATAAAACTTGGTAGGAATGGGATCCCATTCCTAACATAGTTCATTCCGCCTTTCATCAGTTCCAGAATGTTTTATAGATTCCTTTTATTTCGTATTCACTATGTTTTTAAACTTATTATCTACTAGCTATTTTCCGCGACAACAAAATGTAAAATACATAGGTAAAAAATAAAAAAAGTAAAAATATGTCCTCTTCCTTTTTGGAAGTTGGTTAAAAAGTAGCCTAAGTTACTCCTTATTACATCAGCTATCTGCTAATGAAAGTTCCGTCAAAATCGGTCCAGCCATTTCGGAGATTAGCCGGAACAAACAGACAGACATACAGACAGACAAAAATTCTAAAAATTGTTATTCTGGTGTAAGTACCGTCTAAATATTCATATGCATGTAGTAAAAAACGGTTATTTTAATATTACAAACAGACACTCCAATTTTATTTATATGTATAGACGTATAGATTTAGATGACGCCCGCAACTCCGTTGCGCCAAAATTCGTTTATCGCGCGGGAACCGTACATTTTTCCGGGATAAAAATATGCTATATCTATCCCGGGGCTCAAAGTATCTGCATGCCCAGCACAATCGGTTCAGCGGTTTGGGCGTGAAGACAGACGCACTTTCACATTAAAATATTAGTTAATGGATAGTACCTACTTATGGATGAGCTGAAAGGCTTAAAATGAGGACACAACGAGAAATGAACCATTAAAGAATATGGCATACGGGAAGCTAGGTCAGAGTAGGTACTCAGTATAGAAATGTTGTCAATTGTCCTCTGGCGTATTGTACTTACGACCCTTTATCAAATGATATGCTATAAAAGTATGGAAAGCAAAAAAATAAGGTTAGGTTGCAAACCTACGGCTAGACTTCGCTTAACTTCAATGTACGTGCTATTTTCAGATAGTGTCAATAATTGTTTATGCTTATTCAACAATCTTATAATAAGAATAAACTTTTTTCATCTTGACTATTCCTGTAATTCTATGACCTATGTGCTAACTAACTAAACGAGACTATAATCATTTTCAGTAGATACTTTTTTCTATAAAGTTTAGTTTTAAAGTATGTTTAATCCAACCAATTTAAATATCATGACGTATGAACTATGAACGAAGAAATAAAATGCCCATTAATTTGGTTGAGTTTGAATTTGGTTTACGTTGAGATCGAAATTAATTGTAGCATATACAATATCGCAATAATAAAGCCGGCGATATTGTGATGAAGCCGGCTACGGAACCCGGTGTAATTATCAAGCCGGCATTAATATGGAGCTGGTGTAATTGTTTGTTACAATTCGGCTTAGCTGCGTGTGATTACATCGCAATCTGATTATTCGAGTTGATTGTTTTATCGTCTGCATCCATCATTATTATCAGTCACAAGGGAGTAGGGACTGATATTATGAAGATTGTGATGGAAAAAAAGGTTATCGTTGGTTTTAAGGTTTTATACGTATATGCGACCGTGCGAACGATATCCGCGAGATCGAAAGTAAAAATATTATTATCAATGGTTAAGGCGCTTTGCAGACGACGGGGCGGCGCGGAGCGGGCCGGTTATTTTCGCCGCGTACGCCCGTCGATGTCTGCGCCACGTACACAAAGCACAGGCCGTCTGCGTTACTGTATGTAAACTGGTTTGTGTGATCCACGGCGGGCAGCCGCGGACATGCGCGCCAGTGCCCGCCGAGCACCAGCGGCGCGGTCTTTTTGCCCGCCGTGTGCGTTGGTAATATAGGATTCACTTTGTGCGATCGTTCGCGGCGAAATTTGACCGGCCCACCCCGCTCGTCTGCACAGCGCCTAAAACACCTCCATCGTGGGTATCACGTAGGTAGCCGCTGCTGCCGCTTGGAGATTGATGGGATAATGTAACGATTTCTTTAAATAGCGGCGCGGTCGCGCTGTCATTTACAAATTGCTTGTGATTTCGCGGTGTAGCCGCCAAATCGCGCGTTCGAGCGGACCTATATCAATCGATACTTAAACTGATTGTTTAATGGCTCCCCCACACAGGCGTGTTATTTTCGGTCGATAATATCGCATGCGTTATTGCGATATTTGTTTTCAGTACATTTGTATTAGGACGGTCATGACACACTGCTGCGATATTATGCGCAATGGAAGTAGGAACAGATATCGCAATAACGCATGCGATATTATCGACTGATAATAACGCGCCTGTGTGGGGGAGGCTTGATGCTCTGTTCTTTCATTTTTTATCTCCTGCAGACGCACGATACACTATAATATAAAGGTTTCTTTTTACGAAATAATAGACAAAGTGACAAATCGACAAAGGAAATCTCTTATTTTGTTTCTAAAACCTATCTGTCTTACTATTTTTTCGTATTTCTACTTTCCCCTGCTGGCATATTTTAGTTTTGGGGAAAGAAAGATCTACGCTTTAGAGATGTATAAAAGATTTATCCTACTCTCATAATCAAAGGTTTTCACAAAATCTAAACATAAAATATAATACAACAAAGAACCTCAAAACGCGCAGTCCCTAAAACTCACACAAATCCCGTGAGTGAGTAAGCAGGCACTAAATTACCAGAGGATTTTAAATGAAAACGTAGTGGAAAATATGTCGGGCATTTGTCGCCATTTTGGCGTTTCCCGCGTTATTTGGGCGCCATTGCGTCCAACTGACGGATGCGACAGACGTGTTACCTGCCGGTAATTCCACCTTTAATTTATAACACATTTTATTAAAAGGTCTAAAGAGGACGTTTGTTACGCTCTGTAGATTCCTTGTTGTGATCCTAATAGCTTTTAACCTAGTGGTGCAGAGATTTATTCTTTGATGTTGTTGGTTTGATTCCTGCTTGGAAAAATGTTGTTTCAAAGTTTGGTTAGGACTATGTAGAGTGGCCTGATTGTCCGTTGACATGATCCATGAAAAATGGGTTAAAAAAATTGTAAGGGTTTCGATTAATTAAAAAAATCGATTTTCATAAAGAATGCGTTAAAAATTTAATCGATTGTAAGAGTTTCGATTAATAAAAAAAATCGATTTTTCAAAAATCGATTTTCATAAAAAATGGGTTAAAAAAAATTGCACAACGTTAATATTAAGTTTTCACTTCTGCCGGCACTCCCGGAGTGCAACCCGTCTTTTTTAACTGAAACCATCATCATCATCAGCTCATCGACAAATCTAGACTTTTTTTAAGAGCCTATGCTGTCCATCTCCTACCTGCTTCCTGCTGGGACATCTCCCTCAAAGTCTTCCAACCCTCTTGATCCAACGCAGCCGCATCTATTTGCCTCCAGGTGTCGCTATGTAGCCTTAGGGTCTATCCTGTCAAACTGCTATCGTATGTCGCAAAATAGCTGTCATATGTTACGATATATCTGTCATAATATGTCTATTTGACACGATAGACCCTAAGGCTACATAGCGTAGCGGCACTTGGTGGCAAATAAAATATCAAACACCCTCATTGAATCCGCGATTGGCGATGCTCGTCCACACACCTGGCGCGTGACAAACGACGCGTCGCCATCATTAATTACGGTGGCTTCGGCAAGTGCTGCTGATGGCCGCTAATGGCCAGGCCAGATTGACGTTGCAAATTCCAACAAGTATAGAACAATTGTTGAGAATTTTGGCCGCGGCTTCGCTCGTGTTAAGAAGAATTATTATATACAAATTTTCATCCCCCATTTGAACCCTTTGCGGGTTGAATTTATCAAAATCCTTTCTTAGCGGATGCGAACATCATAACATCTATCTGCATGCGAAATTTCAGCCCGATCTGTCCAGTGGTTTAGGCTGTGTGTTGATAGATCACTTATGTCAGTCAGTCAGTCACCTTTGAGCAAAGAATTCTATAAAGTTTAAATAGATGTCTTTGCCTTTGAGTTATATATATTTAGATAGGAAGATACAAGCAATAAAACAAAGTGATAATACTTTACGGTGTGTGTACTTTATATTGCTTTCATTCAGTGAAAGTAGCAGCGCCGAAAGAGTATTTTTTGTGATTTGTATGGGCAAGCGCCTCAGCGTTATGAATTTGCCACATGTTTGTAAAAGTAGTATGGTATAGTATAGTAAATACTATCCATTCGAATATTTTAAACATAGATGACGCCCACAACTGTACTGAAATTCTTTAATCGCGAGGAAATTTTTCCGCAACAAAAACTAATCTATCCTGTCCCGCCTCTGAGAGTATCTCTATTCCAGATTTCATCTAAATGTTAGTGTCATTAGACGATTAAAAGTAAACCAGTTTTAATCGTCTAATAATACTAACAGGGGATGAGGATTTCAAACGTGGGAGAGCCATGCTTCAGCACGAATGGGCCGGCTCGACCGGAGAAATACCACGTTCTCACAGAAAACCGGCGTGAAACAGCGCTTGCGCTGTGTTTCGCCGAGTGAGTGAGTTTACCGGAGGCCCAATCCCCTAACCTATTCCCTTCCCCTCCCTACCTTCCCCTGTTCCCTTTCCTTCCCTACCCTATTACCCCATTTCCCTCTTAAAAGGCCGGCAACGCACTTGCAGCTCTTCTGATGCTGCGAGTGTCCATGGGCGACGGATGTTGCTTTCCATCAGGTGACCCGTTTGCTCGTTTGCCCCCTTTATTTCATAAAAAAAAAAAAATGAGGGATGAACAACCTTTTCTCTTAATTTTCCAATGTCTTAATAAGGTTTTCGTAGTTTTCCTCTATCGGTTGGAACTTTTATTCCATTAGTTGGTTGACATTTCTGTGACTTGTTGTGTGACTATTCCGGCTGAGTGCAAGATTTATGCTTTCTGTTCATTTATCTCGTTTTGAATTTATTTGAGCATATTCATAACTTCATCCCTGATTGTCCATTCACGCACACACACACACTATCGCATTATTAGTAAGAATAAAAACGACAAAGTGTCTGTCTCCTAACTGTAATATATCTACGCTTAAACCGCCCAACCGATTTGGATAAAATAAAGAATGTAGATTTTGTGTCCCCGGAAAGGACATCGGATTTTCGCGCAACGAAGTGCCAGGCTACATCTAGTAGATCTACGTCTATCCTATAAGAGCATAATACTTGCCTATAGACCTTGGACGCCACACCACAGATGTTACAAACGCGTGCCGTGAAAAACTTAGACAAACTTTGTTAATTTTCTACTACGGTCCAATCTACTCTTTCTTGAGTCCCCATTGTATTCTTCAGCAGCTCCACAAGATAAACTTTTTAAAAGGAATGGTAATGTCCTTATCCGAGTTTTTCTCATCTAAACTATTGAGACAGTAATCTCGGTTCTCGTTTTTGGAAAACTTCAAAAAGGCATGCCTTCGATCCTCTCATTATTAAGGATAACATATTTTCCCGATACATAAAATACAAATAAAAGTCGTAAAATGACCCAAATACTTGAAATTCTGGTCCTTCCATATGGCGCCCAATTTCCGAACTGTTATTTTATTCAAATTCCACCATTGTCGCCGGAGCTCAGTCGAGCTATCTGTCTCGCTCAGATGTTTTCATTTCCTCCTGTTATCCTGCACGAGAGAGATAGATATACTTGATTAACTGCTAGGGAAGTGCCGACTGGAGACTCGATAATTCGATTGAAAATATTAAAATTAAAGTGAATTCAATGGAATTTACACGAACACTCGACGAGTTGACGAGTCTCGAAAATAGATCTTAAAATAGCACTCAGATGTGATTATTTTTCAGTAAATGATTATAAAGTTACAGACAAAATACTGAGTGAGTTTTACTGGATATTTTAAGCAGAATCGAAATTCTCGCATTTAAGTTAGATAATACGCTTAGAAGTTAGACGTACAACTTACCCACAAAAAATCTATTGCTTAGTTTTATTTAATTGTCACTCGAGCCGTCAATGAAGGCTCATCACTAGTCTATGTTGTCCCATCACTAGAGTGTTTTGCATGAGAATATCAGAGATTAGGGCCTATCTCAGCTGTAAGTAAAGTAGCTGTTTAATAAGAAAAATGGCTTAGCGCGGATTTTTCTTATCGGTAAACAAGATTTATGAGTTTTTTATTTTCTTATTACTGTTATTTTTTCGCTGAGAATATTTTATGACGGGTAGTAATAAAATATCGTAGGGGCATCGCATTCGCGTTAGTACAGTAAGGGTGAAGCCAAACGAGAGTAATTTGTGAGTTGTGAGTCGCAGAATTTCGGCTGGCAGAAATTCTGCTGCATTCAGTTTCATACAAAGTCCTGTTTGATTCACACGAGGTAATTTTGTGAATCATGATATTTTGTATGAAAAGATATTTACGCGGCAGAAATTCTGCGACTCACGACTCACAAAATTACCCTCGTTTGGCTTCACCCTTAGCGTTTTTTGCTTCTTTATTATACAGTACACGAGCACTTAATAAAACACGTAGGTATAGAAATAAAAACTGTATAATAATATACATATGCTCAGTGTTTCAAGACTGGGCATTATAATAATTTTTTGCTAAAGAAATAAACAAGCTTTTAAGATAATGTGTTCAAAAAATCTTCTCCTCAATATTTATTTGTGCAGCATTAAAATAGTTGCTAATAAAAAAACTATAGTACGACTTATTATTTGACTCTATTCAATGCCAGCAAACAAATCTTTCCTCTTTATAATTTTAGGCAAAATAATATTTTACCCCGGCACGGTTAAAATTCGCCATCTTGCCCATTTAGTAAACAAAACATTACAACTTACGGCAAATTAAAAAGACCCCGATGGTATTTAAGCCAAATATTTTGACGAGAATTTGTCATAACAAGGCGTGGAAAGCTTAAGCGAGCCATTAGGGGAAAACACAGTCATTTATCAACACAGACAGTCACCCATAAATCCTTATTATACAGCCTTTTAACCACCACTAGGGAAATCTTAATCCAGATTCTTTTGTAGCGTGTCCTGACTTTTTTCCTTCCCACGATTCTTAAAAGAATACTTGCCACAATTCCTAAAGTATTTTTCCTTGCCGCTCCGTCTTTTGTTTTATCGGATTTTAATACAGTGACTCGGTAGGAATAATGTTGTAACTACTTCTTACTTTGATGCAATGTTAGTAAGCTTATAGTTAATCATTTTTACTGCTTATAGCACCTTATGACTAGGCACACTTCTCATTTTATACATATTAGAAATGCAGGTTGTATCTCTGCGCTTAAAAGTATGTACATATCGAATAATTCATTCTAACGAAATAGAGTCAAACAAAAGGAAAAGATTGGTTTTATTTTTCCAACATTTGGACCACGATTTTCTTTTTTCTGTAAAATATTCGCGAACTTTTATCTGCGGCCTATTATGCGAAAGCATACATGGTAATCCCATTCCAATTTACAGCTGGAAATCCGATAAACTTGAAACGCACAAAAGGAAAAAAAAAATTTTTTTCACGTAACGACGGCGCGGCGCCAGTAATAGTAACAACGCAATTTTCCGCATCACTGATTTTCTTAGTCAGATATAATCTGTTAGGCCGCGGGGCCCCGCGTAAATTGGTCCTTTTGGGGTCCCGGGGCCCGGGCGGGGGCCCTGCGGGGGCACGATAAGGCCACAAATGACCGTATTAATGGAATAAACTGTCATTACGGCAAAGTCCGTATGATTTATGTTGGCGGTAAATCCGTGTTTAACGCGACTATAAATTGTGTACAACCGCTGTATTTGAGCTTCATTATTACCTATCTTTTCTTTTATTATTTTTTATTCTAGCGAAAAGTAAGGGTTTTTCATATTTTATACTACTTATTCACGTACTTACCACATTATCTTTTTTTCTGGACCAAGAAAGTATTTATTTAAAAATACATGATCCCGCAAATCTGTTGCGTCTAAATTCGTTTATCGCTTGGGAATCGTATATTTTTTCGAGATAAAAAATATCCTACGTCCTTTCCTGGAACTTAAGTATCTCCATACTACATGTCAGCAAAATCGGTTAAATGGTTTGGGCGTGAAAAGGTAACAGACAGACAGAAAGCTTTAATATTAATATGGAGTAAATAAAAAATATAATATTTACATGACTATTATTAAACCTTAATCAGATTTCGGTGAGACCCAGCCTACAAAATATTGTCCGATATTTGTAAAGCGCTGAAATTGGACGCTGTAATGTCTGCCCAATAATGTGATACGTGAGTTCGGAGCGTCAACGAGCTTGCCAGGAAACTTCCTCTCGTAAAATTGTATGGGTTTTCAATTATAATTGTGCTGCTTTTTAATTAAATTGCTTAGCCGATGTTTTAATATACTATCTTTGTAGCTGCTTAATTTTATAGGTGAAAATGTTTTTTTTTTGTTATTGTTCTGTCTTCTTTCTAATAGTTACAACTTACAACCGTGGTTGTTACTCAAAGATAAAGAAATTGTTATTATCCTCATTCTTCAAAAAATAATGAAATGTTCTTTTGTTACAGGTATGTTTCGAGAGGAGGGCAAAATGATTTAAATGACACAAATTCGTTTGTATGAGTAAGATCGCTCTGTAAAACTGCAGGCCGTATTATCTACCAATAACATGTCACCGCCTGATCGCAATCAACCAATAAAAAACTGATCATATATCTGTTACCGTTAATATGCGTTACAAGCCAGTTAGATTGTAGATTATCTGGGTGAGTCAGTTAAAGTGCAAGAAGTTTATTCTATTCTCGTTAAATTACATAAAACAAGCTTTTGTTTGAATAAAACATGTTATTTAATTGTAGAGAATTATTTAGTATAATATTTTGGACATAAACAAAGGAATAAATTAATAAATTGAAGTAAAATATTACTCCACTAATAAAATATAACAGATCGTACCAACTAGAATAAAACCAATCAAAACGACAACAGTCCTAGGCTGACAAGCTTAGGTCAAAGTTTTTAGGACTTTTACAAAGGAAGATAATGCAAACTTACTAGGTAAAGTGCAAATATTATAAGCTTTTTTTATTTAAAAATTTCACACTTTAACGGATCTGCATATTACCTAGGTAATGTGCACGTTAACGTATTCATTCTAGCGGTAACATAATATCTACCAATAGCGTGACCCTTTGCGCGCGCTTCGCGCCCTGCCTACTCCTTTTACCGCCAAAATCAAACACTGCACTTTCTTTTTCCATTTTGCCGATCGTCTTAACGTTCGCGTTATGCTTAATAGGCAATTTGACCATCCTATCGCGATCGCTTTGAACGACCTTTATGCATAAGTCCGAAGTCCGAATCACATTTAGCCATCAATCCCCAAGCGACACCCGGCTGCCACATAACAATTTACAGTCTATTGTGTCTGCGATTCCCACTATCGAGATATTAAAAGCAAAAGAAACAAATACATGTAAATCAATAATCGAATTTCTACCTGTTCGGTGACCGTTCTATACAGGTTTTCACCAGTTCTCTTTCACACACGGCGAGTGGCGACCCACATAACAAATTGAGATCCCGCCACTTTGGAGAAGGTCGGATAAATCTCACACAGAATCAAAACGGACGGACGGTAATTTATTACTGTTATTAATTGCTCGCTGTAATTAAATCCGCCATCTTGTTTTTAGGGCTTTGTTTTTTTTTTGGCTTGTATCATGTTTCGGTGTGAGTTTTTTTTTTTATGTAATAAAGGGGCAAACGAGCAAACGGGTCACCCATGACGCTACCGTCGCTCATGAAGAATGACTCATTCAAAGGCCGGCAACGCACCTGCAGCTCTTCTGATGCTGCGAGTGACTATGGACGACGGAAGTTGCTTTCCATCAGATGACCCGTTTGCCCGTTTGCTCCCTTATTTCATAAAAATAAAAAAAAGGGGGATACTTTGTCGAAGTGGGTGTTCTTACAATAACGATACATAAAAAAAAAACTATTGTATGGTCAAATTCATGACGTTCGAGCTCTCTCATAGAAACATATTATGTAACTCTTTCAACGCTGCTTATCATTAACAGTAAACTTTACATAAGGGATCAATACACACCCTTAAATATTATCTACTCTTCTTTATTCTTATTCTATAGATTGTAGGCTACTTAGGTACTACTAACCAACAGTTAACAGTATTTTATACAATAAAATAATTACTATAAACGCAAGTCTATCTTAGACCATTTTATTATTTATAAACCCTATTAATTTAGTTATAAATTAATAGGGTTTAAAGTAAAATTAAAATAGAACATTTTAAATCGACATTAATGAAACGAATAGTAAGGAAAGCGAAAAGGAAAAACAAAATAGCACTTTATTAATTTTCTCCAAGCTCGAGATATTCTTCCGGCTAGAGGCTAGGGCTGGCACTTACCACTTAGCTATTCAAAAATACGAGTATGTTTTTCTAATAATCTTAAAAACTTCCTGTTTTTTTTTACTTGTAGTCTAAATATTAGATTATATTATAGCCACAATCTAGGCTGCTTGAGTGGCAGTCCATTAATAGGCTACTTGACCTCACTTTTTTCTTCATGCTAATCGCTTCATAATCATTCATTATTACAAAAAAAAACTAATATTTTAATATTTTAGACAGTAGAAACCCATAAAAATGTTAATTGAAAAATATGCCTTATAAATGGCGCCGAAAACACTGTCCGTCATAGTGTGACGTCATACGTTTTGTATTTTAAGCTCTCTTTATTGAATATTTTTATACGCTAAATGTACGCGTCTAAAAGTGCCCAAAATTATAAAAGAATTAAATAAGAAATTAGAAATCATTTGTAATGTCGAAAACTTTTGGAGAAAATTTTTGGCCATTTCATTTCCCGTCTAGAATAAATGGAGATAATTTATAAAACTGATGTTTTATTTCAATTATTCAAGAAAATATATTTTAAAAATCTTTGTAGGCTTATTTTTATTATTTATGTACAAATAAACTTACATATAACGAGCGCGATAAATAAAAGATATTAAATTACGAATAGAATGACGTCACATCCAATTCGGAAGTACCGCAAAAGCGTTTTCGTCAGTACAAATCCTATTTTCATAAAATCATCTTTTCAAATCGACTTTATTTATCAATCATAAGCTTTTATTTGATGATAAGGATGAAATACGGTTTCCTAGGCCAAGTTCTACTAGAAATATGTATTTGTTCAATGAAATTGAATATAGGTCAAGTAGCCTATTGGTTTTTTTGTATATTGGTTCTTAGATTAAATATTCATCTCAACTTTAAGCTTTAAATTTATCTTAACAAACAAACTAGCCTTTTAAGGCGGTTTTGACCCCAAAAACACAAACGGAATAGTTTAGAAATTAATAAAAAAATAGTTGTGTATTGTCGATTTTACAAAAATTTAAAATCGACAAACACGTCTTTTAGAATCCTGTTTTAAATCACTATAAAGAGTCATCATCATGGAGCTAGTTACGTTATATCCATTAAATATTTTCTGACAAAGTCTAGACAGCTTTGCGCGAAGTTATGGCGTCGCTGGAACGGAAATTAATTTGATATTTCAGGAGCGGAAAACGGCTTGTGACAACCCTAATGGAGGATAGAACATTGCTTTCCCGTTAGTAAAAAATCTCACGAAATATAATAAAGGCTGCTTCTTCACTATGTAAAAAGTTATGGCAGAGATTTTACGATCGTTCTGAGTTATTACACTTATTAGCTTTTATTAATATTGCTACTATTTTCGGAATGAATAACGCCCGGTACGGGTAAAGTATTAAATTTTCTTTGAAACTAATTTGACATCGCTTAGCGAAAAATATTACACTACATATAATATCTTTTATAGTGGGAAAAAAGTCCGGAAACTGTAATTTAAGACAATGACACACACAGATACATTTAAACATTTTCTTCTCTATATTACAAGGATAGGTTGTCTGTAATATAGGGCTGTAAGAACTAAACAATAATGCAGCCATTTTGTACAGTTCTTCGAGACAAAATTGTGTGTACTTTTTTCCCCAACAAAAGAACTTTGACAGTCTATATTCTATAATATAATTATGTACCTGGCTATGTTTATTTTCTATTTATTTTCTACATAATTTTTACTTAAAAGTATATATGGCAGTGGGAAATACAAGGGTATTCCCAAACCTCGACAGTGGAAACTTCGCGCAAAGTTTTCATTTCCTTAGGGAATACCTGAATACCAAAACGGTATCGGTTTCAATAACAAATTCTCTTTTACCCCTAATAAATATGTAAATTATAATATTAACAATCGTTCGGTGGAACAATTTGAAAGTAATTAAATACCCCCGGGCCGACGCTTGGTTCCAATTGTCGAGGATAGGGTCAGAACACACTGGCGCAGAGAAATATTTAATTTGACCCAAATTAAAAATTCAAGTTTCACCCTTGTGTCCACGGTGAACGGTCCTTTGAAAAGGTGTGATTTGAAATGAGAGACTTAATTTTAACTCGCGAACGTGGGTTAAGGAGTAGAAGCATATAGCTTATGAAGAATCTCAGAATGCAATGCTGAAGAATATTGCATCACATCATGTAGGTAAAAAATAAACTTCCTACATTTACATCTCGGTTAAAACATATTATATCTGTATGAAAACATGACCACGCCACACAATACTTACATAATATATTTTAACAGGTACATTTTCAGAATTGTGCTTTGCGTCTCAACTTTCCGCAAGTATGATCTGACCCTAACTTGTCCCCGGCAAGACGAAGTGGGTCAAGGCGTGGAAGTGTCCCCTGATGTCCCCTTATGTCCCCCCGCTATGTCCCCTGTCCTCCCTTCGAGATGTCTAAATCTTATGTCAAACTATTTTACTATCCATTAAGTTTAAAAGCCGGGGCGCAATGTTTTTATGTTCATTATATAAATGAATGCAATGTAATATAAAAGTAAAGAAAAAGTTTTTTGCGCTATATTTTTCTTCGTTTATACACTTGAGTTTGTAGAGGTAGAAATTTGTTTTGTCACTGAAGAAATAACAATCTACGATTTTGTCTCATCCTTTGTCCAATATCTAGCGTGGTATTTCTATACCTCCCTAATGACAAAATTAGAACGTAAGTATAATTTCTTATTTACTTATAATATGTATATTTGTGTCTGTATGAGTACATTCGCAAGACAGTCCTCATAAAGGTACAGTCACACTTAGCGTCTTCGCCCCACGTTGGGCGCCAACGCGACAAAAGCACTCGAGTTCTTTTGTTTGTTCCCCTGATTTACTTTATCTTTGAAGTCTTAAGTTGTCTGTTGCCCTCACAATATAAATATTTGCGTGTCCTTTGTGCTCCTTATCTAATTGAGCGTAGTTAAGGACTTCGTCACAAAGGAAAATTATCACCGCAAAAACCTTACCATGTGTTCTTTTTTATCAATGATATTCTATGTTACTAAACTCATTGTTTTTCATAGTATCTTTAGGTAAATAAAATTGTGCTTACTTTTATATTATAAACTAGGTGTCATAATATTTTATGTCACCGACATGAAATATGATGCCTTTTATTCGGGCAAAAATTCTAAACAGCTTTTTGTGCCAAATATTCAAATCGGTTTCAGTCGTAAAATAGTGTCAAATCCTAGTTTCATATAATATTTTGGCAATTGAAAATTCAAGTTGTGGGAAAGATCATTCTAGTTCTTGATGACACTTCATCAATTTATCTTCAAGACCACTTCAAGACTTTCGAGAGTCCTAAAACTAAAGTAATTTGCATAGTAATTATTTACATTACGTAGAATACTTAACGTAGACCGTAAACCATTTGGAAGGGCCGGCCTATAGCTTCCCGAGCCTACGCAGGTACAGTCAGCAGAACCTTTATTTTTGCCAAAAAACGCAAATTACTGATAAGATTGTTATGTTCTATCCACCTCAATAATAAAAAGTTACACGACGACTAAACAATATTTAATTTTGGTGTTTGGTGTGGCTTGTCTGTTGGGTTGGGGTTCTCCAACATAAGGACAAAACATAGTATACCGCGTCCTTTGTGTAACTTTTTTATAAGTAATTGGGTAATATGTATTTAATTTTGGTTCGTAATAAATTTGAAATATTAAAGTTATTACGAATCAAAAGTGAATTATTAATTCACTCGCTCTAACAATATTATTTTACTCATTCATATAAAAAGATACATTAATGATTAAGCTAAAAATATTCTACAAAACTAACATGAATCTAGTCGAGGATATTTCATGGAAAAACACATACAAATCGATAGTGTCCCTGCGCCTTGCGTTTGGTGCAGCCTGAGGCTGGATTTATATGCGTACGCCCGAACGCGCGATTAGACGGCTACACCGCAAAATCATAGGCAAATGTATGTAAATGACAGCGCGACCGCGACAAATCGTTACATACATTTGCTTGTATCTCGATGTAGCCGCCAAACAGCGCGTCCGCGCCGCATCCAGCCTTAGAGCCAGTCCACACGGCGCGTTGCGGCAGCGTTGCGTCGACGCAACGCTGCCGTTTGATGCATAGCCGGCCACACGGGCGCTGCATCATCGCAGCGTTATTACGAAGCAGTCTTAACAGCTGTTAACGTCAACACCCCCTCCCGCTTCGTCTCGGGGGCTGCTGTCTGTCATGTGTGCGTTGCGACGACGCAGCGCACCGTGTGTTAAACACCTTTGGTTATTCGTATGTAAAACAACGCAACGGCAGCGCTGCGTCGACGCAACGCTGCCGCTACGCGCCGTGTGGACTGGCTTTGACGTCGTCCTCTAGCGACTTACGTTAATGTAGTAATGGATACTTTTCTGCTGACCGTCCACTTAATATTCCCCGTACGCCCAACTTTGCCCAACTGCCTTTTGTGCCCACTTGGAAATTCATCGCATATTTAAAGGTTTCGCCGAGGCTTTGTTTAACTTCGGAGCTTTAGGTTACATGACGTCCCATATACTTGTTTGTACGACAAACACCGATACACTTTAATTATAAAATTAAATAACTTATTTTTAATTAAAACTGAGTTTACTTAAAATTTCTGTCGATTTAGTCGAAAAACAAACTTCTTAGAATGATGGCTAAGATCATGATTCTGTATGACATAAGACAAGTAGTACCTACCTAAGTTTAAAAACTATAATCCAAATAAGTATGTAAAAATAAAAATTGGAAAAAATATAGCTTAGGTCACCTCTTAGTACTAACCAGTTAACCGCGGCATTATTACTAAGCTTTGAAATCTTATTTGTTAAAATCGAATCTGTAGTTTAACTGCTACGAGGGCACATAAATACATAGACTGGCAAAATCGGGTGATGATTTTGTATTTTTCCTTGTGTCGTCGAAGTCGGGTACAAAACGAACTAGAACATAAACCTTTTATTCATTTGGGAGCTATAACGCCACAGAAAAACAGGTACGTCGACTATAAATAGGTACAAGTAAAAATATTACACGTACTTATACATATTTTAAGTCGAGATTAGCTTACTACAGTCGTAAATGGTAAATACCAAAATTGTTCGGGCAAATACATTCTAAAATCACATTTCGTGAACAATATTATAATCAAATCTATTTTAACTTTGAATGTTACTTTGATTTATTAAAGTTATATTCAAAATAACCAGCCTACCTGTTTCCTACGCCTACTTTGATTATTCTTATCCATTTAATGTTTAGAAACAAAATTAGACCAATCTACTTTGTCCTACGCATGTTTTGTGGTGCGTGGGTATACAATCACAATCGCCATTAGCCACAAATATTGACTTTAACTTTGAAGCTTTAGGCGCAACGCAGACGACAGACTATCCGTGACGCACTTTTTAGTCCGTGGAAATAGAACCTATACAATTATTTGCAGTAACGCATACGACGCGCAGCGCAGATGTGTGCGTTGCTGCATAATATAATTGCATAGGTTCTTTTTCCACGGACTAAAAAGTGCGTGACGGATAGGTAGTCTGTCGTATGCGCTGCGCCTTACTGCAGTTAAGACTTTAACTCACTGACAAAATTTTAACCTTTTCTTGTGTCCCCATTCATTAATTAATATTTTATAGCTTGTAGTTTTTATGCTATATGAATTTATATCATTTGTTTCGTCAACATCTATACGTATTTAAGGTATAACATTGACTGATTCCTGAGTTGGAAGTTAACCTTTTTGTCAGACTTTTTTTACTTTCATGACGATAATTCACAAATATTTGCGTTGATAAAAATAGAAATAAATAATATTATAACACAGTGGAATTAGATGAGTGGAGTTGGGACTAATTTATCTGGTAGTAAACTTGTATTCTAATAAAACATTCCTTTGCATGTGGTCTCTACCAGTTTAACAAGTCTCTAGATATGCATAAAGAACTTTACTAATTACCGAATAAGAACAATGCTTAGGATATTAAAATACAAATTAATATTATGCAATGCATTTAACCAAGTACTTAGTATGAACAACGAAAAATGTGCGGGGAAAATTTTACCTAACAGCGCGCTCTATCAAAATTTTCCGGAACTATTTTGAAAACCGAAACCGCGAAGCGCCATCTTTTGGCGGGTAGTGGGAACTATTCCAAAGGCGCTTTTTAACCCCCCCCCCTTTCCCCGCGCCGACACCCCGAAAGCCTTATCGATCGCCCCACCACTATACAACTTACGCTAGCCGAAAGGACACTGCCAAAAGCTCAAAAATAGTGCAATTATCAGGCCTTGTAGATTTAACGCGATTTAGCAGGTAAGAATGTATTTTGTACCCCCCTAGTAAACTCCTAGTAGTGAAATTCCTGAAAAAGTATACAATATTGGCATTGGCAAATAAATCACACCTTGAAAAGAATTTTAAATAAGCCGTTCCTATGCGTTCTAGAAAGCTCCATAAGTCCATCCCAAGGTTCTGTAAGATCATAGATCGGCTTGAAAAGTGCGCAGTAAAGTTGATTTGGTGACGTCACAATGTTTTTGTTTCTACGTATGATTAGCGTTGATAACAATTTTCACGCACAAGTGTCACTTGCCTGTTGACCTAGTTTTAGGCCCAGGATAATCGCATGCTTTTAGGACAGGTACTTTAAGGTAGCCGAGAACGTAGAATGCAGCCATTTTTGCATCGTGTTCGAAATTCAAATATGACAAATTTACAACATTTTCAGGGGGTATACCGTATAGTGTGTCTGATATGTCTTGATACTTGAATTACCTAAAATTAGTAGGTACCTAAATATTGGTAATTCCTTCAAAAGTACATATTAATGATTTTAATACTCCTCTCTATTTTATTTGATATTTCATGCATCATAATGTTTTATATTTGTGATGTATTAGTTATTACCGACTTACCAAATAACAATTTCTTATTTTAAGGTACCTACTTAATTACTGTCTACGTAAGACGGAATTTTCTTAATATTTACAGTATTTTAACGTGACGGATGTAACGTTCCAGGAGGGTGCGACTGCTGTGCCGGCGCCGGAGGCAGCAGTTCCGCAGCACGACGGCCCGTTCTCTGACAAACAGCCCATCGACGATGAGGGCTCCGGCCTAGAACCGGACGAGAGTTCCGGCTCAGGTTGGGGCGCCGGACCCGGCACCGACGACGAAGACGCGCGATCAGGCTCAGGTGACGCCGACGGGCTGGAAGATGATGAAGACTATAGTTCCAATCGTGCATTCGCCGGCCGTCCGCGGCTGATCGTGCCGGAACCGGCGAGTGTCGCGCCGGAATCCGATCCGGCCACCACTCCGCCGCCGGTCCCGGACACGGAATCGCCCGTCCTGCCAGTAGATGACAAGTTCGATGTAGTCAGTTGTGAGTAGTGGCTGAAGCATGCCAGTTTTTGTTGCGTTCTTTTTAATTTTAGTACCGACGCCCATTTTCAAGTTCAGGTTTTTTTTTAATTGGAGTCATAAATAATGTAATAATATAAAAATATTATTGGCAGTATAATGAGAGTATTGTAGGTTTGCAAAAAATATGTGTTGCCTGTTAAAGTACGCAAGGTATTAAAACTATTAAATTAATATGGATTCTAATATTTTCTACTACAAATGTTTTTACGAGTATATAGAAAATTTTACACATGTATTCCAAGTATTTCCATTACAAGTGTCTTCATGTCGGGTTCAATAACACTGTTTTCGCGTGATTTTAATACAGAATAACCTTCATTCATGAATAGTAATTATTGAGTGCTAATTCTCAGTCATTTTGTTTATAATTTTCCTCGGCTAGTCGGCCTCAGGCGTTGTCACACGCAACACTTGTATGTCGAGTTCTATATTTAAATTGTATTATTTAAAATAAACCTAACCAAGGGACTCGGTAAGTTATCTTCGATATTATGACATTCACCATTTGCCCACTTTGCATGATATTATCATCATAAAAAACTATTTTACATGATAAATCAAACGCTAGCCCTAAAATTATGTAAGATAGTTTTTAAAGCCTGCTGGACCTGTTATACCACTGGCTGTTTACAATTTTTATCTACCACATTTAAAAAAATCAACGCATGTTCGAATTTTGAATTTTCTTAGAATCGTCTCATCACCATTGTTACTTTGATCGTTGTTAATATCATGCTAGTCCGATCCCCACTCATGCGTTAGTCTTATCAATGTTGTTGTAGAGTCTTCGTCATCTGGTATACCGCTTTTAATGTCAGTATATTCTCATACCAGTAAACCAATCTATGTATTACAATTTATAATTTTACGGTATAATTGGATCAATTTTCAACAGCGTTAACAATAACCACAATTTATTATTTGATACGCGGCTTAGTTTAAAATTAATTATGACGTAAAAACCATGAAATTGGTCATTGTTTATTAGTTATTACTTGTCTGGGGCAAAGCATTGGCACCGCGAATAAATCCTGGGAATTTCCTTGAGATGTACATATTAAATGTACAGTTTAAAATGCAAATTTGTGTAAATAATTTAAAATATCAATATAAGGGCAGTTTGATTTTGAAAGTGTAACAAATTCAAAAGCGTAAAGGATTAAAATTAGCGTATCGCGCTACACTACTTGCAATTTTTTTTTCAGAAAATAAAGTTTCTTTTTTAATTGTCCGTGTGTTTTGCCAGCTACTAATATAGACTGCTATGTGTTTCCAGCCGGTGAACCAAAGATTTATGAGCCGATCGAACCTCGCATATTGGTTGAAGAGAACCAGCGTCCAGACCAGACCGACATCAGCTTATCAGGGGAGGATCTCAACCCCTCTGTCGTGAGTATAATGTTGAATTCTATATTCAAACTAAATAGTATGTAAATGTGAGGAATGTGAGCGAAATAACTTGTAACCTCTTTCAGTAGGTCGATTCTACTTGGATAGGAAGGTATCAAGCGAAACTTCATCTATTTCTTCTAAAACTTGGCCTAGAAGCGTTTGCTTGGTATGGATATTATGTGTATCCATATATATCCATACCAATACAAAGGAAAATCTTCCGACCGAGTGAGGTGTTATACTCGGTCAGGCCGGAGTTCACGTGATACATTTTTAATTTGAGTCCCAGCAAAGGGCCTAGGATAGTTTTAAACTTTTAAACCCGGATAAATATACTGTTCCAACTCGATAAACGAATTTTGGAGCAACGGAGTTGTGGGAGTCCTCTAGTTGCAAATATTTTAAATGTAAAAAGTAAGTATGTCTGTCTGTTATCTCTCCACGCCCAAACCGCTTGGTATTTGGTATGGAGATACTTTGAGACACGGGAAAGGATATAGGATAGAAGGTTTTAGGTGTAAATAATGATTGGTAAGAAAATAGCACTACCAGTAGGGCTAGCACGACGAAAAGTATAAATGCGAAAGTATAGACAAACTGTGGACATAAACTTAAGGTGCCGTTCCGATCTTTACCGCGGCTAATCGCGACCGACAAAAATTCAATTAAAATGCCACTTTATGACAGACTATAGTATATGTCATAAAGTTATTTGAATTTTTAGAACTATATTCTGTCATAAAGTGGCATTTGAATTGAATTTTTCGGAACGAAAAAAGATCGGAACGGCATCTTAAGTTTATCTCCACAGTTTGTGACTATAGTCTGTCACAAAGGGCATTTTAATTGAATTTTTTGGAACGAAAAAAGTTTGGAACGACACATTAAGTTAATCTCCACCATATCTCCACAGTTTGTCTATACTTTCGCATTCCCACTGGTTACCGTGCTAGGGCTACAGGTGGTGTTAAAAAGGGAGTGTTAAAAAGGAAGGGGCTGGCGGTGCCTTCGGCGCCCATTTTTATCCAGGGCCCTGAGCGGTTACCCAGCGCTTCCCTCCCCCCCTAACGCCGCTACTGCTCAAAAACCCCATGTGGACATTTCAGGAGCAGGTGGACCAGGAGCAGGCGGGGTCGGAGAACCGCGGGCAGCAGCGGCCGGCGGACAGCGTGGTGTTCATCATGAACGCCAAGCCCGACGACCGCGCCACCAGCTTCTTCGCGCAGCCCGGCATCCTCGCCGGTATGTATCGTACAGATAATGGGACCTATCCTGCAAATAGTCGGGTCCTATTTGGTCGGGTAATGTGAGGCGTCGGCCCCACTGCATGCGGTCTAGCGGTCAGTGTTCCGAGTTCTGCGTTCCGCGTTCTCTGTAACCTACGTGGTGGCTTAGAACTCTACACACAGCATAGGTCGCAGTCCGCCTGCTTTTGTGTGTGTAGGGTTCTAAGGTTACAGAGAACTCAGAACTAGACCGCATGCAGTGCGGCCGACGCCTCACTGTGGTCATCTGTCAGCTGCTCACTAGCTGTTTTGCGCAGCCTGGCATCCGCGCCGGTGTGTATGACGTGTGTTGCGGGAGGACTGTTTATGCAGGATTGAAACAATAAACATGCTGTTTTTTATTGATCATGTTTAATACAAAACAAAGTGATAAAACTATAAGGGGTGTATGTGTTCCTTACATAGAGTTCGCTGTAAAAAGGCCAGATGAAAGATTTACTTTTGACTAGACAGTTTCTATGAGAAATGCTTCAACGTGGGAGAGCCATGCTTCGGCACGAATGGGCCGGCTCGACCGGAGAAATACCACGTTCTCACAGAAAACCGGCGTGGAGTGAGTGAGTTTACCGGAGGCCCAATCCCCTACTTTATTCCCTTCCCTACCCTCCTCTAATTCCTTCCCATCCCTACCCTCCCCTATTACCCTATTCCCTCTTAAAAGGCCGACAACGCACCTGCAGCTCTTCTGATGCTGCGAGTGCCCATGGGCGACGGAAGTTGCTTACCATCAGGTGACCCGTTTGCTCGTTTGCCCCCTTATTTCATAAAAAAAAAAAAACGACATCACTTATTGTTGTTACACAATGTAGATACTATGATCCATAATAATCTTAAAAATGTGTCTGTCTGCCTGGTACCTCTCAACCTACTAATGCTGAAACAGATAAAATAATAATTAGTAATCAAAGCATCTCCGTACTTCCTTATACATACATCAAGCCACCAATTTTGACTAATGTGTAGAGTTTTTAGATTCTTCTCGTGCGGCTGACACATTATAATATTATTATCAAATATTTTGCCGCGCTTTAGTAGAAAATTAAGGTTTTTAGATTTAGGGCTGAGTATGTAAGGTTAGAAACTTGACTCCACATGAGATCTCACTAATTTTGACACCACGAACTATAATATTATGTTCTCTTCTTGGCAACTTTTTACATGAAAATGTTTTTGGTGGTATTTCATTTCTTTTTGTAAGCTGGTTTAGGTACGTTGTTTTTTCTTTTAGTTCGTATTTTAGGGTTTCGTACCCATAGGGTAAAAACGGGACCCTATTACTAAGACTTCGCTGTCTTTCCGTCTGTCCGTCTGTCTGTCTGTCTGTCTCCAGGCTGTAACTCAAGAACGATAATAGCTAGAGAGTTGAAATTTTCACAGATTATGTAGGTACTTCTGTTGCCGCTGTAATAACAAGTACTAAAAACAAAATAAAATTAATATTTAAGGGGGGCTCCCATACAACAAACGTGATTTTTGGCCTTTTTTGCTCTATATCAATAATGGCAACAGGTAGGTACTTGAATTTTTCTCAAAGTCCTTAGTTATATATTTACTTTCATATGTAATAATATACTAAAATAAAAAATTAAGGGGGGCTCCGATACAAATAACACAAATTTTTGCCTAATTTTGCTCTATAATGGCACGGATATAGGTTAAGTTGGGTTTGATAATTTTTTTGTTGTTTTAGTACTAATATCATGTTACATACCAAATTTCAGCTTTCTAAGACTTCAGGAAGTACCCTAACAGTTTTGATGATCGGTGAGTCAGTGACCAAATTGCGGGTTTTTGGACACCTATAAAATCTAAAGTATAATAGCTACGGTATTCAAACTTTGCGCATTTAATAACTATACCCATGCCATTATATCTTAAAAATTTCAACAATCTGGAATTATTCAAACCAAAGTTACGAGGGTTCAAAAATACGACGAAACGTTTCGAGAAAAGGTAGGTAGTGCCCTTGCGCGCTTCGCTTGGCTCATCTTGGCGGGGGCACTCCCGTGCCCCCAGATAATTAGTAATCAAAGCATCTCCGTACTTCCTTATGTATCTAAGAGCTGATGTTTCGAGTCGCAGGAATTAGGAAAGGTCATACTTAAATGATAGCTTAAATTTTAGATACTTTACACATGCCCTCCTGGGAAAATGTACGGTTCCTGCAAGACAAATTAATTTCGGCGTAACGAAGTTGCGGTCAGCATTGAGTTTTATTATAATATCAGTAGGTATAATTAAATTAGCGGGAACTGAGAATTTACTGTATTATCGTTGTATTATGAATCAACGGGATGTCGAAATATTTTATCAATATCGTTCGCGAATTTCAGCCGCCTACATACTCTGACTGGGGTTTGTCTAATCTTTTATACATCATCATCATCATCATCATCATCATCATCACCATCATCATATCAGCCTATAGTCGTCCACTGCTGGACATAGGGGAATGTGAGGTAAAACGATCCCTACGGGTCAAATGATCCCTCCCCTTAAATCAGATTAAACCAGAGGCATCTTTCCAAATGCACGTGAAACGGGTTGCCCATAACCCTGCCAGTTGCCACTTATAGTATCATGGCGATCAGAGCGCTTGGCGAAATTTTATTTAATTCTTTTTAAAAAGTGTTGCTCTGATCTAAATTAAGCCTGTTTTTGGACTTTCATAACTTTTTACGAATTCGTGTTTATTTAAATGTTATTTTGTTATAGAGTATTAATAGCAGTTACCTAATATTTAAACAGTTTTAGATCACCCCACGTGGTATTTGATGGTTGTGTTTTGATTGATTTCTTGGAATTTGGTATATGGGGTGAAATGATCCCTATTTGTGTGTATAAAATGATACCTGGATATAAAGTAGAAATTGGCGAATATTTTTCTTTTGATGAAATTGTTATTTTATTTTAATTTAATTATTAAAGAACAAATATATTATCAAAGATATCGATTTCAGAAGTCACTAACTACTATCGTGTTTTGCCTTGATACGGACCGATAAACCGACAGACAGCAAATCTTAATAAATTTGCTCCCCTTTTTATCCTTTGGCTACCGAAGCCTAAAAAAACTTGCTAATAAACTAAAAGATGCGTGTTTCTTACTTATATGCTTAAATTGGTTATCAACAATAAATATTATCTCTGGGATTATTTTACCCCAACTCAAGGGATCATTTTATACATAGGGGTGTATAAAATGATCCCTTAGTTAAACTTTTACAAAAGCCTCTAGTACAAAAAAAGTACGTACATATGATAAAAAATAAGTATGCTATCACGAAGTTTGGTAAATTCACTACATCCAGCCATATAAATATTGTGATTTTTCCTTCAACTTTAGCCATATCTACTTAAGATTTTTCCCTTAAGGGGATCATTTTACCTCACCTTCCCCTACGCCTCTCTCAATGAACGCCAAGATGACCGATCTCCTGCTACTCGCATCCAACATGGGCCTGCAACTAAGCGGTCGTCCCACCTTTTATACATACATTTTTAATACTAATTATTCATCAGTTGTTTGCATTCATGTTAAATCGTGATAAAGGACTTACTTTAATTACCTACACACTATTTTATAACGCTAAGCGACTACTTCCCCACTTCCAAAATGATGAAACTGCTAACGCGAATTTTACTTCCCTAGGTGTAATTTGATTGATTCCATATAAGTACTTACTTATTTTGGTGAAATTTATTACAACACACATTACACAACAAAAGGCAAAAAAAATGACAATAAAAGTAACATCCAAACGTTTCTCATTTCAGCTGTGATCGGAGGGGCGGTAGTGGGATTGCTATGCGCGATCCTGGTGGTGATGTTCATAGTGTACCGCATGCGCAAGAAGGACGAGGGCTCCTACGCCCTCGACGAGCCCAAGCGGAGCCCCGCTGCCGCCTCCTACGGCAAGGGCCACAACAACAGGGAGTTCTACGCGTGAGACCTGCCCCAGGTCTACTAAAACCAGCCGAGAAGTTTTTAAATGCGCGCCATCTTGAAAACTCGAGCTGCCAGCCGCCGTGGAGCGGTTTCGAATGTTCCATTTTCAAAACTTATGTTTTTTTTACTAGCAACAACGCAGTTTTATGCCAGCCAGTAATTTTTTCTCAGCTTTATTTTATATTAATTAAATTTAATATAAAATAAAGTGAGTACCTAGTGAAAATAAGTAATAATTTTGGATTAACAGTGTCGAAACTTAAATAAAATATAGAGATGATACTAAGTTTTGTTAATGGAACATATTAATTGTACTCATTGTACATTAGTACAAGCAATGTACATGTTCGACCTACAAGACCAAATACGTAGGGCTCTGCCCTCGATCGAATACTGGATGATACACGTCAAATATACCAGAACACGAAAAACTTCTTTTCAGAAAAGTTGGTAAAAATTTTGTTGAGAAATTGCCTATAACGATTAAAAGTACGAAAATCTTAGATAATACTCCTTAAAAGATTCATCCTTGTCCCATCGTCATACGGCATACCTGTGTAATTTAACACTACCTTGTATGTGTATCATCCATATTGTTGAAGTATCACTATTTATATGACTAGATTTACTTTCATGTATCTACGGATTCTTGTATAATGTTTTCTGTAAAAATAAATGTGCCATCCGCTTTGAAATTGTATATTTGCCCATCATTCTAGTTTTATTCTTAGGCTACTTATATATCTCATTATTATGGACACGTCCATATTTCATATAATATAGAATACGTTATTGATAAATATTTAATATACAATTGGACAGAATTTGCAGTTTCACTGGCAACATTAACTAATGTTCCTTATTTGAAAAACTAATATGGCGGACAAAGTATGTCCCAGCTACATGTTCCATTTTGAATTTCCTTATTGAATTTATTGCAAAAATGCCCAAATGTGTATATAATATAAATAACGTGAAAATTCCTAAATTAGACAAATCAAAATAGTTACATTCCTAAATAAATATAATACAAGTCGCTAAATAAATTATTGTAAATAAACCTACCCTGTGTATTTTTTTTACAATAGCATCATAAATTAATTTTTCTTAAATGGGTATCCCAAAGAGAAGCTTATTTAGTTAAGAGCATTTACTACAATCAGATCTGCCAAAATATAACACGACTAATTTAAGATAAGATTAAGATTTACTTTTCAATATGGTTGTTTATTTAAAGAATGCTGCGAGTAGAGTGTTACACAAAAATAATAATTTGCAAATCAAACATACTAACCTACTACCCCGATAAAAATAATCATGAATTTATATTTATAATGGTTAGTCTTATTGATTGTAACATTCTGCTATCAAGCATAAAATTAAATCTAGTTTCTTTTTATAGGTATGTATAGAATATTGTATATCATATTAATATTCATTGTATAAACGCATGCAGCTTTTAATGTAGGTACTATGCCTAATGTCGACATTGCCACAAAATTTCAACATCAGTTCTAACTTCTAAGTCGGTATACTCTATAATTCTGTCTACTCTGACATTGCTTTGAAGAGAATAAAGACAAGTTGCATTTTATAATTTTTCGGTAAAGAAATCAAAAAATTATGGAATTTGATAAAAATGTTTGACAAATGAGATGTCCCTTACGATATTTTGTGTTGTATCAAATCCCATACGCTGTGTTACGAAGTTCTCAGCCAAAATTTATTAGATGCATCTTGACTAAACGCCCAGTTTATAGAAAATCACTTGTACTATGTTTTGACTAATAAAGCTACATCAAGTTTAGCTAAAACAGCTAAACCTATATAAAGTCAAGTGTAGCTACAGTTAACTACATATCATTTATGTTGTCTCTTAATGTTAGGTTAGTATATTTTGAATGATTTATATAATAATATGTCGTATATATTTTATATTTTTGACAATTATGGATTAACTGTTTTTAGATTAATATGGGTTTCTAGGTGCTAAGTTTTTTTAATTTCATTGTTTTTTTGTAATTGGAATATTATTGCTTTGTATAATTATTATTTATAATGCAACGAATTTTGATAAGTATCTAAATTTTCTAAAACAATTTTCTAAAACAATCTGATTTTAAAAATTACTAACTAAAATCTAAACAATAAATAAATTTCAGATTTTAATAAAATTATTGTTTTAATTGTAATTTATAGGATGATTATAGAGAATGTATGATATTCGAAGGAGAGAGATTTCATTTATTAAATAAGTCAAATCAAATTAATAAGTTTACCAATTTTTAGGGAGTCGCAAAAGTTGGCAACGCAGCCAGCAGCTAAATCAAGGAGTTAAGATTTTGATTGATCTAATAACTAATTTATATTTTATTCCAATTTTGTAAGCTTTTTTATCAGGAGTTTACATTTCCAATAGCGTATTTGATTAAATAACGTGTCACGTGACCTCCTGTCACAAACCCTCAGAAACTGGGAGTCCATGTTTTTCATAAATCATTGTCCTTCTATTATAAATGAAGTGCCAGTGTTATATTAATTATGAAATTTATTATTATGGCATTTTAATTTTTAAGGTGCTCCCTTACAGCAGTTATACTAGGTAACATTTTTGTCTTAACAATCTTTTACAAATGTACAGTCATTTTGGGTAACTTTGAATTGCGATTTAACTTTGAACAATACAATAATGTATTGTTTTGTATTGTTCAAAGTTAAATCGCAAATCAAAGTTACCCAAAATGAGCTTAACAGTTAATTATTTAATAAATCTATTAAAAGTCTATACTTACTACCAATTTCAATGAATCAGTTATGTTATATTTTTTGCTCAATAATTATTACTTTTACTATAACAATATGTAGATTTACTTCTTTTTTTCATGCATTGTTTAAATTTTAATATGTATAATGCCATTGGTCTTTAAAAGTTTATTAATTATTTTAAAACGGACTAATAACACAATATATTCTACTGACTATTTATTTGGATGAAATCAAATGGATTTAATATTTCCACTTGGGGCTAATCTGACCTACATAAAAACTTTTCAAAATTGAACAGAAATATTTATAATATGACCCTGTTAAACCTTTGCAAGCTTGGGTCTAGTTATTTCTGGGTCAGAATATCCTTTATATTGTCTATGGGTCATAATGGACCCTGATAGGGTTGCTAGACGTAAAGCCGGACAGTCAGGTTTTTAAATTGCGTGTCCGGCTAAAATTAAAGGGTGTCTGTTGTAGAACTTTCAATCTATAATTTTATACGAAAATAATATAACTACCTTCCTACCACTTTAAGACAGGTTTTACACCTAATAAGATGTAAAATAATTGTATCAATTAGATGTTAAATTGTTTAAAAAAACAGAAATATACACAGGCTGCTGTACGTATTGCCATACTGAAAGTGTAGAGTTTAGAGAGAGTTTCCGGCTTTTTTAATACCAATGTCCGGCTAAGCTGCCTGCTTTGTCCGGCTTTTCGGTTTAGCGACCTGGCAACCCTAGAACCGGATCGAATAGCCCCAGGTCAGATCTGTAATCTGTGTAAAAACGATGCGATTGTTGTCTGTGTGCTTTGAACGTGTAGCGTAAGCCTAGATGTAGGGTAGACATAAATTAATGTCAACCTTGTATATAATGCTCCTTTACACTTAGGTAAATATACAGGTCATAATAATGACATGTTTTTTTATTGCACCTCTCCTATTTAATGCAACTCAATAATAAAAGAAAATGAAAAAGGGAAATGTTATTTCTATTGTTCATTTTCTTCTATGGAATATGAAATTTTCATTCACAAGAAACATTACATTATTTCAGTGTTTTTCAACCTATGGGTCGCGACTTCTGGGGGGTCGCAGAAGATCGAAAGAAAAAGTTCAGTAAAAAACAATAAAAATTAAAAAAAAAATAAGAATTTCAACAGAGGGACATATTCATAAACATACATACTTAATAAAAAGCAAATAGTAGGGGGTCGCCAAATATTTTTTCATACCATCATAATAAGGTTGAAAAACACTGCATTATTTAGTGATACTTACCTAAAACGCATTTCATGGAACCTAGTTAGGGTTCCGTAGGATAGAGCTGGGTAGTGGCGTTGCTAAGTAACCGAGGACCCTGGGACAAAAAATAAAGCAGGTCCCCAACCAGTGACGACCGACGACAGAACTAGACTAGAGACCTTAAGGGGTACGAAGATTTTGGCCGACCTGTACCGCTATTGTGTTTTTTCGCGTTCACGAATATTTTTTTCAAAAATGGATAGCTAACATCAATTCAAACAAAAAATAATCTTGGACAAAACCACGTAAGGTGTCACATTTCGAAGATATGAGCTGCCTATTATTGCAACTTTGGCAGCTCAAATATTCGAAATGTGACACTTTACGCGGTTTTGTTCAAGATTATTTTTTGCGTGTATTATATTATAATTGTAATGAATAGGCTCAAAAACTACTGGACCGATTTTAATAATTCTTTCACCATTCGAAAGCTACATTATCTACGAGTAACATAGGCTACTTTTTATGTTGGAAAATATAGGGTTCCGTAAGATATTTCAGTTTTTCGGAAACAACGAGAAAATTTACTTATTTTGCGTACGCTGCCTAAACTATAAAAGATAGAACTATACAATGTTCTAAGTAAATGTAGATCTTATAAATATCTACAAAAATGTCCGCGACACAATATACCTATCTATGTCAAGTGAGACACAACAACCATTTTTTTATTTAAAAATTTTGATTTTTTTTGGACTACATTTAAACGCATTTATTTTACTTATACTAATAATCCTTATCAAAATAAATCATTTCATCACTAAGTACAGTTTATGTAGATTATATTTGGTCTTTGAATGATTAAAATTGGACGTTTAGCTTAGAAGTTATGGCGAAATTAAAATATTGCGATTTACGCCCGTTTCGAAGTGGGCGCTGGCGCTACCAATGCTGGGGTGCGCTCGCGGGAGGGATATCACTAATACCTATTGTTAATTGTACACATTGAAAAGGTCTACAGAAAACTCCGCGATGGTATAAGTAAATATATCTCTTATGAATGTCCCACAATAACATTTTTTTGTCATTTAATTTTAACTTCAAATAATGGCTAATTTTCGAAGCGATTTTAACCAATACGGCAATAATCCTTATTTACTTTAAATACATTATTGATTATGGCCCTCTACAACATAATATTATGATTTAAATTTTAAATTAATATTTTCGAAGATATTACAGATTTAAAAATTGCGGGACGTAGCTTTTGCGGCAGTACCGACCAATGCGGGCCACGGGTAGTAATAATAATAAATAATTAGCCTTTTATTTCCGCGATACATACCATTTTAACAAACATGGGTGAAGAACAGTGAATATAAATTATTTAAAATCAAAACTACTGAATCGATTTTAATCATTTTTAGGGTTCCGTACCCAAAGAGTAAAAACGGGACCCTATAACTAAGACTTCGTTGTCTGTCCATCTATCCGTCTGTCTGTCTGTCGCCAGGCTTTATCTCAAGAACCGCTATAGCCAGACTTCAGTCACATATTATAATTGTGTATATCTGTTGCCGCTTAGATAACAAATACTAAAAACAAAATAATATTAAGTCGTACGCGAGTCCGACTCGCACTTGGCTGATTTTTAACCCCCGACAAAAAAAGAGGGCTGTTATTATTTCAGTGACATAGGCTATAATATATTTTATACCCGTGCGAAGCCGAGGCGGGTCGCTAGTAACTTATTACTATCTATACTTAGACTACAGGCCCATGTCGAAAATGGATGGGTCATTATTATGGTGACGTGGTCGACGACGATTAGAGCATAAAAGAATAAGATTTAGCACTATGCCGTCACTTGTAAGCTGTCCAACTGAGTGCTGGTAAGAATTCAAAAGTGTATGTAGGGGTGAGTCCCATACAAAAAACATAATTTTTGCCTATTTTTGATCTATAATGGTACGGAACTTCGCTTACTCTGCATTAAAATGTACGGCATAATTTTTCCGAATTTATTTATCTTTAATAGCTATTTAAGACAAGGGAAAAATGTAGAAAAGGAAAAGATGGTTCATATTATGACCCATCCATTTTCGACATGGGCTTGTAGTCTAATATCTGAATAATAAAATTTCCTTTTTCAGTATCAATGAATAACCGAAAAATATTGAGTATGGTATGTATGATAAATAATAAAATATCTCCGAAAAATAAAATCTAAGCGACCTTAAATAAATGAAATGAAAGAAAATGCAACGTAATTTTACTACTATTCATCAGATAGTTATAGTTCGTATTATTAGTTTCACTATTTCACCGAGACACACAGTAGGCAGCGTGGCCGAGTGGTCTAAGGCGCTGGTTTTAGGCACCAGTCCGAAAGGGCGTGGGTTCGAATCCCACCGCTGTCAAATTCTTTTATGGTATAATAATTCTACTTTTAGTGTTATTATTACAATTTATTTTAAAATTAAGCTTATAATATTATATTTAAATTTTAAAAAAATCTAATAGAATATTTTCCATTACGTCTCGGTTCCATCAAGAGTTTTTTTTATTGTTATTAGCTACCAGTTCTTACTCAACGAAACCAAGAAACTTATTTCTCGATTTTCTTGAACTTATAAGTACTCTTGACCCTCACTAGCGGTTTGTCGACCCCAAGGTCAGAGGAAGGCACAAAAAATTACTTAGTACGGAGCTACCGTGGTACTTACCTATCTTATATCTTTAAACGAGCAATTCTTGTATATGTCGTAGGATGATTTGATAAATCCGTGTTTTCGCGAAATCCCTAGAATTTTCGCGAAAATTCGATTTATCAAATCATCCTACGATGTCGTAGGATGATTTGATAAATCGAATTTACGCGAAAATTCTAGGGATTTCGCGAAAACACGGATTTATCAAATCATCCTACGACATATATATATATATATACAGGATGTAACAAAAATAAGTGATAATACTTTAGGGTGTGTATGTGTTCCTTATAGAGAGTTCACTGTGAAAGTAGCAGCGCTGATAGACCAATTTTTTTTTTTCACTTTTGTATGGGCAAGCGCCCGAACGTCACGAGGGGGTTTCGGGGGCGATAAATCGATCTAGCTAGATATCATTTCAAGAAAATGTCATTTTCATCGGATACCGAGCAAAGCTCGGTCAAACAGCTAGTTATTTATTATACGTCAATGAAACGCCGAGATCCCGAGCAGAGTTCCCGAGTTTTATTAATTCTTCACAATTACCAACAATATTACAAGTATACATAACGGATAGTAAATTAGTAACTAGGTATCTATAAACTTAAAGTAGGTACTGAAACAAAAAAAATAATAGCTTATATAGGCTATAGCAGGGCTTCCCAAACTGTGCGTCGCATGTCAACACAACCAAATCGAGTGAGCGCCGCGCTCATTAGGTATGTCAATCATACATCCCGGGATTCCCGGACAGTCTAATCCCCGGTTTTAGAAGCTATGCTCTGAAAAGCAAGCGCAGCCTTCACTTTAGCCAGCCTTGCTGGCTTTAATTTCTCTTTTAATTTTTATGCTTATGTTTTGATTTGGTCATTATTTCCCTATAAAAATATAAATATCCAAATAGTGTTTATATGATAAGTGATAACCAATGTAGGCTGGTTCTAAAATTCTTATAGCTCCATAGTGAGCATACATTTAAATGGCGCGCAAAACTGGGTTAGTCGGCGATGCAAAATCCAGTTACAGACCTAAATTAAACTATACACTGTAATTAGAACCTATTGTGCAATCAGCCTGACTATTATAACTCATAACGGTTACTGACTTGAAGATGATTTTTATAAATGATATACTTAGGTATACTTCTAAACATATCGGTGAAATAACAGTAACCTATCGACTCCATTTTTGACTGTTGTAGGTGATCATTTTAGGCCAATATTGAAAGTACAAGGTATATAAAATGCAGCGCGCTTCTTCAGAATCAGTCTCATCCAGTACTTAGTCTTAAAATGGCGCTGAAGTTGGTACTAGTTCTGGGTTACTTCGCGGTGTGCAGCAGCAGTCCTGTACTTATTAACGGTAAGTTACCTATGTTTAAAAAGTATTTTTCTAAGTGCTGCTAACATTTCAATGAGACCTTTAGGGAGCCTTATTGGGACATATAACTAAAATATTTTAGGGTATAAATTATTTGCAGAATTTGACAATTTTTGTAGCGGAAATTCACAGAAAAGCCTATTGCCTAGCATACGATTAAATCCGCATTTTTCCAAAAAAAATCCTTATTTCTTGAACTAGTTAATCTAATATTCCGAAGGCTAAAAAATACTTTTTCTACCGACAGATAACATATTTCGTGACGGACGCGGGTTCGCTATTGGACAAGCCCAAACTTACGGTCAGACTGGACAGGCGACTGGGTATGCCACTGTCGACGACAACAGCGCTAGCGCATATGGCAGCGCATCTTCTGAGCCGCATGACTACTACGGACAGGCAGTAGCCAACGCTGAAGCATATAATACACCATACTACACCTCCGCCAATGCTGCGGCTCAAAACGTTCCAAGCTACTACATCCCACCGCCTGTAAGCGTGGTCACTTACGAGCAGAGCTTCGAAGTACCCAAGGAGTATGTTAATAGGGCGGAATCCTCATCTGTATTGTACGGCAACAACGCTGTGACCTCAACGAAAACAGAGGGCCAGGGTTACGCCCAAGCCAATGGCATCGGAAGCTATGGAATCACATCTTCAAATGCGAACTCATTCGGTCAGGGATCAGCTTCGTCTACCGCTAACAATGCCTACGGAATGGGCATGTCAGCAACAAGGACCCAAGGATATGGATCCGCGTACTCTCAGTCACAGAACAACCTCGGATCCGCCTCGTCCAACTCTCAAAGCAACGGCGGTGCTAGCTCCGCGTATTCCTCTAACAACGGGGATTCAAGCTTGGCGACATCTAATGCCAACGGTTTTGGATCTGCCTCATCTAACGCCCAAAATTACAAAGACTACAACAAAAATCAGAAGAAATTTGGTTGGCACATCGGTACGTCCTACGTTGTTCCCTCGCCCAAGCGCATTCAAGCTGTAAGTTCTTCCTACGGAGGATCTGCAAAGTCTAGTGCCTACACGAATAAGTACGGCAACACTCACACGTCGGTCAACACTCAAGGTCACGCCTCTGCCAACTCTAACTCAGGATATGGCCACCAGTATACAAATTCAGTGGCCAACTCAAACGGATACGGTTCAGCCAAGTCATCAGCTGGAAACAGCTACGGTTCCCTCAACTCTCAAGCCAGCAGTTCCGGGCAGGGTTACGCTCAATCTTCTTCCCAACATGCAGGATATGGCTACCAGAACCCTAGTTCTGCTAACGCCCAAACTTCTGGTTTAGGGTCAGCGTCTTCGGTCGTGAGGGGAGTGAATGCGTCTTACAGAGTAGCAGAGTCTAATGCTAACAGCTACGGTACAGGATCCGCTCAAGCCAAGTCCCATAGCTATTAGTCAAAACAAGTGAAGCGAATATGTAAAGACGACTTAGTCAACTTGTCTGTATGTATTGGCGCATGTTTAGTATGTAAGATAAGGTAGTGTAATAGTGGTCAATCAATAAAAGACTGGATTTTGAAATGCATCCTTCTTGATATCCTGTTTTTTAGGATTCTGTACCTCAAGACTTCGGTCTACGATGTCGGTATCGAGTATCGAGTACGAAATCCTACGTGCGCGAATCCGGCTCGCGCTTGGCCGCGTATAATTATTTAGTTAACTAGTTTGAAATTGTGGAGTTATACTTTAATTTGTGAAGTTATTTGAAAAGGCTTCATTAATATATTTTAGTATTATAGCTTAAATTCGTTTATAATAAATTATACCTCTATCAATAAGGTCACGATCTCACTGGGTCAGGCGCGGTCAAATCTTTTGAGATTAATGAAGCTTTTGATAATGGATGTGTAGCAAAAAAGTTTGTTGACCTTGTAAGTTGTAACTGTACTTTAACATTGAAAAAGTAAACATAACATGTTCAATAGCAAAACTACTAGTCGGAAGTATACTAGAATATTTGATTTAGGGAGATCGCAGACGACAGACTTTTTGTGCGATCGAGTCTGCGGCGCCCATAGAGTCGGCATGGCCGCGACAGCCCGACTGTATGGGCGCCGCGCGCCGCAGACTCGATCGCAGAAAAAGTCTGTCGTCTGCGATCTCCCATAGAAATACATTTTAACTTTTCAGTGAATATGAGGGATGGACGTAATTTAGGGTGACCGAACCCAAAATGAAAATCAAATGTTGCTAACGAAGTTTTATATTATTGCAAGTACCAATTTTATTTAGACACGCGGCAGCGTGTCAAGCCAAGTTCCAGCATATTTAACAGAACTGGCGAGCAGCAAAGTGTGTAATATTTTTTTTTTACTTTTTTCCCTTTCTAATGCATGAACAAGTGACTTGGAGCAGGGCCGGATTTATGTTTTTATGAGAATAGGTTTTAATTTTGTCGCCCCAATGTGCCGCCATCCTAGGACACTGCCGCCCATATGACATGGCCTATACTGCCTATACATATAAATTCAGAGCCGCTTGACAGACGAGGACACAATATTGTATAACTATAAGATTGTATATTTTTATTAGTAAAATTACATTTTATACAATTGAATACAATTTACAATATCTATCACCGTAATGTAGATTGTACTATCAGTGAAGTTGATTCGTGGGGAGATGGAGGACCTGCGTAGTTTGGTCGCGTTACGTCAAACCAAGCCGACCAATCACAATTAACATTGAATTGACATGATCCGACCAAATGACGTTGGTCTGACAACTTCCTAGGAATCAATTTCCTCGATGGTACAAGCCAATCTACAGTTTCCCCCTCATGAAGGGTTTCAGATACTTGTGGAATGTCTGGTTGACGGGTTCCTGGTTGAGCGGACTCTTCATCGCCTCCGCCATCAGTCGCTCGTACGCGTTACCATCGTACGCGCCCAGAGCTGAGTTGAGAACCTGAGGACAATAACAGCCTTGAGTAAAAGCGGCCGCACTTAGTCGCACATTTAAATTAAACAATGATTAATAATTATTTAGTTAACTCTCCGTCGTAAATAGTAAGGTAGAAATTTAAGCATTTTTTGTACCTCTACGTGACCTTTACACTCTCCGTTTCATTTCAATGTGATATAAATGTGAAAAACTAAGTTTTGTATTGGCAACAGCAATGACAGACGTTTTAAAAACTAACCTAACCTAACCTCCGATCCGTTGAATTGCATACATTGCAAATTTTAAAACGTGCAAAACATGAATCTGTCTATCTCTGAAATATATTTTCTAACTTTAATACAAAACACTCAAGGGGCCCATGTTTGCCGCTGCTTAAGAAAATAAAGAAGAGAAAAAGTTCATTGATTTGGTCGACCTCTGCTCCGGCGACTATTCCGGCGACATAATATATAAAAATGTATGATAATAATATGCCACATTGATGCGTTGACACGGACAGCAGAAGTGGACAAATGAAAACGGTAGGACGATTCCGTCCGTGGATTCCGTATCTTGCGAAAACAAGAAAGCTAATATAATATTTTGACAGCAAATATTCAGATATTGGTAAGCTGTAGAGGTAAGCCTGTCGAAAGGTACGTAATCGCTCTACGGCACATATTCATAATTTATATTTGCTCTAAAGTCTAAAACATGGTTTAAATTTTTAATTGGTAAAGTATGCTGATGAAATATCAATAGCACTTGCCTCGTCTCTGAAGTCGTAGGCGTCGACGAGTCCCACGGCGTTGGGTCTGACCTCCGTCAGTAGACGCTCGTAGCGCCGCTGCAGCGCGCGGACGTCTGCTTCAGACAGTTTCGCGAACTGAAATAATCATAAAACAATTATTGTGGATAAGAAAATGGCCTATAAGTGAGAGTAAAGGCTGCAGTAGTCAGTAATAGAGGACATATTAATATTCCTTCTTACTAATTATTACTAATAAAAATACAAGGTCCTCTTGTCTTTGGTACACTGGACTTATTCTTAAATGAGCTAAAAAGTATTAAGAAATAATTTACTCTTTAGTAGTACCTCTTTCAGAATTTGCCTAAACCTCAACTATTCCTGTATACAATCTTCATTATTTTGAAAATCGGTGCACAAACGGCGGAGTAATCGTTGAACATACAAAATTATTTTAAACATAGTTTATTCTGCAAGCATGAGTGGTCACCTTACAATTTAAGTAGTGGTACGATGCGGCTAAACGTGGGCCGCCTTATTGAAGAACCTATCGTAATGACAATATTCGGCTTATCGTTAAACCGCCGCATTACAAAACGGCCCTGTTTTTCATAACAGCTAGGCGTAATGTAAAACGGCGGATTATACAATCCGCCTGCAAAATGCATATGAGGGATGTTGCCTGATACAGGTTAAGCCTACTAGCTTCCATCACTGTACTTTTACTGTAAATTTTGTTAATGAAATAAAGATTATTTATTTATTTATTTATTTAAGTGGTCATTTACAGACTTTGATAGAAAATAAATTCATGAAAAACCATCACTTAAGTGCAACTTAAGCGTGGGTTTTTTTTTTAAATAATAATTGGAAATGCATGAATTCGTTATTCGTTATAAAGACGTTATTTTACCTTGACAGCACCTTTATGCAAACCACATAAGGTTTAGAATAGACTTAGTCAAATATACATACCAGCAGCAAATCTCCAGTCTTCTCCAGCGCCCAGTAAACCACATACAGCTCTAACAGCGACGTCATTACTCCTCTAAGTTCGGCCGACGCGGCAAACATGCTGTTTTCTACCTCCATCTTGAATATTGACAGCACTACAGCTCGGGCGTGGGCCTGAAAACAGAACAAATATCCTTACTAATATCCTTAATTGCGGAAATGGCCTGTCTGTTATCTCGTCAACATTGTAAATGCGGAAATGTCCATCTGTCTGTTAGGTTTAACATCGTCACGCTAAAACGGCTGAACCGATTTCGTTGAAGTTGAGAGTTTTGTTTGAGAGATTGGTTGTGGAGATACTTTGAAAGACTGATAAACCAATTTCACTCCTCAAGGAGTGAAATTGGCTTATCAGTCTTTTCTATCAAACTTCAAAGTGTTTCTATTACCTAACCTAACCCATCTATGAATTCTGTCATTCACCGATGTCTTACATTCTTCACATTTACAAATGTTTGACTATCACTTATCAGTACATTATAGCTACATACATTCACGCTTAAACCGCATAATTAAGACGTTAGCATACCGATTTTACTTTTCATTGAATATTTATTATCAGGCATCATCTCCACAGATAAACAAAGATTGCCAAGGAGTAAGGAGCATAGCAACGTGGTTTGCCGTAGAAAGTTCATGCAAGGAGTACAACCTGACTACCAGTACAAATACAATAAAATACCTCAGCGGCGGCTATGAGTTGAACTGAAGTCATGTTCCAAGCATCTTCTGGTGACATCTTTTGGGAGTTTTCCTTCAGACTTCTCACAGCTTCCGAAAGCTTCCTGAAGAATATAAAATTAATCACGATACATCTTCACACGACATTATCATTCAATCGGTTTAAGTAATCTACTCCTACCTGCCAATCGTTGGTTAAATTATTGTGCCTTTTCGAAATGAAAGTGATAACAAAATTATAAAGATTGACGGTTGGCATGAATAATGGCTTGAAATAGTTTAAAGAATGTCAAACACTTACCCAACAGAGACTTTCTGGAAACTTCTAATAATGCCATCAACTGAACTGTCCCAGGCACTCACAGGGGAGCGGTCTGATAGATATGCCATGGACGGACTGAGCGTCGCACCCTTATGTGCCTGCTCCCAGGCTTTCACTAGAGACCTGAAGTGAATTATGTATGTCAAATAAAAACATCAGCGAATCGTTAGTAAATAAACAGCTATAATAGACAAACATACTTACACTCTTGGTGAAAGTTGAATAAAGTATAAAAATTTAAGAAACGTATTGAAAAAAAATATTAGGTAAGCACTATCTGCTTTCAACTGCGCTCGCATGGAGCAACCATGAAATAATCTTAAAATAATTGGAACAATAATCACATTAAAGTTCATGTTGATGTTGTTGATATTGCTGAAAATATTATAGTTTATGTTTTTAACAATAATCATGAAGGTGATATAGCAAATTTTTTCAACGATGATTATAATGATGATGTTGATGTTGCTGCAAATACAGCTAACAACGATAATATTAAAGATGTTGTTTTTTTAACGGGCAAATGGCCCACCACACATTCCCACCACTGCAACTCCTGTGTCGCCAGGATCAACAGTGGTAACCAACCACGAAAACCCTTTGATATGATCTCAGGGATGCCCGAGGGACGAGCTAAATCTGTCTTGGGACCCGCAACGAAATTAATCAGAAGAAAGGTAGGAGGAGTAGGAGAAATCCAGTTTCGATTTCGAATTCGAAAGATGTTGTTCCTGAAAATACAACAAATGGATCCAATGATGATCATGATGATGAAGTTAATATAGATGAGAATATAGTTAGCTAACGCTTCCAACACTGATGAACAACGTTAGCACGTGCAGCTGTTTCTCTCTGATACAGCGGGGTAAATATCTGTCTCGCTCACCTAGCCACCTGCAGCAGCAGCACCGTGTTTTCGCCCTCGTAGGTGCAGATGGCAGAGCACAAGGCGTACAGCTGCGGCAGGTCGGAGGCCAGCGTGTAGCCGTGACCGCCGCACGCGAGCCGGCACCGCTCGATGAGGGAGGAACAGTCGGCCGAGCTGAGCACCTTAAGGGAGCACGCTAATACGTGCAACTGGGGAAAATCAAGATAGGTCCTTAAAAATAACATAGGGTCAAAACCATGTCAAAACGCATAAGCGCATTGTGGCACCGCACCGCCAAAATCGTTCAAAACTCATAATAAAAAATTAAAGAATTCCGCCGATTTTTCAATTTTCATTCCATAGAAAGAGTCCAATATCCAATGTGGAATAAGTGCAGATCATGTAGCTGTAGAAGTTGTTAAAACTGTTTCATATTATGATGAACTTAATCATGAAACATGGGTAACCGCCTAACTGGGGTAATGAAAGAGCCTAAAATCTTTAAGTACCAAGTTTCTAAAGTTTGAGTTTATAGAAAGAAGCGCCTCTAGTGACAAACAATGACAACTTATTTGGGCACCAATACTGTATATTTATTAAACTATCATATCATAGTGTGCAACATTCTTTAAAGTTCGCCTCACCTCAGGCAACCTATCCACCTGACCTTGCTGCATGTCCATAGTCACTTTCTTGTACAGTCTCCACACCCACCGCGCCGAGAAGAAATAGGCGTAGCTGGTGGCGACAGCTATGAACAGCTTGTGCTGCTGCGTCAGGTAGTCCAGCACTTGGATCTCGGGTTCACTGTAAAGTATTTCGCTAATTTCAGTGCTTAGTCAAATTGTAGTCACCAGTTTCGGCGGCGAAGCTAGATGTTGAAAATGTATGGAATTTTTCATAACTCATCGCAAGTACCATAACAATAAAAAGATTATAACTGTTACTTGCGCCTATGCAGGGCCCCGGCGACCATATATGCAATGTGTGTAATGCACACGGGCGCCATCCTCTAGGGGCACCAAATTGCCATCTTTAGGGGCGCCAAAACCAAGGTCCCAAATAATTGGCCTAAAGGGGCGCCAAAATCCTTTTTTGCACACAGGCGCCAGTACTCCACGGGGGCCCTGCGCCTATGCGTCCATGCACTTACGTAGGATAAAGTTATTCGTTGATATGTGCTCTTTCTTGTTATTCGTTTTTATGAAATAGAAGACATGATACATGTTGAGAAAGCTACAGACAATAATATTAATTATTAATGATTAGTGTTAGCATGGAGTAAACGTGGAGTAAATTTTCTATTCATAAGGCTTATTTTGAACATTGGTACGTATAAGCTTCCTATCTTTTACTTTAATCCCTTTCAACGATAAGAATAATAATATTATCTTCTTATCATATAGGATAAATTATTTTTTTCCTCAGTTTTATAAAGCAAAGCAGATAGAAATTCCCTTTCTTTATTATAACACAAACGAATAAAATGCTATCTCATTTCCATAGGTGTGAATCAAAACGGTATAGCAACTGGACTACTGGACTACAACTCTTTCTATCTCTATCACACATACTTTGCTATTAGTTCGCTACCTGTATAATACAGACTTTGCTTAAAATTTGCTACCTCTATACATACTTGGCCTTCAATTTGGACTGCCTCCTTAGCGCCGAATACCGAAGCGCGATGGTGGCAGCCCTGGCGAGATAGCTGGACGCGGTGTTTACTATGATCACTCGCACGTACACCATTGTACCGTATACCAGCTTCGGATTGGATGATGCCTTGAAAGTCCCATCCTAGAACCGCCATATATTATACAATACTTATATGTGAAGTAAAGATTGTTTATTTATATATTCTCATTGTTTAGAAAGAGAAAACATGATTAAATAAGCCAATGTAATGTAAGAGACTTACCTTCAAAACTTGAGCACTCTTCATCAACATTCTGTCTCTAGGTATCCTATGGTTCTCGAACCCAAGGAACCCATTGTTGACCGTATTGAAGTTAAACTTAGCGCCAATCTCTCCTAATTTGACGCCAGGTAGAGGCATGTGCGTCTCTTCGTCTCTTATCTGTACCAAAAACGCTTGGATCCCACAATTCTTGCCTTTAGTATAAAGCTGCGCCATCACCACGCAATGGTTTGCAGTGTGTGCCACTGAAAAATCGTTCAATATGATAATTAAAAGTTCCTAAATCGATCTTAAATCTTGTGCTTGCGCCCAAATTAACAACACAGAAATCATCAGCTTCACTATTTTTTAAAGTGACTTATCCTTTTTTTCTTTATAAATAAATATATTTGACGAATTGCATCCAAATCCAGCCTAATTAATGCAATCAATGACCTTTATATGTATTAGCAATACTTACAACCACCCGGCCACCACTTATAAGCAGTTAATGTGGGGCTATTTAAAACAAACTCCTCCTTTTCCGCATCGTACGTTGCTGTCGTTTCTAGTCCCCGAATGAATGTTCCATGTCCTAGTTCAGTCTGCAACACACGAGTTCAACATTTACAACATTTCCAACTTTATACAATTAAAAATTTTTTACCCAAAAGGCTTATGTGGTTATGGGAAACCTGTAGGCCACATTTTCAGGTTCTTAATACCATATTTAAGAAAGTTAAACTTAATATTAATACACAAACGCTAGAATAAATCACCTGAGCATATGTTCCAATAATTTCCATGTTTATGGCTCGCTTCAGCCATTTCTTAATCTGTTCCTCGGTCCCTTGCCCCTGGATCGCCGGGATAAACATTCCGAAGTGCAGCATTAATGGTGAGCCCTCCTTAAATATAGCAGATGCTATTGAATTACGAAAATTGAACCTGAAAATTTAAAAGGTGTGGAAATAACAATAATTTAATTGGAATTTGTACATTGCGGTTCTCTATAAGGATGCATCACATAACTAAAGTGGAATCTAAGAAATGGTTTAGGTTTTGGCTTTAAGCCTCATTTGGTCTAGTATATTCTGGGTTTAAGATTAACTACCTACTCTTGTGACTCCTGTAGAGACAAAGCTTGGCTTGCGTAAGACTCCATCTTTCGATACAGCAGCACTGCTTTACGGATTGCATTTTCGTACTTCTCCTTATGACTCAAGTACTCTTCTGGGATTTCATCTTTTAGGTTTTTGTCGCTGAGGATGGATGACTCTGCAATAAAAGAGCACATTTGCCACAGATTACTAGTATATATTACAATTTGCTCATAGTGATTGCTATTTAATAACACAAGGCATTATTTGAAGAAATCAGAAAGATGTGCTTAGTTGGTGGATGTTAAAAATAATCAGATGGCAGTCAAGAAATATGTAAAAGTTCAAATACACATTTCTTAATTAATTTAAGGGATCTAACATGTACTCAGTTGAAATAAATTATCATTGTTGTTTATTTCAACATAATAAACTGTGTTCAGTACCTACAGTAATTATTTTAGAGTGTAAAAAGAGCTATTGTTCTTACCCATTTCTCTTCTTTTAGCTGTGTTCTCTTTTCCATTATCTAATATGTTTGTTAACTCTTCTACATTAAACTTTGTTTTCGTCCTTTCCCTTTTCAAGTCAACATTAATTGTTTGCGCCATATCCACACTCGATTTCACTCAATTGCACTTTGGAACTTTGGTATCAAAAGTATTTACATTGTTTTTAGTAACGGTCGGTACTTTAGACGGCCTTTATCTTGTGATAAAACTTTATAGATAACTGGAAATGGCCGATAATAATAAACGTAAACAAATGTAGAGTATTAAACCATATTAAACAAACGTGTATTCTGTATGAAGTGGCGCGGCAAACTGATTATACAACTGACAACATCAACATCAGTATCGAGGTTAATGCTCTTATTTAGTGACGTAAGTTCTTACTTAAATGTATTATTAACTAGATAAACTCTACCGGCGAAAACTAGCCTTTCATACAATTATTTGGCTTAGATAGTACTTGGTAAAATATTCACAGATGCAGTAGTTAAAATTGATTATTTACTCCAAATGAAACAACTTTTGTTAAGACCTTAATACTCTCCAATGTCAATCAAAAGATTATGAATATCTATAAGAATATAAAGTACCTTGCATAGAGCTATAAATATTTATGAGCCTGATAATATTATTATCGTTATGGTACCTACACCGAATGCACTTATGCGTTTTACCTATTTCTAATATAATAATATTTTCAATAATTAAGTAGTTGAAAGAAAAAAATATTTATATAAGGCACCGACCAACCGCGTCATCCCACAAAATATTATTATTACTTACGATTCATCTATATATCTATACTAATACTAATGCGAAAGTGTCTGTCTACTTATAACCTCTTTACGGCCAAATCACTGAGCCGATTATGTTAAAATTTGGTATGGAGATGGAGATAATTTCAAGTCCCGGGAAAGGGCATAGAATACTTTTTAGTAAAATGCTCAAATTACTAAATATTATTATTAAAATTCTTTGCTAAATAGTGTGACTATAAAACAAAATCACTTATTCTCAGAGATAGAATTTAAATAACAAGCCGAGTGTTTATTAAACTTTTATTACAACACTTCACAGTTTCCCCTTAGCCAGCGGTCGTATGTACTTGTGGAAGCTGGGATCCACCTCCTGCACGTTGAGCGGACTCTTCATCGCCTCCTCCATCAGGCGGATGTACACGTGGCCGTCGTACGCGCCCAGACTCGAGTTGAGGATCTGTATGAGCAAGTATATACCGAAGAATTAAAAGTATCTTGAAACGGAACGGATTTCAAAACACCAATCTGCGTTCAGTGACGTCACACATGCTATCCCCGCGATACATTTAGCGTTAAAAACGCTAAATGGAACGCGGGGCATGACAACTTTTTGAGAGACCGTACGATCAGGTGGGGCCATTGTCAATAATTGTCAAACAGTAGTGACGTCATACAGACTACAGCAGGGCTAAAGTGGTCGCTTTGAAGAATCATGATATGAATCATAATATGATTCATTTTTCTAAAATCGCAAAATGCAAGTCTGCTTGCAATTCATTTCTATATTTTTGTACTGATTTGACATTTGTCATTTTGACAGTTTTGACAATTAATTTGCTGAATTGATTGAGAGGAATTGCTAAATGTGACCATTTTAGCCCCGCAGATCCGTCTTCGCGCCAAAATTGAAATTGACAATTTTAAACCGCATTTTTGCAGTAAATTCCAGTGTTTTAATTTTTTAAATGTACTTGTGGTCTATTCTACATGGAGTTCTTTAAAATAAACACAAAAATAAAAATATCGCATCTTCCCTATTATACCCCCCCCCCCTGAGGGCCCCCCAATAAATTTTTATACGGGGCCGCACCAAGGCCCGCTACTCTTCTTTGTCTCAACTCTCACCTCATCCCTGATGTCGAAAGCATCTACGAGTCCCACGGCGTTTGGTCTGAGCGCCGCCAGTAGTTCCTCGTATTGCCTCTCCAGTATATTGACGTTCTTTTCCGATAAACATGTGTACTGGAAAAAAATATTTAATTATTTTAGTTCATATGACGCTTAGATGAAATTTTGTACCGATATCCAGACCACTTGCGCCAGTCAGTATCATGCCTTCTCTTTCATACATACGAGAAACGATAGAGATAACATGATATATTTTACTACAATATTCAAATTATTCATCTTAACTCATACTGGTGCAAGCGAGCTTCAGGCTTATAAAAAAGGCAGTCAAGTCAGTTTTTCCATAATATTAAATAGAAATTGGAAAACTCAAAAGTTTCGTAACTATCGTATTATTCCGTATATTTGTAACTGTTTCCTATAATATATTCACTAGCTGTTTGACCGTATCCGATGACAATGACATTTTCTAGAAATGATTCCTAGCTAGATCGATTTATCGCCCCCGAAACCCCCCATATACTAAATTTCATGAAAACCGTTGGGGCCGATTCCGAGATTCCAATTATATAATACAAGAATTGCTCGTTTAAAGATATAGTACCTGGATGACCGAGCTTTGCTCGGTATAGCAAACGCTCATTGACTTCGTGTTACTTAATAACGCCATCTGCTGGTCGTTAAAACAATTAGTTGCTAACAAAATAGTATTATTATTCGCCAATAGATGTCAGGAAGAGTCATATTATTCAGTTTATCAATTATCGATAAAACACGAATAAAAAGACATTGTCTGAAAATGATTCCTAGCTAGATCGATTTATCGCCCCCGAAACCCCCTATATACTAAATTTCATGAAAATCTTGCTCGTAAGATATAAGATAAGATAACTTAAACGTATATTACCCTCAACAAATCGCCCGCTCTGTCCAGTGCCCAGTATATAATGTACAGACTAGTCAACTGGCGTAGAACCCTCTTGACGTTGTCGCTACAGCTCGCAGTCAGTCGGAGATTCTCCTTCCAGTATGTGTCTAGCATCACGGCACGACAATGGACCTACAATTAACAAAGAGAATGTTATTTGCCGCTAGATGGCGCTTTACGTTACTAAAATATCACAAAAATAAATTAATATTAGATAGTATTAATTTGTATTTTAATTTACGGAACTCTTCACGTTCTGACACGCGGAAAATCAGCAGTGTCTTGGTTAAGATATTACTATCCAAGTAATAAGTTTATAAGTCCTAGTTTTGCCTTCCAGTAATTAAGGTCTACTTAAAATATAATATTTTGTAGTGATAAGAGTTCAAAAAATGTCTGATTTAAACGATAGTAGCCTGATCATGATCTTTTGGTTAACGTATCTATAAATAGTTTTATCACATTTTAGTGCCAAGAAGATAAAGGAAAAAGTAATACAAAGAGTTAGTACTTTATCCATGTCTCTCTATTAAATAACATTAAGAGAGATGGAGATAACACAAGTTTCTACTAACAACTATCCAAACCTCAAATTACACTCCGTTTTAGAAGAAATAAAAAGTTTAAAGGAGTGTACCTCTGCCGCCTCTACCAACTGCAGGGTCGTCAGCTGCCAGGCGTCTTCGTAACATTTGCCGGACTTCATAAGATCGCGAATGCTTTGCACGCAAAACTGGATTTTCCTAAAAAAATAAAATGTGACCATTTGTTACATTGGGTGTTTTATTAAGAGCATAGCGCATTATGCGGCATAATGCTTAACGTTGAATGTTTCAACGACAACACCGCTTCGCACAATCAAGCACTATCAAGAGTAGCGCTTTCGCTTGATGCGTGCACTGTGACAGAACAGTGGTTTCAGCATAATTCGGCAGTGTGCGCCATTGAGTCGCATTAGGCTCTCTTTGGAAAACTAGGATTGACATCAATCAAAAACAAACTGAACATAATTGTTATATAGTATAATATACTATATTTAAACAAGTATGTTCAGTTTGTTTTTGATTGATGTCAATCCTAGTTTTCCAACTGCAGCAAACTTGATGATGAAGTTTGCTGCAGTTACAGCTCAAAACACAGAGTAGGATATCTAACAATTTAAAAAGCGACTCCAGCAGGACTATTTTACACGTCTACTGTAAAAGAAAATCTGTTTTACAGACTTAAAAAAATACAATAAAGTTTTTAACGACATTTTCTAATTTAAAAAGTGGCATTTCATTTCTTTACTCTATGTTGGTACAACTAAAATATATTCTGTGTCTAGGGTAAATCAAAGCCTTATTTACCCTAGAGTAGAGAAATGTAATGCTACATGAGCTTGGTCGGTTTTTGCGTCTAAACAAACTACAGTATACTCAAAACTCTTACGCAGCAGCAACAGCCTGGAAAGCTCTGATGATTCCCTCCGGCGTGTTCTCCCACTTCGCCTGCTGGTTGCTCACGGCGTTGCTCAGGTATGCTACTGTCGGCGTGAGACGGTTACCAGCTTCCATCTGCTCCCAGGCTTTCACTAAATACCTTAAAAGGCAAGGCTTGATAATATTATTTTTACAATACTAAAGATTCTTATTGTAAAAAATTATATTATAATTGTTGTCAAAATCGACACCGGATTAGTATTAATTATAAGATTTTGCATTTGTATTTACACTATCTACGGATACCAAAATGACAAGAGATTATTATAAAAATCTTTTTCTAATAAAACTCAAAGTTTTCATAATCTGTATACTAATTTCGAAATACAAGTGCTCTTCCGGCCCTTTGGCGATGCATTACACACTTTACCACACATAATAATATAATGAATCGAATGCAGATTTTCCGCAACATAATTATCAGTTCTATGAGATTTTTACATGCTTTTCGCCTTTATTGAAGATATCTTACCTGGCACCTTGCAGCAGCAGCACCGTATAGTCCCCCTCGTAGGTCCGTATGGCGACCGCGTGGCCGTATATGTAGGGCAGGTTTGAGGACATCATATACCCGTGCCCGCCGCACGCGTACCGACATTGTTCCACGCAGGTGGAGGCGTCGGAGGTGCTGACGGATTTGAGGCAGCTGGATAGCGCGTGTAACTGGGGAGTGAGTTGATTAGGGGTAGATAAATTGAGTGTATTGAAAGGGTCGGTTGGGTCGAGTTGGTGGGGTGGGTGTGTAAGACGTTGAGTCTGTGACGTGAGTAAGTCAGTTGGCTGAGTTGAGTAAGTCAACTCAACAATTTTAATACTTAGTTTAGAAACCTGTCTCGTCTGTTACAAACTTTGTGAAATATAAGTATTATAGGAAATCGAATATCTCACTGTATAACATTAACTATGTGGGGGTCCCCACAATTCGCCTAACAGTCCTGCATCGCGGGCTTCGGCCTGACCGAGTACGCTATCTTCCTTTTCGGCCGCCACGAACAACGTTAAATTGGTGACCACCGACAAGAACATGCATCCTTCTGGACATCAATCATCATCAACACTCCCCGCCCCTCCGCACCACGTCAGCAGACATCAAGCATAACCGGGTCGCCTCGACCATAAGTCGCGTTGGGCGTCCGCGCCGGTCGAACCCGTGTCTGGCTTGAACGGGGCAGCCATAGGCTACAACGACCGGTCAACAAGCAGAGCTATGGAGTCCCTCTCCTGGTCATTGCAGGCGTAGCTTCGGCCCACACCTGACAACACAAGCGCATCGAAGAATACCACAGGTCTTCGGGAGGGAGTGATGTGGCGGTACCCACAATTCGCCTAACAATCCTGCATCGCGCTATCGTAGTTTCGGAGATATATATAACGTCTGAAATGACGTCAGTGGGCTTCGGCCTGACCGAGTACGCTATCTCGCTCGGTCGGAAGATCTTCCTTTTCGGCCGCCACGAACAACGTTAAAACTATAAACATGGAGATGCTATAACTCAGCAAGTATCAATAGCCTTAATGGCTTAAAATCAAACATACCGTTTTTAGGCCTTACCTCAGGTAATTTCTCTACATTTCCCTCTCTGAGATCAGCCAGCACATCAGTGAATGTCTTCCACAGCCATCTCGCTGCGAGCTGCAGCGCGTGAGCTGTCGCGATACAGATGAACAGCTTGTGCTGCTGCGTCCGGTAGTCCAGGATTTGGAGCTCGGGTTCACTAGTAACAAAAGGTGCAAGAATCGTGAAAATTTACAAAATGCCATACTGAAAATAAAAACAAAGGGAAATGTATATGAACGATGTCCGAAGACCATAGATGTTCCTGGTATAAATATAGTTTCAAAGTCTTTGTCTATCACGTTACTTTACTAATGTACCAGACAAAGACAAGCAGGCCTCATTCATTGCGTAAATATTTTTATTAGTAAGGACTATGGAGGTTATAATACAAAATATTGTATCAAAATCTATAGTTACTTCTCCTTAGCCTGGCACTGTCGTCTCACGGCAGAGTATCTCACAGCTATAGTAGCGGCCTTAGCGACGTAGAACGCCGCGTCACTGACCAGAGTCACTCGCACGAACACCATCGTCCCGTATGTGAGTTTGCCGTGACGGTCTTTCTTCACGAATGTACCGTCCTGGAAATACAAGGTGTAACAAATATAAGTGATAATACTTTAGGGTGTGTATGTGTTCCTTATAGAGAGTTCACTGACGTTCGGGCGCTTGCCCATACAAAAGTGAAAAAAAAAATTTGGTCTTTCAGTTACTTTCATAGTGAACTCTCTACAAGGAACACATACACACCTTAAAGTGGTATCACTTATTTTTGTTACATCCTGTATATTAAGTTACATTGTCTAATTACCGTTAAGAGGATACACCAGGGGCTAGAGAAATAAAAAAAGTACGTGTAATATCTATAGCTGTCTCCCTTACCTCGAGCCTCTACCGCAGAACGCGATAGAGACAACTGCAGAAAATCCAGAAAATCAACGATTCGTTGTCCCCTGATTCCTTCTCCAAAAATTAACCGATCTCAGTACTTTTTTCATTAAAGATTAAAAAAAGGCTTGAGCTGTGTTCCTATGTTTTGCTTTTTTTGTATAATCTAGCCAAATCTGTATTCTGGACGTTTGAACACTGCGGAAAATCTGGCCATTTTTTTGGGTTTTTGAACGTTCATATCTTATTTAATAATTAAATTATGAAAAAAAGAAAACATAGGGACATTGTATTAGTGGCCGTAGATATTCAGGAAAAAAATTATAACTCTACTAGCATTATCCAGGGAGGAAACAGGGGACAACGTTTGTATAGAAAAAAGGGCGGTGTGGACTCCTCTTAATTACGGGAACAGCACAGTGTTTCCGTGCAATTCTTCATTCAGTCTGTTAAGATTGCTAAAGTTTAAAACGTTGTTAAAATCTTGCAACATCAATGCAACCGACGTTTGGCGACAGATTTTGTAAAATTTTCGCCTGTTGCTTTGCTGTCGCAAGATACAGAATCACCCCGCGATATTTATAGAAAAAAGGGAGGGAAGGGAAAGATAATTAAAAACAAAGAATTAGCAATGGCGCCAGTAGCTTTTACAATATATTAAATCCACCCATTATTAACCTTTTCTTTCTTTCTCACCACTTTACAATTCAATTACCTTAAGTACTTGGGCGTTCTTCATCGGCATATTCTCCCTGGGTATTCTCACATTCTTCATACCCAGGAACCCGTTATCAGCTGTGGTGTAACCCATGCGGGGACCCACGTCCCCCACGTGCACCCCGGGGAGGGGCTGATGGGTGTCCAGGTCTCGGATCTGGACTATGAAGGGATAGATGCCGTGGCATTTGCCCTGGGTCCACAACTGAGCTAGTACCACGCAGTGGTTGGCGGTTTTGCCCACTGTAAATGTGAAATAATATATGTTATTAGATTCTGATGATGTAGTACTTTTAAGGGAGCGTCCATAGCCCAATGGGTAGAGTTTTGGTTCGCACTCGCAGAGGATGCAGGTACAGTATTTACTTCGCTCTGAAAATACTAAATAAATCATCCACAATGGATGCAAGGAGTATTATTTCTTTTTGGGAGGAACCTAACCTTGTTTAGGTAAGGCGAGCTTAGATTAGGGTTTGAGCTTTGGGTTATTACTTATTTATAATCATAATAAGAGTTAGACATCTGATGCACTCTCTATATCAACTATCGTAATCGTACCCGATGAGTGGATCATCTTTTCAGAAAACTAAAATTTAGCTAACCAACCTTCAACCAATTTTAACAACCTTTTAAGGGGGGATCGAAATCGCGGCCTCCGTGGTCCAGTTGTTTATAGCTTTAAAGCTATAAACAACTGGACCACGGAAGCATTAGTTCAGCTCGTGATACTCACGAGTGCCCGCCCACCACTTGTAGGAGGTGAGCGTGGGCGTGTTCATGATGAACTCCTCGGTTTCCGGGTCGTACGTCGCCGTCGTCTCCAGACCACGGATGTTGGTGCCGTGACCCAACTCCGTCTGTAAACAAACAATATTATAAGTATAACCCGAACCTCAGAACATGAACATTGTAGAGATGAAAATATGTTAGCTGGATTATTGTGTAACAAACATGAAACATACACATAATGTAAACGTGAGTCTAGCGCACAAGCTTAAAAGAATTGTAAGAAATGTTGTATTTGAAGGCGGGGTATATTCCGTGACTCTCCCGTCTCCGTAGCTCTTCCTAGAAGCTCGCGCTAGGGATAAACTCTCAGAGAAGTTGATTTCTTGGAGATGGCGAGGCTATGTATTTTGGTCGCGTTATGTCAAACCCAGCCATCACGAGCACGACAAAGGTAAAATGCGTAGGTCCGCCATCTGCTATGAATCAATTTCTCTGATAGTTCATAGACTGTTATATTCTATGCTATCTTTCGACTCCACCGAAGTCTGCAAAAATTACATTCATAGACCAAAAAGCATCTCTATACCTGTCCATAAGCCCCCAACACTTGCATGGTCAGCGCCTTCGGCAGCCAGCGCGCCTGCTGCTCCGGGGTGCACTGCCCATCACGGTGGTAACGAACATCCCCACGTGCAGGTAGAACGGCGATATGTCCTTGAAGAACCCGTCTACTGTACGGTGGATTATTGAAGACCTTGTGTTCTTGTTACCTGTCCATAAGCCCCCAGCACTTGCATGGTCAGCGCCTTCGGCAGCCAGCGCGCCTGCTGCTCCGGGGTGCACTGCCCCATCACCGTCGTCACGAACATCCCCACGTGCAGGTAGAACGGAGATATGTCCTTGAAGAACCCGTCTACTGTACGGCGGATTATTTGGGATCTGAAATATGGAGATTATGGTAAAGATACACCCCCCCTAGTCCTAAAAAGAGATAGATCTATACTGTTTACAGACCAAGGGCATAGCTACCGCCTAGCTACGGTATACGGGACCCCCAACGTGCTTAAGTTACCCTTCCCTGGAAAAATATTGTGTAACTCTGACACCAGTTTAATTAGAGCACAGACAGTGTGGATCTTTTGATTAGTAAGGCTTTGTATTCTGTGCTCAAGTACATTTTAAAGAAAGTACCGGATGTTATAAATATGTAGTAGCGATAAATATATTTACATACAGAATTAATTGTTTTCGATAAATTATACAAGAAACAAATTAAAAGAAAAAGTCAAAGGGCGTTCAAAACCCTGAGGTCATATTTTTGTGTGGTCATGCCTTCATCTTCATAAATAAAGAAAGACGTACCTAATAGACTAGTAGTGGATGAAGTAAATAATTAACATTAATTTATAACATCAGGACAATTACTATTTTTGCCTTATCTAAGATTAGTAAGGATTTGTGATTATGTCATTATATGTGAAATCATTATAATGAAATGACCTACGAATAATAAAAACTAAAATGACTAATTAGTAATAATTAGTGATATTGCTATCAGCAGTAACAGTTATTAATTTGGTTAATTAAAACTGTCACAAGTTTGTAGATTTTAAATTGTAGGATTAATGTCGTAACTTTTGATCTGGGGGCACGGCAGTGCCCCAGCCAAGCTGATAGATGAACGGATATAATTTTGATATAATTTTAACAAACCTTGTAACTCACCTACTAATAATCTGGCTATAAACTTAAAGCCAGATAAGAAGGTGTTTGAAATTCTATTTGCCACCTGGTGCACCGCCAAATAGCCCTAGGGTCTATCCTGCCAAATAGGCATATTATCGTGACACATGACAGCTATATCATGACATATGACAGCAGTTTAACACGATAGACCTTAAGGCTACATAGCGGTACCTGGTGGCTGTTAGCAAATAGAATAATTTCAACCACCCTTACCTACTCCGCTACCAGCTGTAAGGAATGTAGTTTAGATTTTTTTATTCAAATTTCAAATTCATTTATTTTTGCATATTATTTTTGCATATTAGCTTACCCATAAGATTCAATCCCACTCATAGCTGCCAGCTCATCTTTTACAATGTTGTAGTAGTCGCACGATTTCCGCACCGCGTTCTCGTATTTCGCCCGCAAGTCCAGGCATTCATCGGGAATCTTGTCTATGGACGCTCCACTGTTTAATGCTAAGTTCTCTGAAAATATATTTATTATTTATATTAGATTACACGTATTACAGTAAAAGCTAATTATAAAGCAACTAGACGACGCCTGCAACTCCATTGCACAAGAACTCGATAATCGCGCGGGGACCGTACATTTTCCGGGATAAAAAGAATCCTATATCCTTACTCGGGACTCAAAGTATCTCCATACCAAAATTTCAGCAAAATCGGTTCAGCGGATTGGAGCGGAGCGTAAAGAGGTAACAGAGAGACAGACACACTTTTAATTGATTATTAAAATCTAAATGTCTTCTAGCGGTCTTTCAGGGTCATGACTCATGACTCATGTATCTCTTAAAAATATGCCACCATCGCTTATGTGTCTTGTAATTCTTTAGGCCCTTAGAAATTCTAAGACACTTAAATCTTGGTAAAACCTAAATAGGTACCCTAAATTGCCGCTAGGGGGCACTAAGCGTTTAGGGTGGTGGTCAGTTGGCAGGGTAATAGGAAAGAAGAGACATTTTTTACAGAATTACATTTTAGAGAATTAACTTATTTGGCCTATACATAAATCATATTACACCGAATAAAAGTTTGAAACAAACATGAATAATTTATTGAGTAAAACATGAATATTTATAAATCATTGAAAACAATAAAATGCGTTGCACTGAAATAATGATTTCAGGTTTCCAAAAGATAACTTTAGAAGTCATTTCCTTCTTTGTAATAAAAGAATTTAACACCTCTATTATTTCTTTGCAATAATAGAGGTGTTAATGCAATAATTATTGTTAAATCAAATACGATTTTTTGGTGTTAAAATTATGTAATAGGTCAGATTATGACATTATTGAATTATGACAGATTTTTGGTATACTTACTTCGAGATTTTTTTATACATTTACAATGCATAACATAATCTTAATCTACCTAATAACTATAATAAGCCTACATTTGGGCCTACTCACACCTGTATAAATCCTGTGTTAAACTTCACGCTATTTCTCTCGTTCTTCGTACACATGAAAGAGAAGGCAACATCTGCACACAGGATTAACAATTACCTAGAATAGTGCAATCTCGAACCCCGCGTTCCATTAAGCGTTAAAAACGATCAAAACGCTCAAAACAGGAGGCATTTTGAGTTTTTAACGCTTAGTGGAACGCGGGGTAAGCAGGCCTAAAGGTATAACAATCACATACCAAGTTTTCTCCTCCGCACAGTCTGTTCCTTGCCGCCATCCAGAATATTCGTCACCTCTTCCATGGTAAAATCGCAACTCGCTCGTTCCTTTTTCAAATCTTCATTCACATCCTTACATTTCGCGCGTTCTTTCTTCAATTGCTCACATATTTGTTTATTAGTTGTATTTTCAGACATTTTGACGACCGTCTCTTCTGGAATCGCTCGGCCAATTGTTTCGATACTGTTTATTATACCTATGTACTACATGCATATTAAACAGATCAAAAGTCAACAGGGTTTGTTGCCATAATGCCCGGATTACAATATCCTAATTCGTGAGTGCGTAACTACATCGGCATCGTTAGCTATGTTTTTCTAAAAACTTGCGTAGTATGAGTACTAAGTATAAACTTTGCACATCAATAACGTAATATTGTTATTTTTTTAGCAATACTCTGGAATGTTTTTAAAAGGACTTCGCGAAGTCATTGACACCAAGTGTAGTATTAAGTCAGCGCCAGTTTTACATTTGAACTCGCACAACCTCGCAGCTTTATGAAAAAATATAAACGCTCACATAACAAAAATATATAATTTATTATCTACTTAGGTCACAGAATAAAAAATAACAGTAACATCACAGTTTCCCCTTCAAGAACGGTTTGAGATACTTCTCGAAGGTGTAGTTGACTGGTTCCTGGTTGAGCGGACTCTTCTGCGCTTCTTCCATCAGCCGCTCGTAGACTCTCCCGTCTGAAGCGCCAAGGGTGGAGCCGAGAATCTGATGAAAAAATGTGGTATTTTTATATCGAAACAACCGAGAGACCCGTTCTTATATTGTAAATAGAAAAGCGTATCTCATGTCTGTCTGTTCATAACGTTTTTACATTGATTATGGGCGTAGCCAGCTTTGGGCTCAGGGAGGGTCAGCTCACTCAGCAGTCAACCAACCCTCCCCCCGGTAATTTTTGTAACTTGAGCCGTTTGAGCTCTGCGCCTATGCAAATTATGAATCTGTTTCAAGACTAATAAAATGTAATACTCATATTCAGTTATTCTACGGTAATACGGCTCGCTTTCAAAAGACCGCTGCGATACGCGCGTAAATCGTGCGCGCTTTTTGTTTTGATCGCACTTTTTTTCATGTCGACTAATTTTTTTGTATCTTTCTTACGGATATTATGATTGTAGTTAGTTGAAAAAATTCTTATAGGTCAGAGCCAGGATGGGGCAAGCGCCCCAGCTTGCCCCATTGAGGCTACGCCCATGATTGAAACCACTGAACAAACAGTATGGAAAAACTTTGAATACCGGGCATAGACGCGAAAAAACTAGCTTGAAAATACATCTAATATTAATAAGTAGAATATTATAAAGGAATGTAGTATGTACTCACTCTATCATCGATATCGAAGGCGTCAACCAGCCCTACGGCGTTGGGTCGCAGCTGTTCCAACAGGTCTTCGTACCACGACCGCAAGTGTTGGACGTCCGCGCCGTTCATACACGTCACCTGTTAAGATTTAACTATAAACTATTAATCAGCTAAGGTATGTGACCTTTGGAGTGAAGAGATTGCAAATCAAATGTAGTAGGAAAGTTTTTAATTACAGTTACACTGGCAGCCTGAAACCATCTTAAATTGGAAAAGTAAAGTTACCCCAGTTATCAACATAACCTCAACATACCTGCAGCAGATCTCCCAAGTTCTCCAGCGTCCAGTACACAGCATACAGATCGGCCAGCTGTCGCATCACTGTCTTGAGCTCGGGGGACAGACTCGCTCGTCGCACCTCCTCGTCGAAAGACGTTATTATTAGTAAGCGGGCGTGTGCCTGGAAAAAATAAAATTAAAGATTAAAATAGATAAAAAAATATATGACAGTTTAAGGGTCACAGAAGATCTTGTAATGTATTATCTTAGACTGGGTTGCACCATTTTTTATTTATTTTTTTTATTTTTATTAAATAAGGGGGCAAACGAGCAAACGGGTCACCTGATGGTAAGCAACTACCGTCGCCCATGGACACTCGCAACATCAGAAGAGCTGCAGGTGCGTTGCCGGCCTTTTAAGAGGGTATACGCTCTTTTCTTGAAGGTTTGCAGGTCGTATCGGTCCGGAAATACTGCTGGTGACAGCCCATTCCAGAGTTTTACAGTGCGCGGCAGAAAGTTACGCGAAAAACGCACTGTGGAAGACTGCCACTCATCAAGGTGATGAGGATGGTATGTTTTTCGCGTGGGACGATAGCGAAAAGTTGCAGGTGGTATGATTCCGAACAATTCCTCAGAGCACTCCCCGTGATACAACCGATAGAGGATGCAGAGTGAAGCAACATCTCGGCGTAATTCCAGGGGGTCCAAGCTGTTTGAAACACTATGGCAGTCAACAATTCGAGCAGCCCTTCGTTGGATACGATCCAGAGGGAGCAGTTGGTATTTTGGCGCCCCTGCCCAGAGATGAGAACAATATTCCATATGAGGCCGAACCTGCGCCTTGTAGAGTTGTAGGCGTTGGTCCGGACTGAAGTACTGTCTCGCTCTGTTAAGAACGCCAAGCTTCTTTGAGGCTAATTTGGCCTTACCCTCAAGATGATATCGGAACTGGACTTCGCTCGATATGTTGACGCCAAGTATCTCAATGCTAGGGGAGATGGTTAAAGATGTGCCCTCGAAACGAGGATAAACGACCATTGGTGACTTTTTAGTGGTGAACGCGCAGACTTGTGTCTTGGCGGGGTTGAATTGGACTAAGTTACGTCTACCCCATTCAGAGACCTTCTCCAATGAATTCTCCACCTTAGACACAAGTTCGTTTCGACTCTCAGTGACATTTTGCCGAGAAATATTAGGGGAGCCGGTATATACAGCATCACCTGTACTATCATCCGCATAGCAATGAATGCCTTTGGTTTGTAACATGTCATTGATATGCAGTATGAATAGAGTAGGCGATAGCACACAGCCCTGAGGGACACCAGCATTAACAGACTGAGTTTCCGAGCATTCGCCGTCAACTACGACCTTTATGCTTCTGTCTGCTAAGAAACTAGTGACCCACTTACATAATTTCTCGGGTAGCCCGTATGATGGAAGCTTTGATAGCAGCGCTTTATGCCAAACCCGATCGAAGGCCTTCGCAATGTCCAAACTAACAGCCAATGCCTCTCCCTTCGACTCAATTGCCTGAGCCCAACGATGAGTCAGGTATGCCAAGAGATCACCAGCCGAGCGACCCTTACGGAACCCGTATTGTTTGTCGCTTAGCAATCCCTGGCCGTCCAAGTATCGAAGAAGCTGGCTATTGATAATGGATTCCATTATCTTCGAGAAGAGAGAGGTTATAGCGATTGGTCTGTAGTTGGAAGGATTTGAGCGATCACCTTTTTTGGGGATCGGGTGCACCAAGGCTGTCTTCCAGGAAGCCGGGACGATGCCAGTGGAATAGGAGAGCCGAAAAAGACGCGTCAAGACCGGAGCCAACTCTGGAGCACACTTTTTCAACACAATAGGCGGGATTCCGTCAGGCCCACTCGACTTTTGGATATCAAGGGAACAGAGGGCTTTTCGCACTGAGCGCTGATGAAACCGTATATCCGACATGATGCTCGTGCATCGCGGTATGGTCGGCGGTTTCTGCCCCCCGTCACCCAGGGTCGAGTTTGACGCAAAGAGCTTGCCCAGAAGATCGGCTTTGTCTTTTGCGTCCTGGGCCAACGATCCATTTCCTACGTGTAGGGATGGTAGGGTTGGCTTGCAGAAATTTCCTTCAATAGCTTTGGCCAGAGACCAGAATGCACGGGTTCCCGAGGGGAGGCGCTCAAGTCTCTTGCCAATTCTATTGACGTGCTGTTGCTTTGCCCGAGTAATCTCTTTCTTGAGGGACCTAGAGGCAAGGTTGTACTCCTTTTTATATGTGCTGGTATTTAAATCTCGAGCAGACACTGCGTTGGCCCAGGATTGGTAAGCCTCCTGCTTCCGGCGAGAAGCTTTTTTGGGGGATGAACCAAACCAGGGACGAAATCTGCCGCCAGTTGGCACTACAGAGGTCGGAATGAAAAGTTCCATCCCCTGCATCACCACATCGGCAACAGAGTTGGCAGTGTTGTCGAGATCATCCGGCGAGAAGCACACGTGCCCCCAAGGATAGGATGCAAAAAACGACCGCATCCCATCCCAGTCTGCTGACTTGTAGTGCCACACACGACGGTATTTAACAGCGCGCTGTCTTAACACCGTCGTAAGTGGCACAGAACTCCTAACAAGGCAATGATCCGATGAACCAAGTGGTGCGGTTACGGATATTTGGTAGCCGTCAGGATTTGAAGTCAGCAGGAGGTCCAACAAGGAAGGATTCTGACCATCCACATCTGGGATTCGCGTAGGCGTAGTAACCAGTTGTGTCAAGTCGTTCGCAAGGGCAAAGTTGCAGACAGATCTCCCCGCGTGATCAGTTTTACTGGAATTGAGCCAGTCGGCGTGGTGGGCATTAAAGTCGCCAAGTATTATGATCTCTGCGGATGGGATCTGCCGCTGCACAAAATCTGAAGCAGCTTGTAGGTGCTCCAAGAGTCGGTCCGTCTCGGGGTCACCACTATGGGACCTATATAGGCACGCATAGACGCGAGGGTGGTCGTCGCAATCTATGCGGAGCCATAAGTTTGATAGGTCCATGACCTCAAGATTGCTGAGGCGGCGAGAGCTGATATCATCTCTGATATACACACACACTCCAGCTTTGGGTAGAAAGGAGTGCTCGAGGTAATACCCTGGGTGGGAAAGGTATGATGTGTCACTCGGAGATGATATCTGCGTCTCGGTTAAAAAGAGCAAAGCCGGCCTTGCCGTCTCAAGGTGGTAATGGACGGCATTAAGGTTGGAGTGTAATCCCCTGATATTACAAAAGTCCATGTTTAATATCGAGGGGGGTGCCTTTGTGTGTTTGCTCTTGCCCCGAGCAGATTGGAGCGCAGTTTTGCCCTCCCCAGAATACGAGGGGCAGCCTGGACGTCCACGTTCAGTTCCAGGGGTTCCTGAGCATGGACGTCCAGAGAGGGATTCTCCAACGCAGTTGGTACCCTCCTGGGGTAACAAATTGTTTTTCAACTGCGGCATTTCTAGGGGGGGTAGGGGATTGGGCCTCCGGTAAACTCACTCACTCGGCGAAACACAGCGCAAGCGCTGTTTCACGCCGGTTTTCTGTGAGAACGTGGTATTTATCCGGTCGAGCCGGCCCATTCGTGCCGAAGCATGGCTCTCCCACGTATAAAACCAACTAACTTTGACTTTAACCTTAACTATAACCGGAAAAATTAACAGATGTCGTATGAGAATATGGGGTGTTTGGACGCCATATTTAACTTTAACTATAACCACGCCTCTGGTGCAACCCAACCTTAATGGTTTCTGGGTATCAGCTGCAAGTATACACATAAAATTTATAATATTGACGTAGATATAGTTGCAACAGCAGTATTTCAAAACTTTTTTTACTTGCGCAGCTGTAAACACCTAAAATAATTTTAAATGAGAACGTGATAAAAAAGCTTACGCAATCGAAATAAATATTGATGGGAATATAACCGTGGCGGGAACAATTAGTTGGCCTTAATGTGATTTTCGTAGTCATCAATCATCATTACATTACGTTACGAACGCACAGCTGCCAATAGTTACTGCTAAGCCCTCGTACCTCAGCGGCCGCCACGAGTCGTACGGAGGTGGTATTCCAGGCGTGCTCAAACGTCGCGCCAGACTCCACCTTCCTCTGCATACACTCTACACACTGCTTTACTTTGCTGGAAATAAAAAAGAAACATAATTTATGACAAAAACAAATTCTTATTTAGTTATTTAAAAAAAGAACGGTAATTTTCGCATTCAACACTACACTTAAGTATTATTAGTACAAAAAAAAACAATAGTCAATTAATGAAATAACATGGCTTTATTTTTCTAAAATTATTTAAGCAAGCAACAATTAGTTGTCAGCTAGCACAATAATACCTATAAGTAGTGTAGCTCTTCATATTAAAATCCATACTATCCTTCCATATTTTTTTTTTTTATGAAATAAGCAAACGAGCAAACGGGTCACCTGATGGAAAGCAACTTCCGTCGCCCATGGACACTCGCAGCATCAGAAGAGCTGCAGGTGCGTTGCCGGCCTTTTAAGAGGGAATAGGGTAATAGGGGAGGGTAGGGATGGGAAGGGAATTGGGGAGGGTAGGGAAGGGAATAGGGTAGGGTATTGGGCCTCCGGTAAACTCACTCACTCGGCGAAACACAGCGCTAGCGCTGTTTCACGCCGGTTTTCTGTGAGAACGTGGTATTTCTCCGGTCGAGCCGACCCATTCGTGCCGAAGCATGGCTCTCCCACGTATTCATCTAAACTAATACTATAAAGAGGTAAACTTTGTTTGTTTGTTTGTTTGTTTGTTTAATTGTAATGAATAGGCTCAAAAACTACTGGACCGATTTTAAAAATTCTTTCACCATTCGAAAGCTACATTATGTACGAGTAACATAGGCTACTTTTTATTTTGGAGAATATAGGGTTCCGTAAGATATTTCAGTTTTTCGGAAACAACCAGAAAATTTACTTATTTTGCGTACGCTGCCTAAACTATAAAAGATAGAACTATACAATGTTCTAAGTAAATGTAGATCTTATAAATATCTACAAAAATGACCGCGACACAATATATATATCTATGTCAAGTGACAAGTATGTCAATCAAGTATGACAAAAACCATTTTTTTATTTAATCTTGATTTTTTTTTTGGACTACATTTAAACGCATTTATTTTACTCATGCTAATAATCCTTATCAAAATAAATAATTTCATCACTAAGTACAGTTTATGTAGATTAAATTTGCTTTAGAAGTTATGGCGAAATTAAAATATTGCGATTTACGCCCGTTTCGAAGTGGGCGCTACCAATGCCACAGAATAGATAATAGTACAAGTACCAATGCAGGGGTGCGCATTGTACACATTGAAAAGGTCTACAGAAAACTCCGCGATGGTATTTTTTTTTTATGAAATAAGGGGGCAAACGAGCAAACGGGTCACCTGATGGAAAGCAACTTCCGTCGCCCATGTACACTCGCAGCATCAGAAGAGCTGCAGGTGCGTTACCGGCCTTTTAAGAGGGAATAGGGTAAGAGGGGAGGGCAGGGATGGGAAGGGAAGGGAAGGGAATAGGGGAGGGTAGGGAAGGGAATAGGGTAGGGGATTGGGCCTCCGGTAAACTCACTCGGCGAAACACAGCGTAAGCGCTGTTTTACGCCGGTTTTCTGTGAGAATGTGGTATTTCTCCGGTGGAGCCGGCCCATTCGTGCCGAAGCATGGCTCTCCCACGTATAAGTATATATCTGGATATATCCCACAATAACATATTTTTTTGTCATTTACTTTTTATTTAATTAATTTTCGAAGCGATTTTAACCAATACGGCAATAATGCTTATTCAATTAAATACTTTAAAATATACATTATTGATTATGGCCCTATACAGCATAATTATTACGATTTTAATTTTAAATGAATATTTTCGAAGATATTACAGATTTAAAAATTGCGGGACGTAAGTAGCTTTTGCGGCAGTACCGACCAATGCGAGCCACGGGTAGTAATGAATATAAATTATTTAAAATCAAACTACTGAATCGATTTTAAGTATTTTTTCAGTGACTTAGGCCATAATTTATTTTATACCCGTGCGAAGCCGAGGCGGGTCGCTAGTACTAATATAAATGCGAAAGTGTGTCTGTCTGTCTGTTACCTCTTCACGCCCAAACCGCTGAAACGATTTTGCTGAAATTTGGCATGGAGATACTTTGAGTCCCGGGAAAGGACATAGGATACTTTTTGTCCCGGAAAAATGTACGGTTCCGCCGCGTAGACCGAATTTTGGCGCAACGGATGTTACGCACAAGTATGCTATCTCAAAAAACGCAAATTTGAGAAAAACGGCTCAAAAGTTTTAAATAAACATATGCTTGTATTGTATTAATAAAATTGTGCTATAAACTTAAAACTGTTTGATTGACTTTGTTGAATGTTTCTAGAACATATTGTCATATATATTTTTTAAATATCTGTAATACTTAATATTTAAAAAGAGTTAAACGAGTTATGAATAACCATCATTTCATACAAACGTGGTTACGCGTCGTGTGATAATGTAAGTTAGAAGAGTTGCGTGCAATCAGAAGCACGCGATGGGTGGAAAACTTATCTATGTTATCTAATAGTTGTATTAGATGTGTTTGACGAGTGGTGCCGAAAGGTGGTAAAAACCTCTGCAGTTCGACGCGGCGTTATGTCGCCAGATGTGAGCGTCTTTGTCAAATTTGTATGGATTTGACAATTTCAAAGACGTCTCACGTAATTGAGATCTGTCAAATCAGTACAAATTTAGAAATGCATCTATGCGTCGCGTTGCGGTCTGAATTGACCCTTACAGATGCGTCACAGACGCTCAGTTCGAAAGTTAGGCTTTCGATCTGAGACTATAAAGCGTCAGTGACACCGCAACCGATTCAATGCGGCCCACGTTTTTGAAGACTTTAAGTCGTGGCGGCATACAATTTTCTCGTGACACGTGAGCCGTGTCATACGCCATAGAAGTAGATGACACGGCTACCGTGTCACCCGCCACGTTCAAAAAGGTGTATTGTTTTTCTTGGTTTTTACGTGTTTATTAGCTTAATTTATTTAATTGAACCTAAACCATTGATGATAACGGAAGGCTACGTTGTTTTAAGTTGATTTCGAGTAGTTTTACTAAGTTTTAACCTGAAAACGGAAGGTAAGCGATTTTTTTATTCAGGTGTTGCAAACCTTTTGTAGGTTTGAAAGTTAGAAAAATGAGTATATTAAATAAATCTGGGTTTCCGATGTAGATTATACGTTCGTAGATAAATTTAAAGAAGTATGTTGTTAAGTTTTTTTAACCGACTTCCAAAAAGGAAGTGGATATTTTTTATGTATGTTCAACGATTACTCCGCTGTTTGAGAACCGATTTTCAAAAAATTTCTTTGGTTGTATGGGGTATTTGTTCCGATTAATCCGGTTCCGATTTGGTACCATGTTCACAAAAGTGGTGGTCTGATGTTGGGACCATGAGAATATAAAAAAAAATATATGAACTAGCCAATTCCATACATAAAAACTAAGTTTTCTCGATATAATATTATATCGATTTTCGATAAATTGGGTTGAACGAAAGCTGAAAAGCACGATAATTGGGTTCCAGTTATAAAGCTTATAGGATCACTTTTAACCGCAGGGAAACGTTTTATTCCTATGGATAAGGAAGTTTGCGAAAACAGCTAGTTAGAAATATTTTCGAAAGAAACAACTTCGATTAAAACAAAAATCTTTAGTGGATTAGTAATACTTTGATGTCAACGCAAGTATTTTTCTACATTATTGTTTAAAAAAATTCCGAGAACTTGAAAGTCTAAAATAATATAGAATAATATGGGCTCCCAATATTACTTCTTTATATTCTTAAAAGTTTACTACTAAAAAGCCCGGCCGCACATTATCCGAATTTCTGATCAAAAAAATACATTTTGACACGTCAGAATTCTGATAGCATGCGAGTTCCACAACAAAATGTATGAACAGAGTTCGTTCCGGCGGGGGTCCGGCGGGCGTACGACCGGGCTAAAAAAGAAGACAGCCCCCACTTTTTTCAATTCGCAGAATATTCAGAGGCGAAGCCTATAGGCTTGTTCTACGTGGAAAATTAAAATGATTTTGTTCGAGTAGAACCTTCTAGAGTGTAATTTGAGGGAGATACAAGCGTTTTTTAAATGACACGGCTCACGTGTCATACGCCACACGTTAAAAATATGTATGACACGGCTCCCGTGTCATCCGCACTGAATCGGTTAAGTGTCGCCGCGACAGAGCGACAGATAGATAGATGATCTATGCTGAATAATTATGAAATTCTAGAGAACATCATTCGAGCCAATTAGATACTGACACAAAATTCTTGGTCATTTGTACCAGTATGGCGGTTTTACAGGGGTATAATTACGTAAAGGCAAATTTTTTTGTACCAGGCTAATTTTTGCATAGCTAATCATCGTCGAGTAGCCATTCACGAAAATCACCTTGCCATACTTTTCCGACAGCGCCCAATGGCCGGCATACCACTGCAAAGGTGTCTTCACGTCGGTGCGGCACGGCCGGCCGCGCTCACTATTTCAGCGAGTGGCCACGCGTAACTATTTCAACTTTAAGATAACAGACTTAATTTGAGTTACAGAATTTATTGATACATTCTGCCCATTTGTATTAACTTAAATTGAATGAGTAATGCCTAACTGAAACAAAAAAAAATAAAGTTAAACGAATTTGTCATAAGAGATTCTGACTTACTGATAAATAATTTTTTGAAATGGTCTATAGTGTCATATAGACTGTACTGATTAACGGCCGTTTCCAATATTTGATCTATCTCTAGTTTTGCCCTACTAGAGATAGGAATAGCTCACATTAGACATAAACTATTTTATGTCAATTGTGAGCTATTCCTATCTCTAGTAGGGCAAAACCAGAGATAGATCAAATATTGGGAACGGTCGTAAGACTATTTTGCAGTGGTTAGGCGTAACTCGTCTACTTTAAAATAGCATACTTGTGCGTAACAGGGCAGAGTTGCGGGCGTCCTCTAGTGTTAAATATACTTATGTAATATATTTATAGAGGAATGTGTTACTTTCAATGCATCGAAAAATTCCTGGACCGATTGATGAAATTTGGAATATACAGGGTGTAACAAAACTAAGTGATAATTCATATTACTTTAAGGGTGCGTATGGGTCTAATATGTGTGCAGAGTAGAACACAAGGAGTAATTATAGGCTCCTTTTTAATATGGAAAATGATTGTTCGCCTGGAATTTCAGTGTGATTATGGAGTCGTAGGAAACATCTATATTCTAATAAGTATAATATACAATACATATTATTGTTATAAGCAATTCTAATTAGCAGGGGCAAAAAACCAAGCATTTATTTTTAGCGTTAGATTTTTTGCACTATTATATAGAAGAACAGCTATTTATATAATGATAACATTTAAAATAATATAGTGACCTTCGGAAACCGGTGTTTACCGGATAAACTGCCACTAAATTGTCTAAACGTTAAGACGACGCGCGCAGCTCCATTGCGCTGAAATTCGATCGTCGCTCGTGAACCGTATATTTTTCCGCAACAAAAACTATACAAGTCCTTTCCCGTCTCTCAAAGTATCTTTATAACAAATTTCATCTAAATCAAGTCAACCATTGCGTGTGAAAGGCCACTTTATTATAAGGATAGACGTCAGACACACTACTATTAAGTAACTAGAGATCGCCCAATGCACAATGGTCGAAATTCGACCTCAAATAAAAAAATCTATATATATACTTATAGGTATATAAAACTGAAAGGTGACTGACTGACATGGTGATCTATCAATGCACAGCCCAAACCACTGGACCGATCTGGCTGAAATTTGACATGTAGGTAGATGATATGATGTAGGCATCTGCTAAGAAAGGATTTTGATCAATTCCACCTCCAAGGGCTTAAAATAGGGGATGGGAGTTTGTATATAATAATACTTCTTTAACGCGGGCAAGCCGCGGGCAAAAGCTCGTAATTTATAAGTTTAAAATAAAACGTAGTGATTATATACTCTTTGGTTTTAAATTTCAACGCTTTTCTTTTGATATTCGTATATAGATAAAGACAACGCAGACCTTCAGAGCGTATAACTAGTCAAAGTTTGCAGTCTGCTCTTGTTATATGACTTTACTAAATAACCCGGCAAAAACAAAAACAGACCTTGTTAAATTTTATGAGCTTTGCGATGTAAATATTTTTAGGAATGTGGATAAAATAACTAATAATAACTTACGTCATAGCAACGACTTGGAATCCTTTAATAATGTACTCGATTGTGTTTTCCCATTTCTTGTCCAGGGTGTGATTCCTAGCATCCTTCAGATATTGTATGGCGGGCGTCAATTCTGCGTTGTCTACTTGCTGATATGCTTTCGCTAAAAACCTGGAAAAATCGTTTACATTTAGTAATTTCTTCCATTAAAATAATAGAGTCACAATTTCATGACAATGAAAGTGTGACTCCATTATTATTGTAGGTATATATTTTACAACCGATATTTTATTTATTTAAATTGATACACCAACAACTTATTGCTGCAAAAATACATCATTTCTTTACAGGTATACTTATTCTAAAACAAAAGTTAATTACAGGTGTACACAGCATTTACAATTAATATAGTTCTCCGTGCATTTATCAGAATACCTATTATATGTAATAGCAAAACATTATTTTAATTGATTAATATTAAATACAAAATTACATTAATAGCATTTACAATTAATTAAATTATAGTTTTTTTTTATTAAATAAAGGGGTAAACGAGCAAACGGGTCACCTGATGGTAAGCAACTACCGTCGCCCATGGACACTCGCAACATCAGAAGAGCTGCAGGTGCGTTGCCGGCCTTTTTGTTAAAAGTATTATTTTTACACGTCAACATAACAAAATTAAGGAAATGTCAATAGAATTTAGTTATTACTTAAAATCATTAAATAATAATATATATTAAAATGTCCTTAAATTTAATTATAATGAAAAGATTATCACGCGCATTTAGGGGAAATGTCAAGAATTAAGAATTAAAATACAATGTGAACTAAAACTAACTTAAACCTAAACAATACACGATAAATTAAATTAATATTAATATCTGTCAATTACTCATTAATCATTATATTATCATCCTTAATTAACAAATATAATTTTTTCTTGAACTTATCTAGATTATCATGAAAAATATCTATATCGTACGAAGCAAGTTTATTGTAGGAGTCTGTTAGTCGGTTTAGAGGAGAGTATTTTCCTAGGTTTGTTTTAGCAGGACTGGTTGAAAAAGTTTTTACGGGATTTCTGGGAAGGCATGTAGGTACGTATAGGTTGATAATTTCAAATAGACTCGTTGAGTCAAAGTTATTGTTAACTATTTTGTGCAAGGTGCATAGGTCAGACACCAACCTGCGACACTCAAGGGGGTAGATAAATAAATAAATAAATAAAAAAACTCTTTAATCAAACAAACAAAACAGATCAATTTACACACGTTACAAAAACAGAAATAGTTTGAATTGGCGGCCTTACTGCTGGAAGCAGTCTCTACCAGGCAACCATAAAATATAACTAAAAATATTTAAAATAAAAATAAGATAAGATACTATTAGTATATAAATAAATAAATATAATACACAAATAAATATAATAGATACTTTATACCGAATAAAATAAATACATATAAGTAATATAATAATATGAATCGAAGAAGAGGATAAATAGTAAGGGTTTAAGAGTTTGCAGCTAAATCTAAGTAATATTGTTTGAGTCTTTTTTTAAAATTATCAATAGATTTGGACTTATGTATGCTTTCGGGTAAAGAATTCCACAGACGAATAGCAGAGACGGTGAAGGAAGAGTCATAGAAGTTAGTGTTGTGGGAAGGGAAGGCAAGAGTTAATTTATTGGCTGAGCGAAGTGTAGGATGCTTGTGTCCAAGAAAGGTAAAGTTTTGTTTGAGGTAAGCAGGAGTTTTGGGATTAAATAGAATATTAAAAAGAAGATGAAGAATATGTGTATTCCGACGCAACTTAACAGGTAGCCACTTTAGCTCTGTCCGGTAGTTAGATATGTGATCGTATTTTCTCAGACCAAAGATGAATCGGATGCAAAGATTTTGCAGGCGTTCAAGGGAAGAAAGAAGTTGATCATTTAGATCACTGTAGCAGACATCTGCGTAATCTAGGATGGGAAAGAGTAGAGCGTGAACTAATGAGATTTTGGTTGATACAGGAAGGAAGTAACTGAGGCGTCTGAGAGAAGCAGTGGCAGCGAGGAGCTTCTTGCGGAGTTCTTGAGTTTGGGTGTTCCATGAAAGAGTGCGGTCAAAGTATATACCGAGGTTGCGAACGGAGGAGCTATAGGGGATGATAGCCCCGTCAAGAATTATTTATTAGATATTAAAATGCGTAAGACGATTTTCGTAGCTTGCTCTGTAAGAGCACGTCTTATCTTTAAAATATGATAGATAACGTGTAAATGAACGTTGGACCCTCTCGATTCTTTGAATGTGTGTTTTGTAGTGGGGGTTTCAGACTACAAGCATATTCTAAAGTACTACGGGTTAGGGCATTAAATAAGGTAATAATGCTGATTGCCTTTCTGAAGTCTCTAGTGTTACGTTTAATAAAACCGAGTAACATCCACGCTTTACTTATTATTTGGTCAAGATGCTCAATGAAAGATAATTTACTATCTAGCATGACTCCAAGATCCCTTATGACTTTAACCTCTTGTAGTTGCTGTCCTTGAATAAAGTAGCAGGTGTTTATGTAAACCAAATGTATTTTGTAAACCAAACCGGATAGTTGTTGTTTTTAGGTCGAGTCTTTGGTATACAAGTATCGATTATGTTATTGATTGTATAAAATGTATTCACCATTTCGTTGACGTGTGTGCAATTCTCTAGTTCACGACGCCAGTCTATTAAACGCAGCTTGTGATTGACTTCGTTATAGTCACCCTTTCTGAAGTTGTGTGGCGAATAATTTCTTATTCAATAACTGATATTCAGGTTCAACAGGGAGTTCGATATCTAATGAAGGATGGTGAGGATCTAGCTTACTAAGTAACTCAGTAAAATTACTTACCTTGATGTGAGGGAAATTAGTTAGGACAAGATCTAGTATGCGACCATTCTGGTTAGGTATGCAATTAAACTGTGTAAGATTGTTTAGAGACATGAAGTCAACCAGTGAAAAGCCAAGGGTATTGTTATAGTTAATCGGAGATAAATGGTTAGTGTCATTACCGTCTGGTATCCATTTAATAAAGCCTAAGTTAAAGTCGCCCAGCACCATGACGTGTCCATTGTACGATTGTACAGTTAATGTTATCTAATAAAGTGTTCAGAGCATTAGGAGATATAGGAGGAGGTAGGTAGAGTATACAGATCAATAAATACTTTTTTCCTATCTTAACATTAATCCATAAGTCTTCGAAACCACATTCGTAGTGTTCAACACGATAAGATTCAAGATCTTTGGAAACGGCGAGCAAGACACCTTCCCCAGCCTTCGATGATGAGTCCGTCGAGTGGCGATCTCTTCTATATAAGTATATTATATTTGTTAGAAAAAAGTTCACTGTCGAGAATTGTCTGGTCAAGCCAGGTTTCAGTTGCAGCTATTAGTTCGTAATTGCATTGTAGAGTCGCTAGTCTAATATCGCTGAGTTTTGACTTCATTCCTCGGAAATTTTGGTACTTTTGCTATTTTTGAGGCAATTTTAACACGGAGCTTAAGAGGATTCCACACCGCCATTTTTTCCATACAAACGTTGTCCCCTGTTTCCTCCCTGGATAATGCTAGTAGAGTTATAATTTTTTTCCTGAATATCTACGGCCACTAATACAATGTCCCTATGTTTTCTTTTTTTTCATAATTTAATTATTATGTCCTATCACCGTTATTCAAGGCCTTTAAACAAAATTGAGATGGTAGTCTTCCGTTTCCTGCCGTAATATTGATCGTTGTAGTTCCTTTCCGGTCTTTTTGGCGCCAAGATGGCGCTACGATGGCGGTAAGATGGCGGTTTCCGGTGTTCACCAGGGCAGGCGCGCGCGCTTTCTTCCTCATTGGCGTCTTGAGTTTTGTGCCGTAAAGACGTATAACGCTGTTAGCGTTCGTTAAAGTTATTAAAATTATAAGAAATTTTGTTTCTTTGCTAATAACTATAATATTCTTTTTCTTAAATAGTTAATAATTTATTCTAGATCGTTTGTGGTTTCAAATTTTTTTTAATTTAAGTTTTAACATTACATTGGTTGAAATATAATGTTGATAAAAGTGTTTGCGAGTGTGTTTCTTCTACATCGTCATCGTCAGATGAAGAACCAGTCGTACAACTGAAGCGAAAATGGGATGACGAGGTATGGCAAAACCTTGTCAAGCAGGTCAGTCAGATCCAAAATTTCTTAGCTTGTGTCTATCCACCTTTGGATACGATTGCGAAGGAAAATTGTGCTAGTAACATTTTAGATAACACCTACGAAAATATTGATCATGACGCTGTTTCTAATACGTCGAACTATTTTTAATTTTGATTTGACGACCAACCTCAAAGAACCGTCTATTCAGAATGCCTCTGCGGAGCATTTACAGACACTCAATTATTTACTTGCAACGTAGCTTGCAACACTTTATCTAACTCTGACAATTGGTCAAATATCCGTTAATCGGATATTCAAAAAATATATAACGCCCGGCCTTAAATTCGACAAAACCATATATGGTTTTGTCGAATAATAATTGGAGGTTAACGATTAACGAAGAATTGAAAGGCCCTGGGCAATTTGAGAAAGCAAATAATTTTAATTTGAATACGAGTGATAAGTCTTTTGGTGCTATTACGAGTTCATTAATAATGCAAAATGATGCGTTAAAAAAGGGTGTTTCTGATTTATGACAATGGATTTAAGATAGTAAAATATCGTTATTATCCAAAATTAAAGATCTTTGAACAAAACAACAAATCTTTGAACAAAAATTAAAGATATTTGATCTTTGGACTGTTTACAATTAGTTTCCGTTAGGCATGCTGATATTATTGAACGTCAGGAATTTTTCATAAATCATAAAAAATAAGTAAAGGAATAGTTTTTAAAAATTCCTCCAACATATGAATATATTTTATTTAATAAAGAGCAGCCGGGCTAAAATGGTCATTTCATTTGTGAAACTGACGAATATGAAATACGAATTACTAGACATAAATTGCAAGCAGAGTGACCATAAGATTCATAATATGACTCTCCAAAGCGACCATTTTAGCCCAGCTGTTGTCCGATTTTATTAAAAATAATGGAGGTGTACTTAAATAAAATTTTCATTTGTTTGATACTAATATAAAGAATAAAAAGCCAGCCTTCTCTGCGCAAGAGAGGCGGCCTGCTTCGGGTGCTCTGGCTGCGCAACCAGGCCCCAATTATTACAAACAAACCGGTCGCTTCCAAGCACCGTTTGGCTATACGTAATAATCAAAGTTATGCATATTCTGAAGCACAGGCGGTGCGATCTTTCCACCCCTATGTTTTTAATTATAATTTTGGCTCCCATGCCAATGTAATGAGGGGTTTTTGGTCCTCGTATAAGCCAACAACGTCTCTTCCTCCAAGACAACAGGCCCTGGGTACGAAATACGAATAAGTCTTTTAATCAATCCAATGCCCCGAGAGGAAGAGGTGACAGAAAATTTTGACTTTCAACAGGAGTTTCGAGAGGGGAGGCTATTAACCATGTTTGGGAAAATGTGGGGTGTTCCTTCTTCCCTTTTAAAAAAATAATAACCAGTTATAAAATTCAATTTTTACGAAAACCGTCCTCGACTCTTATAGTCACGTTAATTCACGGACTTCGTCCCCAGGAATGGATCAGGTTATTCAAATGTTGCTTAAGGAATAAGCACAGAATTTTAGAATATGCCCGCGAAACTTAGTTTGTTATCAAAAATGTTTTAACCCCAAAAAGCGAAGTAACTATGCGCCCTATTTTCTATTTCAAAAAAAAAAAAATAATAATAATAATAATAAATAAATAAAAAATAATAATAATAATAAAAAAAAAAAAAAAAAAAAATTGAACGAGTTTCTAAAGATAAGTAAATTTCAACTGATAGCTACGCATCGAATACCAGAATTTCTGCAGCCCAACGATTGGCTAATGGTTAGTAAAGATAGACCTAACGCAGGCGTATTATTATCACACACCGGTGTCTCTACACCATCGTTGTTTGAGGTTAATGTACAGAGGTCAACTCTTACAAATGACCTGTTTGCCATTTGGGCTGGCCACTGCCCCCAAAGTTTTCGCGTCCCTGACAAATTGGACAGCAGAATTACTACTAGAACAAGGTATGCGTATAGTCGCTTTCTTACACAATTTCGTAATTGCATGCCAGGATAAAACGAAAATATTAGAACAGACTTGTATCACACGAGCTTGATACGATGCTCAAGCTAGGTAAGGTTGTAATTAATAAGATTAAATCCCATACTTCAGCCACAAAAGGCTTTAGAATATTTAGGTATTTTTGGGACACATGGAACAATCGAAAATCCATTCCAGATTCAAAAGTTCAGAAGTTAAGTTCTAGAAAAGCAACTCTCAGAGAAATATAGAGCATTGTCGGTCGCTTAAATTATCGAAGTTTTTTTTGCAACCCATTGCAACAATGTACTTGGATGTAGCCCCTATGAAAAGCGGTCTCTACCTTTTCACGCTATTGAATTAGAATGGTGTTTTAGCTAATTGTAAAAAGTCTTCTCGACTTCACCTCCCCAAATCTAACTACGGACGCTTCCGACTCTGGTTGGGGACCGGATTTAAATGATGTATGTTTAACGTGAGATTGGCCTAATGATGAAGAAAATCTTCATTCAAATTATTAAATAAATAAATAAATAAAAAAGAAATGTTAACAATTTTTAAATGTTTACGCGAATACGGTCCTACGCTAAGTAAGTCGTCTCTGCTTCTGCAGTGCGATAACAAATCTGTAGTGGCATACTTAAGAAATAAAGGGGGGGAACAAATCAAATTCTCTAATGAATCTGACTTATAATTATTATTATTTTTTACATTTTAGATCCATTCGATATAATATTATACCGCGTCACATTCCAGGCCGGTACAACAATACAGCAGATCGATTGTCGAGAAAATCTTTTCTCCCCGAATGGCATCTAGCCCCTGCGGTGACCGACATCATCTTTTCGGAAGTGGGGCATGCCCGAGATCGACTTATTTGCATCAACCCGAGCTCACGTGTAGTGGCAAAGTATGTCACCTTAGACCAAAGGGATCAAAGGACGTAGACACAACGCGTTTTCATGGGAATAGACCTTCAGTCTGGCTTGGGTATTCCCACCTCCGAATTTGATGCCCAGAGTATTGATGCATCACAAATCGTGCGAAAGGCGTGTTCTCGTGACCGCAGGCTTTATGGAAAGTGGATCTAAAGTCTCGAGTCACCGCCGTTCACGGTTCGGGACGTGGAGTCGAATTTTCTGTACTTATCTATCAACGGCCTTTTCTCCTCCACGAGTACAAAACCTGACGATGGAGATTTGGATAAGATGGTTAAATTGGTGCAAAGTTTTGGGGGTCCAGCCTACTAACTCCTCGGGGTCCCAATTAGTGTACTTTTTAGCTGACTTACATTTAAAACCTAATCTAGCATAACAATCCTAGTTCACAAGTCAATTGTTTCTACACTTTGCAGTACAAAATATAATATATCATATCATAATATAATATAAGTCTTGCCTCTCATGTTTTGGAAAAGAAAAATTTGAACACCATATTTTCAACAAATAATGTTCAAAAATGTAATAAGCCGAGTACAGTTTGTGCCATTAATGTATCTACGAGTAGCGTAAATTGTGAAAATTTATTTGCAGTTTTCAGGCGGTATCCGATGAAAATGACATTTTCTAGAAATGATTCCTAGCTAGATCGATTTATCGCCCCCGAAACCCCCTCTATACTAAATTTCATGAAAATCGTTGAAGCCGATTCCGAGATTCCAATTATATTCGGATCGTAGAGTGCACGACTTGACTTTATTAATCGTGTGCCTGTCACAGGGCAGTGTTGTAGATGATAATGAAAGTGATACTGTGACTTTCTGACCAATGTACGGTTTTAAAACCGATTCAGAATCCCACAATCTATTAGGTTGGAAATTCTTTTCGAACAGTGAAAATCCAAATACTGATCCCGTATAAAATTAGTTGTTCTAGGTAGCGATAGACGGAAAGAAGCCGGCATCAAAAATTTATTTGTATCAGATCGGGGAGTACCAAAAACTGCTTCTAGAACAGCAATTTCTGGATGGGTTAAGTTGATTTTAAAAGAAGCCGGTATCGAGGCAACTCCGGGAAGCGTACGGTCTCCGTTGCTTTTTAAAAATACTATACAAAAGAAGCTTATAAGCCGATTTCTTTTACCAGTAATTCTTAACTAATCTTTTTGAACCCGTTACTAGTTTTGATAAAATTTAAAATATGTACTTTAATGTAATTTTGAACAAATTGTAATTATTAAAACCATGCACAACTTAAAATACTAAGTAAATCATTTAAAAATATAATATAACAAACTCCTGTCTCATAATCATTTTGATTCTTCACATTGGCGTCTTGTTCACCAGGCGACAACAAACAATATCTCAATTTTGTTTAAAGGCCTTGAATAACGGTGATAGGACATAATAGCAGAGTTTTACCTACCAATAAAACTCTTATTATGTCCGGAACCTTATTCAAGGCCTTACAGTAAGGTCTGCCTGGTGCTAAAAAATTGAGACTGCAATGAGGAAGAAAGCGCGCGCGCCTGCCCTGGTGAACACCGGAAACCGCCATCTTACCGCCATCGTAGCGCCATCTTGGCGCCAAAAAGACCGGAAAGGAACTACAACGATCAATATTACGGCAGGAAACGGAAGACTACCATCTCAATTTTGTTTAAAGGCCTTGAATAAGGTTCCGGACATAATAAGAGTTTTATTGGTAGGTAAAACTCTGCTATTAAATAAGATATGAACGTTCAAAAACCCAAAAAAATGGCCAGATTTTCCACTGTGTTCAAACGTCCAGAAAACAGATTTGGATAGATTATACAAAAAAAGCAAAACATAGGAACACAGCTCAAGCCTTTTTTTAATCTTTAATGAAAAAAGTACTTAAATCGGTTAAGTTTTGGAGAAGGAATCAGGGGACAACGAATCGTTGATTTTCTGGATTTTCTGCAGTTGTCTCTATCGCGTTCTGCGGTATAGGCTTGAGGTAAGGGAGACAGCTATAGATATTACACGTACTTTTTTTTCATTTCTCTAGCCGCTGTGGTATCCTCTTAATGTTACTTGTTGGCTGTAGCGCCATCTATCTTGGCAACTTTAGAATAACGTGAAAAGCTATTAACGTTAGTTCCCGAACCAGTGGTAGGCCTTATGTAGACGATCTAAAAGTGATAATTTTGAACCGAATTAAAAATAAAAGATTTTTCTTGTTTTGATACCAGCCCGGCAGTAAGGGTAGGCATTCACGAGTGATCCGCAGATGGCTCTCGCGCCATTCGCTCGATACTCGATGTCGCGCCGAGCCAAATTCATGGCATTCACGAACACGCCAGCGAGCCGTTCCATTTATTAATCATTTTGAGTGTAGGCGTTGACAGCACCGGACGTGTTCTATACGCATACTCAAATCAAAATGGCGTTTTTGGCTCACGAGTAACACCATTCACGAGCGGTTGGAATTCCATCGCGTCCATTTGGACCGACAGTGTTTTCACATTCATGGACGAATTTTGGATCGACAGCGTGCCAAATGGATGGATCGCTCGTCAATGCCGGCCTTAAGGTTGTCGACTTTTAGCTAAATCGCGTTTTCAGCTTCCAACGATGTTCAGCGCAACTGTTTTTGCTGTCTGCTTATTACACTAGAACATATCTTAAGGTTGTGGTCATTAGTACTAAGTACTAGGGTACTAGAACTTATCTACACGTCGCCCTCGTATAAGACGGCGCCGGCGACGTACGCCTCAGAGTACGGCAAACCTGAAGACAGCATACAGCCGTGCCCGCCGCAGCTATCTCAATGTGGCGTGCGCCATATTAGAGCTGTTCTAGAACCTACCTCGCCGTCTGCAGGAACAGCACAGTGTTCTCGCCCTCGTATATGGCGGCGCCGGCGACGTACGCCTCAGAGTACGGCAAGCCTGAAGACAGCATACAGCCGTGCCCGCCGCAGCTATCTCAATGTGGCGTGCGCCATGTTAGAGCTGTTCTAGAACCTACCTCGCCGTCTGCAGGAACAGCACAGTGTTCTCGCCCTCGTATATGGCGGCGCCGGCGACGTACGCCTCAGAGTACGGCAAGCCTGAAGACAGCATACAGCCGTGCCCGCCGCAGCTTAGCTTGCATGCTGTGATCAAACGCGTCGCGTCTGACGTTGCGACAGCTTTGAGACAGCACGCTTGGGCGTGGATCTAAAAATTTGTTGAGTTTAGTTTTATTTAATTAATTATTATTAATAAGTTACTTGTTCTTGTATACATTCGTAAATAACTATGATAATATTTATCCACAGCGGCTTCCAAAAGGATTTAAATTTATATAATATAGTCAAGTCATAATTAATGTAGGAAAATTTTTAATTCGTAACTATTTACATCAAAACTAAGAAGGGCTTCAGCCCGGGCTGAACATATAATAATCTTTAGAAAAGTGATGATATTTTGACTTAATTTAAATTAAATAGATAAGTTTCCGTAATTTTTAGTTATACACATGCCTACCTCAGGTAGTCGCTTATAATTCCCCTCATTGAGTTCCACATTGACGGTGTTGAAGTAAGCCCAAGCGGCCTGCACGGCGCTGCGCAGCGCGTGGGTCGCCGCTATCGCTATGAACAGCTTGTGTCTTTGGGTGTGGTAGTCTAGTATTTGGTTCTCTGGTTCACTGAAAAGAAAAGTTTAATTAAAATTAACTATACCGATTACTAACTCTAGTTTTTAACAGCATGGGCTACGGCTGTCTGAAAATAAACTTATTTTCATAATATTATGTAAACTCGAAATAAAACATGGCCCAGTCACAGAATATAATATATTAGTAGTACTAACAGAATTCCCACTAGCGAAACCCGTTTAAAGAAATAACGACTCATGCTTCGTCACTATAAAGTTCAAATTTCGACCGCGCAGTGCTAGGTGGCTACAATAATTATATTCACCTATTTGTGCGCTCTCTTTCTTTCGCATAACTCGTACCTTTTCTGACGAAATCAAGGTTTTCGCCTTTTAGAAAACAAAATATTTTATTTTAATTACTATTAGTACGAATAGCAAACCTTTTTATAGTAATATAAATTTTAGTATTCCAACCTATATTTTATAGTAGTTTTATATACTTATTCGATTATAGTGCAGGAAACTTTTACAATTTAAACATAGTAACTTGTGTTTATTTCTGTGTAGTTTGTGTGTTTCTTCGTATGAAGTTGGTTTATTTGCTATTTTTGTATAGTTTTTATTTACTTTTTGTATTTAAATACTTACTTAAATACATATTTCATTGGACTTTTTTAATTGTTTATTTTTATAAGATTTATAACGATTTTGTCACAGCGGTTAAGTCAGTATCATGAATTAAATTCTTCTATAATCAGTAAACAGTAGATACGCGACGAAAAATCTTGCGCGTGCGTCACCGCTAGCTTGTGAGTACTTGCAGTTAAATACCTACACGCACGAGTGAGACAGGCCTGGCCCAGTCTAATAACAAGTAGAAACTAAACGCAAAAAAACTCACACACACAGCAGATTTTAACTTACCTATAGCTAAGTTTTTATAGCAAAATTTTTCGGTATGTTGATTTTTGTTATAACAGCATATTGTCCTCAAATTACTCTATCTTGAACGTTATTTGCCGCCACATGGCCGACTCCGAGTATCTGACAGCCTGAAACTTGCTGTTTTTGGTCAGAGGTCATTGACCCTCTGACCCCGACGTGATACATAATACACTTATTATTAAATTTTAAGTAAAATGTTACTCCACTTATAAAATATAACAGATAGAAAAAAAAACAAAAAAACAAAAAAAAAAAAAAAAAAAAAAAAACAACAGTCTTAGCTGGTCTAAGGTTGACAAGCTTAAATCAAAGTTTTTAGGACTTTCACGAAGGAAGAGAATGCAAACTAACTGGGTAAAGTGCAAATATAAGCTATTTTTTTTTAATTTCACACTTTAACGGATGGCATCAGGTAATCTGCAGATTACCTGGGTAATGTGCACGTTAATGTATTCTGCATTCTAACGGTAACATATGTTTAACCGACGCGCTTAGAAAACTTCGATAGCGCGATGCAGGGTTGTTAGGCTATTGTGGGTACCGCCACAACCCCATATTATTTAACAGCTGATTTGAACGTCCATTCGTAGTAAAGGCTAACACTTTAAAATATTATATAACTTTTAATAGTAGAACATAATAGAACTTTGTCAACAAATTACCCCGTCTTATAGGTGGTCTGTCGCCTGACTGCCGAGTATCTGACGGCGACGGTGACCACGCGCGCCAGCATCTGCACGGTGTCGAACACTATGATCATGCGCACGTACATCATCGTGCCGTAGTTCAGCTTGCTGTTCTTGGATTTCACGTACGTACCGTCCTAGAAAAAAGAAAGCATATAATTCGTATATAGCACGTAAATTAACACAAAGGGTATCTGGTTCGTCCTCTACCAATTGTCACCACATTGAAACACGGCATGCAATCTGGTATGCTTCTTGGTAAAATTAATATGACACATGAATAATTAATTAATTCATGGGTCATATTCTTATTAATGTATGCCTAGTTAATTTGGTACTTAATTATTACCAAATTAATTATGTATAATTAGTCATGTAACATTCGCTTAGTATTGTACTATTCATGTAATATAAATACTAGCTGTTTGACCGAGCTTTGTTCGGTATCCGATGTAAATGACATTTTCTAGAAATTATTCCTAGCTAGATCAATGTATCGCCCCCGAAACCCCCTATATACTAAATTTCATGCAATAATTGCTCGTTTAAAGATATAAGATTTATATAATAATAAGATATATTTACCTCTAGGACTTGCGCGTGTTTCATCAGCATTCTATTCCTAGGTACCCTAACGTTGTCTAGGCCTAGGAACCCGTTGTTGGTACCGTTGTAGCCCAGTTTGACTCCGATCTCTCCAACTTTAATACCAGGGAGGGGCATATGGGTTTCTTCGTCTCTCAGTTGTATCACAAAGTAATGGAGACCGTAGCATTTTCCTTTGGTATACAGTTGCGCCGCTACTATACAGTAGTTCGCTGTGTGACCCACTGAAAAGATACCATTTTTTAAGGTCGTAGATGAAAACTATGAAAACAGAGTTATAAGCTTGACACACTATATTCGTCGGTCTGCTCCCAAAGGGATATACCGATTTCGAGAAAAGTATTTTAGCAAGCGCACTGCTTGACGATTAGGTTTTACTAAAAATGTTGACTCTATTTACTTAAGTAATAAATTTTATAGCTTACAAAACCTATAGTTTTTTTACCAAAATCAGCTTTCCCTTATCAGTTTAACAATAACAGACAATCAGAGTTCACCCACACAAAGATACGTCAAACATGTTATTCAATATATTATTATGTTTGACAAGTCTGTGTATCCCCTCAGTTATTTAATTAATTATATTGTTACGTGCTAGGGTTCGAGGATTTGGAGAGAAAGACCTGGTGACTCTCTTGAAGACTTTATTAACACTGCACTAAACACTAGGTCACAACACTTAGCACTAAGTCCAAACACAAATCACTGGGTCCAATCACTAAGCACTATCACTGTCCTAGGTCGTAGCCAAGTCGCAGGTTTCACTGGTTCACTCACTATTGATCACTCCGAAATCGCCTCGATGATAGCTCGAAAGGAACTGACTTGCCGTGCCTGCCTGCGGCTCTTTTTATATGGCGAGACGAATTCCAGAAATTTCCCGATTCACGTAAACAAGTAAACAACCGTGGGAAATTTCTAGGCGGCTCGGGCATGTACCACAATAAAACTGCCGTCCTTGCGATAAGTGCAGTAAGTTGAATTTAATTTAGACCTTATGGACTCAGTCATAAGGTCTAAATTCAAACACGCTAACAAATAAAGGGTAAACACGTAAACAAACATTGGACCTTTTTAGAAGGTTCGAGTATGTACTTGCGCACCACGTGTCCGTATACCATGTACCGTAACACTACTCCCCTCTTAGAGATGCTCGTCCCGAGCATCATTGTTACTGCCATGGTAACGCGCCAGACGGTCTATGTGTACCACTTTGAATGTCCCTCTTGGTTGCTTTTGAATCCTGTAAGTCACGTCATTCAATCGGGTAACCACTTTGTATGGGCCGTCCCACTTGGTCTGCAACTTTGGAGATTTGCCTTTTCGGCGAGTTGGGTTATGCAGCCACACCAGTGACCCTTCTTCGAAGCCGCTTGTATTCGATTTCCGGTCGTATCTGATCTTCATGTTCTCACTTGACTGTAACCCATTTTCCCGAACCATGGCGTGTATATAACGCATCTTTTCCCTTAAATCGCAGACATAATCTGGTACGGTCTTTGGTTCTTCCGGTGATCCTCCTGTCAAAAGGTCTACTGGTACTCGTAGTTCTCTACCGTAATTGACATACGCCGGGGTAGCTTTTATGCTCTCATGCTCGGCGGTACGGTACGACAGAAGGAAGAGCGGTATATACTTGTCCCAGTCCTTTTGTTTGTCATCTACCAATTTCGCCAAATGCCTCTCAAGGGTTTGGTTAAATCTCTCAACCATTCCATCAGACTGTGGATGGTACGCGGTGGTCCTCGTTTTATGCATTCCCAAAATTCTGCACACTTCCTGGAAGACCTGCGATTCGAAATTCCTGCCCTGATCGGAATGGATTTCTAGAGGCACACCAAAGCGAGATATTACTTCTTCGACTAGCTTAGAAGCAACTGTTGTAGCTTCCTGGTTTGGTATGGCGAACACTTCGGGCCATTTGGTGAAGTAATCCATGACAACCATGAAATACTTGTTTCCTGATTCCGTTACAGGAAATGGCCCAGCTACGTCAACTGCTATTCGTTCCCACGGTGCGCCAACGTTATACAAGCGCAGGCTCCCACGGCTCCTTGTCTGTGGTCCCTTCACTGCAGCGCAAGTAGTGCATTTGCGGCACCAATCCTGTACATCGTCTCGACAATGCAACCAGTAGAATCGTTCTCGTACTTTCGTTAACGTCCTCTTTACTCCTAGATGACCTCCTGATACGCCATCATGCATTTCACGGAGAACATCCGGTACTCTCGTTCTTGGGACAACTATCTGAAGATGGAACTCTCTGCCGTTGGTCTTCTCCCATTTCCGGTAAAGTATTCCGTTTTGAAGAATCAGACTGTCCCATTGCGCCCAGTACGCCTTAGTGACAGCGCCAGTGGGTGCAACCTCACTCCAGATTGGCTTTACGTCATCCCGTTTCTTCCATGTGATGATGTGTCGAAGGTCGTCATCTCTTTCTTGAGCCTCTCTCATACCATCATTCTCCCATGGACCCAAAGGACTTGTTTTCGTTAACTTCAATGTTACTTCATTAGATTCCTGCTTAACACAATGTTTGCAGTCTTCTGAACACGGCCTTCGTGAGAGTGCGTCGGCATTCCCATGCGACTTTCCGCTGCGGTGTTCCGTCTTGAAGTCATACTCCTGGAGTTGTTCTATCCATCGAGCTACTTGGCCTTCTGGGTTCTTGAATTGTAGTAGCCACTTCAAGGCTGCGTGATCAGTTCGCAGTAGAAACTGTCTGCCGATGAGATACTTGCTGAAATGTTGTAGCGTCTTTACGACAGCCAAGAGCTCTCTTCTTGTCACACAGTAGTTTCTCTCTGGCTTAGATAAAGATTTGCTGAAATATGCAATTACAACTTCTCTTTCACCCTGTTTTTGAGATAACACCCCCCCAATGGCCGTGTTGCTTGCGTCCGTGTCGACTATAAACTGACCTTCAGGTTGTGGATACCCCAGGATTGGTGTTTCACGCGCTCTTCACCTTGCGATTAAACAGGCAAAGGAATCTGCCAGAGAAGAAATGCTGGCGGAACTTAACCAGGACCCCTGGGGGCGTCCGTACAAAATGGTGCGGAACAAGATCGGCCGCGGTCCGCCAGCATTGGAGACTATACCACCAGAACATCTGCCTGGCATTATATCGGCGCTCTTCCCAGCTGCCGCTGGTTCAGAGCCACCGAACGATGCTAGGCCAACACTGATGGAGGAGGTACCGCCCGTATCAGAGGGCGAGTTTGAAGCTGCCATCTTTCGGCTGAGCGAGCGTAAGACTGCCCCGGGTCCGGATGGAATTCCCGGACGGGTCTGGGTCAAGTCCATGGGGCCTCTTAAGGACAGGATGCGGGACCTGTTTAGCGCATGCCTCACTCAGAGCGAATTCCCACAATGTTGGAAGGAGGGAAAACTCGTCCTCCTGAGAAAGGACGGTCGCCCCGCGGACTCGCCGTCTGCTTATAGGCCGATCGTCTTACTCGACGAGGCGGGAAAACTTCTCGAACGAGTGATTGCATCTAGGGTCGTTAAACATCTGGAGCAGGCAGGGCCGAACCTGTCCGACGCACAATACGGATTTCGTGCTCAGCGCTCGACCATAGATGCAATCCGTAAAGTCAAAGAGCTCACGGAGGAACAGATCGAGTGCGGCGGAGTGGTATTGGCGGTGTCATTTGACATCGCCAATGCATTTAATACCCTGCCCTTCGAAGCTATCGAAGACGGGCTTCGATACCATGAGGTTCCCTGGTATCTGCGAAAGACCATAGGAGGATACCTGAGGAGAAGAAATATAATTTGTGTCGGGCGCAACGGGGTCGTTATCAGGATAGTGACAGAGTGCGGTGTTCCACAGGGGTCTGTCCTGGGTCCACTCCTGTGGAACATCGGGTTTAATCGAGTCCTAAGAGCGGCCCTCCTCCGTGGGCTACGCCTCGTCTGCTACGCGGATGACACATATCTGCTGGCCTGCGGAGAGAGCTTTGAAGAGGCTATACGCCTTGCAAGGGTAGGCGCGTCCCTAATCGTAGTGCGAATTGAGGCACAGGGACTACGCGTGGCCGTCGAAAAGACGAAGGCCATATTCTTCCATGGCCCTCGCAAACGGCCCCCCACGAATGCTTGCCTCTCCATCGGCGAAATCAGGGTGCCGATCGGATCGGAAATGAAGTACTTGGGTCTGACTCTAGACTCCAGGTGGAACTTCAACGCACATTTCCGCCAATTAGCCCCAAAACTAAAAAAGACGGCAATGGTCCTCGGACGCCTCCTGCCCAACATCGGTGGTCCGGGGTCTACATGCAGAAGGCTATACACTGGTGTCATACAATCGATGGCTTTGTATGGTGCCCCTATTTGGGCGGAACACCTAAGCGCCCAAAATAAGGCGATGCTGAGGAGGCCACAACGCGCGATGGCGTTGCGAATTATTCGCGGCTATCGTACGATAGCCGGCGAAGCAGCGCTGGCGCTGGCAGGGTCCCCTCCATGGGACTTGGAGGCACGTGTACTGGCTGAGGTGTATTTCCGTACTGCCGAAGTCAAAGAACGTGGAGAACGGGTTCCACCAGACCTGGTAACCCGATGGCGCCGCCAGGCGCGTGTTATACTAATGCGCGCCTGGCAGGACCAGATGGCGTCGCCAACCGCAGGTCGCCAAATAGTGGCGGCAATTCGGCCTGTACTCCAACAGTGGGTGGCAAACGCTCGAGGTGCTCTGACCTACCGAATGGTTCAGGTGCTGACCGGGCATGGTTGCTTCGGTCATTACCTGCACCACACGGCCAGGAGGGAACCAACGCCTCGTTGCCACCACTGCGATCATGATGATGATACCGCACAGCACACGCTCCTGGAATGCCCAGCCTGGGTTGAACAGCGAGCGGTGCTTGTTGCGACCACCGGACTTGACTTAACACTCCCGGCCATAATCTCAAATATGGTTCGGTCGAGACAGGGATGGGACGCAATAGCTACCTTCTGTGAGGAAGTCATGTCACAGAAGGAGGCCGCCGAGCGGGTCAGAGAGGCGGATGTGGCCGCAGACCCAATTCGAAGACGGCGTGGAGGGCGTAGGCGCGCTGAACACGAGCGCCAGCTCCCGCCGTAGACAGGACTCGGGCAACGGGCTGGGGAACCCGCTGCCTATTGCATGAGTCCTTTCGGACGTAGAGCGCCCGGTGCCTTGGGCAGCTCTCCCGGAGTAGGCGGCAGCAGACTGCCGCGCGGAGTATCTGCGCGAAAGCAGACGCCGCTAACTGGGCCGCTGCAGTTTTCGCCTCAGGCGGGTCCAGCGGCTCAGCGCCAAGCGGAGGAGAAGGCACGGACGGGTTTTAGTGGGTAGAGCTGCGGTCAATTTACCACCTTGCCGACCGCAGAGAGCCCCACATATCCGCGGCAGGATTTCCCCGTCCCCCGCGGAATGCGTAGGAGCATTTCCCGTCCTTAAAAAAAAAAAAAAAAAAAAAAAAGGATTGGTGTTTCACACAGATGTTTCTTTAGTTTCTGAAAAGAATCTTCGGAAGTCTCGTCCCAAATAAACTGTCGTTTATCTTCTGTCAGCCGATGTAATGGCTTGGCTATCTCTGAGAATCCCTTAACAAAACGCCTGTAGTAGGAGCATAGGCCGAGAAATGCCCGCACTTCGGTTTTGTTCTTAGGGGTTGGCCAATTTTGGACTGCTTCTAGTTTCTCCGGGTCCGTCTGAATTCCATCACTGGAGATAACATGGCCGAGATAGTTCACCTTACTCCTGAATAAACGACACTTTTTCGGATTCAACTTTAATTTGGCTCCCTCTATTTTGGCGAAAACTCGTTCTAAGTTTCGCAAATGGTCTTCGAAGTCGCGGCCAACAATGATGACGTCGTCCAAGTAGACTAAGCAAGCCTCTCCAACTAAGCCTGCCAGTACACACTCCATGAGTCGCTCAAATGTGGCAGGTGCGTTGCACAATCCAAAGGGCATGACGTTAAACTGCCATAAACCTTTACCGGTGGAGAAAGCTGTCTTCTCTTTGTCTTTTGGATGAATTTCCACCTGCCAGTATCCAGATTTCAGGTCCAGGGTCGAGAACCATTTCATGCCACTCAAGGTATCCAGAGTGTCGTCAATTCGAGGTAATGGATAACTGTCCTTCTTGGTGACATCATTGAGACGTCTGTAGTCCACACAAAATCTTGTACTGCCATCTTTCTTCTTCACTAATACAACCGGTGAGCACCACGGACTTGCAGACGGTTCAATGATCTTATGCCTTCTCATGTCCTCCAAAAGGCCTTCAACTTCTTTTTCCTTTGCAATGGGTATCCGTCTTGCTCGTTGACGAATTGGGTTCTCGCTTCCGGTATCTATCCTGTGCTGAACCATCGACGTTCTTCCAAGGTCGCCTTCCTGACTGGAGAAGATATTCGCGTGGCGTTGTAAAAACTTCTTAGCTTTCATGCCCTGCGAATAAGTCAGATTACTCTTGCAGTCATCGAGTAGCTCAGTCACTATTCCATAGTTGCTGGTGTTTGCTGAGTCTGAGCCTGTGATCGAACTACACTTTCTCATCCAGACAACTTCCTCGCACTTTCCAATGACGTCACCTTTGTTCAAGCAGATCTCGCGATCAGCAAGATTCAGAACCCTGACCACAGCGTTACTGCTTCCACTAACAAGGGTTCTCGCCGTCATCAGTTTTTGCGCTGATGTCTTGGTAGGTGTGTCTTCGATCAACACGCATCTATTCAACTTCTTCTTTCCAGCTGGCGGTAGTTTCACCAGCACCCGAGCTTCCGCACGTCCAGGTATTATGACTTTCTTTACACATTCAACTTTCCCGCAGGCGCCTCCAAGGATGAAAATTTCTTCTTCACCACACTTGAAAACTCCGTCAGCGACATTAATTCTGCAGTTATGCTTCTTCATGAAATCCAAACCCAAGATGCAATCATCCATAATCTCAGCCACGATAACGTCATGAGGGTATGAGGTTCCCCCTACATTAATCGTAACTGACATTTCTCCCAGGACGGGTATTGGCTGACCGGAGGCGGTAAGAAGCCGACAGTTAATTCTCCTCTTGTGCCTCCTTGCGGCTTTTATCAAATTTGGGTTCACTATTGTTCTAGAGGCTCCTGTGTCTAGAGTCATTTTGCAATCCGTACCGTTAATAGTCCCCTGAATCACCAGACTATTCCCGCTGCTTGCTTGGGAGACAACCGTTATTGGGGCTTCCTCTGTGTCAGCCAGCACTCGCCCCTTAGTCCTGGCTTTTATTCGTTTCCCTGCTCCCGGGCAGGGGACGAAGCCCTTGCTTGCTTCTTCAGCTCCTCCATTTGTTCCTCGAGCCTTTTCATTCTTGCCATCTGGGTCTCCTTCTGCGGGCAGTTGAGCTGGAGATGGCCCCTCTCGCCGCACTTGTAGCACATGGCTCCAAAACTTTTCTTCGTGGGAGCCTTGACCTCCTTGACTTCCTCAGAGACCTCGTGGATCTTATGGGTCTGTCGTATGTCACGGCGAACAGCCTCGACTTCCAAAGCATGCGCCAATGCTTCCTTAAGCGAGGTGTGGTGACGAAGCCTCACTGCAGCTCTGACCTCCAGATCCCTGATTCCGTCGACAAATGCTTGCACAATATTGGAGTCGACCATCTTGGCGTCAGCTCCTGGGTGTGCCTTCTTGACGAGTTTTTCAATTTCCAACGCCCATTGTTGTAATCCTTCTCCTGAGCGTTGGACTCTGTCACGCAGTTGGGCACGAAACACGTGCTCCAGGTGTCGCTCCCCGTATCTGGATTCAAGGGCCTCCATCAGGTCTTTGAACCCATTTCCTGTATGTGCTTCCAGGACCGACAAGGCTTGCCCTCTGAGTGCGACAGTGAGAGCGGTCAGGCATTGTTCGTCAGACCATCCGTTGGCAGAAGCAACAGTCTGGAATTGCTGACGGTAAGCGTTCCAAGAAGTAGTGCCGTCGTATGGCGGTACTTTTACTCGTGGCCCGTGTGCCACTCCGGAAGTTCCATTACACGTCGCGACTCCTGTGGTTTCCAGGCGCACTACTTTTTTTTGTAGTTCAGTGAGGCCAGTTTTCACATTTTCCACATCAACCCCTAACCCGGTAACTCGTTCGTCGATTACGTCGACATCTTTACGAAGCTTAGTCACCGTGTCACTGACATCCTTTATAGCTAAAAGCGCTTTCTCTTGGAGGTCCTTTTGTTGCTCTTGTGACTCTTGCAAAGCGCCGAGCTTGCGGTCTTGTGACTCTTGCAAAGCGTGAATTTCAGCTCTTTGAGAATCTTGTAAAGCGCCGAGCTTGCGGTCTTGGGCCTCCATCATTGCCTTCATTTCAGCTCTTTGCAGCTCCATTAATTCAATTAAACTTTCTAAATGAAGAGCCATTTGAGGGGCTGTAGAAGCTACAGGCGACGCATGGTGGCTGGAGCCAGTAGGTAGGGCTTGAGTGGGCGTGGCCTGAGTGGGCGTGGCCTGAATGGGCGTGGCCTGGTGGGCGGGGCCAGTAGGCGGGGCCACGCCCAAAGTGGGCGGAGCCTGAGGTGCGTGGCCAGTAGGCGTGTCCCGGTGGGCGGGGCCAGGGGGCGTGGCTTCAGCCAAGGTGGGCGGAGCCTGGTGGGCGTGGCCAGTGGGCGGAGCCATGTGGGTGGGGCCAGTAGGTGGGGCCTGTCCCTCAGTGGGCGGAGCTTGGTCCCCAGTGGGTGTGGCCTCCGCAACTCCTCTCTCGGAGTCAATGGCAGCAGCTCGCTGCGCCCTTGTCCTGACACTCCCCTTGAAGTCCTCTCTCGGAGTCAATGGCATCTCCAAATCGCACTTCTGACACCAGTTGTTACGTGCTAGGGTTCGAGGATTTGGAGAGAAAGACCTGGTGACTCTCTTGAAGACTTTATTAACACTGCACTAAACACTAGGTCACAACACTTAGCACTAAGTCCAAACACAAATCACTGGGTCCAATCACTAAGCACTATCACTGTCCTAGGTCGTAGCCAAGTCGCAGGTTTCACTGGTTCACTCACTATTGATCACTCCGAAATCGCCTCGATGATAGCTCGAAAGGAACTGACTTGCCGTGCCTGCCTGCGGCTCTTTTTATATGGCGAGACGAATTCCAGAAATTTCCCGATTCACGTAAACAAGTAAACAACCGTGGGAAATTTCTAGGCGGCTCGGGCATGTACCACAATAAAACTGCCGTCCTTGCGATAAGTGCAGTAAGTTGAATTTAATTTAGACCTTATGGACTCAGTCATAAGGTCTAAATTCAAACACGCTAACAAATAAAGGGTAAACACGTAAACAAACATTGGACCTTTTTAGAAGGTTCGAGTATGTACTTGCGCACCACGTGTCCGTATACCATGTACCGTAACAATATCATGGAAAACATACAGCTGAGTAATTTCAATAGAAGTAAAGTCTAGTTAAAAGCAAGTTAAAAGTTAATGATTGCCGGAATAAAAAAACACAGTAACTTACTCGCGCCAGGCCACCACTTGTATGCCGTTAATGTGGGAGTGTTCAGTACAAACTCCTTGGTCTGCTCGTCGTAAGTCGCGGTGGTTTCTAGACCACGTATAAACGTGCCATGGCCTAACTCCGTCTGGAATTAAACGAGATTTCTTTAGCTTACCATACTCATTGAATCCTTTATATTTTTTGATGGCACGTCTATGACTTCGCTAGAAATTTCTTCTTCTAAAGAAATTTTTGAAGAAAGCGCTGATGCGAAAAGCCCTAGCCCCCGTAGTTTCACACCCATTCGCGCTAGTTACTTGTCATTTTTCAGAACTTCTAGTCCATTACCACTGCCATTGATAGCACTATTAGCATACCTAGATCCATTTCCATGAGAGGGCAAGTCCTTGAAGTCTTCTAATCCCAGGTTACAGACTATTCTGAGGCATGCTGTAGCTAGTAGGCTAAATATACAAAACCATCCATACAAACGATGTGGTTTACTTCTGCTTGTCAAAAAGTCATGCCGTAAACTCGGAGAACGAAAGAGACAAAATATTTAAACAACTTTACCCACCTGTGCAAAGCTGCCGATGATCTCCCAATTCCATATCCTCTTGATCCAGTGCGCCTGCTGCTCGTCGTCTCCCTGCCCGAGGATGGCTGGCAGGAAGATGATGAAGTTCAGCCCCAGAGCCGTACCCTCCATGAACGGGTGCGAGCGGAGGAGGGTAGTTAGGTTCTCGCTGTGAAAGAAAAACTTACTTTTAAGATATATCCAGGAGAGTATTCGGCAAAGTCTCAAAATAAAGAATCGCTTGTATATTTATCCCTATTCCTGTCCTAATAGTGACAGTCTGTGTCATATTTATGCATGGGAAAAGGCTTAGCTTAACCTTTACGTTATGTAGAGTTCCTGCCAGATTTCTGTCATTACCTGAACTGATCCAAGGTGGAGCCCTCCTGTAGTTTCTTGAGGGTCGAGAAGAACTTGACAGACTTTTTGATGATATTCTCATACTTCTCTTTATGACTCAAGTACACGTCTGGCACACCTTCGTATAACTCCTTGTGGCTTAGCATGAGATTGTCTAAAAAATAAAAGTCTTTTGAATTACCCCAATTCTCGTAATTACCTTGAACTTTCAAAAAATTACTTTTTTAGGAATATGCGTGGCGGCCGAAAAGGATGATCCTGGATGGATGATCTTCCGACCTAGCTAGATAGCATCCTCACTCCTCAGTCAGGCGAAGCCCACTGACGTCATTTCAGACAGAACCTTGATAGAGCGATGCAGGACTGTGACGCTATTTGTAGGTAGGTACCGCCACACTTTCATCACCACATAGTACAAAACGAAGTCGCTTCCCTCTGTTTGTCTGTCTGTCTTCTGTATTCATCTGTACCGGTATATCGTCTATTTAGTAATTAGCATTGTAACGGTGCATACAGCAGCACCCGTTCGAAGCCATGGCGAATGGCTAATTTAATTATAAATTATTCTTCATATCATAAACTGATCTTTCGAGTTTTGACCTTTGGCACTCGTTAGGAACTGATCGAAACTGCATCGAAACCATATTATCGAATCTTACTGTAAGATTATTTAACAGAATTTAAGGCTAGACAGGTGAGATAGAAGTCAATTTTTATTTCACAAAATGTTTGCCCAAAGTCAAGGTCAAAACAGACCGGCTCCAAATCAGGCTAATGACCTACAAAAAATGGCCATTTTAAAGACGGAAAATAGCGATTACATTCATTCGATGACGTAGAAACTTTTTACTTCTTTGGTACGGAACCCTAAATAAGTAAGTACTATAAATAAGTAAGTATGTCACTTTTAAAGTCTATCAGCTATCGGCGAATATTTGAGGTCAATTGTTCTCCGTTCAACCTGGTTCAACGAACTCTATCTTTTGACCGCGTATAGAAAGTACACGCCGTATATTTATATTTATCATCTCTATCAGTGATTTTATTATAATAGCATGTAGGTAAGTACTTATCTACACCAATGATTTTATTATAATAATAATATCTACATAGATAAGTAGTGCTATCTGCCCAAATCTAATATATTAAACTGTAGGCTTAAATACTCCAAAGATAATTTCTATCAACGAGCCATCTGAATATAAAAGGTACTCTACACTCAGACAACATCTACCTACATCGATTATTATTATTATTGTTGTAATCAACGTTAATAATTTTAACAAGTTTAGAAAAACCTGTTTTATTAGAACAATTTTCCTTAATAAACCTACATGGAGGTATTATAGTCTTAGATACCTACCTAGTAATGTAGGCTATGGGAAAACTGGTAGAGGTGACAATAATATTATATTTAGGAGTTAATATTATAATACATTTTTTTTGGCAGAACAAAAAATTTGTAATCAAATATTTAGCGGTCTATACCGCTAAATATTTAATTATAAGTATATGTACTTACCTGTTATTTATAAACAATACACTACAACAGTGCATATGCATTATATTTGTAGAGGCATGACTAAGTGGAATAATTAATAAGACAAATTCGAGAATTTAACTAATAACAATAATAATTAATTAGTACCTAATTAGGATTCCTTGGCAAGTCACAGTCAACCTTTCCCGTAATCAAAACATTAATTAACATGTTGTGTATAAAATCACTAATCATGCAATTAACGAAAATTAAAACTTACGTCTATACCTCCTCTCCTTCGTTTTTTCTGGTCCACCATCAATGTAGTTTATTAATTCTTCTAATTTAAACGTACACTTTTCTCTTTCGTTTTTTAAATCTGTATTTACTGCCATTCTTAAAATACGTCTGTAACGCGCGAGAACCGGGAAGCCACTGTTTACTATAGTGAGTATATAGTGACTTTTGACCAAATTGGTCTGTATTCAATATAAATACAGCTAAGTAACGTTGTTAAGCAAAATGTAAAGCATAAGATTAAGAAATTACCCGAAAATAAACGTTTTATACCTAACATAAAATCTAGTCTTCAGTGTAGTGTACTTAGACACTAATCGTACCTTCTCATTTCTATTAACTATTGTAAATTATTGTAATCTTGCCGGTATCATATACATAAGTCATTACTCATTAGTCATTAGCATTGTCTGCTTACTCATCAGACTGCATAAAATTTAAATTACTGGCATTACACTTACATACATACACTTTCCTATGTTGGGCCATAAAATATGAATAGACCATGGCCCATTTCCCTTTCCCAAAGTGGGCGGTGGGCGCTGAAGGTATATGGGGGGGGAGAGGAGGGAGGTTGTGTAGAGGCTTGGGGGTGATTTATTTCAACTGTATGCATTTTTTTATTAAAACATGATAAAAAAATATGTTTTAGCACCCCCCATGGGTGCTAAAACATATTTTTTTTTCAAAGTAGACAGTAAGCAAAATAAGTTTGGGAACCCCTGACGTATACAACGACGTCGATCATGGGTAATTAATGACTAAAAAATAACTTATTTTAATAAAGAAGCACAGGTACATAATATACTAAAGAGAAATGGTAAGATTTTCAACCTTTTTTCCCCTTTTCAATATCGTTTTGTTCTATTACACTTCTTTTACCTATTATTTTGATCATCAGCCTATCGACGTCCACTGCTGAACGTAGGCCTCCACCAACGAGCGCCAACCATCCTGATCTTACATACCAATTCAGAAAGGGATCGTCACCGTATCGCCTTCGCCTCGCCGTCAACCAGGCGTCAACCTAACTTATGCACGTAACCAAAGCATATCAGTAGCTCCTGTAGGTCAACTCGGCTACGGCTAGGCGGCGACGCGCTTACGGCTCGCCGACCACTGGCCCCAGATCAGTTTGAAGCAAGGGTGGACGAAAGGACGTAAGCGCGGGGGCGACGAGCCGTAAGCTCGGGGACGACGAGCCGTAAGCGCGGGGACTGCTAGTTGACCACGCGTCGCATTCCGGTTCGGAGCCTGTTCCGAAGAGAGGCGATTACGTTACGATTCCCAGTGTGAGTTGCAGTAGGGAGTTTCATACCTACAATACGAGGGCTGCTATTTATGTATCCGGAACTGGCCACTTACAAGAACAATATTTAAAAAGTAATTACAACATTTGAAAATAGAACTCTTTGGTTGAAGAATACATTTTGTTTCATGTGACTGTCAATTATTTTTCCATTGTGGCGTCATTTTGAAAATTGCGTGTCTTCATTTGCCATGGATTTAACGCGTGAACATTTTCGTGCAATGATTTACTACGATTTTCGGCGTGGGCTAAATCAACAACAGTGCTTTATTCAACTCACCGCAACTTTTGGAGATGAAGCACCATCAAAAACCACTGTTTATCACTGGTACAGTGAGTTTAATCGTGGGCGGTCTATGCTCACGGATGAAAATAAAGAAGGTCGCCCAAAAACAGCTGTTGTCCCACAAAATATAGATGCTGTGCGGGAACTAATAATGCGTGATCGTCATGTTACATATCGCGAGATAGAGGCGTCCTTAGGCATAAGTATGACGAGCATACATAAGATATTACACGAACATTTGGCTGTAAAAAAATATGTTCGCGTTGGATTCCGCACAACTTGACAATCGATCAAAAACGGGCTCGTGTCGATTGGTGCAAAAAAATGATAAAAAAATACAACCGTGGTACGTCAAAAGCCGTTTATAATATCTACACAGGTGATGAATCTTGGATCTATGCATATGACCCCGAAACTAAACAACAGTCAACGGTGTGGGTGTTCCAAGATGAGCCGAAACCAACAAAAGTTACTCGTGCAAAAAGTACTTTGAAGCAAATGGTCGCCTGTTTTTTTGGAATTAATGGACATGTGGCTACAGTGCCATTAGAGAATCGTAAAACGGTTAATTCTGAATGGTATACGACCATTTGTTTACCAGAAGTCTTTGAAGAAATAAGAAAGGACAACCGACAACGCAGAATCATATTACATCACGACAATGCTAGCTGTCACACCTCAGCTGAAACAACTCAGTTTTTGGAGGGTCAAAAGATCGAATTGACTGGTCATCCGGCGTACAGCCCTGATTTGGCACCTAACGATTTCTTTTTATTTCCATACGCGAAGAACAAATTACGTGGTCAACGTTTTTCGAGCCGCGAAGAGGCTGTTGATGCGTTCAAAATGCACGTTTTGGAGATACCTCAATCAGAATGGAAAAAGTGCTATGAAAATTGGTTCCAGCGTATGCAAAAGTGTGTCGATCATCGCGGCGAATATTTTGAAAAGCAATAAAACCATATTAAATGATATATGTTTGTTTCTTTTTTTAATTCCGGATACATAAATAGCAGCCCTCGTATTGAACCGCTCGAGGCGTCAGGCGATACGGTGCCGATCTGTTTCCGAGTTTATATGACGTGTGCTGTGACCCTTATTTAATGATTTCAATGCCTGCTACCTTCTTCAAATCATTGGGACATCGAGTTGCAGGGCTTACGCAACTTTTGACTAAACCACTCTAACACTTGTACGCTTCATTGACCGTCTATCCTTGCAATGACCTGTGTAGTTCCTAGATAACCCGACCCACTATTATTGACGAGCAATAACGTCAAAGTTTGAATACTTGTCAACTACTTTACTCCAAAACGAAATTTTTTGAGAAGTATAACACAACCCTAAGGAGCCTGTTTCACCACTTCCTGATAAGTGCCAGATAGGCAGTAGGCTATCCACCACTGATAATATTAAATTTTGACGTGTGCTACAGCCTACATGTCGGATTTTGGTCGGATAATTTACCATATGTGGTAGTAGCCCCCTTTGCTCCACCTTTGCGTAATATTCCCAATTCATAAACTACTGTCAATAAATTACATACATGGGTAGTTTAATTAACCAGACTTGAATGGTGCGTGTAGTGTGAACTGTGAACACTCTTCACCATGTAAACCACAATATACATTGTGGTTTACATACGTGCTTTTCACAGCCGAAGAAAATGCATTTTCAGCACATTATATTCCTTAATCCTTTATAATGTTATTATTTCCGGACAGACTACGACTATATTATAATACGATTGATCACGATACATTATAAAGCAGGCATATTAAACACTGATAAAACAACATTCGATAAAGTTACTAGCATCTCTCTAATAATAATAATAATCTCTATACTTCTATGTTTTAATGAAAGGAAAGACATGGGTATCTAGACAATAAACACTAACAATTACCTAATGTTGTTTAAATTGGCATTTTCAATATTTTTTGTAGAATTGAACTTCGCACTGTTTTGTTTGATCATAATATCTTGGATACTCAAAAAGGAAATTATCTAAGATGAATTTTGCTGTTGCTTGCATAACTTTATTTAGCACTAGCGACCCGCCCCTGCTTCGCACGGGTATAAAATATAAATAGCCACTGAAAAAATGATTAAAATCGATTCAGCTTTTAATCTTTTTTTTTCAGATTTTATATACATTATAGCGGTCGCCCGCGGCTACGCCCGCTGCAAATAGCATACCCAGGAAAGACAGACTCCGACACTAAACATCGACGACGCAGTCATTTCTTAGCTTCGTGCATTATACAGTATACGCATTATAGGCTGCACACTGCACCTCTCGCCTTGGTGACGCCCACTATCGTAATATTTTAATTTCGCCATAACTTCTAAACCAAACGTCCAATTTTAATCATTCAAAGACGAAATATTATCTACATAAAATGTACTTAGTGATGAAATAATTTATTTTGATAAGGATTATTAGGATGAGTAAAATAAATGCGTTTAAATGTAGTCCAAAAAATCAAGATTTTTAAATGAAAGAATGATTGTTGTGCCTCACTTGACATAGGTGTAGTGTGTCGCGGACATTTTTGTAGATATTTATAAGATCTACATTTACTTAGAACATTGTATGGTTCTATCTTCTATAGTTTAGGCAGCGTAGCAAAATAAGTAATTTTTCTGGTTGTTTCCGAAAAACTCAAATATCTCACGGAACCCTATATTTTCCAAAATAAATAGTAGCCTATATTACTCGTAAATAATGTAGCTTTCCAATGGTGAAAGAATTTTTAAAATCGGTCCTGTAGTTTTTCAGCCTATTCATTACAATTAAACAAACAAAGTTTACCTCTTTATAATATTAGTATAGATTATTTTATCTCGCATTACGTAACTCCGAACTAGCAAGTCCTTTAGGCTGCCTTCACATTAACCCCCGACAAAAAAGAGGGGTGTTATAAGTTTGACGTGTCTGTCTGTTTGTCTGTGTGTGTATCTGTCCGTGGCATCGCAGCATCCAAACGGGTGGACCGATTTTGATCTAGTTTTTTTTGTTTGAAAGCTGACATGATCGAGAGTGTTCTTAGCTATAATTCATCATCATCAGCCTGCTCAGTGCTGGACAATCAGGGTTTATCTGGTTCATGAAAGGCCGTTAGCAACTTGTAGTCGTTTGATGGGTTTTATATTTCATTCTAGTTCGTTACATTTGTGAATATACAATATACGTATACATATAATAATGGAAAGTTGACCTGGTGCTGCAGCATCACCTGGTAATCAATAGGATATCCAATTCCTCGCCAACTTAGAGCAGAGGTTTCGTGTTTGGGCTCATTTTAATTGCGACAACCAGTAAAAAGTAGATAAAGTATAAACAGTAAATATTTACATGCTGCTGCTGCAGCATCACCTGGATTCTATAGGAACCGAGCTTCTTATGAACCCAAAGTGGAGGTTTCATGTTTGGGCTCATATTAACGGCCTCATCGAAAAGGACATTGCTAGATGGTAATCATTAGAATATGATCCTGTTGATAGGAATTATTCTACACTATAACCAACACAAGTTTAAAAAGTATGAAATAAAATTAAATTAAGAAATTTAAAAAAACCCCCGCCAAAACAACTTTAAAAAGTAATGAAATAATATTTACTGCCTTTAAGTTCAAATAATTCCTAACTTGTGTAAAGTAATATTTTAGTCCATAATTGTTGTCAAGGTGTGTCGGGGGACCGCTAATGTAGATGTTTTATTTCGCATAATAAGTTTAAGGATCAATTCACAGCGATCTGAATCGAGATAGGTAATCAGCGACTTGGCGGTTGCAGGTTGTAGTATTACTTGGCGGTCCCCCGACACTCCGTGACAACAATTATGGACTAAAATCTTACTTTACACAAGTTAGGAATTATTTGAACTTAAAGGCAGTAAATATTATTTCATTACTTTTTAAAGTTGTTTTGGCGGGGGTTTTTTTAAATTTCTTAATTTAATAGTATAGAAGTAGCGCGGCTGCAGCGCTGCTTGCGACGTAATGTGAAGGCGCTCTAACCCATCAACACCCGGCACCCAGGTACCGCATAACAATTTAATATTTATATATTGTCTGAGTTACCCAGGATTGAGGTACCTACTTAAATGTTGCACAGTAACTTCTGTCTGTATCTTTATTAAAGACTGATGTTGCCCGCGACTTCGTCCGCGTAAACTTTAGTTATGTTTCTATATGAATTTCAAGGAGTCCCGTCGATTTCTCATGGATCGCATCATCAGATCACCACTTTTGTGATCATGTTACCGAAATCGGGTTTCGCCTTATACAACAACAAAAGAATTTTAAAAATCGGTCCACAAATGGCGTAGTTGGCCGAGAACAAATACAAAAAATAGTAAAATATATCATCCTAATTTTCGGAAGTCGGTTAAAAAGTAGCCTAAGTTATTCCTTACTACATCAGCTATCTGCCAAAAAAAGTCCCGTCAAAATCGCTGCCAAAAAAAGTCCCGTCAAAATCGCTCCAGCCATTTCGGAGATTAGCCGGAACAAACAGACAGACAGACAGACAGACATACAGACAAAAAATGTTGTTTTGGTGTATGTAGCGTATATACATTCATATGCGTGTAGTAAAAAACAGTTCTTTCAATATTACAAACAGACAATCCAATTTTATTTATATGTATGTATGTATGTATGTATGTATGTATGTATGTATGTATGTATGTATGTATGTATGTATGTATGTATGTATGTATGTATGTATAGATGTAGGTATAGATTTTTCTTTCATATTAAGGCGGGGATTAATCTCAATCTAAAACGATAACCTTGCACACAACCAAAAACCAAGCGTATACGCATCGCAATAAGATTCATTTTAGCTTAGCATAAAACTGCAGTTACTCGGGCGGATCTTCTCTATTTTTCATGTCTTTTTTAAATATCTTTGAATAAACTATAAACCGAATATTAAGAAACAAAATTGTTCGGTTAAGGGCATTTTAATATAGATTTACTAACAATTTATTCAAATAAAATGTATAATTATCCTAGTTAATAGATGAAATAGATTTTTATCAGGGGTGAGTTTGTAAATTAATTACAGCCAAAGTATTACGTTTTATTAAAATGTTTATGGTTTAAGGTACTTTAAATATTGTGCTTTATCTCATATTTTTTAACACCTTGTTATTATATTGGAACTAGGTAAACCGGGAGTCACGGAATAACAAATTGGGCTATATCTTCGCCTTATGTACATAATTTCTTGCAAAATTAATTTACTACGAAGACAAACAAATTACTTCCTTTCTTCTTAAAACTCAGCTTTCTGCACAGACAAATACAAAATATATGATCTTTGATATAGGGGCAGATTGAGCAAAAGATTTCTGTACATTAAAATTTTATCTATCAATCGGCGCGGTCTTTTGGCCCGCAGTCACTGCCGTGTGCGCAGTGCGTTGGTAATATGGTATTCCCTTTGTGATCGTTCACGGCGAAACTGACCAGTCCGCTCCGTCCCTTCGTCTGCTAAGCGCCCGCGCGAGTTTTATCGCTGGCCCTAAAGGTAAGCTTCAGGACATAATAATTGCTTTGTCCACAATGATGAACAAAAGTTAATATACTAACCTACTAGGCGATTACGTATCTTGCGACCATAAAGTAACAGACGTTTGACAAATATTGTGCAGTATCAGCTGTCAAACACCAGTTGTTTGCCTGTCGCGAGATACGTAATCGCCAAGCAGCTTAGGTCTTACCAAAACATTTTAATAACAACAGGGGCCTTACAGCAAAGCCGTTTTGAGAATCAGAATGCCACATCTTACTTTAACCACGTCATTTCATGTTTGTTAAGAGTAGGACATGGCATTCTGATTTGTTGGAGTCTCAAAACAGTTTCGTTGTACAGCCCCAGGTTCTACAGTGCTCAACTACAAAGATGTCAATAAAACAACTACATTTACCCAATACGTTTATTGGATGTTTTTACTTCTTAGCTGTAACTGCCGCCTCGTCTTCCCGCGCGAACGTCTGCAGTAGTTCCTCCTTCTTGGCCGCGATACGCTCCTCGCGCCGCTTGCGGGCCTCCTTCACCTTGTTACGACGGGCCTCAGCTTGGTCGCTGGAAAGAAAATGGAATATTAATTTGATTATTAGAAACACCTACATAAAGGCCGTTTTCACATGCATACGGTTGTAGTCTAAACGACCCGGCGCCGTGCCGTGCTAAGCCTTTCACATGTACACGGTTTTTGCACGGTCACCCAGCAACGCGGAGGGTGGCGGTAGCAGTATTCATGCTGCTCAAAACGTCCGGGACCCTGTGATGTTAGCGATTGAATGGTATTCCCCGCGCTTGCAGTGCCGTGTTGCACTCGTGTCATGTGAACAGGTTAGGGTTGCTGAGGATTCCTCTTCCGCTTCCTCATAATGAGGAAGTTCCACAATATTTTGGATTCCTCAACCGTTACGGCATCCTCATAAATAATTAAAAAATCCTCTTCCGCTATCGCTTCCTCAAAATTTAAGAGGAATTTATAAGGAATTTCACTGCGCATGCGCGTCGCGTATTCAATCATGGCAACGCACACGCCAGAGCCAGAGAATTGTATCATTCACTCATCTTTTTTTGTGTGCGCGTGTTTTGTTTATGTTACCATAAAGATAATATACCTATCGGAATAGAGCAGCAATCTCGAGCTGTCAAACGAAACCGAAATTATGTTCATCTGTGTGTAAAAACATGTGTACATATAAACTTACACAACGATACATGATTGAACATGTCAATGTGTGGCACGTGCCGACTGAACGTCAATAAAGAGTGCTGCTGTCATGTATCACACATCTCTTTTTACCACGCAGTGTTACTGATAGTGACATCTCTCTTGCTCAGGCCTTTGTTTCTCTATTCCGCTAGGTATATTAACTTTATGGTATGTTACTGAACTCCTCCTTAACTGCTGGACCGATTTTGATGATTCTTTATTGTGTGTTTTGAGAATGGTTTTGATTCATAGTTTGGTCCACTGGAAAATGCTCTTTTAATTAATTTTTGTGTAATGTATGTACCTAGTAATTATGTACAGACAGGACAAAGACTTTTGGGTTGGGTCCACTAGTATTTATAATTTCCTATCATCTTTCAACCTTCCACTTCCTCATCCGCATCCTCTAAATTTGCGCGTGAGATTTCCTCTTCCTCCTCTTCTTCCTCATAATCACTTCCTTAACAACCCTAGAACAGGTCTATACTTGTCCATAAATGACTGCAAAGACGGCTACTGCGCCAGAACCACGTTAGTAGTGGGAAAAGCTGCGCGTCCACTGCATCGGAATCGGAGCGTACGGAGCGTCGTCATTTACGAAATGCCGATGGGGTGCGTCCACTGCATTCGGATTCCGCATCGGCAATTTAGTTATTAATGTATATATGTAATGTGTGCGTTAACGCTTTGTAACTCCAAAGCCAAAGGTTGGATTTGCTATGTTCAGTTTTGATACTTTGTTTCGATGCGCTTTGACTCTGCACTAAATATATAAATTACCCATAGACGCGGCTGCGGATGACGTCATCGGCATAAATTCCGGTCTCAGGCGCAGAAATGCCGATCCAGTGCACGCAGTACCATACAAATTAATACAAAGCAACAAATCCGTACGCTCCGATTCCGATCCAGTGCACGCGCAGCTTAAACACGGGTGACACACGGTCACAGCACGGTCGCCGTGCCATAATATGAAAGCTGTCTAAGTAGCTCCTACATTTCTAGTTTGTACGGCACGGCGACCGTGCCGTAACTGTATGCATGTGGAAACGGCCAAATACTACATAATACTATCAGGAAAGTTACTATCAAGGAAGTTGACTTAATTGGACCAAATGTCATAAGTCCGTCAACTGCCTACGAATCAATTTCTTCAATGGTACATCTATGGAATGGCAAGGAGTATGTGCTAATAGGCAGTAGCACTTGGAGTTTCAATAGTATTTTCGGATTAATTCAGCTTAGGTGCATTAGCACTGATAAACTAAAGTTTATGTGTGTTTGTTACATTATCAAATGGTATAATATAAATAAATCTTCAGTTGGCATGTTAGTTATATTATGTAGTTCTCTGAATCAACTACTTACACTGGTATACTGAAATACAACATATTGATACCAGCACTGCATTTGTTCTGCAACTTCTGTGCTGTTGTTGTTACCCAATACCCATGGTACGCAAGGGAAATTTGTACTTCACCATTTTAATTAAGATTATTGAGGCACAAGTACAACAATCAAAACTTACAAATCATAATCATAAAAATATTTCTTTGTTAGCATAAATGGATGGCTTAGACCAGAGTAATTTAGGATTGGTTTACCACCTCTAACATAAGCTTGTTTATTTCATAGGTCTATGTCTCCATAAGCCTATTTCTGGGATGAATGTGTGGACCACTTACTACACTTTCTGGGACCACTATTTTTTAGTATACTGGTTAAGAACCACTGGCATCGACCCCAGAGCCTTTTTGATCTCTGAAATTTTGTTTTCCGATCTAGTCAGTCGCTAGACTATAAAATTAGATATTTTGAAAGATTGAATGTTGTGTAAGATGACCAGAAGGCAGGGCTTCAGTCTCTAGCAGTTAAGTAAGGGGTTTCATTTCAATCTTTTCACCACATAGTGTGAGTCGAGTAGTTCCTGGGCAAGATTAGTAAGGCGTAGAGCAAGCTGATTTTTATAGCATCTCTGAAATTAGTCTTAAAAATGTGTTACGCACCTCAACATCTTAGTCCTAGCCTTCTCAGCCTTCTTTCTGTGGATGTACTCCATGAGCACACGCTTGTTCTTGAACACATTACCCTTCGCCTTCATGTACAGAGCGTGGTACAGATGTCTGTCAATCTTCTTGGCTGTTCTGTACTTGAGGAGCAGTTTACGGAGCACCCTTTGTCTTTGTACCCATAGTTCCTGGAAATCACAAATTTGAATAATAAATGCAGGTCAAGGCAATTTAACTAGTGCTAAGTATTCTTTGCTTTAAAATGAAGTCAGTCAATCATTTAATAAAAATATTAATCATTTAATAGCTTTAATATATTTTGAAGAAGACATTTAAGTCTGGTATATTACATCTAATATTAAGCTATATGTTTTAACTCAAAGATCTGAAACATCTGTCTCTATTGCTGTAATGCAATACTGTAAAGCATAAACCCATCAATCCCCAAGCGGCAGCCGGCTGCCACATAATAATTGAAAATATATATATATACCAGTAACAAAATTAAGATACACATAACTTACTTTTTGTGGCATTCGGGCATTTGCAGTACCTCTCCGTTTACCAAAACCACAGTGACGACCCTTTCTGCGGGCTTCAGTGTTCTTGCGGACACGGGCACGGGAGTGTACCGCTACTGGCTTCTTGATGACAAGACCATCCTTGATCATTTTACGGATGTTCTGTCCTGGAATTTTAAAATGCCTAATTAATAACCATAATTTTGTAAAGGGTATGCAGACAATTTTTTAATTACGGGTAGTTAAAAATTTAAGTAGCTCTACAATTTGTTTTCATCGTTTCAGATTAGAAGATGCTGAAAAGCATTCTCTAGCCTTTTTAAAACTGCTTTTATATCAAACCCATAGTCATTTGACATTTTGAAGATTATCATTTATCAACACAATTCTCAATTATATACATACATACATATTTGTAATTATAAAAAGCATTCTGCAGCTCATGGTGCTTGTGATGTGAAGTCTAACTTCATGTCAATATTTATCAGTCAATATGATTTTTCTTGGTTATGTTGTACTTACTCGAGTTAGTGTTGGCGATTTCATTGATTTCATTTGGATCTAACCACACTTTCTTTTTACCACATCGCATAACAGAGGCTGCAAGCCTCTTCTGCAGCTTGAGGGAACTGAAAATAAAGGTATGTTTTACAAGACCACATGGCTACACAGCTGCGAGAGTAGTAAAGTTGTGAAAAAACTGTGATATGGTCAAAACTTTTATGTCCATTAACTTCGTTTGGTCATGAATAATAAAAATAGCACTATATTTTGTAAAATATCCATGAAAAATAGTATTTTTTCCATAAACTAACCTCATCGTGACACGGTGAGATCCAACGCACACAAGAAAGAAATATGGCGGCTTTTTGACGAGTGTCGTCAGACATTCAAAGCTACGTCAAGCCTTCTTCTTCTTTTTTTTTCTTATTATGGCACTTCGGCTATTTAATCATGGCCAGTGTCAACTGTCAAGTATTATAAATGGCGGGAAAACAGTATTGTTATTTGTTGCATACCATACAATTTTCAGCATCGTTTCTTTATATCGTCAAGTCAAAAGTCTAGTCAAAGTCGATGTAAAAAGTCAATACAGTCCAGGAGTCAAGTCAGTCGATTCAGTAGTGTAATAGACGCTTTACTGAAACTTTCGATGGAGTTTTGGAGGGAACACAAAATATCTCGTTTCTGGATATTTCATCACTTTCCTACACTTGTGCATGATAACGAATATCTAATGGTTAATATCCTACCAATATTTACACATTAAAAACCCCATTAACACAACTTTAGGAAAATAATACAAAAACACAACATCACTCTTTCACATTCCCGACAAAACCCTTCTTCTTGTTTTTAGAAATCACATAGATATTAACATTTCACCATATTTCACGGACATAGTAGGTGGCTGGTCAGAGGCAGGCACTCAGTGCCGTCAGGGGTCACTAGCAAGTAGCAAGTCACTAGTCATGAGTCACGAGTCGCGACTCACGAGTCACGACTCACTGGAGTCACTGGTGGTGACTGGTATTCTGTAAGACTGTTGCTAGTCGTCTGGTAAGCGGATTAATTTTATACTAGAGATCGCCCAATGGTCGAAATTCGACCTTAGTATCAAGGACATTAGGACTACTATCTATAATTTGTAAAAAATATTGCCTTTATCATTTTTTTAACTCTTGTCTCTGGGACTTAGCTGATCTCAGACTGGCCGTGTAAGCATTATCTAATAGTATCTTAGATTCAATAAAACTATAATCCATTTTCAATTTGTCAACTTGTTGTCAATAGACTTCAACCATAAATAAAAGAGTATAATTCAACCATAAATAAAAGAGTATAATTCGTATGTATAGGCTTGTCACTCAAAAATCTGTCTTTTCTCATATGTGTATGTTGTAGTGTGTGTAATGTTTTATTTGTTAAAAAATGTATGATAAAAGCATAATTTCAAAATAATATTAGTTCGATGCACTTCTTCACCATATAAACTATAACTGTGCAAAATTTAATGCTAGGTGCATTAAATTTTGCATGTTTCCCCATTTTTCGTAAAAAGGGTTACAAAGTTTTTCGTTCGCGAATTAATATTATGATGATGATTATTCATCCGTTTAGACTTTAGCGGACGACTACACACTTCGTTGGCCTGTCGTTGTTGTCGGTGTTGGCGTTGCTAGTCGTCCGGTAAACGGTTATAATCGTCCGATATTATCAGAATAAATAAAATAATTGGAATGAAGTTCCATATGGCGCGTTCGGCGTAAATCAGGCTAGACACAGGCATAGTAGGGGAGAGGGAGTTGAAAGTATTCCTGTGCGTCAACTATAAGTGAAGAAATTAAATAGTAGCAACATCATAGTGTCTTCCCTTTTTTCCTTGATTTGAAAGGGATAACACTACGATGTTGCCACTTTTTAATTTCTTAACATTTTGACAGACTATAGAATATAGATGGCTTTTTGAGAATAAACAACGACGTGTTGTTAGTATTCCTGGGCGTTATTAGATGTCGTTTTTTATATTTTTTGAGTGTTTAATATTTTTATTATGTATACAGGTTTTTAGAGTTTCATTCGGGTGTTTCTTGACACCTCTTAAGTTTTTTAATCGTTTGTTTGGTTTGATTATGTTAAGCTTTTGTATGCTTTGCCCCCTGAGCCCCCCTAGCCCCGCTCCAAGTATCGGTTGCTTCGTTACTCGTTAGTGTTGTGTTTTTTCTCCTGTTGTGTGTGTGTGTGTGTGTGTGTGTGTGTGTGTGTGTGTGTGTGTGTCTGTGTGCGTGTATGTGTGTTTGTGTTTTTGGTGTCCTAGCCCTACGACACGAGTGTCTTGGGTTCAGTAAATGGTACTGTCTAGGGTTAAAGAAGGGTGTGTGTGTGCTTGTATGAGCGCTGAAAGTGCGAGCCCCATAGCCTCAGAACTCAGGCGGTGCATGCACCATAGCCCTACGACAACGTCTTGGGTTCAGTAGAAAATACTGCTATGGTGCATGAGTGTGGGATGTGTGAGTGTATATGTGCTATGATTGCCGTTACTAAATACATAATATTTTAATAGGTCATAATATTATGTCATATAACGTATGCTATAAGTTTTAATAAACAACTACAAGGAGACTTTCAGTTTCTTGATAAGATAGCTTAAGGAGGTATATAGTGAGTGGCTTTCTTTACATCATATTATCTCGAAAGTGTATACATAGAAATAAATAAAATAATTGTATTGTTTGTTTGGATTGATTACTCAGGGCTCCCGCTACCATATGTGCAATGTGTGCAATGCACACGGGTGCCATCCTCTAGGGGCGCCAAATCGCCATCTTTAGGGGCGCCGAAACTGAGGACCCAAAAAATTTGCATAAAGCCGCCTCCCCATATAGGCGAACGCGCTGGCCGACGCGTTGGCAGACGCGTTGGCAGTGCGCTTGCAACGGCGTTTGTGAATAATCCACACATAGGAAGGTCGTTCAGTATGCTTTGGATCGCGCCAATGTGCGGACGGATTCAAAATGGATGTTGAGTCGCTAATAGCTGCAGCTGTATATTTATTCACAGCTTATAATTATTTTGTAAATGTGGACAAGAAAAAGTTTTTAAAGGGTATTCTCGAATAAATAAATAAAAGACGAGAAAACGTAACAAACAAAATATATATATATATATATATATATATATATATATATATATATATATATATATATATATATATATATATATATATATATATATATATATATATATATATATATATATATATATATATATATATATATATATATATATATATATATATATATATATATATATATATATATATATATATATATATATATTGTACAAATTGTGTATGTTTGTTACAACACTTATAACTCGAAACTGAGGACCCAAAAAATTTGCATAAAGCCGCCTCCCCATATAGGCGAACGCGCTGGCCGACGCGTTGGCAGACGCGTTGGCAGTGCGCTTGCAACGGCGTTTGTGAATAATCCACACATAGGAAGGTCGTTCAGTATGCTTTGGATCGCGCCAATGTGCGGACGGATTCAAAATGGATGTTGAGTCGCTAATAGCTGCAGCTGTATATTTATTCACAGCTTATAATTATTTTGTAAATGTGGACAAGAAAAAGTTTTTAAAGGGTATTCTCGAATAAATAAATAAAAGACGAGAAAACGTAACAAACAAAATATATATATATATATATATATATATATATATATATATATATATATATATATATATATATATATATATATATATATATATATATATATATATATATATATATATATATATATATATATATATATATATATATATATATATATATATATATATATATATATATATATATATATATATATATATATATATATATATATATATATATATTGTACAAATTGTGTATGTTTGTTACAACACTTATAACTCGAGAACGGATGGACCGATTGCCATGGTTTTTGATTTGTTGGATTTGTTTCCGTCCCGAATAGCAGAATACATCTTAAAAACAATGAAAACTCAATATGTGTAATGATTAATGAATACTTTATCATTTCAATAGATGCTGATTTGTTTATAACATGTCAAACATTTGTTGTCCAATCCTGTCAAATAGTGTACCAACTATTTTTTTTTTTTGGAGCTTATGGCCTGGTTGCTGAGACCTTTAGCCCGGCCGCACATTGTCCGAAATAGGGAAGATTTTTGCCATTTTTCTCCGCTAGGTGTCGCGATTCCTATGATCCGCTATGCCTATCTGTGCATCGTTACATTTGAGATCTTTTTGACGTTTTTATAATAAATCTAATAAAAATGACAAAGTGTGCAGTGCCGGGATGCAAGGAAAATGGTTATCTTTTGTTCCCAAAAGATAAAAAATAGGAAAAGGTTGTGGGCTAAAGCATTAAAACGGCCAGAATTGGCGCTAGTTGTAAACGGATCTCACAGGTGTTTTTTTTTTTTTGTGCGTATAGAGTGCTTGTATACCTTTAATTTGTTGATATTTTCGATTGCATCTTTTGTTTGGTTTTGGATTAAAAAAATAAAAACCTAAAAATGCAAACTATTTTATTGTAGGTAAAATATCGACTCTGCAGATCAGGAAAAAAGCTTGAAATATACCTTAGCTTTCAGGTGGAATACAAAATTTAATTTATTACGTAAAAATTTTGGAGATTTATTGATTTTTCGCTTCTGGGCCGCAAAAAATCACTAAAGTTTGGTAGCTCGTAGAATAAAAACTATTGCGAATTGACACGCGGGTGTTCTACTCTCGTATTCATAATACTAATGCCCATTCAAAATTGAAGAGTTTTTCGTCTCCTCCGTACACTGTGGGCCAACGCGTCTGCGAACGCGTAGGCTAATTTGTAGTGCCGACATAAGGGATCGCCCAAAATCCTTTTTTTGCACACAGGCGCCAGTAGCCCTTACGGGGGCCCTGTGATTACTATGCGGGGGCTTCGCCCCCCGAGCCTCCCTATTTGGGGGGCTCCGCCCTCCTAACCCAGCTGCGTCGTTAGTGTTGCGTATTTTTCTCCTGTTTTAAGAATATATGAATTTATTATAAGCCATATCTTTTATTTGGATTCCAGAGTCCAGATGAAAAACGATGACGGACATACAGAACGAACAAGGGCGGACAAGTTCTTTAAAATCAATGTCTTACACACATACCCACTCAAAAAAATAAAAAATAAAAAGTCGTCCCCCCCCCCCCCCCCTTTAACGTCTGACAGTTTGACAATTGACATTGACATCAAGACATCAACATTACCTACGCAAAATATGAATTTTATTTAAAATTTTCATAATTCTGCAAAGTGCAAACAAAAAATGAAACTGAACCTTTAAGTACTTTAATTGTGTAAATCGTGATTTACATAAAATATCGCAATAGTTGTGAAATTTGCGAGTACTGTGACTTGTGAATATAAAATCAAAATAATAACATTCTGTTTCTGAGACATGTTTTACATCGTATATTTATCGTAAATAATTATTTCCACTAATTTCTACTCAATATCCGGATAATAGCTTAAAATCAAGTACTAAAAATATCACTTAATAATATAAAGTATTACAATAAAATATTAGGAACTGTATTTTCTGGCTTTGTTTATTGATGCTTACAAATTGTCTGTCAAACCGCAAAACAAGTTCTTGTGGACTGATGAGTTGGATTTTGGATTGTACTCTGTGGTTTCCAGACCGACCGAAATTGCGAAATCCAAAGTTGCTAATTAGTTTGATACATTCCCTCGTGTAAACAGCACTGTTGTGCTGTTAAACAAATTGGTACGCTAATTACGAATAAGTGTTACGCAAACCGAAAGAAATTAGAAAGGAAAAAGTAGCAAGATGACATCTATCCCAAAAACTATTAATAAAGACTTACAACGGGAGAGAGATAATTGTACATTTAATGTGCAAGAACTAATATGCCTCTTAGATGGAGGAGCAGAAAAAACAGAGGAAAGAAAAAAAAGAGGTATGTATATATAATGTATTGTGGTATATTTTTTCCAATTTCCACAGAGATTCCAGCTTTTATGGCTTTGTTTTACATCACAATAATGATTATGTAGTCTTGTATATAATTCAAGTAGCCAGTGTTAGGATTCAAGTATCATCGGTTTCCATTACTGGATCAGATCCTGCATCAATGTAATCAATGTAAATGTCTGACCATATACATGTTTTGAACATACATACATCATGTATCCAGAACCAGTTACTGTATCAATGTTAATCAGCTTTTAAAAAATAGTTTTTAAACCAAACTTCAAATCCTGATAAAACCTACTTTTTCCTATCTTTGAGGCTATATATTTTATTGATAACAATATTTATTTTTAATTTTACAACATAATATTAAATAACAACAATTTAGTTACAAAGTGATCAGGAATATTGAGAGCAAAGTTCAATATTACTTTATCTCTATAGAAATGTATTCCATAATTAGATAATATTATCAGACTTGGTCTCATTCCATATACTTAATTAAGCAGTTATTATTAACACATTCTTTATAAATTATATAACTGCAATGCTTATAACAATTAACAATAAATTTTGTAATGCTATTTTTCTCTGGATTTGAGATATAATAATTTGCAATATGTTAAAACTCTAATTTTTTTTTATTTAAAACTAAGTTTAATTTGTATAATATAAAACACATTTGTTACAGCTGTATTTCAATTTGTCTTATAGTACCTTTTTTTTGTTTGTAAAAAATCATAACTTTTTCATCATATTGAAGAATAAGATAATAGACAACATGATGATTTAATAAATAATGAATCTTACCAGGCATTTTTGAACCTATGACATATAAACAATCAATCATCAAGTATTTACAATGTTTATTATGGGGTCATAATTTAAATTAATTTTACAGAGGAGACAGCTCTCAGGGAGGGAATACACTTAGATGATGTGCCAAATATATACCTGAGTCACAAGGAGAAGTATGAACAAGCTGTCAAGAAAGCCTGTAAGCTGTTCAAGATGATCAGGAAACTCCAAGAGGAAGAAAATGCTGGAATGGAGAACTATAGGTAGAGAAGACTTTAAAATTTTGTAAACATACTAAACTGAACAAAAATGTTCAGTCTAGTGCATACAGTAGCGGCATTAGGAGGGGGGCGACGCCGACGCCGGATAAAAAGGGGCGCCGCGCCGAAGGCAAACAAAAAGGGGCATCGCAAGCCCCCACACACTACCAGCGCCGAAGAAATCTCGCCCAGGGCGCTGTTAGTGCTAAAACCGGCACTGAGTGCATACAAAATTAATTTATATAATGAGTAATGACAGATACATAAAAATAAAAATATATATCTGCCAGAAAAAAATAGTAGACAATTAGTTAATTTATCAAAAATTATGATTTTTAACTGTTTTAGATTTTTTATAGATAAAGCTTTCTTTTACATAAATAAACTTCCAAAAGGTTATTCTCATTAATACATTGTTTTTAGAGCGGTACTTGGCGGTAGTCTCGGCTCAGCAATATTGAGTGATGGTTCACCCTTGACGCTGCATTATGTAATGTTCATTCCCACTCTGATGGGTCAGGCGACTGTTGAGCAGCAAGCATACTGGATCGGCAGGGCTTTCAACCTTAACATCATCGGAACTTATGCCCAGGTATGAAGATATTATTAACAAATAGTCTGACAGATTTTAAACTTTATAGTCTCAAGTTTTATGTTATCGCAAACAATAGTTAACTCATCTCATTTATCCCAATGGCTCTCATGTTGAAGAATTCTAAGTATACTTAAGGTTATAATAAATCACAGAGCTATAAGGCTATTTAAGGACGTAGCGTAAATTGGAAGTACTGGTACCATATTGTAAAATGCCACTTAAGATTTTGAAAAGCCATTTAACACTGCACTCACCCCATTTTATTCTTTTTCTGTAGACAGAACTTGGTCACGGCACATTCATCCGAGGACTGGAGACTACAGCCACTTACGATGCCTCTACCAAAGAATTTGTACTGCACAGTCCAACACTCACTTCCTACAAGTGGTGGCCCGGTGGTCGTAAGTATTTTAAATCAGCTTTTGAATATGGAACCCTAAAACATCAGCTAGATAAGGACATAATGAATTGTTCTTTACTTTGTTTTATAAGTAGTGGAAAAAGAGTGGCAATCGCAATATTTGAAAATAAAGATACTTATCAAAAATTTTCGCCATCCCATTCATGCTATAATGATCTTTAAATTGTAGACGAACTATCATCCTAATCATTAATAATTTAGCATGCATGTTACAAATACTTTTAAGTCTCATATACTCGTATTTTTCCAGTGGCCCACACCGCAAACTACAGTATCGTCATGGCCCAACTATACACGAAAGGCAAATGCCATGGCATCCACCCCTTCATAGTCCAACTACGAGATGAAGAGACCCATATGCCTCTCCCCGGAATCAAGATAGGAGAGATCGGTGTCAAACTTGGCATGAATGGCACGAATAATGGATTCCTAGGGTTCGACAAAGTCAGGATACCAAGAGAACACTTGCTCATGAAGAACTCCAAGGTTCTAGAGGTGAGTCGAGTTGATTGTTCATACATTATAGCTGTACTAAGTAAACATAAATGTCTCTGAGTGCAGAGACATTTATGTTTACTTAGTTAAGAAAACATAGAGTAGTAAGTTTTTTTGTAAATTAAAAATATGACTTTAATTTAATTAATAGTTTGACAGAAAATATACAGAGTCTGTGTCAAAATCTTTAGTAAATTAAAATTCAGTTTACATTTGACATTTAACCTGTCTGGGTTGGGCCATAAGAGGTTGTTTTAAACCGCGTCTACACGTCATCAGCTTCTGCTGATGCTATAATGCTACCAATATCAAGGCCACACATCCTTAGGGACCTATCCGATTCAGATAGAGAGAGGTCACGCGGTCAACCGTTCAAGCTGTCAGTTTTGCGTTCTTTGTGGTGTATTACGTTATATAGAGATACTCACACAGGGAGCGTTACGACCGCGTCAGATTTCCTCCTGTGTAACTGACCGCTCGAATGCAGAATGCAAACGCAGAACGCTTGAATGTGTGACCGCTATCTTTCCCTTAACAAAATATGCAATGGTTTTGGCACTAAAAGAGTTTAAATATACTCTCATATTGATAACCTTATCAAAAATAACTTGGTTACTTTAATTTATTGCCATGTCAATCAAAATACATGTATCCATTTATCAGTATCCGAAGGAAACGATGTTTAAAAAATAAAAATAAAATGTTATGAACTTAAGAGGTACTTTTTAACGAATTTACTTATCTGAAAATTTATTTGTTATCACAAGCAAAAATTTATCAAGTGAACTTTGATTAATATACTAGTTTTTATCATTGACTTTTGGGATTAAAATCCAGGTATTATCATTGGGATGATATAATTATTACTTTGATCTTTGATACATCCTTATCTATGTACGTCGTAATTACCCCCTTAGATAAACACATACACGACACCAAAATGATACACATACACCAAATAAGAAATTTAACTTTATATTTTAATACTAAATGACGCCCGCAACTCATCGTTAAAATTAGTATTTTGCGCGGGAACCGTACATTTTTTCGGGATAAAAAGTATCCTATGTCCTTTCCGACTCACAGTGTCTCCGTACCAAATTTTAGCCAAATCTCAACCTCAAAATTAAAGAAGTAACAGAGACACACTTTCGTTTTTTAGGGTTCCGTACCCAAAGGGTAAAAACGGGACCCTATTACTATAAGACTACGTTGTCTGTCTGTTCGTCTGTCTGTCAGCAGGCTGACACTTCTGAAATTTTCACAGATTGTGTCACAATACTAAAAACAAAATAAAATTAATAATGAAGGGGGCTTCCATACAAGAAACGTGATTTTTTTGGCCTTTTTTGCTCGATTTCAATACATAATGGTAACAATTAGACACTTGAAATTTTTATGAAATAAAAATGAGGGGGGCTCCCATACAAAAAACACAATTTGTGGCTTACTTTTGCTCTATAACGGTGCGCGAGTCTGACTCGCACTTGGCCGAATTTATAATTATTGTTTTAGTATGGATTAAAACGTTTCATCGCAAGAGCAGCGCTGCGCATCGAATCTTAAAATTAAATTTTTATAACTCCTAAGGGCTAAGGGAAGATCTATCAAATCCGATCGAACTGCTCTGACCTTCTTTTTCCTTTGGAGAAATGCAATTTACGCATCCCTGGCAGTCTGGGGAGGGCTACCGGGGTATGTGGGAGTTGGGACTCCTCGGGGCGGAGGCCGCGCCCGGGCGTATACCCACTAAAACCCCAACAAATAATGTTCCTGCTCTTCCGCTTTAGGCAGAGCCAAAGACTATTTTTGTGCTCTGTGATGGCCTTTGATCAGTTTAATCGCCTCCCCTTAAGGAGGATCTTGATTCTTGACTGATTTTAATAAATTTCCATCAGATGCTGTTTATCGAAGCCAAAGTATTATAAGACAATCAAAGTCCAAACATTTTTTGTTTTCATATAAAGGTTATCGTTATTATTTGTATTGACGAGACGGTTATGACTTGTGAGTCCAAAGACCAAAAGCGACAGGTTTTTATCGCAGGTTAGGCGTTAGGCGTTAGTAACATTAGTAAATTTATTTATGGCGATGGAATCGTACATTTTGTCGCTATGAAAACTTATCCTATGTACAATGTACATAGGATAAGTTGACGACCTCTGTGGCTCAGTGGTGAGCGCGTTGGTAGCTCAAGCCGGGGGTCGCGGGTTCGAATCCCGCCGACGGAACAAAAAAGTTTTCAATGTTCCCGGGTCTGGATGTGTATTAAATATGTGTATGATATAATAAAAATCTTAAATATATGTATAGTATAAAAGTATTAAATATATTTCCGTTGTCTGGTACCTGTAACACAAGTCCTTTAGGTACTTAGCACGGGGCCAGACTGACGTGGTGTGAAGCGTCCATAGATTATTATTATTATTATTATTATTATATATGTATATAAAGAATACTTACTTTTTATCCCAGAAAACGATACGGTTCCTGTGAGATAAACGTAAAAAACCGTGTTGGATATGTTTTAGATTGCTTGTGAAAACAAGCAATCATTGCTTGCCCGGCCTCTCATAGAATTCATAGAAATATGAGAGGCCGGGCAAGCAACGGAACAGAAAAAATGGAAAGGGCATAAGGGACAAAATTGTTTTTGTCGCGTAATTTGAAAACCATAAATACATTTTATATAAGCTATGGGCAAATTAAAATGTATGCTTGAAATCATTTATGTACAAATTTTGGTTGGAAAAATAGGAATCCTTTTTTTACAGAGGTCTTTTTGATTGATTATTCTGTGTTATAAAAGTTGACCAATCGTGTTATGCTATGGGTAATTTAAAGACAAAGACATGATGAATACTGATAATGAACTTTAATTTCTTTGCTTTAGTCATTGCCAAGAAAAATGGATATCGCTATAACAGCTGTCGCCTTAACCGACTTCCAAAATAGTATACTAATTATATTGTTACTAACTGTCCCGTCAAACGTTGTTTTGCCATTTAAAGTATTTCGTCCATATTAATAATATGGACGAATTATTGAAGTGACTAATAATAATAAAGGGGTAGGTACGAAGATTTTGGCCGACCTACCGTACCGCTATTATGTTTTTATGTCATTTCGAAGATATGAGCTGCAAATGTTTTACCAATTTAAGATATTGCAACTTTGGCAGCTCAAATCTTCGAAATGTGACACTTTACGCGGTTTAGTTTAAGATAATTTTTTGCTTGTATTGATGTTAGCTATCCATTTTTGAAAAAAAAATACTCGTGAACGCGGAAAAACACAATGGCGGAAAGTAGGTCGGCCAGGCTCCATACAAAAATCTTCATACCCCTTTAACAACACACCATGACAACGTCCATCGCTATCCCGTCGCACAAACAATGGTCGCCGTCAGTCTCGAGTTGTAATAATTTACTTATCAGCAACAACAAATGCACTTATCAATATAAAAAAGTAGCCAGTAGCCGATTCTCAGACCTACTGAATAAGCATATAAAATTTGGTAAAAATCAGTAAAGCCGTTTCGGAGGAGTACGGTAACTAACATTGTGACACGAGAATCTATACTAATATTATAAATGCGAAAGTATTTCTGTCTGTCTGTCTGTCTGTCTGTCTGTCTCGCTTTGACGCAAAAACTATTGAACCGATAGTAATGAAATTTTGTACACAGATAGTCTAAAGCCTGAGAAAGGACATAGGCTACTTTTTAACTGGAAAAAGGGGTTGTAAGGGGGTGAAAATGCGTAAATTTGGTCAAATTAACTTAGTTCCAAAAACTTAAAACAGATGGCGCCAAGAGTCCCCTAGATCGCGCTATTGCTTGCTCATGCGTATTTCTATAAGAGGTGGTACCATGTTAAGTTAAATTTTACGACTCTTTCGATTGTTATACATGTTATTAACTAATAACTCACCTACCTTAGATATCAAATTCAAAAACAACAGCGCCAAAACTATTGAACCGATTATAATGAAATTTTGTACACAGATAGTCTAAAGCCTGAGAAAGGACATAGGCTACTTGTTACTGGAAAAAGGGGTTGTAAGGGGGTGTTTATGCGTAAATTTGTTCAAATTAAGTTAGTTCCATAAACTGGAACAGATGGCGCCAAGAGTCGCCTAGATCGCGCTATCGCTTGCTCATATGTATTTCTAAGAGGTGGTACCATCTTGAGTTAATATTTTGATTGTTATACATGTTATTAATTAACTCACGTACCAACATAGATATCAGAAACAACAGTCTACCAATAATAAATACTAAATAGTTTATGGGTATTGGGCAAAGCTAAAGTTGTGTAATGCATTATGCAGCTAAGTTGTGTAACGCTAAATAAGCTTTAGGTATAAAAAAGTTTAATTTAAAAAAAACATATTATGTGCACACTACACGGCTGTTTTGGGTATTTTGATGTAAGGGGTACCAGGGTTTTAAAAAGCTTTTGACACTAATTTTATTGACACCGCGCGCTATAAACTGAAGTCCACGCGGACGAAGTCGCGGGCAACAACTAGTATTATATATGTCGTAGGATGATTTGATAAATCCGTGTTTTCGCGAAATCCCTGGAATTTTCGCGAAAATTCGATTTATCAAATCATCCTACGACATCGTAGGATGATTTGATAAATCGAATTTTCGCGAAAATTCTAGGGATTTCGCGAAAACACGGATTTATCAAATCATCCTACGACATATATAAGAAGATTGTGCGAACTTGCGAAGTTAAACAATCATACTTAAACAATAATAATAATAGGCGGCTACCCATACAAAAATGAAAAAAATATTGGTATTTCAGCGCTGCTACTTTCACGGTGAACTCTCTACAAGGAACACATACACACCCTAAAGTACTATCACTTAGTTTTGTATATATTATGTATGTTTGTTTCTCTTTTACCAAGGTACCGTACATTTTGTGCGATTAAATTGAGAATCTAAATCTATTAAGTATGGGATTAGTTTTTGCGTGTCGCAGGCGACAAATCAACTATAATAATTGTCGACCAATTTAACAGTTCTCATGAATAGTTTGTATCTTATTATTGTTGGTCATGCTTATAATTCGTTTTAAGTACCTATTTTTTCCTCGAAGTATAAGTAATAGTGATGCTTATTTCGTCGGCAAAAGACCCTGCCACGGGTAATATAAGAATACACATTGCGTGTTTTTTTTTCTATCTTTGCAGTCATTCAATTATACATGATTTGAATAAAGTTAAAGAGTCAAGGTTGCTACAGAAATACTGTCGTTTATGTTTAGGTTGGAAGATTGCGTGATATGTAAATTATTATTGAAACATTTTTAACCGACGGCCCGCTCGAGTGATCATTCTAGCTAACTAGCTTTATGTACTCCACATTATACAAATCAAATGAGCCCAAACTCGAAAGGGTTGTGTCGTTTTATTGTAGACTTCCTATGACCTTCTATCTGCATGATGGACTAGATAGATAATAAAATCTCATCAAACAGGTCGTAGTATATTGCTGTGTTGTCATTAGGTTAGGCCTATTTTTATGACAATTATGTAATCATCAGCATAGGGTTAAGCTCTTCTGGATTGACACCCGTATCAATCGTTTTCTCGAGATTTTCTCCACTCGACTCGACTTAATCACCATTAGTTTGTGGCGTTTTGGCGTGAACATATTATTATGAATTATTTTTTTGAGGATTGAGTTTGAGTCAAGCAGAGATATTCTCGAGGAAAGGACTTCGCCCACTGCGACTTTTAGTAGCGATGCAGTCGCGACTATGAAGCGCACGACTGCATCACTAGTCACTACTAACGCGCGTTAGTCGCATTTGCGACTTCATACAAAACACATAGCTAGCGACTGCATCGCGATTGTATCGATGCAAATATGCGACAGTATCGCGACTGCGCACGGCCTAATAATACGGGCGTTATTTACACAACTACTCTGCAACTACGGTCTACGAATAAGTACTAGTTACAGATGGACGTAATAAAAGCGTGTTAAAATATATTATGCGTATGTGTTATTTTCAGGACGGCACGTACGTGAACGCGCCGAGCACGAAGCTGACGTACGGCACGATGATGTTCGTGCGCGTGATGATCGTGCACGACATGTGCAGCTACATGGCCAAGGCGGTCACCATCGCGACGCGCTACTCCGCCATCCGCAGGCAGTCGCAGCCCAAACCCGAGTGAGTCACAGCTGTATTGTCAGGACGGCACGTACTGTACGCGCCAAGCACGAAGCTGACGTAAGGCACGATGATGATCGTGCACGACATGTGCAGCTAACATGGCCTAGGCGGTCACTATCGCGACGCGCTACTCCGCCATCCGCAGGCAGTCGCAGCCCAAACCCGATTGAGTCACAGCCGTATTGTCAGGACGGCACGTACTGTACGCGCCAAACACGAAGCTGACGTAAGGCACGATGATGATCGTGCACGACATGTGCAGCTACATGGCCTAGGCGGTCACCATCGCGACGCGCTACTCCGCCATCCGCAGGCAGTCGCAGCCCAAACCCGAGTGAGTCACAGCTGTATTGTCAGGACGGCACGTACTGTACGCGCCAAGCACGAAGCTGACGTAAGGCACGATGATGATCGTGCACGACATGTGCAGCTAACATGGCCTAGGGCCTAGGCGGTCACTATCGCGACGCACTACTCCGCCATCCGCAGGCAGTCGCAGCCCAAACCCGAGTGAGTCACAGCCGTATTGTCAGGACGGCACATACTGTACGCGCCAAGCACGAAGCTGACGTAAGGCACGATGATGATCGTGCACGACATGTGCAGCTACATGGCCTAGGCGGTCACCATCGCGACGCGCTACTCCGCCATCCGCAGGCAGTCGCAGCCCAAACCCGAGTGAGTCACAGCCGTATTGTCAGGACGGCACACCGAACCGCACGTACTGGTCGCGCCGAGCACAAACCTGACGTACGGCACGATGTCCGGCCACAGCTGCATACAACCATAATGTATAAATCGCGCATGATTTCAATATTGCTCAGTGCGGTCCTACGTAATTTGGTCAAGTTAAAGCGCTTACAGACCAACAAAGCCGTCGACAAATGCAGTTTGTCTGTAAGAAGCCTTATGACAAAGTCAGCTGACAAATCACATAGTCACGACTAACATGAACTTGGCCTATATAATCAGACTTAGAAACAACTTGAACCTGCCAATCTACCTATGAACCAAGGGCGTCGCCAGGGGGGGGGCAGGGAGGGGCAGCTGCCCCCCCCTAGAGACTCTAAAAAACGTTGCCAAATATAATGCAAAAGCAACGACCACTATAATATTAAAATCTGGTAATAGATGTAAGGCTCGTAGTACAAGTGAAAAGTTTCATGTGCTGTCGACTTTACCTACAATTCATACCTACTTTTCTCATTTATAGAGAGTGAGTAAAGTATGAATTGTAGACTGTAGTAGGTAAAGTCAACTTGCCCCCCCCCCCCCCCCTGCGCCATCGGCTGGCGACGCCCTTGCTATGAACCATCAAAGAAATTGACCATCAAACGGTAACAACGGTTGGTACAGCTATAGTTGTACCAATAATAGCTACCAGTAACGGATAAAGTTCTGATTAAGATATGTGAAAAACCCGTCTGGTCGCTTATCTATAACTTACTCATTGGCCCATCAAAGAGACCAAAAAATCTAAAGCTTTCTTCATCTTGGTCTAAATGTTTTTTCTTCTTCCAGCGAGCCCGAACCCCAGATCCTGGACTACGTGACGCAGCAGCACAAGCTGTTCATCGGCATCGCGACAGTGCACGCGTACAAGACGAGCGCCGAGTGGATATGGCAGATGTACAACAATGTTACTGCTGAGCTCGAGTCTGGCGATATGGAGCGGCTGCCTGAGGTAAGAGAATGTGGTGGTACTTTAGCCTAACAATCCTGCTATCGAAGTTTCTGAGAACGGCAAGGTATATATGTTACGCTCAAAGACCAAAAACGCTCAATGAGCGAAAAAATGGCTCACAACGCGTTGTGGTCATAGTGAAACAGCCACGACGCGTTCTGCCAATCACAAAAAGACCACGTGTCGTGGCTGATTGCTATTCGTTTTTCTTGATTTGTTCTTGATTGATTAATCGTCCATAGGTATGAAAGATTATATTTAAATTACCACGCGTACTACAAAATATTTTTTCTGTTACTTAATCACTGCATACGTGTTTTTCATTATTATTTGAAAATATCTTTACTTATCATTTATTATTACGCGGCTATCGATTGCTCCTGCTTACCCCCGTAATATGATTTCAGTTGCACGCGCTATCGTGCTGCCTCAAATCAGTATGCACCAGCGACGCGGCAGCGTGCGTGGAGCGGTGCCGGCTCGCGTGCGGGGGGCATGGGTACATGCTGTCCTCCAACCTGCCACTGACGTACGGCCACGTCACCGCCGCCTGCACCTACGAGGGCGAGAACACCGTCATGCTGCTGCAGACCGCCCGGTGAGCGAGATAGATATACAGGGTGCAATTAAACCTTCCTGCCAAATTTTGATATATTGATCCTTGTTAAAAATAAAAATACATGTATTTTTTCTTTTATAGTCACTCAGTAATAAAATGTTGAGAAATACCTTCCGAAAGTTATCCTAAAAAACACTACAATTAATGGACACGATGCATCGGCCGCGCGTGACGTGCCCCGGGCGCGCGCGCCTCATCCCGCGTCACCCCCTCTCATTCCCCCGCGCCGCGCGTGACCGTTCTGCAACGATTTTAAATGGGATAAATTGTCATTGAAAAAAAATAACACCCAATTTTTTTTGGTTAAATGGACTCTCCTAATGATACCTAAGCCCTGGAAAAATTTTGGCAGGAAGGTTTAATTGCACCCTGTATACACCCCGCTGTGTTAGAGCGAGACAGCTGCACGCGCTATCGTGCTGCCTTAAGTGTGCTAGCGATGCGGCGGCGTACGTATAGAAATAGATTTATACGTCGCTGATAGGGATAGATAGAGATAAATATATTCATAATATATGCTTTTAGTAGAGCAGATCAGAAGCAGCGTTAAAGTTCTACAATAAAGTGGACACCGCATTAAGCAACATTACGCTGCAGCAGAGAGACATTTCACAGCGATATTGCTGTTTTAGTTTTTCACTTACGGGCAGGGTTTTTGTTTTTTTTTTTTTGCCTAAAACCTTAACTTTTTTGCATAGGCAGTAAATTGTATCCATTATATTAAGTCTATGATTGTATCCGTCTTTATATGTAACTAATTTTAACTCTCACCCATACTTTGCTCCAATTTTTACTGAAATTGAATTATAGCATCTTTGTATCGCTTATTTTGTTATGATAATCTTTTTACTTTTCGCTAACTTACAATTATTTACAATAACAACTATTCACAGGTACCTGGTAAAGGCGTGGCAGCAGGCGCGCGGCGGTCGGCAGCTGCCGCCGACGACGGCGTACCTGACGGTCGCGGCGGACTCGCGACGTCACCCGCCCTTCGACTCCACCGTCGAGGGGATCGTGCACGCGCTGCAGATGGTGGCTGCTGGGTGAGTTTATAATCATCTATGATTCATGCAGAACGTATGTGTTGCCGTGAACTGCTAAACTGACGGATTAAGGCCGGTATAAATAGTCAGTACAAGACACGGTTCAGGCTCTGTGTTTTTTTTTTTATTATACAATTGTGGCCGTCTATGGACTGTTCGTCCATATCCTTTTTTTGTTATTTTATTATTTAGATTGTGGTCCATCACGCCATGGACACTTGTTTTTATATATATATATATGCTTAATAGAATAGACTATAATATATTATATGTACATATAATAAATAAATACATATTTATTGTTTTATAAATTACATAATAATAATATTAATGTTTTGAACGGTGAGGTCCCAGTCGGTGTGGCGGCCAGTAGGTCCGACATTTTCCGATTTCCTTAGATTTTATGCTGCTCCACCTTTTGCCTTTAGATGTTGTGACATTGGCTGGGTAGAGAGGGGTCACTCAAGCTGGGTGGAGTTTCTAGGGTGTTAAAGAGATATCGTTCTGTATCGAATCTACCCGCCATGTGGCTTAGGACTTTATCGTTCCTGTCTTTTATAGCCATTTTTATGTTATAATCTTTTATGTGTTCGGTTGACACCTCCGTGGCTCTTTTTATGTAGCTTCAGGCTCTGTGATTGGTTGGCTGTCAAAATTTGGACCAATCACAGAGCCGAACCGCGACTTGAGACCGGGTCGCATCTTAAGGACTATTTATACCGGCCTTACTGTCTCCCAATTCAAACCGTATTGTATTTTTGCGTATCGTTCTATCGCTTTCGAACTTTCCGCATCATATTTCTAACATCGCTCTCTTAAGGCGCACAGGCTAGAAATACTATATAATCGACTTACTATTAAGGTATCATAATATTATTAAGGTATCATAAAACTAATTTTAATAATATTTCAGTAAAATCGCTCTGTGCGTCGCCCAAATCGAAAAGCGGCAGGAAAGCGGTATGTGCTATGAGGACGCGTGGAACATGACCTCCGTGCAGCTCGCTTCCGCCTCTGAGGTATGTAGAAATCATTTGTGTAGTCCCCAAGTAAATAAAAATTATAACAAAAAAACTTTGAGAGGTGTCACGGGACACCCGGATGGAACGAAGTTATTTCTTATGTATTTACAAAAAACCTGTATACACTCAACAAAAAAAAAACGTCGCTACACCACACTGTTCAATGTGGTGTAGCGACATCACACGACACTTTTGTGTCGTTACAACTTTTCGTCTAGCCCCCTTTCGCAATGCGCGCGATATGGAACTTCCAAAACTATACCAAAAGTGTCAAATTACCGAATATTGAAGTGTCGTAACGGATGTAAGTGCGCACGCTCACTTGAGACACGATGGTCTTAAAACAGATAATATGCTATACACTACGAATAATAAAAACTAAGGAAAAGTAACTCCGTCAAAAAACATGCTCCACAATACTTGTCAAAAAAGTGTACCTTAGGTACACATTTCAATACATTTGCAATATTTAGGTGGCCTTGAGGCCCTTGAGCGGTATAAAGGCTGACGTTACATGACAGTTCGAAAGGAACCAAATTTAAAACGGTAATAGTATGGGCGTTACATTTCCTTAGTTTTTATTATTCGTAGGCTATACAAAACACATGAAGTTGCGCGTATTCAAACAAATAGTTATATTGTAAAGAAAAATAATAATCAAATAACAAATGTTGGTGAAACTTGTACTCTAGTTTTAAATTACATTATACTATTTAACACGTTTTTTTAACTTTTAGGCGCACTGCAGAGCATTCGTTATGTCGACATTCTACAAGGAGACGTCAGAGAAGCTTCTCGAAGTGTCAGCACCGCTGAAACTAGTGCTGATGCAGCTAGTGGAGATATACGCGCTGTATTGGGCACTTGAGACTGTTGGTGATCTGTTAAGGGTATGTTGCAGCTATTTAGTTAAATCAGGCCTGTCCCACTCGCGAGATTAGGCATCGAACTGTAAGTACCACCCGCGGGTGGCAAATCACTAGGGACTCACAAGCGAGCGGTGACGCACGCGCAAGATTTTTCGGCGCGTATCTACTGTTTACTGATCATAGAGGAATTTAATTCATAATACTTATTTAACCGCTGTGACTAAATCGTTATAAATCGTATAAAAATGAATAATTAAAAAAGGCCAATGAAATATATATTTGAATAAGGTATTCAAATACAAAAAGTAGATGAAAAATATACAAACATAGCTAATAAACCAATTTCATACAAAGAAACACACAAACTACACAGAAATAAACACAAGTTACTATGTTTAAATTGTAAAAGTTTCCTGCACTATAATCGAATATATAAATCTATACTAATATTATAAATGCGAAAGTATCTCTGTCTGTCTGTCTGTCTCGCTTTCACGCCAAAACTACTGAACCGATTGTAATGGAATTTTGTACACAGATAGTCTAAAGCCTGAGAAAGGGCATAGGCTACTTTTAACTGTAAAAAGGGGTTGTAAGGGGGTGTTTATGCGTAAATTTGTTCAAATTAAGTTAGTTCCAAAAACTCATCAGACATCATCAACAGATGGCGCGAAGAGTCCCCTAGATCGCGCTATCGCTTGCTCATACGTATTTCTATAAGAGGTGATGTGGTACCATATTGAGTTAGGTTTTTCGATTCTTTCGATTGTTATACATGTTCAACATAGATATCAGAAACAACAGCCTACCAATAATAAATACTAAATAGTTTATGGGCAAAGCTAAAATTGTGTAATGCATTATGCAGCTAAGTTGTGTAAAGCTAAATAAGCTTTAAAATTTGGTAGACCTATAAAAAAGTTTAATTAAAAAAATATATGTGCACACTACACGGCTGTTTTGGGTATTTTGATTTAAGGGGTACCAGGGTTTTAAAAAGCTTTTGACACCAATTTTGTTGACATCGCGCGCTATAAACTGAAGTCCACGCGGACGACGTCGCGAGCAACAGCTAGTCTACTATAAAATATAGGTTGGGTTACAAAAATTTTATATTACTATAAAAAGGTTTGCTAAAAAAGATTATTTTGTTTTCTAAAAGGCGAAAACCTTGATTTCGTCAGAAAAGGTACGAGTTATGCGATGGAAAGAGAGCGCACAAATTCAAATTTAATATAATTATTGTACGCACCTAGCACTGCGCGGTCGAAATTTGAACTGTATAGTATCGTAGCATGAGTCGTTATTTCTTTAAACGGGTTGCGCTAGTGGGAATTCTGTTGGTACACCTAATATATATTCTGTGGTTAAATTAGCTAGCCAGGACATTCATAGGTCTTAAGATACTAGGTCCCGTATAAATAGTTGGCTCTTACCACTAAGAGCTCGCTTAAAACGTGTTTCAAGCTGCTATCCTTATTAATAAACCTCACTTGAATACAGCTTTTAAGTGCCTTTGATCAAGCGAGTGGGCAACGTATATATAAACCAAATCTTGCACTCAACTACTGTCAAACTGACGCTTGTGCGCGCAACGTATTAATAAACGGAATATTGCACTCAAATGTGTTATCAAACTGTTGCTTGAGTGGCTAATTCTTAAGTGTGGACAGACCTTGACTTAAGCGCGCTCAGGGATACCAATTTAGGGATTTTTCCCACAATTAGGAGAAAAATACCATCTTGGGGATACTATCGTAGGGATTTTTCCCACAATTAGAATAAAAAGATAATAATTTCAAGAATATTTTCTGGGATATGGAATGCTTATTTTTAAACACAAAATTAGTATACCAAGCTGTTAAGTGCATAATATATATTTAAAACGAATTTACAGTGTTTAATACATTTTGACCTTAAATCGGGGCAAGGGTAGTTATCACATTACATTATTCTATTAATTAATCTATTTAAAGTAAGTATATAAACCGCCTTATCAAGCTTATTTAAATTCCTAATAATGAATCTTAAATAAACCGTACTCTGCAGATCTAATTTTGCCATAAGTACTAATAAAGGCTTATGTAGTCTACTGAAATTAATTAATAAACAAATGTAAGTACTTTAATGTGCAAAAAAATACAATAAAACTTGAATATTAAAAACAATTATTGATAAATAAGACATATAGTACACAAAGGCGGCCATATTACATAGAAGCAATTTCTTCCAGGCAACCTTTTAACATTCAGTGATAAATCCAAGAAAACGGTGATGTGCAAAAGTATAGTTACTTAAATTAAAAAATATCAAAAGCACAAAATTAAACATGCGCCTTAAAATACATTAATAAAATTATACAATAAAATAAATAAATAATATACTTACTAATAAATACAATACATACAATAAAATATTTAAGTTAGGAAATTACAGGTTTAATGCCAACTAAGTAAGGTTATATTTAGGGCATGGATACCGGTAATCGGTATTACCGGAAAACCGGTAATACCGCACCATTTAGACCATTTTTAAATACCGGTGCTAATGAGAAAAATACCGGTTTTTCGGTATTTTATTTTTGTATTGTATTGTACACGTGTTTTCAACTCAACATTATTATGATTTATGAAACAATTAAAAACGTATACCAATACACTTAAAATCAACTGAGCTAGTAAAATAATAGTTTTGCTGTGTGTGTGTGAGTCCTGTGTTGGCATATTTCTTTGTCTCACTTATTATTATAATAATGTTACGTGCTAGGGTTCGAAGGATTTGGAGAAAAAGAGCTGCTGACTCTTATGATGTTTATTTCATGGAGAACATCTGGTACTCTCGTTCTTGGGACAACTATCTGAAGATGGAATGGATGGATGGATGAAAAATGGATGGACTCTCTGCCGTTAGTCTTCTCCCATTTCCGGTACAGTATTCCGTTTTGAAGTATCAGACTATCCCATTACGCCCAGTACGCGTCAGTGGGTGCAACCTCACTTCAGATTGGTTTTACGTCACTCCGTTTCTTCTATGTGATGATGTGCCGAAGGTCGTCATCTCTTTCTTGAGCCTCCCTCATAGCATTATTCTCCCAGAGACCCAAAGGACTTGTTCTCGTTAACTTTAATGTTACTTCGTTAGATTCCTGCTTTACACAATGTTTGCAGTATTTCGAACACGGCCTTCGTGAAAGTGCGTCGGCATTGTCATGCGTCTTTCCATTGTGGTGTTCCGTCTTGAAGTCATACTCCTGGAGCTGTTCAATCCATCGAGCTACTTGACCTTCTGGATTCTTGAATTGCAGTAGCCACTTCAAGGCTGCATGATCAGTTCGCAGTAAAACTGTCTGCCGATGAGATATTTGTTGAAATGTTGTAGCGTCTTTACGTCAGTCAAGAGTTCCCTTCTTGTAACACAGTAGTTTCTCTCTGGCTTAGATAAAGATTTGCTGAAATGTGCAATTACAACTTCTCTTTTACCCTGTTTTTGAGATAACACCCCTCCGATGGCCGTGTTACTTGCATTCGTGTTGACTATAAACTGACCTTCAGTTTGTGGACACCCCAGGATTGGTGTTTCAAACAGATGTTTCTTCTGTTTCTGAAAATAATCTTCAGAAGTTTCATCCAAACTAAATTGTCGTTTATCTTCTGTCAGACGATGTAATGGTTTGGCTATTATATATTATATCAGCATAGGCTGAGGAATGCCCGCACTTCGGTTTTGTTCTTAGGGGTTGGCCAATTTTGAACTGCTTCCAGTTTCTCCGGGTGTGTCTGAGCGGGTATTCCTCAGCCTATGCTCATACTACAGGCATTTTGTTATTGTTCTATCACTGGAAACTTATATGTAAATGATAGTCGCTTTTTCAATGTTTAAATTGTTGGTTATTTTAAGTATACTCAAGGAAGATTTTTTTTAGTTACATTTGTTAAGTAAGGAACAAAACACTGTTCAACTGTTAAACTTTAAATAAACAAGTTGATTTTAATGGTTTTTTTGTTTATTCGATTAAATTATAAAGGACTAGCTGTTGCCCGCGACTTCGTCCGCGTGGACTTCAGTTTATAGCGCGCGATGTCAACAAAATTGGTGTCAAAAGCTTTTATAAAAAAAACCCTGGTACCCCTTAAATCAATACAGTTGTGCAGTGTGCACACAATAAGTATTTCATTTTTTTATATTAAACTTTATATTTTATGCCAAATTTTAAAGCTTATTTAGCCCTCCAATTACACAACTTTACCCATAAACTATTTATCATTGATAGATTTACGTCACTGCACAGATAAAGTACTGAGTTATTTAATATCGTAGAATAGATATAACAATCGAAAAAAATCGAAACTTAAATGTAAGATGATACCACGTCTTATAGAAAGACTTTTGAGCAAGCGTCAGCGCGATGTAGAAGACGCACGGCGCCATCTATTATGAATTGTTGGAACTAACTTAATTTGAACAAATTTACGCATTTTCACCGCCTTACAACCCTTTTTTCCAGTAAAAAAGTAGCCTATGTCCTTTCTCAGGCTTTAGACTATCTGTATACAAAATTTCATTACAATCGGTTCGGAAATTTGGCGTTGGCGTGAAAGCGAGACTGACAGTCATACAGACAGACAGAGATACTTTTGGCGTTTGGCGTGAAAGCGAGACTGACAGACAGACAGACAGAGATACTTTCGCATTTATAATATTAGTATAGATTATGTGCACACTGCACAGCTGTTTTTGGGTATTTTGATTAATTAAGGGCCGCGCTACACCGGAATGGCAGCGGCGAGGCGAGCACTTTCAGCGCTGCCATTCCGGTGTAGCGCGGCCCTAAGAGGGGTACCCTTACTTACCAGGGGTTTAAAAAGTTTTTAAATTTGACACAAATTTTGTTGACACCGCGCGCTATAAACTAAAGTCCACGCAGACGAAGTCGCGGGCAACAGCTAGTTATAAATAAAAACAATATTATATAGTAAAGTAGGTATGATTAGTTCTGTTACAATAATAAATTAAAAAATAAAACGCCATCTGTTTTCATATATTAGAATTAAAATGTTGATTGCATTGATATATTTTCTGGATGGAATATAGGCCAACACGGTACACTCGAACTCCTTTATTTTAGAGCGCCCTCTGTTGTCAACTTGTCACATATATTAGAAATGCAGTAGGAGTTCTATAAGATAAGATAGATTGATTATTATTATACCAAGTGATTATATTATTAAACATAATATTCTAACGTATTAAAAACTATAACAAAAACATACTAACTAATAAGTATGATTAGTTCTATGTTACAATAAAGTAAAAAATAAAACGCCATCTGTTGAATCGTATTAGAACTAAAATGTTCATTTCATCGATATATTTCTGGATTTTTTATAATATTATACATAAATTAATACATTTAAGATTTTTGAAATATTATTTTAATACACATCCAAGATCCAGGAACATTGAAAACTTTTTGTTCCGCCTGCGGGACTCGAACCCAGGACCCCCGGGATGAGCGCTGCCCACGCGCAATGCGAATTAATTTTCATCGATATTTTCATGGAAATAAGATATTTTCCCACATCAAAATGTAGCCTATGTCCTTTCTCAGACTCTAGAATAACTGTGTACAAAATTTCATTGCAATCGGTTCAGTAGTTTTGGCGTGAAAGCGAGACAGACAGACAGACAGACAGACAGACAGACAGACAGACAGAGATACATTCGCATTTATAATATTAGTATGGATTTAGCGCTTTTTTTTTTGATGAATTAAAGAAATACCGCAAAAATACCGAAAAACCGGAATACCGGTTTTTGAAAAATCAATACCGGTATTATACCGGTATTGCAAAAATTCCCAATACCGCCATGCCCTAGTTATATTATATTGCCTAATACCTTCGTCATCAGTAAATGAATTAGTAAGATAGACTTGCTCTGTGGACTGTGCTAAAGTAACAGAATAATACTAGGAGGTTTAATTAAAAGTCCCTTTCTAACTATTATAGTCCAAATGACACAATCGGGATGGATTTTATTTGGTAAAATAGGTTCTTTAATCTTTTCAAACACCACAGGTTAAGTATAAGGTAGGGATTATAAAATACAAAATAATCTTTTACTTCATCATTATCTTTATTTTAACTTTTAACATAATATGTTTTATCAGTTACATTATAAACTCTTAGCTACAGAAACAAAACAAAATATTTAAAGTATCTTCTAAAAGAAAATGAAAAGACGAGTAGAAAGTTGTACATATTTAGGAAATTAAAATGTAATAAGGCTATTAAGCTTTTTTGTACAGAACAATTTCATAGCTTATTGATGACTGATGTTCTTTCAGTAGTTTCTCACATTTTTCTATGATAATATTCTTCTACATCGACGGCCTTGGTAAGGCAGGTACAGTTCTTTAATTGAATCTGAATTTATCTTCAAGAAAGCAAGAATGTGTGTTATTAGTAGTCACTGTTGGACAAACCACGTATGTTGGCCTGAAACAAAGAATAGGGTTAACAAATAATATCCCTTTGGACTATTTAAAAAGTATGTAAATAAAGAAACACAAAACATTATTACACACTACACAGCTTTCGGTAAAGTTATAAATAACTTAATACATGCTTAATACTTGTAAGTTCTAACGAAAAAACTTAAAGATTTTTACAAAGTTTTAACAATATTCTTCACAGATTACTAGTATATATTTGATATTCTTCTTCTTTGAAAATAACCTAGAAATAAACATATACTTGACACTTGACAGTGACAGCAGTCAGCTGTTGACTTCAACGCGTTCCGTTTGACTGAACGTGTTTTATAAAATATGTTATAGAGTTATGAGATTTTTTTCATTTAATTTAAACGAAAATGAGTTAGGATAATACAAAAATATCAAGGTTAATTACTTTTGGTAATCTGTGTTATAAATATGTGAGAAAATAAAGATAATATAGTAAAATTTTATTTTATTAATAAAATCGATTTTTAATCGTATAAACGAAACGTAACTCGTATGTGTAGAATAGGCTTATAATATTTAGTTTATATTTAGTTGCTGATTTGGGGTGATTGAGTCGATATCGAGTATCAACCGAAACCCTCCTGATGCTAAACTATTAAATAAATAACATCCTAAGTTGCTGATCAGTGTTTGAGATGAATTTTGAAAGCCAACTATTTATACGGGCCTAGATAAGTATATCTATATATAATAGTTTTAACTTTTAACCTTTTAACTCTTACATTACGATGATTCATATCGTTAGGCTTGTCATTAGTGAGAAAAGTTTATTTAAGAAGTTGTGACAGGTCTTGTGTTTGCTAGCATCTACTTTTCAAAGAGAAAACTCATAAATTTAGTCTCAAATATTACGCATATTTGCGGTATGAAACAACAAGACGGCACTATTAGAAGCGTGAATCGTACTATCTAAATATTTAATGAATTTTTGAACCTTGATTTCTAATCATCGAAAATTGCAATAATAATAATAATATATTTATATTCCAGTTCACTTCAATATCTGAACGCGAGATTATGAAGATGCAGTCCGCATACGAAGACTTGCTGTCGAAAATTCGTCCTAACGCGGTAGGACTTGTGGACTCTTTCGACATTCGTGATGAGGTAAGAAATGTTTGCTTTATAACCTAATTAGGTACTAATTAATATGATAAACTATAAAATGCTTTGTACTCGTTTGTAGTAAGAAAAGTAATTTAATAGACAAGGACAATGTATGACTTATTCACCATATTATTATATTTTTTTTATTAATAAGGGATATACCGTACTTACTTTAATGCATTTAAACTGTAGCCGATAAAAAGTTAGTGCTATGAGATTTGCCGTCTAACTCGGTACGCAATTTTCACGCATGCACGTCGCACGCAACTTCGGATGTTCAGCTGTAGTCCGATAGCAAAACAGTCAGAGTCAAAAACTCTCCCATTTTCGTAGTAGGGCATTTTCAAAAAAATGTGTACCCCTGGTTTTTACCTTGTCCCTTGACTTCGCTACAGATTATTTGTAAAAAATTACATACTAACATTTTGTAATTTTAATGTAGGAGCAAAAACAAGTTTTCTTTTATTAAAATACATTCACGTTTGTATAAAATTTTATTTAGTATGAGATTTATAAGGGTTTTTATGTACCGAAACCTATTAAATTCACCTGTCCCCTTCCCAGAAGTTGTAACAAAATCTTTAATAACTATTTTTTTTCTTAAAGTAAGTTACTTAAAAAACATATGTTAGATTCCTAAATACTTAATGTATCAATTGAATGTCTTGTTATTGAAAAATCTAACATAATTTAACTACAAATTAATTAAAATTATAATCATGAAAAAACAACCCGGCCGGAATGTTCGGTTTAGTGACCGTTTTTTTAGTTTTATAAACATACTACAAAAATATTTTCGGCACTAAATGATAGCACTATATTTCATTGTACATCGAGAAACTTCAATTTGAATTTAGTAGTTAAAAATCTGCTACAAGACGCGGACGCAGGTTGGATGGTTCTTCAGGAACGGTTTATTTGTTCAGATAAGTGACCATATTTTGTAAGCATTATTATACTTTCTCCAACTGTTTTTACTGTTGACACGTTGCAAAATTAGCTTAGTATTCAGTAAAAAAAATGAAATTGTGATAACTATTATCGGTTATTTACAAACACTTTAAAAGTAAAAGAAAGTAATATTACGTGACTTCCGACTTGTGACTTTTCGTATGGTCACATATAATGGAACGGACAAGTCACAACAGGTGGAAAGCATAAGGCTTAGTTCACATTTTAAATAAATTAATTTTTTATTCACAGATTTTATTAAGAAAATTGGTGATTTTTAAACTGGTACGATTAACGTACAAATATATTTTTTATTACTTATGTGTTAAGGTGACGCCGCGTTAAAGTAAAAAACTGTTTTGGATATGTTTTAGATTGCTAGTTTTCTATGAAAGGCCGGCCCGGCCTCTCACAGAAAACAAGCAATGGAACAGCAAAAAATGGAAAGGGCGTAAGCGACAAAATAGTTTTGTCGCGTAATTTAAAAACCATAAATACATTTCATATAAGCTATGGGCAAATTAAAGTGTATGCTTGAACCAATCCATGTACATTTTTGGAAGTTTAAATCACTCTCCTCTGTTGGGAAAATAGGAATCCTTTTTTTTACACAGGTCTATTTGATTGATTATTCTGTGTTATAAAAGTTGACCAATCGTGTTATGCTATGGGTAAATCAAAGACAAAGACATGATAAATACTGACAATGAACTTTAATTTCTTAGCTTTAGTCATTGAAAAATCGACATCGCTACAGCCAAATTATCAAGGCGTCGCCTTTACTTAACAATAACAAATATTTAAAATTTAAGTACCTAAAAGTTTTATTTTTTTAAATAATTTTGATTTTATTTCGACTACTTTTCTGTCAGTAAAGTTGAAAATCATTTTGTGTCATTGATATTTTTAGATTTATAATAACTAGACATCGGATTATATGCATTGCATACTTGCATATGCAAATGCATATTATAATGTCACTTTTTAGGCGATAGTGCATATTTTGGCAATTTTGCATATTTCGGTGGTTTAACTTCTATGGGCATTAAGATGGCAATCGGAAAATGTTGGTAGACAATTATTATTGGCGTATAATAAATAAATAAAAACTAAAAAGGCTTTATTTCAAGAAATTAAAAATTTTGATTTTATGAAATTATAAAAATTGGTGCTTTTATTAATGTCACTACCGGAAAAGTCTTAAAAATAATAATAAATTTTAATATTAAGTGACTTTTGATTGATTGATTAAATACTGACAATGAACTTTAATTTCTTAGATTTAGTCATTGCTGAGAAAAATCGATATCGCTACAGCCAAATTATAAAGGCGTCGACTTTACTTAACAATAACAAATATACTATTTAAAATTTAAGTACCTAAAAGTTTTATTTTTTTTAATAATTTTGATTTTATTTCCACTACTTTCCTATCAGTAAAGTTGAAAATCATTTTGTGTCGTTGATATTTGCAGATTTATAATAACTAGACATCAGATTATATGCATTTGCATACTTGCATATGCAAATGCATGTAATGTCACTTTTTAGGCGATAGTGCATATTATGGCAATTTTTCGTTGATAGTGCATATTTCGGTAGTTTAACTTCCATGGGCATTAAGATTGCAATCGGAAAATGTTGGTAGGAAATTATTATTGGCGTATAATAAATAAATAAAAAGTCTTTATTTCAAGAAATTAAAAATCCTGGATTTTATGAAATTATAAAAATTGGCGCTTTTATTAATGTCACTACCGGAAAAGTCTTCAAAAAAATAATAAATTTTAATATTAAGTGACTTTTGATTGTGCATATTTTGTGCATATTTCGACCATTTTTCGTGCATATTTGCATGGATATTTCGGCACTTTGATCGTGCATATAATCCGATGTCATTAATAACTTAGGAATTCGTAGACATGTGAACACATCTTTATGATTATGAGATGTTCGTCCCTCTAATTAATGAAGTTAAATCTATGAAATCAAAGAATTTTTTACTTTTATAAGTAGTGCAACAATAAAAATGTTTAAATAAAAGGTTTTTGTGTTATAAAAACTTATTTATATATGTTAAATATTACTTACTCATGTAAAAAAATGAAAAATAACCTAGTGGATAGGTCACATAGTCACACTATGGATTAAAAATAATTGCTACTCTTGTTGATCCTTGAAATTATCAAAAAATTTTTTAATAAACAATTAAATATGCATTTCATTAGATTAAATTAACGAAGAAATCCATTTATTGCTGTATTTTTTTGTATTAAATTATATTTTACATTTAGTCGCACAACGGAATCTGATTCGTCGAAAATTCGATTTTGTTTCAATAATATCAGAATAATATAACGTTTTCAGCGTTCTTTTTAACTTATTCCATTAGTTCAATATTTTTCCTTGTATATGACATTCAAATAAAGGTAAATAAATGACCTTAAAAAATATAGACATATTTTTGCAAGGGTACACGTTTTTTTGAAAATGCCCAGTAAAACGATGTATTTTTTTTCAAACGTCTATTCTCGAAAGACTTTCCAATTATAGCCGCATTACAATTTACAATTCATTGGTCCATCGGTTCTCGCTATTGTAAATACTTTTTTTAAATATCCTTTTTAAAAATATAAATATTTAACTGCTGCGGTAAAATTTTCAGATACTGAACTCAGCTCTAGGCGCGTACGACGGTAACGCGTACGAGCGACTGATGGCGGAGGCGATGAAGAGTCCGCTCAACCAGGAACCCGTCAACCAGACATTCCATACACACCTCAAGCCGCTCATGCAGGGAAAACTGTGATTTATAAGGTGAACTTGCTGTCTCTTTCTACCTGAACTGTTCGAATTCCAAAAGTTGAGTGAGATTGTAATTACTTACCGCCGTACTCAGAGACAATATTTAATAACGATTAACCTTCAATTTAATGAAGAGTTTGACAGATAATGTATGGGGCTGATGTCAAAATTTTGAATTAATTAAAGGCCGTGTTCGTCGGCGTAATTTTTAGCGCATTCGCTGCAAAACCTAGTTATTGCGCATGTCCAAATCATGTCATGCCATGGCAACGACAACTGTTTACAACTTGACATTTAACCCAATTGCAATTTGTTGGTGGCGTTGCAATGAACAAACCAGTGGGAGAGCCATGCTTCGGCACGAATGGGCCGTCTCGACCGGAGAAATACCACGCTCTCACAGAAAACCGGCGTGAAACAGCGCTTGCGCTGTGTTTCACCGAGTGAGTGAGTTTACCGGAGGCCCAATCCCCTACCCTATTCCCTTCCCTACCTTCCCCTATTAACTTCCCTTCCCATCCCTACCATCCCCTGTTACCCTATTCCCTCTTAAAAGGCCGGCGACGCACCTGCATCTCTTCTGATGCTACGAGTGCCCATGGGTGACGGAAGTTGTTTCCACCATGTAACCCGTTTGCTCGTTTGCCCTCTTATTTCATAAAAAAAAACAATTAAATTTTTAAATTTTTCCAAGTATTCCATATCCATATTTTCCAAAATAAAATAATCAAACACTATCATGGTGTTAAATAAATTATTTGTGCGGCTGTTAGACAATTTAGGCTTATGTATTTATGTTTAGCTTTTATTATTTTAATCATGTATAAACAATTAAGACGTTGTTTACGACTTGACCAGCAACTTGTTATGGCGTTGCCATGACATCTTTTGGACATGCGCAATAAAAGGTTTGTCCAAAAATACGCCGACGAACACGGCCATAGTTTGTGCGTTTTATGATGATATGCGTGACACATTATAATTGACAATAGTAGGGAAGTTACCTAACAAAAATTAATCGATAGTTTAAAAATATCGAATCACTTCGTAAAGGAATTGCAATCGAAATTATCGATTTCGTACTGACATTTCAGTGGTGCCAGCGATTTAAGATGGCCGCCCTTTTTTATCGATTTGATTTCGATTCAACAGAGTCAATCTCTATTGACATAAGTTCCGTTTCATGCATATGACATTTTTGAAATGTTTTCATAACAATAATTTTATACTCCTATTTCACAATTAATATTTATAATTTTTATTAATAAGTAAGCATTTAGCATCTTTTCATTTTTCTTCATTTACAATTATAGGAAACATTTGTTTTTGTAGATGGAATATAATTTATTACATTTTGATTTTTTTGTTTTCTTGTAAAAAAAACCCGTAGCAAGGAACATGAAAACTGTCACCCATATCATCTTAGAACGCACAAACTATAGAAATAAGTAATTAATGTTCCACTCTGAGTGCGGCAGATAATAAGTTTTTACATATCAGAATGCTCAAGTGATATGGCCTGTATCAATATCATTGTATTAATTAAACAGCTATAATAATAATTATTGGTTTAAGCTGTCAAACAATCAGCTATATCATATTAATAATTACTAGATGACGCCCGCAACTCCGTTGCGCCAAAACATTACATTTTTTTTTAATTTTTTATTATGAAATGCGCATTTAAAATATTATTATGGATATCAAAAGTAAATTATGTTTTTTTACAGATACGAATAAGAAGCAAAACAAAGTGAAATCTGATGGTGCCTTAGATTAAGATATATAAACTTCTTAGAACTATGTAAGTATGTAGTCAAGTCTAATATCACTATTTGAGTATTGTTGCAGAGAGACTAAAACTTACCTTCTTAGTACCAGTAAGATAAGACACGACGTAGAACTTTTTAAAATGTCGATTCAAAATTTAACTTTATTCATTTACAAGGGTTTAATATTCGAGCTACATCATGCTGAAGAGTCTTGCGCTGATATTGTAGTATAATTTTGTGTCGTGAATAAACTGTAAGTTTTAGTTTGTGCTGACCTTTTGTTTGTCAAATGATAATAACATTGAGGCTTCAAGCGCTCCCTAGACGGTAATTCAGCATGACATGCACACATGATCGCTTATTGTACTGATTGATGCGAATGACATGCAAACTACATATTTTGATCGACAAGTTGTTTAATTTTTCGTCCTGCAATATGTGCATGCATGGGCGTACCGAGGGGGGGGGGGGGGGGGGCAGGGGGGGGCAGCTGCCCCCCCCCCTGGATCATGTTGACGTCCCTACTAAGTATACCTATTATCTAGTACTTTCATCTTTAAATTAAAAATAATGAAACGAATTTTTGCCATTTGTTTGCAATACAATATTTTTACAACTAAAAATTATTAATTTTTTATTCTTTATAAACACCTAGCTTATAAAAAAATCTGATTTGCCCCCCCCCTGGCCTAGAATCTGCGTAATTTGCCCCCCCCCCTGGCCCAGAACCTGGGTAATTTGCCCCCCCTTGTCCCAGAACCTGGGTACGCCCATGTGTGCATGACTGTTTCGCGATCGGTATGTCGTGCAACAATTAATACTGTCATGTAAATGCATGTCATGCTGAATTACCGTCTAAGGAGTGCTTTAGGATGATATTGATCTATAATAACAGACCAATATACCAAAAATTAATAAGCCAGTATAACTAAACCTATAAGCAAACTTGACTACTTTTATATATCGGTCACAATCAAATCGTTTACATATTTTATTCATAGTAAAATGTATGTCAAATTTATTAATAAATATACTTAAGTATATAGAAAAATAATTTTAAATAAATGTTCATAGAAATTAATAATTAAATATGAGATGAAATTAATAAGTTAAGAACAAAAATGTTTAGTCTAAATTGCCCTAGATGTAAAAAAAACTTGAAATTTTATGAAATTTTTATAATAAGGTGGTGGCTGTAAAACATTCCATAACATTGAGATTTTACAGTATTTAATATTTATATTTTCAATATTCACGAAGTGTATAATATGTAAGTAATAATTATATTTCAATATTGTTATTAATATATTTTTTACCTTTGTTACAAGCTGTTTTATTTTTATCTTAGGTACCTATATATTATACAGTACAGCAATACCCATACTTTGTTATTTTGTATATTATCACATCAAATTTCAAATGCCATTGCATCGAGACGTTAAAAATATTATTTAAATAATATATACTAATATGAATAATAATAACTACCACGCCGGTTTCGGTGACGGTGGCCGGCTTCATTGAAGCCAGGCCAGTTACGCAAGAGTAATTTTATGCCCAAGTGTGTGCGCAGTACACAAGAGCACTCTCTATTCCTTTTACTCTCATAACCCAGTAGGATGGACGATCGACACGACTGGCGAGAGATCAGTTGCAGGACGGACTTTTAAATTTTAACATGCCCATCCGACGCATGGATCATCTTACTTCTCAGACAATCATGTGATCAGCAGCGGCAGAGATGACATCATTGACATAAGAAACTATAGGTATAGACTATAGCAGGGCTTCCCAAACTGTGCGTCGCGACGCCCCGGGGCGTCGCATGTGAACACAACTAAATCGATCATACATCCCGGGATTCCCGGGCAGTCTAAACCCCTTCAGTCTTTAGGTTTCAGAAGCTATGCTCAGTAAAGCAAGCGCAGCCTTCACATTAGCCAGCCTTGCTGGCTTTATAAAAAAATAAATATCTTTCTTAGTTTAATGGCACCCAAAGATGCAGGGATGCACCATTCACCATTCCATCATAATGTTATAACCAAAGACTTCTATTTAAACTAAATAGCATTCTTTGGTTATAACTTTATTATTCGTAGGTTATAACCTTTTGCGTGCGAGCTGTCAACATTTTTGAAATACCACTTGACGAAGGGCGTCGTAAAGAAATGGCAAAGTGCCAAGGGCGTCACCTCAGAACAGGAAAATAAGGGCGTCACAGTACAAATAAGTTTGGGAACCCCTAGACTATAAGGTCTTTGGATGACACCGCGGACCCCCATAACGAAGTTATACAAAAAATCATTTCGAAAACCGACAAAAACCATAATATTGTTGAAAATAACTTGTGGTGTTACTATGTTCATAAACAATTTTTCCCCAAAAGAAAGAAGAAGAAGCAGACTATACTAAATGTCAAGTGTCAGCTGATGATACCAAACAAAGAGAATATAATCACTACGTTTTACCAAATGCAAAATAAATAAACCATCAAAATTCAAACCTAGATTTTAATGTTTTTTGTGCAATTTTATGACTATTTATATATTAAAACTTAAAAGTAATGTCTAATAAGGCAAAATTATGCAGAACTTGCCTAACATCAATTGAGTCTGTACAATATTGCTTGTTTGACAATGTTTCTCCAGATATGTATTGGTTTTGTACGTCCATTCAGGTATACAAATAAATGTACTTATTGTTTTGTAGTAACCTTTTGAACCATAATCCCAATATTAGCAGGCTATTCTAGTGCCCATACTTATACAATTTCAGGTAAAACCAGAGGACACAATCTCAAAAGCTGTGTGCAAGACTTGTTTTGAAAAACTTACAACTTTTTATGAATTTAAAAATGCGTGCATACAATCGTATAAGACGTTAGTAGGCTATGAGGAAAACGTTAATAATCTGTTAACTAATGATACTAATCCTAAGAAAGCACTTTCTAATACAGTAAAGGAAGAGAGTTTTGGAGATTCAGTTTACAATGATGTTAAGCCACATTTCAACGACTCTGAAGGTACCTATTTTTTTCAATCATTCAAATTAAATTAATTCTTAATGCCCGGTCTGCACGAGCCTAGTTTTTCGAGCTAGTGTCAGTAAACAAGCAAGCTAGTACTTCTGGCTATGTGTAGACAAAACAAACTACATTTCTAAGCTAGTTGACAAGCTAGTTTGGATGTGTGGTCATCTCGGTCACAGCAATAATACTAGCTTTAAAAAATATAGCCTCATGTAAACAGAACTAGCAAATTCCAAGCCAGGTCAGCTAGCCAAGATAGTTTAAAAAAGAATTAGCTTGCTATCCTAGCTTGAAAAACTAGCCTTGTGTAGCCCATAACATGTCTTTAATTAAAGTAAAATTGACTATAAAGACATGCATTGCATATCATCCCTATTCAAAATATTACATTGATATTATTGTTTGACCTTAGTTTATTAAAACCTCAAGATAAGCAAACATCGTATTACACAAGTGAATAAATTACTTTAATTTTTGCAAAACATCTTATTATATGTTATTACTAGCGCGAGCGGTCCCGGCAAACGTTTCTTTGCCATATAAAGTATTTCGCCCGTATTATTTCATTGAAGACGTGACTAAATAAGTATGTCACCATGGCAACATATCACTATCCCGTCGCACAAACAATGGTCGCCGTCAGTCTCGAGTTGTAATAATTTACTATTATTTATTCAACAAATGCACTTATCAATATAAAAAATACCCAGTAGCTGATTCTCAGACCCACTGAATATGCAAATAAAATTTGGTAAAAATCAGTAAAGCCTTTTCGGAGGAGTACTGTGACTAACATTGTGACACGAGAATTTTATATATGTATAAGATACTTTTCCTTTGTTACCAGACAGTGAAGACAATAGCAACTCTGTGTTTGCTGAACCTCTCGAAGAAAATGAAAACATCACTCATAAAAGGTATTTAGATATCAATATTACTGATATTAAAAGGTATGGCCTAAATAAACAACTTGTTCAAACAGATAACTGTTATATTTTATTTTATGATTTATAATGTTCAAATGCTAGCATTTTATAATTTTTATTTTTTATAAAATGGAACAGGAAATGAACTCCTGATGGCGGGTGTTTGTAGTAGGCTATGGACACTCACAACACCAGGCCAGTTGTAAATTCTTTGGTGTTGCTCACTTTTGGGTTATGGGTACCAAAAATCTCATAGGCCCATTGAGTCTTAGTATTGTGAACTGTCACACATTTATACTCTCGAGATAATTAAATTTTGACATGAGACGAGTAGTTACTCGTCTCATAATGTCAAAATCTAGACATTATCTCGACCAAACTCTATAAAAATGTGTTATTTCGATGATAGATCTACGCGAGAAAAAATGTTTGTCATGCTAGGGTCAATAGAGATGAAGAGACAAACCATCAAACATCGAGAAAACATGTAGAGTGAGATATCTCGTTGGCGTATGCTAGGTAGGCTGGTTTTCTTTATAGAGTTGTGTTGTTTATTCAATCCGGCTCATTTGTGCCAAAGCATGGTTCTCCCATGTTTTAAAAATTATAAATAAAGTTTTCTGACTCTGATTTTCCATCCCAGACATACAAAATATTCACTGACCTTTCTGTAGATTTATAGACTACTTTATACAGGGTGTAACAAAAATAAGTGATAATACTTTAGGGTGTGTACGTGTTCCTTGTAGAGAGTTCACTGTGAAAGTAGCAGCGCTGAAATACCAAAAAAAATTTTCACTTTTGTATGGGGAAACTCGTGACGCTCGAGCCATTGCCCATACTAAAGTGAAAAAAAAATTTCGTCTTTCAGAGGTGCTACTTTAACAGTGAACTCTCTACAAGGAACACGTATACAATTATCACTTATTTTTGTTACACACTGTATAGGCTTCCTTACTTCTACTGTAGTAAATCATCTTCCTTGCGAAGTCGTTGTAATTAACTCCTCTTCATTAAAATTATTTTAGAGTGAAAATCAAAGAGGACAAAACAGAAGCATTAACATGTAACATTTGCAATCGTCATTTTTTAAACCAAAAGAGACTGAGCGCACATAAATTGGTACATAAAAACAAAAAGGTAAGATTTTACTGTACAACATTGTTTTATAATTTGTTTGACATTGATTCATAGGCAGATGATGGACCACTGATGGACCTAAGTTGTTTTATTAAGCTATGATTTATTGAGTCAATTTAGTCTAGATTGGTCGGCTGGACTAGTTACTAGACAGTAGACAAAACCAGAACTATGTAAGTTCCATGTGCCTGTGAATTGTGTATTGCAGTAGTGAGTAGTGTATTTAACTTTCGTTTACCTTAAAACTTTATACTTTTCATCAGGTACAAAAAACCCTACACTGTGTACCTTGCAACAAGAAGTTTCTAACCCGTTGCGGGCTACAACGTCACAATGCAAATTGGCACCAGCGTTCGCGTCTATCCGCAGCGGCGTGCGGCGCGTGCGGCAAAGTCGTGCGGAGCGTCGACACTTTGCGTGCACACGTCAAGTTGCATGCGCACAGACAGCCGCACATATGTAGCATATGCGGGAAAGCGTACTCGTCGAGTTTTGGATTGAAGGTAGGTGTGATTATAGGACAGTCAACTTTTGGGTCGTTTAGATTCAGCCCTGTCGGTCAGGAAAGTGGGCAGCGCGAGAATGTATATAGTCACGCGCGCTGCCATTCGTCGCCGCTGCCGCTTCCCGACTCGGCATGTGTGGGCTCAGTGTAAACACTCACTCGCGTCGTCACTGCCGCAGAAGTATTCAGAGCAATATTGCCGGCAGCGGCAGTGGCAGTTGCTTAATCTAAATGTCCCATTAGAAATGTGAAATTGTCTGTCCTATTTTTTCACGCTAATTGAACTGATTTTTAAGGGTATGGACTGTATAGATACCGTAAGTCCGCGGAAATAGCCGCGTACTGACCAAGCGAGCAGCCTCGCGAGGCAGTTGCTCGGTCGGTCAGGACGTGCCTCGCCCGAGGGAAACGCATGCGTTGACTCGCCCGAGCGTGCCTCGGCCCGAGCCGAGCGTTGTCGGTTTTTGTCGATGCTCAAAGGCGCCTCGATACGTTTGCCGCGCTCACTAGGCACGTCCTGAGCGACCGAGCAACTGCCTCGCGAGGCTGCTCGCTTGGTCAGTACGCGGCTAATAACATAGGATTATATTACTGACCGAGTAAAATATACGTTTACCTTTCGAGAAACGAACTTCGGGGCATCAATCTAATTAATATTTATGTCGTAAATACATTCATCCTAAAAATATTTCCGTGGAAGAGCCTGCCCATATTTTATGCAAATACACTTTCACGGTAAAAAAAATTAACTTCTTTTTCAGATACACCTCGAAATCCACCAAGAGAACAGAGAACGGCAATGCACCTGTGAATATTGTGGCAAGAAGTTCTTCACTAAGAAGACTTTGAGTGGCCACGTCTCTCGCTGCCACACTGGCAAACGGTACATCTGCCAAATATGCAACTTTCCCTTCACAGACAAGCACAATCTAGCCAAACATATACAACTGCACGAAGGCAAAAGATTGTATAAATGTAAAGTGTGCGAGAAATCTTTCACAACAAACTTCGGATTTGAAGAACATCAAAGAATACATTCAGGTGAAAGACCATTCAGTTGTACTTATTGTCCAAAGAGTTTTTTGTCTAAAAAGAGGCTGAATGAACACAACCGTATACATACAGGTGAGAAACCGTATAAGTGTAGTGTATGTGCACGAGGCTTTACACAGAAGGGCACCATGAAGAGGCATATGAAGATACATGATAAGATTCCTGTGATATAATGTATAATTAAGACTTTAAAGGCCATATTCAGAGACATTAACCTATCAAGTACCAACTCCCAAGCGGTCGATTTCGACCGCGATAACAATAGATTTCCAAGAATCCGCCATCGATGGATTAAATTATTACTTTAACTTTATTTTAATGATAAGTTTGATAGAAATTGTATGGAGTTTGTATGTCAATATCTTTATCAAATTAAAGTTAAGTTGTCGTTAAATATCTCCCTCTGCAGCCCTAACTTGCACTACCAATGACAATAGACAGTAATTACTAATTATATTGACAAGGTTTTCATAAAACTAAAGCTGATCGCACATTTGTCAGCCCCGTACGCGTCGAATGCACCGCATAGTACACGAAATGCGGCGCGTACTGTGCGGACGAATGTGCGAGGTTTCACATCATATCATACATCGAATTCTAAAATGCGGCGCGTTCAGCGCGTGCGTGCTGATAAATATGCGATCACCTTTAACCTTCTAAACGTGAATAGAATATAATTAGACTGAAACAGTATGAAAATGTAAAAATCAGTATAATTTGAACTGTTTATTGTAAGTATAGTATATTTACACACGAATTTTTTTTCTATTGTTATCCTTATTATTAAATCACATTATTTATAGGTTTTAACGATTTTTATTATCTTACACATTTTAATACAGATTGAAAATAATAAATAATTAAATTATTAATACTTAACAAGATTCTCAGGTTAGTATAAATTGTTTACATGATGTGCATTTTCATATTGAAATAAATTATTTTTATACAAATCGATGGTATTTTATTTTAATGTTTACTACTGTACTGACTGTACCAAGTTATACCAAGAAACTTTACAAGTTATTACAAAGCACAGTTTTTGACACAACTTTTACTGTAAATCAAAAGCAGGATTTTTCTTTAAAATGTTTCACATCTAAAGCCCTTATAGCTTGATTTCATAGCTTATGATATGTTGATTGGCAGTATAAATTAAATATGTTTATAAAATGTTATACTGTTGTAGATTAATCCTTATTAATCAAGCACCACGCAATGCTTATCTACATTGCTGACGTAGACAACGGCAATTACATAGATATTAGATAAGCGTAAGGGCGGGATAGACGCAAATGTCTTAAAAAAGTTTAATCTAAGTATTTATTATCAGAATTAAAAGAAAATGACTCATAGGCAGATGGCGAACCTATGTAAGTTGGTCGGGTTATGTTTAGTCCAAAGTCCAAACAGATCACTGATCAGTGATCAGTGATCATTACTAACATTGACTTTAACCTGACTAATTAGCGGTTTGTTATCAGCTTATGAATTACTTTATCTGATGATATACACATTAAACTATAAAACATTTGCGGACGTATATCATATAGGACAGACGCGTATTCAGGATGTAACAAAATAAAGTGATATAATACTTTAGAGTGTGTATGTGTCTTAAGTTTATTTATTTATTTTATTTATTGTGAGACATGCACATACCACAATTGATAATACTTTATTATCACTTTGTTTTATTTCACCAGCTGTGTAGCATCTATATACAATATACATAATATTACATAATATACACATGTCGTGACACGACAATCTAACTCAGTAATCTACAGCGTGTGCCCCGGCCAGTAGTGCAACGGCAGGGGCGGATCAAGCTGCGGCGGGGGCACCGGCGCGGGGGCAGCGTGCCCCTTCATGTGTCGGTTGAGGGCGCACTTCTGTATGAACGCCTGGCCGCACACGTGACACTTGTGTGGTTTTTCCCCCGTGTGGATCATCCGGTGGTTCCGTAGGTCCTTGCGGGCCATGAACTTTTTTGGGCACAAGTCGCAGGCGTAGGGACGTTCGCCTGTAATGGAATAATTGATACTAGCTGTTGCCCGCAACTTCGTCCGCGTTAGCATAGTAGATCGCATCCCAAGTATCATTTATTGTACAAAAATATTCAATATACAGAATTGACTTTCCTACGATTTTATTAGGCCCTTTCATATAACTTCCCCCGTTTTTTCCACATTTTCCTCTATTTCTTCACTCGCATTAGTCTTAGCGTGATAAAATATAGCTAATAACCTTTCTCGATTAATGTGCTATCTAACACTGAAAGAATTTTTCAAATCGGACCAGTACTTCCTGAGATTAGCGCGTTCAAATAAGCCCTTTCAAATAATTTCCCCCCGTTTTTTCCACATTTTCCTCTATTTCTTCGCTCCTATTATACTTAGCGTGATAAAATATAGCCTATAGCTTTCCTCGATAAATGGACTATCCAACAGTAAAAGAATTTTTCAAATCGGACCAGTAGTTCCTGAGATTAGCGCGTTCAAACAAACAAACAAACAAACTCTTCCCAATTATAATATTAGTATAGATATATTTCCGAAATAAGGATTAAGGGGACTTGCGATCTAGACTGGAACTCCTCCAACTGTTAATTCCAGTTTGTTGTCAGTAAGGTCCTCAATGCTTATCACGGGCATTATCTATACTAATATTATAAATGCGAAAGTATCTCTGTCTGTCTGTCTGTCTGTCTGTCTGTCTGTCTGTCTGTCTCGCTTTCACGCCAAAACTACTGAACCGATTGCAATGAAATTTTGTACACAGTTATTCTAGAGTCTGAGAAAGGACATAGGCTACATTTTGATGTGGGAAAATATCTTATTTCCATGAAAATATCGATGAAAATTTATTCGCATTGCGCAGGCCAGCGCTCATCCCGGGGGTCCTGGGTTCGAGTCCCGCAGGCGGAACAAGTTTTCAATGTTCCTGGGTCTTGGATGTGTATTAAAATAATATTTCAAAAATCTTAAATATATTTTATGTATAATATTATAAAAAATCCAGAAATATATCGATGCAATTTAGTTCTAATACCATTCAACAGATGGCGTTTTATTTTATTTTAGTTCTAATACGATTCAACAGATGGCGTTTTATTTTTTACTTAAATATATTTTACTTAAATATATTATCTATACTTCTATACTAATCCATACTATTATTATAAATGCGAAAGTATCTCTGTCTGTCTGTCTGTCTGTCTGTCTCACTTTCACGCCAAAAACTAATATTATAAATGCGAAAGTATCTCTGTCTGTCTGTCTGTCTGTCTGTCTCGCTTTCACGCCAAAACTACTGAACCGATTGCAATGAAATTTTGTACACAGTTATTCTAGAGTCTGAGAAAGGACATAGGCTACATTTTGATGTGGGAAAATATCTTATTTCCATGAAAATATCGATGAAAATGAATTCGCATTGCGCATGGCCAGCGCTCATCCCGGGGGTCCTGGGTTCGAGTCCCGCAGGCGGAACAAAAAGTTTTCAATGTTCCTGGGTCTTGGATGTGTATTAAAATAATATTTCAAAAATCTTAAATATATTTTATGTATAATATTATAAAAAATCCAGAAATATATCGACGCGATGCAATGAACATTTTAGTTCTAATACGATTCAACAGATGGCGCTTTTTTTTTACTTCGTTGGAACATAAAACTAATCATACTTATTAGTTATTATGTTTTTGTTTATAGTTTTTAATACGTTAGAATATTATGTTTAATAATATTATCACTTGCTATAATAATAATCAATCTATCTTATCTTATAGAACTCCTACTGCATTTCTAAGGAGTTCGAGTGTGTTGTGTTGTGGCCTATATTCCATCCAGAAAATATATCAATTTAATTCTAATATATGAAAACATTTTAATTCTAATATATGAAAACAGATGGCGCTTTATTTTTTACTTCATTATTATAACAGAACTAATCATACGGTACCTACTTTATTATATATTATTGTTTTTATTCATAACTAGCTGTTGCCCGCGACTTCGTCCGCGTGGACTTTAGTTTATAGCGCGCGGTGTCAACAAAATTTGTGTCAAATTTAAAAACTTTTTAAAACCCTGGTAAGTGGTACCCCTCTTAGGGCCGCGCTACACCGGAATGGCAGCGCTGAAAGTGCTTGCCTCGCCGCTGCCATTCCGGTGTAGCGCGGCCCTTAATTAATCAAAATACCCAAAAACAGCTGTGCAGTGTGCACATAATCTGTACTAATATTATGAATGCGAAAGTATCTCTGTCTGTCTGTCTGTCTGTCAGTCTCGCTTTCACGCCAAACGCCAAAACTACCGAACCGATTGTAATGAAATTTTGTATACTGATAGTCTAAAGCCTGAGAAAGGACATAGGCTACTTTTTTACTGGAAAAAAGGGTTGTAAGGGTCGTAAATTTGTTCAAAAAATTCATAATAGATGGCGCCGTGCGTCTTCTACATCGCGCTGACGCTTGCTCAAAAGTCTTTCTATAAGAGGTGGTATCATCCTACATTTAAGTCTCGATTTTTTTCGATTGTTATATCTATTCTACGGTATTAAATAACTCAGTACTTTATCTGTGCAGGCAGTGACGTAACCTTAAGACCAAATTTCACCAACGACTGTTAAAGTTAATGCTCGAATTAGTATCACGTTAGCTGTTTTGTTTTTCATATGAATGAAAGAGAAGACAGGATATTTTAACAAGCTGTTAACACTAACAGACGTTGGTGAAATTGGGGCTAAACCTATCAATGATAAAGTTGTGTAATTGGGGGGCTAAATAAGCTTTAAAATTTGGCATAATATATAAAGTTTAACATACAAAAATGAAGTACTTATTGTTTGCACACTGCACAGCTGTATTGATTTAAGGGGTACCAGGGTTATTTTATAAAAGCTTTTGACACCAATTTTGTTGACATCGCGCGCTATAAACTGAAGTCCACGCGGACGAAGTCGCGGGCAACAGCTAGTTAATTTTATATGATGTAGTTATACCTGTTATTTTGAAGGTACAAATTTTTGTAAACTTACCTGTATGAGTTCGCATATGTATGGCCTGAAAACTTCTACTCTTAAAAGTTTTGTCGCAGAGCTGACATGAGAATGGTTTTTCGGCGGAGTGAGATCTCATGTGTTTCACTAAGTCTGCCTAAAATAGAAAATAATAGGTATTTATGTATGTTTTTTTTATTTAAACCATGCAGTATATGGTCTCAGCTTCTGAGCTGAGACCATATACTGCATGGTTTAAAGCTCTCAGCAGCAGCAGGCCAGAGCCTGCTGCTGCTGAGAGCTGTAATTAATAATGACAACGGATGATAGCTTTAGTTGTATCAATTATAGAAGAACCACAGATATAGATCAAGATAGATACCGCATGTGTATGTGCTTCGCGTGCCATATCGCGATCCCTAACGACGAGCAATGCTCGTCTTTCGAAAGTTTGTTCTTTAGTCTGCTATCGGAATCGGACGTCAATCGGAATTTCAAAAATGCCTAATTGTGCCGTATTGAGCTGTAGAAATTCGAATAGAAACGTTGACCTAGATAATGGACACGTTTCTTATCATCAGTACGTCACAGTAAGTAGGAAAAAAGTGGCATGCTCGTTTTCATACAAATGGAGGGACGTGCGGTATCTATCTTGATCTATGTCTGTGAGAAGAACCCACTCACACAAGAGCTTTCAAATGTACTATGTTGAATTCACATGGGCTCCCCAAAAAGTGTTTATCGCCCCTTTGCCCTAAGTTTAGCTACGCCACTGTTACCTTGATATAGAACCTCATTTCGCACATAGTACACGCGTAGTTCTTGATGCCTGTGTGTCTTATTAGATGTATCTTGAGGTTGCCAGGCTGAGCGAATTTCTTGCCACACTGCGAGCAACTGTAGTTCTTCTGATTGTTGTGAGTTTCCAAATGCATCTGTAAGGTATAAGGTAATATAAACAGTGGCGTAGCTACTAGAGGCAAGGTGGTGCTGTGACAGCAGCGTGTTACCCAGCTACGCCACTGTTGACAAAATGGTTTTTGTGCCTTGGAATTGTATCTGCAAATATAGCAAATATTAGAGTTTGGGTTTGTAATACATATTTCTTTACCACTAGGGGGCAGACTTTACTCAGACGAAGTGCCACCTGGTGGCTTATCTAAATTTATAGAATGTATGTAATCTATGTATTGTCTTGTCTTATTTTAAAAGTTGTGTGGCAGACATTCACGAACTTAAAAATCATGATTTCCATTATTTAGTAGTTAGTACAGTTTCTAAAGATTGTATACTAAAATATTGCCGGTGGTAGGCACCATGTAGGACATTCTGAAAATATTTATTTTAAAATTCAGATATAAAACAATTTTGATTTTGATATTTTGATTGAAAAACTTTTGATTAGTAATTGTAAAATAACATACCTTTTCACAGGACAATGAGGTTATTGGTGCTTCTGGACTCTGCTTTCATTTAAATTTACCTTATCAGACGATCACCAAAATGGGTGCAGACTTTTTCATTCTTCAATCGGCAATGAGAGTTGGAACTTTAGCCACTGGTCTGTACACATACTGGATAACTATTCATATAACAAGATATTATATTATATTATTATAAAATTGATTATTGACTATTATAAATTAAATAGGTACTTGTCAGCTCAAATTTATAGTCTAAGTGTAAGCTATTTTTCCACTAAAAATATTACAATATACTTGTAGACTGTAGTATATCGTAATAGTAGAAAAGATTACCTATTGGGTTAAAATTTTCATCTCAGTCTCTCGAAATAACATACAATATTATTATAAACATTTGTCTGACTCCCTATATCAGGGGTCACCAAATGGCAGACCGCGGTCCGCATCCGGACCGCCGCCGACCCATTGTGTGCGGACCAAGCATGTTCGAAGATGAACTTTGTTAAAAATTAATTTCGGTCTAGACATACTGATGAACATGTAGCAACAAAAATTGACACTTTTCTCATTATAATTACGGAAATTACAAATACCTTTGTAATTTCCGTAATTACATTTGTTTACTCAATTTTTTTTTAATGTGCGGACCGCGTAGGTCATTTTATTTCTTAAAACGGACCCCGAGCGAAACTAATTGGTGACCCCTGCCCTATATTATAAGGGGTTAGACATATAAACGTTATAAGGCTTATAACATTATTAACACAGAGGGTTTCGGAGAAAAATCATATTTTATATGTAAGTCTCTGTTGCACCCAAGATAATGGGCACAGCCACCTATTAAAAACTCAGCAGGACTTTATGCCCTGTAGGCCACGGACAACATCATTTACGCCGTACGGGCCGCGGAATCGCGTTCAAAATCCAGTACATCAGACCAGTGGCGCCCTCTCACCTTGAGGTTGTAAGCTTGGACGAATTTGGCGTCGCACAGATGGCACTGGTGTCGTTTCACCCCCGCATGTATGAGCTCGTGGGTCTTCAGCACGTTGAGGTATGCGAAGCTCTTCCCGCACGCCTGGCATTGGTATTTGCGTACCGCTGAGTGTATACGGACGTGGCTGCTCAGGCTGCGCAGAGAGAGGAACGTCTTGTCGCAGTGCTTGCACTTTATGTCCGGCTGTGAAGGTGGAATGGTGGTAAATGATAGTAATACACACAGACATGGCCAGTTTCACAAGCTTGAACTTGAATGTGTGTCTGAATAATTATGAGAATGGCATAAGCGTAAAAGTAACAGGCGAGTCTACGGTACCCGTTCGCACGGCGCGTAATATCACGAGCCGCTCGAGCCGCGCCTTCGAATTTACCGACATCAATCGGATCGGACGCGCCCGCTCACACGGCGCGTGGCTCAAGCTGGCGCGGCGCGGCTCGTGATATTACCTACCATAGGAAGCCAGCATTAGATCGCAAAAAATTGATCAGTTTTAGGTGCGCATACACAGGACTCTCTATTGGTAAATCAATGATCAAACGGGTACAAAAACTAGTTTTGTAGGAGTAGTAGTTATAGGTATTAAGGCAATAGGAATGGAAAAATATAACACTGTGCTTACTTTCTTCCCAAAGTGTCCTCTCATGTGGGCTTCAAAGTTCTCATACTTCTGGAAGCTCTTGCCACATTTCACGCACTTCATCCTCTCCCCTTTCCGCTTCGGTCCATCGGGGTCCTTGGGGGGTCTGCCTGGACCCCTCCGCCTTCGCCTTGACAGGATCTGACTGAAATACGGCAGCTATTACAAGCTCTATATCTGACACTAGTTGTATCTTCAGAATATTGTAGTACATTCTTGCTAAATTCCAATGCACACTCTGATTTAGTTATTAGATCATATTTTACAAATTCTGTACTGTATTGTTTTTTTATGTATTAGAGAAAAGCTTGGGTATAACCAGTGCCGTAAACAGTCTTTTTTGCACCCTGTGCGAGCTTTTATAACTGCGCCCTTGCTTTTTTAGATATTATATTACCCAAAGCAATGTATAGGTCTATTTTACTGTTGGAATCATGTTCTAGGGGCGCAGCGGAAACTATTATCGGGAGCAAACCGAAAAAATAATACTCCTGCCTGGTTTGGCCATTTTTGCGCCCCCCAGTGTCTACGCCCTGTGCCTGGGCACCGGTGGCACCACCCTATTTACGGCACTGGGTATAACAGTAATATTCAATAGATAGTTTTTATAACAGCCATTTCAAATGTATTCTAAATATTAGTTATTTAAAATGAGTTCCTTACTTTTGCTTCTATTTACATTTAAAAAAACATTACCTAATAAGGGTAGCATCTGAGGGCCGCTCTGGTTGGTCCACAGGAGTGATATCTTGGAATGTATTATGTTCCTGCTCTTTTAATTCTTCACTTACTTCTGTTATGTTGATTTCTACAATTTCGCCATTTTCATTTGTGGTTACATCATTTTTTGTCTGAAATTAGATTCTTCCTTTACATCTAATCTAAATATTGATAACATTTTAAAGAGAAAACTTGTCTGTTATTTGATATTATAGATTTTAATAAAATTATTATTCACATACACCTATAGCCGAAACTATGGGCCTATGGGCGTACCGAGGGGGGGGGGGGGGGGGGGGGGGGGGGGCAGCGGGATTCGAACCCGCGACCCCCGGCTTGAGCTACCGATAGCCCACCCACTGAGTCACAGAGGTTGTCATAATCGTCATATAAACATACTAGATGACAACCGCAACTCCGTTGCGCCAAAATTCGTTTATCGGGCAGGAACCGTATATTTTTCCGGGATAAAAAGTATCCTATGTCCTTTCCCGGGACTCAAAGTATCTCCATGCCAAATTTCAGCAAAATCGGTTCAGCGGTTTGGGCGTGAAGAGGTAACAGACAGAGACAGACAGACACACTTTAGCATTTATAATATTAGTATGTAAACATATTATGGATGTTTTGTCTATAGTTAATATCTTGTGTTTGTATTGTATATGTGTAAGTTATACTCTTATACTTTACTTATTTTGACTGACCTGCAATCTACACTGTTGTTTTAATATAACATTTGACCTCACAACCACTTGTTTAAAATAATATAGCTTGTTTAGCAGCTCCAGACAAGTTTGACATATCAGTTTTGGGAGCTGATCACTATCTGAAACCTGTAAAAGAAACCCAAAAGTACCTACACATAATATGAGCACTACAAATATATTATCATAGCTTAAGAAATCACAACATAAACAAAGGGCTTGGTTAGCTTCTGTGAGTTGCTAGTATAGGAAGCAGTTACACTGCAATACTTATAAGCTACAATTTGTTGTGCAGTTTAATCAAAGCATAACTTTTGTTCAATAGTTACTTAGTTATTACCTCTACCGAAGTGCAGTATTTAAAAACTCCAGCTGAGCAAACCGTAAATAGGTCTTTCAAAGGTCCTGCATCAGACAAACAAGCTCTGCAAATCTTTTTAAAGTCCAGTAAATGCGACATAATTTCTTGGTGTAACAACTTTCTCAATTTTAAACATAAGTTGAATAATATGTGTGTTGGACTATATTCAATCCACCCATTATAAACAGACACAATAGCCTTATTTTTTCTATTAAGAATTATTCAAACTTTGCAACAAAAACTAAATATTCTAAACAATTGTATTTTCAAGTTTTCATATTATTGACAAAAACAATGGACAAAACACTCAAAACAGTAATGTCAATTGTCAAATTGATGTCTTCAAAACGGCGGTGGTGAGTGTTGCTTGTAAAAAAAGTAAAATTTGGGAAAAGTTATGTAAAAGTTTCCCGCATAGTTTCCCGCAAAGTGCAACCTATTTCTGTATTGTTACATACTTCCTTTTTTTAATTTTGTGTGAACGAAATAATAATATGATCAGCAACATCTGGTATTTCAATAATACAAACCGGAGCGTAATTTAAATATAAAAAGCAACGTTTCTTTTATTTATATAAATTTTTACTCTCATATTGTGAGTAGGTATTTGGTATCCCGGGAGCATTGAACGTAGTATCTCACAATAATTATTTATTGTAAAATCCTACATTATTAATATAATCTCTGAGCAGAGGTTTTAACGTGCTCTTAATTTTATGCAGCCATAAAAATATCAGAGCATAGAAATGAAATACAAAATATTGAACTAGTGCTTTATTATACTTTTATTGTTGCTTTCGTAATTATTTTAATTATTATTATTAACAAAATACATAAAGTAATATCAAATATCATTAATACATTTATGCCTTAATGGTATAACATTAGCTAAAATCATAACAGAATAAGTTGTTCTACTGAATTAAAAATGCTTCGTTCAAAATACTTTAATGACCCGTATACAAACATTTTATATTAATAAATGCTTATTATAATAATATTATCTGCAAATATGATATGATACATGGATTGCACAATAACGATAAAAACTATTTTAATAATAATTGTTCCTATAAATTAGAATTAACATAATATCAAGGTATTGTAGAAGTCGTTTAAATATAAGATTTTTTTGTAAATAACTGTTATAATGTATAAATTGCCGCCCCGTAATTAGGTGAAGTGGCGAATACGTAAGCGTCGGTCTTGTTTTTATCTTTGTTACATTTTTTGACATAGTATTCCTCTTTTAATGCTTCGATATAGTCATTCACTTTATCTTTGTGGCACAATGCAACAATGCAACCACCCCAACCTGCACCTGTGACTCTAGCATGAACATTCATTTTTTGAGAAATATCGACAAGCGAATCTAAATTTTCATGGGAACATTCATAAAGTTCTTTTAAACTGGCGTGACTGCGTGACATTAATTCGCCTAGTTTTCCTATTACATCTTCCTCAACATGACCGTTTTGACCGTTGGCTGTAGATTTTCCATTTGTTTGTTCGATACACATCTTACGGAAATCATCAACTCTCATAGCTTCTTCGTAAACGTGTAGAGCTCTCTGTTTGAGTTTAAATTCAGTAAGATGTCTGGTATTAGGAGTTAAATATATGTTATTTAGTTCATCTTCAGTAATTTTTAAAAGTTGACAAATATCTTTTTTGGTATATAAATCATTTGGCAGGTAATAAAATACATATAGCACCATTTTCTTCAAGTCTTCTTTTAGCATATTCTGCAGTTGACTCAAAGTTATTATTGTATGATCATTTGAAACGTTCAGCGATGTAGCTATAATTTTTGCAGCTAATCTACATTCTATAACTCTTCTGTTAAAATCATTTGTAGCTGCTTTGTTTGCTTCGGCTAGTGAGTGAGCTACGACGAAAGTGGCATCTTCAGGTAAAGCTACGGAAACAGCCTTGAGTGGATGAAAAGTAATATACTGGGCACAGTATTTTTCAGCCAAAAAAGCAATGGCCTGATCCATACCTCCACCTTGTGTCCCAATATACCTCTCACTTTTCGCGCACAATGACGCTATTTCTGTTTTACTTAATTTTGCGCCCTGAGCATGTAGAAATGTTAAGCATGCTGCGCTTACTAAAGCTGAAGAGCTCGATAAGCCTGATGCTGGTGGTATATTTCCATCAATTAATAATTGTAGGCCAACGTTAATTTTATTCTTTAAATGTTCTAATGCGCCTTTTATTCCGCAAAGTACATAATTGTACCAAAATGGTTTTCCATTGTTATCCGGTTCAATTTTAATATCGTCGTAAGATGTAATTTTTAATTCCATACTTTTGTATTTAGCTGATTTGTTACGTACATAAAGTTTACCATCCTCGATACAATGAGCTGCTACTAATATGTCTTGTTCTAAAGCCATTGGCAACACTGGATAGCCGCAATAATCAATATGTTCACCAATAATATTTACTCTCCCTGGTACTCTAACAATAAAAGTTGGTTTTACTTGGAACTCATCATAAAATGCTTTACTTAACTTGTCCATCCTGGAATCAGCAGGAAGGTCAACAATCGGCACATAATCACTTTTGTTTCCGTTCATGATGTCAAATTATTGTGTACTCAATATGTAAACAAATAACCAGCCGGCCACATATACAAAAAGTTTCAGACTAACAGTTTATTGTATTCTTATCGTAGTTGATTATATTTCATGGCACTTCAGTTCACTTGCAGAGCGATAACAAGTAAAGCATTAAAACTATTTACACTGTGACGACGAAACAATATTGCTATTTTATCTTGTGGAATTATTATTTGTATGTGAAAAATAGTTAGCTGCATATAATATAATTCTACATAATAAATTAGCTTCAATCTCTTCTTCTCACTTTGATCTAACATTTAATAAAAGTTAAAATTAAATTACCACAATTCTAACCTCAACGATATCATATCAAAACTTGTGTATGTGTTGTATCAACACAAGCATGACTAAATTATGGACAAATAGTCAATAGACGCGTCTCACGAGTCACGAGTCGCGAGGCCCCTCGTTTAAATTGATACTAGTATAAGCGCTAACATTTCATAATAACAGGTTTCTAAAATGGTATTTTTATTGTAAAACATTTTGGTCTTATTAGAACAAGGTTCCTAAAGCCAATGACCTCGACCTAACTGATGAGTGATGACATTTAAGTCTCAACTGCTTAAGTCGAGATTATTCTGGTTAATCTGATTAGATTCATATTGCATCCAAGATAGGCTCTATCTAATATTATGTTATTCATTATAACTAGTAATTTGCTTATTTTATGTTTTAAAATTTAGTTTTTCATACGACTACCAATTACAAGAGAAAACAAAGATTAATGAAAAAAATCATCAAATTGGTTTAAGTGTACTTGTAAACTTGCATTGCTACATACACGATTGCTCCTTGTAAGTTGTATTATAGTATTCGTTGCACGATTAGCTAAAGCTTTGGCCAAATATGGGGAATTTAGGGTTTAGGTTAATCTGGCAACACTGAGTACATTTCTTTTTTTTTCTTTTCTTCATAGCAGTTCAAAGGTTTTTGAACCATTGAGGCATATTAATTAAAACCTCTTGCTCTTGCTTAAAATTTATCCTACTTCCTACTAATATTATGGTATGCTATAATATGGATGTGTGGATGTATGAATGTTTGTTACTCTTTCACGCAAAAACTACTGAACGGATTTTAATGAAACTTTACAACAGAATTAAGCTTATATAGCAGAAACAAGCTTATACATCAGAATAACACATAGGCTACAATTTTAACCGACTTTCAAAATGGGGGAGGTGTTATGTTCGTTTTCTTATGTTCAACGATTACTCCACCGTTTGTTAACCGATTTTCAAAATTTTTCTTTTGGTATATAGGGTATCATCCCAATTTGGTATTATATTCACAAAAGTGGTGATCTGATGAAGGATGCATAAGTAATCGAGGGAACTCCTCAAAATTTATATGGAAACATGTGGTGACTTCGGTTTCGTGAGAAGTATTCTAGAAGCATAATATGCTACCAACAAGTAAGATTTTGCACCGAGGTACACCTGGTATACCGTGGTTTGGAAGGTGCTGAGAGAACTCCTGATTCTTTATAGATACAGGTTTGGGAGTTTCTTACTGGAGCAATTTTTATGACAATATTTGGCACAGATATAGAGTAAATAAGAGCTATTTTTTATGGGAAAATGTACGGTTTCCGTAAAATTCCTAATTTACGCGGGCGAAGCCGCGCGGGACATCTAGTACTTATTATATATTTATAAGATATTTTTAAAATATACATAATATTTTAAAATTTTCCCGTGACCTGCTAAAAGATAGCTTTGCTGTCTACGTTCAAGATCAAGCGTAAGCCCAGTAGTGGCTTGTGAACCGAGGGCCATAATTTATTACTGTAAAAATTATTGTTTTATACCCAATTTATACCTATTAACTAGCTGTTGCCCGCGACTTCGTCCGCGTGGACTTCAGTTTATAGCGCGCGATGTCAACAAAATTGGTGTCAAAAGCTTTTATAAAATAACCCTGGTACCCCTTAAATCAATACAGCTGTGCAGTGTGCAAACAATAAGTACTTCATTTTTGTATGTTAAACTTTATATATTATGCCAAATTTTAAAGCTTATTTAGCCCCCCAATTACACAACTTTATCATTGATAGGTTTAGCCCCAATTTCACCAACGTCTGTTAGTGTTAACAGCTTGTTAAAATATCCTGTCTTCTCTTTCATTCATATGAAAAACAAAACAGCTAACGTGATACTAATTCGAGCATTAACTTTAACAGTCGTTGGTGAAATTTGGTCTTAAGGTTACGTCACTGCCTGCACAGATAAAGTACTGAGTTATTTAATACCGTAGAATAGATATAACAATCGAAAAAAATCGAGACTTAAATGTAGGATGATACCACCTCTTATAGAAAGACTTTTGAGCAAGCGTCAGCGCGATGTAGAAGACGCACGGCGCCATCTATTATGAATTTTTTGAACAAATTTACGACCCTTACAACCCTTTTTTCCAGTAAAAAAGTAGCCTATGTCCTTTCTCAGGCTTTAGACTATCAGTATACAAAATTTCATTACAATCGGTTCGGTAGTTTTGGCGTTTGGCGTGAAAGCGAGACTGACAGACAGACAGACAGACAGAGATACTTTCGCATTCATAATATTAGTACAGATTATGTGCACACTGCACAGCTGTTTTTGGGTATTTTGATTAATTAAGGGCCGCGCTACACCGGAATGGCAGCGGCGAGGCAAGCACTTTCAGCGCTGCCATTCCGGTGTAGCGCGGCCCTAAGAGGGGTACCACTTACCAGGGTTTTAAAAAGTTTTTAAATTTGACACAAATTTTGTTGACACCGCGCGCTATAAACTAAAGTCCACGCGGACGAAGTCGCGGGCAACAGCTAGTTATGAATAAAAACAATAATATATAATAAAGTAGGTACCGTATGATTAGTTCTGTTATAATAATGAAGTAAAAAATAAAGCGCCATCTGTTTTCATATATTAGAATTAAAATGTTTTCATATATTAGAATTAAATTGATATATTTTCTGGATGGAATATAGGCCACAACACAACACACTCGAACTCCTTAGAAATGCAGTAGGAGTTCTATAAGATAAGATAGATTGATTATTATTATAGCAAGTGATAATATTATTAAACATAATATTCTAACGTATTAAAAACTATAAACAAAAACATAATAACTAATAAGTATGATTAGTTTTATGTTCCAACGAAGTAAAAAAAAAGCGCCATCTGTTGAATCGTATTAGAACTAAAATGTTCATTGCATCGCGTCGATATATTTCTGGATTTTTTATAATATTATACATAAAATATATTTAAGATTTTTGAAATATTATTTTAATACACATCCAAGACCCAGGAACATTGAAAACTTTTTGTTCCGCCTGCGGGACTCGAACCCAGGACCCCCGGGATGAGCGCTGGCCATGCGCAATGCGAATTCATTTTCATCGATATTTTCATGGAAATAAGATATTTTCCCACATCAAAATGTAGCCTATGTCCTTTCTCAGACTCTAGAATAACTGTGTACAAAATTTCATTGCAATCGGTTCAGTAGTTTTGGCGTGAAAGCGAGACAGACAGACAGACAGACAGACAGAGATACTTTCGCATTTATAATATTAGTTTTTGGCGTGAAAGTGAGACAGACAGACAGACAGACAGACAGAGATACTTTCGCATTTATAATAATAGTATGGATTAGTATAGAAGTATAGATAATATATTTAAGTAAAATATATTTAAGTAAAAAATAAAACGCCATCTGTTGAATCGTATTAGAACTAAAATAAAATAAAACGCCATCTGTTGAATGGTATTAGAACTAAATTGCATCGATATATTTCTGGATTTTTTATAATATTATACATAAAATATATTTAAGATTTTTGAAATATTATTTTAATACACATCCAAGACCCAGGAACATTGAAAACTTGTTCCGCCTGCGGGACTCGAACCCAGGACCCCCGGGATGAGCGCTGGCCTGCGCAATGCGAATAAATTTTCATCGATATTTTCATGGAAATAAGATATTTTCCCACATCAAAATGTAGCCTATGTCCTTTCTCAGACTCTAGAATAACTGTGTACAAAATTTCATTGCAATCGGTTCAGTAGTTTTGGCGTGAAAGCGAGACAGACAGACAGACAGACAGACAGACAGACAGACAGACAGAGATACTTTCGCATTTATAATATTAGTATAGATTATTAAATTAATTTATTGTCTTATGAGTTATGACTTATAAAGTTATGAGTTATGACTTATGAGAGCTTATGAGTTATGATTTTCCCAGAATCTGATGGCAATTTGTGACAGCAGATTTTCAAAAAATATCCTTATCCTCATTGGATATTTTTTTATATTTGCATGTTTCACACACAAAATAAGCCACATCAATAAAAAAGAATGAAAATGTTTTTAAATCTTACCCCGGTATTGCTAGAGGCAATTTATTTTCTCACTTTTTGCTATCAGATAACAGATTCTGTCTTGGATTCTGATCATAAAGTTAACATACTAGATATTATATATTATGTCGTAGGATGATTTGATAAATCGAATTATCGCGAAAATTCTAGGGATTTCGCGAAAACACGGATAATTAGATAATGCTGTTTGTATTTTCAATTTTACTAAAAAAGTTAGGTTTTTCGGGAAAACGCGAGTTGCGTTAGTAACATTGCACATTTTAAACGCTGATTGGCTTGATTTTTGCTTACTGGCCAACTCTTATTCTGATTGGTTACTATCTTTTCCTATGTATCTTTGAGGTATTACACAATAGAATTATAAAGGGTAAGAAATGACAATGCCTCTTCATAGGAACTTTACTTTTTATTTAACCTTTTTCTCTTATCAACCATAAGAAATGACAGTGCCTCTTCATAGAAACTTTACTTTTTATTTATCTTTTTTCTCATCTCAACGACAACCTCAGAATTAATATCTTCTGTTGAACTTTCAGCACTAATTTCAGTTGTATCAGTCATTTTGTATTTACAGACACACTTTTAGATAACTTTTGGCACTAACTATTTATCAAGTCCAACTGCAATTGCAAACACATTAAAATTTAAATATCAAAAACTCCTAACTCGCTTACAAAAACAACCACAAACAAAACAATGCGTGACAATGAATTGACATTTAAAACGTCAAGTCTTCAACCAATCAGAGAATTATCCGTGTTTTCACGAAATCCCTAGAATTTTCGCGATAATTCGATTTATCAAATAATCCTACGACATATATAGTGATGACGACCTCTGTGGCTCAGTGGGTGGGCTGTCGGTAGCTCAAACCGGGGGTCGCGGGTTCGAATCCCGCCGACGGAACAAAAAGTTTTCAAAGTTCCTGGGTCATGGGTGTATATTAAATATGTGTATGATATAATAAAAATCTTAAATATATGTATAGTATAAAAGTATTAAATATATTTCCGTTGTCTGGTACCCCGGGTAACACAAGTCATTCAGGTACTTAGCACGGGGCCAGACTGACGTGGTGTGAAGCGTCCATAGATATTATTATATTATATTATTATTATTATATAGATCTTTTGTTTGTATAAGTGTCCTCTATCCAAATATACCACTTTTATCGTGCTCGGAAAAAATCAAAATGGCCGGCGGCTAGATATGGCTCCATACAAAAATGTTCGAACCCCTTTAGCTTTAACCTTAACTTTGACCGGAGAAATTGACAAATGACGGCTGGTCCAAAAAGGTTATAAATGAACGTGGGCGGGGGCGCAGCGTTTTTTGACAGTTTTCCTTTACCAGCAGGTAAGAAGGAAGGAAAAGGAAGGAGTGTCAAAAATGGCGTTTTCGTATGATGACAGCGTTAGTTCCTTTTTTCGCCAGGTGCATTTAAAACCTTGTCGAGCTCTATGGTTATTGTTAAATATGGCGTCTTGATGGCGTCCATTTTTAACTTTAACCAAAGATTTGACATTTTGCATTGTAGTTAAAGTTATAGTTAAAATTACAGTTATAGTTAAAGTTAGTTGGTGCAACCCTACCTTATACTTCAAGCAGAGTAGACAGAATTATAGAGTACTTCTGCCGACTTAAAACTGATGTTGAAATTTTTAAATTTGACGTATTATGACGAAAATCGTCGCTAGGGTTGTTAACTTGTTACCTACGAATTTAAAACTATGACATATTCACTGGACGTGTTCCTCTTTGGTCGTATTGTTGTTTGTGTTTTGGCACATGCGATCAAAATTGTCAGAATCCAAGTTTGAAATCTATATTTTAAATATTTAAAAATAAATTATATCAGCCAGCGCGAGGCACATTCCGTTTATAATCCTAGTGAAACCGACGAATTTGACAGATATTGAAACCTGTCCGTCTCTTACAGTCAAACTTTAAATACTTATGTCTATTGTGCTTCAAGTCTTCAACCATAACTTTAACCTTAACTTTAACCACGCCTCTGCACTGAGTGCAACCCAACCATAATATTAATCTGTGGGTGCAGTTGACATTTATTTTCTGTCAATGTCAAAAATATGAAAATAATTATTAATTTATAACCTCTTAAGAAGAAGAACCTCTTCCTGAACTCCTAAATGGGGAAGAACCTCATCGTGTTTTCTGTGCAGGCTGCAAAAATATAATTTATGAATTACATATTTTAAACAGAAAGCTCATTCATAAATTAGTATAATTTGTCAAGAATTAACTTTTATTTAAGTTGTTGTTACAGGTAAGAATCCTTCTCCTAAAAATATAAAAACTTGCTCAGTTATTGCACACGTTAGTACTTTATTTCTATACTTTACCATTAGAAGTTGTAAAATTAAGAATTATAAATACTTTTCCATTCTTAACTTCTTAGCATTCTGAGGATAAGCTGCTATGGTCTTTTCTAAGGTATAAAATGTAATACATATTATAAAAAATCTATCATAACAAATTCCATTTTAAAAAGTTGTTTACAGTTTTTTCTTTACAGACATTTTTTTAATGACGTGTTCATCGTTATTATTTCTCTTTTTTTATGTGTGCTGTGCATAAAATATTATCTGTTTATGAAGATATTTTTAGTCCTAGGCTCCTTTTCAGCAAAATAAATATCTGTTTGCTTCATTAGAAGCCTGTTTTACATAAAGTCCGAAGTCTCTTTTTTGAATATTATAGAAGTTTGAAATATCTATAATTTTTAAGATAATAAATATCATCATTTTTCAGGTTATAGAAGATCATCTAAGTGTAAATATATCAAAGTCTCAAAAAAGGAGAATACGCAGAAAAAAACTATTTAGTGCACTTATTGAAAATAGTAATACAAGTGTAAATCAAACCGTACTTGTACAGCCGTCTCAAAGAAATCTATCATCTTGCGATACTTTGTCAGCAGTTACAGAATCTATAAGCAACCCTAGAGTTTATTGTGGAGATAAAACTGTATCTAAATCCATAATGTCAGCAAAAGATAGTACTGAAATGTCTAGAGAAAACATCAAAGCTGCAAGAGAAGCTAAGAAGCTCGCAAAACAAAAAGCCAAGGGTAAAAAAGGTGATGTAAGCACACCTACAAATGTACCTGACAAAGAAAATAAAGATTGTGCTCAAAAAACGACAACAGATAATACTACACAAAATACAAAAATAGTGAAACAAAATGAAGCCACAGCAAAGCGATCAGAAAGTGTAGATGAAGTTGATAAGGCTGTGCCTAAAGCTGAGAAAATTAAATCTAGCACATCAATCATAGCTAAGGTGGATTCAGTTGTGAAGAAGCAAGGAGATAAAACTACACCAGTAACAGACATGACGGTTAAAGACATAGTAAATACATTAAAAGATATTGTTGATATAGCAAAAGAAGTAGAAAATGTCACTGCCAGAATTGAAGCTATTGATTTTGGAGCAAAAAAGGCTAAACCTATAGTATGTGTGGATATAATTCATATAATTTTATGTTAATATTTGATAGAAGATATAGTCTAGATGTCTGAGCTTTATTCCTAATCTCATAGTTCTTGTTAAAGTTATTTAAGATTTCTATTAATAAAATGATTCATTTAACACACAAACGAAAACATACTTTAATGTTTCATAGTTCAGTAATAAGTTACTCAATTTTTACTTATATTTTTACTTATATTTCTGCCTACCACCGGTTCAGAAACTAACCTGGCGAAAATAACTTTCACAGGGTATTGAGAATATTGTACAATCTGTATGTTATTTATATTTATAAAATAATATTCACATAATTTTAATAAACTAAAAAAATTTAGGAATACTTACTGGTTTTGAATTTATATTGCATAATCATAATGGTTGCCTCTTTTGCATGTTTTGTGTTTGTTTTATAATAATTATTTATTAATGTAATTGCTTTATTTTTTACCTTACTTTAACCCTGGCAGTGTCATTTTTTTTAGTTTTGTTTCTTTTGTGACATAAATAACTTTGTTTCTTTTAGGCTGAAGAGTCTGCTAAGAGTAAAGCTGAGTTGAAAGCTGAAAGAAGAGCTAAACAGGAGGCTCAAAGGGCGGCTAAACAAGCTGCAGCTGAAAAGGTAGCAGGAAAAGAAAAGAAGAAAGATGAAGTAGACAAAAAAGAGGTATGTAACATTCTGGTCACAATCCATACTAATAATATAAATGCGAAAGTGTCTGTTACCTCTTTATGCCTAAACCGCTGAACTGATTTTGCTGAAACTTTGTGTAGTATATACATAATAATACTTTGAGTCCCAAGAAAGGACATAAGATACTTTTTATCCCGATAAAAATTAAAATGTACGGTTCCCATGCGATAAACCAATTTTGGCACAATAGTCGTAGGCGTCGTCTATTCTATACTCTATACTAATAAAATAATATTATAAATGCGAAAGTACTACCGAACCGATTGTAATGAAATTTTGTATACAGATAGTCTAAAGCCTAAGAAAGGACATAGGCTACTACTTTTTTACTGGAAAAAAGGGTTGTAAGGGGATGAAAATGTGTAAATTTGTTCAAATTAAGTTAGTTCCAAAAATTCAATATAGATGGCGCCGTGCGTCTCCTACATCGCGCTGATGCTTGCTCAAACGTCTTTCTATAAAAGGTGGTATCATCTTACATCCGTGTTTTTATTTTTTCGATTGTTACGTCGTCGCGTTATTAAATAACTGAGTACTTTACTGCATAAAGTATGTAACCCTAAACCTATCAATGATAAATAGTTTATGGGTAAAGTTGTGTAATTGGGCTAAATAGGCTTTAAAATTTGGCATAAAATTTAAAGTTTAATTTTAAAAAATGAAATATTATGTGCACACTGCACTTTTGTTTTGATTTAAGATACCAGGGTATTTTTATAAAAGCTTTTGACACCATGACATCGCGCGCTATAAACTGAAGTCCACGCGGACGAAGTCGCGGGCAGCAGCTTGTAACAAATATGTTAAATACTTATTATTGTATGACATGGTATGACTAAAATAATAATGTTGTTCAAACTTTTATTTACAGGAGAAAGTAGCAAAATCTAAACCTGTTGAGAAGCCTAAAGCAAAAACAATGAGTGCACAGAAAATGAATTGGTTTGGAAGAAACCCTCTCGTGGAACACAACAGAGAGGAGGCTTTGAAAAATATTGCACTGAACTCTAAGTATGTTCCATTTGCTTATTTTGTTATGATCATGTTTTTAAGGTTCCATGGAGCATTTATTGTATTAGAAATGATTGTATGAAAGTATTTAGCAAGACTCTTAAATGGCATGTATTTAAATGCCTGTTTATACACTTTTGAATAAAAATAAAATGACTCTTTGAATATTGAATACTAATAATTATTATGTAACTTTTGTTTTCTAGCATGCATCCATCTATAGTGAAACTAGGTGTACAACTGGCAACACATGTAGTGACTGGTGCCAATGCCAAATGTGTGGCATTACTGGATGCTTTGAAAAAGGTATGTGTTTACTGTATAAAGTTTTAGAACATAATATAGAAATTCGTATTTTACCTATCGCTATTTTTCTCTTTATGCGCTTATATAAATATCTGTCATTTGACGCCGCATCTTTTGTCGCACTGGCTAGCATACAATATACAATATTTTGCCTTTTTCTATTTGACGCCGCATCTTTTGTCGCACTGGCTAGCATACAATATACAATATTTTGCCTTTTTCTATTTCTATGAAGCGTATATTTTTATTTACGTAACTGAAAGAGGCAAAAAATTGTAGAGCTTATTCGTTGTGTGAATATTTTACCAATTACATATTATTATAGTACAGGAGCCCTAGAACAATTTTTTATTATTATTATCAAGCTAATTTTTTGTGAGTAGTTTCGTTTTGATAAGATGAACAACATTTTTATTTGCGAAAAATCTTGAAAGTGGTAGCTAATAGAAATAGAAAGGATTTCGTACTTTGACTTGATGGTCCTAAAATATGGATTGTTCTATTTGTAGGACATTATGTTACTCTTAAATTATATCCTATAAATATACAAAAAATGAGCTTGTTATGGTTCCGTTTTAGGGATCAATAGTCAACCAAGTTTTGTTGCTTACAGAACCCTATAACGGAACCCGTACTATAACCAACCTATTTACATCACATCAGCCCATAGTCGTCCACTGCTGGACATAGGTCTAACCACCTATTACTTACGAAGTATTAATTCTACCTTTTTTCAGGTGATCCGCGACTACTCTCTCCCCGCTCGCACGGAGTTCGGTCGCGGTCTCGAGGCCCAGTTGTCCCGGTGCGCGGAGTACCTGTGGGCGCTCCGCCCCCCGGCGGCGGCGCAGCTGACGGCCCTGTCCCATCTCAGACGATACCTGACTCAACTGCCCGCCGATGTTCACGAGTTTGACGTGAGTTTTAAATATTTGAACAATGAAGTTGATATGACTTTATAGGGTGCCCTTTGTAACCTTTTGGTTGTAAAATAGCCATCAATTAAACCTTTTAAAACAGTTTATTGTGTTATATTTGCAGGCTAAAAAGAAGCTGCAAGAGGAGATTGACCGCTATATACGGGAACAGATAGACATGGCCGGAGAGGCCATCAGCATCGCCGTACGCCAGAAGATATCCGATGGTGACAGCATTCTTACATATGGATGGTATGTGTTTTATAGTAATTTATTTACAGGTATTAATTGTTTTTTAAAGATCGTAATTAACGATTATTATCTGTGTTAGGGTCAGCTCACATTTCAACGTGACACATCGATGCAATACACATCATTTAAGACATATTCTGTATTAGGCATACTCGGTTAGAACTGAGTATGCAGTTAATCACTTTGAATTCATAAAAAGTTGGAGATTATTATTGTAACAGTTACCAAAAATTTCTAATTTTATTATTAGTAAATGTCTTTATAAGGATTATTTTTTAAGTAAAAAATACAGAACAAGTAGTTTTTCATCCTAGACTAGTAAGGTCATCGACCGCTAGTGCCTAGTTAGTGCAACTGCATTAAAAAGTCAAAGTTGACTGTAGCACTGTATAAAGAGTTACAAAATTTACAGTTCATCGCTCATCGAGCGTATACTGTGCGACGCGCACGCCGCCGGCGCGGACTTCACGGCGGTGGTGGCGGGCTCGCGGTCGGCGCCGGCGCGCGAGATGCTGCGGCGGCTACTCGCACGCGGCGTGTGCACCGTCTACGTCGACGTCGCGTCGCTCGGCTCGTACATGAGACAGGTGATATGTTTGTTCCGCTCGCACAGTGTCATCAAGTTCCCAGTTTTTAAGTAAGTACATGAGTTACAAAAGCTGACGTCCGTCGGCAAACGTCGCACGCTTCTGCAACGTTATCGCTTGCGCATTACGTGCTGCACTACAAATGTAAAATGTTCCCTATAATATAATTGTCTGAAAAGTATAGTTCACAAAATTTGGCACTTTAAAATAATTGTAATGTAGGTTTCAACAAAACAGGCCATAGTAACCGTAGCAGCAATTACTTGCAATATTTTCCAGGTGAGCAAGGTAGTGCTCGGCTGCGAGTCGCTACTGGCGAACGGCGCGGTGCTGGCCCGTGCGGGCTCGCTGGGCGTGGCGTTGGCGGCGCGCGCACGCAACGTGCCCGTACTCGTCGCGTGCGAGACGCACAAGTTCTCCGATCGCGTGCATACTGATACGATTGCTTGTGCTGAATGCGGTGAGTATATGAGTTTATGGTGCTGTAATAGATATTTCATTGCTGCATTGAATAAATCTATATATATATATATATATATATATATATATATATATATATATATATATATATATATATATATATATTTGACATGCAGGTAGATGTCGTGACGTAGGCATCCGCTAAGAAAGGATTTTGATAAATTCCAACCCCAAGGGGTTCAAATAGGGGATGAAAATTTGTATATAATAATACTTCTTAACTCGAGCGAAGCCGCGGGCAAAAGCTCGTAAAAATATAACTTGGGGGCTGGTTGGTTGGGATGGGGGAATAGTTTATACAAAAAAAGCTATTCCTCCATAATAGTCAAAGCCGATAATAGAATAAAATATATTTTATAACAAATTTTGTATATCAGAAAACATGCAAAAATGGATGGGCTAAGAAAATCCTGCATAGACTTTCTAATTGTAAAATAAATAAATTGATAAAGAATAAAGATGTCAATATCATAGTGCAGTGGGATGTCCATAAAGATAGTTTAGCTATTCAATTATTTTTTTTCAGGTGATCCCGATGACTTGATCGACAAAACCGATGAGAACTCTCCGCTCAAGGACTGGAAGTCAAATCCTAATTTGAATGTTTTCAATTTAATGTACGACGTTACTCCTTCGAGTCTCGTTACCGCGGTTGTGACGGAATTAGCCATACTACCGTGTACTAGTGCACCTGTAGTGCTCCGATACAAAATGTCCGAATATGGAATCTAAGTTGTATTTGCCACACAGGTTCGCTGTGTGGCAAAAATGGCCGTTCAAATGGCATTTCAATGACTCCATAAATTAGCAGCAGCTAAAATAAGGTCTTGTATAGTGAATGCCCTTTCATTGGTATATTTTGTACCATCAAGGAAATTGATTCCTAGGCAGTTGACAGACCAATGTCATTTGGTCTGATCATGTCAATTTAATTGTGAATAATTGTGATCTGTCGGCGTGACGCGACCAAACTACGTAGGTGCCCCATCTGCATAGAAATCAACTTCTCTGATAGTACATACATACTGAAATGGAGAGAAAAATGATTTTCTGACTTGAAACATTTTTTAAGATTAAGATGATTAATATAAAACTTTGTGTGCTATTATACTCAATTACAGTTTTTAATGTGTAAAATTAGTTGTAAATATATTTTTGTATTATATAGAATTATGTGGGTAAGCACAAAATTTTTTAACAATGCTCGGAAGGAGCTTTATTATGAGACTTTCTTTTGTTAGACCTACTGTGTTAAGAACTGAATAGAAAACACAAACCTAATGCAATATGTTTTGTCTGTCAAAGACAAAGGTGTGCTACTCTTCTTGCTCTGTTAAGCAAGTACAAAATATGATCCTATAGTATGGCCAAAATCTCCCCTATAAATAAAAAAAATTAACTACCTTGAGACTTTTTATTTCCATCTTTGCTTGTTTACTACAATGTCATGCATTTTTGAACAAAAATTAAATGATTAATAATTTTTGTACAAAAAGGACAAACTATTGTGTTATTTACATCTTTATGTAACATTAATAATGTTTTGTTCTTATTTCAAGCCAGTTATCAAATTATATTTTTTTAAGTGTCAGTTCCCGAACCGGTGGTAGGCCCCAGTAGCATCAATGTTCGTAAAATTTGTTTGAAAAAACCTATTCTGAATAAAAAAGAATTGACTTTGACTAAGAGCCAATGCTGTCCCAAGGCCTCCACCAAGTTTTTCCATTTATCTTGCTCTGAAGCCACCAACTTTATCAAAATTATCAGAATACTATAATGTAAGAGCAAAACATTGTAAGTACTGTATGTAACAACTAATATCATTTATAAACACTGGATTTATTTATCACTAATGCCGCGGCCGCAAATGCATCTATCATACGAAGCTTCGTGCTATGACAATACCATTGGACGATACACGCAGATCGTCCAATGGTATTGTTTTAAGCATGAAGCACGTGCGGCTCGGGCATAAGAGGAATAAAAGGAGATTATTATCTAAAGGAGGATTTAAAACAATGCATATTTTATTTCTTTTATTAGAATTTTGTGACTGATATAATATAATAATGAGACATTACTATACCACACAGATTAATAAAAACTAATTACTTATTAGTATATCATTAAATGCAAATTCACTACTCCTTGTGTTGTTCTGACTTATGAATAGAGAAGTCTAGTCTTACATAAATAATCACACAAATAAATAGTGCATACAAGAAACCTACAACGAGAAGAGGCTCCTGCAACATCAGAAGAGGTGGGAATGTGTAGCGAAGCTGAAAATCTTGGATGTGGTTTTCCACAACATTCTTCTTAGTGAAAGAAATGACCGGACGTCCCTTTGTGTCTAAGTAGGTGTAGTGCAAGCTATCAGGCAGCCTTGTCACAGGGTAGGGGAAGTTGACTTTGATGCCTATAGAACCTTCCGGCAAGATAATCTTGGTTCTCACCTCTTCAATCTGCATATCATCAAATATGTGGTCGACAGCCCTCATCTTGAGCAGATATTCATTTCCAGAGTGGTACAAGTATTCATAGCTCGGCACATTGTAGCCGAGTGTGTAGTGAGATCTCCAACCTCCAAATAAGGGATATCTCGGTCTCAGGTCCAATTCAACAGAATCCTTCTTCAGCTTCATGTTGGAGGTGGAGATGTTACCGTTGGTGTCGCGGTAGTAGACGTCGGCGGCAGAAGCCGGGAGGAAGGTCTTGTAGGACCGTACACTCGCTGGTCCACTGTGGTGGTCCTGTTGGTAGTCATATCTGGAGAACGGTCCCTTGAGCTTGGCTCCGGTGTGCTCGACCTCGATGGTCTCTTCGATGGCTATGTTGCCCCAATGAGACACTTCGATCAACCGCTCTATGCGAGTGACGGTCAGGAACGGGGAGTTATTCTTGTAATGAGCATTCAATTCCTTTTCAGTAAATGGACCGATATTCGAGTAGGGGCCGTACGAAACGGTACCGTCCTGCTGGGAGAACGGTTTCACTTTGGTGAATGACTCCACGGATTTTGTATTTAGAACGAGGCTCGTTTTCTGCGATGCCACTTGGTACGGCGTAAAGAAGTACAGGTTTCCGTTGTACTTGACGAGCTGGTCTTCTTGCTGGGTGATTTCCGTAGGATACGGCAGCAGCGCTTTAGTGAACACCGACTCGGTGGTGATGACCGCTGAGGCCGCGGCGTTGATTGCTTCCTTCAAATCCACACGCCAGAACTTCAGATTGTCGTACCCCTTCACAGTAGTTGCGGCTAGTTTTAATTCATTTCCACTGGAGTCTTTTGCACCTATGAATGCTAAATTCTCTTTTTTATCACCCTCTACGGTCAATAGAAAGCTCTTTAGCAGTGTTTTACCGGAGTTCTCCAAGGTTAGTTTAGAAACGATTTTTACAAGTTGTGAAGATATATCGATGTAGCGGTCGACATTCTTTATTTTAATATCAGGGGATATTGTGTCTACTTTGTTAGAATAGCCGAATGCGGCAATATAAAGTAAAATAAAAACACAAATCCGTAATTTAGCCATCGCCGGTATCTATTACTTTGACATTTGACAACGTAGACTTGCGCCGGAAGTACACGCCATCAAAAAATTATTTTTGTTAATAATTTTTAGGACAAGGTAAAAATTAGAATGTCAACAAGATACTTCATATTCGCGAAAAATCAAAAATCCTTTATAGCCTCGAATCACGACTTATGAGTTGTGCTTGGGACTTGTGAGTTGTGAGTCATCAGTTCATCAATTAATGGTAACGGGCCTCGGACCTCGAATGACGAATCACGATTTACGACTCTCGTGAGTCTCGAATCACGGCTTGTAACTTGTGAGTTGTGAACTTGTGACTCACAAGTCACAACTCACAAGTCGTGACTCATCTAAGTAGTCTGTGTGACTCATGAACGGTGAATGTGACTTGTGATCTTGTGAGTCATCAGTTGAAAAGGGTTTTTTCCGTGATCATTGGACCATTTTCGACCAAAGACCTGTAACGCATGCCTGTGGGCTGTGACCAGTGACCACTGACCTGTAGGCTTACTACAAAACCGTTTTGAGACTCAAACAATCGGACCAGAATGCTGCGTCCTGCTCTAACAACTTCATTTTACGTTTGTTAGAGTAGGACGCAACATTCTCGTACGATTGTTTGAGTCTCAAAACCGTTTCGTGGTACGGGCCCTGTGCTGTGTGCGCCGTGTGGGAGGCCTACGTAGTATCCCTAAGTAGTCTGTGGGGAGGCCTTATTGCATCCACAGCTCTGCGTTTTTATCGTCCGATATTTCCGAGAGGCCGCCGCGACGCCCGACGGCACTATGATTTGTTATAATCTGTATCTGTATGACAAAAGAAATCCATAGACTAGAGACTAGTTTGTTTACTGTCAAAGTGTCAAATATCATTAAAGGTAGTTTTCGTTTTGGTTTTTGTGTTTTTCGAAAGCTTCTCTGCACATGTTAATTCATTTTTAATAATTTCTATGTGTTTCCATAAGTAATGCTGCTCTAGAAAATATTAAATCAGTAAATAATTTTCAGATATTCATCTTGGTGGCATTTTCAACGTGCATCATGCATTATTAACAGTAAATAACTTTTGTTTCATTGAAAGTTTAATAAATTGTTGAACAACCAGTTTTATATCCGTTCTACATTTTGTCAAGTAACTAAAAGCCAATATTAGACCAAAGAACTCAATATTACAAGAATAGCTGCAAAATGAGCAAGCAAGTTCTATACATTTTCCTTCTTGTCATTGGTAAGTATAAAAAAGGTGCTATTATTCATCCATAACGTCATGATTATAAATTAGTTCAATCCTTATTCTAAAAATAACGCGAACTCCTTTACTTTTAGTGCTGGTGTGTGCGTGTGATGGCCTCAAAAGTAGAGGATACAATAGCAAATATAATACTCGAGCTGAATCATCAAAATCTGCACCAGCTCCGGCGCCCACAAACCAGGATACAACGACTAGAAGAGGGTTGGGGCTATCTGCTTGGGGTATAGTAACTGTAATTGTATCTTTAATCCTAGCTATTGCTGGAATGTACTACTTTTCCATCTGTTATCCTGTACTGTGTCAGAAAAACAGAAAATATGATATCATGGGTCTCACTCCTGCGTAGTTACCTATGTAATTGAAATAGTACATTTACAATCAATGTATGGAAAAGACTATGCACATTTTTATGTTCGTTTTTCTATAGGAATTGTAAAGATTTGTAACATAGGTGTAGTCACAGCCTGCTTGGGCAGTTACTTATACAAAACTATCTAAGTACTTTCAACTTTTGCCTCAACTTTATTGAAGATTGATTTGAAAAGTAGAATTTGGGAGGGTCATGTCCACTGACACCCTTCGGACTATGTCTGTTGTAACAATGACTTTGTAAGCAAGCACAGCTTGTGCATTTTACCATATTATATACAGAACAAATTAGCTTAAGAACCTAGTGTAGATTTTAAGTAAAAATGTGTCTTATACTTGAAAAGGGGTTGTGATTAAAATTTATACATATCAGATAAATTAAGTCAGGGAGCCCTAGGACAATTTTTTTTTGTGATTACTAACAAGCAAATTTTTTGTGAGTAGCTACATTTTGATAAGACAAACAACATTTTTATTTTCGAAAAATCTCGAAAAGTCTAATAGAGATAGAAAGGATTTCAAACTTTGACTTGATGGTCCTAAAATATGGATTGTTTTATTTGTAGGACAAGGTTACTCTTAAATTAAATAACTAGTAACCTACCAATATACAAAAAATCAGCTGGTTAGGGTTCCGTTCTAGGGTGCAGTAGTCAACCAAGTTTTCTTGATTACAGAATTATGCACAAAGAATTAGCTTGTTAGTAATCACAAAAAATTTTGTTCTAGGGGTCCCTCACTAATTGGACCAATTTTTATAAAAGTTTACTGTGGTACTGGTAATAATTAAAAAGTGAAAACTGTCTAGTAACTTATAAGTTATAAGCTGCTATACATGCAGTATCTTTACATTAACCTGAATATCAGAGATCTTGAGACATTGATAACACTGTTTTCTTAACACAAATTAACTATAAACAACAAAGTGTTCGAATTTTGATATAAGATAAGTGACTGAATATTACTTTATTTTTGCATGTTTATGAGTTTTTAGATCCCAGTTTAAGTTTTGTTAGGGAAAAAAATTGCTGATGTATTGTTAAATAATCTCCCGGCTGTTGCATAACAATTGAAAATCTATTGTGTATGTGACTCTTATGACCGAGGTATTAAAGTGAAAACTTATTTTTTTACAACTGTGTATTTTGTAGTATATAAAATAATGTTATTTTGTATCAATATAATATAACTAACTCCGCTGGCTCAGCGACCTGAAGTGGATCTTGGCCTCCGAAATGAGCTTCCGCCATTGAGCCTTGTCCTGTGCTACCTCCTGCCAGTTACTGACTTGAAGGTCACGCAGGTCAGCCTCAACAGCATCTCTCCAGCGATACCTGGGGCGTCCAACAGGACGACGGCCTGTTGGACGACCCTTATACGCTCTTTTTACCCCGCAATCCTCTCCCATTCTTTCCATGTGGCCCAGTCAATGGAGTTAGTGAGCCTTTGTTTCTCCAATTATATTGGGACAAATCCCAATATAATTGGAGAAACAAAGGCTCACTAACTCCATTGACTGAAACCCAACCCAAAGGTTGGGCCACGAGTTGGCAGTTCTTCGATTTCGGCATTCTTCCGAATTTGCCAACAGCCATCATTTGTTTTGGCTGGGCCCAGGATTTTTCTGAGGGCTTTTCTTTCAGCAACTAGAAATTTGTTCTCCTTTTGTGTCAGTGTCCAAGCCTCACAGCCATACATTAGTATAGGCTGAATAATCGTATTATAGAATCAAAAATGTTATGTTAAAAAATTGTAATGGAGATGAAATCTGTTACATGCTAATTTGTCATACTTAAACAATCAGTATTATGAAAGTAAAGGAACCACCTTTGAAAATAAATTAGTATGATTTATCCCTATGATTGAAATATATTTTAACGATGTACCTACTTTTGTGTTTCATTTTCTCCTAATAAACCTTTGTTCTAATCCAAAATAACTCACTGGTAAAGTAAACAAAAGTTGTACTAAATTAATTTATTAAATATTAAAGTTATACAATTATATTATAATTAGTAATTATAGAGAAGGCATACAAAATAAACTTTATATCATTAACAATCAAGGAAATGCTTGATTCTGGATTTAATATTGTTACAAAGCATATTAATATACCAAAGTTACACACAAACACTCAGTCGAACAAAAATTTTCTGGCTTTCTTCAAATAAATGATTTGTTTTATAAGTTTCTTTCATATTTCATACTAAAATTAGCAGAAAAAGTTGGGTAGATTGATTTATAAATATTATACCTTTAGGTGTTCTTTGGTCAGTTATACTTGTGAGAATACATAACTGTATGAGTGTGTTAAAATTTCCTTACCAGACAATATGCTGGTAAAAAAAAATTAAACGCAAGTGCCCTATGCACTTGCGTTTATTATATCAGTCTCAACTCTCAAATAATAGTATGTCCTTCTACCCACTCAAAATATCTAGAGATTGCTCTTTCCCAACCATGTTATTAATTCTGCAGATATTTTAACAAGCTTGTAAGTAAACTAAGAACATACATAGGAGTTTTATTTCAACACTTTAGTCTGCAATTTTCTATGTTAAAATTTCTTGAACACATATTTTCATACTTGCAAGTCTCAATCACTAATATAAAATGCAATATAAGTATAGTGTATGTGCACAATATTAACTAATAGCTAATCATTTATCATGATATCGATTTATTATACTGCTGTTGTAGGAAAAAATGTTAAACTGAATTTAATAACTACAAATAGTTTAGATATACATAAAAAGTACGAATCGAAGACCTATAAAATGATTCTAGGTACAATGTAGCACTATACTTGATAGGTTATTCAATGTCTACTATAAAAATGGGCCAAGTGCGAGTCGGACTCGCGCACGTAGTGTTCCGTACCATTATAGAGCAAAATTAGGCCAAAAATTGTGTTTTTTTTATGGGAGCCCCCCTAATTTTTCATTTTATTTTAATATTATTATTAAATATTAAAGTACACATAGTAATTAAGGACTTTGAGAAAAATTCAAGTACCTGTTGCCATTATTGATATAGACCAAAAAAGGCAAAAAAAAATCACGTTTGTTGTATGAGAGCCCCCCTTAAATATTAATTTTATTTTGTTTTTAGTATTTGTTGTTATAGCGGCAACAGATATACACAATTTGTGAAAATTTCAAAATTCTAGCTATAGCGGTTCTTGAGTTACAGCCTGAGGGGTTAGTGCGAGTTTTATTCGATCCGACGCATCGAGCACGTTAACGTGAATTTATATGGGATCAAAGCAGTATCCACGTTAGCCAGTAGATGGCGCTGCTTTGATTCCATATAATTTCGCGTTAAAGTGGTCGATGCGTATGATCGAATAAAACTCGCACTAACCCCTCTGGTGACAGAGGGACAGACATCGAAGTCTCAGTAATAGGGTCCTGTTTTTACCCTTTGGGTACGGAACCCTAATAAAACATCATAATATTCATTCTTCAAGATCATTTTCAAAAAAATTTAATAGCCATAATAATAGTATAGTATCTATGGACGCTTCACACCACGTCAGTCTGGCCCCGTGCTAAGTACCTAAAGGACTTGTGTTACAGGTACCAGACAATGGAAATATATTTAATACTTTTATACTATACATATATTTAAGATTTTTATTATATCATACACATATTTAATACACATCCAGACCCGGGAACATTGAAAACGTTTTGTTCCGTCGGCGGGATTCGAACCCGCGACCCCCCGGCTTGAGCTACCAACGCGCTCACCACTGAGCCACTCAATCTATTGAAAATTTGTTTTTTTTTAATATCACGACAATGAAAGCATTTGTGATGTGGTCATGTAAACATAATTAACAACTAATACTATAATACTATATCATAGGCTTAAGTTTGGGAGAATTTTGATAGGTGTGGTCGTAATAGGTTTCTTTGGACTCAGCTTTGTCGGTGACTGCATAACTACGTTTACAGCTCGCCTTAGGATCTGGTGCTCGCTTTTCTTGTATTCTTCTGTGATCTGTGATAGATCTAGGTCGGCATCAATCACAAGCACCTGAAAAAAGATTTAGTTTAATTTAATAAAATATTATTGGTATGTACAAAATGAAACCCACAATTATAAAGTGCGACAAGGCTTTGTATGTAAAGGAAAACTGTCAAAAATGATGTTTTTGTATGATGGCAGTGTTAGTCCCTTTTTTCGCCATGCTCATTTAAAGTTAGTTTAAAGTATTTTAAAGCCTTCTCAAGCTGTAATTATAGATATGGCACATTTTTTTACTTTAATTAGTGTTGCCAAAGATTAAATCTTGCTCTATGTTACTGCTCTACTTTTTCTAGGATGTTATCTTCATTATAATAATAGTGTTATCCGTAGAATGAATTAAAAGTATCACAGTTTCCTGGAAATATTTGCAAACACAGTGCCGTTGCACTGTTATGATAGTCATATTGCCATTTTCAATGTATGTTTATAAACATAATACATGAAATCACACAACAATTGCAATTTTGTACTAAACTTTAATGTTTAGTACTTAGACTTCTGTCTTTAGGCTTATTTTTCATTCTTATCAAGGGAGAGTGAAGATTTCACAAGCTACAGGCCATATTATCACAATTCACATAACGCTAAACTCAATTTTCCTATTAAATTTTCCCAAATAAAATTATTAAATTCCAAATACAATTATTAAATTCCAAAATGGTTAGAATGTAACACATTTGGATGACAACACCTGGTTCAAAAACTAAATAAGAGAGAAGAATAAAAAGTTGCTTTGCATGGGACCATTGAAAAATAAGGAAAAATTATTCTCTTTGTTAAATTTTTTTAAATACTTACTGGAGCAGGGCATTCAGCATGAGTTCTATTAACAAGCCAGTCCTCGTGTAGTTTATGAAGCTCCTCAATATAAGACAGTGGTACACACTGCTCCTCCGAGCGAGCTCTCTTCTTTATCCTCTCGTGTACTATTGAAGGGGTTGTTTTTAAATATACTGAAATTGAAAACATAAAGTTAAACAACATTTTCTAAAAGGGATTTTAAAATATTTATATTTTGAATGCATGTCAGAATATTAAACATTGAAACTCCTTATTTTTTTATTTACAATAGACACATATGACTATTAAATGTTTCCATGATGATGAAATTCAAACAATGAATTAGACCTTTGTAACAATGATTTGCAAATAAAACCACTTACCTATCAGATCCACATCAATGTTGGTAGTTCTCTGCATGAACATGAACCATTCATCGAGGACAGCAAACTGCGCTGGATGCAATGTGCCTGCTCTCCGCATGTGCTCCACAAAGCAGTACCTGGCGCTGTATAGTGACCTCTCCATTAGCTTTACTGGCGTCGTCGTCGGAAGTCGGTGCATGTCCAACATAGTCATAGACACATAAGCTTGGAACGTCATCGCCCACTTTGCTGGGTCTTTGTACATCAGGTCCTGGAGAAAGAGCCAATTAGATATAGATTATAGAAAGCGCAAGCCGCGATTATAAAAGTGATTTACTTACCAATAGATTCCATCCTTTCAAGTTGCGCCACTGCTCGACGGGCTCCGTGAGAAGAGTTATGTCCTCGAATTGGCGGAAATGCTCCAAAAAGGTAGTTTTACCGCTCCCAATGTTACCTTCCACGAGGACCGTGAACGGTTTCGTGTTCATTGCAGACATTTTTCTACAAAAACGTTGAACTAAAACCAAAAATAACTATCAAGCACTCGCACGAAACACGACGCAATGGAGCGAAGCCAGTAGCCACCTCACGCAGTAAATATTTCCCGCCTAAACTGACCTAACATCTGTCCAGCGATAATAGCTGTCAGCGACCCTCAAAATAGCCTCCATAACAATAACATAACCTAAAAAATAATTACCGTTTTTATAAATACTGGTACAACTACGTCTTATCATTGTAACTCTCATAACATTTCACATTTTTATTGCAAAAAGTACACACTTAATTATAAGTTTTATAGAAAACGTAAAAATGAAAATTCAAAATTTCAGTCTAGTAGGTAGGTAATAACTCTTCTTCTTCTTCACCCGAATCAAATTTTGAAATTTGACCACAGATTATATTATTGCGGCTCTTCACGATGGGCCAGCGTAGTGGGCCATCACGATGGCCCAGCGTGTGGAGGACGTAGTGGCGTAGGATGGCCGATGACGCCAGCGCCGGCCGTGGTATGGCGGCGGTGTCGGTTTTTCGGCCGCACATCAAAGGATGATGGCCCAGCGATGGCGGTACGCCTCTACATGTTGGCGATACGACAGTCGGTGCCGGACCGCGGTCGAGTGAGGACGTCGTAATTCGTATTACAATTTACGAATTTCATTCAAAATGACGAGTACGTGGTCTCATAATAAATGAAACTAAATTAATATGATAAAGCCGAAAGTTTGTATGGATGTTTGTTACTTTTGTTACTCTTTTACTCAAAACTACTGAACGGATTTTAATGAAACTTTACAATAATTATTATAGTACACAACTCCTGACTCTTTAAAGATACAATTTTTGGAGTTTCAGCGTTGTTTTAAGAACGGGTAGCATATTAAGCTATTATTACATTCATCATTGTCATCATCATCACTACCATAAACCATTATTTTAATTTTAGTCTCGAAATAATTATTCCTAGAATTCAAGAGAAGATTCATATTAGGAGGGAGGTGATACGAAGTTCACCGGGTCATCTGGTGAAGTCATAAATTATTAAAAATGCACGTTTTGCATTGCCGCAATGGCTAATGCTTACACGTCCATCTTGAACGACGTTTAGATCACAACTGGACACGGCCATCATGTAGAGGCGTTGCGACCATTGCATAGCCATCGCATGCGCCATTCGATCGCCCAGCGCTGGCCCATCTTGAAGAGGGGCCATTATAGATTTTGACTTTTGACCATAGATTAAGAGCTTTTGACGGTAGACTTGACCACAGACCACAGATCATTGTCAATCGCGGTTTACAGTAAAACGTAGTGATTATATTCTCTTTGGTTTACAGTTCGACAAGGCTTTATTTGAACGTGGCACCTGCACAAATTTAGCACCCCATGGCCCATCGAAGGATTTTTGAAATCAATGTTTTTGTAAAATTTAAAAAAATATTTATTAAAAAACTATAGGGGACCTAAAACATCTTTGGGGGACGTAAACAAAAATTATTGTGGACCTATACAGACCTTACGATAAAGAATGCAAAAATATAAAAATTAATCAGTTATGGTTTAGATGAGGTGCTAAGATACCATTTTTTTGCAAAATTTAAAAAAAATATATTAAAAAACTATGCGAATAAATATACGGCTTTTAACTTATGTGAATAAATATACAGCTGCAGCTGTTAGCAACTCAACATCCATTTTGAATCCGTCCGCACATTGGCGCGATCCAAAGCATACTGAACGACCTTCCTAGTATATACCTAAGTATTCTGTGCCTATGTGTGGATTACTCACAAACGCCGTTGCAAGCGCACTGCCAACGCGTCTGCCAACGCGTCGGCCAACGCGGCGGCCAACGCGTTCGCCTATATGGGGAGGTGGCTTATGGAAAATGCAAGTTTTTGACAGGGAGTTAATGACCGGTACCGATGCCGCTACCGCCATGTTTCACCGAGTATAGTATAGCACCACAGATAGCAGTTAGCACATTCAGCGTGTGGCTACCAGCCACCAACTCACCACTCACCACTCACCAGGCCAAAGATTTTGTATTAAAATATATTCAGATAGGTATATATTTTGGCGCTATTATTTACATTCCACGTTCATCAACCTTTAGCCTTTATAAATGTGTTGACACAATAGACATATGTTGGTAGGCGCGCAACGCGCCTCGTGTCAACGCGCCTGAACGCGCTGCGCGTTGACACGACCACAGATTACTAGTATATATTTGTAGAGACACGACTATCGTGGATGTTTTCGATCGGAGGACGGAGGATCCAAGGAGGATCGTTTACGGTTACCTCTCCCTAAATTTTTCACCAATCAAATTCAACCACGAAATCCATTGACAATTTTAGGACCTATCTATGGTCTTCGAGATTCATTTGTCGACAGTCGAATTGACGTGTACTAGTATCGAGAATTCAAGACTGTGATTTCTAAAATCGCTAAAACTCAATAAAATTCATAGATCTCATTATATAAAGTGATAGATTATAGGCTAGCGTAACAAAAATGTTACGATCGCTTTTAATAGGTAAGTTTACAATAATTAATCAAGTGTAAAACGACTTCTTCACGCTGTTTTTTCTGCCGGTGTTTTAACATTAATTTGCTTTCTAGGTGTTATTTTATGTTTCACGGGCTCGTACGCTCTATACGACTCGTCTTCAGATGTCGTAGAATTGACTCCTAGTAATTTTGAGAGGCTAGTCACAAATTCAGATGAAGTTTGGATCGTCGAGTTCTTCGCACCTTGGTGTGGACATTGCAAAAACTTAGTTCCTGAGTATAAAAAGGCCGCCAGAGCACTTAAGGTGAGATTGTGTATCATAAGTAACCAGAAACTTCTAGTCTTCCAGTTTCCACCCACGTAAACCTGTTTACAGACTATGTCTTTATTTTTTTTATTTTCTTTGTATTCACTAAATTCTACAACCATCTTGACATTCCATTTTAAGTTGCCATACATGTGATTAATCTAGTATGAATTGTCTGTAGAATATGGCTTATCATTTAACAGGGCTTAGTCAAAGTAGGAGCAGTAGATGCTGACCAGCACAAAGATCTTGGACAAAAGTATGGAGTATCAGGATTCCCAACCATCAAAATCTTCACAGGCAGCAAGCACACACCATACCAAGGACAAAGGACGGCAGAGGCATTTGTAGATGCTGCAATCAAAGCTGCCAAGGAGAAGGCGTATGATAATCTTGGAAAGAAGGCTAGCTCTTCATCTGATAAGGTAAGGGAAAATTATTTATTATCTGATCTTTATAAAATATTGGCCTCACTATCATCCTTGGCTTAAAGATGATCTTGTGTCAAAATATCTCTTATTATAACATTATGAGCAAGATAAAATAAAATAAGGATAAACTATAACTAATACTAATGCAACTTGGCCAAAGGCCAATATTTTCAAGTCACATCTTCTTTAATAGAGACAGTCATGTGTACATACTTCTTTCTTGAACTAGCAGCTCATTCCTAATATGATTTGCTTATAACATAGCTGTAACCTTTAATTTGCTAGCTGAGGCATGATTTATATGGGCACAATATTCCTTGGATGACAAAAACAACTTCTCAGAAGCAGTTGACACCACCTTTGCTGGATGCAATAAAAAAGATAAGGTTTGATTCATTGCAAACAAACTTATTCCGTTACGTGAAAAATATAAAATAAAAAATTTGCAAAAGGATGAAAGGAAGAGCAAAACTAATTGTGAATAAAATTATTGTATTCATTTTTGATGCATTATTAAAAGCTTACATTTGTTTTTACTCAGTGCTTAATAATTCTACATTACTATTGTAAAACAAAATATAAAAGACAGCTTACTATTATATTATAGCAAAATCATTCCATGGTTGTTTTGTGTAATAATGTTCTGAAATGGATAAAGATACTGTTACTCCTAATCAATTTTCCAATGATTAAGGTTGTAACAAGCTTGTGTTTGAATTATGATAAGGGAGTAATGTTGGTTATGTAATTTCCTATGAGGGTAGTGACACTTCATCTGTGTATTTTATTACACAAACAATGATAAATTATTACTCCAGATTTAGGGCATAAAAACAATATTTAGTCATTAAAATAACTTTTTATTATTATAGTTTATGTTTATAAAATATACCTTAATGTTGCTTTCTAAAGACCAGTCCAAACAGGCAAATTAAGGCTCAAAACATTCTGTGCCTTGTTATTTTGGTTATCGTAAATAGTACTGCAGCAATTGCAAAAAAAAAAAAGAAAGCTGTTATTTGGTTAACTAGTTCTTGTGTACATTAAGTGGGTCATTTTGCTGATATTATTAATAGCAGAGCGCAAGAACATAGGCGTGCATAATGTGGGTTGTCTCTGACCTTAGTGGGTCAAGATTTCCAATACTACACCTACATACTCCTACACAAAAACTAAAAAGCCCCGAGTGGTTGGCTAATAGAATTAATATTGTGTAATAATTACTACTAATATTATAAATGCGAAAGTGTGTCTGTCTATCTTTCTGTCTTTTACCTCTTCAGGTCCAAAATACTAAATGAATTTTACTGAATTTTTGTATGGAGACACTTTTGAAGCCCGGGACATAAGATACATTTAACCCAGAAAAATGTATGATAAACCAATTTTGTCATGTAGTTATGAAATACACTAAAGTAGTTTTGACATTGAAAATTATTATATTAACTACGTATTTAAAAATCCGTTGAGGAGGTTGCCCTACATCACCTAATGTTATATCAGATCAATAAAGCAAAGGGTTTTTTTTTTAAATAAAATAAAAAAATATTTTATATATTTTTTTGATGCAAGTTTTTATGATTAAAACAAGAATAAAAGCTAGTTTGCGTTATCTGTAAGAGACCTTTTAACCTCTTTGGAATACATGTGTCATTTACGCTAAAACTTTTAATTACAGTCGGACGTGATTGAACTGACGGAGAGCAACTTCAAGGAGAAGGTTCTGGACAGCGATGACCTGTGGCTGGTGGAGTTCTTCGCCCCGTGGTGCGGACACTGCAAGAACTTGGAGCCCCACTGGGCTAAGGCGGCCACCGAACTGAAGGGCAAGGTGAGACACTTTTTTTTCTACTCAGAGATTCTCTTTTTAAATTTTTATCTCTTGATACATAAATTACATGCATATCTTACCCTAGAGTGAGGGAACCAGAGTTAGAAATTCAATCAAGGTTTATTTCTTAATATTTACGTATTTTTTTAAATTACTATTATGTACTTAGTGATAAAAAATATAAAATAAAAAACTAGTCACAGCAATTTATATTTTTTTCTTTCTTTTCAAATTACCTTTAGCAGTAAAACTCAATATAATAAATTTAAATAATAAAGTCAAATGAATACATGTTAAATCAATGCATTAGTTTTTACTTTTTAGTAAGTAGAGACCAACTAGAATTTCAAATGTATAGAACTATTTGAATTGTATTTTTACATTTATGTTTAAAGGCAAACACTTTTTTCTATTAAGACATTACAAATACCTATTATTATTTTTGTTTTATAGCCTCATAAGTCATGACATTTACTACCAATAAAACCTGAGTCAATTTCTACACCTACAATATTGCTAATAGAGATTTCCCAACTACATTGTTATAGCAGGGCTTCGTTTTTATTTTGTAAACGAATATCAATGTTTTGTACCACTAGTGCCTTAGAACTCTAAGGCTGATTTTAGTCTCGCGGACTGTTGGCGCCGACACCGGAATGTCAAAAATATCAGCGCTGACCGCTACGCATTAGTAAATAACGCTTCCTAGAGTTTCATACATCTCGGGCCATCAGCGCCGACGTTGCGGGTATGGTCGGCGTGTGATTAAAATTTTGCGATCTTGGGTACCTATGTACTTAAGCTACACTATATTATGAGTACTAAACAAAGTTCTACACAAACAACAGTTGCTTGATAGTCCCAATAAGCACAGTGTGGTATCTTTGATCATAATATTTTAATCAGATTTATAACAAAAAACCTGACAGGTGTCAAGGGACACCCGGATGGAACGAAGTTATTTCTTTTGTACAAAAGACACACGACACTTTAGTGGCGTTACAACTTTTCGTCTAGCCCCCTTTCGCAACGCGCGATAAGGAACTTCGTTCCAAAAACCGCATCCAAATGTCTAAAATCAACACTTATTACAGGTTAAAGTGGGAGCAGTCGATGCCACAGTGCACCAGGCCCTGGCCTCCCGCTTCCAAGTCCAAGGCTACCCTACTATCAAGATGTTCCCATCTGGCAAGAAGACCAGCGACTCCGCTGAGGACTACAATGGAGGCAGGACGTCCAGCGACATCGTGGCCTGGGCACTCGAGAAGTTGGCCGACAGTCTGCCACCACCGGAGATTGTTCAGGTCAGTTGAGATGTTAATATTATAAAGAAAAATAATAAAAATTTGAGAGGTGTTAAGGGACACCCACCCAGATGGAAAGAAGTTACCGGATTGCTTTCTATGAGAGAGAGAGAGACAGACAGAGAAACACGCGCACGCCGCACGGCTCACAACTATAGCAAAAAGTTGAGGAAGAGAATATTTTTTCTTCTTTGAAAAGTTCGAGTAAAAATAAAAATAAAATACTTTATTGCTTTACTGTTCTTTGTTTTGGCTATTTTACTTATTATTTCTTTTTACTGTAGGTGGTTGACGAGTCAACAATGAAGGCGTGCAGTGAGAAGCCACTATGTGTGGTGTCCATCTTACCCCATATCCTGGACTGCAACGCTGCCTGCCGCAACCAGTACATCAGCATCCTCACAAGACTCGGTGACAAATACAAGAATAAGATGTGGGGGTAAGGAATATATTAACATTATTTTATCAGGCAGATCTTAAACCTAGATTGAATGTTTAAAGTAATTCTTAGGGCCTGTTTCACCACTTCCTGATAAGGCTATCCACCAATTAACTTGACAGATCAAGTATAAAGAATATGTCAAAAAAGTTGTGAATAGCCTATTATTAGGCACTTTATCAGAAAGTGGTGAAACAGGCCCTTAGTGTGACTTGATACAGACAATTGTTAATAAACTGATAAATTATGTTTTTTATCGATACTTACTTATTTATTTTGTATTGATATAATATGATGTCAGTGGTATTGTTTTTACTCTTTCGCTATCCTACCCTTAGCAAGACAAGGCACAGTTATGAAAATGTTTAGCACTTATGCCTTTGTCTTATGCTACGGCCACACTATCGCGATAATGCGAATAATTGCGTTTTCGCGACACGTCTGGCCTATCTATCGTACAATAACACTATCGCGAATCATTATCGCGAATACGAACGCCCTTCACGACGCTGTCGGTATATAGCCGCACATCAAAGGGTTTTATCGCGAGAAAGTTCGTGCGGTTGGCTACACTTTATTTACGCTTTAGTTCATTGTTCATTCACCGCGAGCATTCACATGTAATATAACATTTTAGATTCGACTTTGAGCATTACTTTACAATACTACCTGACTGACGAGCATTCCGCATTCGCATGTAATGTAACGTTATAGATTCGACTTTGACTGTTTCATAGCAAGCTGACTTTACTGTCGCGTAGCATTGATGTTACAAGTTGTATTAAGATACTACATATTGTATCATTACAAGGTGCGAATTGTAATGCTCGATTCTCCTCCCTCACTAATGTAATGCTCAACTCTGTAATGTTACATTACAAGCAAATGCTCCCGGTGAGGCAGCACCTTTATAAGAGCTAAATAATATTTACAGATGGGTATGGGCGGAGGCCGGCTCTCAGTTGGCACTAGAAGAGGCTTTAGAGCTTGGCGGCTTCGGTTACCCAGCCATGGCTGTGGTCAACGCCAAGAAACTTAAATTCTCAACACTGAGGGGATCATTCTCGGAGACTGGCATCAATGAGTTCTTGAGGTGAGCTATTTCATATTTTCCTAAAAGTTTAATGATTTCTTCTTTAAAAAGTAGATTGTGTCTTCGACGTTGTTACGGTATGGGTTTTTAAGACACTGCCATAGTGACATTCGAGTATCAGAAAACAAAACAAACGCTATTTATATTGTAGCTATGCTATAAACTATTTTTGACAAACTATGTGAAATAAAATGTATGTTCCAAACTTACCGCTTAGTAGTTTCGAAAGATACACATTTGAACATTTTTTTGTTTAGTTGCTTTAAGTGTGATAGTTTTTAATCATTTAAACTGAAATTATTGTTACGTGCTAGGGTTCGAAGGATTTGGAGAGAAAGACCTGCTGACTCTTTTAAAGACTTTATTCACAAACACTAGGTCACACAAAGCACTAGGTCCAAACACTAAGCACTATCACTGTCCTAGGTCGTAGCCAAGTCGTAGGTTCCACTAGAATAACTTTTTGATCACTTGTTTCTCACTTCGAAGTCGCCTTGATGATAGCTCGTATCGAACTGAACTACCGGCCCGTCTGCCTGCGACTATTTATATGGGGCGAGGCGAGCTCTGGACTGTACGAGAACATTCCTTTCCCGAATGTACAACATTGGCGTAAACAAGTGAGGAATATTTCTAGAAGCCTAACGCCATCTAGTATCGAATAGCGGATTTACGCTGTTTGCGCTTCTCCGATAAGTTGCGCTGGTTTGGCGCTAGATGGCTCTGTGTGTCCGTAACATTATTATAATTTGTGTAATACGATTTCGTTCAATAGCAAATGAATTGTCCAAATTGTAAACACAATAATCGTAATGCTGAAAGTAGCATCAAGTTTTAATATTTCTTTTTTTACAGGGATCTATCCTTCGGTCGCGGGCAAACGGCCCCAGTTAGAGGCGCTGAAATGCCCAAAATCTCCACAACCGACCCCTGGGACGGCAAAGATGGAGAATTGCCACCAGAAGAGGACATTGACCTCTCAGACGTAGATCTAGAGAAGGATGAACTTTAAATTAGTCATAGTTTTGTACTGAGGTTTTATAGTGTAAGTTGAATTGTGGCTGAATGTAATTTTTTGGAAGTCTGAATAATTTTTCTCTATTTTTAATAAGTTATGCGCATGGAATGAGACTCAGTCTTAAAAAATCACAATTTGAATTAAAGTTTTAATATGATTTTTGTACAAAATATTCATATTTAAAGCAAAAAAAAAACTCATATCTAACAAACATAAATAAATGCAATGAAGACATTTCAAGCATAATATTTTGTGTAGTTTAATAATTATTGCAACATACAGTCCAGTTTACAGTCAATAGAGGTAGTACTTATTATGTATTTTAATCAAATAACCATTTTATATCACAATAGAATATTTTATAAACAACGACGCTTTTATGTCTTAATATATTCTTTAGATTATAGTCTATGCCAGTGACTTAGGTAATTAATCAATGTGATCTATAGTTTTAAACAGATATAGATTTATAATTTGCTGTATACAAATATAACAAAGTTACATTAATTCTTCAAATAGGCATGGACTATATACGATATACAACTTTACTTCTATTTATACAATTTCAGTAAATGTATGCATTCCTTTTATAAATCAGTAACTAATAATAATATTGTTTTCATAGCTTTAAAATTTCTGTATTTGTATAAAGTGTACAAAAAACATATCTAATTTATTAATTTGTGTAAGGCGCAGCGCAGACGACAGACTATCCGTGACGCAAAATTGCGTCACGTTTAGTGTGTCGTCTGCGCTGCGTCTAATTTTGATAAACTTTTAAACATCTGAATGTACATTAAAAAAGAGAAACTGCTTCTTCCATTAACATTTAACACAAAGCATTTAAGGAGCCAAATTGAAGTAAGTTTGTAATAATTGATAATAAAAATAATAAATTATACTTATTCTGATTTTCATTTACATTGTAATGTTCATCTGTTAATGGTGTCAGCCGGTGTCAGCCGCAATAATACTGATGAAAAACTTAGCCTCAAAAGTTGAATTCAGGGTGAATTGCCAATATAATAAAAAGAAAACAATTTGTTTGGTGAATGGGAGTGACATAAATTCATCTAGGCTGCTGAGAAGAAGCCCAGGCCGAATACTTGAATTTGGTCAACTTCCAGATAAAATAGTAAATTCTTGAGTAATTGCGTGAGTCAAGAATCAAGATTCATGAATCATGATGATGAGTAGAGTGATTTTTCTTCTTCATTTGGCGTAAGCCTTCCCATTTACGAGTTGCCTCACTTGCCAGCGTCAGACTTGAGGCGAAAAATATGTGCAGTTATAAAGTATTATAAACTGATTGCCATGCACTGGGCACGGGTGATGAGTGATGACTTCATGCGACCATGCAAATACAAGATATAAAACAGAAAAAACCAGAACAAGAAAATATAAATATTTTTACGAGAATTTGATCTCCTTGTGAGTATAGTATTCGTTGAATTTGATTTTCCCGCTCTTTTAACTTGACACTGACAACGGTTTAATTAGTAGTATTGCCAGTTATAAAAATTAAAGGTGAATGTCGACACTCGACAGTTGGTCTAAAAAAAATTAAAGTCAAAAAAATTGACAATTGTGTCATCTCATGTGTTTACAATTTACGTTCGTATATTTTATTTAGGTCAAATTTATAAATATATTTTTATTTTTAACATTATATTAGACGAATTTGTTCAATTTTTATTGTAAATTTATAATATATAAATACTGTGATGAGTTCTTGTTGTGGTAATGAATTGATATTCAATTCGGCAGTAAGCGAAGTAGTGTCAGTTAATTGTAGGCAAATTTTTAATCTTATTTATTCAGAAAGTGGTTTAATTAGTGGTATCGGTGTTATAATTGTTGTATGTATAATGTTTATCTCCCGTTGGTACGTTATCAAGTCGTAAACAACCTCTTCACAAAGAAAAAGTAAAAGTTATGGAAACCAGCTGCAGACTACAGTGATACAAGCATAATATTGTTATAAGGTTAGTAGTATATTCTTACATATAAATTAATATATTTCGTGAACAGTAGTTTAAAAAAATTATGGAAAGCATTGGGCACAAACTCATGATAAACTAATTGTTTGGTTGTATTTGCTGCCAAGACTAAAACTAAGATAAATGCATAATAAACTCATACTTTGTAGTGCAGATAGAAAAAAATAGTACCTACATAAGAACAGTTATTACATTTCAACAGTCATAGCACTGACTAGAAAATATTAATTATAGATGACATAGTACACAGCTAGCTCTCTTGATATAATAGCAGACTAGCATGTATCAAGGACACTTTTTAATAGCTTAAATTTATTATTTGGGCAGTTGTGTACTGAAGTCATTTTTGGAAACATTGAGTGTATTTTGATTTAGAGCAGTGTTTTTCAAACTTATTTATGATGCGACCTCACAACAAAATATTTCATGACCCCCCATTGGCTTCTTATCTAATTTTTGAAATTTCTCCGGTTGAGCCGCTCCATTTGTGCTGAAGCATGGCTCTCCCACGTTATTTTTGAAGTATACTCAACAAGTAATTTATGTCTTAGATATCAAATTAAAAGGTGTTTGTCTCTCCTGTAAAGCTAAAAAAAAATTACTTATCATGATAGAACTTAAACGACAAATGGTATTTGTGTATTCGAGCCAGCCATCAGAAAGATCAAATTTACAAGTAAATGTTGGCCTCAACTTGAATTGCTTAGATATTAATTTATTTCATAGCTACTTTCCAGAAAATAACTCAACACATATAATAAGCTTTTGTTTTCTTTACTACGATTCAAGCCTAATAACTTGCTGCATGCTAATAACTACTATTAGCTAGTAGGCTCATTTGAAACTTGAAGTTAACTATTGTAATGGGATATAATATAATCTATTCTCTGCTCTTATAAAGTCATCTATTACCAGGGCTGGACTGTTTGTTTAGAGGGCCTTGGCCTACTGCTACAAGTGTTATAACCCTAGTTATAACACTAAACTGTCAGTTTGAAGTAAATAACAACTTCTATAATGTAGACTTGTTGAATTTTGATTCATTGTAGAATTCGCAGGACTGCAAACCACACAATCTTTTTAATCAGAGACTAGACATACAATTGTATATTTTTTGTATGGTTTAACCCAGGGGTCAACAATTATGTAGTTTTACATAATTGGTGACCCCTGCTGTGTAACTGCACTCCAATCTGCTTGGGGCAAGAGCAAACACACAAAGGCACCCCCCTCGATATTAAACATGGACTTTTGTAATATCAGGGGATTACACTCCAACCTTAATGCCGTCCATTACCACCTTGAGACGGCAAAGCCGGCTTTGCTCTTTTTAACCGAGACGCAGATATCATCTCCGAGTGACACATCATACCTTTCCCACCCAGGGTATCACCTCAAGCACTCCTTTCTACCCATAGCTGGAGTGTGTGTGTGTATATCAGAGATGATATCAGCTCTCGCCGCCTCAGCAATCTTGAGGTCATGGACCTATCAAACTTATGGCTCCGCATAGACTGCGGCGACCACCCTCGCGTCTATGCGTGCCTTTATAGGTCCCATAGTGGTTACCCCGAGACGGACCGACTCTTGGAGCACCTGCAAGCTGCTTCAGATTTTGTGCAGCAGCAGATCCCATCCGCAGAGATCATAATACTTGGCGACTTTAATGCCCACCACGCCGACTGGCTCAATTCCAGTAAAACTGATCATGCGGGGAGATCTGTCTGCAACTTTGCCCTTGCGAACGACTTGACACAACAGGTTACTACGCCTACGCGAATCCCAGTTGTGGATGGTCAGGATCCGTCCTTGTTGGACCTCCTACTGACTTCAAATCCTGACGGCTACCAAATATCCGTAACCGCACCACTTGGTTCATCGGATCATTGCCTTGTTAGGAGTTCTGTGCCACTTACGACGGTGTTAAAATAGCGCGCTGTTAAATACCGTCGTGTGTGGCACTACTAGTCAGCAGACTGGGATGGGATGCGGTCGTTTTTTGCATCCTATCCTTGGGGGCACGTGTGCTTCTCACCGGGTGATCCCGACAACACTGCCAACTCTGTTGCCGATGTGGTGATGCAGGGGATGGAACTTTTCATTCCGACCTCTGTAGTGCCAACTGGCGGCAGATTTCGTCCCTGGTTTGGTTCATCCCCCAAAAAAGCTTCTCGCCGGAAGCAGGAGGCTTACCAATCCTGGGTCAACGCAGTGTCTGCTCGGGATTTAAATACCAGCACATATAAAAAGGAGCCTTGCCTCTAGGTCCCTCAAGAAAGAGATTACTCGGGCAAAGCAACAGCACGTCAATAGAATTGGCAAGAGACTTGAGTGCCTCCCCTCGGGAACCCGTGAATTCTGGTCTCTGGCCAAAGCTATTGAAGGAAATTTCTGCAAGCCAACCCTACCATCCCTACACGTAGGAAATGGATCGTTGGCCCAGGACGCAAAGGACAAAGCCGATCTTCTGGGCAAGCTCTTTGCGTCAAACTCGACCCTGGATGACGGGGGGCAGAAACCGCCGACCATACCGCGATGCACGAGCATCATGTCGGATATTCGGTTTCATCAGCGCTCAGTGCGAAAAGCCCTCTGTTCCCTTGATATCCAAAAGTCCTGTGTGGGCCTGACGGAATCCCGCCTATTGTGTTGAAAAAGTGTGCTCCAGAGTTGGCTCCGGTCTTGACGCGTCTTTTTCGGCTCTCCTATTCCACTGGCACCGTCCCGGCTTCCTGGACGACGGCCTTGGTGCACCCGATCCTCAAAAAAGGTGACCGCTCAAATCCTTCCAACTACAGACCAATCGCTATAACCTCTCTCTTTTCGAAAATAATGGAATCCATTATCAATAGCCAGCTTCTTCGATACTTGGACGGCCAGGGATTGCTAAGCGACAAACAATACGGGTTCCGTAAGGTTCGCTCGGCTGGTGATCTCTTGGCATACCTGACTCATCATTGGGCTCAGGCAATTGAGTCGAAGGGAGAGGCATTGGCTGTTAGTTTGGATATTGCGAAGGCCTTTGATCGGGTTTGGCATAAAGCGCTGCTATCAAAGCTTCCATCATACGGGCTGCCCGAGAAATTATGTAAGTGGGTCACTAGTTTCTTAGCAGACAGACGCGTCTACTACGACGAAGGTCGTAGTTGACGGCGAATGCTCGGAAACTCAGTCTGTTAATGCTGGTGTCCCTCAGAGCTGTGTACTATCGCCTACTCTATTCATACTGCATATCAATGACATGTTACAAACCATCGGCATTCATTGCTATGCGGATGATAGTACAGGTGATGCTGTATATACCGGCTCCCCTAATATTTCTCGGCAAAATGTCACTGAGAGTCGAAACGAACTTGTATCTAAGGTGGAGAATTCATTGGAGAAGGTCTCTGAATGGGGTAGACGTAACTTAGTCCAATTCAACCCCACCAAGACACAAGTCTGCGCGTTCACCACTAAAAAGTCACCAATGGTCGTTTATCCTCGTTTCGAGGGCACATCTTTAACCATCTCGCCTAGCATTGAGATACTTGGCGTCAACATATCGAGCGAAGTCCAGTTCCGATATCATCTTGAGGGTAAGGCCAAATTAGCCTCGAAGAAGCTTGGTGTACTTAACAGAGCGAGACAGTACTTCAGTCCGGACCAACGCCTACAACTCTACAAGGCGCAGGTTCGGCCTCATATGGAATATTGTTCTCATCTCTGGGCAGGGGCGCCAAAATACCAACTGCTCCCTCTGGATCGTATCCAACGAAGGGCTGCTCGAATTGTTGACTGCCATAGTGTTTCAAACAGCTTGGACCCCCTGGAATTACGCCGAGATGTAGCTTCACTCTGCATCCTCTATCAGTTGTATCACGGGGAGTGCTCTGAGGAATTGTTCGGAATCATACCACCTGCAACTTTTCGCTATCGTCCCACGCGAAAAACATACCATCCTCATCACCTTGATGAGTGGCAGTCTTCCACAGTGCGTTTTTCGCGTAAATTTCTGCCGCGCACTGTAAAACTCTGGAATGAACTGTCACCAGCAGTATAACATTTTATATAAAAAAAAAAAAATGAAATAAAGAGTAACCATTTTTTGCAGCTACTAATTATCTCTCTGAAGTTTGGAGTGAAATATTGGTGCAAGCTAGAGACTTTGTCATTAAATCCTAGAGATGTTGAAGTCCTGAGATGAGTGAAAATCATCTTCGAACATGCTTGGTCCGCACACGACCCTTGGTTTAATTTAATAAAATTATGGATTCTTTCACATTGTCGTCCTTTTTCTAGACTTAGCTGGAGCCCCTTGAATTCATGGGGCCCTGGGCTTAAGCCCGGAAAGTCCATATGGTTGATCCGGCCCTCTCTATTACCCACCAAACATTCTATAATGGGATGCTTATAAAGTCCTCTGCTCTTCTATAATCCACTACTCTAATAAATGTCCTAAGAATTTATATAACAATCCTACAAGAATTTGTATAACAGAATTGGCATTAACATTGCCATGTAGTAAAGTTTCACTTGGGGACTATCCGTAAAGTACGTCACACGATTTTCATATTTTTTTTGCATTTATCCCCATGTCATTTTCCCTAACTTGTCATTTGGTTCTTGAATGTAGGCACTTCTACACGTCAGCGGATGCATCAGCAGACATAATATCTGCACCGGTCACCTGCATTTTTATCATGATCAGCATATTAAAAGATTCCTTCTTCTTATTTAATGTCACCATAGATGCAGGGTTGCACCATTCCTTTTTATGGAAGAATAGACAAAGTTGACGAAAGTCTGTTGTTAGGAGGCTTTGGTGCTAAAACTGAGATTTTCTATTATTTCCTTTGACGGTGATGACGTATTTATTTGTTACATAGTATAATATGGTGATGAGAGGGCAAACGAGCAAACGGTTCACCTGATGGTAAGCAACTACCGTCGCCCATGGACACTCGCAACATTAGAAGAGCTGCAGGTGCGTTGCCGGCCTTTTAAGGGGAAATAGGTCCGGAAATCCTGCTGGTGACAGTTCGTTTCAGAGTTTTAAAGTAGTTTTACATATTGTATTTGAAGAAGGTTGTAGTGGATGGATAAGGGTTTCCCAAGTTCGGTATCTTTGGCGTTCATTTAGGAGGCCTACGTAATACGTTCAGCAGTAAACGTCGATAGGCTGATGATGATGTATGTAACAAGAGCTGTAGAAGGAATATCGGGTCCATATTACCTCGAACGAAAGTGAGACCGCCTGGCCTTACAAGGTCTGATCATTTCACTTTTCTAGCAGAAAGTGCGTTGTGTCATTTAATGGTCGTACATGATTGAAGCCCACACCTGACACCACAGTTTGAATAAGCGTGAATATAATGATATCATGCGAGGTCCCAGGGTACTTGACTCCCCAAAAATGTAGGTGATTATTAGATATGTTTGTCTTTTATTTCGAAATAGACTTTGTGTCTATTCGTGACATCAAAATTTCAGGCTGCAACTGAATAATATAATAGCAACGAAAAGTTAAAAGATTTCGCCAAATACTAATTATTGTATGGGTAATGGGACCCATAGGCATTTAAAGTTAAATAAACTAAAACAAATAGCTTGTGTTTCGGCCATAAAGTTAATATTCCGCTAGGTATATTATTAACTTTATGGTTTCGGCATAGGGTGCTTTGTTCACGAAAATTGATTTTCATTATATAACCTAGCTTTAGCCTGCCTATAGGATAATCCAACAGGGACAAATTTGCTGGAATGTCTCTGAGATTAGCTCAAGCAAAGTCTACGTCAACGCGCTCCGTATGCGTCTTTTGGAGAGTCATTATCTTGTTAAGTTACATATTACTTCTTTATTTATTGCCTTTGCACATTTTTGTATCGGAATCAAACAGAAAAAGAAAAAAAATAAAGATTGGAATCAAGAAGAATGTGCGCTATATCAGAGTTATTCAAAGGAAACGGCGATTGAGGCACGCACGAAAAATTCGCGGTCATTATTGTAACGAGTGATAATTGAATCACCATTGACATACCAGATTTAGGAAAGTCGCAAGAATTTGAATTATATGTCCCAAACAACGGAAATATGCTTGTTTAGAAGTTAGAAGAACCTTATGGACGTAACCTAGGGACTTTTTTTAATTTTTTCTTTGTGAAAAGCAATGTCAAAGGGAATACTTTCTATTCATAATTTTAGTTATTAGCTATAATAACTATAAGTAATAACTAATAAGCAACTGATTCTTATTTTTTTCACTTTTCAGTCGCTTATTCAGAAATAACGCATTTTCTCTATGATCTCTATTTTTCTTACTAACCGACCTCATGGTTAATACCCATATTAAAAAGTTGTCAATATTATTATTAACATAATAATATAATATTATCGAAACGATTTACATGCCATTTGTAATGTTTTTATGAGCTTTCCTTCTCGTTTATTCTTTGATCTTTCATTCCGTCTGCATATAAAATAGCCCCGTGCGAGTTTCTTACGCCGGTTCTTCTCGCCGGGTTAGTTCCCGAACCGGTGGTAGGCACCATGTAGGACATTCTGAAAACATTTATTTTAAATTTATTTAGAAATAAAACAATTTTGATTTTGATTTTGACAGATGGTACATCGTCATACACCAGATAAATGTGAATGGTTACTTCCCACGATCGTCATATAAATATAACCATTGATTTTTGTAGTTTGCGACCCATTTGTCGTATGCCAGGGTCGTTCGAGGGGATCCTTGGGTCGACAATTAGTAAACTGGTATTATTAATGCGAAAGGGTGTCTGTCTGCCTATTACCTCTCAGAGTTGCCAGATGCAATTTTACGATTTCCCCCAAACTGATTTTTATATTTCCCCAAAATGATACGTTTTCAAAAAAAAATCCCCAATCGCTTTGTTACATAAAATTGAAACTACTTTTATTCGATTTAGTAGTTTCAATCACTCGACAGTTAAATAGATACACAACACATAGTCGTTCGCTCGACCAATTTTTTTAAGGGGGTGACAGACGTGCGTGTAAGTACGCGGACTATGGCTCGACGATCTTAGGAGTTAGGCTGGTATAAATAGTCAGTACTTAAGATGCGACCCGGTCTCAAGACTCGGTTCGGCTCTGTGATTGGTCCAAATTTTGAGAGCCAACCAATAACAGAGCCTGAACCGTGTCTTGAGACCGAGATGCATCTTGAGTACTGACTATTTATACCAGCCTTAATCGCCTGTGTGTCAGCAAAGAGCCGCGAGCCGCGAGCCTGGGGGCATGGTAATCCAGTGTGAGCGATTCTCGTGTGTCACCAACGCGAGCCGAGTAAGTTCGCGAACTTAAAACCCGCGTAATTTAAGTTCGTATATCGTCATATAAATATAACCATTGATTTTTGTAGTTTGCGACCCATTTGTCGTATGCCAGGGTCGTTCGAGGGGATCCTTGGGTCGACAATTAGTAAACTGGTATTATTAATGCGAAAGGGTGTCTGTCTGCCTATTACCTCTCAGAGTTGCCAGATGCAATTTTACGATTTCCCCCAAACTGATTTTTATATTTCCCCAAAATGATACGTTTTCAAAAAAAAATCCCCAATCGCTTTGTTACATAAAATTGAAACTACTTTTATTCGATTTAGTAGTTTCAATCACTCGACAGTTAAATAGATACACAACACATAGTCGTTCGCTCGACCAATTTTTTTAAGGGGGTGACAGACGTGCGTGTAAGTACGCGGACTATGGCTCGACGATCTTAGGAGTTAGGCTGGTATAAATAGTCAGTACTTAAGATGCGACCCGGTCTCAAGACTCGGTTCGGCTCTGTGATTGGTCCAAATTTTGAGAGCCAACCAATAACAGAGCCTGAACCGTGTCTTGAGACCGAGATGCATCTTGAGTACTGACTATTTATACCAGCCTTAATCGCCTGTGTGTCAGCAAAGAGCCGCGAGCCGCGAGCCTGGGGGCATGGTAATCCAGTGTGAGCGATTCTCGTGTGTCACCAACGCGAGCCGAGTAAGTTCGCGAATTTAAGTTCGTACGTCTGTCAGCCCTTTTACGCACTCGACCAAACAAACCAAAACAAACAAACAACAAATTTGCCAGGATGTCAATCGAATGAAAAGGACGTTGGTTTCATTTGTTTGTAATGTTTTTTAGAAGTGCTAACCCCAAAAAATCCCCATAGTGTATTTATTTTCCCCAAACATTTCCCCAAAGATACTGTTTCCCCAAATTTTCGCCTAGAGTCAAAATTTTCCCCAGAATTGCGAAAAAAACCCCCAATCTGGCAACCCTGTTACATCTTCACGCCCAAGTATATCACCATTTTTCAGCAAAATTAGTTCAGCGGGGAGTGGGAACTGATTTCGCTGAAATTTGGTATGGAGATACTTTGAATCCTGCGAATAAACTTGGAATACTTTTTATCCCGGAAAAATTAACGGTTCTTCCGCGATAATCGGATTTTGGCCGTC